>NC_047158.1:13514181-14941681 GCF_009819705.1 Hippoglossus hippoglossus
GAGTGAGAGAGAGAGAGATTGCCGCGCACTGCAGGGCAACATCCAGAGGAGGGGTAGAGGGCGAGAGTTTAGACGAGAAGAGTAGATAAGTGCGGGGAGCTGTGAGAAACTTTGAGAGTGAAAGAGCAGCAGAGAGTGTGTGGGAGTGTGTGTCGCCGAGCATATGTGAGCCTCCGTGTGTGTGTGTGTGTGTGTGTGTGTGTGTGTGTGTGTGTGTGTGTGTGTGTGTGTGTGTGTGATTGTGTGCGCGTATGGTGGTGGTCTCGCTGAAGTTGCCAGCCTGTGTTTGCAGAGTGGCTTCGTGGTCAGCCACTTACTTGTGATTGAAGCGATGGCGGTTAGAAAAAAAAGGGGGCATTGGGATTTTCTAAGCCTCCACGACAGCACACAGTATGTTTTTGGGTTGTCGAGCGTCCGTACGTCACTGTGACCTCACAGGGCAAATGTTTTTTCTCGTAAATGAGATATCTCTGGAACGTCTATCGGGAATCCTTTCACATCTGGCACAAACATTCACTTGGACTCAAGGATTAACTGATTAGAATTTGGTGGTCAAAGGTCAAGGTCACTGTGACTTCACGAAACACATTTTTGGCCTCTTGAACTTCATTTGTTAAGATTGGCTTGAGAGAATTTCTTCAGGTTTGGCACAAATGGTCACTTGGCCTCAAAGATGAACTGATTATATTTTGGTGCCTGGAGGTCAAAGGTAAAGGTCACGGTGAATGTGATATTTAAGGAATGCCCGTAGGGAATATCATTACATCTGGCACAAACATTCACTTCACAGTTTACTTGCAGTCTGCCTTTCACACATGCACAACGCAGCGGAAGGTTCTTTGCAAAGACGCGTTAACAACAGCCACAAATCCTCCGCATTATTCAGGCGAGAGGTGGAGCAGCCGGATGCAGCAGACAGAGGCAGGAAGAGTATTAAGTCCACTGTCGTCAATTCTTATCACCACAAACTTGTTATTTTCAATTTTGTGTCTATCTCAGGTAAGAAGCATCATCAACCCCCCAACTTGCTTGCGGTGAATCCAGTGTTCAGTGCAGGTCTGAACGCAGCTTTGGACCCTTGGATGACCTGATTACAATTTGGTGGTCAAAGGTCAAAGCAGCAACACAACGCTGTGAAGAGCCTCAGAGCCGAACTCCTTAAAATCTGTGAATTTAAGGCTCCAAAAGAAGGAAACTAGTCTCTGAAGGAGCAACTTGAGCAGCTCCAGGACCAGCTGAAAGAGAAAGATGATCTATAATGAAAAGAGACCAAGAAACAGCAGGCACGCAGCAAAGCCTACATGGACTGCTTAGCCGAGCTCACTGAATTTCAGGGCAAGTGTGAGAGTCTGGAGGCGAATCTGCATCAGGAGTCGGCTCAGCCTGAAAAAAGGTGGAGCAGAGAGGCAGAGGCAGACGAGGAAAACCAGGCTGTGAAGGAGCAGGTCAAGATCGGACAGAGGATGCTCGAGGATGAGCCCCAAAAAAAAGGATGAGCTCATCATAAGTGAAACCTTGAGAAGGCAAACTCGTACTAACAGCCTGGCAATGCTCACGGTCAAAGAGAGGGAGCAGAAGAAGAGTCAGGCAGTGCGTGAGACGCTGGAGGCGAGGCTGAAATGAGGCTCTAAAGGAGAAAGTTCACAATCTGAAGGAGGTCCAGATCCAGAAAGAAACCATGAAAAGACAAGCGTCCACTAAATCAGGCCGCGCCTGCTTGGAAAAGCTCAGCGAGATGGAGAGCGAGCTGGAGAACGTTGGGAGGAAGTGGAGAAGAAGGGTTGAGCAGGTGGAGACGGTGAAGGTTGAGGACGAAGATAAACTCCTGAGCCAGGAAGAGAGGAATAACTGGATGTTTGCCCTGACACCACTCATCCTTGTCCCTTACACCACCCACTCCTCCCTCCTCTCCTCCTTCTCCCTGCCACCCTTCAGCCCCACGCCTTTCTCTCCCACCCCTCACCCTTTCTCTACTCCCAACAACAAACCAGTCACTCCCACCTACAACACCAACCACCCTTGTATATATGTAAATGAATATAACATCTACCTGTGTGTGTCTTGTGCTGTTGGGAATAATTTAGTGTGTGAATTATTTGACGATGAAATACGTTTTCTTGCAGGAGTGATTTGCACATAAGGGAGGTCAGCCAGAACACACCGCCCACTTCACCCAGCTGTTTATACAAATACAAGTTGACATGATAGGGATAAGAGATTCTAATCCTAAACAAATTAGTCCAACTGGCTTGTCCCAGTTTGGCAAGGAGCCTGAAAACAACAATGGATCCACACAGACTGCGATGCTGAAAACAGACAGGACCAAAATGTCTAAGGGGTATTTTGTTGTATAACGGAACTGAGGTGGAGCAATGTCAAAGAACAGGCATCTCTTTCTCGTCCTCTTTCATTATTAGTGCAGGAGTCTGCGAAAAACCTGGGCACACTAACTAAAGAGAAAGGGTTTTTCACTTTAAGAGACGATAAGACCTCAGATTGTCTAAAGCCATTTTCAGACATGAAATAAGGAGAATGTCAGTTCAATTAAGTCTGGAATTTCTCCAGAAATTGACTCTCAAATATGAACGACCCAGCGCTAGATTCTCCGCTCAGGCACATTCAACACAACACGGACATCTCATGTTTTTTGACACCAGCGTCGGCCATTATCAACAAAAGGTCTCGACATCTTTTACCTGATTGTCACTGCATTTTCAACCAGAGATATTTGTGTTCTTTTAAAAAGTTTTTTTATTTTACATCTGTCTCGTGTTAGAAACGTCATCAACATCCCCCACTTGCTCCCAGTGACTCCTCTGGATGATTTTCCTGCTGCTTACAGGGGGGCGGGCCACAGAAACTCTGCAAGAAGTCCAGAGCCTCTAACTCGGAGATTTGCGTTTGACACATGGTGAAGGTTAGGAGATAATCTGGGGTTCCGTGCACGTCTGAAGGCAGCTAAAGTAAGAGCTGGCTAATAGGTCTGAGCAGTGTGGTTGAAGGCGACACGGTGAGACGAAGCAGCTGGGGTAAGGGTAAGGGTGAGGAGGTGAGAGGTAAAGCACGGGACACGGCCCACGGTTCAAGTTCCGTGTAACCGATAGATTATAAAGGAAACTGGACATTAAGTCACTGTGACGTTAATGGCTAGACAAATGGCTGAGGAGAAGGTCTGGGACTTGTTTAGGTGTCCTCGCTGTGATCCGTGTGAAAGTGCGGCCGTGTGCTGCTGAGTCACTGGGCCTCATCTGTGGAGAACATGCAGGCATTCCAGGCTGGGACACAGGAGGTGGGAGGATGGATGTGAAACAGCATCGGGACCAGGCCAGGACAAATGAGCTCAAGGCCCATTACCTTCCTTTTTACTCCCACCCACACATGCACACTCACATTCCCTACGCCCACAACACACATTTTAATAGCGGACACAAGGAAAGCGGTGTCAACACTCAACATAACCGAGCTCTGCTTTCAGTTTTTTACATTCTCTCCTCTCTGTTCTGTCTCTGAGAACTTAAATGTTTATGATGAAACGCAAGGTGCACGTGACGGCTTTGCCTGGACCGGACTCTCATTATAAAGCGTTTCCTCTCCAAGCGCCACCTCTTTATTTCCATCAGCATTTTACTTTAATCGCCCCCCAACCTCACCTCCATGTGACCTGCAGAAGCAGCCACTTTTTTGTCATTTGGTTCACATAAAAATTAAAGTGTTTCTTATGGAACGGCAAATAAAGGCTCGACATTTTGCTGAGAACTTGCAGGGCCAGAGGCACTTTATTCTTTGTATACAGGGGAGCTCTACACTCCTCAAGGAGAACCATTTGTTATCTGTCCAAACTTCGGTGAGTGTGCTTGTTAACTGACCCATTGTTACACAAGAGCGTTCCAGGGCCATTTGTTGAGTCCCGGCTTTTTATTCCTGAGGCATGAAATTGTGATTACCATAGTGGGGCTCATCCATCTCGTTCTCTCATCCACACATACACAAACGCTAAACATCCGCATTTTTATTTAGCTTTCTCTCCCTCTACCCATAGTTGTCTCATGATACACACACACGCACACACACGCACACACACACACGCACACACACACACACACACACACACACACACACACACACACACACACACACACACACACACACACACACACACACACACACACACACACACACACACACACACACGTACACTGCAACACACCCAAACACTCAAAGAGCCGCCCACAGCTGCGTCAGGCCATCTCTCCAACAATCCAATCTGTTTTCTTTCCCATGATGTTTCCCATTGGCACGGAGAGGAGAAAATCAGATTTACTCCCCCACAGGGCCCATGCAGTTGCAGTTGCACCGATATGGAAAATGATTTCAGTGCTGCTTGAGCCCATAAACATTATTTTGGTCTCCCCTGTTAATGACACATTTCTTCCCAGCATTGTGAGTCTCACAGAGGAAGGGATGAGTGTAAGGGGGCGAAGACGGTGGGAGGAAGAGGAGGAAGAGAGGAAGAGGGGGGAGGAATCCTCCAGGGCCTTGCATACAACAGGGGAGTACTTCACCCTTCAAACTGCATCCTGACATCCAAGACTTCTCTCACCCTCTTCCTCATTCTCACACACACTCACTCACACTCACACACACACACACACACACACACACACACACACACACACACCGCTAATCAACCATGCAAGAACTTAAAATTGTCACAGCCTTCAAATAAACCCCGGAAAAAAAATCAAAGCACAAAGATATCCCTGCTGGAGAATGAGCGGAGTCAAAGAGGGATTTCTCACCTCACTCTCTCTAGCTAGCTGTCAACCTGATTCCGAACACACTGCATTTGGCTCCGGGGCTCAAAGCAGCCCCACTACAATTGTGTCATACGGCCCACATATCTTTTATTGGTGGTACAGCAGACAATATAGCTCCCCCCTTCCTCCTCATGAACACAGGAATAAAATGTGTACTTTTAGTGGTTAGTTACAAACACTCTCTGCCCGCGGCATATTATCAACGAGAGGAGCGCGCTGTAGCCTCGAGTCCTAAACACAAGTCATTTATTATGATGGTGTTAAAAAGAGACTCCAACAAGCCAATAGCGAGGCACTAAACCTCCCATTTGGCATCCATTAAAACCCATCTGCAGGAACAAATACGAGGGGGCGAACAGGAAATAGCCACGTTAGATATGACTAGTGTCCTCCACTTTTGAATATTCTCTCACAGGTCTCTCAATCTCACGATAAAATCAAAAAAAAGAATAAGATTTTCATGGTTCTCCTGTTCCACTGGAAACATCACATGGAATGCTCTGGATCTGGTTTGTTTTACAGCTGATGACTGATCTGTCTAAATCCATTGGTTTTATTTCCTGGCCATGAGGACGGATGGGTGAGTAACGGCGGATTGCGTGCCATGTTTCAGCCAAAGCCTGAGCTCAGCCAGCGAGGTCAGGGACGCAGACAGGCCAGGTAGTGGGGGGGGGGGGGGGGGGAACGGCAGATTAAAACACAAGCTCAGCGCTCTTCTCTCTAATTGGTCCCCTGTTAACTTTTGAACTTAATTGGTTAATTGAGCTGTGGTTAGACTGGGCAGGTTTCCCCTCCCTCGGGGTGACCATACGGCTCCAGCATTTCAGCCTGGCACTGCCTGGCACAGGAGGTGGCTGCCTCTACCTCCCTCCCTCTCTCTTTGAGCGTCCCGCCGCCCTGGTGACGAGGAGTAATGGTGCCGCACAGGAGGCAGTAAAACCGTGTTTTGTGAGTGTGTTTTAGCAGAGATTGCACCCATGCACTGCACATATGCTTGTGCCACATCAAAGCAGCTCTTTGACTACCCGGTCCTGGGTGGTCTCTTCTCTCAACCAGCGGTGCTCGATAGATAGGCTTTGGAAAAGTGGAGTGTGGACGTGGGTGGATGTTACCTCACCACAGGCGAGTGTGTTCTGTTGAAGTAACTTTGCCTTGGAGGAGACATGAGCGGCGTGAGGAGGCCGAATACAAGTGTGGTGCAAAACATACACGGATAAACACACAGATAAACCCCATAGGCATCACATTACTTGCGTCTCTCCTCTGGACGTATAACGATACCCACAACACTACATAAATCTGCAAGCAGCTCCATTCAACGGGGCAGATTTTGCCTGCTGTCTTCCCCTTTTCACTTTCATCCCCTCCTCGCCCCCTTGCTCCTTCAAGCCCCATCACTCATTCCCCTTCTCAGTTTCCCCTTTCCGTCCTCACACCCTCTCCATCATCCCGCCTTCCCCCTGCTGCTCAGCTCCATATTTCTGTCCTCTCTCATCACCTCACTCTCTTCCCTCAGTTGCCATCATCCGCATGCTTTAAAATGGAAACACTTTCTCTTCATTTTTCAGCTTTTTAAAAAACACTTTCCCCTCCCACACCCGCTCTGTTTCTCCGCTCTCGTTCGTTCGTCGGTTTTCCTGAGGCCTAGGTGTGTAATGAACGTCTTGTTTTATGGGGAGTCACAGGTTGACCCCTCCCTCTGTCAGAACCGCCCATAAATCAGCGTCCATGCATTCAAGTGGCAACCAGGGCTTGTAGGAATGTCCTGTTCTCTCTTGTTCTCCCATCCTCTCTCACTCCCTCTTCCATCTGTGGCCCAGCGCCTCCTTTAGGTCACAGGGAGCAGCAGTGGACTTGACCGGCCTGGTCGAGGAGGCTGCTCGCTGTCGTCCTTTGCGGTCTCTCGGATTGGCCTGTAATATGATAAAAGTCCTGGAGTGATGCGTGTGAGAGAAACAGAAGGCAGCCCCCTGCTCTGGCTTCTCTCCGTCTGATGTGTCCTGTCAGAGGCGCAGAGACAGAACAGTGCAGATAACGGAGGCGAGAGCCGCCGTGCCAGCCAGCCAGTCCAAGGTCTCTCTGCAGCCCTGAATATAATTTGCCATCGGTTCACAAGGGGAACAAAGGAGTTTCATTCTTGCAGCGTTTAGCCAAGACAAATGCAAGCTTTCTGTTCCGATAACCCACAGACATGGTTGGGGGAGGCACCAAGTATCCAAGGCTTAATGATATACAGTATTACCTTGTAAAGAACACGCTGTACAATCACATGTGCATCCCCTTGACTTCTATTGCTGCAAAGCCTCGGCCATAAGGACAGTTCTCCAGTTGGGCCCTACTGTTACTATACTTCTTCCCCACTGTGGCGGACTAGGATGTCAAGTGTGTGCAAGGTCAGCCAAATCACACAGTAAATTCTTTTATGAAATGCATGTGACAAACTGGGCCTTAAAGCTGAGTTATGTCTCCTGACCGCTGACACTGGTCATCCATGGAATGCCGCTGCCGGGGTCTGCTCGACATCTGCAGCAACACACTTGAGCAGAGACGAGTAAAATTAGGAGCATTTCCTGCAATCTGCACGGAGGAGAGAAGGTCATCTCCATCCGAACGCAAACAGATGAAGTGTGACCTAGAGCAGGGCAGCCATAAAATTTTTTTTTTTAAAAAACCTCTCCTCTCTTCCAGCTGAGAAGAAAAAGCACAATCCAAGGTCAAAGCAGGGAGACGGAGGGGAGGGGAGGGGGGTGGGGGGGGGGGGGGGGGGGGGGGGGGGGGGGGGGGGGGGGGCTGTTTTATCTTGATCAACAGCTCATGGCTTGTCTGTCCGGTTGGTTGGCTGCATAGCTGCCATTGCAGTTGTCCATCTCCCTTTGCAGTGATCACATCCAGGCAGCTGGACAGGTGGGCAATCACATGTTGCACCCCCCCAACTCACACACACACACACACACACACTTTATTTGTCTGTAGGTCATATTCAGAAATGGCAGCTAGGAGGAGGGAGGCCTAGTGGGGTAACAAGAGGCTTGCACCATCTGATCGAAGTCAACAGATGTGTTGCAGCTGCTCTTTTTGGTTTGCCATAGCACATCCTCAAACAAACACACAGACACACACGCACAGTTACACACTCGCGGAAAAAGACACAAAAATACTGCAAGCTCACACATACACACATGTTAGTGGGATGAAAATTAAAATCATATATTTTCTAACTGGACATGTTCAATAGCACTAGTGGCTGTGTTTTGGGTCTCAAATAAAGACCCGGAGTCCCAGAGCAACCATTAAACCGACTTTGAACAGTGTGCCTACGAGCGCACATGTTGGCTTTTCTTATTTTTCTTTAATATACGCTTCGCTCTGTCGGCCATAAAACATGTCAGCACCTTCGCGTTGGGCCAGAAAGGCTCTGCGGCTACGTGATGGGCCCCGAGCGGTGAAATGGTTTTGGGAATCTGCGGACGGAAGGCAACGAGTCTTTGCAGTGGATTTAAAGAGAGGAAGCACAAGGAAGATGAAGCGCAGAAAAACCTCGGCTGGGTGTCCTCGTGTTCAGGGGGAGAGCAACAGCTTTCAGCAGGTTATCGCAAAGCCAGTGGAAGCCAAAGCTTCGGTCTAGATCTGGCAGGGGCCATAATGTAGCGAGAGCGGGAGGCAGAGGGGGACGGGGAGAGGCAGGGGAGGGAAAATAAAGAAGAGTTATTAGGGTGATGTGAGGCAATGAGGGGAAGAAGGTCTAGTGAAATGTTTTGACACAGAAAAATAGCAAATGTGACACAGGTACTTAAACAAAGGTTTGAAAAGCAAACTACGGTGATCTTTCTTTCTGTGCCCTCTCTCCTTTGCTACTCTTTTCCTTTCTCTCCGCTTAGAGACACATACACACACACACACCACACACACACACAGCGATAGTCGCAGCTGCAACTTCCACAGTCTCCTTCACGTAAGCCTGCAGGCAGAGCTCGTCTCATGACAGTCAGACTGCTCTCCTTCGCATGCCAGGTTGTGTTGAGCCAAGTCCAGGTCCTTCAGCCAGATTACTGGGATCCTAAACATCCCATTATTTTTATGAGCTCACATGAACACGAGGGAGCCTGGTAGTATTATTAGCCCACACTGGAACCAAAACTCAAAGGTACTACTTGCTGCACGGTGTTGTATTATCGGTTATGATTGTTGCGATGTGTCGGCATCAGCGGCCGCAGCTTTGACTGGTAGCACCATGCGACTCATTCCCTTGCAGTCCATGTGTATGTGTGTGTGTGTGTGTGGACTTGTGGTTTCTATCTCCTTACTGTATTTGCTCTGGCACTCTTCTATTGTGGGGCTGGGCTTTGCACTCCTTAGATAAGAGAACAGATATGTCAACACCAAGGGCTGTGAAGGAGCCGCCTGGTCATGTTGACATTCTACAACACTGCTTATTTACTCTGACCACAGAGTCAAGCCGTCATCTAGCCTACGATGCACTAATGACCGAGGGGCCTCATGGGGTGGAGCCCCCTCCTGGCTCTGCGTGGTACTGGCCCTCTGTAAGGTGACAAGAAAGATGAGGGGGGTGGGGTTAAGTAATGGCTTTGAAAAACCCTGAGTTTAAAGCGGACCGATTCTAAAAAAAGGTTTGACAAATGCTTCCAACAACACACACAACCCTTTGTAGACTCCAGCAGCATGAGTCTGCATATTGAGCGGAGCTGAGCAGCCCTATCAGTAAAGAGCCAGCGGAGCAATCCATGCATAATTAGGGAAGGGGGGAGGGGGTTAATTGACTTCTTTGAGAAAGATCCTGATTTCTATCAGCCAGTCCCATAATCATGTGAGCCAGGGCTCTCATTAAGCCCCCTCCCTCATTTATCTCTCTTCCCCTCTAACCCTTTGCTCTCTCTCTCCCTCCCTCCCTCGCCTCACCCCCCACCCCCACCCCCCACTTTGAAAAAGGGTGAAACCCCAACCGCTCCCGCTGTGTCCTCAGCGGGCCAGGAAAGGGTGAGGCAGATTTATAGCTAGCACCTAAATGTGAGTGAGGTGCACGCCGGCACACAAACACAGGGCAAGCACACACTCACAAGCACACACACACACGCGCGCGGTAAGGCTCCAGACTGCAGTTGACCTGACTGTGACCTCAGTGCAGTAATGTACTGGCTAGCAGGTATTAGCAGCAAACCTCGGTGTATTTGTTCCTGTGGCTAGAAATGTTCCGCACACACAGTCCCAGTGTTGCACGTCAGATTCAGTCGCAGTGTTTTCTTTTTCTATATCCAACAATAACGCTTGAACAGCAATACAGCAGGAACGACACCAAAACAAGTGGTTTGAATTATTTACAGGCAGAAAGTATACACGGTCTAATGACACGCATCCTTACCACAAACAAAGTACATTAAGCTGGAATGTCAACACGCCGGCGTAACGTTCAACTATGAATATTTACAGAAACATATCCACAAAGAGACGCCTTTTCTGCAGCGTGGTTTTAACCAGATTCAGACAGAAACCAGCTCCCTCCTGGCTTCTTTCCTTTTCTCATCCCTCCCTCCCTCCCATATCCCTCTCTGTTCTTTGGGAGCAGAGGAAGACTTCGGGGAAAAAATCCACTGAGAGAGAGAGAAAAAAAAAGGATGACGTGGAGAAAAGAGATGAAAAGTGACAAATGAGAGATTTCCTTCACAAGCCCATAAATCAGTAGACTTGGGCAGGGGCAGTGTGAGGCCTCCCTCAAAAAGCCAAACTTTTTTTTTCTTTCACAGCCAGAGCTAACCACTCCTCTCCTTTTACACGCACACAAACACACACCTACACAAACATATGTGCAAACTCACATACACAAGAACACACACTTTCTCTTCCTTCCTCCTGCACACTCTCCCAGATGGTGCGTACTGGAATGGCATCCCTCTTGCTCTCCACCAATCTGGTTGTGGCGCAGCGGCCTGCCTGACTGGCACAGAAGCACATCTCATAAAATCACTTACACTTAAGAGTGGCGCATGGCTTGAAAGCAGCGCGCCTTCAAACCAGCCCCGTTAAAGGGTGCACGCACACGCGCTGAAATAAATCCCGCTCGTTCTGTCACGTAAAATGCAAAGGATGGAGGGCTGGGGGAGGTACAGCTGCTACTTCAGGTAAGCGGGACAGGCAGACGAGGGAAGATGAGGGAATTGAGCTCTTCAGAGCATTTGCTGTATGCACGCAGTGGGGTGCCACACACTGGGCAAGGATGGGGAAGAGCAGAGGCACCCTGCTGGGTTTGGAGGTATCTGCTGAGTTGGTGGGGATGAAAAGGAGTGAGCAATGGGAACAACTGTCAGCGGCTCCTTTTTTTTCCCAGCACAAATGTGTTTGTGCGACTGAATGTGGACCATTGTTGGATGTAAGATTAAATAGCACTGTCGTTAGACTGGACATATGCGCTGTGTGAGGAAGGCGGTGGCTAGGGTGAGCTGGGAAGGCTCCGTCAGTGCGGAGAAACTTGAGCCCCGTGTGGGACGGTCCCAGAGACTGGTGGATTGATGGAGATCCAAAAGGACTTAGGATCTGCTTTCATTCTGAATGTTCGCCATCTGCTTGGCTGGAAAGAGAACCTACGAAGCTGGAGAAAGCTCTGTCAACTGACAGATGAGACAGTAAGCCTAAAAGTGTGTACGTGTGTTGTGTGTGTTTGTGTGTGTGTACTTGTGCAGACAGTGTGTCAGTATTGATCCTCAAAGCAGCTCCACTTTCTGAAAGAAGATCTGTCAAATGGGGATACACACATTTACCCACACATACAAAAAAATGACTTTAACACATCGCAGACCTTATAGCTTAAAAAACCCTCTAATATAAGAGACATCTGCAGCACCATCATATGTTCCAGTACGCCCAACCACCCTCTCCTGCCCACGCAGCTGCAAAGTTTACCACCATACCAGAGGTATTGATCCATCCAGTTTCCATGTGTGCAGACGACTCCGGTCTGGCAAAGCCCTGTTACCACGGATGACCACTTCTCTCCTCATACTTCAATGCTCTGTCACACATTAGCGGGGGAAGTACAGACACATCGTCCACATCGACAAAATAAACCCAACACATGCTTGTTTCGTTTCCTGACAACCGCTCACAAATCCACATGTGTACAATCAGGCCCATCCTTGGTCTACTGCTGACCTCCTGCATGAAAACACATTCCCTTCAATAGTCCTTGAAACACTCCAGCCCATCTACGACCCATGACTAACCCAGGATGTCGTCAACAGCGATGCACACAAAAACATTCCTGTTGCCGTTATTTGAAAGTTGTCTCTGACACTTTGACCCCCCCCAGAGAAACAGCGGGGATGTCTGCATTGCTTCGGTCTCGTTAAAAAAGAAAGACATAACATGGTCAGAATGTCCTGATGAAGAAACAGCCGATACACGCTCGTAACTGTCGTCCCATATGCTGGGAACTTGATGTGATTTACTGCACTTGCCAGTGAAACAGTGAACCACAGCTTCTTGTAAACGGAGGCGTTGGCACACCTGAGAACAAGCTGTTCCAAAAGCAACACAAAAATTAAAATTCAGCTTCTGAAATCTCTTACTTGCTTATTTATGCAGCAGATTATAGTATACTGCTGTATAAACCAATCGTTGTGTGATATTATTTTGATTGCTGTCACAGAAATATCGGCTAATCAGCGCTGTAGCTGGAGCTTGTGGATTTACTGCATCCCCGCAGCAGCCTCGCGCACAAGTGCAGAAGACAGAAATGGACGGAATATAAAACGCTCAGGGCTGAGGTAGAATTAGGCACCTGCATCAGCCCCCCGTCCACCCCCACACGCTGCCCTCTCAGCTGCCTGCCACTCTTGTATCCGCTCTCACTCCTTTCATACAATCTCTCCACAACGCAGCTCCTTTGATTGCGCTTTCCCGTGGGCATACACCAACAAATACAACACATGCATGCACAAAAACTCCAAGCACACAAAAACACTTCTTCTCCCTCAACACTGAGAGACAGTTGCGCCAGCTGAGTTTTGATTTAGGAAAAGAAAAGTTGTCTGCACTACAAATAATGACAGCCACTCAAGAAACAAGCAGAACACAGTTATCGCATGGAAAATACATACACACGAACCCACACACGTATGCAAGCGAAATGCATAACGCACAAAAACACAGGAACCCACTCTTACGAGCAGGAGTAATCACACAGGCAGACACCCACTCACAGAAAACACACACACACACACACATACACACACACCCTTCCATTATGCTGTATAACCAAAAGGCATTCAGCCATTTCAGCAGCATTCTGAGAGCCAGCCAAGTGAGAGGTCTGTCAGTGCATTAGCCAGCATGTAATCATAGCCCAACCTCACTGCAATTAGAAGTGGTTCTAATTCTTCACTGGAAACACGGCCTTCTCCCACCGCTAATAGTTTACTTTACTCCAACAGCTGACAGACCAGACCCTGCCTCCCCGCCCCAGAGCCTCCTCAACTCACACACACACACACACACACACACACACACACACACACACACACACACACACACACACACACACACACACACACACACACACACACACACACACACACACACACACACACAAAGACACACCCAGAGCTGTAGCTTGTCTGTCAGTATGGGAGATCAAAATGGATCCTGGGAATGGTTCCCTGTCATGTCCCACTTGTGCCACATCAATCCCACAAGTCTTTAGGCCTTGCCACAGTTCACCTGAGACTTAAGGCCTTCTCTCTCTTACTTTACCAAACACGACAGAGAGAAATGAGTCTCGAAATCATGAAACAACTGCAAAAATAAAAAAGCTGAGGGCTCTCCGTGGATGAGGCAGGCGTGAGGGTGGGAGATAGCGCCGGGGAAACATTAGCTAATGAAGACTGAGGAAGAGGGAGCTATACTGATGGTTGCTATTAGCCTGTGAGCCGGTGCACTTGGGTGTCACTTCAAAGCATTCTCCACTATTAATCAGAGGCTATCCCGCCCTCCAGCGAGGGCCCCGCTGGCTGTGCCGCTAACTACCCCCCTCAACATCAACACAATGGAGCCATCATTACGGCCGTTACGCTACGCCTCGGCCAGACAGCGCACCTTTATCTCGGTATACACGTTACATACTCGCGGCCAATTAATTTACCTGCCATGTCTCAGAGTAAGGGGGGGGTGGAGGAGTGTAAGTAAGCACGAGCTGCCATTATGGAGCGGTTTATGTATTCGGGTGGGGGATGGGAAGCACCTGGCTCAGGTTGCACGCAGCGGCCTTTGCGTTTGGCCTTGGGGGCTCTTTATGAAAACACCTGCAAGAGGCTGCAACCTGTCGGGCCTGTGGACGCAGCACAGCCACAACCCTGCCCCGCTCAGGCTCTCACCTGGCATCACGAGGCAGCCAAACAGCTCCCCGACAGACCCCCACCTCTCTCCAGGCCCCACTGGCTAACAACAGCCACTCAGCTGGATATCAGGCACCAAGCTCGAGGATTAACCACTGCACTGGCCCTGTCCCATTAATACTAGATACATTTTATTCAACGCTAATCCCAGACATCAAATCTTTCCTCCTTTTGTTTTGACTGTTATGACGGACAGCATTTTCTGCCGGGTCAAGGCAACAGCCCGCCGGGCAGGGGTGAGGAAATTAGTCTCTTTTTTTATATCGGGGCGATTGTCAACTAAATGTAATGGGGAAAAAATACATCGCCTTGTTTGCCATTACTCGCTTCTCTTAAATTTGCACATTCATGTTACATGAGGATGAGAGGGCTTACAATACAAGACACTCTCCCCTCCCCCCCGTCTCCTGTTGTACTGTACTGTGAGCCAGCAGACTGTAGCAGCGCTGAGGGGATGAGATAACCGTTCACCATTGTGAGAAAAGGCTGTCAAAGCTTTTTTTTTTTTTTACTCGTACTCGCTCTTACTTCTCTCTCTCTCTCTCTCTCTCTCTCTCTCTCTCTCTCCATTTGTCTCCCTCTCTTTCTCTCGTAAGAATATAAAAAAGCTGGAGCAGCAGTTGCAGAAATAGTCCTGTTTCTATAATTAGATGTAAACAGACGAACCAGACTCTCGAGCTTGCTCTGTCCCACTGGCCCCACAGCCTCCTGGGAAGCAAGATGTGTGAGTGTGGATGACGTGTGTGTGTGTGTGTGTGTGTGTGTGTGTGTGTGTGTGTGTGTGTGTGTGTGTGTGTGTGTGTGTGTGTGTGTGTGTGTGCGTGCGTGTCTGCCTTTGTATTGCATCTGCTTGCAATGCACCAGTAAGTGTATGACAGCATGTGACAGTGTGCATCTAGTCTTGCCGTTGTCGTTCTCTCTTTCCCTCTGTCTGTCTGTCCCTTTATTGTGCAAACACACAAACCCACCCCAGTCCGCCCCCCCGCACCCCCCTCCCCCACACCCACCACGGGGTAGGTCAGTGGTCGTACATGGCTAGCGGAGAAAGCTAATGCATGCGGCACCGGCAGACAAACACACATCTGTTGCTGAGAAGCCAGTCACTTGCCCCAGATCCTCGGGACACATACAGTATCAGAGAGAGGAGGCAGTGTAGCCTAGTGGTCACACCAGGCAGAGGGGACCAAATGCAAAAAAAAAGAGAAGCAGAGTGAGGTAGTGAGGTAATGGGACAGAAACAGGGAGGACATTGAATGTAAAGGAGAAGGGGGGAGGACCACAGGGAGAAGTGGACATGGTACAGACGTGGATTTTAAAGCAAGAACATGTACATTAAAGAATCTGTATTGTAAAACAAGTGATTTGACAAAAAAATTAAATACAGGCGGGAAGGGGTTTCATTATATTCAAGCACAAGAAATCCATACGAGAGAGAGTGCAAGAAGAAAAATAAGAAAGAGAGAGAGCAACAAGTCCCCTTTGGATTGAGGACGAGGCAGCTGGTTGGATCGTCCCGAGAGACTTATTAAAATGGAATTCCTGATGCTAATCTTTGTTTTCTCACAAAAGGGCTGACACATCCTTGAGAGGCATACTGCATGTATATTTAATGACAAATCTCCGCATATATTTAGCAGCACACCTCATTGTTTGGTACCGCGTGTCACCACCGCCCGCTGCACTGCTGACAGTCACCGAATCGTGGCCCATTATTTGAGTTTATCTGCTCTCACTCCTGGCCCTCCCAACACGTGCCATCCACATTCGTGGATCATAGTCAGCCAAGTGAAAACTAGGGGGAAGCTCGGAATCGAGAAAATATGGAGAAACAAGAAACAAACAGGAGAGCAGAGAGGAAGAGCTGCACAGGAACAACCGCGGAGCTGTACTTCAAAATGAATCCTGCACATTAATAACATGTTAAGCCCAATTCATTTATGCTTCTGCGTCCTAGCTACACTTAAGGTGTGCACGTAGCCTACGTGCGGGCATTCATAGTTGTCCGTAGGTGTGTGTGAGTCACGCTGCAATTACACCACCAACACTGGCGGTAGAGTTTCTATGTCTCTGTTTATGTCAGAACAATGGCGATTTTTGTTGAAGAAGATCGTCAACTCAAAAATGGTGGCGAGTCTGTCGATGCTACCAAGCGGACCAATCACAGCTCTTGCGGTCTGCACTGCCTCAACGCATATTACATTTTGGGGAGGTGCTAGTCAGAGTACGGCGTAGGGCTCTGCGAAGCGTACATCTCTACAAGTAGGCTACAGAATAGCTTCGACACAGAACCATGAATTGGGCTTTAGTACTGCAGCAGAAACTTCAACCTGTTCTTTGTAGAATTTTGCAGATCTGGATAAGCACCCTGTACGCTCAACTGTTAAATAGAAAAATTGTGATTTTAAATAGAATGTTTATGTGCACCATTAGTGCAGCACAGTGGGCTGTGAACGCAGCACGCAGTGGAACCGCCACACGAGCTGCATCGTGAGCATGATATCTTCGGCAGATCCCGCAGGGACAGACTCAGACGTTAGAGGGTTAACAATGCACCTGTCTAGGCCTCACAGCCAACCACAGGGTGCCGCGGCTGCAGTGGGGCGGGGGGTGTTGTCTGGAGAACGCAGTCCAGGATTCACACACGCACGCAAAAAAAAACACCCACCCAAACAAAACCACACACACGCTCATACACCCATGTGCAATCAGTATTGTCACTGACCACAAATCTGCCAACAACAATAGGGCAACGGCCCTTTTTTTGTTCTTTTCACTGAACGATTACAATAATAAATTTGAAATTAAAAAACAAATAATCTGGATTTTCTGCTTGAGCCGTTAATAATGTCTAACAGCTGTCACATGCAATACAGCCATGCGCTGAGGTGGGCCTGGGGCTGCCTGACGAGAAGCAGCCTGATACTGGGAGAGGGAGGGAGAATGAGAGGGAGGGGTGGGTGAGACAGAAGGAGAGAGAAAAAGAGCAAAACCAGGGGAGAGATCCAAATCACAAACAAAACAGCAGTGGCTGACTTTGGGTAAATTAATCAGTCTATTCAATCTCGCAACAATATATTTTTGGTCCAAGTATTTTTTTTTTTTGCACGTGTGTGCATATGTGGTTGTCATGCAAAGTGATCAAATGATTTCAGCCGTGTTGGACTCCTCATCCAGCTTCTCACTTCCTCATATTGAGTGTTTAAATAGATGGGAAGGTTTTGAAATCTAATGCCCTGAAATCCGATACAGGAAGGTATTACCCTGCCCGTCGCTCTCACCCGTGGGTCTCCTTTGTGTTTGTCCTGTGTACACGCCCCGCGCTCGAGGCAAGGGCTCTGTGGCACCATGCCACACGGTGAAGTGTGGGTGGCGGTCTGTTTGAAGAGCCCGTCTCTGCGGCAGCATGGCCACTCGCTGGCCAAAATCCTCTTGCAAAGCCAGACCCCTAATTTTTTGCTTTTCTTTTTTTTTTCCTACTCATCCAAAGCCTTTTCGTTCTGTGGACAGTTTTACTGATGCGCAGAGACATGCAAAGAATAAAAAGATGATTACACCTTTTATCTGAAATCAAATCCGTTACTTTTACCTGAATATGGGCTCAGATAACAGATGCTCTCACTTTATTTTTTGGGGTGTAATTGGACGTTAAATATTAAGGCAAATTCTGGGGCTTGCCAACGTTTTTACGGTATGCAAGATTGAATTAATTCAAAACACTAAGTGTGTGTTACCCTTGTAACCAAAACTATTTGCAAATATGGAAGGGACACATATCCTTTCTGAGACGGATGACCTTGCCCTTGCAAGTAATGTGGACTTCCAATGGGAGCGTCAGGGGAAGGTGACAGATGGCGGCAGCATTGGGCAAGGTGCTATTTCAGCCAGGTGTAGGAGGCCAAGCAACACCTCCACTATTCAGGGGGACTCCTGTGACATCGCGTCTGAACCGTGTCATCTCACAACAATCCACAAACGAGCCCGACAACAGGCCAAGGTTCTCACCCTGTTTTGCAGTGCTGGAGCATGAGAGGGGAGGGAGGGAGCGCACGAGGCCGCAGCCAAATGGAACTTGGCCTAAGACCCACGTTCTGTCACTGCTCTTCCACCACAGTGGCTCCCGGATACAAGAATCCCTTTAATGTAATATTTAAGACAGGTTATTCAAGATGTCAGGGGTTTTTTTTCCTTTTCGCTCAGGTAAGCCTTGTGAATTTCTCTCTCCAAATACAGCAAAAGTGTTACATTTAAAAACAACGGACTGACACAGGCTTTCAGTGGAGTCCTGAATAATTACTCTGAGCACGCAACACACTCTTGTCACTACTCTTGTCTGGGGTCAACAAGGATGGGGGGGTAAGTGTACGAACTGTGAGTGCTCACAACACAAGAACTACAAGGCCAAGAAGAAGAAGCAACCCTTCCCACAAACAACCCTCACCTACTCACTGAGGTTTATTCTTTTAAAGACCCTGGGTTGTAACCAGCTCTTTGCGAACTCCGCCAAACACCTGTGTTTGCCTTTGAAGCGTCTTCTCAACAACCACAGACCCATGGGATGTTCCAGCAATGACACGTTCAATAAAAGTCTCAGTAAAGTTATTTATTCCCCTTTGGAAAAAAAAAACAGGAGAAGGCAGACAACACAGCTAACCTTTGAAGGGGGAAGCTGCTCGGATATCCAGCTAGGACATAAAAACCAAGGGAATGCCAGGGACATCCTACCAGAAAACAATAAAGGGGGTGGAAGGGACTGTTTTTTATCTTTAACAGCAGCCGTAAAAAACACACACAAAGCTGGGGTCTGCAACAATGGCCCGGGGCAGGGGAGGGTGGCTAAAACAGAAGTGGCAGGAAGACCACCTCTTCCCAGACACAAGGGTCTTCCTGCTGGAAAGAAAGGAGACAGAGAAATGGAGGGGAGGAGAGAAGGGGCCAGCTTACGGAAAGGGAGACAGAGGAGATGTGAAGGAAGGGGAGGCCGAGTGAGCGAGATGACATAAATATGACCTTTGATTACATGGGGTGTTTAGAGCATAGCTCAGCCATGGACAGCCTCCGAACCTCCTGCTGCTTTCACACAGCCACACCTCAGCCAGAGCACACTGATCAGAACAATATGGCTGAAAGATGAGCCCCCAGCCATAAATGCCAGCAGTAAAGACAGCTCCACTGTGTCTCCTGTTCTGACACTATCCAACATCTGAATCCCAGCCTCACGGCCAAGCGAGGACTGTCTCCAACCCTGCACCGGAGCCAGCACAAGATAAAATTACTGTTTCAAAGTCCTTGTAAATTAACTGGCTGAATTAAACGGTATTAGATGAGTTAACAGGTCTGTGGGTTTCAGAAAGCACGCGTAGAAAGAAGTTGCTCCAATGTCACATTCCCAGAACACGGTGCAAGTGTAAACTATAAATCGACCACCTGACACGCATTACAAATGACTGACTTGTAGTAGGTGAAGATGGACAGAGGCAAATGCACACTGACAGAATCTGTACCAGTGCTGAGGAGCATGGCTCAGTGGACAAGACGGCAGGAATGCATGTTCGCGTCTGTTGGTGCCTGATTGAAACCAATCTCACCCGTCCGTGCAAAACAAAGACAGTAAATTTCATTCCAAAATATGCTGAAATCCTGCAGCCCAGCGAGGAACAATGCCAGGGTGTTGCAACCACCATCACTCTTTTCAGCGGCGAGGGTGAAGGGTGCGCTCAACAATAAATACCTCTGCAAAGTCAGAGGAGCCCTTTCAAGGAGCCACATCAGAAACCTGCCTCTGAATGCATTTTTACATCAACGCTGAAATATTCATGCTCATTGTAAAGTATTCATGTGAACCAGTGTGCAAGTTAGTCCCCGGGGAGAAAGTGGAGAGAAACTGAAGGGATCCAATACACTCGGCAAACAACAAGCTCAGTTGTGCTAATGTTGCTAGCATACAGGACACTTGAGGGGACACTAATGACCTGCGCTGTCAAGATGAACAACAGTCTGAAGCCAGTAGGTTCAGACAACCTAGGAACATTTGACAGTTGTTTCATTGTACAACTGGCCTTTATTCATATATAAAAAAAACTGCTAAAAGTAAATACATTCGAAAAGAATACTTAATACTACACTTTTATTAAATTTTGACCTAATTAATGGAAACCGATTTTTTTTTTTCTTGTGTCACAAAGATTATGAATACAACATTATGTACTGTTTGATGAATTACTGTCTTAAAAATATATGCCAGGAATAATTGTGAATTATGCCTCGTGTCCAATCCACCTACTTGCATTATGACAAGCTTGACATTTTCAAATATAATTAAAATAAATCAAAGATTCCGCAGAGCGCAATACCAAAATATTATTCTAACAGAGCCCAGAGGAGATTTACAAATTATGTGAATTTATGTCAAATTATTCTCCATTATCCTCAATCAAACACCTGAAAGGTAAAGATTTAACTCATTTTCCCAAATCCTGCCGATATTAGAGAGACTTTGTCTCCAGTCACACCCATGTAACCGACGAGACTGGGGAGAACAATAAACCACCTGTGCTGCTCATTGAACAGTGTTGACATTTGGAGGGTATGTATTCATGTTGGTGCAGCGCAGCACTACAAAAGAAACACCAAATCTCGTTGGGTAAGCACCTGTACCCTGTAGCCAGCATTAGCCTTCATGCTCTCAACAAAACATCTTTAATAAAAAAAAAGAACACATATGGATGCAGGCACTGTGTGTGTGTGTGTGTGTGTGTGTGTGTGTGTGTGTGTGTGTGTGTGTGTGTGTGTGTGTGTGTGTGTGTACTGCCAAAAGCAAACATGAATGGTGAGAGATGAATGGTGAACAGCACCCATGAATTCTCCTGAATGACTAATTATACCTCATGCTCAGCACAGTTTTGCAGACGAATTCTGGATCCTTAGAAACACAATGAATTTGGAAATATCTTTGATTAGCCTGCCACAACACTGCCTGCAGTTTAATAAGATATTAAAAGATATAAATAAACAAACACACAAATAAATACATAAATAAAATGCAGAAAAACAAAAAAAACAAAATTCGGTGATTGCTGTATTTAACCACCTACATCAACCACCTACATGTAGCCCACGGGATTCAGTTATGAATTTTGCAGATACACTTTACATACATAAAATAACTTTAAAGAGCTCCGCTTTCTTTGCTTCCCAGTGACCTGCAGATTCCTCAGCTGCCGTATCATAAACATGTGTTTTTAGAAAGTGCATTTACATATTTTCAAAAGAAGATGTTTCAGAGGTGTAGGTGTTTGATGCAACCAATACTCCACTGATGTCCCTTATCTTATTTAGAGCCTATTTTGTTTTACATATGTGGACAAAATAAAAAAAAAATTGCGTTTTCCTGACATCAAATTTAAGAAAAGCTTTAATTAGATCCAATACAACATAGAGACACCAAATGGAGTAAAGATAATTATTAAAGGCATCACCAAGGATTTATTCTATTTTATTTCAATTTATTTTATTTTGGAGGATTATTGTATGACACCATTTGACTATACAGGTGTTTCTTTCATTGTCTCCACACCCTGATGCATTTTCAAAAACACGTCTCAGCAGCTATAGATTATTCTGTTCTCTGTGGACACAAATGTGTGTCCTCGTGTTTGTAATCGAGCACATTCGGGAACACAAGATTCACAAGTCCACTTGTTAAACCTGACTCGTGCACCGTGAACACATTTGCACCCAGTCACTTCCAAGCCCATGCACAGCAGGAGGATTTTCTATAGCAGTGCTCGTCCTCCTATAGCTACAACCTCCAGTCCACACACAGTAAACCCAACGCAGACCTGCTCGTCCAGCTTCTCCCCGTGATTGCTTATGGCTCTGGGTATGGCCCAGGGTTTTATGGGTAAGTGATGGCATCAGTGTGACTCGTATCAATTTTAACGTGAAGTGACAAAATCTCATTTTAGATTCAGCTGCATATAGCCAGTGGGAAACCAGTGCCAGTGTGTCCAACTCCATACAGTGCAAACTAAAACAGACTTCAAATGCCATTTTTAAATACCATGGCATTTACCTAACTTATCAGATGGCTATTTGTTTAACTAAGACGCCTTTATTACCTTTAGAGATATTTAAGCTACAAATGTTGATTCAGCTTAATCAAAATTCCTCCGGGGCCTCGTGTAAATCAAATTTATTAGCTGATATTTGAATAGTGAAACTCTGTCAACAGCCACACCTGAGCCATCGTTTATTTAAAACACAGAGCCTCCCTTTTGTGCAAAAATAAATCAGCTTTGTGCTCCAGCACACATGCAGGCCACAGCCCCTGCACGCTGAGAGACGCACAGGCAGCGGTATGAGGAGAGCATTGGAAACAACAGCCAGCGTAGAGGTGGATAAATGTTGCTCCAAAAAGAAAAACACACATTTCACTTGCTGCTCCATTGTGTGACATCGTCGATGTTGGACTAACCTGAGTGCGGAGCCATTGGTATGTGCGACGGGTAATATTTCCCCGGCGGGAAGTGACCGGCGTGCTGCACAGAGCCGTGGCCCGAGGGAGCGATCCGAGAGGCGGCTCGGTGCACCAGGGCGCCCCGCTCTGATAGGAGGTGCGCCGGAGCAGCGAAATCCCGTCCTTCCATTCCGAGGAATGTTGAGTAATCCGAATTCCGGATGGGGCAGGTCAGGAAAATCAAATGCAACCCATATAATAATCCTTTCCTTCAGATCTATGTGTTGCATTCAGTCGACTGCAGGCTTATCCAGCCAAAAACGTAGCCCCCGATCATCTTTTCTGTCAAAAGGAGAAATTCAAAGCAGAGGTCCATTATCAAGAAATAAAATTAGTAAAGCCCAGTTAGGAATTACACGCTGCAAAAATACTGACATTGCATTATAGCCAAGTCCTTTGGAGATGTCAGAGAAAACAAGTAATTAGTAGCGCTCCATTGCGTTTGGTTGTACTGGCCTTTCCTCTCGCGTCAAGGGTTCCTTTTTTGTGCGTAAAGGTGAAATCGCCTAAACGCTGATGCTGGAAAGTCACCGCGGATGCAAACGAGCAGCGAGCTCGTCCACAAGCCCAGTGAGCAGCCCCTAGCTCTATTGATCAGCCTGGGATATATAGGCCTGACATGCATCATATGGAGAAGAGCACTTGATATTCCACAGACACACGCACGACGAGCACACTGGCGCACATGAGGGATCCATATTCTTTTTTTCCCTGGTTAATAAATAATAACCGTGTTACATTTTATCCAAACACGTCACAGCAGTTGTCAGCTGTCACTCTCCTCCAAAAATCACATTGTGAAATATACAACCTATATATATTCTTATGGTTTTTTATTTATTTTTATGCTGCAACAATCTTAATCAAAAGCTCTTTGGTTGTGTTGGAGGCTGGAGTGTGTTGCAGTGTTTGGGTGGATTAAACTGATGGAACAGCCCACATCTCAAGGTGAACAGCGCTGCCTGCCTTCATGCCTCCCTCTCCTCATCCTATTGTTTCCGATTGATACAGGCGTTTTTTTTCTCTCCCTTTCCCATCCCCACCACCACCCCCATCCAGATCTCAGCACATTTCACGTTCGTGGTCTTCCATATGACATGAATGCCAAATACACAAGTTGTGCACCATCTGCAAACTACCCCTAAAAATAACCCACTTTATAATAATGAATAAAACAAATGTACCATCCATCAAACAAATTGCATCATCAAATTTAAAGAACATTCCCTTGTCAGTTGATAAAGAAAGAAGAGAAATCATAGTGATAATTAAAATAAGAAAAATAATCATAATATAGATTCATAACAGAGATGCTTCAGCTCCTGCAGACATGGTCTCTCCCTCTCTCCCCCCTTCTCTCTCTCTGTGTGTGTGTGCGTGCGTGTGGGTGCACGCTCGTGCATGTGTGTGTGTGTGTGCATGTGAATAACTGCACTCTCACTGCCTTGACCTAGTTCAGGTCAGGTAATCAAATGGAGTATAGTAAATACATTACAGGCAGCATCCTCTGCCATGCCACAAAAATAGTATTATTTAGTCGAGATGGGGGGAGAGAGGGGGAGAAAAGGTGGGACTCAGTCTTATCAATTGAAATACAATGTGCAATAACTTCACTGTGAAAAAATATATAAATAGATATATGATTTTTGTCTTAAGGTGACAGCCTCAAACGTACTGATTAAAAACCAAAGCAGGCTGGCAGAGGGCAGCTTCATTTCGTGGATCAAATAAATAAAATATACATGGCTGAATTTTCTAAACACAGCAGAGACAGAGACAGAGAGAGAGGGAGAGGGAGAGAGGGAGTGTGTGAGTGTGTGTGTGTGTGTGTGTGTGGGTGGTTAAATATTATAAATTCTCATTTTAGGGGCCCTAAATTGCAGAGGACACTGTAGAGAGGCCCCCAGCAAAATATAAATTAAAATAATACAAATTTAAATGTGTGAAATACATATGTAAACTGTGCTGTGAGTGAGGATGGGGATATTCTAATCAAATAGAAGCAGTTGCAGCCTCAACACTATTATCTCCACATGGAGCCAGTTACAGCCAGAGCCCACAATTCAGAGCTGCGTGGAAATTCCCTCCACACAACTCAGGGACTAAAATGCTACGAAGCGATGGAGTTGTGAAATGTCATGAAGTTATGTGTAAAACGGCGAAGAAGCCTTGTTGCTTGCATGTCTATCTGTGAGATGTGAGGGGATCCAAGGTGAATGGCCGCCCGTCAGGAGGACTGCCTTTGTCTCCACACTGAGAAAGTGCTCTGCAGTCGGCCATTACCTTCCCCTCGCCATGCTGTAGCCCTCTCTCTCTTTCTCTCTCTCTCCCTCTCTCTGCCTCACGTAGACCCACTAACAATCAAAGCTATGGAAATAGAAATAAATGCACATTTTTGCAACACGCACACGAGTCTTCTGCGGCGCAAATGTGCATTCGTGGGAATTTAGTCGCAGTGGCGTAGAAGGCTGAACCACCGTGGGTGTTCCTGCTGCGTTGTACCCTTTAAAATGCGCGAATTTCTTCCTTAAACCAAATAAACTGTATTTAAATAAAATTAAAAAATCCAATGATCGACGCCCCTGATGTGATTCATTACGCAGCTGCCGGTTTCACTCACAGGAGCCAACGATAAATTAAATTACTGCTGCGTTCGCCCGGGTCGTGCTGCGAGGCAGGCGGACCTCCGCGGCCGTGCGAGCCGGCAGGGAGTGCACCTCGGCCGGGGCGAGTGGCAGCGTGTCCCCCTGCTCCTTCTCACTCTTTCTCCGAGCGAACAATTCCGCCTGGATTTTTTTTTTAAAGGGTAAAACAGCCCGGACTATAACCACCGTGTGCATCTCACTGGTAAATTAAAATAAAAAATGTAAATTTCGCCATATTATTAAAGGCTCTTAAGTCTCGATCGAAAGCACAAATAGATAAATACATCAATAAATAAATAGATCTGGCACGTTTGGAAATTGTAGGATAATTTAAATAAAACATCCACAAAATAAGTCGTTGGTAGAAACTAGATATTTTATATAATTAATAAATTGCCCTTAACGTAAAGAATAATTATATTGATGATAATAATAGTAATAATATAATAATAATAATATTTGAAGTGTATGTATATTTTGTCAGCTCGTTGTATTAAATCATTAGGTTTTTTCCACAGGAAACAGATATCCTGTTTTGTTATCTTTAAAACTGATGCCTCTGCACTGTCTATAATAGACAGCTTGTCACACACAGGATTTTGGACTAAATGGTCATTTTACAGCGAGGAAACACGCCCCTGTGATATTTCTGATGTAATGAAATATATAAAAAGTATATTAAAAAAAATGACTACTTACTGGTATGTTAAATCCTTGCATAACAATAAATAATAAAAATACAAAACACAGAGAGGGACGCTGCGAGGCCGGGTGCGCCGCCCATTTAAAAAGGAACTCTGAAGTGGAGCATGTGGCTCAGAGGGAGCTCCTACAGTATCTCCATCTGTGGCTGAGCAGGAGCCCGCTGGTTCGGTCTATGGAAGCGGTGGGACCGGGGCTTCCGGCCTGGCTGGATCGCGGCTCCGATCTCCGAGCAGCGGTTTCTCTCCCGGTGCAAACTGCGCACCTCGCTTCTCAGGGGCAGGGTAAACACGGCCTCCCATTGGTCGGATACCTGCATGCCCAATGAGCTCGTGCCGCCCGCCCGGGGACACGCAGGGCTCCGATTGGCCGGCAGCGCGGGCCAATGGTGCGCCGGCTGGAGACACTAAACAGAGCAGGAAGCGCCAGATTTAAAGCACGAGTCGGTGTGATTCTCTCACAATGGAGCTCAGTGCAGCCGCAGCTCAGCTTCGAAATGCCCCGCAGATAACGCAGGTTCCACCGGCAGCGGTCATAGCAACGTAAACACGAAAATATTACGGTCAGAACTGCGTTTGAGTTGTGTGCAAAGCCCAAATTTAACTTGCATTAGCCTAATGTTCCAAATAGAAATAAAAAAGAAGCATAAAAGATGTGTAACACATAATAATAGTAATAACTTTGGTTCATATTCCTTACACTGTAAGTATTGCATGTTACTTATTACTTGCTTATTTTTGACTCTTGCTGCTGTAATATTGCAAACTTACCCACCATTAGATTAATAAAGCATTATCTTATCTTAAATTATGAATGTAGCACTTTTCAAAAACAAAGTTTCAAAAGTGCTGTACAATAAAACTGAATTTCAAGAATCCAAAATTAAATTTGAACAAAATAAACCAGATGAGACCCTTTAAAATGAAACAGTTTTTAAAAAAAGGCAATAAGATAATATTTGAGAATAGATTTAAAAGAAGATACTGTTGCCCTGAGTTCTCCAGGCAGGGGGGTTCCAAAGTTGTGGGGCCCCGGGTAGCAAAGGCCCGGTCACCTTTAGTGACCAGTTGAGATTGTGGAACCGTTAATCGGGCCCTGTTGAAGGATCTCAGGCAGCGTTCAGACTGAGAAGGGGTTAGCAAGTCACTTATATTGGCTGGAGCCTGACATCGGCTACTTATATGATAAGTTATTAAAAGCCTTATGTCCGAATGAATGTTAAAAAATGTAGGCCTACACCAGATCATGTTTTGAAGACATTTTTGAATTTTATTTGACATTTCAATGACAAAGATTCATAATTCCCTAATAAATGGGTAAAACAATTTTTTTTAAATATTTTTCTTTCATGACATTTGCCTATGAATTTACACACAGCTCAAACATATGAAGAGCGTTAAAGAAATAATGAAGCTGAATAAATTGTCCCATAAAACAGTGGCCTATCTCTCTTTTACAGATTAATGGCTCTATGTATATTTCATTTTAAGTTAACAATTCAGGGCATTTATAGCCCACATTAAACACTCACCATTCTTGTGTCTATATATTTTTTTTTTCTTCCTTCTTCGGAGCCAATAGAGGCTTTTTTTTTTTTTTTGGCAAATGCTTTCGGAACCAATTTCTCGAAACTCCGCACTGAATCAGACAGACAACACTGTGATTCCAATACCCCCCCTCATGTTATTACTATGGACTTTGGTTATTACATTATGCTAAATGTTTACAAATGAACCCCCCCCCCCCCCCACACACACACACACTCCAGTCTCTTTTTGCATGTGCGCTTTTGATTGGCTGGCGCGGTGCCAGAGCATTGTCAGTCACCGAGTGTAAACAAGACTCTGATTGGCTGTTGGCCAGTCCGCATTGGGCTGTCTTGAAAAAAAAAAAAGGCAATAACTGGCCCTGCGGTTTCAAGGCGTCCCGGGTTAGATGATGAAAGGGGGATAAAAAAAAGAAGAAGGGACGGTTTCCAGGCGCCCCAAAGGCGGACCCCTATTGGCCCTGAAGCCATATGAGTCAAGCGTGAATCAAAGGGAATACTGCAGAGAGGGAGGGGGGGGGGGGGGGGGAATTATACGTTGGATATTTAAAATAATCGAGGTTAGTTTTCGGAATAACACGCGACGGACGGCGTTAATGAGAAGTTGCGAAAACGAGCGGAACGAGCGCGTCAGGTTACCGGCTGCACGTGAGAGTTTTGAACGGGGGGAGAAAACAACGACCGTCCCGCCGAGGAGAGAATCTGCACGGAGCGTTTTTTAACGGTGCCTGCATTGAGGTTTGTCTTTGCGGTGCTGCTGCGTTCAAATGGCAATCACGCTAGTAATAAAGAACACGTTGCATTTGTTTTTTTATGGTGCATTTTTTTTGGGGACAAACTGGTAGAGCGTTGCGTGCTGGTTGTAATGGTGGTCGTCCAGTGAATTCAGATGAGGGTGTGAAAAGCTTGCATGGAGCCAGCAGAGCTTGATCTGAACGTAAAGCAGCCAGCACTCACTCTTATACAAAACATTTTAATTTTTTTTAATCACACGTTTATTTTAGCAGAATAATAAAGACGTTTCCTCATTTCCATCTATTTATTTTATTTATTTACACAATTTCACAGTGACGTTTTTCCCTGCAAAAATATTTTTTGGGGCAAATGTCTCTTTTAAACAACAGATCATATAAAAATACACCAACCCATCCAAGAAGGGAAATTATATTGGTAGATTATTTACACTTTTTCTTTGTGTATGTGTGTGTGTGTGTGTGTGTGTGTGTGTGTGTGTGTGTGTGTGTGTGTGAATGTGTGTGTGTGTGTGTGAATGTGTGTGAATGTGTGTGTGTGTGTGTGTGTGTAAGTGCCCCCAAGCCCACAACAGAATATTTTTTTTTTAACATGGCCTGGCAAAATTAATTAAAACTGTGTTCATTTTTATTTAATTAGTTTAATTATTATTTGGAGCAAATGAAACCTCAAAAGTCATATTTTATTTATGTATAAATATTATTCAATTTTGTTTAATCGCTCTATCAAGAAACATATTTATGAAATTGTCTTTATTCGCACACATTAAAGTAGAGTTGGAGTAAATAGATTTGTATGTATTTATTTTATTGTTTACTCTTTGTGACCACGATGTAATTATACAGTGGACACAATGTTTTGGGGGTTTCTTTTTTTTATACTGCCCCTTTGTGAGATTTTATAAAAGCTTTGCTGCTTTGCTCTAATGCGATATAATGTTATATATAAGAAGGTGCTGGAATTCCTTCTCATCATGGGCTCTTCTCAAGTGAGTGCATGGGTGCAATGTGAAACAGTCAAGGAGGGGGGTTAGCTGCACGAACACATACGTACACACACAGACACAGACACACACACACACACACACACACACACACACAGACACACACACACACACACAAGTGATAATTAATGCGGAGTGAGTGATTTCTTAAGAAAAAAGGCCAGTTTTACGACGAGGATTGTCCTTGATCAATGAAGCGTTGATGATTGACAGCCTGAGCCTCCCACCCACATCTACAGTTGAAGAAAGGACCCATGGATATTTCTTATAGACAAACTCGTTGGCTGAATGCTTTTATTTCCACATATAAAATACACAAGACCACTCTACGCATGGCTGATCATTTGGAGCATCTGACAATGATACATGATTCCATGTTCTACAAAGTATTGCAATGGTTAGTTAGCATAAGTTTTAAAGAAAAACGCCAAAGTTCGAAGGGAAGATTTAAAAATGTTTTCCTTCATGAAATAATAATATTTAACATCTTCTAAAACAGGGGAACTCATGGGTTTGGTTAGGTTTAATGCATTTGGTCAAGTTAATTCCACAAACCCACAGCCCAACGTAACACGGACATGTTCACAATGGATACCCTTTGACTTTTGTTTGTGTATATTGTGTGTGTGTATGTGTGTGCAAGCATTGATGCATGCACATATAATCTGACTGGATATCAGTCGATATTATTAAGATGTCAGAAATCAGTTTTATCTTTGTGCATAAATATGAAACATTTTGTCAGCAAGTTTAACGCCTTAATATAAAATGTTGTGTTATGTTAGGTGGTTGGATCATCGAAAATGTGTGTGTGTGTGTGTGTGTGTGTGTGTGTGTGTGTGTGTGTGTGTGTGTGTGTGTGTGTGTGTGTGTGTGTGTGTGTGTGTGTGTGTGTGTGTGTGTGTGTGTGTGTGTGTGTGTGTGTGTGTGTTCACTGCTTGAATTCTGGTAGCAAATGTCAGAAGCCTAGTGAACACACTGTTTTTAAGACGGCACCCATGTCTTCACTTCAGGGAAAGAAGCTTGATCTCACCCACACACCAATAAAACTGTTGATTTTATTTTTAGATATATTCTCTCTGACCGAAATGTACTTCTTTTTTTTTTTTTAAAGGGCAGAAATTTCAGTAAAGTTGTTACTTCACATCCCATTTCCTCTAACTGAAAACAAAAGATCAGTGGAAGCGTGAATGTCAGACAAACAGTGGAAACACACACACACACACGCAAACATATTATTTCTATACATTGACCACTTTACATAAATTGAGGGTATAATCATTACAAGCTGATGAATCCCGTGACGCCCTCTGACATGCACTGTTGGCCCTTCTTTACCTTTAAGTTCACCAACCCAGGCAACCTGACGTCACATTTTAACCCCGTCATTACCTCACTGTTTCCCCCTGTTTAGCCCTGCAGGCCTCAAATGGAAATGACAACATTGGCAAAGTTCATTGTCAGTTACACAACTCTACGCTTTAAAAAACAAGGGTAAGAACGTTTTTGTAAAGTAAACTGTGTGTGTTTATGCTCATGTACGTGCCATAAAACCTATATCGGCTCTAATGAATTCTATTGATTCACTCAGACCCTGTTCAACAATCTGTCTTCATGTGCTAGTTGAACCCAGAGTGTATAAAGATGCATATATCAGCATTTCTCTGATGTGGCCTGAAAATATCACCTCAGCCTGAATGTGTGTTTAAATACAAATAAATTAATAAAGTTTTAGTTGATTCTTTTAAAGTTGCTCTCTCAACCACTGCGTCAGACTGCATCACATATTAGGTCGTGATGTTTTTTTACTCAAGTCTTGTGATCGCGGATGTCTAACACAGCTGTTGGAGGCTTAACAACGCACAAGAACAACACTGTGTTCCCACTATGAAACTCATCAGGCATGTTGTTACCCAGGATATGCAGTAAGGGGTGTTGGGCCGGGGTTGCCCGATGCTTCCATGGTCATGTGACCAAGATGGCTGTTGTCACTAAAAAGCTCTTGTTTGAGAGAAGAAAAGGAGGTCTGTGGTGTGATTGATTTCTCCCCCAGCTGCAGGTTGGAGGAGCATTGCGTAAGCGTCACATGGCCGAACTGGGCAGCGATCATCAAGCCGCTCAGTTCAGGGTTCCAGACCCAGGTCTGTCCACGGCTAAGTCAGCGCAGCCCTTTGGGCTTCCTCCGGTCATTCACAGAGCCCGCACATTCATTCCACACAACTCAGGCTTTATCCTCCTTCTCACACGACAACCCCGAATGCTTGTTAGAGCCGATTTATCAGGATATTCTGATTTCTCTTGCCAGTTTCGATAGAGAAATAACAGCACACAGTTTCAACTGGAGGTGAAATGGTGCAATGAAGACTCTGATTTGTCCTGGTTACATTGCAGAGTGTGGCCTAAGTCAATTGGTAACAGGCTGCTAAGATATCCTGCATGCAGATGAGTTCAGAAAAACATGAAGTTTCACAATGAGGAAGAAACAAAGTGAGTCGCGTGTCTGAACTGAGCATTATCTGCATGTTCTTTCAAAGTCAAATAATTTGCTATGAAGATCATGACACCAGACACTAATTAAAAAGTGACCGATGTAGAATTATTTTTTAAATTTCTATAGATAGACTACGAATCATTATACAAACCTAGTTTTACACTTAGACAAAAAAGCTTTTTGCCACCAGCTCCCAAAGGAAACATGTGAGGCTTAAGGTAGTTAAAAGCCTTGTATTTCGATATGTATCTACAGTATCAACTATGACAAAATGAGACGTGCACTTAAGTAGGATGATATTAAACTGCTATGACTTCTCAAAATACAACTAAGAAAAAATTACCTACTAAGCATTTTTTTCTCAGTGGCAGCCTCGACTTTTCTTTTTCATCCAAGCATCCCCTTCTCTCCTCATGTCTCTTTGCTCGCTGCCATAAATCCAGCTCTGCCATCATACCAACGAATCAGTTTATATGACATGTATATGCTTTTCGTATGAAGTGTCCAATTAAAAATGTCCTCTGCAAGGCCTGAACCAGTTTTCCTGGTTGCCATTCGCCCCCCTCCTTAAAGCAGATGGCCTTTCTGTCATATTAATTTCACATCCCGATGGCCGATTGTGGTTCCTACATAAAAGTGATGAGCCGTATTTCAGTGCCCCAGCTGATGGGACTCCCAAAGATATGGGTGCTCCTTTTATGGATCTTCAAATATGCAGTTATCACTCTCGCTGCCCACCTGACAAGTCTGCAACGTCTGTCAGAGATAAAAGTTTAACAACGCCAGATCACTGCAACAATGCTGAAGTGGGGAAGAGGAGAAACAGCAGCGGACGCAGTCAGCTCAAAGGGCAATCTGTGCTCTAAAATCCTCAGAGTGAGATGATGGTAGAAGATGATTCTTGAGAATAAACGGCTTTGCGGAATCTTTTTTGGGAATTGTTCAAATGTTGCTGTCTGATCCAACATAAAAGAAAGAGAAAGAAAGAGTGAGAAATAAAACACAGATCTTCACCACAGACTCAGATTCAGCCTTAGCAGTAGGTTGTCACATTTGATTAAACTACTATATGCATTGAGAATCATTTGCACGGAGCGGGACTGACTTTAAATGTAGTCCACTTACAGTGGATGTTGTCTCATTATTAATCTGCTCCAGTACATGTCAATATGTCTTTTGCATAGGGATTTTTTTTTTCCTGTCAGAAATGTAATATCTTTGTAGTAATTTAAAATGATGGTTTGCACGTCTCTGCATATGCATGTGCATCACTTGCCCCTCTGACAAAGATATTGCAAAAGATTAAGTTAATATTATTGTTTGACCAAGGAACCATGTTGCCCGTCTTCAGGAGGACGTGACACATGGCCTCGACCAAAGGACAGAATAATGTGTGGCGGAGTGAATGGCTGCACATGCTCATTAGTTTCATTAATCACCGGGGACAGAGATGCCTAATGATAGAGGGACCAGGGACTTCACCGAAGGAAAGAGGAAAAGGATGTGACAGAGATGAAGGATTCCTTGAGAATAATAACATTTGGAACATATAAGTTTCTTTCAGATTCATTTAAATTGAACTGTTTTGGGTAATCGTGGTTCTGGCAACATCACAGGGATTGCTGGAAACAAAAGGCAGAGTGTAATTAATACCAGGCCTAATTGTCACTCTAAATTGTCGTATCATTATAATTTAATGTAATGCTCTCACTCAGAGTGTGAGGGAAAACTGGGCCGAGCCTGTTCCCCTGAGGAAACAAAGGATCTCTGTGGGGATCAAATAGGTGTGCGGCATTTTCTCACAGACGTTTGATTGTGAACTGAGAGACTCCTCTTCCTCTCACATTCTCGGTCGTCCCTTGCCCAATATAGCATGCAGTTAATGGGAGTGGCCGAGTCTCGCACCAGATCGCAGGGTGGAGAGCGACGGACGTAGCTCAGCCAGCTCCTCTGCAGCCAGCTCCTCTGCAGCCTGTTCGGTGGGAGCGAGAGGCCCTGAGCTTGGCCGTCCCTGTGCAGCAGCAGCCGAGGCCCCTGGGATAGTCGTGCACGGCGAGGGCAGGCTGTTTGATCAGCACATATTTTTAATTGGCTCCGGGCACCCTGGAGTGTCAGCATTGCCACGGAGTAGACTCCTATTGCATCTTTCCTAATTACAATCATTATAAATTCAAGGCACATCATAAAGGATTAAATGAGACTTGTGTGTGTGTGTGTGTGAGTGTGCCTAGGTGAGTGTGTGTGTGTGCTTTATCTGTTAGTGTGCCTGTGCATGGGTGCGTTGTCTCCTTGATAGCTAACATGTATAGCTTAATTGTTTTTCTCCTCAATAACAGTAGATGAGTAAGGGCTTGAATCCTGGTCCACTAATCAAATTATATGAAAGGGAACTTCTTAACATATTCACTCTGAAATACCGTGGCATGAAATACGTCTCTGTAAGTCTGTTAAATAGTCATTATGAATAGAAAAAAAAACTTTGGGGAGTGTTGAACCTGCAGCTTTATTGAATATTCACATCTGTCCCGCTGTGAACGACAGGTTTAACAGGAGCAGTTTGTCTTATTTGAAATAACTGATGTCACACAAACCGCGCAACTCTACGGAGAATTATTTCTGAAAGGCTTGGAAAACAAATGATCTTGAGAAAACGTCAATGTTTTATTCATCACTACTTTGAGGGAAACAGAACTGGTTCTTTCCTGTCTTAAATTAGACGTATAGACGATGATGATATTGTGTTGAAGCGCCGTCATTTTTGCTCCTTATACTCTGCTTTAGGGAGCGAGAATAGGAGGGGGTTCAGTTCCCTAAACAAAGGAGGCTTAAATCTCTTAAATATCTACCAGTGCTACTTTGCCCCCGAGGGACCAAAGAAACAAGGCAGTGTTTCTTCGGTCTGATATTGGAAGCTAGAGTTCACGAGGGCAAAATGCATGCGATCACTATGGAGGGATTTTAAGAGCCGGCTCTGTTCGAAAACATGCGCCTGAAGCCTCAACACACACCCTGACACAAACATTAAAATCATATGACATATGACGGAGAAAATTACTACAATTTATAAAGGTAATAACCATGTCTGACCAAAGTTTGAGATGAATATCTCAGTCATGAGCCATTACAAGAACCTCTGCAGCATTCAGGGACAATAGATAAGTGTTGGACAGAAGCCTCTGAGCACAAGCCAATAGTTACGGTGATCGAGACTGATAATGTCTCTTGTGGAACACACTGGGACTTCTATTCACAATCAACATCCAATAAAACTGCAGCTGCTCATATAATAGTTAAAGGACATTATTGTACAGCAGTGAATGGACATGCTGTGGGGAGGCAGACACAACAACTCAACAATGGATGTTACAGAAAAGCCACAAGTTTTACTCTAATTCTTGCGGTTGGTGATGTGAGGACTAAACTAGTCACAGATGGAAATGTGTAAACAGAGAGAACTGCAATGTTTCGGTTTGTCAAAAAATCGGACGCAGATGGAAGAAACGCTGTTATTTTCCCCTAAATGAAATGAATTTGGATGTTTCTTTGGATCCTAAGCGTTGCTCGCAACCAGCGCAACAAGAGTGAATACAGAGCAGAGGTCGGACATTCAAAGGATATATTTTGGAATGCGATCGCTTGGCTCCTACTGAGTCATGGAGGGTGGACAACAGAGGAGTTGTGGCAGAGGAAAGAAAGTGAAAAATGGATCAGACAGATGAGTGAGGGTGGGGCGTCTCTTCAACCATCGCTGTCCGGAAGAGTCCATTCATCATTCTCACGTCTTGGTGTCACGGCTTTACTTTGGCAATGGCCAGAAGTGTGGCAATGAAGACACGGAGGATTGATGAGGTGCAGGCGGGGGTTGGCTAGCAGGGGTTCGGGGGTGGAGATGGTCAAACCAGATGTGGTGTGAGGTGGGGCTGCGACGGACCACAAGCGGGCACCTGATGAAGGTCATGATGTTACCCACTGCCCCCATTAACCATAGCCATTTGCGGACATGCATGAATGTAGGCCACGCACAGAGACTGTGGCATATTCATGCATATTCATGACAGCTTTCTACCAGCAGGGACGCTTCCTCGTGATGTGGACACCGACCTTCCCGGAACTCATGACACTGCAACTGTACAACAAAGACAACACACTGTGGGAAATGTAAAAACCTGCTCAGGTAGACGTGCACCACAAAGACTGGAAATGGCAAGAAACTGTTTGTGTGGCTCTGACCAAATGTAAGAAAATCTGCCAACCAGCACCTCTAAAGTGAACACTTGATGTCTTATTGCTTTAATCCACACAAACACCAAAACATTCAAATCTAAATTTGTGATTTCGTGGTTTATTATTATATTATTATATTGGCCGTTATTTTGGGACCTCCCGTGTAGACAGTGGACATCTGGGTCGAACACGTCTCCACACAAAAACACAAACAGCAATACTTTCTGTAGGTGTTTTAGGTCCAGTAGACGCGTTGGCTGAACAGCATCTGCATATGAATACCGATAAATTAAAAAGCATATTTCTGTCAACGTGTTCTGTCTTTTTTACCTATTACCTATTGCATTCTTTATGCAAAAGATCTTGTCTATAGTGTCGGCTCATTGTGGGATTTTTAGGTCTTGATCGAGAATACCTCTGCTAATTGACCCCTTAAGTTCAATCGAGCTACATCAAAGTTCACAGCCTCATAGAAATCAATCCTCTTAATGTCAAACTTTTTTTTCATCAGGAACCATGAATTATTCCCTGGGAAAGCTGTAAAATCAAAAAAAACCCGCTATCTCACAATGTTAAAGAAAGTGAAAAAAAATTATAATGGATCCCTAAATTGAATGGGTTCTTCCCTGACCCACGTTTCATCCTTACAATAAGTTTTGTGGAAATCCTTTTGGTACTTTTTCCAAAATCCTACAAAAAAACAACAACAACCAACAAACAAATAAAGAAATGGACAGGGGTGAAAACTTAAACTCCTTGGTCAATTGAATTGAATTGAATAAAATTTTAATGAAATGTGTCAGGCTGCACCTTATAGACAAAATTTAATATTAAATTTTATTGAATTGAATTGAATTGAATAAAATTAAAATGAAATGTGTCAGGCTGCACCTTATAGACAAAATTTAATATTAAAGCTCAGTTAATCTCTTTTCTGTTGTGTCCATGCTTCAGGTCCTCATGAGCAGACACAGTGATACACACAGTGGATATTCCTGGACTCCCCCTTGTGGTTAAATGTCACACAACTGTAAAAGACTACAGTCTGCCAGACAAGGAATACACCGAGAAGTGGAGGGGGTAACTCAGGCTGATTTAAATTAGTGCCAAGAGTAATATCAAAACGTGTTTCCTCTTCCTTCCCTCCCTCTCTTCTCACTCCGCTGTGTAGCGTAGCCCCTGCTGGCACCGGGCGTACTCCGAGGAGTGCGGTTCTCCCAACTCAGTAGCTGATCAGAACCAGGTGGGTCGGCCTCCATGTGCTTTCCATTTGCACAGGATGTAAATGGATTCAATTAAATCCAAATGCACAACCTGTCAGCCAGGGGGAAGTGGCAGACTTTCAAAGGCCATTAGATTATGGACAGGATTTGGAATAAAAACTTCACTGGCCCGGGATTGTGCCATTAAATTGGTGGATGTGAAACTATTGAAGTGATTTGAGCTTGCATGCTGACTGAGCGATAATAACGTGGGTGCAAAATCTGTCACACGCAACACACGCCTCCCAAATTGTCATTAGCAGCCCGCCCCATTCTTTTTCCGTCCCTCTCTCATACACACAGACACAAACATACAAACGACATACGCAGGGCTGTGAGTATATCCTCGGACATATTGCGAGTGGCCTCACAAACTTGTCTGCATTAACAAACGGGAGCTGTTACAGCTTTTAAGCCAAACGTCTCCATCAGTCATGGCTGTTAAGAAGCCCAGCCGTAAAAATTAAAGACTTCCAGCAAAGCGGACCAACTGTAACACGTCTCCTTTGTTTTGATTGGCTGGAAAAATGTGATGTCCACTGTTAACATTCGGTTTTCCCTCGCCGGCCCGTGTAAACATGTAAAATAAAGTAAATTGTTAGCCTGCTGAGGTAAAAAATCACTTATATAAAGCAGCCCTGTACAGATGTGTAAGGTTGAGCAGATGTTTCACCTACAAAACAGTTTTCACCCGTCATGAATTGTAGGGGGGAGGGGCGATGGTGTTGAAAACAAAGGACTTGGCGATAAAAGAGAGGGTTCGCTTGACCTCCTATGATTTTAATGTAGAGAGCCTTTACTTTACAGGCCTGATATAGAAGTGAATCAATGGGACATTTCTGAGCCATTATTATCAATCACCATTGCTTATGACACCCTAATGAGCTCATTAGATAAGATGAACAGCAGATTGATTGCAAAATGGGCCAAGTAAAAAGTAGGATGTAGAGAAGCAGAAGGTGATGGAGGAGGAAGGAAATAGGTCTCATGTTTCTGCAGAAAGAAGAATGGGTGAGAGAAATTAAACGAGTAGGAGACAGGCCATGTGTCTTGGACTGCATTTTTATTCCATCAAAGTTTGTCAAATTCAAATTCTTTGCATCTTTTCAGTCCGCTTAGCCTCCTACACAGGCCATAATAAGATCACATAGAGGTTCACTGAAATATCATCAAACCTGTTGACAAAATGATCCCACATCTTTAACAGCTATAGAGATTTTTGGACTCGGCGTGTGTCTCCCACACACATGCAACTGCTGATGTTGGCCGTCTATGCTCCACAGAGGAGAGCAGCTCAAGGCAATTCACTTGCTGCTGTGGACACGAGAAGGAGGGAAAGGCGACAGGTCAGAAAAGTGGAGAGAATAAAGACGAAGTAAAACAACAGAGGGAGGGAGCCGCGGAAAGTCAGTGGAATCGCAGAAGAAAAGAACACAAAGAAGGAGGGGGAAAAAGGATGTGTACGAGAGTGTAAACGATGTGATTTGAGCAGACATTTGTTCCCCTTGGGCGAGCATGATAGGCCATTCTGTCTGAATTGGGGGGAACGTAAGAGAACCCTGCTGGTGCTGGATTTTGGCTGCTGTGGCACTAAAGTGGATTGAAAAGTGAAAATATGTAAGAGAAGGTCAGTATAAAAGCAGCAGCAGCAGCCTTCTCCGTTTCCACCCAGGACGGAACAGATGTGCTCACGACTCCAGCTGTTGCCAGATGTGGATGCGGCACCATCTGCAAGAGCTGTTAGCGCATGTGCACGCGTAAGTGTGCGTGTGGGTTTAGAGCAGGCACATAGAGCTGCAGCTCACATGAGTCAAACTGAATAACAATAATCGCTGTTCTTTAAGATTTAAGTCTCACAATCACCTCTCTGATTACTCCCTGTCACCATCAAGTTACAAGTTGGGGCGGAAAATACAGCTGAAAGTTGAAATGCTGTATACGTTCACATTTCTGCATTAAAAAGCAGATCATAAAAAGTTGCTGCACAAACACACTTTCATCTTGTATGTGGTCGATTACATCCTGATGACTGCGTCTATTCATCACTAGAACCACACAGAAAGCATTCATACAAGGTGAATCAAGAACACTGACAATATACATTTCTATATTAGCGCAGTCGCACATATATATATATATATATATATATATCTTTCATCTTTGACTCTTCTTAAGGCTTATGTGTCCATTCATTTGGCTGAAAATAACCAAGAAGTAAAAAGAAAATATGATGAAGGCTAAAAAGCCAAGAGATTAAAAGGAATAAAAAAAGGGGGAAATCATTTCTTGTGTGATCCTCGAATATAAAACCTAATGAGACATACGAGTGTTATGAGACCCCGGGAGATGGCAGATTAAAAATGTGCAAGGGCGATTTCCACCAACAAAGCGGTCGCTCCACTGCTGTGCCCTGCTCCACCAGGCAAAGAGAATGGTCTGAATAGATTTCAGCAACCTTCATAAAGCCCAGACTAAAGCCACTTCACAAAAGGGAATAGAAACCAAGCCAATCAATTAATACCCCCCCCCCCCCCCCCCCCCCATCAACAATGAGGAGCATAGAAGGGGAGAAATGCTTTCAGACCTGGTGTACGTCTGAAACTTGCTGGGTTCCATCGTCCTGTGACATTGAAAAACAGAGTCAGGGTCTACTCTCTGCATGTTCACGGCTTCTTTCTTTGTGTGTGTGTGTTTGTGTGTGTGTGTGCAGGTGTGCGTCTTCTAATGTATGTGTGTGTGGGTACGTGCGCGTCGAACGGCTACATTCAACAGAGCGCTGTGCTCTTTAAATGCCAATGAAAATAAAGAGAGGGAAATTGTAGGCACTCCGAAGCAACAGGGAAAAAACCAACAGAGCGAGACGGAGAAAGCAAAACCTTACAGCGCCAAGAGAGACTTCATAAGGTTTAGCAGCCCTCCACTCAAATATATGGCGGCCATAAATCCTCCACTTAATGTCCTTTGGGCTGCACTTTTTATAGGTAGTGACAATGACAGTGAGTGACTTCTTTTTAAAAAATGTTAATCAACATAGCAAATTTCAACAAGGCTGCCTGGACAAACTCCAAGGTTTACTCTTTCTAAAACTCCCATTCCAGTAATGAAAGTTGACACAACGCTCTGTTGCACTACACAAGACGTTCTAAGGGATGTAAAATATTATGTTTCCACTGAAGTATGGAAGGAGTAAATCCTTAAATAGAACGCAGACAGGTCCAATACATGATACTTGAGTGTTGAGAAGGTCCACACTCCATGAAACAGTTTGTCTCGGGTTTCGTGTCTTGGCATCGTTTCCCGACTCCAGATTTTGTCCTAAAAATTACATTTATTGTGACAGGCTCGGAAGCAACATGCTCCTTAAGGATAAGAAGTGAAATACGCCGCTCAGGGATCAAATGTAACAGCACCCGTTGTGAAGAATGGTCCCTTTCAGAATGGTAAATTATTAATGCAGAAAGCCGAGGGGACTATTTTAATGTGGTTGGTCAAACTACGTCATCTCAACTCCAACCATGTATCTGATTAACATGTCAATGTGATTTTTTGTTAAAAGTGGTTCAGTGAAAGCTTAGGTTTGACGTTTAGGGAAATATGCTCAAAATTGCGACAGCAGCCGTTAGCTTAGCAACTGCACACAACAGGTGTGGTGCAGCCCTGGTGTGACGCTGTGACAATATCAACCAATCAGCATCCCTGAGGCTCACTACATAATAACTTACATTGTTTCCGTACAAAAATCTAAATGTAACAACAATTTGTCATTTTAGCCCCCATCGGTCTTACGAACTGCCAAATTGACCATTTATGATTTCTTGGCTCCGAGCAGTTGCCAGGCAACCAGTGGAGAATCCTGTATTTCTGAGTGTATCCACTATATAGTGCCCTTAAAAGAAAAATCCCACACACAAAGAAGTGTGCGTGATGCCCACAGCATGCACACCCCTCTCTGTAACTGATCCCACAATGCAGTGCTCCACGTGTCATGGATGCAAAGATGACGATGATTTAGATAGTGTTTGCATTGCTGCTTTACTTCTCATTATTAAAGGAATGTTATTAATGAATGAAGGAGTGGAAGGACACAGTTTTAGTTGTAGTCGGCACAAATGGCAGAGGGTGACTTCTACACCTGGTTGTGGGTTTTGTCACTGTTGGACAGAGCCGGGCTGTTTCCCTAATTCCAGTCCTGGTGCCAAGCTACGCTATAACCACCTCGAAGCTGTAGCCTTTTATTCTTTAGACCGTCATGAGAGCGATCTCCATCTTCTCCTCTATCGCTCCACTAATAAGTGTATTTCCCAAAATGTCAAACCATTACTTGAAAGTGTTATTGCAGCTATTGAGTATTGCACTTTCATAAAGCTCGGGGGCCTCAGAGGAGACAGATTTCAAAAGGAGTGGTCAAAATTGAAGCAGCACATGCGAACATATCCTGACTCACAGTCCCTAGTACGGACTTGAGCTTCAACAACTACAATGCCCACAATGCAACTCAGCAGTATATCATCTCACCACCTCCTGCCTCTTAATTGCCAGAGACAGCGTGGCACTGAGTCAGTATTATTAAGTAGTGCTCCTCATGACGACTAAACTGAACCACATGCGAGCGTCCCTGCAAGAATTTCCCCTTGAAATCTGGTGGAATAGAATCTCACAAGGTGGAAATATTCAGGAACAAACCAGAAAAATTAAATAAATGTTCAACATCCACTTAGCACGTTCAAATCCAACATAATATCAGTGTTTTGCTAAGAATGTCTAACACAGCAGAACACAGTCTTTAGAAGAAATAAGAATAAACATTTTCCCTTTTGTGTTTGCATTATTGAAGCACAACCCATCAAGGCGTGTTGGATGAAAAGGCTCGTCTTTGTGTATATATCGTTCATGGGAATGCGTTTCTTTTCTGGTTTGATGATTTCTCGTGTTTTTACACCCCCTCCCCACACACACACACACACACACACACACACACACACACACACACACACACACACACACACACACACACACACACACACACACACACACACACACACACACACACAGACAGACACTTTGTAACTGGCCCAGCATAGACAAGCGTGCTCCTTCATTCACTGTGGCATCGGGGTGTTTCGGCAATCGTGTGCATGCCCAAACAATACTCAGTCCAAGGATTACTCACTGTTTTCTTTGGAGAGTCAAGTTTGTTTTTTCTATTTTGTCCATATATCCATGACTCCATACACCCAAGTGCTGTGATGCTGTGATGTCAGCCTCCCGCTCACCCACCCCCCCCCCATGTTTCTGGTTGTTCGCAGACAGTCTTGATGGCTCATCAAGTTGTCACGGCCTTGCAGCTTTTTTACTGCATTCCTTTCTTTATGTCCTGAGAGGGTTTCTTTTCTTTTTTTTTGGACTGAGCCGTAAAATGAATCCGTGAATAGACCAAAAGCTTTGAGGTGCACTCAAGGCCAGGTACGTTGTGTTGATATTGAAGGAGTCCTGCCTTCCCTCGGAGTGTGATGCCACTTTGGGCCTGGCCTTCCTTTTTTGGGGGCGGCGGGAGGTCGCAGTCTTTGAAAGTCCGCCTTAGGTTTTTATGTGTGTAAAAAACAAAGGGTTTTGTGCAACATGAGAGATTGCAGTGTGGGAGAGAGAAAGAGAAGGAGAAGCAAGTTTGGTCGCCATGGCCTTGGTTTCATGTTCAACAGAGGAGTGATCATCCAGAGGAGGAAGAGGAGGGGCGGTAGTGGTGGTGACTGAGTGACTGCTAGCCCAGCAGACATGATAGATGTCTTTAATAACCTCTGGCTGCTTTTTTAGTGTCCTCCAGGATTTGTTGTTATTAAGATCTAGGTCTTATTATGATGACCACCTCTTTCACCGTCTCCCACATCACGCTGGGCGTCAGTCCAGGCAGTCAAAATAAACACAAAGGCAAAAGGCGCCCCCCCCCCACCCACCCTTATACTTGTGCTGATGTGGCACTTGTTGATGGTGCCAGCATGTCTCAATCCCGACCCAGGAATACGTGGCTTCACAAATAGTCAGCGGTTTAGGAGAAAACAAATCCCCCCGCGTGGTGATCACCTGTTGAACCAACTGAATTCTGCACTGCCAAGCCCCGTAGACACTGATCTAACATCCCCACATTACAGGGGAGATTGGAAAGGCATGTTTAGGGTAAATGGTTATGATGATAATGGCTTTATTAAGCATTTCCATTATGAAAAGAAAGGAGGCAGGAGTAAGAGGTGCTCATTGTCAGTACATGTAGGACCGTGGGACCCATAAGAACTCATGCCCATCGCTGCTGAAAGATAAAATTTCAAACTGCTTTTTTTTTTTTTTTTTCTTTTGCAAATAACAATCACAAACACTCTTCTTCAGTGTGTCTAAGTAGCTTCAAGCTCTATCACAAGCAGAGATTTGGTAAGGGCCCATGTTTTATTAATTTGCAGATGAGCTCAGCTATTGATGGCGTTGGCCGCCCATGGGTTCAATTAGGATAATACAAGGAGATGGGCAGATTATGGGCAGCTACTTAAGTGCGAGTATATCTCTTCCTGACAGTTATAGTCCAAATGCAACAAATTGCACCTTGGTGGCTGTGAGCGGCGCCATATCGGTCCTGCAGTGATGAAACATGCCAGTGCTGCAGGTCAGCCATGTAGAGACAACACCAGGCAGTGTGAGCCATGCGGCCTGTCCTCTCGGAGCACACAACACAGGCCCAGCTGCAGCCGATTCCCATTCACTTAATAGGGGCCATTTAGAAAACAGCGGTACACGGTGCTGCGCTGAGTGCCCGGCCAACCAGTCCCACTTAGCACGACTCTCTCTAAACTATTACTCCCCGGCAGTCTCCGGATTGAAAGCCTGAGAGTGTCGACAGCTGAACAGGGCGAAAGCTGAAGCGCGTAAACATCACGTTTTACAAATGCAAAGACAGGGTGTGGGAATATTCTCCCGAGCAGCCATAAAAGGAGGAATGGTTGTGGTCTGTGTGTGGGACAAGAAACTGCTCACAGCCTTTCTTTCTGTCTTCTGGGGTGAACATTTATTATGATTGATCGCGGCCTTGACTGTAACTTCGCTGTGCAATGAAAACAGTCTACTGTACATTGTCTCTGGAGCACATTGTGTGAAATTGAATAGCGAGGCCATAAAGTGGAACTGGAGACAGTGACCCAAGCAGGCCGAGCCTGTCGGTTATCTTGCTTTTCTGCTCGGTACGCTCGGAGCACTAAAACTGCACGCCGCTCTATAGAGAGCGGCTGAACTCTGTTTGCTTTCCTTTGCTTAGGGAAATGACGATTGTTTCTCAGCTGCATCAGGGCAGCGTGTTTAGGCTACAGTCAGTGAGATAACCCAGTCCTCCCCTCAACAGCCTGACAGCAACACTTGGGGGAAAGAGTGAGCGCTAACAGGAGCAGCGTGGGCCAGCCCAGAGAGGATGAGAAAGAAGATCCTCCTAGGTTTGTGTTTTTACTCAAGAGCAAGTCGTTTCTGTCTGAGTGCCGTGCCTTAATAGCCACACATTTTGTACTTTAACAACCTACTCTCCGCGAATTGAATCCCCTGGCTTCCTCTGACAGGTGGTGAGCTGTCAAGACACAAAGCAAAAAAGAAGAAATCTAACTGAAATCCAGTTTAGTCTGTCAACACAGTTGTAAAAATATAACGAGGAAGGCCCGTAGAATAAAATGTAGCTTGCATACATATGGCAATATCACCTGAATATCAATCCATCTTAATTCCTGACCTGTGAAGCACTTCATCATCCCGACCCACCAACCCTACCCTCTCCTTGTTCGCCTGCCACAAGCCTTGCCTATTCCCCGCTCCAGCCAGGCCGGGGCAGTAGGGCACCGCTAATGTGCTCGGCAGGTCATTAATTCTTCCGATGGCCACGGGGGCAGCAGAGCAGGCGAGCTTTGTTGTTTGATATCAGGTGGAATGGTTGATGGGGGAGGCAAAGCAGATGTTTGTGTTGGCTGGTGAGGGAAAACAGCGTCGTCGATGCCAACCCAATCACCATCCCATGCCAGGCAACAGCTGCCCAAACACAACTCAGCCAAAGTCTGGCAAAGGGAAGCCAGGGTGACCAGATCAGCTTCAACTCTTCTTTACCCACGGAAATTATTATTATCACTTTTGAATATTCAAAAGCCTGTCACATGAAGGACTGTGCCGTGACCGGTTTCTTTTTTGTTTCCCCAATCTTCCTCTTGGCTGTGAGATTATTCATGGAGATTTCTAAAAAAAACTGAAGGTGAACTGATAAATATAAGACACGCGGTAGTTTGTGAGCTTGTCGGTGGTTTGTTGTGTTGTTGTGAGGAGCTGATGTTCTCTGTGCTTACTTTGCCTTTGAAGACAGATGAGAATCTCAGCAGAGAGGACACAAAGAAAAGGAACCATACACTAACCCAGATCTTTTTCCTGCTGGCCACAGTAAAAATATAACAATGTATGCGCATACATAGACCCCAGAACAAGGACAGTTCATTTAACTCTCTCCTGCCTCTCCACTCAAGTGATATGAGCCATTCATCACCGCCCACCTTCACATCTGCGTGCTGCATGGAAAGGACAATGAGTGTATGCATGTCTGTGTGTCTGCATGCGTGTGTGAGTGTGTGTTTGTGTGAGTGAAAAGAGATTAAAGATAAATATCTTCCACGAATCACACACATTTTGATCCTGTTGTAGAATTCCCCAATATTTATCTGATTCAGACTAATAGGAATGCATTTAGTGTGAGTGAACACTGAGAGAGTGCTGCCCTCTACTGTTCTTTTCACAAACAGGAAAGCCTTTTAATGACCAACTATAACGGTTTTAAATGGTGTAAATACATTTTACGTCCCCAAAAAAAGTGTTTTAACTCTTCTGTCGCGTTCGTTTCAAGTTGATTAATTTTATGTTCCCCGTTGAAAATGACTGACCCATTCAAGCTGATCATAAATCCATAACAATGCATTTATGATCACCTACTGTTGTGTTAGACTTTTTTACCAACTTGTTTTGGCTATTTAGGGCCTGCAGACCACATGGGCATGTTTTCGGATAAAAGAAAAAAAAAGGATAATATATGGATTATTCTGACTATAAGAACCCTTTGTGTTTACAGTCTAACAATGACATTTGTTTTGAAATCCTTTCATATTTTTAAATAGTGGCACAAAATAACATCTGCTGTTGTCGTGTGCCCATCAGATGAATAGACCTGTGCCTGAATAACCCCAGTTATTAATTCTCATTGCCTTGAGATCAAAGGATAAATAAAAAGTTGATGAAAATCATCCACGCCCTGGTTAAATAGAATAATTCAAAAATAATCATAATGCTTTGAAGCCCCACATTTAAACTTGTGTCTGTGTAAGTTATTTAATATATTCTCTTCTAGAACTGCCTTGTTGTAAACACCAATTTCTATTAGTGAGTACTCTTAACTAGAACATTATGAATAGGTTGAAAAATTGGAAACCACAGAGGTTTCCTTGTATTTGCATTTTAGGGCAAATTATTTCTTAAGTATGTTCTGAAACAGAAATGTGGATGATCAACGGCAAACGGCTGCTAATTGAATTCTCAGCACCTTAATTACACTTACCAGATGTGAGGTTTTCTTCCGGATACAAAAGCCTGTTTAAAAAGACAAATACCTCATGATGATGCTTAGATGAGTTTACTTATTGTTCACTAATTATGCCTCCATGTCGCTGCGCTGTCTATTTGGAAGCCGTCTTTCAAGATAATGAGAAGGGCTACACCTGAGGAAAGATTGTTAATCCTGGATTATCATTGGCTCGTTTGTCACCTCCAACTTGGTTGCGGTGGAGCGGGGGTATCAAAGAAGGCGAGTAATGAGGACCCACAGTAGCCAGCGAGGTAACCGTGGTTACGTGCGGTGCATTAATGCATGTAATCTGTTACCGTGTCTGTGACAAGACAAGGACATGTAGTGAGCTAATTAAAGAAACCTTTCCCTGCTCCTCCCTTAGACACAGGTCATATCTCATTAATGATGGTCTCAATGCATGGGGAGTCATTCATTACCGGCCATTTGGAGGAAGAAGAGGAGGTGGTGGGGATTCCTGTATGCACATATTGTATGGCATGCAAAGCTGACAGGTATTTCCTCAGAGAAACACAGTATGAATAGAGCCAGACAAACCAAGCATCCACATATTTGAGATTTATGACATAATTTTAAAATATTCCAAGTGTTGCCCTGACATTTTACGCTTCTGTAAGTTATGTATATAATGCATATGAAAGAGTAAGAAAATGCCTTTGTTCAAAACATTAATTTTTATTTTTTTAAATGATGGGATATTTACAAGAAAAAATATAATTAATGGCAAGTTAATGTCATGTACATTTACTAGATACAAAAAATATTTCATTGAAAAAAAATAAAAACATTAAGCTACATTTACAAATATCCATTTCTGACACACCAGCCAAAAATAACAGAAAATTAAAAAAAAATAAACAGCTGAGCTAACTCCCGTGATAAAAGCTTCGGGAACGAAACCCGACAGGAGGAGGTCCGCACAGCGTCGCGGTCAGTGCTCGTACCTGGATGTTCAGTGCACACGGACATTAACACAGCGACCATTGAATGCTAGTGCACAGGCAGAAAGGCTCATCTGCAATTATAACAGCATTTTTGTGGCTTCAGTGATATTGCAAACAAAGCCAGGGCAATGTCTTTTTTGTTTCTAAAGGCTGTACTGTAACCGCCTCAGGACTGACACAACTCTATTTCCCTACAAGCTCAAACGCATCATCAAAAAGCGGGAAAAAAACATTTGAGTGAGTCTAAAAGGTTGTAGAGTTCATTGGTCTGACTGTGGTCGTTTTTAACTTTGTGGTCACTAGATAACAAAAGTTAGAACTATCACTATTCTCTCATAAATCTCCACAAACATAATGCAAACCTGCTGGTGGATATTGGTCTGTGTCCACGCTCAAATTGTTAACTAATTGCTGACCAGCACAAGAACAACATCACTCCCCTGTGAGGAAACATAGTGACGTTACCTCCTTTGGTTTGCAGTTGCATCAGTTTATAATAGCAACAGTGTTCATCTCTGATATCAAATCCGAGCAACATTTGGCAAAGCTGCTGATTATAAAGGATTATTCCCACGTCACAATCCATCGAGTTATTACTGACTGGACGGAAACAGCGGGGCAAGTCCTATAAATGAAATGTTATGGAATGAGTTGAAATTACGCCATTGGTTGGCTGAGCGAGTGCAGGAGTTTCCCCGATTAGCCAATGCACTTTGAATATAAATTTTTAAGACATCATTAGGGGGGCTTTTACAGGCAGTGTTGCCAACTAAGCGTCTCTCTAGCTGTATTTACTTACTTTTAAGACTTTTCTAGAATCATGCGAGTTTGGGGATTTAGTCTTAATGGGCCTTTTCTCAGTCACCATTTCATTCAATGTATGTGAGTGCAGAGATTTAGAGAGAAGCAAACAGATAAAGGGCTAAAACCTGCTGACACCAGGCAGAATGCAAATACGATGCAATCAAGTCATAAATATACAGATAAGCATATTATGTCATCTTGCAAATTTTCAAGCAGGCTTTGGCTCCTCTCCTTTAGTTGTTAACAAGTGGTTCCACAATAGTTTATGACCTCAATTTGCACATTGACCATTCATCCAGCCACATACTGTACTAGGTTTGGACCTCGTCTTGTCTAATGATCATAAGAAGGCCAGATGTTTAAATCTTTTTTATATGTGATGTGAAGAAAATAAAACTGAAAAATTACAGCTTGGAACCAACATCTGGGTACACTACTGCCAAGGCTGTGCATGGTTTTAAAATCAAGATTGAATTCAGGAATTTGAGACCAGATCTGCATCTCAATACACATCTGTGCTAATAGTTGCATATGGGATAAATGTACCAGATACTTTCAATTTAAAATAAGGAAAATTAGCAAAATTATTTAAAAAAAAACAACAGTTTGGCAGTGTCATTGAATCAATTTAATTTGTAATCTGTGCAAAAACCTACTCACTTACTTCATGGACTAACTCTCCACGACATTGAACTGAAATCTACGTACAAGATTTTAATTACTCTATTCACTATCAAAATAAGGACAGGTAAGAACTTCCTTAGCCAAGTTAACACCCATGGCTTCTACAACCCCAGAGTCCCTGTCTGAATATGAGAACCAATGAGCAGTCCAAGACAAGTGCAAGTCATCCCTGAGACTGGTCCATGAACTTCCACAGACATCAAATTCAGCATATAACAACCCTGCTGGGAGACTAAACAAGTCACACTGACCGGCCTAAAAATTGGGTTTGGTGCCATTTGTGCAGCTCCAGTAGCTCTACTTTCATACAACATTTAAGACAAAAACACAGGGGTTCATCATCGTCATCAATCAATCAATCAATCAATCAATCAATCAATCAATCAATCAATCAATCAATCACTAAAATGGCTCTTCGAGCAGCATGTAAACCAAACTGGTCAGAAATCAAGTAGATGACTAGACGATGTTTAAGTGGATCACACAGTTATTATTGCTAAAATGATTATCGCTTTGACTTATTTGAATGATGAACACCCTCCAGATACCTGACCAGGAGCTGGTCTCCATCCACAGATATGTAGAGCTGTGAGATTTCACTGTAACCGGAGATGGGTGGGGAAGAGCCGAGTAAAGTGATTCAGCATGTGGTGCTCCAACATGCTTCAGGGCCTTGGCCCTCCGGCCGCTGACAGATCGACATAAAGTCATCACGTGTCTCTGAGATGGACTCGGCTCTCTAGGCTCTGGAAGTGCGCCTCCCTCAGGAGGCGGTTGATCTGGAGGTAGGACACCAGGTCTGTGGGGCCGGCCAGTTCTGAGGAGTCGCCAGAGCTGAGGGGACTGCAGGGGCCCACAGCACACCGACTGCTACAGCTCCCAGCTGCATGTTCTGGACTGCTGATGCTGCTCTCACTGTTGGATGACTGAAAGGCAGATGTCAACATTAGCAGTGTCCTTGCAAACCTAGTCCATTGTTTAAGACCAGACAGATATGAATCTGTCAGCATCCAAGGCTTCTTCTGTGTTCATGCACAGTAATGAATGAAGGTCAACCAGGTTTTGCTCTGACAGAGTTACTGTAGTTCACCAAGAAAATAGACCCCATGTGTAAAAATATTATAAATGTGCATCCTGCACAACTAACACGCAAACCAATATGTAGACAGCTGGACTGATTAAAGTAGAAAAATGGATTCAGTCACAGAAGCTCAAGACAACTGTAGCGCCTCCTGTGTAGACATGACATGTGTCCACTTCAAAGCAAACTCTACTGCGGTTTGTTTGTGGTGTTAAAGCTACAGTGGCCAACACGAGGCGCTAGATCTTCAGTCTCATTGTAAAGAAAGACAAAGCTTCAAGATTACTTTGGGGTTGTGAGTCCACATTTAGGCCACATGAATCTGCGGGAGAACCCGACAAACAATTTTAATTTGTCATACCCTTCTACATGCGGCACAAGTAACGTGGACTAGAATAGTATGTGTGTAATAAACCTTGGATGTGTATGCGACATGGTTCCGTGTGGGTTCAGTCCACAAAGTTTAAAGTCAACCACATGTTTCTCTATATAAAAGATCTCTTTAGGTCCAGTCAGCTCTGATATGATGCCTTTGTTGATGTCACTTGTTGACTCATCCCCACAGTCCTAATTACTTCAAGTGGGTTTGAGATGTGCATCATATGAGCTAAAGACAACATGATAACTGAGGTAAAACATACTCATCACACTGCAAGCATTTCCCATCAATTAAAATATTGTTCCATTGATCATAGAAACTAAAAAGGAGTAGAGTATTACCTAACTTGCTTTCATTCAACAAATTTGATTTCTGCATATGGGTACAAATAGTGCAGATGATGCACAACTATTGTTGTCAAAACTGTCCAATAAATTGTACCCGTCTGTGAATACAAGTTCATGTTTACACATCCTGCTTGTTTGTACTTGAATTACTCACTGCAAATAAAAAGGCATCAATGTTTTTGTCATTTTTGTCTCAGACCCAGTGAACCAACCCACGGACATGAAAGTAACCCGGGTCCCCACATAAAAATCTAAAACTGCTGCTCCTGGAAATGTGTTTGGTTTGCTTCTGTTTCTGTTTCTTCAGTATTAAGATCCCCCCCACTGACACTTATCTGTACCTCGGAGTCCCAGGCATCCCGGCCGGGCTCCGGAGAGAGAGGGTGAGCTCTGCTTTGCCTCTTGGCTTGGGGCACCAGGTGGCCACCCTCCTCATCACCAGCACTGCGCTGTCGTTTCCTGCAACGCAGCAAGCACACCGACATTAAACACACAAACGTATGTACCATCATGGATGATCGTCTCTCCAGTCTTTTAGAGAAAAGAGCAAATAGCATCTTGGATCAGGGTAAATCTAAGGAATGTCACTATACTTGGACGCAAACACAATAAAATGATCGACTCATAATTTTTCGGGTTCGGCCACAGTGTTTACAAAACACTGCTGACACCATATAAATCTGGAGCCAATACATTATTCTGTTGTAGCCAAAACAAACTTGCTGTTACCAACATGCGAGATCAAGTAAAGTAACTTGTACAATTGTCATACATTTCTGTCGTTGGTAATAAATGCACGACCGGCTGCTGCTAGCACGTACGAATCCTGATCACCTGCTAGCATAATGCTCTGTCTTTGTAATGGCTGCTGGGAGAGTCGAATAAAGGCCACAGTCACTGTTTCATAAAAAACATTGGATCGATCAGTAAGTGATAGATTCGCGGCACAAGGCCTCGCTCACCTGTTTTCAGTCAACATATGACGACGATTAATCGGTTTCCTCTTTGTGTTTGTGCTGATCGGACCGGAGGAGGCGGCTGGGTGATGTTATCGACTAGTCAACGTAGCTTGTGTCCTTTCAGTCGACGGCCTACCACCCGAGTTAGCTCCACTAAACGGGCCTGGTTAGCTACTTGCGTCGAATAAAACAGTCATTATGTCGTCACTAACAAAACAATCGCGTAAAGCAAATAACCACAGATACTAATAAACCACAACGGGCGTTAACGGGCTAGCTAGTTTACTAAGCCTGCCCCAGGCGCTTCATCACTGCCTACAAGCTAATGCTAACGTCACAGCTCGCTAGCCTTCTTAGCCGCTGTATATTCTTAATTAGTTTTTTCCACTAAAACAGATACTGTGGAATTAGCGTAGTTTCTCTCGCGTCAGGCTAAAAGTGTCTGTAGCTCCACCCGAGTTAAACTGCGGCTCTTTCAGCTCGATGTTAGCCCGAGATACAACCAACCGCAGCACCCGTGTTTACATGTCACCGCGCATGCGCACAGACCAGGAACGGTGCCTTTATGGGCTGTCGGACAAATACATTATCCACAATGCTAGTGTGTAAACCGTGTTTTTTCAGAGTATAACACGGTGACAGGAACTTTAAGTATAATACGCGTGATAACTATATTGAAAATAATGTTTACTGAAGTTGTCAACCTTATTTATTTGGATTTGGTCGGTTGGAAGTTAACTGGTTGCAGGTTGAACTAGGGCGCTTACGAGCAGCACTTTAACGCAACTTGTAAAAACGGTGTGCTGCTCTTTCGCTGGAATAATTAATATTAATAAAATAACTGCTCATTAATGTAATTTTACATTTAAATTAGCGAAACATTTGTTTAACAATTCGTATCCTGCAATGAAAATATATTTAACATAAATCAGACATTGCAATTGGCAATTGGGCCTGACACGATGCGATTTCCCCCAATAGAGGTCGCTGTTTACAATAGAAATGTGCTATTAGACACATTGTAGCTGGAGATGATAGTAGAAAAATAGCGAATTGTGTTGGCAATAAAAATATCTATCTAGAGTGTAACATACAGGAGTCAGCAGCCCGTCTCCCTATAAAAGCACGATGGCTCTTTTATGGCAAAATGTGGAACAATTTCCAACCTGCATTTACACTGGAAAACGATATATTTTGGTTTTGTATATAGCGGTTAAATGTATAACAGCAAAACGTTTAATTGAATTGAAGTGTTGACATCTTCCCAACCCGGAAGTTACACCACGGATCCTGCCCGTCCAGCCAGCCAATCGTGCGTAAAAACGCCTCCGCCAATGACTCAAGCGCAGGACGGAGGTGAGATTATCAGGGATCCTCGGCGGCGGCAGCAGGTCCTGTTGGCGTGAAGGGGAAATATTCGCGATGGGCAGCACCGACTCCAAACTGAACTTCAGGAAAGCGGTGATTCAGCTGACGACCAAAACACAGGTAACATGCGCCGCCACGCAGCGGGATGAAGGAGCGCGCTCAGAGAGAGAGAGAGAGAAAGAGAGAGAGAGAGAGAGGAGGAGGAGGCGAGGAGCGCATCATCACCGAGGAGGAGAGGAAATAACGTTTCTCATATGGCTCAACAACAACAGTGTCATGTTGCATTCAGCATTTCAAATTCTCATGCGTTTATCCCGCATAATAGAAATGATAATAAGACGGATGTTAGACATTTGCATCCACCGCGTTGATCGTGGTTGGATTAAATGTCGAGTCTGCCATGATCGCCACAAACCTTCAACAGCAGCCCTGAGGCTGAACGTTTAGTTTGGGCGACAAGATAAATGATGGCGTAGCTGAATCAACGCTGGTGACGTAGGTCTGCAAATGGGCACACTTTGCAGATGCGGCAGGTGGACCGTGCTGAGATCAGTGTGCCAGATAAAGCTGTGCTCCCCACTGCTGCCAGGGGAGAGGGAGGCTGTGTTTACATTGCCATTAGGCAGGCCAGGCCTCTGGGTGAGCCGTGTAACACAAGACCAAGCAACCATGTGTGCATCATCGGGACAATGACAAAGTGGTGCATTGCATTGAAATGCAAGGCCATTGTCTTTGAGAGCTCACTGACATGAAATGTTTACTCAGCTATAATGGAAGTGAAATGTTAGAATCATACGGTATATGTGTGTGTGTGTGTGTGTGTTTCTGCAGCCAGTGGAAGCCACAGACGATGCCTTCTGGGACCAGTTCTGGGCAGACACCACCACCACAGTCCAGGATGTTTTTGCACTGGTTCCAGCTGCAGAGATAAGAGCTGTTCGAGAAGAGTCCCCCTCAAATTTAGCAACCCTCTGCTATAAGGTAATACCCGTAAAGCACCAATGACGTGAGTGCAATGTATCTTTTGAATGCCGAGTGGATGTGCTTACTTTAAAAGCTACCTGGTGGGAGAATAATATTTTGAATCAATGCAGGATTGTGTGTGTTAGACCACAGCACTGGCGTCTATCAGTGCCTCTCAGATGTGGGAACAAGTGAGTCAACTCCCCTTCCCTTCCCCTGGCTTCCTGTCTCTCGCTCCCAGCTTCCATTCTAGGCCGCCTCTCCAAATCAAAACAGACATTCTGGGTATACTCACAGCCTAATTAAATAAAGAGGAGGAGAGGAGAGCCCTCGAACCAGAGCTGATTCAAAGGGATTTGTTTACCTAGTTCAGACAGAGGCTGCAGCCGACTGTTGATTAAATGCAGACGATTAATCATTTTCAACAGTAAATCTTAAAGGCCCCAAAACAAGAGCCCACGTCCTTATCTCATAGACAAAATATTTTAATCGTGAAAATAAAAGTGTAGATATTTAGTGTTCTTTCCAGTGTAAATGATATAAGGGATATACAAAGACCTTAATGAGGCGCTTGTTGGTAAAAATCAAGACACTTCAGTTTTGTTGACAGTTGCCTTCGTTCAGATGCTGCGTCTTCGTTCTCCAAAAACAAAATAGTTAGTGTCATGTTAATGGAATCATGAATGAGAGATGAGAGCTAGAAATAAAAAGAAAACTAAAATATAACCAAATATATAAAACTTAAGAATTAAGAAAATAAACATAATTTATGTAAAGTGAAAACATAATATAACATATCACACATAACAGTCTTATTTGAATGGCAAACAATTTATCGGACTATCAAAATATTTCATTTACAAATTACTTTATGTTGTTTAAAACATTAAAAAACAAACAGCACCACTATAGTTTTAATGGATAAACATGCAGGAACAATGTGTTGCTATACTGTGCAGAGTATAGACAACAGGGTGATGCCTCATTAACCAACTGAGAATGGGCTCGATGTTGCTGAAGCAAATTGGATTACAAAAAATTCAATTAAAAAAAACAGTAACCTTTATCTGTCTGACATGAAATAATCTCATTGTGTGTCCTGCTCAGTCGACGTGTTCCTGTGCTACACATACTCATCAGACTTTGACTTTATTTGTGTAGCACCTCTCATACAACCAATGTAACACAAAGTTCTCTACAAAATAATACAAATAATAAAAACTATATGCCCAGCCATCCACCCATTCCCATCCACGTACAGAGCAAGACAATATTAACGTGAGCAAGTCAATAAGTGAATAAATAAATAGAATACAATGATATTTCTGTAAAACAGGCTTAGATGTATGAATCAATAGAGAGATAAATTAATAAAATCAAAATTAAAAGATAGGTCTTGACTTTGCTCCTATCCCCATGTTGTTCCTCACCGTGTTTCCTGACTCTTCAGGCCGTGGAGAAGCTGGTGCAGGGTGCAGAGTCCGGCTGCCCATCGGAGCGAGAGAAGCAGGTGATCCTGAACTGCACTCGCATCCTGACCCGCATCCTCCCATACATCTTTGAGGACCAGGACTGGAGAGGATTCTTCTGGTCGACCGTGCCTGGCGCTGGGCGGGCCGGGGTGAGTGGGCACAAGAAAAGGGACACTTACTTCAACACAAACTAAAAAGACATAAATATATAAATATTTATAAGCATCAAAACAAGGGGTTTTCATCTCTTTCAAACATTAATTACCTCCACCAAGGTAAAAAATAAAAATCTGGATCTAAAGTGAATTAAAATGTGAGTTCATCAGGGGACTGTCAGGTGGAGGTATGCACTACACTGAGTGCCGTCCCAGTTTTCAGAAAGCAATACTGTTGTTTGCACAATCTTACCTTGGACATAACATGCTTTTGCTTGTTACTGAGACATAATAGCTCAGTTACAAAGATTCTATGTTCTCAGATGCTTATTCAATCCGGTGATGCAATGCAATGAATGTGCAGAGGTCACCAGCCCGTCCTTGTCATGAATACATCTTTCACTCAGCTCATTCCAGCTGAAAAGAGATAGATGTGCGTTTTTCAGGGAATATAATGCTGCAAGGTAATTTCAGATGTATGGAGCCATTTCTTCTGAGCCATAAGCCCTTTTTAATTAATTTTTTTCAAGGAATTGCAAAGAATAATGTTTAAGATCTGGATCTAATCTCAGAAATCTATCCTCCCTTTATAGACAGATGAGCTGGACGACGATGACGGAGCTCGACCACTGGCCGAGTCGCTGCTCCTGGCCATCGCCGACCTTCTCTTCTGCCCCGACTTCACGGTGCACAGCCACAGGAGAGGCCCAGTGAGTACTCGGTGTCCTGAAGCACTGTGTTATCTGCTGTCATCAGTTCGTCACCTCGTCACCATCAACGACATAAAAAAACTGCTGCTCACACGTTGAGACACCAGAGGCTCACACACACAAAAATATGTCACTATTGTCTTGTCCCAGCTCCTAATCTTTCAACTGTTAGACACACTTTGTGAGCACTGTTTCCTTCTTCCTGCTCTAAAGTTGCTCAACCACCCCATTGACATATAAGTGTCACCAGGAAGAATTCCTCGTCCCTCATGAAGAACACTGAAGCTTTGCTGATCCCAGTGAATGCCCTTTAAGGTCTTAAAAAGTCTCGAATTTAAGAATCTGAATTTTAGGCCTTAAAAAGTCTTAAATACAGTATAATATTGTTTAAGGGGTATTTCCAGTTTTTTTTTCTAATCGGCTACTTCACCTTATCTTCAATTATGGGGGAAGTGGAATTACAGGACTCTGATATTCCTTCATATGTGTCGTAATTGACATAAATGTAAAATTTCATACAGCATGCTCTGAAAAAGTTCTTTAAAAATCTGAAACGTAACTTGTTGAAACCTGCAGAAACCCTGGGAAGGGTTTGATCTTCCCAGGTGAACTGTGGTGCGCTACATTCCCCATCACTTTACCATTTCTCGCACCTAAACTGAATCATGGAAAATGGACTCGGTTATTGGGCTTGGTTATTGTTTCCCGAAAAGAAACTCTGGTCATTGATGATGCGTCAGTAGGAGGAAGTGTAAGTGGAAAAACAAGGTGATGGTGGTGGGTAAAGCCTTCGTCTTCAGAGACCGATGTGCTTATTTCATTTCTTACCGACAGTCTCCATTTAACAATAATAATAATGACTATCATTCCTTTATCTTTCCATTATCTGGATTATTTTGTTAATTTAATCTTGTAGTTTTAGTTGCAAAAACATATCTGTGCTTCAGTTAGACACAGCAGAAAACACACAATTAAACGACCCACATAATGGCTCACACTGTCACCCAACATTGTGTCATGTCGTTTGTCTCATCTAGGACTCGGTAGAGAGCATGCAGACTATAGACAGCTGTGAGTACATCTGGGAGGCAGGGGTGGGCTTTGCACAGTCCCCCCCTCTCAACTACATCCATGACCTGAACAGGTGAGTCAGCTGGCCGGTGTCTTAACTGTGCTTCGAGTGCGACACAATCAAACTCTCCTCTCTCATCCACATGTTGGATTTAGCAGCTTTTGGTTTGTCCACCTCTGTATCTTTGTCTCCGATCGTCTTCAGGACAGAGTTGCTGAGATTGTTACTAACCTGCTTTTCGGAGGCCATGTACCTGCCTCTGTCATCGGACAACAGCGTCCTCAACCCCTGGGTGACTTTCTTCTGCTCCACAGAAAATAGGTAACGTGCAAAAACCGCTCGATTAGACAACATCCCTCAAACTGTCAAGTGGTTTGTTTATTTTGTTTCATCAGACTTTTTAATTAAAGAGATACAACCTTGCTTTTATGAGGTTATTACAGAGCTTTCCACCACATTTCAGATTAAGTTAAGACGTGAAGATCTCAAGTTATTATATTTTTCTCTCTTTATGTCAAACTACTCTCTTCATAGTCATAAATTTTCAATTTTCAAATGTCAGTACTTAATCGTTTTATTATTTTTAACGCAGGAATTATGCTGAGATGTATTTTCATTTCTTGTCACTACTTAATTTTTATGACAGTCATAATGTCCTTGTCCCTAGACATGCTCTGCCTCTGTTCACCTCTCTGCTGAATGTGGTGTGCGCCTATGACCCAGTGGGCTACGGCATCCCGTACAACCACCTGCTCTTCTCGGACTACCGGGAGCAGCTGGTGGAGCAGGCCGTACAGATCCTCATAGTGACGCTCGAGCACGATGGAGGGGTTCCCCACCGCCCTCCGTCGCCATCCAGCATCGAGGAACAAGAGGTACGACGCCAAGACCCTGAAAGAGAAATCAAATCAGATGTGGGATGTGATCAATGTCCTTTAAATAAATCTCTGTATCTCTGTGCAGTCGACAGGGCCTGAGAACCTGTTTGTGAATTACCTGTCGAGGATTCACAGGGAGGAGGTACTCACTTCATCATTTCTATTAGAACATGTAGCGTTTCCCTGAAAAGACCAATCGATAAAGCTTCTTCTCTTCTCACACCTACAGGACTTTGACTTTGTGTTGAAGGGCCTAGCTCGTCTGCTGACCAACCCTCTGACTCAGACCTATCTGCCAAACTCCACGAAGAAGATCCAGTTCCATCAAGAGCTGTTGGTTCTCTTCTGGAAGCTCTGCGACTTCAATAAGGTTGGAAAGAGCTTAGAGTTTCTTTTGTAAAATTTACATCAGAGTGCAGCTCGGGCCGCAGAAAAAAACAACCTATCTATCTATCTATCTATCTATCTATCTATCTATCTATCTATCTATCTATCTATCTATCTATCTATCTATCTATCTATAAATCATTTAGGCATTAAAAGTCTGTGCTTTCTTTCTTCAATTCCCTCTCTTTTGTTTTTCCATTGCAGAAGTTCCTGTTTTTTGTCCTAAAGAGCAGTGATGTGCTGGATATTCTGGTTCCCATACTCTTCTACCTGAACGATGCCAGGGCTGACCAGTGTAAGTCTCATCCCACTGTTTTTCCCGCAACACATTAAACACTGCCTCGCCTGTGCATTTTAATCTGTGGTGTGTTTTCTCGGGTGCAGCCCGTGTTGGACTCATGCACATCGGCGTGTTCATTTTGCTGCTGTTGAGCGGGGAGAGGAACTTTGGCGTGCGCTTGAATAAGCCCTACTCCGTCCATGTGCCGATGGACATCCCGGTGTTCACAGGGACTCACGCTGACCTGCTCATAGTGGTGAGACACCTGCTACGACATATTCTTTTTAAGAGTCAAGCAATTGAAGAGTCTTTATGGTCGTTGTACTGCTGCAGACAACAATACTGTAGAATCGCGATTGAATTCAGAAAATGGTATTAAGCTGCTTTCAGACATGCATTGAAATCCGAACACTAACTAACGCAACAACAACAACAACAACTCACGCAAATGTTAGTTGCTGTAGACATTTTATAGATCTTTTCCTGCCAGCTTCCTCGTAAAATGTCGAAAAAATCAATCAATCAATCAATCAATCAGGAAAATCCAGTGAGCGTGTTGATGACGTTTCTAACACGAAACTGAAAGGATACAAATATCTTAGAATCAAAATAAGTGCCATGCATGTAGAAGATGCAGATGAAGACCTCAACTTTGAAAGACATCTATGAAAACAGCATTTAGAAAAGTAAATAAAGAGAAAAACGCTACAAATATAGAAATATAGAAATGGAAAAATAAAGTATAGAAAGGAAATAAAATAAAATATGTACATATATACAAATAAGGCATTATTTTTCCAGAAGGAAGGAACTGTTTTTCAGTCTTGAGGTGTGTGATGCACATAATGTCCTGTATCTCCCGTCGGAGGGGGAGGGGTTTCAAGTGGTGAAGCTCTTTATTGCTAGCGACTTATTAAAAGACGCCGCGCTCACATCTGTCTCTCTGTTTGTTTTGTAGGTTTTTCACAAGATTATCACCACAGGCCACCAGCGTCTCCAGCCTCTGTTTGACTGCCTGCTCACCATCGTTGTGAATGGTGAATTTCTCTGGCGCCATCTGTTGGGCAATGCTCAGATTTGATTTGCAACATCCACTATGATGAAGTGGTCCAAAAGTAGTCGTCATTTCTACGTTTTTCGATTTTTATGTTTATTATTTTTCTTCTGCAGTGTCTCCCTACTTGAAGAGCCTTTCCATGGTGGCAGCAAATAAACTGCTCCACCTGCTGGAGGCCTTCTCCACCGGCTGGTTCCTGTGCTCTGCAGCCCAGAACCACCACCTTGTGTTCTTCCTTCTTGAGGCTTTTAACAACATTATCCAGTACCAGTTTGACGGTGAGGGAAACCTGACCCAGTGAAAAGAACATTGTTTGCTTTTGCAGATGCAGCTGTTTGTATAAATCCATCTACTTATTCATTCGTCCCGCCGCTAGGAAACTGTAACCTGGTGTACGCCATCATCCGCAAACGTAACGTGTTCCACCAGCTGGCCAACCTTCCAACTGATCCCGCTTCCATTCAAAAGGCTTTGCAGAGGAAGAGGAAGTCCCCGGACGTCATTTCCCGCACAAGCTCCATGGAGACGGTGTCCATGGAGGGCTCTCGTCCTGCTGTGCCGGCGGAGCCTGGTACTCTGAAGGCCAGTCTGGTCGCCATACCAGGTACAGTTATGGATATTAATATTTGAATGTCAATTGGTGAATTTATTGCATTTTTCACGTGTGTTGAAAACCCGCAAAACCCGTTTCCCTCAGCCATTGATAAACTCACAGAGAAGTCCCAGGTGTCAGATGATGGCACCATGGTGTCCATCCCCAAGGCCGACTCCACACACGCTGTCGCCCCGGACCAAAGTGCAGCCGCAGGGACCAGTGACACGGAGTCGAACTCAGGCAGAGACAATGAAGTAAGTGTGCGTGTGCATGTTTATTTAGGAATATGCACGTTTGTAAATGTTTTTCTTCACATTTTCAGGATGTTTTCTACACTGAAGCTGAAATGGAGAGGAGACGTTTGTCGAGTGCGTCTTCTACATCATCTTGGGCTCCAACACCAGACTGGGTCAGTTACATCCACGCATATATTTTTAAACCGAGTTCTTCATATGTAAAAGGCAAAGTCCGGACAATGTTCGGACATTTTCCACAGTTCAAAAAATGGTTTTAGCAATTGATCCAGATTTACCTCTTTTGGCCTCAGGTTCTCTCCTGGAAGTGTAAGCTACCCTTGCAGACTATCATGCGTCTTCTACAAGTGTTAGTTCCTCAGGTGGAGAAGATCTGCATTGACAAGTATGTGAACACATCTTTTATCTGATGTAAAATCCACATCCTGGGCTGAGATTCATTCTTTTTTTATTGTGCTCACTTTTCCCTGCAGGGGTCTGACAGATGAATCAGAGATCCTGAAGTTTCTCCAGCATGGCACATTAGTGGGCCTGCTGCCTGTTCCTCACCCCATCCTCATCAGAAAGTATCAGGCCAACGCAGGCACTGCCATGTGGTTTCGCACTTACATGTGGGGTGTCGTCTATTTGCGGTGAGTCCCACGTGAGAGCGGAGCAAATCGTCGTCTTTTCACTCTGAAAACAAGTCATGTCTTATTGTTGTTTTTTTTGATTTTGCAGCAATGTGGACCCTCCTATCTGGTACGACACTGATGTCCGCCTGTTTGAGATCCAGAGGATGTAGACAGAAAACAGAAACGCGGGCCTGCTCAACGCCAGGGGTTCCTCTTCCCTTCATTATCTGCTGGTTTCCCAGTAAACCTCACTGTGTTTAACTTGCCTCCGTAATCGTCGTTTTTCAAAATGCTTGTCCCGTACGCCACTGACTTGGGAAGGAGAGTCATTCAGATGAGTGAGGAGATAATGTTCAGAAAAAGAGGACAAACGATTGAAGTAACGCCCATTAGGACTAACTGATTTCTTCAGACCTCAAGACCACAGAATGTCTATCAAAGCACCGAGACGACTGGCGCTGAAAGCTGAGGCTCTTCTCTTGACAGCGTAGACGTGAACCCGGAAATGTGGTTTCACTTTTCAGTCAGACTTGTTATAGAAGATATCGTGTTTTTTTCCAACCGAGGCTTGTATCATACGTATCCTGGATGGCACAGTAGTGTTGTTTCACGTTGTCGTACTTGCCATGCTTTAAAGTGAACTTGCACTCTTTATAAGTAGTCTTATTATGGTTGTGGTTTAACGTGATGATGTAACTCTGAGATTAGAGACAATTCTACAGACGTTTTTATGTATATGAGCAGGTTTACGCTACGAGTCGGCTGGATATGCTTATAATGCTTTATGTTGAAACTGTATTTTCCTTAAATTGTCCTGAAAATATATATTGGTAAGCATCTGAATTCTGTATTATTTACCATCAACCCTCAGTATGTAGCGCACCACAGAAAATAGAATAGATGACATGAAACAGTAATTTTTTCTCAAACATGGTTTCTGTCATTTTAGCTCGTTCTTACACTGATGTATGTTCAAGTGCTAATTTTTCCATTAAGTTATTTGATGCTAAAAACGGGATGAAACATGATTGACAGCTGAGCCTGTGGAAGTTCTCACTTTGAAATGCCAGCTCCACACACTGACAATTGAAAGCCAGCCGACGTAACGGAAATCTCTGTGACCTGACCTAAATATTGAGTGGGGTATAATAATACTGCTGTGAATAAGCATTTAAGCATTGACTTTCAGCTTGAGTAGGACAAAGACTCCCCGGGAACACAAATCATATCTTTAGAGACACATAATTAAAGAGTCAAAGATGCTGTCAAAAATGAGACAAAATTACTGTGATACTAGATACTTATACCCCTCCATCGGAAAAATAAACTAAATATGTAGCTGTCACAAGCAAATATTTTAAGGGGGCACACAACAAAAGTGTTAAGAACCAAATAATACAATATAAATTTATATATTTGAATGTTTAAATGGAGAAGCAAATCAACAGTTAAGAGACTTAATTTATCCTGATGGGAATTCTTCAATTCTTCAAGATTACAGTACAATCGAATAATACAATAGTGCCAAAAATATGACCATATAAATAAAGTGTATGAGTAAATGTAGAACCTGTGCTGAGAATTTACAATAGGAATAAAAGTTACATGCGAAGGTTAACTAATACTAAAGTAGCAAGTCATGACAGTGATGATAGAAGTAATATTGCACATAATGTGCTAAACATGAATAGAAATATTGCACACAACTTCATGTGCAATATCAATGACAACTAATGCATATTTTTTCAAAGTAAAAATTTATTAATAAAAGATACATTTAATACAAGTTACATTTATGTCACATAAAATAGACTTTTTATAAATTACTCAATTATATACTGTGAAAAATGCATAAGGCTAGGAGATCAAGAAGACCTCGAACAGACTGGCCACTGAGTGCATGCGGTAGAAGATCCCAAAAGGAAGTCCAACGTTCACAATCGCAGCCCACGTTGTGAACTTGTAGAGTTTTGTCTCCACGGGGTGATCGAACTGGGGACGAGCGCCGAATGCAGGCATGATCCACATCTGTCAGAGAACAGGTGAAAGAGACGGACACAGGAAAAAACTGGGTTGGTTGCATTTGTAGTCGATATTTTTTTTAAATAAGCAAAAGTACAACTTACTATGATGTTGGCGAGCAGCAGAAAGGCACACACTTCCTTCAGTATTCTTCTCTTCCAATTTGGCTTGTCGACACTCAAGTTCAGGAAGTAGTTGAACTTGTTGCCCTCCATTACCACCATCGTCTCTATGTGTTCGTGGAAGCTGTGAGCGTTTGTGTGCAGAGCCGCCTCCTGCATCACGTGGAAGGGCTCCCGGTGCAAGCCCTCGATGATGAAGTAGTTCTGGAGGCCGAGCTCGAGCACCATCAGCACGGCCCACGCCAGGTTGAGGGCGTTCAGGTGGCCCCTGGCTCCCGTCGCCACCACGGCCACGATAGAGAAATAGCTGATGACCAGCTGTCCCATCGAGGCTCCCACCAGCAGCGCCATGTCCAGGGTTCGAGTTGGGTTCTTCTCCGACACGTGCTCCCTGCGGTCGAGCCTGTAGACGACGCAGCCGATCGTGGCGGCGATGGACATCAGGCTCACTATCACGACATTGGTGATGAAATGAATCAGCAAGGCCTCGTTTCTCTTCTCCTTCTCCTCCTCCAGTATGCCCACCTCGTACAGTATGAACGTCACGAGTCCCGACAGAACCAGAAGAATTCCCGTCACGGGTCCGAAACACACATCCTTTGGACGAAACTTGATGTTGTGGTGGCTGTGGTCGTCCACGAGTCGACCCACGTTCTTCCACATGACGTACGCCATCGCAGAGGCAAAGAGGCTGTACTCGATGTTGAAGGGGTACAGGTAGTAGAAGGCCTCTTTGAAGGTTTCGCACATCGAGTGGCTGCATTTGCACCTTCTATCCCCGTAGCTCGCTGAAATGTTGACGACAAGTTAGAGTTATTTTTCTCAGAGTGATCGCGAATGTATCAGATTACAAGCGACAACACTGATACCTCTGTACATCTTGTGAGAGACGCTGGTATTTAAATCAGGAAGGTCAGTTTGGTGAATCGATTCCTCAGTCACTGCTGCCATCCACACGACCAGGTTCGTTGACAGTGTAAGAGTGAGCCCGCACCTGAAAGAGTCAAACATATCCTGAATCTGACGGGCGCATGGTAGCTTGCACAACTCCACCAAGGCCCAACAGCCCCCTTAAGTTAAATTGAGCTGCACCAAATTTCACACACCCATAGATCTGTCCCCTAAATGTGCCTCTTTATTATTATTATTATTTTTTTTTAAATCAAGATCCATTAATTATTCCTTGTAAACTGTCTCTCTCTCTCAAAAATTAAAACATTTCCTGGATCCGACCCCTGATCAGCACCTAAACTTAACGAGGTCTTCCCTGACACTTCCCATGTTCATGGAAATCTGTTCTGTTGTTTTCGTGTAATCCTGCTTAAAAACAAACAATCAAACAAAAAGAGGTGAAAGATAACCTCCTTGGCGGAGTTAATGAGTTGACTGGAATGAGACAGTCACTTACCGAGTAAAATTCGTATGCATCTGTACACAGTCTTTCGCATGAGTCCACAGGAAGTATGTCTACAAATAAATACAACAAATTCTGTTAGGTTTTCACAACTCATCCAAAGTCTAATATCCTTAATTTTCTGAATATTAAGATGCAACAACCTGGGAAAACAAAAACACAGCTTGCACGACAGGGAAGGCGACTTTAACGGCCGAGTCACAGTGAAGGTAGCCCACATAGTTGCCAATCTTGAATGAGTCCATGAGGAGACTGAGGAGGCCGAACAGCACAAGTCCAACTGTGAAAGAACACAAAAGGGGATCAGGCCTTGAAATGAATCTCATCGAAAAACTGAGATCCAAGAGAGTTCTCACCTCTGAGCCACACCGGCCCCGCATGGCTGTCTTTGAACTGGGCTGGATCCTTTCGAGAGGTGAAGACGGTGTAGGTGAACATCCACAGCATTGTGAGGAGGAGGAGGACGATGATGAAGATTTGCTGGTGCACGGTGGTGATGACCCCGCTGATGGCACTGCCGCTGATCAAAGCACAGCCCACCATCAGGATGTTCATGCAGATGATGCCCGACAGGAGCCAGCCGCCACCGTGGTGGGCCCGCTCCATCACTGCCTCCACACTGGGAGTCTGGGACGGGCTGGGCAACTGTTGGATGTTTTCCAAATGTGCTGCCGTTTCTATGTTTGACGGATGGGCCTCCACGATGTCGTTTGGGGTTTTTCTGCAGAGAACACATTCAGGTGAGAATATTTTATATAATTCAATTCCAGAGTAAGCACTGTGTTGGACCACAGAACAATTTAAAGAGATAAAAGATGTAATCTGTCTTAATGCATTTCAAAATTCAACCTATCGCACCAAGGAATGCATGTGGACATCTACTGTTTGTGTAGCCGTTGATTTAACAATTTTAAATTCACCCCGAGAAGAGTTTGTTGCAGGTCCGGAAAATCTGACAAGCTGCAGTTTTCATGATGGAGGGTGAAGATCACAGTGACGGCAGATGCAGGTTTTGGGACACGTTAGAATTCATCTTTTGGAGATTGACAGAGATGCTGTAAAAAAAGAAAGAAAACTGTGTGAACCAGCAGTTGGTCTCTCTGCAGGTCAGACTGCACAGTGAGCTGCAGCTCCTCCACACAAGCTGCAGTCAATGAGGAAGGTCAGGTGATGGTAGTTTGGGCTGATTGGTTCTTTCACCTGTCGCCTCTAAGTATTCACTGGTGTTAAAGTGACAATAACTATAAGAGTCAAAGAAAACCTTTTAAAATTCAGACTGATGTGTCTAATATCTCTTTGGATGTTTTTAAACTGCATTTATATGAACAGTGTTGTGACATTTCTGTGTTTTATTCACTTAACCAGTTTTGAACTTGACTCTTAAGATGTTTAGTCTTTATACTAAAGTCAATTTTATATTTATATTTAACTTTAAATGAGACCAGGAGCCAAAACAATGTGTGTGCTTCCTTGAAAGAGCATGAACTAGTTTAAGTTTGTACTTCTGCTCACTCCTTTTCAAATGTTTCCTTTAAATCATTAAGTGTTTAACTTTATTTTTTCAGTTTGTAATAACAATTTTTTCTGTTTTTTTATTAAGATCTTCGAAATAAATGTAAACTACTTGAAACTACACGCACAGCCTATATTTTATTAAAATTGGGAGATTTTAAATTAGAGAAAATTAGCCCTGATTCTTTATTAATTAATCAGCTCATAGTTGACATAACAGGTGAAAACACGCAACAAGGTTAATTTGAAATGTTTTCCCCACCTTGCAGCTATAGCTTCTGGACTGAATCATCTGAAAAGGATGAGGGACTACAAGAGATTATAAAGCCTACATCAGTATAACATGCATTTTCAGGATAAACAAAAGAAAAATATTCAGGATATTCATACATATACATGCAGACAAAAGAAATGAAACACAAATAAAGAAATAATGGTGTTATTGCACCATTGAGTGTAAATCTTTTACAGGTCACCTGGCTGATGTGGTATAGAGCTCATCAACTTTAAAGCTGCGTGCACTCGTGTTAGTCACAAGGTTGGAAACAAAGGTCACCTGGTGTCGGCTCAGTCTGTCACAAACATTCAGGATGCTGAAAACACCAGACGTGCTCCTTCTCCTCTGTCTTGTCGGGGCCGCGGACGCCCTGTACAAGCAGTGGATCCCCAACACCAACTACGAGAACAAGACCAACTGGGACAAAGGAGCTGTTCCGTGTGGCAGTGACATAGTTCAGTTCTCAGCCCAAAGGAAAGTGTCTGTGTTTTTGGAGACCGCGCATGCTGTGCAGGAGCTGAGGCTGCCAGTTGACGGAGAGTTCATCCTGTATGAAGGAGCTGGATTTTATGTTGTGTCCGGACCAGATCCAGACTGCGGACAAGGTGTCACTGCCCAGTTCAACGATTCAGACTCCCTGCAGTGGTTTGACCCAGCCCTGTGGCAGGCAGCTGCAACACAGGATGAACTGCAGCGTCGACAATTCCTGTTCTCGGTCCACGAGGAGAGCGTCCCCTGCCAGTACGATGATGTCGTTTTCGAAGCCCTCTCCTCCTTCAGAGTGGACACCAGCTCCAGTCAGTCCAACATCCCGGTGAAATCTGTATCTGTGCTGGGGGAGATGTTTGACAGCAGATCTGAGTTTTCACAGTATCTCAGCTCACGCTCTGGTCAGCTGCAGTTTCATGGATCCTCGGCAGTCACTGTCGGGAATCCAGGCTGCGGGGATCCTTCTGGCTGCGAGTGTGGGAACTCTGTGAACCGTCAGCGGATCTGTAGCAGTGTGACATGCGCGTCCCCGAACTGCAAGAAGCCTCTCTTCCCTGTCGGACACTGCTGTGAGGTATGCGGTGCCATCATCACGATCCATTATGCCGCCAGTTTCGACCTACAGAGTTACAGGCAAAGGATCCATCAGCTCTTTCTTGCATGGCCACAGTATGAAACCATCCAGCTGGGCATGTCTAAAGTCTTCAAGTCCCAGCGTTTGATGGGGATCGTCCCTTTCGGCAGCGCACCTGAGATCCAGGTGGTTATTACGGACGGAGAGACGGGGGCACAGTCAGAGGCCCTGGCCTGGGAGATCTTGGAGGATGCCCGTTCCCATGGCCCTAAGCTCGGAGTCGCTGCGACCGAACTTCAAGCCTCCTCTGGTAACAACCAGTCTGGAGGCAACACAGGGATGGTGGTTGGAGTTGTATTCGGAGTCTTGATCATGATTTCGCTCATTATCACTGTGGTCGCCCTGATTCACAAGGGCGTCGTTCAAATGCCATCAATGCCGTCGGTGCCTTCTCTGAGGAGCTTCAGGAGAAAGAATGACACAGGCGACCTTGGGGGGTCTCTTGACCATGGATTCAACAACCCAATGTTTGACGACCTCAACATGATCCCTGACCTTCCCGGTCTGCACGGGAATGAAATCAACTCAATTTCCATCACTCAGACAGGTGGTGTGTACTTTGTGAATCCAGTTTATGACGAGAATGAAACTGACTTTAATGCCTGAAGCCGACTGCAATGTACTTTAGGTATGTTAATGATTTCCAAAGTACTTTTGCATTAACTTGAAGGTTTTACACACCCTCCATGGACATTGCATTCTCCCACGGCTTTATGATATAATAATTCAGCAATGTAAATAAACATACACAAATACTGACAGTAATTGAAGCTTTTATTAACTGAATGAACTTGTAACACAAATGAAATCATTGTTGGAAGGAAAATTGTGTATTTGTTTCGTCGAGCAGTAAAAAAAAACCCCATAAAGCTGCAATAAATTCCTAACCTATCTATATTGCTGCACAGGGTTCTTGTGGTCATGATGCAGAAATACCACTAGATGGCACTAAATTTAACTGTCAGTGATATATATGAGGAAAATGTACCTTGTTATGTAAAATCAATAAACATTTATGGCACTATTTTTCCTGTACACACCCACTGTGATGGCACCTGCTAATTCTTGTAAAACATGGGTCATTCTGCATTAACCAGGCAAACTACATTGTCTTTCTTTGACAGCCAGACGATCACATACAAAGGCTCAATGAAATCCGCCCGGTACCTGTGGAGCAGCTCCATAGGACCACTCGCATCATAGAAAGACACAGAGCTTTTGTGGAAGTCCACATACAGGCCGATTCGTTTGACCTCAGTAACCTCCAGAGACGTCTCCAGACCAGCGTGCCAGGCAAAGAAACCTCGGCTGTTCCTCCCCAAGCACCAGGAAAAGTCGTTCCCGGTGATGCAACAGGTGCCGTGCTCCCCCTTACGATCGATGCTCTTGTATGTGACCCCCACGTGAGAACCCTCCCCGCTCAGCTCTACCTCAATGTAGTGCCTGCCCGAGTAAACGCTCTGCGAGGTCAGCGCCTGCCGCCAATACTCAAAGCGATCGTGGTGGTCCGGGTAGCTGTGCTGCCAGGGGCTGGTGTTGGTGAGCTTTCTGTTGTCCTCCGTTACTCGCAGGAAGTGGTGGGTGGTGTCGGGGTCAAAGGTCAAACCGATTGTGTCTGCAATACAAGGGACATGTGAGTTGTGACTGGTAGCTGATGAGCCAAATTGACAGGTTTGAGTCAACATGATATATTAGTGCATTTACATTTCAAAAAGTCGTCTCGGGTCTCTGGATCAGACAGGGATGGAGTTTGAGATTCCGGCTTCGGGGATTTAGTACCTGGATTATAAAGAATGAATAAATACAAAATGAATCAATTCAATTATGACAAATATAGCAAAACAGATTCTACACTCATGTCAACAGCTTTGTAAGGCTGTACCATATACTGTATAAGTGTATATGAAGATGGAAGATGCATCTCCACATTCTCTCGGTATCCAGAAATTAAGCCAAATATTCCAGATACGAATGGAAATGCCTTTAGTTTTGAAGGTTGTTGATGATGGTGCCTCGGGAAAAATCAAGGGTTCATCAAAGTTATTACAGTACATCCTGAGGGGAACATGAATGTATTCCTCATTTCATGGCAAAGTACCCTGCACTGATGATAGAAGAAACGTCAGAAATCACTTAAGTCATCATGATTCATCATCTGGGGACAACGAATGTCCATAAATGTCCCGGAAACTCATCAAGTAGTAAAGTGGTGGTTCAACTAACAGAAACATTTTCCAGCATGGCTAAAAAGACCACGAGCAGCCGGATGATATAAGGTAACATGCACAGTATAATATACACTCACCCCCTTTACAAAACATGCTCAGTTGGTCCCTGTAGGAAGAGAGAATCACATCACACAGCTCCTGCGTAGGATCCATCAGGACTTGGACATAGGAGGTGAGATGGTCCATGCGGTTGATGTGCACACTGGGCAGACCCACATCTGAAGCTCCTTTCCTCCACTCGGAGTATTCCTAGAACAAGGGCAGCGCGTGTCAGGAATTGTGATGTGGAACTAAGCTGTGCATCCAGAACTGTTTGCTGTTAAATAAACTGAAATCCCTGTCTGCGTTTACACTGTCAACACTGGGAGAAGACTCTGCGCTGCGCTAATCCCAGATCATATGATCACATTTGACCAAAATGGGTACACACCTACTCGGCCATACATTCCCTCTATTTGGAGACACCAAATCAAATATTTAACATATTTTTCTACCTGCAGGAAGTCGACATCAGACTTGATCCTGGACATTTTGTTCATTTGAGCCAAAGTCTTCATCAGTTCCGTTCTCCTCTGCTCCAGATGTGCCTGGATGCCATCCGCCTGCCTGAGTGCTCTTCTCTGCTCCTCCTCCAGCACCTCCATCACCACTCTTCTGGCCTCCTTCACAGCCGCCTGCACGCTGGCAAACTGCTGTTCAACGAATTCACAAACCTCCTGCACCGAGGCCTGAAGGTGGTGGGGGGGAAACAGTTGTGGAACATGATAAAGAGAAAAGAATAACATCACTCGAACCAGGCCATTATGGTGAAATATGTAATATACCTTTATTAGGTCATTGTTGCTCTGCAGCTTTTCAATGGTTTTCCCAGCTGCTGAGGTGTTCTGGTTGATCTCTTCTTGTTTCTTCTGCAGCTGAGTCTGCAAACAATCATCACAAACAGATGCTGCATCAAGTTCTCAAATAGGATTATAAAGTAACCAGTGCAAGACCATTACTGACATATTCAGATTGAATGATAAAATGGACATGGCTTATAACTATTAATGCAATTTTTAGAAAATCAAATAGGACTAAAGCCCAAATCTTATATTTCAATATTAAATGCTCTGATTTGTGTGTGTGTGTGTGTGTGTGTGTGTGTGTGTGTGAGACCTCAATCTGTGTGCGTGCCTCCCCAACAGGTGCAATCGTGTGCCCTTCGTGCGCTTGTCTCTCACAGTCCAGACACACACAGCAGCCGTCCACCAGGCAGAAGCGTTCCAGAGGAAGATGGTGAACCTCACAAATCCGACAGTCGATGTCGTGCAGGGGATCCACCAGACGGTGGTTTTGAAACTTGGTGTTCTCCAGATGTGGTCTGAGGTGGGCCTCGCAGTAAGAAACCAGACAGGTCAGGCAGGATTTTATGGCCTTGCTGGGGCTGTCCATGCAGGAGTCGCACGGCACATCCTGAGTCTCACACATCTGGACGGGTGGCTCCTCCGTTTCCTCCTTTATGTTGGCATTGTGTTGAATATCGTTCGAATTCTCCTCTTTGTTGCAGCTGAGCGTTGCCATGAGTGTTTCTCCAGTCCACTTAATCTTGATATGGCTGACACACGACCTGCACCGTGCTTCTTGCTGCTTTGTTCTTGCCTTTTCTTAGTTCTGAAGACCCTCAGTGTACATGTGGAAACAATTGAAAACCACACCTACGGTATTTTGCACGGAGACGGAATTTTCCACACAACTATGTCTCTCTGCCCTGTATGCAGCCCCTAAGCTTACGATAAACAGCACATTGCGATGATGCAGAGGAAATGACGAGTTCATCATGCAGCCGGGGAGGGGAATGAACATCCTCTCATTTACTTTTATCTTCACATTCTCTGCTGAAGGTTTTTTTAAACAATCGAAAAGACTGCCCCTGGATTCTGATTCCGACTGGATATAAGGAAATCTGCATTATTTATGGTTATGGTGTCTTAAATGTGTCTTTCATTGGGGAGTTTAATAGTGTTTTCTTTTGATAACAATGTTATGGAACTTACAGACAAAACCGCTTATCTACAGTGCAACTTCCTGACTTCGTGCTGTGCAGCAATGACGCTGTGTTTTGTGTATGTGAACGGAAGGATTACCACTTTGGCATGTAGATGCCAAAACAAGTATTTTTTCGCTCTTTGTGTCTTTCTCACACACACACACACACACACACACACACACACACACACACACACACACACACACACACACACACACACACACACACACTTCTTGGCAGAAGTGTAAAATGATTGCTTAGCAAACAGACAGAATGTTCAGTGACCTGTAATAATGACATAACAGTGTGTTGTTTTTTTTGTATTTAAAAAAATTGATTATGTGTTAGGCAATAGTTCAACAAACATATTATGTTTAAGAATCATCCAAATTCGAGCTGTAAAATAAATAATGTGTAATATGAGTATACTTTTCATTTGTAAATTTATCCTGTAAACTTGTCTATAGTGTTTATGGCCTTACTTAATACATGTGTGGAGGTGAGGGGGCTGGGAGAGCACCCTCACCTGCTAGAGAGGATCAATCAGCGCAGGTGAGAGCTGTTAGCTGATTGGTCCTCGTGCTTAAAAGGCAGCGTCTGCACTGCCTCAGGACGAACCCAGAGACTCAGACACTGGAGAGACGCAGACACTGGAGAGACGCCCGGACTGAGCTGCAAAGCCAGTCTACTTTAAGTTGTAGTTTGAATTTATGTTTATGGATTAAATAAAGAATGTTAAAGAGGAACACTTCCGTCTCTGGCCGTGTGTGGGAGAGCCCCGTGGCAAGGTCCATTGCCACACATACGTGCAGTACAGAAAGAAAATTATACGGATTGATCAGTCAAGTAATTTACCGAATGAAACCTATCTGTATCTAAAACTAAATAACATTTTTTTTTAAATCTATAATATGCAAGTGCAGGTGTAAATTATTTCGACAAACTAAGAAAACAGTGGGAAGATAAATGGTCAAGGCAGACATGAGTGACATACAAAGGTTTATAATCCTCCTACAGTGTATGAAGTGAACATGCAAAAAAAACATTATAAATAATCATTTCTATTATAAAATAATCTCAATATGCTGTTTTTACAGGCTTTTACAAAATCACAACAGTAATCTCAATGAACAGTTGGCCTGCAGAGACAAAAATGCATCGGCAAGGAAACAGCATGTGAAAATGAAAATGCTGCTGAAAATGTCATGGTGAAGGTTATTAATAAAGTTACAATGAAGTCGATGTCGAATGTTGTTGTTTTTTATGACAAAAATACACTTTTAAGCAAATGCACAGGCACAAGCAATGCAGGCACATGAGGTGGTAGGATTTACCCCACAGGGGTAAACACATTCAGGGGACACAGACCCCACAATCAACTCTTTGTTGACGATGCCGCATGGCATACAACGACACCGCACGGCACTACACTCTATAATCGTCTTTCAGTTTGTTAAACCATGCAGCACAGAGGCCTCCAACCAATCGACTTACAGAGATACTTTCAGTGATCCTCCCGAGGCCGACGCTGTACAAAGAATCCCGTTAAGAATTTATCTCACTCGTGTCTTCTTGCTTGACGCATTCATCTTGACAGTATCCTTTCTGCTTTGTTGCCACTGGGTTAAAACGGGAGGTAAATCATTAAGTCCTCCCCGTGACATTCACTCCACAATGGTCCACTGACCTTTAAGGCTGGATAAGCACACAGCTGGAGAATCCATGTTTGTAACCGAAGAGGATTTCTTTACACAACACATTTTCTCAGTGGCTAAACGGCAAACGGTCCAAAGTGGTCCATTAATATTTGGACGGTTATTTCTTTTTTATTTATTGTCTCAAATCCAGGACAAATGAATTTAAAACTTATCCCTGCAAGGTTACGATCCTGATATATTAACTTAAAAGAGTGGTTGAGAATGTTCACACCCATACAGTAAAGAGTCATTCTTCTTACATGCTGTCCTATATGTTGTCCTCCAGATTTAATATAATGCATCATGACTACAGGAGTAAATCAGAAGGCTGTCTGGAAGTTAGCCATTTTACCTAAATCCAAATTAAACACATGCTCATAATAAAAACCAGAACAAAGGCACCAAAATAAGCAAGAAGTCAGCTGACTCTAGTGAAGCCTAGAGTGTGACTCTTCTGCTCGAAGCCAACCAAGCCCGAGAGAAAAATGGGCCGAGCCTGACCCCAAACCCAACAGGCATTAGGTTTTTTGTGTCCGAACCCGACCCAATATTTTCCCCGATTACAGGCATGTGTAGAATAACGATGCAGATAGCCCAGCCATGAGGTGGTGCATGAAGAAATGTCGGTTTGCAAAAGCAAGGTGCGGCTCCTTGCATCTAAACAAACGCAGATTCTTCTTCCATAGAAAGGTCCACAAGTCCCATACTCTTCATCTGAGGTGGGTTGAATGTTGGCACTCCCTCACGTATTTAGTTTCATATTAAATCCAGTGTGCTGGAGCACAGAGACACCTAGAAAAACAATATGTTGTTGTTCCTTACCACACTGTGCAAATGAAAATGTCAGACGTCACAGCTCTGTATCCTCGATGCAGTCCGGCTCCTCTATGGTCTCCAGCCGTCTCTTACAGGCATCTAAGATCTTTTTCCTCGGACCTAAGGGGATGTGGATACTCTTGAGGTCGCGGTCAGAGCACAGCAGCAGTGCTTCAAGATCAATCTTCTCCCTCTTGAAGATGGAGTTAAACTCGCCCATGCTCTGTGCAGCCAGGAAGACTTCCAGAGGACTCGTCTCAGGCTCATCATCGTCGTCCAGCCCTAACTCCACTTCATCCCAGGGCAGCTCCTCAACGTTCCTCTCCTGTAGGCTGCGTGCGCTGCCGATGCTGTCTTCATCTAGACTCGGGTATGGCTGCAGCCGACTGCGTAATCGCACATTGCTGCCCGACTGGTCCGTACTGGCCTCATCCCGACCACTAAGGTCAAACAGCCCCCCACTCACATAGTTCCTCCTAAAGACCATGGTGCCCAGACCGGGCCGGTTGAACAGGGAATCATGTCCCGAGTCGGTGCTGATCTCAGAATAGTCCACATCGGGCCTGTGGAGATCCGGCTCGCTCATGGCACGTGAAATGGCATCGTCATTGTCTCTGGGGAACATGTCACGAACATTGCGGCGGCCGTGGTCCTTTGAGTTTACATACGTCCCCTGTTTGACAAACATGACATCGTTGCCCAGCTGAAGTCCAGAGAGGGAGCGCACACTCTTTCGTCCTTCCTCATAGATTTTAAAGGTCCCGTCTCCTTGTTTCCTCTTATCCAGCTTCTTCTGGATCTTTGTCTTCCCTCGATTTGTGGCATGGAGAGTAGCCTGACAGCACAGGAACACAACAGTGAATATTCTTAAAGCCAGTGAATTACTTACATCATCACAATCCTATTTTAAAAGCTTTGAGAGTAAATCACACTTTGTCTCATAGGTATTAGTTTCATGCTATGTATGCTAGGAAATTAGTAGCCATGTTAGCGGCAAAGTGCTAATATCCTTATACCTTATTGGTTGGTTGGTCAGTTGACCATTTTCACCCAGAAGGAAATGTCTTGACAACTATTGGATGGATTGCCTTAATTTCTTTAGAGATATTCAAGGTCGTTAGATGATGAATTGTAATATCTTTGGGAATTCCTTCAGTTTTCTTAAAGTTTTTGTTTCGTTCCAATAAGCTACATTGAATTAAGATTGTGAACACAGTAAAAACTAAACCTGTGTGAACATTGTGATCATGGCAGCATTTAACACTCATGTTAAATTACGCAATAAAGACGAGGGAAAGATGAGAAACTGAACTATGTGAACATGCAGGTGTTTTAGGTATGGACGAGGTAAATCTAAAATCTATCAGTGTAGATATAGTCTAATAAATCTCCTGACCTGTGAATATGGCACACTGACGGTAGCAGCATTGAAGTTGTGCAGCTTGTGGCTAATAGAGCTGCTGTTGTAACTGGAAAAACTCATGACGTCAGACGCAGACGCCTCAGAGGTCTCCCTGTGGAACTTTCGCTCCATGCGTTTCTGGTGTTTCTTCTGCATCTTCATGCACTCTTTGATCCGCCGCTCGGCATCACGAAACGCCCGATCCTTCAGCTTGCCGACCAGCTTGGGGTTGAGGCCCGTCTGTTTGGCCGCGATGGAATCCAGGTAGCGGACGCAATCCATGTGATTCTTCGTGGCGGCCATGTCCAACGGCGTGTGGTAGTCGTTGTCCAGGCACCATATGTTGGCACCGAAAGACACCAGGAAGAAAAGGCAGTTGTGGTGACCGTTGGCAGCTGCCAGGTGGAGCGGCGTGTTCCCCCACATGTCACACTTGTCGGGGTTTCCTCTGTGGGCCATGAGAAACACATTAGCAACAAACTCATCTCATATTTACAAAAAAAATATCTTCCTTCTGTTTAAACTGTGAGGAACATTATGTATAAAGTGATCCCCCTTGGCCTGCAGTTTAGATGATTCACTCATAAGTAAAGATGTGATTTTTGAATATGTTTTCAACACTGAGCTGCCATCTGTGGGGTATTGGGGCCTAATTTAAAATGTTATCGCCTAAAAAACACATTTCACACCTTTTTCAGAAAACAACCATAGGTCTTCTGCAGGAAACTCCCTTTTTTAAAGACTTGGCAGATAGGATGCTTTTACTGTGTTAAAGAAATCCTACACAATGAATCAACGGTTATGCAGGGCCACTCCTGCAATCCTTGGCTGACGGGCCACGACCTCAGGGTTACCTCTACGTGTGCTGCACTGTTGCTGCCGGCCTGTAATATGACCACAGGCTTGCCAGCACCAATGCTACACAACCTGTATCCAGTTTCAGGGGGAGGCCGACTAGGTTCACTCACTCAAAGAGCACCACTGTGCACAGCTCGTGATGTCATGGTGAACTCCTCATGTCAAAACATAAAGTGTAACTGCTGGTTGGACGATATGAAAAACAGATGTGTATGGTGTTTTGTTATTTTCCTTTCCCATCATACGCTTGACTCTTTTTTTTTTGCATATTGAAAAAATCTTGTTAAAGATAAAATATACGGAAAGCATCTTACTGACAATCACTGACATTGAAAGGTCAACACCATTTCTTTTCAGATTGTTTGTGGCATCTGGAACTAAATATTAGATATACAATTTTAACATATCCTTCATGTCTTTGTGTTTATTTACAGCTTAGAGACATCTGGTTGGCGCCACAGCTCCTGCGTTTACATGTTTACTGAACTGTCTTGTGTCTTCCCTCCGTCCTCCGACGTTGCCACGTACAGACTGCTGAATATTTGATACGATGGACGTCAGGCTACTGTCGAAGTGCAGATTTATTATTGATGCATATCGTTGCAAGCTTTTCACGCAGGGAACGTGTGACAGCTCTGCCGGACCCAACCTAGGCAGCGATTGGCAAAGCACCACTCTGATTTCAGCTCCCTGCTCTTTCTTTCCCTGGACAGGAAGGGGTTTAAACGATAAAGCAACAGGACAGAGGAGTGGCTGTTATCAGTGTGCATGATCAGCACAGGAAGTGACAATAAAACAAAGCCTGTGACACCGCTAACCCTGCAGGGAATATACATGAAGGGACATATAATCCATGCTATAAATTGACGAGAAAAGATAAACAGCAATTAGCAGCGTTCAATTTTTATGTTGAGATGAAATATTTATCTCCCTCTGCTCTCAGATTAAACAATACGCTTGTCATCATTAGGGGCCATCGAACACGATAGCTTTATGTGCAATAATTTATGTGTGTCCTTGTAAAATGTTGACCTCAGCTGTGATAGGTCTGCTCAGCTATTATGGGCTGTTTGCATCTTCACCTTCTTTTTGACAGCTTGATGTTATACTGCAGGGCGCCCCGGTACAATATATATGCCAAATATAGAACACCAGGGCTTCGTTCCCATGAATATTACACAGCAGCATTTAACTTATCTCCAACATATCCCCAGGTCTCACGAGTCTGGTGCCTATGTGAAACATTATGGCCGCTATTAATGTTTCATTTTACTACCTCGTGTCATTCAGGAGAGTGTGTTTTTCTGCCATCTGTGTCCTTGGAAGCTGAATGCCTCCAGTGCCTTGTTTACACTCAATCCGTGGGAAACGGTGAATTGACAATTATCACCCACGGTAAAGCTGCTGGTGATGTTTTTCTGCCTTTTTTCCCCCGAAGTTCTGATATTTTGCGTTCAATGAACTAAACGCTGGCGAATGATGTCGCTTCACTTTTACAGTTAAGTCTCTCACACACTTGACTCAATTAAGCTGACTCATAATGGGCCCCTTTTTCTGGCTGGTAGGCAAACCAGGTCAGCCAGAAAACACGAGGAGTGGGCCGTTGTGTGCCTCCTTGTCCCAACTGTCCATATTTGCATATTCTGTTGATGAAAGGACTGCATGCTTTCATTCATTCAGTAGCTGATTCAATCTCCCCATCAAACAGCATGAAGTCATTCAATAGCCTATTTTTAAGGGGGGAAAAGGCAATGTAACAACTAAACCGGCTGAATGGTAAAAATCTGCCACGGACATTTCAGTGTCGGTGTTTATGTTTGCTGATATTCAAACTTTTATTTTACAATATGTACAATTATGTTTACAATTTATGTTAAAAGAAATTTGTTTATTTTCTTGATTTGAGGTCTATATATTTGGCTGTTTTTGTAAGTTCTTAATTTGTAGTTATTCGTAATACAGTTTCTGGTGAAAACTCTAAAATATAAAGTCACAAGGGTTTGACAATGACAAATGAATCATTGCCGATCTTTTTTTATGTATATTGGCCGATATGTCCTCACTGGAAATCTTTTTACTATTATTGGTGTCGGATTGGCCCTCAAAAAGTCTCCTGTGAACACGTTGTATTTCATAATGAAACACACACAACAAGTGAAACACAAGTGAAATGTATTAGTGCCATAATGCACCATTGGAATAACTGTGTTCACTGTTTATTTGGTAAACTATACTGAAACACTGATTGCTATTTGAGATTTACCTCATGTTTAATATATTTTAAATCCTGTTTTATAAGCCAACATAGATGTTAATGCTGACTGCAGAGCATCAGCTGCACAGACCAGTCGACCTTGAACAGTGTCATCATGTTTAATGGTATGGAATTGTTCAATGCTTCTAAAATCAATAGTCCAACGAAGCTGTGATAATAACAAATCCTTTATCCCGATGCATTGGTATTAATCAAAGTCTATATATGACCCCCAGAAGGTGTTCGTAAGGGTTACACAACCATCCGCCTATTGGAAAACCTCAATTATAATCTTATAAAACACTAATCTGTCCTAAATATTTACCTATGAATTTAGGACACAATACTTTATGTAAGATTTAGAATATATTGTAATGTTAAAGCAAATAAATCCCTGTTTGTGGTTATATGACTGCTATTATTGTGTGAGGGTTTTCTTCGCTCTTTTATTTCATGTTCAAATATTATGTTGGCCCAGCATGGGCTTCCAGACCTGCCCAAATAGTGTTATGACACAGGTACAAAACAAGTCTTTGTGCACATATCAGGGTCTGAGAAGAAACCCTCACTGTAAGTGGTGTGTTGTCAGTGCATAGATGAATTTTCTAATTGTTTAACCACAAACATATCTTACAATATATTTAATATTTATATATTTTTTAAGTAGGGTACTCAAAAAAAGCTCTATATTTTCCTTATTCTGCATAATCCACAAACACCACTGAGGATCATCAGTATTAACATGAACAAGTGGCATAATTGAACGGTTTTTGAAGACTCACTGCAGATGGACTGAAGTGAGCGAGGTGGCGTCAGTCTAACAAGGTTTTACGCACACCACACTCACATTAGTCATAAAACTTTCTACCCACCCCCTCGCCACGATGAGCCGCAGGGCCTCCAGGTTGCCGTGGAAGGCAGCCCACAGCGTCGGTGTCATGCCATCCTCATCCGGCGCGTTGAGATCCTTCCGCGTCGCCTCCTTCAGCAGGTCCAGGTATCCGTCCCGGGCCGCCTTGTGGTACCTGTCATTCATGGCGCACAGTTTGTCCGCCCTGCTCGACTCCTTTCCGCTTCATCAACACCATCGTCGTCGTCGTCGTCATGCGGGCAAGTGGTGGGAACAGACCGGCTGGAGTTCCCCCTTTCGCCCGCACCGGTTCTCCTCCAGAGTCGGTGGCTGCTGGACGGTGCAGGAGCGACAGGCAGAGCGCGTCGCCGGTATCCAGGGACGCAGCGGTGCGCAGAGCGTGCAACAGCGCTCCCGGTGGTCAAAGTGGTCCAGAACAGGGACTTCTCTGGTCCCTAGAGTAAAAACCCCACAAAATACACATATCGGTGGGGAAGCGGTGTTAAAAGGGCGCTCACAACGGAGTGTGGACAAACTGGGACATGACTTTATCTGTTAATGTTCTTCTGCATGTGCCCAAAAAATACATCATCATTTAAATGTATGTGGATGAAACTGTATTTTGGGTGTTCAAAAGATATACTCATTTTGTTGGATATGAAATTTGTAAATTTATGTACACGCTCATCTTTGGGAGATCTGGTGGGATATTTCCAGTTTTATTAAATGTTATAAAATCTAAAAACATTCCCTTCATGGTTTCAAACTCATTCAGGAGTGAAGGTGGAACCCCCCCCCCCCCCCCCCCCCAAAGTTGTGAAATGATGAGCACTGACATTCGAGACCGTAGCATTGTGCAACTGGGATTAAGAAAAACAGAGCCACGCTTGTGTCATTGGTTTTTCCAAGTCCTGTTTCAATAAACCATTGTTCTCATTTAGATTTATGTTTCTGGGTGAGATTTACAATGAAACATGACCGCGGACGAAAAGGATTTCATGATGCAACAAAAACAAGTACCTCCGCTTTGAGCCCCACCCTGATGAAAAGGATATACATTTCCTCAGGTAATGACCTATGCAAATCTGAAGCAGTATCTCAAAGACTGAGGTCCTCCAACCCAATTGAAACTTACATAACAATAGGCACAGATAGTGGCCGGGCTTTTCATGCACCACACCTCAGGCATTTTGCTGTGAGGCACATCTCTTCATTGAGCTGAAAGTATTCCCTTCAAGCACTAAATCCAAATGATTCAACTATTAATGCCTGCTATGCCTATAAGAGAATTCAGATCACGTTTCTGTAACACATGCACCTGCAGGTAGACACAACAAACACAACAGGATTTATATTTATTTTGTGCGTGCTACTAAAAGTGACTGACATTATTAACTCTATTTGTCCAAAATCAAAAGAAGTGCTGTTAATCTGGAAAAAAACCGGTTTCTTGTATTTTGGAATTTGTGAGAAAAGGGTTTTCCTAGAAACATCTTTTGAACTTCAAATGGTTATTTTGTGCATAACACGCTGTGTTTGGTAATAATATGGTGTTTTTCATAACAGATTTATTTAGATTTATGACTATCTCTACAGTAAAGCAGAGTTTTGGGAGGCATATAAAAGCTCTGGTAATTCAGACTGCCTCCCAGGATCACACTACATCAGGTAGGCTTACAGGTATCCTGAAACCTTTTCTTTATCTTTAGAAGGTCACTGCTTTGTTGAACTGCTCAATTTCAGAAAAAGCAATTTTCCGTTGTTATACAGCTGTTTCAATTGTCCTGATATTATTCCTGATTTTAGCAGATATGGAGAGGTAACTTTAAAATGGAAATGGTACAGTTAATCCCTATAGACATGGGATTCTTATTCGGAACAGCCCTATTGACATGCATTGCTTGCCAAAATACGAGCCACAAAGGGAGGAAATTAAATCCCATATGTTGATTTGAAACTGCTCTTTTGTGTAGCACTGACAGGGTGACCATTATGCAGATATTTTGTCCATGGAAAGTTTCACTTGGGCGGGATCTTTCTTTAAAGGAAGCCAGCTAGTGGGTGTACTTGTTTAACCTGTAATGGATTGCATGCAGCCAGATGCAAACAAGATAAATCACTCATTTGGGAATTGATCTGGGGAGAGGAAACATGTGTTTGAACACCGGCCACCCCTGCAACTGTTTGACTGATGGCAATCCCTGTGAACCATGCAGGATGACGGCCAAAGACCGGGAGACGGAGGAGGCCCACCTGTCCAACAACATCAACGTAGAGAGTCAAGCAGGGAGCACATGCGAACCCGATCTGAACATCCCTTCCAGTGTTGTCGGGAGGGAGAAGGGCCAAAACTGGGGATGGATGTTGTCTGGGATCATCTGCCTCAATGTTTTGATCCTGGGTTGCGCCTTGGCCAGTGGCAGTGCTCACAACGATGTGAACATCAAAACGACAGACCTGCAGATGTACCTGATCGTCCTTCTTCTCCTCACCTCCCTTTGGATGATTTATTACACCATCTTCACGTCCAGGAAAGAAAACGCTGTCGTTTACCAGGATGCCCATGCTGGACCGGTGTGGCTCAGGGGTAAATAATGTTCCACTTGCACTAGAATTACGAGTTGTTTCTTTTAACAAAGTGATTTTGAAGGATTACAAATGTCCCCTGTTCTTCTTTCCTTCAGGGGGACTTGTGCTGTTTGGTCTGCTCAGTATTATCATGGATATTTTTAAGATAGCCAGCTATGTGGGCTACCTCCACTGTGACTCAGCTGTTAAGGTTGCATTCCCTGTGGTGCAACTGGTTTTCATACTTGTGCAGGTAAAACATGGCTAAATGTTACACGGCTCACTTTGTAGATGTACAAATTTACGGTTGTAAAATATGAAGCTAATTGTAAAATCAATTTGCAGACGTACTTCTTGTGGATCCACGCAAAGGACTGTGTGCAGCTCCAGAGTAATATAACACGGTATGTGATAAATTCCTTTCTCTTTGTCTTTGGAAATATGCAGGCATTTTTAAGGGGCTGATATTCATCAATTTGGTGCTTTAAATTTGCTCTACTGAGTTCTATTCTAGTTTTATTACTTTCTTTAAACGATGGACATTCAGAAAGCCTGAATGTATCCATTTGCTGAAGCTGAAAAACTTAAATTAAATCATTAATCAACTATCAGGATTGCTGGCAATTATTTTTGTTTTAGCTCAAAATTGCTACACACCAGCTTTGGTTCAAACAAAATCAGAGTATCGTTCTAATCTGACATTATGGGACATAATGGCCCAGAAAACCTGATCATGTTTTTTGCTGCCGTTATTTGATCGTTGTTTCCTCTCGTGTGTCTCCTCTTTTTTTCTAGCTGTGGGCTGATGCTCACCCTCTCCACAAATCTGGTCGTGTGGATGACAGCGGTCACCGAGGAGTCACTTCACCAAACAACGGTTCCTGATTATCCAGAGAACATCACAAAGCTCTCTAAGCGAAGCGAGTACATTGTTAAAGGTAATCGATTTAAGAGAGATTAAATATATCAATAATGAAAAATACAACTACATAATCTTCCTCTCTCCCTGTGCTCCATTTTGTCTTACAGCAAGTTACGGAGACAGTGAGTGCAAGTGCAGCCACACGTCATGTAGCATCTTCAAGGAGGCCTATTACTACCTGTACCCCTTCAATATCGAGTACAGTCTCTTTGCCTCGGCCATGGCCTACGTGATGTGGAAAAATGTAAGTCGAGTAGCTGACGAACACGGACACCACAAAATCAAATTCAGCCTGAAGGATATATTCCTCGGCCCCGTGACAGGAGTTCTCTTAGTTGTGGCAGGTCTGGCAACCTTCATCACATATGAGATGGAAATGCAAAAGGAAAGCAGTGATGACGATGATAATGAGAAGGCCGTGATGATGCACTTCATCACGAATATCGTCATCGTGAGCTTGATGTCCATTTCGACTGTGATTGGCTGCGCGATCCACAAGGTCGACCACAGGGAGCATGTTTCTGAGAAAAACCCCACGCGCAGCTTAGATGTGGGGCTGCTGGTGGGAGCCTCACTGGGACAGTTCATCATCAGCTATTACACCATCGTAGCCATGGTCGCAACTGAGGCCAAAGGCTACTTGAACAGGCTCAACCTGGCTTGGGCTATCCTGATGGTGATCCAGCTCGGCCTGCAGAACTTTTTCATAATCGAGGGGCTGCATCGGGAGCCCTTCCACGAAGTGCAAACAGTCACTGTGGTTTTAAATCCATATGTGCTACAGCCAGGCAAAGAGCTGAGCAGCCTTGAAGAATCAGACATGGAAAAAAAGCCAAACCCTGCATCCACAGAGCACGGCCTGCACGGCCTGCACGGCCTGCACGGCCTGCATGGCCTGCACGGCCTGCACGGCCACGTGGCTGAGCACAGACCCAAACTGTTATGGAAGAGACGGGTGCTGAAGGAGGTCTGTGTGTTTCTGCTGCTGGGAAACGTCATAGTAAGTACCACTCACCCTCGCTGCCTCAGGATCACTGTTTCAGAATTCACCAAATACTCAACCTGCTCTGTCGTTCCTTTCTCTCACAGCTGTGGATCATGCCGGCGTTCGGTGCTCGTCCCCAGTTCGACCACGACACCGAAACTGAATTCTACAACTTCAACATGTGGGCTGCTGTGGTCAATGTTGGACTTCCTTTTGGGATCTTTTACCGCATGCATTCAGTCGCCAGTCTGTTTGAGGTTTTTATGACCTCGTAACACTGCAGGAGGAGCAAAGATGTCAGGCCAACTGTTTTGAAATTTTAAAACTGTTTTGTACAAATTGTAGATGTACTTTGTTCTGATGATGCTCTGTTATTTCTCTATAATGACGTAATGAGTTCTCTCTGTCTGTTAAGTACTCACTCACTTTGAAGTTGCTCATTAAGTTATAGCCTGTATATTTGACAATGAAAATGTATTCGGAATACTATTATCACAAAAATATTGAAGTTAACCTTGTGCAATTTAATGCTTCATGCTGTATGTTCACAAAATAAAGGCAAGCAATAAAATAAGCTGAAGGAAAGGGAATGATTTATTGCCATATATATTATTATCATTATTATTATTATTATTATTATTATTAGTAGTAATAATAGTAGTATTAGTATTATTATTATCATGCTGCTTAATAAAAGGAAATTTAGATTGCTGGTATCTAGTCTAGCCCACTTTAAAGACAGGTTTTTATTTGAGCTGAACACAATTGATCATGATGTGTTGGCTCGTCTGTAGATAATTAATCTGTAACTATTTTTGATTGACAAAGAATTGGTCACGTCTCATACTCCAGCCTGCACATTTAGTTTTTCTTACATTAAAGTAAAACGAATATCTTTTTTGGACTGTTGGACATATTTCAGGAGACTTAATAGGCACGTTGGATGATTTTCCAGTTGTATGAACCAAATATTATTGAATCTATCAAGAAATCACGCAGCAGATTGATATAAAGCTCATGACAGAATGAACTAATACAAACAGCCAATTAATCAAACGCTGTAAATGAACATTTGACCAAAGTCTCTGAAACAACCAACACGACTAAAGTACAAGTGGCCAACTCATTTATATTTAAACAATAATCCAAAAGTTGGTAGCAAAGGCTTACCTTTGAGTCAGGCATGTTTCAAGCCACACTCACCTGGGGTCCTTAGCACACGGGTTTGTTTATAACCACGTCACCAGGAAGTACATCCTGAACTGTCCCAATTCAAAATGCAGAGACAGGTAATCGGACAATAAATTAGATTTAGTGACACTTAATCGTAACATTTTTTGTTTGAATATGGTGCTGACATGCTTGGTTAATATCGCAGACTCAAACATTCACGACTTTGTCGGATGTAAAATACGAACTTAGCTGAAAGAACAAGTGGCGAGCTCGGTTTGTTAGCGGTAGCGTCAACATGCTAATGTTTGTAAATCCCCAGGACTCCCAGGAGGCGCCTCTGTTCGGGGAGGATTACGACCACAACAGTCCACGGAAATCAAGAATCAAGTGAGACGTTGTAGTAAACTGTGTTTTTGGGCAAATGTTTCACTTCAAACTCTCCAGACTCAAGCGACAACCTGTGTGTTGCAGACATCCTCTGGCTTCTTTCTTCCACCTCTTCTTCCGAACAAGTGCCATTTTGATCTACTTGCTGTGTGACGTCATCAGCAGTCGTTTCATCGTCTCGATGGTCGCCATCATCCTCCTGCTGTCATGTGACTTCTGGACTGTGAAGGTGAGCATCCCAGGTTGGGGTTTTCCACCGTGGATATCATTATATTCTATAAACTGAGCTCATCTGCCAGTGATTTCTTTTGATTCGTTGATAAATAGTTACGTTTTAGTTTGTGTGTCCCATTCCCATTATGAATCCACACAGTCCAAAGTTAGGCACTAACATTGCTTCCCCTTAACATGCCTGATTTTTTTTTTTCATCAAGATCCATGAATTATTCTCTCAGAATTTGACAATCAAAAAAACCCTCTTGGATCCGCCCCCTGATCCGGAGCTGCTCCAAATTTGATTGGTTCCTTCATCTCCCATACCGCTTCTTTTCACTTTGTCCAGTTTACTAACGTATAATCAAACAAGCGAACACATAACAGACAAAAAACGTAACTTATTCGGTGGAGGTAACTATAGCTGTGACAAAATTAAAGACAAAAATTACATATTCACGATATATAAAGCTACTATGACAGAATATGTATATTTCACGTTCAATATTCTGTATTTTTGTTTGAAAAATGCCAAAAAAGATTAGTTGATTATCTTCCAATGAACTTTATGTTTGATTTTTTTCATCAATTAACTAATAATATTAGTTAATTAGTAAAAAAAATGTCCACTGTTTCTGCTTTTCTTTTTTTAGTGAATCGTTGTACAAGTTTGTAATGAATATGATGTTTATGACAGTAACAAGTATTTTTCCAGAACGTATCTGGCAGGTTGCTGGTCGGCCTTCGGTGGTGGAATCAGGTGGATAAAGATGGAGGCAGCCACTGGGTGTTTGAGTCGAGGAAGGTAAGCAGAAGAGTGGGCTGGTGTTTGCACAGAAGATAATGATGGCAAGATATGGTGTTTGTAGTCTGGTGTGGTGGATCTATCACCATATAATATAACTACATGGCCTTAATAGACAATTAAAGGTCGTGTAACATAAAACAATTGCACTGTCCTCCATGTTTCCTTTTGTTAGCCGACACACGGTGTGAACACAACATCCAGTGCTGATTCACGGATCTTCTGGCTCGGACTTATCGTGTTCCCCATCCTTTGGTTCATCCTGGTGTTCAGCGCCATCTTCTCCTTTAAGATTAAATGGCTGGTCAGTTCAGAATCTCTGTCTGTTAATTTCTCTCAGTTTAAATAGCTGCACAGACATTTTTTGTTTATGTCTCATTCCTGTTTGTGATTTTTATTTTTTTCCCCCCACAGGTTGTTGTGATAATGGCCATGGTTTTACAGTGGGCCAACTTGTACGGTTACGTCAGATGCAAGGTGGGCGGAAAGTCCAGCCTGAGAAGCATGGCCAAGAAATACATTGGTGTCCAGATTTTAAAACAGGTATGTCAATTTAATTCTAGGCTTATTCTTGCACATTTTATCCAACTAATTGTCACATTAATCTTTTTTTTTTCCACCAAAGGCAATGAAGAAAGGCGAGGGACAATAATTTGAGGAGGACGTCGCAACCAATCTGCAGAAGAAGACTGGATGAACACATTGTATTTACTTGATTCCAGTTTAAAAGGTGGCTGGTCCTTTCTGATGGTAAAGGGATTTTGTATGTGTCGTTTCCTCTGAATTAATTGTTTGAAAACTTCAGGAATAATTCCCCAAGGTTTTCTGTAAGTTCCACATTAACATGAAAGAGGGTGATGTTAAAATGTGCGATTCTGGATTAAGACAGTGCACAGAAATCAGGGCACTTTTGTTCTAAATATTTAAGCGTCAAATGAGTTTGACTTGAAGTTTTGTCTCTGTTTGACAGCGCAGCCTGTCGGGCAGCATCTATGAGTGTGAAAGGGATATTTTGGGAACACAGATAATTTTGTATGTGGCTGCTAATCAAACATAGGATGTGGATATTAATACTGATGTAGGTTTTTTCTTTTTTAAATCAATCTGTATTATAACTGACATTGCCGGGTACTGTAGGGAGAAGTGTTTTGAATTGGTTTTCGGTTTTGTACAAAAACTGTTGGTTTACTCAGGGCTTCTGTGTAAATGAGACAATGAAGTTTTTCACATTTTTGAAATGTGAGACTTATTAATGGCTCGTTTTAATTGAAGTGTATTTGAGCATCACTTAATAAGATGAAGTAGTTGTCTGCTGGTGTCGGAGATTAAGCATCAATTCAATAATATAATCACATCTGTGTGCATCAGATAAATATGCTTGATACAAATATTAGTTTTTGTTATTTACTTTTTTAATTGTCATAATATGTCATGAAGCATTTTTGTTTTTATGTTGGACTTAAAGTTTTGGATTCAACTTGAGCTGATAAAGCAGGTGGAGGTAAATGCTGTAAAGAATTCAACCACTAGGTGGCAACAAAGCATCACTTTATTTGTATTAGCCCTGTATTTCTTGAAGTTTATTTTTTTTCAGTAGAAGAAAAATCAACAAAGGGTGAGATTTATTTCTCATTTTCAGAAACATGCCAAAACACATCAAACATGAAAATGTACAAATCAGCACCACAACAAATGTGTGCTGGGATTTGCATCTGTCTTTGCATTTAAATTCTTTCGTTTTATTTGATCTTGCAAAAGTATATTAAAGTGGAGGATGGTCCAATATTAGTACCAGAAATCAAAATGGTTCACTGTACATGTGAACTTTACCATCACACAAGTCATGGAAATGAAGTAGACACTGCCTAAAACTAAATAGAACCAGAAAAAGGTCTGGTCCAGCATGTTGGCAAGCTCTATGTTTCTCTCACTCTCCTCTCCCTTGGCTTCCCATGCTTGCAGGAAGTTTACCACCATCCTGAGCATCTTATTGGACTCCTCCGAGCCACTCAGCTGAACCACACTGATGTCGGCTTTGGCCTCTGGAAGGATTGAAGTGGCATTAGGAAAGATGGAATGTGTAACACACAGTTGCACACATTTTCTCTAGCAAACAGCAAGAGTAAAAACACTACACACATTGTAGCACAAACTTAACATATAATTGTTTCTTCCTCACCGTCATCCTCTTCGTCGTCCTTGTTTCCTGTGTTTTTGGGGCCTGACCGCTTTGGACAGCAGCAGAAAATGAAGCCGCCATCTTTGGCCACCCGAGTCAGAACCAGGGACACCAGCATGCTCAGCACCAAAAGCACCAGGCAAACACAGAAGTGGGTTCCTGCAGCACAGACAAATGGTTAGAGAGTCGTGCATTTTGTCGTGTATCGTGAGTGTGTCTGCATTCAAGTGCGAGGGGACTGACGGATGATGGGGCTGCACTCGCTGTCTCCGGGGAGCTTGTCGTTGAGGATGCCGAGGAACAGGGTGAAGCTGAGCACCAGAGTGACCTTGAATGAGTTGCGTTCGCCGCCTCCCAGTGGCAGGGCGAAGCTGACCACATCAGCCAGGAGGATCAGGATCGTGGGCAGCAGTAATGTGATGAAGGGGTTGGTGTATTTGATGCTCAGTGACACCTGAGGGGGGTGGAAGACACAATGTCATGGCTGCAGTGAGATCATAAAGAAAGAATGTTTTTTACCTCCGCCAAGGACGTTCAGTTTTCATCCCTGTCCATTCGTTTTTTGGTCGGATTCTTGCGAAATAGGACGTGTTTGCACATTTTCATTGATTTAGATTGATTCATGGATCTTCTATCAGACTGTAGCGGAGGTGTATTTGAAAACTGCTGATCGATTTATGGATTAACCGACTAATCTTTTCTAAAGCTGTATGATGTCACAGCATTCTCTAAATTAAACACCTTTTACTTTAAGTACCACTGTTGCAGGAATCGTGTTAATCACTACCGGAAACAATTATGCTTGGCCGTTCCTCATCTTGATGAACGTACCATGATGTAATTGCGGTCGTCTCTCTTTTTCTGATAGTCCACCCTGTCGGTTTTCCAGTCTCCGTGGGTGCTATCAACGCTCCTCAGATGGCCCAGTTCCAGCTCTGTGCCACATCCTGAACGACACAAAGTCTTTGTTAGCATGGTTTACCCAGGTAGGAAATACAATGGCATAGTCATATAAGGTTGGATGAATTGAAATAAATTAATAATGAAACTGATGCAAGAAGGCGCCGGTGCCACACGCTTTTCCCTTAGAGAAATCCTACATCTGCACACGTTTCAAACTAAAAGACACGCTATCATCTTCTAAAGATTAAATAGAATGTGTAAAGAGCAGAAGAGTCTTTACGAATTCACACATATTAAACACATGTTCCACATCCTCCGGATCTTTGATAAAACATCGTATTAGACTTTGTTTATGTGACGAGCTTACCGTCGACGGACCAGGCTTGGATAGCGACAGGACACTCATCAGCAGCAAAGGGGTAGTTGAACAGATTGACCTCACAGTTCACCTCAGCGTTGATGATCACAGTGTGCTTCACGGTGCCGTTGCTGTACGCCAGCAGATCACGGGAGCTGTGCTCCATAGTTGTTAATATTCTATACAGACGCAAGGAGAGGACAGGAACGCGTCAGATGAACTCATCCACAAATTGAACATGGTTATAAAAGGACTCACCCATTTGTCACATGGAGCTCTGGGGTCCAGATTGTATCTACCGGCAGGATCACTTCTTCATAATTGTAAATCGACGTGTCCCACGCCAACTCACGATCTCTCCATACCTGTGGTTCAAACATCTAAATGAATGGGACTGAACATGAGAAATTGTATTTTTTTATTCTCTTGAAAGTATCTTGGAGCTTACGACAGTTGCTTGCAGACGGCTGATTAGACGGAGATTCTTTGTGTCCTGGTAAAAGAAAGACAGTAAATGAAGTTAGGAAACGGTATAACAGATTTCCTGTAGGTAAAGATATATTCCCTGCACATTCAGCGGGTTTAGATTAACATAGCATCGATAATTAAGATATTTTGCATGCTAAAGCACATCCTCATGATTTATTCTAATAATCAAAATAATCAAGCTTGTAGTTCTGTGAGATCTTAAAGGGGACACAAGAGGAAATTCTCAGTTAGCTCCAAATGTACAACACAATACTTACAACTGACAGAGTTTGGTACTCCATTAAGGGGACACGTATCACATGGGTGCAGTTTTCATACTGTGGCTGAGAGGAAATATTTTTATTTATCAACATTTCAGCCAGACATCGGCGACTTGTGCAGCGGGATTTAGCATCTCCACTTCCTGAAATTGGAAAAGAAAAGTTTGGAATACAGTCAGGTATATTACATTTTATCAAAAAAAGCTTTGTTTTATGTAAGTTAGACTTACCAGCTGTTAGTAAAACCAGCAAGAAGGTCGCCCTCGTCAGAGTCTGGGTAAGAAATATTAATGTTTCTAAAAACATCACTGCAGGAATCAGACTTTCTGACAGCTAACTGCAGAATAACTGATTGCTGTGTGTTAGGATGTCACCATCCCTGTCTTCTCTTCCTTCAGCCTCACATCACACTTAAATAGGCCCGTCCGTGACAATCAAGCACATATTCACAACACAGAGGCACCGGACAATGCGAAGGACTCACAATAGTGTGTAAGAATACCCTTGCGTAATTAATTACACTGAGTGTTCGGCGTTTCCCTCAGTGATCCTGTGTAAACAGTCAGAACAAAAGTGGAATTGCTCTCACTGTGTGTTTACCTGGCCGCAGACACAGGTAGCTCCAGCTGCTTTTTGTTATCCAGGCATGGCTGTGGGGCTGAAGAGTGAGAGAAAGCGGCCAATAATGGAGACATGTGTTGACCTGAAAGAGCTGGGACTCCCAGTGCTGGGCGCAGGACAAAGACTTGAGGCTGGCGGGTGGTAGTGTGGTCGAGGGAAGGCCTTCTCACAGAAAGGCCATTAAAACGCATTGTGTTGACAGCTGTCTGGATTATGAATGCAGCTGTTTTTTTCACATGTTTTTTCTGCCATTTGCACAAACAATTTCGCATGCCATGTCACGTAATACCAAGAAGAATCTACCCACAACCTCAACTACACCTCCACAATATGAAGTCCATATATTCTGTGGGTGGTGTGTGTCATGTACTATGATAGAGAAATGTAATCTACCCACTTCTCTTACGAACGCCTGTCTGTCTGTATGCGGAACCCACATCTCGAGAACCATTCATCTAATCGGCCTCACACTTGGCATGTGTATTCTTAAAGGGGGATCTCACTGCAGCCATTAACATATCGTGCTGACGCAGACAATCACGACTATCGCAGGTGTCATGGCAGCAACATTTATAGCATCACTTCCTCTTTAGCAATTTGTCTACATAGTAAAAGCACAATGTTGTTTAGTTGCTTTATATAACGAGCTAAATTACAAAGCTTTTATTTTGAAGCCGACAGTAATAAATCATTCAAACTTATATATATGCCACGAAATAATAAAGCCAATTCAGTTTCATTTGATGAAAAACATTGACTATTAAATCATAATTGCCGATAAACCAGGTAGGATGAAAACAAAATTTGCTAACTTCACTTTGCAGCTTTGCACACAACGTCCAGCACACAACAATAAACAAGTGACAGTATATTGTAGAACTGTTTGAGGAGGACTCACTAATGAAACTAGGAATAATTCTGATGCTCTCCAGAGCATCACCACAGGCCAAAGAAACAGGCAGGTTTAAAACAGACACTGCACCAGTATTGCTGCAAAACCGAAAGGAAGAATTTAGGCAAATGCTCAAACCAAATGCAGCGATCTTTGAACTGCAGTTATTTAAGATTATCTTGAACATGGGGCGTGGTTTCATACCTTGATTGACCCGTGATCATTGTCAGTCAGAGCTGAGGTTATCACCCTCTGTTCTCCGGCGTGTCTGGAAAATTACTCTTTCACAAGATTTCCCCACGGCTCAGGCCGCCTCGCGGCCAGGAGCTCCCAGTGGCTCCAGCTGAAGTCAGTGAAGTGATGAAGGCCATTGCTGCCTCTGTTGACTCAACCTCAACCCCTCACCTGCACGACCCTTTAATGCAGCCAGCAAATTGTATAATATGCTGCATAACACACAGTCACACTCAAACGTGCAGATTATTATTGTGAAGTTATTTTAGTTTTCATTTTCTTGACAAATGTTGTGGTGCATGTATCGTGTGATCTAAACTTTTATTGTTATTTATTAGGTTTTTATCAGGTTTATTATGTTTACCTGTGCGTCAACATAGCTGGAAGCAAGAAATTGTGTTACTGTGTGTGCATGTATATAAATACAAAATAACACAAAAACTTGTTGATGGATTTTTACCAAACTTGGTTGGATCGTTACAGAGGAGGGTATCTCCAGATGATTAACTTCTGGAGCTGATTGGTCAAAGGTCAAAGGTCGAGGTCAAGAAAATTATTGTTCGAAAAAACATATTCTTAGATTTCTCAAAGGTATCTCTGTATCCCATAAGACTATATATACACGACCTAAAGCTTATAAAAGATCACATGGTAGAAAATGATGATCATCATGCCATCACTATGACATCAGAAAATGATGTCACACAGTGTAGTAATACATTAGCTTTTCCACACAGTAACATTATTATTAGAGCCACAATCTAAAGCTTCTTTAGACTAACCAATCATTTGTCATTATATGGTATGAATTACATCTTGATGATGTCATAATGAAATGGCATTAATACAATTAAAAAAAGTCTGCATTGCCTGATTGGGATATTTACAGGGCATATGCAGGCAGATCTCCCGAAAACTGTTGGCTATCATTGTGTTCCGTAGCAAAGAAAGTAGAGCTACTTCCTGTCCGTCTGTGTTTTTCGCTTACTCATTATATAGTCGCAGATGAGCTGTTGAGGTTATCTCTCAGAGGAATGTGTCTTATCTCTGTTTTCACATCATATCTAACAAAAGAAAACCAATACATGTTGAATCAGGTCAGGTGAGACTGAAGGGAAGGTCAACAACACCGAAACAACCTTGTTTTGGCGTTGTTGACCTTTTTGTTACCTCTTCGGATGCTCTTATGGCCGTAATAAATGTGGTTTAAAAGTAAGTGGGGTGGCGGTTCAGTTGTGATCTTTCTTGTCTCATCAGAACCAACCTGAGGACAATTGAGACAAAGAAAATCCTTGTGCCGACGGCAGTGAATCTACCTGCTGGAGCAAAGGTTAACCTGAAAGAAATCCAAAGGAAAATTACTCAAATATATGTAGCTGCCATATAACCTTGAATATCATCAACGCTTATCTGCCTTTAGTATCTTGGCAGAACATCTGCAACGAACAGAGGACTTGATGTTTTTGTTCTGACGGAAGCTCTAAAATATTCCATGGGTCATAAATTATACCCGATCGTCCAATAGGCTTTCAGACTTTGAAGTTATTGCTGTGATATCAGGAGAAAAGGAGACTTTGCCTCAGGACCAGCACCCCCCCCCCCCCCCCCCCGACACTCTGCAACCAACACAAGGTGGAGGTTACTTTGACTGCACGTCTCCTAATGCCTGGACACCTGATATCCTCTCATTTCGGCTCTCAGAGTAAGTTGCATATTGAAATATCTTTTTTTAATGATTTATTAAAAATTGAAAAATGAATAAACAAGAGTACTGACAGCGATTTTCGGTATGATGAAAAGAATTGTTCATGTTTAAACAAACTTCATGATACATGTTGACACTATATATTTTTTTTAACTCATATGTGATAGGACTAGCAGGTCAGAGACTTAATTTACAAGCCACAAACACATACCCCAGTGACCTGTTGTTGTCCAGGTACTTACCCTCAAGTATTTGCTGTGTAGAAATCCGGCTACAGCATAACTGTCACACTTATCAGTCAAGTAGTCAACAGGTCATGCATGCATGTTTGCAACAGCTGATTTTATTCTTCTATACACTTTCATCTACTTATCTATCAAATGCTCTCAGTACTCACCGTGCCATTACGCAGTATAGCAATCGATGCAAAAAGAGTAATTATGAGATTACATGTTTGAATGGGGCTGTTTTGCTGTGTCATCTTATAATGTGTCATTTGACCCTTTAATGGAATTAAGTAAAAAAAACTAAACTCTTGCAACAGTTTTCTCCAGAAGGTGTCATGCATGACGGTGCAGATTTCAGATTTCTTTTGTGACTCCTTATTTACTTACATGCTCGGCTCCCACTCATACAGTAAAATCTCATTTATGCAGACGGGAACAGTAATAACTTGACACTGTTGGAAAAAACCCTGAAAGCACTTTGCAGTTACACAATAGGTGTTAAATTAGAACCATTATCATAAAACCGAGATAAACATCGACGGCATGTTCCGAAGGGACTCAATTAAACAATAAAAAGTTGAGATAAAAGTCTGTCTGACTTCATGCAAGGAAGAACACAGCTTTGATAACAGTCTCATTGATCACTGGGTACATGTATTCTGCACTGATTAATGCTTGGATAGGAAACCTTTCATTAGTAATAATTCAAACTGCTGTCAGACTACTGAAGAGAGAAAGTGATAGGAAGAAAAAGCTCTGACTCTGTTGTATTTTGTTTGTCATTGAAACGAAGGTGTTGTGGTTAAAGTTTAACACCGGCAGTAACATGTAGAGGTGAAAGCTGTTAGGGGATAATAATTTACCCTCATTGGGAACAAAATAATAGATTAATAACTTCACTGAGGTTTTGCTTAATTAACCGGGACCAACTTTCTTAGAACAAGTGGAGTAATAACATTGATTGCATAAGCACTCTCCTGTTCACCAAGCGGTATTTCCTTTTATCTGTAGGTTATTGACCTCAAGCTTGAAGTAAATACATACAGACATATAAGTGGATTTATCAAAAACAAGTAATTCTGGGACTCCCCATTGCTTCCCTGACATTATTCTGGGTCACACGTGGAAGGCAACAGACTTTTCCAAAAACTCAAAATTAAATAGATGAGACGAGCTGAATAATAATAAGAGATTCTTCCGCCAGAGAAGATAGATCCCTCTGACACAAAGCTGGTACATGCACAAGGTCAAGCATGAGGAACTTTCTTCTTCCTGGACAAAAATATAAGGTTCTTAGGTTCATGTCACTGGGAACACATAATATAATTTGGAATATGGGGAAAGAAATAAACACATATGCACTTTTTTTTATCTTTTTAACATTATTTAACACTCTATTTATATCATGATTCTTCCAGACTTATTGACCATTCAAAGCAATTCACATCACAAGTCCCATTCACACACACATTCCTACAGCGCGTTGTCTGTCATACACCATTTATACACCATTTATACACTGTCGGATTTATACCAAAAAAAAGTGTCTCAGTTGTTTCCATAGATAAACAGAAACATAGGGAGAAAAATAGAAAAAATATATTTTTTATAAATAACAAATCAAAACACTGCTTCTCTCAAAAAGCAACCAAGCTTACAGAAATCTAAATAAGCAGGAGATCAACATGATAAACATGGCCTTTGTTCGGCGGATTTCCTGTTTACATAGTTGGCAAACCTGATATGTTAAAAGGTTTTTTACGGTTCTCTACAGGTTTCATCCCGACTGTGATTTAAAATAAGATAAGATAAGATAATAAGTCCTTTATTAGTCCCACAACGGGAACTTTTGCAGTATTACAGTAGCAAAGTCAAAAAGCAAGTTATAAGTAACAAGCAATACGTAAGTGTAAGGAATATAAACAAATAATATATAGAAACATATGAATGTATTTAAATGAATGAATTTAAGCATCAACTTTAATGCTTCCACCACACTGATTGATAAAGTGTTTAATGGCTCTTACTTGTTGTTGATTTTTTATTTTTTTTTATTGCAACAAGCAGAATGGAAAATGGAAATCACCTGCATGATGACATTTGGTTGTAATGCGGACATCATGGTGTTTATGGAGAGCTTTTAGCACAGCCGATTTGGACCGTCTCCAGACTGTAATGGAACTCGTGGTAAATAATCAACCAGGAAGAAACTCGTGCTCTTGGAGTACATTTTTCACACCCAGTTCCGGGCACTGCTCAAGTTACTTTCCACTGACAGCTGGAGGCACAGATTGACCCAGGGCTCAATCAAGAAGGGCTCAGTTGAAAAAAGCAAGTCTCAGAGACTTTTACATTTTGGTCACATGTAATGAGTAAGATGCTTAATCCTAAACTTGATTTTCCATCTCATCCCTCTGTGTCTGCAGAAGACTGGTCACAATGAGCACAGCACGGGGCGAACAGGTCGTCATCGATACCAGCTACACCACCATCCACACGCTGGAAAGGCAAAGTGGAAATGAGGGCCGGCGGCTCCGCTACATGCAGAAAGATGGCAGGTTTTCTGTAGTTTTCCAGAAGGCCCCCGGAGACTGGAGCCTATACCTGATGGACTTCTTCACCACTCTTCTGGAAATCCGTTGGAGTGTGATGCTCCTCGTATTCTCCCTTTCCTACATCCTCTCCTGGCTCCTTTTTGGCCTCTGTTATTGGCTCATCGCGTTTGTGCACGGAGACATCGACGACACAGACAACGAACCCTGCGTGTACAATGTGCGCGGCTTCACAGGAGCCTTCCTGTTTTCAATGGAGACCCAGGCGACTATAGGCTATGGCTTCAGGGGGACGAGTGTGAACTGTATCATGGCCATTATCATGGTGACGGTTCAAAGTGTATTCAGCTGCTTCCTTGACACCATTGTCATTGGCGCCGTTGTGGCGAAGATGGCGTCTGCTCGTAAGAGAGCTCAGACAGTGGGTTTCAGCAGCTGTGCAATAGTCAACCTGCGAGACGGGGTGCTGTGTCTGTCATGGCGCCTTGGAGACTTCAGAGGAAATCACATCCTGGATGGGGTAGTCAGGGCCCAGTTAGTCCGCTATGTAAAACAGCAACAGGGGTCTATTGTGATGTCCTATCAGGACCTGGACATTCAGAACAGGGACATTGTCCTCGCCACACCAGCCACCATCATTCACAAGCTGAAGCCCGGCAGTCCCCTCTACAGCCTGGGCCCTGACGACCTGATGGGGGACAACTTTGAGCTGGTGGTGTCTTTCACGTACACAGGAGACTCCACGGGTATGCTCCACCAGACACGCACCTCCTACACACCGGCAGACATCCTCTGGGGCCAGCGTTTCAAGGACATGTTGAAACTGGGCAGCAGGCACTACAAGGTGGACTACTCTCTGTTCAATGTGACCACATGGGTGTCGGTGCCCCAGCTCAGTGCAGAGGAACAAGACAGAGAGAAGCTTCCTGCGGAGGGCCACGGTCAGCTCCTACCGCCAGGCAAGAGAAACGGACACACGTACCAGGTGAATCGTGACATCACGGTGGAGGGGATGCAACAAACCCTCTTGTAGCTAATACGTCACAGTGCACGCTGGACTGTTCCCAGAAGATTAGTTTCTGTCAGGACAGCGTGATGAGATGCGCTCTTGTAAATATATTTATATGTGATATTCAAATGGTTTTTTTTAAGCTTCAAATGAATGAATGAGTCTTGGGTCAAATAAAAGAGACATTTTCCTCATAAAAGTCTTGAATTAGTTTATTTTTCTTCTCACGTGTGTTATAGTAACTAATGTGATGCCGGTGCAGCTCTACACTGCCACCGTGTGTTCACTGAGTATACTCAATATAACAGCACAGATTTAAGTAGACTTTCTCCACAGGAACCAGTGTGTTTGTCTGATTCTCATAGATAGATGGATAGATAGATAGATAGAAAGATAGATAGATAGATAGATAGATAGATAGATAGATAGATAGATAGATAGATAGATAGATAGATAGATAGATAGATAGATAGATAGATAGATAGATAGATAGAAAGATAGATAGAACTATAGAAAGATAGATAGATAGATAGATAGATAGATAGATAGATAGATAGATAGATAGATAGATAGATAGATAGATAGATAGATAGATAGATAGATAGATAGATAGATAGATGGATGATAGATAGAACTATAGAAAGAACTATAGAAAGAACTATAGAAAGAACTATAGATAGATAGATAGATAGATAGATAGATAGATAGATAGATAGATAGATAGATAGATAGAAAGATAGATATGTCTGACACTACACAGCAACTCTTATCTCCAAATTCTTGAAAATTAAAGTCAACTGTGCTGCTCTCCATTGAGAAAACTTCATTTTCATCTTCCTCTCCAGCATTTAACACAAAAGGCTCAGAGCCTCGGACAGGCGCTGCAGCTTCTCATTGGCTGCTGCTGTGACAGGGGGCGGGGGACAGACACACGTGTTGGTTTTTTTTTTTTAAGTCGCTCTTTGACATCGATGTACCTCAGTGCTGCTGGAGACGGTTATGGCAGAATTCACAGCGCCAGACGGGAACTTGAGAGAGCACAGTAAAAGAGAAGCGGGAGTAAAAAGACAGGAAGTGCGCATATTCTGCGCACATGGGACTTATTCCAGGAGGAAAGCGGCAGATTTGCACTGCGAGGACCAACAGGTAGGTGCAATGATTTCTCCCTATTTCTCATATAGTGAGAAATGTATCCTCTGTCTGTGATAACTTAGGGGGAGTGTTGAGCATTTATTATTTACGGGAATTTGTTTTGAAATTTAAAACTAACTGTTTCCTGTTTCATAATATTAATCGTGATGACAACAACAGCATATTTTCTTATTGGTTTAATAGTAATAGTAATAATAATCTATTGTTATTATTGTTATACTGGGACAACGGATACTGCATAATGTTGCAGTTCTTGATCTGAACTCATTATATCTTTGCATAAACTGAATTTATTGATGCTTTACTGAATCCTGTAAATAATGAATAGAAAAATAAGAAATCTGTGAAACTATTCCAAAGTACATGCACCATTATAAAACAACATATTTTGCTAAAAGCTGAGAACAAAACATGCCCGATCTGCTGAATGATTGTCCACACTTATTGATTTTGTGTAATAAAAAATAGAGCAGCTTTATGTAACCAGTTTCCATCTGCCTCAGCTGTTGGCGCTAATTGAGAACACATGCAAAACAAACAATCACAGGTTGTGCAGCCTCTGGAAGCCTTCGCCCGTCGCCGTGCACCAACCTGCAGTAATAAGTGAGGCGATATGGTGAACAGATAAAAAAAGAAGCTATAGTAAACAGTGGCAGAGACAGAGAGAGAAAGAGAGAGGGACATCAGTTAGTGATGTGTTCAGTGTCAGTGTGTTAGAGATTGGATTTGCACTGGAGCATCACCAACGCTAAGTGAAGGCTGCTTTCGATAAAAGATATTACACAAGTACCCTCTGAACTGTCTTTCTGTTGGACGAAGAGGTGACCTCTTGGTGTTTACTTATATTCAGTGGCTGGTATAAATTCTAGGCTTTAATACAGCCTAGTGTTGCTTGCGTTGAATACTCTGTGAAAAAAGAAAATTTGATGAATGACCAGCATCGTGTAAAGAATGAAGGAAACTGTCTTTCTCAGACGGAAAACGTTCGGGTTTTGTGAATGTTGCAGTTCAATAGTAATGAATGGAGCACAAAAACAGACAAATACAGCATTTGCGATATCAAATGAAATTTCTGAAATCCAGAAAACAACATTTTTTGGCCTGCTCCGAGCTGTGAATGAATGGAGCCCCGTAATTCCCAGTAGAGTGCGTGACAGGTTGCTATTTGTAGTCAACCCATGGGTGACATCATCAGTTGTGAAAAGCAAAGAGGATGCAGGAACACATCCCTGTACATCTTACCTCTCGTCACTTGATCAAAACAGGCACAACAATAAGGTGATGGACCGAAATGACCAATGTCCACACGGCGTCCTCTTTAACAACTGCGTCATGTTTTCAGAACTTAAATCAAAGACACAAGAGTAATTTTGATTATTTTTTACCGAAAAGGCTCCTGCGCTTGATTTTTTATTTATTTATCCATTACTTATCCATTAATGGCCTTTTCACTTTGACACAATATAGAGCTACTAAGATGAGATGGAGAGTTATTTTGGCACTAGCAGAGCATGCCTGGCTGACCATGGCTTTTTGTAGCCTGTGGTGTTGCATTTTAATGGACCTTTCGGGCCGCCCACCCACACACACCCACACACACAAACCAGGTCAATAGCTCTTCTAATTTAGCTGTCCTTGTTGCTCTATTACATATGATGCAATCTGTGAGTTTCAGAGAAAGTCTGCCATCCTCTCCGAAAAGCTGCTGGTTGTTAATTAGTTATGGCCGTGCAATGCGAATGTTGTAGCCGACATAGCGTGAAGTGAAATAATTGGTGAGCAGGTTTTAAATGGAACATTTTGAAGCATTGCATTCTCTCGTATGTGCGTTGAGTTTAGAAACACATCTGCACAGTACTTTAACTTTGTTCCAGTGGCTCACAGGATCAACATGAACTTGATCAGTAATTTGACTCAGCTCCCCATGGACTGACCTGCGTAATTAATACTTAGATTAACCAGAGCAAACATCCTCTCCCACTTTGTCAGCTATCTGAGCGCTTGAATAATATGTCTTATCTAGTACTGATAATGCACACACAATGGTTTCCTGTGCTTTCCGAGTGCACTGCATAGGCTGTGTATGTTTTCAACTAATGCAAGAATGGTGTTGTTAACTTTAAGTGTGCGATCCATTATTTAGACAGCAGGTAACCACACACTGACACGTGCTGATCTTTGCTCTGGTTCCTGCCAATTACTTTAAAACTTGTTTTCTCTCTCTCTTCGTAATTACCACAGCCCACTTCACTGATGAGGTCCAAACCAGCCGTCAGAGAGGAGTGACCTGCTCTCACCGAAGGTGCATGCCTGCAGAAGCACAGGCCCAGTCTCTGCCGATCCCCAGCAGTCCTGCTGTTCACATTTTCTGCTTGAGTTTGTCCCCAGGATCATTCAAAACTGTTTCTCCAACGCTTCTACCAAAAACTTAGACTGTTTTCCAAAGCAGAACCGGCCCAGCCCTCCCAGGCGGAAGTAATGGGGAGTGTGCGAAGCCACCGCTACAGCATTGTGTCCTCTGAGGAAGATGGCATGAAGCTGGCCACTATTGCCGTCCCGAATGGCTACGGAAACGGCAACGTCAACAAGGTGCACACAGAGCGCAAATGTCAGAGCCGCTTCGTCAGGAAGGATGGTCACTGCAATGTGCAGTTTATCAATATGAGTGAAAAAGGCCAGCGGTACCTGGCAGATATCTTCACCACCTGTGTGGACATTCGCTGGCGCTGGATGCTGCTCGTATTCTGCCTTTCTTTCCTGCTGTCGTGGTTGTTTTTTGGCTTTGTCTTCTGGGTAGTTGCCCTCTCTTATGGAGACTTAGGGAATAAGACTCAGGTGTGTGTTTCCAATGTGGACAGCTTCACCGCTGCTTTCTTGTTCTCAGTGGAGACCCAAACCACAATTGGCTACGGTTATCGCTACGTGACAGAGGAGTGCCCCGTTGCAGTCTTTATGGTCGTCTTCCAAAGTATTTTGGGCTGCATCATTGACGCTTTCATCATCGGTGCGGTCATGGCCAAGATGGCCAAGCCCAAAAAGAGGAACGAGACCCTGGTGTTCAGCCACTATGCGACAGTGGCCATGAGGGATGGCAAACTGTGCCTGATGTGGCGAGTGGGGAACCTGAGGAAGAGTCACCTGGTGGAGGCCCACGTCAGGGCTCAGCTCCTGAAGTCCCGCACCACCGCAGAGGGAGAGTTCATCCCTCTGGATCAGGTAGACATCGACGTGGGCTTCGATAGTGGCATTGACAGAATATTCCTGGTGTCTCCGATCACCATTGTGCATGAGATTGATGAGGACAGCCCGTTTTATGAGATGAGTAAACGGGAGTTGGAGACAACAGAGTTCGAGATCGTTGTGATTCTGGAAGGCATGGTCGAGGCTACAGCCATGACCACTCAGTGTCGGAGTTCGTATGTGGCCAGCGAGATTCTGTGGGGCCACCGCTTTGAGCCGGTGCTCTTTGAAGAGAAGAACTACTACAAAGTGGACTACTCACGCTTCGAAAACACCTACGAGGTGCCCAGCACGCCCGACTGCAGCGCTAAGGAACTAGCAGAGAGGAAGTCCAACGAATCCAGCTTGAGGAACTCCTTTTGCTACGAGAACGAGGTGGCTCTTGAAAAAGTCGAGATGGAGGAGGACTTTGAGGAGGATGTGACCAGGCAGATGAGCGGTGTTGAGGTCGGCGCACCCGAGGACACAAACACAGATGCTGTGTCAGACTCTGAATGCAATCTGGACACTTTACCTTTAGAATCAACCCCCCTGACGGCAGAATCAGAAATATGACTGCAGGGGAAAGAGGGCTAAAACACTACCACAGGGTATGTTGAACTTCGGTCCAGACTGCTGTTGTCAATAATGCATGACACTTTGAAAAGACTGTGATTTGAGTTTGAAATTCTCTATGCAGAATCTTATGCACAAGACACCAACAAAGTACAATCTATGCATATGGTCAAAATGGTGGTTAATGAAGTGGCTGCATAAAGATAAAATGGCGTAGATGCCTGTTTCTGTGCATACTGGCCTAAATGGTTCTAGTAGAATAGCCAATTGGGTTGACTACATTTGTTAATTTATTCAAGTCTATATGTCCAGGATGAACATTTTGCATTGAGCATCCTGCATGTAATACAATTTTTTTTTGGTGTGTCATAAAAGTCACACAATATTTTTTTCTGGCTAAAATAGTTTAATATATTTAATTTTCTGATTTGATTTCAAATGGCAACTTAAATGTATGCATTTTTAATCATTTTGAATTCAACAAGCGTTTTAAAGGCGACTAACGTCGAAGTTGAATGACTTGCACAAGACAGGCTACTGTTTGTTAATGAGCTGGTCTCTTAGCAAACTGTGCGTCTAAATGTCCTTCGGTGTGACGGTCCGGGTGTGTGCTCATGACGCTCGTGGTCTTGCACAGACGGTGAGCGCCGGCGCACTACGCTCCTCAGCCTATCCTCTTTTCTGAGTAAAGCATCTATTGCAACGTGTGCCTTAACAAAAGTCTCAGTCCCGGCGGAGGCGCTCAGCAGGTTTTGGCTTCGACTGAGCACACACTGCATTAGATGTCATGGGAGGAGGCATTCAGAGGTGATTCGCAGTACGGCCCCACTTCTCACAGGTCTCCATGTTCTAAATGTGCAATACAGTCCAGTGGTAGAATGTGACTGGAGGCTTGAGCCGAGCGGAGGTTATGAATGTTGATGATAAGTGCTGCTAAGATACATATTGTGTGTATAGAGAGAAATCTAGGAGCCAAAATGTATTATTTGTCTTTTAAAGTATCCACTTTGACGATTGCAGATGCAGCCTATAATGTTATTTTTAGATGTAGACGAGCATGATTCTGTCAGTGTGTTTTCCAGAGCTTTAGTGCACTTTCTTCCTCACCAGAGAATTTACCCCCCAACAGAAACTGCTGTTTTTGTTTTTTTACCCAAAGCCAAATGTGTACATATATATATATAAGAGACAAACAAACTTATCTGCTAGTTGATTTGAAACCTGAGCTTCTCCTCATCTAACAGTGACTGGCTGTTGCACCAATGATTTACTTGAGTTGATTCTTTTTTTTTAACGTAGTCTCTTCTGCATATAAACATCAGTGTTCTTGGCGTGGTAGAACCCTTTCACTTCACCACTGCAGGTCTTGTGAAGTTATTTGTCGTTGCTGAATGGGACCTTGTCTCATTAAAGATCAGGTCAGTCGACTCATATTTCATTTACTGTCACAAATCCGTTTTTTTCTCTTTGGGTGTTGTCGTGACACAGTCATGCTCGGATAACGTCAGTGGGAAGCCACATACTGTGCTGCTTCTCTGGTAAGGAAATCTGTTCTCACATTGGCACTTCTCCTGCTTTATGTCTTCATTTTTCTACCAGGGTCTTCCCACCTTCCTGCACAAACTAGAGACTGTACAGATTTTTTTTTATAATGCAAATACTGTATATTGATATTGCAGTTGTTGAAAACTGTTTATGTTCTTTTTTTTTTTTCAATAAAAACGTAACAAAAATCATTATCAAGTTGAGGCATTGATTGTAAACAACAAATACATGTATGACTTTTGAACTGGTTAATAAATAGTACCCATCATTCTATGTTTAGCTCAGCGACGCATCTACAGGGCAAGGATTTTCTCAGGATTTGCATCTTGACCAGAAATGTCTGACACCTGCAGCTGGTGAGCAGAGGCCCGCTCAGTTTGAAGCTGTGGCTCAAATTCCACACTTTTAGCTGTCAAAGCTCACACCATCATTTACTGTGAAAGTCCTCAGAGACCCTGATGCTATATCAGGCTGCTCCGCTGGAAATGATTCGACGACAGCAGTGGAAAGAACACCTCATCCCATTTATCTCTTTCAGTAAACTGTGGAAAATAAGTGTCTTCTGGGCCATGAGGTGTCCTGATGAATGGTGTGAATGTGTAGATTTAGCTGGAATATAATCTGCTGGAATGACTCAATCCTCCCTTAATCATCTGTATTTTTTTGGGTTTTCACAAAATTCTGGCTTCTTTCAGAGAATTCTGAGAACAGTGAAATATTTGTGGTTGGCGACCTTACTCTAAAACCATGCAGACTAACACATTGCATAATAATCTAATAGAGAGGAAGCAGCCAGCGTTGTGTGATCAGCCACCAACTCCTCTAAATTTGCAAAAACCACTATAAACGGATGACCCTGTGTCTGCAGTATGACTGCATCTGTCAGCATATTTAGTTAGTTTCCATCCACGGCCGTGTTCCGCCAGCATGAGACGTAGTCGGGGGACCTATTGATCAGACGCGTCCACAGGGAGGCAGTGAGCCGATTTGATCTGGTTCTCCATAGGAAGTGGGTGCTGCCTCTGGGCTTTTTCCACATTAGCCAATGAAACAGCTACAAAGCTCCTGCTTGGGGTGAAAACAGGGACTTTTTTTGTTTAAAAAAAGAAAATTTCAGGTAATTCTCACTAAATTTGTCTATCACAGCGTACATTTTTAAGAATTTTCTTTTTTGTTGTTTTTTGACGACTCTACGTGCCTTTTGATCATTTATTGCTAGGTTCCGTTTAAAAAGATCCTCTTGATTTCAGCCCCATCACCTAAAGTTCTGCAACCTCTGCGGTGACATTTAACTGCGGCTGGATGGCAGCTGCTCGGTGGCTGCACTGTTTGAAAGAAATTGACAGCCCGTGTTGGCCGCAGCGCTCCCGTCAATGTCGATGATGACGTCTCTCCGGCGAATTCCCCTGAACTTGCTTATCAACAGGCTCGACCTTCACATGAGCTGGGTGAACAGAAACATAAACAGTTAGGGCAGCATATGACACGTAGCACTTGATTTATCTGTTTAACGTTAAATAAGGTAACAGTTTCCATACACATATTGGCCATCGGACATATTCCATGCTCGGGACCTCAGCGTGAACCGATAAAAAGTAAAGATATGACCAGTGGACGGGTAGCATACCCCTCGTGAAAGCACAGGGACACCCCTGTTTAATCTCAGTGACTGTCACTTAGGGAAAGTTTATACACATAATTTTTACAGAGTGTTATAATCACAGGCACATTTACTGCTCAGGAGGAAGTGAGTGTCGTCCTTCCTGAACATATTTAGAAAGAGTATTATATCAGAAGAAATGATCTGACTCTGGTCTTATATGGGACACATCCACAGCCTGTCGCTTCATAAATAGCTGTAACTACATGTTCGGCCTAAATTCATGTCTTGTGTGTGCGGCAGAGGTAATAGAAAACATTAAAACTGTAAATCAGATGGCAGATAACAACAATCGAAGGTTTAAAACTTAAAATAAAAAAATAGAACAGCTCAGGTGACCAAGGGAATAACACATTTATAAAGGGAAAAAGAGAGAGAGAAAACAGAAATGCCCCATATAATGGCAGATATTTATTTTAAATTTGTTCTAATAAAGCACGCATGACATCACACACATACATACACGCATACAAAGGGCTTAGTATAAAAAACAAAAGAAAAAAATGACACAAAACATAACAGTGACATTTGTAAATAGCATAATGTCACTCATGGTGAACTTCAATTCATAGAGGCTAAAGGCCCAAACATTTTATGAATTCCCTCACTGATCATCTCCCGGGTAATTACTTGTGAAACTGGTAAGTTCTGTGTCGACTGATGAAATGAGTTGTTGAGGTGCATGTTTGGTAGTTTGCGATGCTGCTGAAGCCCATCCGAAGATTCAACAGCATTTGACAGATGTGTCGTTTCTGTTACGATACGTCACTTCTGAGAAAGCGGTGCAACGATCTTGGCAGTAAAATGAGGCCGTAGTAGCAGTGACGTCCACGAACTGTAACCTCTCAGTCAAAGTGACTGATTGCCTCGATGTGTCTGGAAGTGGGACAGCGAGCTTTCCCCCCGAGGATTAGAGCCGATGCAAGTCTGTGGAATGTGCACGATGGTGGCTGTGACCTTGCTTTTATAACATCTCCTGCTACATGTTCTTCTCATAGCAAGATGGGAATTGACGGGATGTTGAGGCCTGTGATCAAATACAAACAGCTCCCTTTTGAAATGCAAGTATATTAGAAATCATCAGCAATTATTTGTGCCCTGTCATTTGCGGCGTCATTGAAAGCCTTGCAGCACAACTGGCGCAAACAAAAATCTGCGTTACACATCCTCCTAGAATCTAGTGGGATTAAATAAGGTAATTATATAATTCTGATGACGATTGCATAATGCCTGCAGTGGATTTGACGGTGCAGCAAAGACCTGCTGTCTCATGCAGCCAGCCAGTCGATGCATGATGGCAGCGGGATGACGGAGGACTCGTGGCGCCCGAGGGTCAAACATGCTGATGTTCATCTGATGTCTTTGTGACCTGCAATTAATGTGGAGAAATGCAACCTGAAGTCAGGAGTGGTGTGCCAACATGGATTCAAGACGAGGTGGCGGATGCAAGCACACACATTGGTTCAGGGGCTCATAATACAGCCAAATATCGCATATGCAATTTAAGTTTGTGTAGGTAAAACAAATAGTTGTTTTGCATGTAAAGGTCATTCAAAAAAGCTTTTTTGTTGTAATCCCACATAATTCTGTGCAATTGATCAAATTAAAATTTGTCTGATGAAGCCTGATTTGAGATATTACAATACACTCAAGTAAATTATCCCGTAAACAGAATTGTTTTGTTGGACTCATAAAGGTTAGTTAACGTTTAACAGCACCGGAGTATCAGATCACAGATTTCATCAAACAAACAACAGCTGACACACTTGCCAGTATCGTCTACAAGGGTTAGAGGGGGGGGGGGGGGGGGGGGGGGGGGGGGGGGGGGGGGGGGGGGGGGGGGGGGGGGGGGGGGGGGGGGGGGGGGGGGGGGGGGGGGGGGGGGGGGGGGGGGGGGGGGGGGGGGGGGGGGGGGGGGGGGGGGGGGGGGGGGGGGGGGGGGGGGGGGGGGGGGGGGGGGGGGGAGGGGGGGGGGGGGGGGGGGGGGGGGGGGGGGGGAGCGTGTGTGAAGGGGATTTCTGGCGTGCGACAGTGAAACCCCTGAGAGAAATGTGTCTCCTCATCATACAGTTAGTTTTTAGTGTCAATTAGTGGTTTACTAGCTGTATTTTTGTAAACGTAATTATTTTATCTGTCACTTTTTTAAAATAGATTTACAATACTGATATGACAATGTCTCTTTTGCCCTGTTTCGCTTGGTAGTTTTCCTCTCCTTACATTTCATTCTAGTTTCCAATTTATGAACTATAATAACCTGACATGACCTCATAAACACACACACACAGACACACACACTCTCTCTCTCTCTCTCACACACACACACACACACACACACACACACACACACACACACACACACACACACACACATACACACACCTCACAATCATTTCAGCGCTGACAGCTGAGTGTCTCATGACACTCAGGGGAGGAATAGGAGAATCCAGCAGGTACAATATGTTGGACAGGATTCAGGCTTTTTCCATTCCCCCAAGCCTGCTGAAAGTGAATATTTATATTTATCCTCGGCGGGTGTGTCTGGTCACATAAGCAGCAACAAAAGACATTTGGCACATCTCAGCTTATACGTGCAAATGTGCGTTTATCCATCAGCGCACTTTAGTTCGTTTATTGATTTATTTTTACTCTTCACGGCATTTCCTTGTCATTCAAAAAATACAAAAAGGTGAATATACATTGACAGTCTTGCACATTGTTGTTTCTCCGTCAGTAAGCGGCCGTGTGTCCATGCCACCGACCTTTATCCGTCTGGCTCGGGTTCTTCTGACCTTGACAAATACACTCAGAGCCAGGAAACAAAAGTGATACCTACTTTATGTTCATTGTTGGCTCTTGGCCATGTCGCACCTCTCACTGAGAGAATTTGGCTCGGTACGGTGTCACACTGTTGCCTATGGAGGTGCAACAGCATGTTAGCCACAGCACTGTGCACTAAGCCTCCCTGGCCTCCATTTACGATACCTGGCTCCCTGATAACAAGCCCTGCCAGGGAATATAGATTAACCTGCAGAAAAACATTTAAAACCAGTAAATATCACTGATCTGAAGGTGACAGATCAGCAACGCTCTTCCGTTTGTTTGTGATATTTCTTGTTTTTTTTCGCATTTTTCTGTGTTTGATTATCCTGCAGTGGCCTTTGTCAAGTGTCCCCTCAAAAAACCAAAAAAAAACTCTTACATATCAGTGAGCGAAGCCTGGGGGAGATGATGAAAAATAAAGTAATTATATAAAAGTGTTTCGTTCGTAACATGGGCGATGTCCATGATGGAGATTTAAAGCACAGGGGACACTTGAGAGGGGCTTGTTTATGAGGACAGCTGAGGAGATATGGATACCTCTGAACTGTGTCCAGCCCTTCAGTGATGAAGGTTACCGCCAAACTGGTCCCACCAGCCATTCATACATTCCCACTGCATAGACTGACAACAGTGCATTGTCTGCCAAACTGTCCTGGCTCTATTTCCTTGTTTTTGCACAAGGATTGCTCTCTTTAAAAGGTTTATACAGTAAATTCAGGTGGAGAATTCAGATGTAGGAAGACTGTGCCCCACATTTATACACTAAGACACATTCACAGAAAAGATCCACTCTTTCACTTCATTCAATCACATATTCTCAGCCTTCCCTGGAGATTCACTCTGACCACAAGCCTGTTTCTGTACCCGGCACTGCTGCTGGCTCCAAGTTAAAGGCTTCTTACTGTATGTTGTGCACCTGTTTTTGTGAATGGAGCTTTACTCGAACTGCTTAGTGCACCAGCCCCCCTCAGGAAGAAGCAGCCTCCGCACATGAAAGAGCAATAAGAGTGGAAAAACCACAGCCAGGGTTACTATAACGATATCTGGGCAACCAGCGACATCATCTCCGGCCTCTGGAGGATGGACAGGGACAGAAAGAAACTTGGAAGCAAACTCTTGTTGTTTGCTCGGTGTCCAAAGATAGATGAGGATGATGATCGAATGACATGATTATTTTTGGGGCTCATATTGACAAGCACATGCACATTTCTTCATGACTAAAATGTTTTACATAGCTTTGCTTGATATATCTCTGTGACTCCTTTTGGTTTTAATTATTTGAAATGAATCATGCATGTAACACAGAATATATACGTTTTGTCATTTGATGAATTATATCAGCGAAGCGTTAAATTAGGTTATTGATTCTCACCATGTCAAAGTTAAGTTACCTCTTGGTTTTGAGACCTTTTGAAACTGAAAGCTCGAGTAGGAAGTTGGAGGTGTTAAACCTTAAAGGTTTAGTGTGTAGAATTTTGTGATATCTAGTGGTGAAGTTGCATGTTGCAGCTGAATATCCCTCACCCTCCCCTTCCAAACATTAAAGAGAACCTGAGGTCGCTTTCAGTTGGCATAAAAACTCAAAGATGTTTAGTTTGTCCAGTCTGGGCTACCGTAATAAACATGGTGGCCTCCGTAGAGAGGACCCGCTGCAGATGTAAATATAAGGTATTCAAATATAAAGGGCCCATTTTAGGGTAAAGAAAACAACAATTCGTAAACAATTTAGACGAAACACACTTGTGAAAACATCACTATAGGATACATTGATATTCACTTTCTGCCAATAGATCCCTTTCACCTAATCTTACACACTGAACGTTTAAGGATGTGAACATTTTCCAGATGGAAAGTGTCTGGTGAAAAATTCCACCGAACTCAATTCTGGGAAACTATAGAACAGTTTAACAAGACTTAAACGTTATTAAAACCTGAATTCAGTTTTTAGACATTAAAATAAAGAATTGTTACATATTATATATTTAATTACCTGATTCTGGACACTGAAAATTATTATTATAAATTAAATTATATAATATCGTTACTCATATTGCATAATGCTTGTTGACACTCCAAAGCCACTGAAACTAAAAACTAAAGGTTTAGGTTTTGCTCATGTGCTCCCTTACTGCATAAATGAACAGAAGTTTTCATTATCAAGTGCTCATTAATTATTTGACATGTTTCCCCATTGGGTTCATAGTAAATTGCTTTCACAGATAAAATGTTGCCCTGAGCACCTGCTTTAGATTCCCCTTGGCATAAAGTCAGGTAGAAATGGTGTCAGGATACAGATCCCTGTCCGGGGCCAGGATCGCCATCTCATCCAGCTCATACTGTACCTGTTCATCATGGGAGGGAGGAAGTCGGAGGTACAGCGACGCACTCACCCAGACACAGAAAATCAGGGCACAAGGCAAAAGCGATCATCCTCCTCCCCACTAAAGATTTAATTCACACAGAACAAGATTAGAGGATCCAATCAGTGGTGACATTGAGCCTGGCACCCAGTGGAATGGGACACCAGGGAGGCCTAATCACCCGCACTGCCACCGCTCTGCTGCACCGAGCCAATCAAATCCCCTTCAGATGAAGCAGATGGTCGATATCATCTCCGTTTTCTAGGTGAGATTATCTCCCCGGCTTCAGACCCTACAGGTGAATGTTTCCTGCGACATCCGGTGCGGGGTGCTGAATTTCCCATGTTGTCAAGCTATACCTGAGACCCAGAATGTACAAGGATTTAAAGCCATGTAAACGGCAGGCTGACAAAGATTTTGAATTTTCAAGTCAAATCTAAAATATCACAAATTGTAAAAGTAAAAGTTTTTATTGACTTAACACAGGCACGCACACAATCTTTCAATTAAATGACATTTCACTGTTAATAAGCAAACAGCTACTTCATTCTAAAAATAACAAGTGATCTCCTCATTCTGCTCAGAGTGCAATTTCTCCCAACAAGAAGATTACTCCTTACGTCACAGCACAATTTTCTCCCCTGTCCGGTGTGAGATTACAGAGGTGGCTTATGCTTGGTTTAAGCAGGTCCGCCATAAGGGAAGCAATGCAACACAAGCCCTGCAGGAGATGACATGTGACGTCTGATTAGAGAGTCCTCAGTGGAGAGAGAGAGAGAGAGAATAAGAGCGGGTCAAGGTTGACGCGATGGGCAAGTTTCTAGTGATCAGAATCAAACACAGAGGTTTAGGGTCACACAATATTATCATCAGCCTTATCATCTTAAATGTAATCTGATTGCTCCGGAATATCAGTGCCTCGGAATAGCATAAATTGTCAAACATGTGTAATATACAACACTGACACCGAAACAGCAGACGCACACAAAAACACACAACATCTCTCCTGGTACGATGCCAAGAAAGGAGCTGGTCTCCAGTGTGGTCTAATTAATGCGATGTACAAGGCCGACAAGTGTAACGGAAGCCGTCTCTACTCCAGCAGTGCGCCGAAAACAGGGCAGGTCGCCCGTTGTCCGCCGACAGGAACGGGTAACAGGAGAAGAGCGGCACGCCACCTAAGAACGTCCCTGCCTCAGAGTGAGGGCTCAGCGTTACACTCGAGGAGCTCAGGTGAACATTGTTGAGTTCTGATCTTTTGACTTTCCTTGTCACTTACACCACCGGACGTGCAGCGCGAGGCCCTGGCGATTAAGAGTCAAGCTGCGGATACCAACACAGGCCGAGTTACACAAAGGACAAAATAAAGGAGTGTTTGAAGTGAGTTTTCTTTTTCTTAAATCCATGAATTCGGAGCACATACAACATCTGCCTTTGTTCAAGGACCAGGGTTATTTGTGTTATTTAAATATTGGTAGATTTGTAAATCTGGTCCAATTTTAAACGCTTTACCGAGTCTACTTTAGGAACAATACATCAACCCATTTATAAGGGACAACAACTCCCTTTCAAGTCTATTCTCTCTTTAGGGCGTTTTCCGACCTGAAAGTCTGGACCATGGTCCAAACCAAGCTCAATGTTTTTGTTAGATTGTTTACATTTGATGACGTTAGTGTTAATTTCACTTTGCAGTTTGTGGAGTGGACTTAAAGGTTCAGTGTGTAAGATTTAGGTGAAAGGGATCTATTGGCAGAAATGTAATATGAAATAATCCTAATTATGTTTTCACTAGTGTGTTTCATCTAAATTGTACAAATTATTGTTTTCTCTGGATTGGGCCTTTTATATTCAAATACTTTACATTTACATCAGAAGCGGGTCCTCTCTACGGAGGCCGCCATGTTTTTTTACAGTGGCCCAAACTGGACAAACTAAAGACCTTTTGAGTTTTTATGCCAACTGAAGGCGACCTCAGGTTCTCTTTCATGTTTGGAAGGGGAGGGTGAGGGGTATTCAGCTGCAACATGCAACCTCACCACTAGATGTCACTAAATTCTACACACTGAACCTTTAAGGACTTCGGTTTGAGATATACAGTATATGTCCAGTCATCATCAGCTGGGCTGCATCTACATATACTTGACATGGATTGGCTTGTAAACGGGAGTGTGTTTGACGTTGGCGTGTTTGTCAATTCGTCTGGATGACGATAATTGGAGAAAATAATTGGAGCAGTTGACTTTTTCTTTATTTTGTTGCCACTGTAATATCGTTATGATATTACATTATTATGAATTATTATTTAAGCAATTCTGCGAGACATGTTCCACTTCCCAACTTCGTGCAAATGGTCCAAAAGTCTGAGCTATCCCAAAAAAATGTTTTCACACTGCAAATGAACTGAAATGGTTCAGTTTGATCCGACCTGAGACGACCTCTGTTGTCGGATTAAATTGTGCTCATAGTCCGAGGCACCTTTCACATCTGTCATAGTTCGGACTACACTGAAAGTCTGAAGGTGATAGCACCTTAGTGGACCTTCAAAGGCCTCAGGATGAGGACTGTCTGAGGCCTTTCCACTTCTCCCGCTCGGGACTTAATCCTCAACCTACTCTAACCCCTGCCTCGACAGTCGGCCTCAGACACACTTACACATGCTGTACATTTTCTTGTGGTTCTTCTCTATGGTCACATTGTCAATTTGAAAGTGTCCCAGAAGTGTAAAACCAAATCTTTTTCCAACGTCTCTGTATCTTGTCATTGAATAAATGTAGCCAGGTGACCCATATGATGCAAAGGCATGGTAACAGTGGCTGCAGAAAGATATCCTCAGAGGAACCGCGTGATCGAGCTTCATGACCGAATCAGGCTGCATCACACTTAGAAGACTGGAGGAGGTTTATATATAAAATGAAGTCTCAGCGGTCTGATTCTTTTTTAGTCCTGGTTGTTTTGCATTAACAGGCACAGACATGCAGTGAGGCAGCGTTGATGAGAAGCGTCTCTCTACACTCACTGTCACTGGGGATGAGCATGTTTCCATTAGACCAGCTGGGCTCTAAACGCATCCACTCTCCTCCAAGAAAGCAGCCTGGGTTAGGGGGCCACTGCTCTTTCACTTCTCCTGTCCCTGCGCGGCCGGCCTCGCTCCCCGCCATGAGAAACCAGGGGCCATGTGATGGCAACAAAGACAACACTCCTCTGCTGACCTCACTCCAGTGTCAACAGCAACAGGTGGCCAGAGGCAGGGGAGACACTGTTTAGACTTAAGGGAATCTGTCCCGGGGGGGGGGTGGGGTCTTTTACTTTGAATATGAAGTTTACCAACTGCGTGCAACACAGCTTTTAGTGTGTATGACTGAATTATGAGCACTATATGTTTTCGCCTGAGACTCTTTTTGATCGCCGTATTAGCCTGGCCGTGCTGAGGAAATTAAAGGCCTCTCAGCTGGTGACCTATTTATTGGTTCGAAGCAGAAAAAACATGCTGCTAACATTATCAAGAGTCTGTTTGTTACAAGGGATGACAAGCGATAGGAAGAAATTTGGAAATAAAGAAAACTGAAATAAGAGGTAAGCGAAAGAAAGGGTAAGAGCGGGAGTACAACAGAATCTTATCATTCACAGCTCTTTACAAGCTTTTAAGAAATAAGTAAAGTAGCTACTGAGTATTATGGTTGCACTGACAAAGGTGGTCTCACCAGTATTTAAAGGCTCATTTCTAAAAGCTGTAAATCCACTTTGAAAATTGGCTTGTGCCCTGAATGCCTCAAGTTGTGCTCTATAGGCATAGTTGGCTTTGATGTTAAACGTCAGCATGCTAAAATGCTGGCTGCAGTATAGAGCCTGAATCCTCCATGTTAGTGGATGGAACATGGACCAAGCTATAAAGTAAAAATACGCAACTTTTTTCTCTAATGTTTGGTGGTTGATATCACATGTCCAAGTGCTATTTTTTTCTGTAAGTTTGATTTTTTGTGCTTATTTTGATACAATAAAAACTGGGTGAAACGTCCTGATTGACAGCTGAGACTGACTCACGATTGGTCAAGCGTGTGCATCGGCAGGACCTCCTTCCCCTCCTTGCTAATGCACAGACTCTAGCTCGTAGTGCCCAAGACGTCAGTGTTCGAATATTTTGGCTTCATTTCTGGATAGTGGGAGGAAGTGGAGATGCATCATCCATCTTTATATACAGTCTACGATGCAGAGCCTAAATTAACGTGTATACTATTTCATGTCAAAATGGCAGCTGTGAGCCTCGAGCTTTTCTCAATAGGAAAATCACAATGGCTTCAATTTCTGTGCTGCTATAGGAGATGCTGCTTGGGATAAGAAAAGTAAACTGCAGGAAGACGTGCTGAATGAGAGCGTTACACAAGCTAGTGAAAAACAATTTTTTAAAAAAACAAAAAAACATTGAACTAATGATGGAACTGCGCCTAATCTGGAGATCAGCAGTTGTCAAAATCATCCTGAGGTGACCGCACTCACAGTATTAGACCGGAGGCTCCAACAAATATTGAGCATCCATTCATGTTGTTCAGGAATATTCTAGTAGTTTGAGTAGTACTCGAGTGCAGTGTCTCTCCTCATTTGCTCGGCTGCCTACCACAACATAACTGGTGGATCAATAGATGCTTGTCAGTAATGCTGGAGGTCATCAATGGAAACACGGAAGCACATTTATGTAATCAGGCGAATGGGAGATGTCAGGACAAAGAGAAAAAAAAGGTCTAGTTTAGTTTAGAGAACGAAACCCCGTGGAATTATGAATAAAATTCCAGCATGTGTGTGAAAAAACAAAACAAATTGACGCGAGTTCATTTGACCAGATGGAGACAGCTGTGGTTTGACAGGAGAGGCAGGAGAGGGTGCCCTGCCTCGCTGCAGCTGTCCCACCCGTCCATCCCATGCTACGTCTTCTTCCTACAGCAGCGAATGCAGAGATATTACATTTCACCTTGTTTGGCCGTGCCGAGTTTTAAAATAGTCCAAATGTTCCGAATCATGCAGTCAACAACACACGCCCTCCCTGTGTGTATAGCCGGCCAGCATCTCGTGAATGTGGAAACTGTAATTATTCACAGAAGCAATTCTACGGACTATCACTGACGATTACGGCCTCCGTTCATGTTTCATAGTGAATGTGGTGACTTCATGCTGTGTATTTTTTCCCCGCCGAGTGGTTGGCAATACATCGCTTGACTAAACATGGTGTCGGCAGGAAGTTGGCAATTGGAGAGAGCGCACATCGCTCACCTTTGATTAAATATGCTGTCATCTGCAATTTATGATGGTGGTCTCCTCTTTCTCTCACATGCACACACACACACACACACATATCAACCTGCTCGTAAAAAAGATCACGCTGGCAGACTTAGGCTTCTCTTCTGTTTATCATTGTGATGGACGAGGTCCGATTATGCTTTAATCCAGGCTCAACTGTCAAATCTGTCAATGTATCAGCTTCAACAACAGAAGAACTAACCTCGCACAATCCAGCAAACTTTTTCAACTGGATTGTAAGGGTGTGTCCTAGAATATACTTTGAGCAAAACGCAAAAGAGCGATCAATCAACCAAGGTTTAGAAATCTTGCTCAAGTGGGTGCCACTCATGATCTACGATGCCCTTTCCTGTTTCTATTCAAAGCTTCAAATATTCAAACAATCAAGACCCAGCGCCGTGCCCTCGTATCTGACGCCATGTAAGAGCTGTATCATAACTCCTTTCCACTGGATTCAGACATCTGAGAAGCTGAAAAATACAACAGTGGATATTCCCGAGCTGCTGGCCCTTTTTTTTATTCCCAGAGATCTCACGAAAGCATAATTATGTAATTGCCTCATCCTGTATGAGTCCCTCTGAGACATTTTCCTTTCTGCAGGAGATATATTCATGGCCTAGCGTCTGCTTTGTCACCCAATCCTTTGAATCCAGAGAGCACAGAACTCCCCTCGAGGCTTCGGACAAAAGGGAGGAAGTTTACATCAAACATTGCACAAGTTCCCTTGAGGTTAGACACTAGCATTGGCATTATAACACCAACATTAGATTTGACCATGCTCTTTATGCTGCAGAACTTATCTGAACCCTTCTCTCCATGTAATGACCCAGATCACACGGGGGGGATCGATACACTTTTTTGTACTCCGGTGGAAACTATACTTACTCTTGTTTTGTACTTATTTATAAAAAATATTGGGCTTTATTAATAGATTTATTTGGCAGCTGTAGTTACCAGAAGCAGTTTTGAATCAAGTGTAGTCACTACTTACAGAACAAAACAGCCAGGTCTTTGAGATGAGCAGTTGTCGAGAAGACAAACTCCTCCATTTATTTTAAGCTGCACTTCTCTCAGCTCTGGTTACCATGTTTAAAAAAATGAATAATAATTAAATGGCATGTTATGTAATAACATAACAATGACAGACCCATTTTTGGCAGCATGGTGAATGTACTTTAATACTTCCAGTACATTTAGGGTATATTTTCTACAATGGATTTTGCAGGACTGGGATAGTTTGTGATATTGAGTAAAGGATATTTTTGGATCAGTTGCATTATATATCTATTTCTTAACTTCTGTTCTTTCATTAAAAGTCATTAAAAGTTTACCACCTGGTGGTCCTACAACAATCAAATATTTATATTATTTGTGAGTTTTTCTCTCGATTTGCTTACAAAACCTTTGCCAGTTGCATGGGGATGTGACTTCTGAATTTTGCAACAAATAAAAATGTTCAAAAAATCCTCTGACTCCACTGACAAAAATACTGTATCACCAATAATTTGGTTATTATTGCTGAGCCACAACAATGTGGATGTATTTGAAAAGGAAAAGGATTCAGACATAACATATTTGTTTATTTTATTATTGGTGAATTTGTAGAGATTAGACACCCTGAAACTTCGACTGTAAGGAGGATACTGAAGGCTACTCAGAGGGTCGTGTCTTTAAGAGCCCCTTTCAACACCCACTACCCCTCCTTCTGCCCCTCTCAGACCGAGACTCCCGGTGCAACAGGAGCCCATCAACAGTACAGTATGTTGCATAAGATTCTGCAGTGTCAGCCTGCAGAATCCTAAGAAGAAGCCTAAGAAGATTCGGTTTCATAAATATTCTTTTGCCCTCAGAACAGGGACCCCATTCTAACGTTCCATCACAAATCATCCTGTGTCCTGCAAACTTCAAACCACGTGATCTGCTGCTTGTAAATCTGCCTTCTAAGGGCACGGTGACGGCCACGTTTTCATTGGCAAGGCACAGAGACAAGAGGGACACACGGGGGGGTTCAGAATCAGATGCATGGAGGACTGAGGAGGGACGATGTCCCGAGTTTACCCACAACTCCCATTTGTCCATTTTAAATATTCACAATGCATAATTATTATAATTGGTCCAAAGCAGTTGTCAGCAGGACGATTGTATAGAACATTGTGTGTGTGTGTGTGTGTGGCACTCTAATGAGTTGCTGGGTGGTGTGCAAAACACTGCCCCTGGATTTCCATCTCCAGGACGTAGGCAGGTCAGGAGATCGTGAGATCTGGCATACGGTGAAGGAAATAATTTCTAAAATGGAGTGGACGTACATATCATGTCTTGTCTGGTACTCTTCTGTCCATCTGTAATAGTCCCATGGGGCAATAGCAAATGGAGTTCCCAAACTTTACTTCTCTGGGCAAAAATAGGCCTCAATTTAATCACTTTTCAACAAACACTAGATTCTGTATTTTTGTACAGTTTTGTTCTTATATATTTATATTGTGTATAGTGTGACACGTTGCTGCTGTAACACAGGAATTTCCCAGTTTGGGATCGTTAAAGTCCAATGCGTCCATAGACCCATCCGTCCATCCCTAACTACACGTAGTATGGTAGAAGACTGGAAGCAGCTGTCCTGTTGGTTATTCTCTGCAATCTTGGGACAATTGATTATCAATAAATAACATTTTTCACAATAATGTATCAGGATATACCAAGTCTAAACAACAACTAGTTTGAAGAGTGGGGGGTTAAGTTCTTACTTTTCATTGTTTTTTATTATGTTTTGTCTGTGTGTGTACTGTATATGTATGTATGAATGTATGTGTATCTATACATGTATAATGTACATATGTATTTGATTTTTCAAAAAAGGAAAAACTAAGGTTAGGGGCTTTTATTTTTGTGTACTTAAGTGTTTGTACCTTAATTATCTAAACTAAAAAATAAATTGGCGAATTTTAGTTTTCCTGAATGTTGCTTTATCTAAGTATAGAAATACTTCAATATAATGCAAAAATCGTGCAATGATAATGTTGTGCAAGTAATAACTATATATATTTGATGAGCTTGTTTGTTGTATATGTAAACTCAAATAACTAAGCAATAAAATATTCGTATAGTATATGTCAAGTTAGTTATTTTCTTAAGTATTGTCCGTCATTCGTAACATTCATTTCGTACATAACAAGCAGGATCGTGTGACCATTCACTTTCATTGCCACGCGGCTACATTCCTATAACGACCATCTGCAGTTCTAAGTAGTGGTGAAACTCTTCTGCATCACAGTCCACACTGAACTGAGCCGGGACAGTGATTCAACTTGATGCTGGCTACTTTCTTCTCACATGACAATGTTTTGAGTGGCATTATGTAAGTCCTCATCAAAGGCGTTCTCTCCTAAAATAAAAAAGTGTGTCTTTAGTTTGGCTGCCCACTGCCGCACAGCCCTGGACCACTGCCTGCAGTCTGCTGGCATTGAGTTTTCCCATCCTGGCATGAAGTCATCGGTCTTTGACTGACACACTCGGAGCGGAGTGGTCTGTTGTTAATGTTCACGGCAAAAAAAAGCACTCAGAAAGAGCCATCAAAATGAGCCTCTTCTCTCCATTCATCACACATCCAGAAGAATCACGACCTGTCAAACAGTGTGCGTCCACTTCTGTGGACTTACATAAGGGTGTTTACACACATAGAAACTGGAATATTGCTGGCAACAGATGCACTTCAAACATTAATTGTAGTAATTGGATCTGGAAATGAGCTGCACTGAAAACTGTCTGACATTTGACTGTTGTGGATCCTAATATGCAACAATTTGTCCCGACCACAATTCAGACGTATAACTGCAGAAGCTGAAGGTTTTACTTTCTTGGCGGGTGAGTTTAAGTTACCATATAACTCTGGGTACATGTGCTGAGGTCAGGTGTACCCTTTCCATCTCTTGATTCAATTAGTCTTTCATTACATAATAGCGTCTTTACAGTATCACGTGAGAGGATGGAAAACAGTCTGACAGGTGAGAGTGGGAGGCTGCTGTGGGTGGAAAACCAAAGAGGTTTTTTTTAATCAGCTGCATCCACCAGCTCCAGTGTCTCATCTTGATTACAGTGTGATTGCAGGAATAGGTATCTAAGTGGATCCGTTGGTGGAATAAAGTATTATAAGACCATGCAAGTACACATCCCTCACACCTTCTGTCTTGCCCGTGGAACTCCAGCTCAAGTCCATTAGTTTATACCAACTCTTTAAAATCGATCATAAATTTGATTTAATCTTAAATTCCCTTGAGAGTGAATTCCTAAAAGTTAGGCACTGTAGTTTTACAAAAAAGGATAAAAAAAAAAAAAAAGGAGTTAACCATGCATTGAACAGACTATTAACAGTATATCATTCGTGAATTTATAACACAAATTACTAAACTGCTGATCCTGAAGAAATCATGACACGAATGCTATAAAACAGACATACTGAACAATAAAGCCTTTATTTTTTTTTGTTTTTCCATAGTTCAAGTTTGTCATTCCCACCCAATAAAAAGGTGGCAAATAGAGTGAAGGAGTAAGAGGTAGAGCAAGTGTTCCATTCTCATTGTGATCAGCGTAAAAACTCACTTTTACACACCAAGGGAACGGCCATCCAAAGGCCAACCAACAAAAGAAGCAACAAAAACAAATTTTATTGAAAAAAAACAAAAGAAAACAGCAGCTTCTTTGTGGTGTTGCTAACTTTCCCTTATTATTCACAATCATAAATACTCCTAACTCACTGACTTTTGATAAAGGTCGCACTACAGTGTAAACCAGAGAGGCAATGAGTTCTAGCCATGCGCAGAGGCACAGCAATTATCATTACTATCATCACCATCATCATCACAGTCTCTGAACACTTGGAGTGGGGATACGGGCTTCTTGTTGAGTCCAGGGGGCTCTGCATAGCATGGTCTGACAGGGGAGATAATGGCTGCCCCCGATTGAACTGAAAAGAGGCTCTCGGTCCAGCACTCGAGGAGAGTGTGGCCTGCTCGGGGCAGGTGAGGGGGGGTCTTCTCCTCAAGAAGGGGAGCACAGAAACCTGTGGAGCCAAACAGCGACGTCTGTCCAAAGCAGGCGCACGACAGTCAGCTGGCACCGTGAGTACAAGTGTTCGTGTACACGCCTCAAGCTGGATTAAAACTAACTACTACCAACCAGTCTACCATTCATCTACACTGCCAGGATTGGGACAGTGCCATGTTACATAAAAAAAAAAAAAAAAAAAAAAAAAAAGGATAGTATTTACATCTACAACGCATAAATTATTTCCCTACCATACTGTATGTGTAAGGCATATTAAGGTCTCTGGAAAAAAAAGTAAAACGTTAAGTGCCTCATATGTAAAGACTATGCAGATTCCAGAAATGAGAAGGGTAGGCAAAAGGTAGGATTAATAAGTGTAAATGTTGCCGAAATAAAATAAAAATTAAGGCCAGAAAGAGTCAAAAAAAAAGAGGAAAAAATTAAAAGTAATTGGAAAATGGCACGCAGACATAGGCTAAAGCTGTGAGCTTGATTAGGCAACCCCCAGATACTTCCAGGCAGTAACAACGGAGCCTGCTCTTTAATACCCAAGAAAGAAGAGCACTGAGGGGTCACTCCATGGAGGGTTACACCCAGGATTCACTGATTATATGAGATGCTTTACATTCCTGCCTCGCACCGCCAAGCCATCTAGGAATGATTTGCAACTCCTCTTGCCCAGAATGTGACCTTTGACATTTCTTACGTTTTGTCGCCGCCATGGAGCCTCCGACGACCCGGCCCATGGCAACTGCAGCTCTGTACACTGACCAATCGCCTCAGGGCAGAACTGGGTCAAAATGTTCACCTGACGCCATCAAATAAGGCCTTCGAGTCTGGTAAAATTCACACTTGTCAACGATATACAGTATCAAAACTCTGTGTAATGAGAAAACATACAAACGCATATGCAAATATAGCTTTCAATATGCAACAACATACACATTAACTGTTGGTTTTGCAGATGAAATTCAAATTTTTCATACATTATTTATCAAGATAATGGCTGGTTCTGTTCATTCTGAAAAGAGAAAAAAAAGAAGAAAAAAAGAACAAGACAAAACCAACAAATCAGGTTCGGTTCATATTTGTCATGTTGGATAACTGCACACACGGGAGGCGTGGAGGAGGGAATTGAACCTCTCCAGTTGACCGTATACGCTCATGTTAACGCCACCCTCCCACTCCAGTGCTTCTGGGCTGCTGTCAGTCTTTGGGTCGCCCCCATCCCCACCCGCCTGCTGTGTGTAGGTGCATGTGAGTCGGTCATTCCAGTGAGGTTTAAAATAAGTATAGGCCATTGGTTCGTTTGTTGAGAGGTCCCGCCTACCCTGATGGGGTGGAGCCTGGGGGGGGGGGGAGGGGGGGAAGCCCATCAGTCGTCCAGGATGACCTTGACAAAACTGGCCACATCTGTCTCTTTGGCGTCATGAAGGGTGAGAAATGGATGTTGCTGCATCAAAAGGAGGAAAGAACAGAGTTTGAAACATGCTCTTGAGAAACACTGTTTTAAATGACACCTGTGCTGTTATTTACTTGTGAAAAATCATGTAAGTGTTGGTGGGTTAGGTGGGTAAGACTGGCCTCTTGTGGGCAAAAGCAAGAACCTGGGCACACTGAACATTACAGCAGGGAGATTAATGGTGAAAAGCGCCATAATATATAATCACACCTGTTGGTGTTGAAAATGAAATGAAAATATGAAGAAAAAACACAAACCATTAATTCTGTATAAGCTGGTCTCTCATTTGGCTTCTTTCTTAAGCTGTAAAAACAAAAGATTAATTCAAAAGAGAGAAAAAGAGCATTTAAATACATCATAGCTTGACATAAAAAAAAGGGTTTCGAAATTGATAAATACATGGACATCATCTAAAGCTAAACTGCAGCTCTACTGTACTTTCGCCACTTCTGTCAGTAAAAACAGATCAAACACTGACCCCTGCTGGTCATCACGGCTACTTTTGCATTTTCTTTTTCAAAAGCAAGATGAACGTGCAACACATCATTGACACTCGTCATCGAGCGTGAGGCTCACTTACCACTGGGAGATGAAATCTACAAAGTCTGGGGAGAAGCGGTCAGCAGGCAGCTGTGGAGACGGCTCGTCTACCACCTGTTTGAGTTGCTGGAACGGGGTGCCCCATGAGTCGTAGGGGAATTTCAAAATGGCCAGCTCAATCTAGGAGAGACAGGAGGAAGCTGCTTTAACGGCAATCATACATGTAGGATCTTGAATTTCATGACGGCATTTTATGATTTTGGAGAATACTGTATTTACTATCATGATAAATGTCTGCTGCAACTCAAACCATTTTAGACATTTCAGAGAAGTATTTACTCTTACCGTTTTTATGTGTTATCTTAATTAGGTTTGTATATTTGTACTTCTTGCAACCATTTAGGTGGAATATATAATGTAATATATGATAGTAACACAGTGAATTCACTTTGAAGCCTTTATTTTGTAGCAGAAATTGTTTTTATTAATGTTTAAATCAGATTAAAGAGCAGTTATAGTCTTGAGGTGAGCAGCAATAACATTAATTACTGTAGTAAATTAATTCCCTGAAAACTGCACTAACTAACCAAAAGAGTTACAACAATCCATCACTACTCACCATAGTGATACCAAGACTCCATACGTCTGATTTGACGCTGTAGCCTTTCTGGTTGAGGTCAGGATTGATCCGCTCGGGCTGAAATGGAAATATAGATAAATACCAACAACATCGATAATAGCTATAAATAAGTAAAATATTAAAATACAAAAAAGGAATTAAAATTCTAAAAATCACATTCGATAACAGCACGGTTAATCTCTACCTTGAATTAAATCCAGTCAAGAATTAAAAAGCCACGTAAAGATGAGAATACGTGTGATTTGGTGAAAAGAAATTTGTCAGTTCCAATATGTTTTTGGGCAGGATTTAAAATCATGCATTGGTTTTGTGATCCTGCGATCCAGACAAGATGTCGGTAGAAGCCTGATAAACATGAGTCTGGGATCCAGATTTCAAAACGATTACAGCTACTGGCCTGTGGACTTTTGGCTTTACTCCAGCTGACGATCAACATTGGCCAGGCCTCAATGAGCGTTCCAATCCTTCCATACATTTCTAAAAAATCCTTTCCTTAAATCTCAGCTTGCCGGTACCAGGAATCTTCTCTCTGATTTTCCCAGGTCCCAACTCACCGCCATGTAGGGTTTGCAGCCTGCGTCCAGTGTTTTGGCCACGGAGTCCACCAGGTGGCCACTGATGCCGAAGTCGCACATTTTAACTTGGCCCTGCGTGTTGATCAGGACATTGGAGGGTTTCACATCTGGAAAGAGACAATGTTGGGAGGATCATGAGAGAGAGAAGAAAGGAAACCAAATATGAGAAGCATCAGCGGGAGACCTGGAAACAGTAACCACTGACGATTTGATCTGCTCACCTCTGTGTATCACTGACAGGTTATTGTGCAGATGCTCTAATGCCTTGACAATCTGTGGAGTAGTAGAAGAACATTTCAGAAAAAAGACTGAACTCCGCTGGAAAGATGATCACATGAACTGATGCCGCGGATGGTATCTCAGGAAACCAATGAGTGTTTACATGCACATTAACACAAATTCATTATCTATGGTCTATTGTTGGTTGGGTTTGGTGTTGAGGATTTCCTGGAGTCACATTAATTTTTGTTTAACAACAAACCTGCAGTAAAGACAAACTTTGGAGTGTTTGTCTATATTAAAATGTATTCAAAATGCATTGTGCCTTATTATTTTAAATATTAGTGATGGTTGTAGATTTGGGGAACTATAATGGTAAATAATTGTTTTCTTTCTGAGAATTACGTAAGAAAAATCAACACATTTTTTATTATTTAATCTGTATACGAACACTAATGTGTTTGTGGTTTAGTGGGAATTACGTGATGTGACACTTTCTTTGCGAATCGTAGTTATTTCATAAGCCCAGGACTTCATCCAGACTATATTACAGGTTTCCTGGCAACCTCACTGTGACAACAAGACCCAGAAATTCACTGCACCTGGGTGTTGTTCGCCAATAAATGACTAACTACAGATAACCCATACATCTTGTACTTCTCAAAAAGAACAAGACTCCAGAAAAAGGTTGAAGACCGTTACTTTATAAATCAGGTTAACACACTGGGTATCTTAGGGACAGTACGTACTGCTACTGTGATCTTTCCCAAGATGTCCTCTGGGATGGTTTTGCCTTTCTCAATAACATTCTTATAGAACTTGTCCAGAGACGTGTCCATTAGCTCCATACAGATCCACACATCCCCCTGGATACAAAAAAAAAGTCCAGAAAAAAGGAAACATGATGAAGACAGGGTGTCACAGCAGTCAGAGATGATTTATATAAAAATTGTCCTCACCTCTCTGAAGAGGGCGCCATAGAAGGTCACAGTGAAGAAGCAGTCCACTGTCCTCATAGAAATGTCCAGGTCCATCAGGAGTCTCTTCTGCTCCAGACTGTTGACTGTGGCACGAATTCTCTGGTAACACAAACATCATAGATGGGCTGTGTCATCACAGGCACATGTAGCTTAAATCAAATGGTGTCCAGTGTATAACCCTATAACCCTGCACCTTAAGACCTCTTAAAATAACATATCACAGATCTAACAGATCTGAGCTGAATATTTAAAGGATGAGCTCATATCCTGAATACATCTGTGAAGCTTCTATTTATAAAAAGCATGGTGCATGTACACAGATGCCAAATCAGGTAACCTGAGTGGCAGCCTAGCACCCTACCTTGACAGCCATGATAACACCACTGGGCACATGTTTCATCTTGTCTACCACACCATACGCTCCCCTTCCCAGCTCCGCAATCTGCTCCAAGTCATCCGCCTTCACCACGAAGTTCTGCACAGGAGGAGGCATACGTGACATTAAAGTATGGATTCAGCTCGGCCAAAAAATAGAGTAGGAAAAGAGAGCCAGCTTTACCTGATCTCCAATTGTGACGCAAGCTTTAGAGTCAAGATCTCGAGGGGCCCTGCAGAGAGAGGGCAAAAAAATTAAACTACCTGTGATAAAAGCAACAGTGTGTGGTCAGTTTTGAAAGCACACTATAATTCACTCCCTAATGGAATATTCATATGCTGAGAGAAACTGTGCATCTTTTTTAGTGGAATTTAATCAATTATTGGCAGGGTGTCACTCTCTGTGAATCCATGCATCTCTGCATCTGAAAGAGGAGTTTTAAAATGGAGGGCGAGAGAGTGCTGCATCCTCAAAATTAAATTAATGCTATAAAGGTTTTGCAATACTTACAAATATGTACCTCATCCAAGTGTGACCTGGTGTGTTTAAAATGTGTTCATCTGCATTAAGGAAATGTAAAGAAGGACCATAAAGCCCAAATGATAGTGGAGTGGAGGAAAAATTTGATAAAATATGATTTTTTCTTTTATGTACATCTTTTTATTCTTCCTTACTGGCCGACATAAACACCAACACCGCTGTATCTGCGATTACCTAATATAAGCTTATAAATTGACCCAGCCAGTGTGTCAGTGAGACCCTAATTTTGCAACCCTCTAAGGATGGTATGGCTGCCATTGTAAAAAAACAAACAAAAAAGGAGGCTTACGCTGGTGCTGCTGGTGGGGGCTGCGCAAACACTTCTTTGGCCAGCTTCAGCCCAGGGTTCTTCTTCTTCCCTTAAAGACAAGAACACAGAACACCATAACAATCTCAGACCCAATCAATAAAGCTACAACAAGCGAGTATAATTTGCAGTCTTTTGCCGGACCGAGGCAAATTAACTGCACATCCACATAGTCCATTTGCAACATTACTCTGAATTTAAAACAGAGGCTTTCCGCAAAAGTTCTGAATCAGACCACTCAGTGCCGACTAAGTGTCCATATTGGCCTATTGATAGATTGTATTCTATTCTCGTAGTAAGGAGTGTTTTGAAGGTTGCAGTCAATTTGGAGTTTCCACTGACACAAACCATACCAAATGATCTGTTATCTCACTGGAGATTAGGTGTACTCAAAGCTGAGGCCCAGCAACACAGAGGAGGTGGACTGAGTGACTAATCGACATTGGTATGATGACTCAAATGCTTCGGTGGGGGCTTTTTCCTGTCATATTTTTTTTTTAACTTTTAGCTGGAAAATCATTTCTCAATACGTTTTCCTGTTTTGTCTCAGTTTAGCAGTCGTCTCATATTCTGCATGTCTGCTGTAAACTGTGCAGCTCCAGGATATTTCTGTGTTAAGTCAGTGACAGCAGTCCATTCATAAACACAGTTTACCAGCAGCCTTTAGGACTTCCCACAAGGGGCTGGGAGCCTCTGCCAGAATGACACAGCTACCGGGCTTACGAGCAAAAACAGGGGAAAAAACAGCCCAACCCTCCTCGACATGGACATTTGTGTTCAGCATGTTTGCTCATGTTGCAAGGTCAACAGGAAAAACATAAAACACTTTTCTTGACCTTTATCTGCATGTGCTAGGACTTGTTCAGATGTTCACTGGGATTATATGATGAAAAACAATATGGTCCCAACTGGTTATCTTCTGTTCTTGCTGCAAACAAGGGTCAAAGCAAGAAGTGTAATGATTCTACCCCAGTTCAGAGAAACTGGCTAAATGCACTGGCAAGGTATCTTCACTTTGGAACAAATGCAACAACACTTAATAAAACTAGCAAAAGTTTTCAAAAAATTAACTGTCACTATTTCTGTGGGCTTGTATTTATGAATGAGTGACTCACACCACTCCAGTCTGGAGGAAGTACGATTGGGCAAACCCCTCCTCAGCTAGATGAAGCTGGAAGGGAAGTGAAGTTTTTAGATTCTGTGGCCGACCACTGAAAACATCACACAGATCCATTTTGTGTTGCAGCCCTAAAATAGGCCTACGGTGTCTGGACAAACTATGATAGTTCCACGTGGTAAGGAGAGTTTGAAGTGTGATTTACTCACACATGCTGAATCAAAAAAAGATTTTGCAGTTCCTCTGCGTGGCATAAAGTATATGAGCATTGAGCACTCACAGCCATCGCAGGACAATGTTTTGTTCATGCAACAAGACAAATGAAGGGCACAAACACGGTGGTGCAGTTGAAAAGCATCCTACACATGACATAAATTGGGTTTACTCAAGTTGACATATTTAACAATCCTTTTCTCCTGCAGAAAATAAACTGCATATTGTCCATTATATCTAACATCATAAGTGTTTGGCCCTCTCAGGAAGCAGTCCTGTTCGGGGAGCCAGTGGGTGGTGTGTGCAGTGACCCTGTAGCCAGGGCTGTGGGGTGGGATATGACTCATGGCCAGTCAGACTGGACACATCCGCTGAAAACACAACAACTGTCAGGACCCTTTGGGAAATATGATGTCACTTCACTTGGCCCGCTTGGAGCTCACTGTCCCTGTTCGGGCCAGCCGAGGCCAGCTCCACTCTACAGCCCTCTCCTGAGCAATTCATTATTCTGATTATGGCACCTTCATCAGATTAATATTTTTTGATGCCGTGTTAGCAGTAAACTGGTGCACTTTAACAGGAAATGCAGTCATACTTAGAAAACCAAAGATGTTCAGTGGAAAGTACCCATGGTGCAGAAGTACATGTACGTAATGGGAACAAGAATTTCTGGATTGTGCATTGGATCAAAGTGTCAATAGCTGTGTGGCAAGTCACCATCAGGAAGCTCTGGAGCTCAGAGTGTGGGTCCTTATACAGACAACGATGACTCATGCACAGATAATCTTCCACGCTACCCTATCAGCGCTGTGAGGGAGAACCCAGTCTCTGAACATGCCTCGGCAATACAATGAGCAGCGCTGCAACTAACTTAGGCCCACTCCACCCATTAACAGGGAAGGGACGAGTCCAACAACAAATAAAAAGGCACTTCCACGGAAACATCTCGGGGCCTGCCTCTCTGCACACAACTTCAATATCAGCGCAGTCAGAACCTGTGCAGCAGCTATGGAGTGTCTGCTTGCAGCCAGCGAGCTGTCAACAAAAAGGAGAGAGGCTGCACAAGGTATTGGTGCTGCAAGTCAAAACATGCCACGGTAGGCCAAAGGCTGCGAGTGCCTGAGCTGCAACACAGCCAATCTGCACAGGGCTCTGAGGAAGCCGTGTGTACTCCCGACCATGGTAACGCTAGTATGATTGTGTAACAGCAGCAGCGGTGAACGTGAAATGTAAATTGACATCATCGCCATCATGTTGGGTGTGTGTGTGTGTCTGTGTGTGTGAGCGCATGTCCATCTATAGTTATGAGGGCCAATTTTGGTTCAATACCATCATTGTGAGGACATTGTGGGTGGTCCTCACAAATTCAATGGACTGTTTGAGGGTTGAGACTTGGTTTTAGGGTTAGGTTAGGCATTTAGTTGTGATGGTTAAGATTAGGGTAAGGGGCTAGGAAATGCATTATGTCAATGAGTGTCGTCAAAGGGTTAGGGTTAGGGGGTTAGGGTGTAAGGGTGTCGAGAGGTGTGTGTGTGTCGCAGAGGAAGGACCTTGATTTTTCCAAGGTGTGTGTTTTATTCAGTAATTACAAAGCACACACTCTCTGACTGACAGGCGGAAGCCAAGTGTGTGATAGCGCCCTGGTTCCTTGGCACAATTTTTTTTTTTATAAAAACACCACAAGGAAAAGGGGAAGTTTGCTTTTTTAAAATCTGTGCAGATGCGTGTACGTGTATGCATGAATTCACATTTGTACACTGAAGCTGATATATTCGGTCAAACCTGGACAGAACCCGCCGCAATCGATGAGTCATGAGGCCGAAAAACACAAACACCTGTGGTCCCAGTTTGCGTCGCTTCCACCCGGGGGACAAACTCCTGTGTGCGCGGTCACTTCCAGCTCTGGGACGACTTGGTGGAGAATCACAGCCCCGGCCACACTCCCGTCATTAGCCCGCAAACTAAGTTAGCTAGCCACCGTTTAAAAAAAAACGACGCGGTGCGAGTGTAGCCTTTAGCTTCAGAAATATTAACCGTTAAAAATACATGCTATCGCTAGCTTACACCTATGAGACACGGGGATGTGAAGGGACAGCGCGGCAGGGACACACGCTAGCTAGCTTCTACTTCTTCTACTTCTTCTTTCCCCCCCCCACCCCAGCTCTCACACATGCAGCCTTCCACCTGGCGAGGTTACATTTTTTCAAACATAGCGAGCGGAACTACTTCCATGTTTTTTTTTTGTAAAATACAGTTTTGAAAAGAAGTGGGGGGGTGAAGATGAAACCAAACAAAAAGCACTCACCTCCTTTGGACAGAGACATTTCCCCTTTGCTGTGATGAGGGGGAAGGGAAGCACAAAGACTTTTGCCTTTTTTTTACTCCCTCCCTGCATCTACCCTTCCACCCGCTCAGGATCGCTGGCTTGTCGTGCACAAAAAGAAAAAAAGAAAAAACGAAAAACTAGCAGCGATTAAAAACGCGATGTTTCGTCTCCGTGCACGCGCAGCGCTTCGATCTGCGGCTCGCGCGTCCAAAGCTCGATCAGCGGATCAATGCACGAGTTTAAATCGAGTCTCCGCGGCTCGGACACTTCGAGTTAAGTTTCCTAACAAGACCTGGACTTTTTTTTTTTTTTAGGGTGGCCAAAGTCTGACAGCTGAAGAGTCAAGCGACGTGATGACGTACTTCCTGCCGCGCGCCGGGCATCATGGGAGGTGGAGTTTGGATCGGGTGAGCGCCTTTTTTCTCAGAACCGTAGACTGCTCCGAACAAAGCAAGATAACTTCCAACTATAGACTGTATATAAATATGAAATGCTATTATTTATTAATAATTGTTCATATTATTAATAGTTCTTTGTATATATATACAAAGAACTATTAATAATATGAACAATACATTATTATTAATAATTATTGCACTTTAACTCGGGTTTGACGCTCTTAACTGTGCAATATTCATTCCGCCTGTCCAATACAATGGTTCATGTGCAATCCATTCACTGTACATATTGCACATATTTCCTTACACTTAAGTATTATTATCCTTGTGCTTAAGTATTGCATGTTACTTATTAATACTTACTGATGCCTACTTTTGACTCCTGCTGCTGTAATATTGCAAATTTCCCCATTGTGGTACTAATAAAGGATTAACTTATCTTATCTCCTATCTTATCTTATTATTGTCGATGTTTTTATTTTATTAAATACTACTACTACTTGCACTAGCACTAGTAGTAGTATTTAAAATTTGTATACGGCCTATGGTTTCAATGTGTGACTCAATAAGTAACTCGTTAAAATTCACTAGATCCAGATTTTTTATTTGGATCTGCCATATATTGCAGAAACTCATAAATATCAGTTCCCTAAACATGCCTCTCTTTTTTCATCAAGATCCATTAATGATTAAATGAGAAATCAAGGGAAATGTTATCTTGCAATGTTAAAGAAAGTGACAAAAAAATATCTTTGATCCGCCCTCTGATTTGGATCCACATCAAAATGTTATGGGTTCTGTACCTTGACCCATGCCGCGTCCTTTTACCAAGTTTTGCGGTAATCAGTCGGTACCTTTTGCATAATCCCACAAACAAATAAACAAACCAATAAACAAATTTACAGGGGTGTCATAACACAACATAACCTCCCTGGCAGAGATGATCAAAAATAATAAAGTGAAAAGATCATATATTAATTACAGGACCCAACAGATATTTACTTTATTGTATTTTATTGGTTTCAGGATGAAAATGCATACTTTTCTAAAGTTGCTTTAAAAGCAAGAATAAAATGCTTGTGTAACTGTAAATAAGAGAAGAAATATACCATTGGTTCAACTGTCTTGCAAGTCAACTACTGTACACAAAGGAATACTGATAATAGGATTGCACTTTAATTGACACATTTTGGTTCGTAAGAGCGGTGAACTAAAAATCTATTTTTCAATTCAGAATTGTGAAATGCCTAAATTTAACACCAATAACAGTTTATTTTAAAGTAAATCTTCTACAGTACTTTTGCCATCACACAGATTTAATACATTCAAGGAACAAACAGTCGGACCATACAGTACAGTACAGTAAGTTGGTTTACTTAGTATGCATGAATTAATGAAACCCCACCACTGATGTTATAATCAAAGCTGAGCTGTTAAACTGTGAATCCTTTATTGCACCAGACATCTCCCTGCTAAATAGTTGGAAGACGACTAAGTGTACAACCTAAATAACAATGGAGATGTCACAGACCTGACACATAAGCATGCGTGCCTGTGATATGACTGTACTTTACTTTAGAATATGTGCATGTGGTTGTGTGGGTGGAGGTTGAATGATGAGGCCACGCCAATTTCCTGCCTTCATTTCCTAGCGACGAGGAGGGTATGGTAGAGGGGTTTTATAATAACGTGCAGATAGAGGGAGCTGTCAATTAGGTATTCGGATGCACGACGCTGCAGGTCAGCGTCGGCCAGGAAATCCCCGGCCTCCTCTGTGCTTTGGTGGAAGTTGTAGACGTGGCGAACCAGCACTTTTCCTTGCTGTTTTGCCATTACAATCACCGTCTTCTGGAAACTCACTCCAGCAAAGTCTGGACTAGAAGTGGCTGGTGTTACAATAATGCGAGGCCGGCCTCCGTCTGTGCGGGTGGGCTGCATAGCGCCCAGCTCCGTGTAGGTTGACCTGGCACTGAGCGGGAGCCAGCGAGGGGAGAAGAGGGCGTTCCATGTCACCCTCTTACTGGAGTCATGGCCGCTGGGCCCGAGCTGAGTCTGGAAGCTGAAACTGCGGTCATCACGAGTGGGGTTATTGATGACCCAAGGGGAGCCCCAGGAAGAGGACAGGTAGTTGCGGGGAGTGAAAATGCTGCAGTTGACATCAAAGTACTTGGCCAGCTGGATAGGCGAGGCGGCATGAAATTGGAATGCCAGGTAGAGGAGATCGCGGATGGACTCGTAATATTTGAGCATGAGGGCCGATTGCCTCTGAAGACGGAAGAGGTGCTGGGGTGGGATCATGCCATATCGAACAGCCTTAAGGGCACTCTCCACTGTCGAACTGACTGGCTGGTTCTGGCTAATCCAGGCCTCCAGGGCCTCGTAAAGCTCCAGCTCACTCTGCAAAATGAGGTCAGAGCGCTGGAGCAAGGAGAGGAGCAGGTCTTCACTGATGGAACCCCATTCTCCGCTCTGCAGCACGGAAGATAGGTTCCAGGACAGGTACTGCAGGCAGCTGTCCCGCAGGGCCATGTCCCCGATTTGTTGTGCGTAGTTGTACCAACCAACCACATGACCCGTGGGGGAGTCACTAGAGAGATGCTGGGTCATATATTGGGTCAGACCCTGCTGCAAGCCCCACACATGATACTTGCTGGCCAGCTTATGCAGAGAGATGGCCTGATCTAGCCGCACTGAGATGTCACCGCAGTACAGATACCTGCAAGAGAGAAACAACCTGAGACAGTCATCTTAAAATGAAAAACTGATACAAAAGCTCACTGCATTGAGAAGCTATGTGCTCTGAGTCACTGAAAAAACCCACACTGTCCGATATTTGACTGAGCCTCAAACAGCAGGTGTAAATTTAGAATAATTCGCAGGATGGAGCATCCCACTTCTCCAAATAGAAAGAAGAGAAGCAAAATGGCGGGTAAAGACCTATAACTCGGTACCTGTGGCAAATCCAAAGGCATCTGCAGACAGTTTCTCGAATGGTTTCGTTCAACCAATACTCATTAGCTCTAAGCAAATGGTTCCACTGTGAGTCACCCTCACCTGATGAACTTGTCAAAGACAGCCGCACACTCGGGCGTCTCCCTCAAAACCACAGCGCTGTTGTTGCGGCTGAGCATCAGATCCTCAAACACGTCACTCTGCAGGGTGAGTAGCAGGCTGTGGGCCTGGATCACCTTCACCTCGTCCGTGTTGATGGTCTGCACGCGGAGGGTGACATCACTGCCGTTCCCCATGGCCAGCAGCGTCTCCATGCGCTGCACCAAACCCATGGAGTTGTTCAGCACTGTGGCGCCGCTGTCCAACGCTGCCTCCTGCTTCAGAGCAGCTGTGGAAAGAGCACGAACATGGACAATAACAACACACGACAGAGACTCTGTAACCACCGTTAACATGCAAAGGACATCTCTCTTGTCCTCTTGCAATTGCAATTTTCCAGAGAATCAGCTATTTCAGGATTCATAAGATTGTCTTTATTCACGTCTGCATTCAGAAATGATACCTAATGGCCCTATTTTGCATCAACCTGACTCTGCTCTCTGGGATTTCAGAGCAGAATTCATCTTCATTTGCTCAATAAACTCAGATTTGACACACCAAGAAATGGAAAAGCCCTCCCCAACCTGAACCACAACTGATAATACTGTGTGTGTGTCACGGAAGAAGGAGACTTGCAAAATCCGTCTGTTCTTCGGATTTCAATTAACACGGGAAAGGGAGCATAAAGCCAGGCGGCTGACTCAGAAAACCTCCGATACCAGGTGCCCGGGAAAAAGGATCCTGAATTTGCTGCACCATTGTAGATGGCTGCTGCTTCTATGGGCACTCTCGAGTTTAAGTACAAGTGGCACTTACTGGAGAATCTAAACATGAAAGACTCAGCATGACAAACTGCTGTTTCCATTCCGCACTGCCACAGCCATCAGCAGCTTTGCTGGCCTGTTACTGGGGGTTTAATGAGACACAGGGGGAGCGCACTCGGCTCCCCGGGATGCCTCTCACAGTCTTCATTTCCTCACCACAATCAAGTGCCCCAACTTCAAAGTCACCTTTTTTCCAATTAGTCAGCCAGCACCCTGAGTCAGCTGAGCAGGACTGAGTTAGTGGCACAAATTAATTATAACTGGAGAACAAAACAATCTTTTAGGACATTTTCTATTCCTGATTCTTAAAACAAACAACACAAGGCAGATTCAATTTAAAGTCGACACAAACAAACAATGAAAACAATGTATAAAGAATGATTCCCCTGTGTCTTCCACTCAAGCTGAGAAGAAATGAAAACACTAAATGGAACATTTTATACACAGTTCACCAAATATCTTGGATCAGATGAATCTGTGCTCAAAAGGAATTTCAAATGAAATCTAATCTGACAGCAAAGGAATGTGGCCTTCAAGCTTTGGTCGAAATCAGCCAAAGTCAGATCTTCTTAGGAGTAAGACAAGCTTCCCCTCAGTGTTTGTAGTGCACTGTATCACTGAGCCGGCACTAAGCCAGGCAGCAAATGCACTCGCCTGTCTATCCCTGCACCCTGCAGACAGATAGATGAGGACAGGATGAGTAGAATAGATGAATATCCATCCCCGACCCCGAGGCTGGGTGAGAGCCACGCATTCATGCTGTGCCCTACTACCCACTGACAGTATGGGGGAAGCTGGACTGAAATAGAACAATGCAGCCTCTACTCACAATATAGGATATTAACAAAAAGATTAAAAAAAATAAAAGTGGGTTGACTCTTCCAAAGCAAAAAAATTCAAACCAGTCATGCTGTTTGTTATCTTACCCCCTGTAACTGTGACTGAGTGGAAGTTGATGAAGAAGAACAGGGTGCCCACATAGACCCAGGCAGGGATCCCTTGTTCAGATGAGCGCACCATATCTTCTCAGCTATTCCTCTTCCTTTCTCAGTGCCGCTCTTTCCTGACCCGTCCTCTTGCTGCTGTGCCTTGGTCGTGTGAGCGCAGAAAGGTGCGTTGCCCCTCTTGTGCCGCCCGGCTCCCTGTCCCGCACTCTTTATGTAGGACGCTGGCCTTTCCCTGGCGCATCTCGCAACCTCACAGACTCCATTGATTGGTGGAATCTGGTAGGGCGTTGCTATAGCGACAGCTTTGATTTTGAATTTCTCCCCTTTTGGATGATACATGGCATTGATCAGCGGCTTAATGTTTGTTTAAAAGTCGGGGGGGGGGGGGGGGGGGGGGGGGGGGGGGGGGGGGGGGGGGGGGGGGGGGGGGGGGGGGGGGGGGGGGGGGGGGGGGGGGTGGGGGGGGGGGGGGTGGGGAGCACTATCAACAATCAATATTAACACTGTTTCATGTTTGAATGGAACTCAGAATGCAACACTTCTCTGAACGGCAACATTTTGTTTATGATATCTACGCTAAGTACAATCAGTGCCATTTAATTAATCTATTAATTAGAGCTTAATTAGAGGAGGTTGCCACTGAGACTATCTGCCAAAAGTAATTGAAGTGATGATATGTATGACCTATACCGCAAATCAAATTTCATAATCCAGTTATTCATCTGACAGTAATTATTTCTCATCGTCTTATTTCTCGGCATCTTAATCAAAGTAATGGGAGGATAATTTCATTGATGCTGGGTCCACTCAATTTAAGGCGAGCTCTGTTTATAAAACTCAACTGCCAATCAGGATTCAATATTATCATGTCGTCTACTGAGATTTAAATTGAAATGTTTTTTGTGTCCCGTGTGAAAAAACAATTTTGTAGGTGCCACGAAAGAGCAGTTGTGGGACTACGAACCTCACAGAGTGCAGAAGGTTGTGCAAAATATAGACCATTTCCTGCTGGATACGCATGGAGCTAATGTTGCTGTTGGCAGGGAACATACTAACCTCAGAGCTATGATAATCAATATGAAATGCTGTAATGACTCAAAGTGAGCCCAAGCCCCACGTGACATGAGAGAGTCATGCATCCTAGAATAACATGCACTAATACAAAGGGAGTGAAATGGTAGTCAGAGAAATGGGTCAGTCAATACTGAGATCCCTGTTAAAATTATAAAATATGGATTTGATATTAAAAAAAAAAAAAAAAATCAATGCATCCGACCGAGCCATTAGTCCAGTTGCAATAGTTATACCAACGCACTGCATTGGGATGAAGGTGTTTACAGTGAAAGAGCTCCAGTTCTATACAATGCTCACTGTGGGACGGACACAAAGAGGGATTCGGGTTGTGATGAAGCCCTGAGGGTGCTGCGGTGGAAATGCAGGAGAGGAGACGTCCTGCGAGACCCCAACCTGAGCCACTGCTATGAATAACCTGACAGGTTCGCGGAGAAGAGCGGTGCTGAGGTGCCCTAATGAGCATGCTGCAACAAACTGGACGAGGCAATATGGACCAGGCTTTGTGGATCTCCCGTCTTCTGAAAGTGACTGCGGATGCACAAACATAAAATACATCCTTTTTATATCAGTGCAATCAATATGTATGAATGCAAATAGGCAATTTAAAGTGTACCTGGACAATAAAATATGATTCAGGCAATAGTTGTTTTAACTACAGAATTAGACCCAGAGCCCATTTAATTATGTGTGCATCTGAAAATGAGTATGTCCTTCATTAAGGTCACATTGCTTCCCCCCTCAAGTTCAGCTCCTATTAAGAATCTGCTAACAGGACCACAGTGCAAAGGAATGGATTGACGAGATGCTGGATTTGTGAGAGGACCCCCGGGACAAGATCTATCGAGGGATCGATGCACCACAGGGGAGCTCCATCACACAGTATAAACAGTGCGTTTAGTGCAGGCTGCATGCCAGAGTTTGCTTCAACAAGGTGTCCTGGATGACCTTACTCTTGTGCCGGACCCAGAGGGAATGCACCGGATAATCAGGTCTCCAAAACATGACAAATGTGCTGAAAGCATATCAATGTGTAAAAGGTTTACATGCAAGAATGGATGAAATGATAAAAACAAACAGAAAAGTGATACATCTTATTATTCCAAGTAACACAGTGGAATATGTAGAGAAATTATTATGTCAAAAATTAAATCTAGCAATTGCATCGGGTGGTTGCTCAATATTCTGCAGCACAGGTTTTTCCTTGTTATGATATACAATTTTACAACTCAATAATGGGCTAAGTAAGAGTTTAACTAGTTTTGTGATTCTTGGCAAAGGAAGGACCATGTGACCACTGTATTGTCTGATGGAAAAAGTGTTTGTCACAGTTCGTCATGTCCACTCCATCATCTTTTGACTTTCAAATCCCAACAATGGAATCACACCCCAGTATTTCAGCAAATTTCACATGTACAACACTTTGACCGTCGAGAGCGTAACTTTTATTCTAAAAGCTTAAAATCAATGGTGTCAGTCAATGCTCTCATTTATCAAATGGCTGTTAAGTGGCGTGGCCGAGCGGCAGATCAATCGCAAGATCTATTGTGTTGTGTAACCTAATTCGATTGTGTCTCTCTGACAAACAAAGGAGTCCTCCAATGACAAACAAAATCCAGCAGGTGGCGCTGCAAACTGGATGATGACGGCTCAGAAGTACTTTTACATGGGAGGGGGAAAAAACAGGAATATATGTCATTTTAAAAGGTATTAATGTGATTATTAAAGCATGCACCTAATGCCGGACTTTAGAGTTTGATCATCCTTAAATCCATCAACTGTGTGAAGGGCACTTTGCTCCAGGAAACAGAAATGGGCCAAACTCAGAAACTCACCCTGAAACTGACTAATCACAAAACTGATCAAATCACTTAACGCCATTAATCACCACTCATCAGTGAAATGAAAGTCTCTGCATGTGAGGGGGGTGGGTGGGGGGTGGGGGTCACAGCTCAGAACATGTGGCACAGCCTGTGTGTAGGGGTGGAAGTGTCACAGGAGAGGTGAGTGGTGCCTTTGTTTGGATGTAAACCGCCTGAAACAAATAAGTAGGGCTGGCTGCTAATCTCGCAGAATATGCAAAGCTGCAAACACCCGAGTGGCTGGAGGAGGAAGAGACACGGTTGGAGCCGAGACGCTGCAGGAACGAATGCATCTGTAGCATAACTATCATAGTTAAAATTATAAGAACAATAATTGTAATAACACGACGACATGGTTAATAACGCCGGAGAAGGAAGGAGTGGGCGGATGGAGCACTGTGTATGAGTGAAACTGGGAAAAGGAAAGTCGTGGATCGATGAAGTGGGTTGTTTAACTTCTGTAATAATTTCCAAACACTCTCGATAAAACCATCTAATTCGGGAACAAGGCGAGTGTGATTACAGAGGTGGGATATCCTCACCGGAGCTCATCCACCTGTTGGAGCTGCTCTCATCCGTCCAGGTAAGAAATCCCAAACAAACAATCCCCATACATTTGTTGTGATACTCCTGTAAATACATTCGATTTTTACTTTGTATTCAGTGTTGTGTTTTTGTTTTAGGAGCAAAGGGAAATACCTCGTTTTTTTTTTTTAGCTTTGTAACTAATCAATAAGTAATAAACAAATCAAATAGATTTGTCAATGGTTTATTTTGTTGAAGAAGTACAAGCATTTTCTTTTAACTTATAACTTCAAAGTCCTAATTTAAGGATTTACTCAGAACTGTAGATTTTTTTTATGTGAATGGAAAACATTAATACCAATAAACAATCAGTCAGTCAAACAATAACACCTTATTTATAAAGCACTTTTTATACAAACTAAATTTAAGTGCTTAAGATAACAAAAAACACCCCCCACCCCCAAGTAGGCCTAACCTAAGGCAGAATTATACATATAAAAAAAGAGTGAAAAATAATACAAATGGATAGAAAAATACATAAGATGACAAAATATAAAGTATAAAGTTAGTACAGTGGCGAAAAACTAAAACTAAAACAGTGCCTCTATAACTTAAATAGTTCAGCATAGATAGACTCTCTGATCTGATTCAAATTCACATCTGGATGATAATGTTGCTTGTAACTGTTGGATTCTTCAGTAACTTGGATGAATTTAAAGTTGGCACGATAAGCCTTCACACCACTGAGTTCAGTTTTCATTGTGAAACTCCCCCAGGCCCAGTACATGGATCACTCTGCTCCGTGAAGGAGCAGAGTGATCCGATGCATGTGATATCTAGAGTATCTTATTTTAATAATAAACGATGCAAATAATACAATTTGCCTTTAAATCATGTTTAAATAATCAATGTGTTTTGTGGCAGGTTTTCAAATAGAATAATTGAATCTGCAGCGAAGCCATGGACCCGACCAGTGCTCCGAGGGGATGTGGCTCCAGCATCAGCTCCATATATTACAACCTGTGTGACCTGACTCAAATGTGGGGGGTCGTGGTGGAGGTCGTTGCCGCTGCTGGCGTGGTGGCCTCCTTTGTCCTGTTCATCATCCTCATGGCCGGCTTACCGTTTGTGACGGACAAGAAGAGAAAGGGTACGGTGGCCTTCCAGGCTGGCATTCTAATCTTTACTCTGGGACTCTTTGGACTTACGTTCGCCTTCATCGTGGACCGGTACTCCACCAGCTGTGCTGCACGCAGGTTCCTGTTCGGAGTACTGTTCTCAGGCTGTCTAGCCTGCCTGGTGATGCATGGGTTGTGGCTTGCCCTGATGAAGCGGAGAGGCTGGGTTCCCAGGGGCTGGATGCTGTGCCTGGGAGCCCTGGGTCTGTGGCTGGTTGAGGTGATCATCAACACCGAGTGGCTCGTCATCACTTTGGTCTGGAGGCCACAGGGCAACGTCACTGTCCCTGACCTGTCCTGCAGCATTGCTAACCAGGACTTTGTGATGGCACTCATCTATGTAATGGTTCTGCTGCTAGCTGTGGTGCTGATGGCTATACCCTCACTGACACACAAGCAGTGGCGCAGAGATGGAGCCTTCATCCTGGTCACAGGGCTCCTCACTGTGGCTATCTGGGTAGCTTGGATTGTCATGTACATCCATGGGAACAGAGTGGCCGGGAATCCAACTTGGGACGATCCCACTCTGGCTGTAGCTGTGGTGTCAAACGCCTGGGTGTTCCTCTTCCTCTACACTATCCCAGAAGTCTGCTTACTGACTCAGCAAGACCCAGACAAGGAGGAGCCCCATGATGGAGAACATATCTATCCCACCAGGAGCCTGGTTTGTGACAACATCCTTAAGGAGATGGAGATGCCTCATCAGAACGTGTTCCTGGAGAACAAAGCCTTCACAATGGACGAGCCTCCAACAGGTAGGACATGGCAGTAATAATTAAATAGAGGTGTTTAAATAGTGTTAATAGAGGGGCATAAAATATCTACTTTTTTTTGGTGGAAATTATCAGCCACATGGCAATAATTAGAGCAGAAAATAAGAATAATACTTAACTGAAAAACAAATCTAAAAGTTGAAGTAAATCCACAAATAATTAAAGACTAAGTTGTAGTGGCTTTGCAAGTTTGGACGGTTTTCTTCCTGTTCCATTTATTTATCCAGCTTGTGCATGGTTATCTTGATATATGCTGCAAATACTGATTCACATAACTGGTCAGGTTTGGGTAAATGACTGTTCTCTTTATCTTCCAAGTGTCATTCCTGTTTTACAGTTTATGATGAAGTCCGACCTGAGACAAGTATCATAGTCCACTGAACAAAGATCATTTTCCTCTTCCACCTTCTCTTTACCAGTGCCCACAAAGCCAGTGTCTCCATATGGGGGGTACAATGGTCTGTTGCGAAGCTGTGTTTACCAGCCCACTGAAATTGCCCTGATAGCCAAGGGTCTGACAAAGGTGAGTGTGTTCATGATACTTTACACCACAGGAAAAAAAAATCCTCCTCGTCATCACATCTGAACTAATCCTTCCTCTCTCTGGGCGTTTCTATAGAGGGACCAAGATGCTGTGATGTTTCGAGCCACATCCCCCTCTTTGAATTCAGGAGGCGGCAGCAGCTCCCCGCCTCATTCAGCAAATTCCTTGCCATCCTAGGGAGTGTCCCACAGGAAGACTGTAGAGAACACATTGCACATTCAGTTTTTAAAGCGATGAAACGAATCCCCAACAGGGGTTTGTTCAAGCGTAAGAGTTCCTAATAGCAAATGTAATGCATCGTCCCTTTCTCTTCCTCAGGAAGATGCTTGAATCTCGCACTATGAGCACATCTCACACGCTTCCTACCCGTTTTATACTTTATATTGTTTGTGCAGTAGGCAGAGTATTATAAATAAAATATTACAATTACTGTAGACGGGTGGCCAATCTATTCATAGAACAATGTGAAGATTTCCATATGGAAAGGTTCACAAGTGTAGCTCCTCTATTTTATTTCCATTCTCACCAGTATATGGAAACTAATGCTTTCCCCTTTACTCTCAACTGTTAACCAGAAATCCAGAAAGAGTAGAATGTACTGTATGCATCTCTCTTTGAGCTATAGTCAATTTTAGGTGACAACTGATCAACTGTGTTGTCGGTTTCAGACATGAACTCCGGAAAATGTCTGGAAAATCTGATCGGGACAGATTGTCTTTCACATATGAAGAATGCAAGTCGTATTCATCCTGAGATATTCGTATTCTTTTTGTGTCCGTCATGTGTTCATCTTTGACACGTCCACTCACACTACAATATTCTCACAAGGGGTCACTTGGACATTTTACAATAGGGGGTTAAGCAGGAAACGTTCAGACTTTAGTGCATGTGTGAAAGCAGCATGTTTTAGTCGTGTAAAAAAAAACTAAAGAGAAGGATCAAGTACCAGCAGAATAAAACAAGTGGCTATAGCCTCAGTTGTGTGCAGTGTAAAGCCAATGTCTTTGTCTATTCTAGCTGCGATTACATTATAACCAATTATTTTTTTTGCCGTCACAATCTGCTGATTCAAACTCGTCTGTTGCTCGTCAGGTTCACTTGTGAAATAAAGTCATTCAGACTTCCTTTGAAAGCCGTATGATTTTGTAGCGTCTTGGATTTATAAAGAAATGATATATATTGGATGTAAAAGGTGTAAACTGTAACGTATTAAACCTGTGAAGCTTACTAAAGGCGGCTGGATCATTGGTTTTCACCGGAAACAACAGGAGGAGGCAGCCAGGGAGGTGACACAGGTACTGAAAGAGGAAGTGTGACCAGGCTTTCCATCTGGAACAACCTGGAACAATTATTTACATATTTTGGCTTGATAAGCTCACAGGGGCAGGCGCTCACTTTGTGGAGAGCGGTTTTTTCACTGCTTTACAAGGCAAAAACATGGCACGGGACAGTAAAACACAACAGTAAATCCATGTAATGCTCCTCACAAGTTTGAATTTAGGACTGCGATATTCTTAGTAGAGCCAGGTCGATGCATTATTGATTTGAGTTTGGAGCATAACAATGAGGTTTGATGGAGCGTGTGATAGAAACTACACCGTCTGAAAGCAGCAACAATAAAACGCTGCCAGGAGCTTTTGAATCAAGCATGTTTGTTGCATAAGAATCAGAGTGGACAGTCGATAATCATGAGTAATGGCACAATTCATACACTCATCTATATACAGACTGAATGTGGTGTATTTACTGAGACCGTTTTAAAACGCAACTGTGGATATACAATGTGGTTAAATTAGTTTTAGGAAACCAAAAATGGACAACTACATTGACTTGCGATTAGTTCTTCCTGTTCACTACACAGAGGGGAACATTTGATCACATTTAATTACTCACACACACACACACACAGTTTAGGGTGAGCTGCGGCTGCCTAGCAGCAGGCTGACTAAGCTCTCTCCCAATGACTCCCTCCATCCCGTAGTGTCAGCAGCCACATGTAATTCCTCGCAAACTAGAAATCAGTCAGATCACAAACAGCTCCATCTGATCTCCAGTGCACATGAGAAAAACAAACTTGTGAATAGAGCTGCAAAAGAAAAAAACTCCATGCAGATAAGCAGTGCAGCTTGTCAACAAGAAAAATGTATCCAAATGTAAACAAAAAGAGAACAGACGTTTGAGACTAAGAATATTTTCTTACAATTTCTAACTACAGTAACGTCTTTGCTAAGCAGTTACTGTCCAACTCTGCAGAAAAGGGGATCTGCAAATACAGTAAACCTCGCCAATGCGCTTATTTACAGTCTATTAGACTTTAATTCCAGATCAGTGAATTGTGCTTAACTCACACAAACAGCATCTTTCTCTGACAGGCAGCTGCTGTAAATCCCCTGACGTTATGAATGGCTGTCTTGTGCACATGGACACGGCTGGTTTCGTGACCAGCGAGTGGCTGGGCTCAGCTCGAGGGAGTCAGCACTACCAATCACAGGCAGCTGTCCCCACTTACTGCATTTCCCTGTCACTGTGACAACCCTCAGAGGACAAACACAGACAGCGGAAAAAAAAAAAAAACTTGCTGGTCAAGCTGAACAAACCGAACAGACTGAACCCACAGGTTTATTACTATTATTACCATCAGGTGATATTATTCAGTAGATAGATATTGCAGAAATATTAACATTGCAGTGTTTGCTTTTTGATCTAGGATGCTTTGAAAGATCAATGTTTCAAACCAAACATATGAATTTGTACAGTTCGTCCCCTAAGGCCAATAATGAAACAGTGGCCTTGTTCACGAGGGTTCAACTTTTCAGGATTACAAATGGAAATAGCAGTGCCAATTCTCCCACATTTAAAAAGACCGATGTGATTCATTTATCCCTGGATTCAGGCTCTCAGTGAGGTACAAAGGGAAACGAGGCATTACCAGTTTTTACATTTCGTTCCGTGAAAGCTTTGTTTATGTTACTTCCACCGAGGTTCACTGATGGTTCTGGCAAATACAGCAGGCAAGACAAGGCGAGGCAAATTTATTTGTATATAGAACCTCTTAACAACTGGGTAATGCAAACTGCTCTGAGAAAGCTGAGAAGCCCATCGGATGTTATTCAAAGATCTACAGGTCATATAACTGAAAGCTACAGGATAAATACTAATTGGACCCGATAGTTAGATTCTTTTCTGAGCAGATGTTTACACCGTCAGGAGTGAGCTTTGAGGTACGTTGAGGTTTAGATGGAAAACCCGGAAATTGCTGCTGATGAAGATTATGCGATATAAGTAAAAGCTCCGGAACAGCTATTAAAGACACATCATGGTGAGACTGGTTTGTTAAATTAATTTGTTTTCCTTTATTTATAAAATTGTGCTTGATTTCCATTCTAAAATATGCTAAAAGACAATTTAAATTAGTTTTAACAAGCATATATAGTATTGTATGGCATGGGGTACAACCCAAAAATACATTTTATGCAAAAAAGGTCAACAATTATTCAGCCTGCATTTGCCTTCAGTCCTCCATGCAAACTGTAAGAAACCAGCTGGAACCATTGAAGACTGCCATCTAGTGGAACTACAGAAAACAATCAGAGGTTTATATTTTCCTTGAGATAACATTATTTTTATTGTCCATCACATCACACTTGATGCCATAGCGGTTATCTAAAGATGGAAATATGAAAACAGAAAAATATGAAATCCAACTATCTACATGTATTTAATAGTTGAGCTATCAGTTACACTAATCATAGCATCCAGTTCTCCATGGAAGTGAATATGAGGCAGGGGATTGAGGTGCAACTTACCTCTAACTGTCGCCTGTGGAGGCTTCTTTCCCTGACAGATAGCTAAAGTGTGGTAAGCCATCTTTCTGACACATACAGTCGGCTGAATATTAATGTTCACTGCGGCCATTCACACTTCCTGCTTGAATTCAGTGACATGAGAGATCAATCAAAGTCTTTGATATTTTTCAGGCTGGCAGCTCTGGCCTCCTGGTTCTGCTGCTTCCGTTTCTTCAGGAGACGGTAGGCCTCCACTGCTCGCTCCCTCTCCTCCTCCACGATCCTCTTTCTGGCCATAGAGGGCTTAACTGTGGAGATCACCTTGTTACCCAGGAGAGAGTTGAGGAGCAGTCCCTTCGAAGAGTTCTAGATAATGGAGGCAGAGGATAAAAACAGTTAACCACTTAATCAAGCATTAAGATCAATGGGATAACGTGATAAACCCACAGAGCTGTTACCTGAGATTTGACCGGAGCTTTCTTGGGTTTGGCGCTTAGACACGGTGGAGCCATTGAAACTTCCCCAAATGGAACATGATCTACAATACAAAAACTATCATTTAATTATGATTAACTATAGAAAGAACTTCTTTCAGCTTCAAGTTTAGCTGATGTCATTTCATTTTTGGGCCACTGTGCAGCATGTTGGAAATATTAACATGATTATAAAGTGGTTATGATTAATTGTTTCGCAAATAATTGCCCAGACATATATCCGTCAAACACACGGATATCCCATATCAAACACAGAGCAACATAAGCAGTCATTTGGAGTTGTCTTTGTGTCCATCTTACACATCGTAGTCCACCAGTCACTCTAATTGGAACTCTGATTTCTGTCTGTGGTATCCGTGACTTTAGCTACTAAATTCTCCTCACGTCCTGCTGTTGGGTGCTGTGAACGTGGTGTACACTTGGTCTGTAAGAGTGTTTTAATGATAACAACTGTTGGCAGTAGCTGATATTCTCATTTTCCACAGAATACAGCCTTCTACCACTGCTAGTGTAAAAAACACCGAAAGGCTTGTGGACAAAACAATTTACTTGAAGGACCATGCCAAACACAATGCAACTGCAGAGATGGTAAATACCTCCTAATGATCTTCAACATGTTTCAACTGAAGGATGTTAATATACATTCTTGTGCTAAATTACAGAGGAAAGAACAACTATATCTCACTACCTTTATTGTGCTAACTACTAAAAAAAAAACACGCTTAATCACCTACCCACAAACATCTCTTTCTCCATCTCGGCCTCTTGTCTGTTCAACTTTTTCTGCTGTAGCCTCTGTATTTTCCCTTTATCATACCTGTAGAAAGACGGCAAGGAATAAATAAATCAGACATTTATCATCCAATGCATTATAATACAAGTCTGTCTCTAAGTGTGGACATTTAAATGCATGCTGGCTTTTACAATTTCATTTTACAGTGTGAGGCAGAGATAATTGGCAAATTAATCGGCAATTACTTTATCAGTTGACACTTTAATTTTGAGTTACTGCTCCTCTACTCTGAGGATCTGCTGTTCTTTGGTGAGAAAACAAAAAATATGTGGATATAGGATAGTGAATATTTGAATGTATTTGGGTCATTGCATGTCAAATCATCAGACAAATGTAATTTAAAAATATTTCATTGATTTTGCATTGGGATTAGTGACAAACAGCAGACAGCATTAATTACATTGTCCAATAGACAGCCCTTATAGGCTCATTTAAATTCATACCGAACCAGCCCCCCCTTACAAAACTGCTGTGGATCTTCTGTACTGGGAGGTGAATCCCCTTCCCAATCCCCATGAGAAAATGAGAAGCCTGAAGAAGCTAAATTCCATGTGTTTCGGATCCCAATAAAGGGAGATATTGGCGAAGGCAGTTTAAACTTTTTGTCTGACCACAAAACATCAACTATTACAAACAGCTGCTTTACTCACTCCTTCTTTTTCTCCGACTTGCCTCCGGACTTCTCCTGTTTGTCTGCGTCCAGCTCGGGCTTTCTGTCTATCTGGTTATTGGTGAGGAAGAGGACATGTTTTGTCTCAGCCTCCATGCGCTGCAGGTACCCCTTCACGCTCTCGTGCTTCCCCCTCTTGAAGTGTGGCACAGGTATGTCTCCATCCTGGGACTCCTCTGGTTTACCTTTGGGGAAGATGGCTGTAGGACAGAAAGTCAGTCCTTCACTGTTTACAAAACAACGTCTCGACTGAGGCACGTGTGGAATTCATCTTTACTCACCATCTTTTAGCTTTTTGGATTTCAATGGCCCACTTTTCATTCTCTCCTTGCTCTTCATTATCTCTCGGAGCCTGAAGGGGATGTGTTCGAGGTGGTCCTCTTCTCTGGCTTTCTGGGGTTTGCCATCTTGCCTGAGCTTCTTATCGCTGATATTTAGACACATAACAGAGCGGATTACAATTTTTTGACAGGACACAAACCCTGAAATCCAACAGTGAACGCATGGGACGCTCTTCCCAAGCGGATTGCACTGAGGATTTGAGTTTGCTACATAACAATGACATTTGATTGTTTTCACAACATGCATGTTTGTTGCATATGAATCAGAGTGGACGGTAAATCATCACAGACAGACAGACAGAGACACATATATATATATATATATATATATATATATATATATATACATATATATATATATATACACATACACACACACACACACACACACACACACACACAGTGGCCGAATGTGCTTTAATGACTGAGATCGTTTTAAAATGCTACCGTGGATATCCATCTTGGTTAAAGTAGCTTTAGACGAACAAACAGGGACATCTACTTTAACTTGAGCGTCTTATCTCTGATATTTAGACACAGCCCAGATAACAAGGACACATTTAAATACACGTAAGCATTCGGGTGTTGTGTATAACAGGTTCTTGTCCCGTCTTCAACCCAAGAAAGAGTTTAACTTAGTTCACTCCCCACTACGTCAGAGAGCTAACAGCAGCTAGCTGCCGTAGCTAGCTCAACTGCAGTCCCTACACGTTAGCTAGCGGCTGTAGCTAACCTGCTAGCAGTGGCTCGGTTCAAACATGAGCTTCGTTACCTCGGCGGTTCTGCTGCCGTGCGGCTCCTGTTCCCCCTTTTCTTCGCCATGTTGCTGTGTGATCGTTCAGTGCACGACAACACAACAGCGCACGTTGAGCGAGCAGCGTGCACGACCTCTAACCTGTGAACTCTAACCCCCCCCCCGGCGCCAGGGAGCGGTGAAGAGAAGAGGCCTCACTCTGTCGCTGTTCTCGGGTACCTCAGTCTGTACGGTCGATAGGCTGATTTACGACATTGTGCCTCTTGTTTGTTGGTTAAACTTTCCCATCAGCTGCTTTATGGAGTTTTGTTTGTGTTGAATACAATATTTTTTTTAAATGGAGATAAATCACTCCAGGTTCCTGAAAGGTGGACTAATTCGGTCTCAGAGTGATGCACAGACAATAGACGATCTTTACCGGGAAGGACACCCTGATTGGCTTTAGTAACTGCTGCTACTTCCGCGCACCACCACGCGGGGGCAGTGTAGTTGACTCAGACTTTGTTTTTATTTTGACTGCTTCAAACTTAGTGATATCAGTAATATGTAGGTAGGTAATATGGGATTTATTTTTGCTATTTCTGACTTCTGCGATTTATTCCGATATCTGTTTTACACATTGGATCAACATATTATACCTTCTTGTGATCCTTAAAATGTTTTCTAACCACACCAGAAGAAATAATGGAGATATCATACTCAGAGGAGACATGACACAGGGTTGTGCCAAAAAAGAAAAATTCTGCCAGAATTTGATAATCTGGGACAGGTCACTTGGTAATCTGGGACACTTCTATTAGGATTGTATTTAAAAAAGGCTAAATCACAGTGCTTTCATGCATGTCAAGCTCAACATTACAATACAGTTATTCTTATTCTTATTCTTATTCTTATTCTTATTCTTATTCTTATCCAAATACAGTGGTGGCTCTGTGTATGCAATAAATCCTTAAAAACAAAATGTAACATATTGCTGACCAAAATCGATAGTTTACATGTAGTTAAATTATTTACACAAAAGTATCTGATTTGATATATCTGCTGTGGGTTTATTAAAACAATTTTTTAATTTAATTTCTCCACCTGGGTGCAATATCTCCTGTTTTCGATGATGCTTTGCAGTTTTGCAGTTTCCTTTTTCAAACCTCCCTCTGAAAATGTTATCATGTAATCTATAAACTGTTGTTAGGTTATGGGAGCAGTAGCAGATTCAGCAAGTCCTCTCAGTGATCTGATTATGAAGGCACCGTGGTGTTTTAATTAGTAATGTGAGTATATGAGATATCGGGAGCCTCCATCGTCTGTGCATGTGTGTTTAAGATACTCATTTATTTATAATCATAGGGATGAACTTGATGATAGTTATTGGTTTTCAAGGACCACAGTCTCAAATTAATAGGGAATGCAATGCGATGCAAATTGACCTTGAATGTCCAACGACAGAAAAGTCAATTTGGACGGGGCCAAAGCTCAAGCGAAGCCTGGAGGCAAAGGAACCGCCGCCGGTTCAAGAGCAAGCCTCCGAAGAGGGACGTCATCGGGTGCGTCATCTAGAGAATTTGTCTTCAAACAAGGCAACATCTCCTTTTTGCTCCTCACTGTTTGTCATCTCTCTTCTAGACATCACTGTGATCTGCTCGTGGGAAGCCAACAGCCATCTCGAGCTACACGAACTGGCTCAGTATGGGATCATCTGACTCTCCTCACTGTGAAATTCTTTTCATATTCACCAAAGGGAACCAGTGTGGCCCCACTAAATGTCTTCATCAATATCGGCTTTGTGTGAATTCTAGTATGTGAACTATGTATCGGCATATTGTGGATGCTGCTCTTTGTTGTTTTATACATCAAATACATTTTTCGTAAGACTCTCAAGCACGTGTCTTATATGTCATGGAGGTTATAGTGGGAGCTGTAACTGGAAGCTCGGCTTTAAAGTCGAGGTTTCTGCACAAATGTCGGCATCATGTTTATTGTCTTTAATCAAACGCAGAATAAAGCTTTGGGGTGTTTTTTTAAAAACAATTTCAAATTCCATTTTCTTGTTCTCCTTTATTTTCCTCTTCGTCAAACTGAACAGTTTTGCATGAAACCCATGCGACTGTGTTGGAAGTATTACACCGTTTCCATTATAATGCTTTATTTGTCCCTTTTTAAATGAAGAGTAGAGCAAAATAGCTGATGAATCTTGTTTAGCTCACCAACATGTTATATTTTGTTTGTTTAATATGTACAATATCCACAGTCTATACAAATGACAAATTGTGGTTTTACAGTGTTCACAATAATGTACCGATAGGGAAGTATTGATCTTTTCATTTAACCCGTGGCACAAAATCAAAGGAGTGCATTTTTTAAATATCACATAATATCTTTGAGAATTATTTTCATTTTCTTCAACAGGTCATGAGGCTATAAATAAGCTTCTGTTATGTTCAAGTCAACCTTAGTGAGATTGTGACCGGTTCGTGTCCTGGTTTGATGTCGGGGTACGAACACAACTTGTCCAAGAGAAGAGACGGTTTTCAAGCACAATGAAGGTGTAAGGCACATACTATGGATTCAGTGGTAAATGTTAGATTGGGTCTCATCCACCCATTTATTATCTGTGCTGCTTGTTCTTTGAGGGTCACTGAAGGCTGCAGCCAAGTGTGATTTCGTGTCTTAGCTTGTTTTGATGGAATTTGTATATTCGCTGGGTGAATAATGCATTCTGCATTTTGCACCTCGACATTTTTAGTTAGCTAAATGTCTAATTGTTTTGTCTTTTCCTCTGGAGCTGCACAGGTTCAGTAAACTTTCTTTACAAGCAAGCTGAAAGAAAATGCTTGTGGTTGTGTCAAACAAACAAAACCAGAATGCAAAAAAAGCAGTCAGCACTCATGCGATGTCTATGATAGATCACATATACACTTTATGCCTCTGGAAGATTTCCAGCAGTCGCGTAGTCACAAACAGAGTCAGAATTTGGACCCCGAGTACGACGACGCCAACCGTCCCTATCAGGCCGTTGTGCTGCTCGATCCAGCGGGAAATCCCCCCAGACATCCGCCCAGGAAGATCACACTTTGAGCGGTGAACTCATCGAGCAGCTGGGCTCCCAATCCACACTGCGAGTTCCACACTGTGCCGTTCTGCAGAGGGTCCACACAGCAGGTTGCAGGAACACCGCAGGCCAGCACTCCTGGAGCTGAGCAGTTATAATATCTGAGGGAAGAGGAGGGGGATAACGTGCTGACCATTACATCTCATCTAAATGCATTTCTACATCATGAACAATAAGTCATGGTGTATATTTTTATGTATTTGCAAGTTGGCCACACTACTCACATGTTGACTTCCCAGTCACGGTAGTTATCTGCCCCACAGCACTGCAGATTTGACTGAATCTCATCTGTGATGAACCTCAGGTCCAGGTCATCCTGATAGCGCGCCATGGCAGTTAACATTCCTGACCGCAGGTAGCTCCCGATCTGATCTTGGAGACTGTAGGCAATAATGGCCGCCAGCACCTGGGCTGAGATAAGCACCAGCACGGCGACGGAGAACAGCTTCAGTAAGCAGCAGTTCTCTCTCAGGGCGCCCACACAGCCTGACAGGCAGAGCACAGTCAGCACGAAGCCCAGAGTCACAAGTATCAGCATGGGGTCGGTGCCGATGCTGCCGATCTTCTCCTGGGCAAATGACTCTTTGGTGATGAGGCCCCACATCCCCAGACCAAGAACCACAAGGCCCAGAACCGTAAACACCAGGTTACACAGGAACAGGAAATATTTTAGGAAATAGTCCATCAATGAATATCTGTAGTAGGTTTGGATCCTTGAGAATGCAGGGCTGTCGTGGTCCTGTCCATTCTTTGTCCCTGCCCCCTTCAATTCATCGGTGACATAGCCGAGCTCCTGAGCATCCTCTTTGGCTGAGTCTGCCTATGGACACACACGAATACAGATAAAAGCCAAAGTTTTGAGAACAAAGAGGTGCCAGATATTCAGAAGGAAACATAATGTGAAAAAGCAAGAGTTCAAATGCAGCCCCTTACCTTTGGTATGAGGGGACTGGACTCATTCTGCGTATTGTCCCTCCTCGACCACGGCAAAGGAATCCATCTTATATCCAAATATCTCCTCATGTTGTCAACCAGTGGGAGATGATGATCCTTCCCGTGCTTTTATCAGGTCTGAATGACTAAAGCTAATGTGGAGCACAGACGAACAGTGGGGGGGGGGGGGGGGGGGGGTGGGGGGGGGGGGGGGGGGGGGGGGGGGGGGGGGGGACAGAGGAGCATGTGAGCTGAGGTGGAGTAACCACGTTCAGCCCCAGGCTGCTGTGTTACGTGAGATTTCTTCATCATGTTGAGAGTCACAGTGAGGGGTTACACGGTCATCGCAGTATGAGAGACTCTCACACACACACAACAGTGAAACTCAAACCAAGAAGGACAAGAGGCTTTTGACTCGTGAAATTTACTTGCGGAAAATCATTCAACAGAGGCCCAACATTGTCCTTAAATCAAATCAAGCCGCACTACTAATTGCACAAACTCTTTTATCAGTCCCTTAGATATGCCCTATTTTCTTCATCGATTAGGAGCCACGATTTATTCCCTGGAAATGAGTGAAATTATCAAAAAGAAATTTGTAATGTAATGTTTACGCAATTAAAATAAAAATAAATATCCAGGCCAAAGTTAGTGAGTTCTTCCAAACCTCCACCCTACCACCAAGTTTTAAGAAGACAAATATACTTTGAGGAAAATAACCTCCTCGGCAGAGGTAAGAACCAAATTAAATCAATTGAAATGAATTAAATTCTCAATTCTTCATTTTTCATAAAGAAAATGTTGCTGATAAGAGCTACACGGACCATGACCTGATTAATAAAACAAAGAACTGACCTGGCAGACGATCAAATTATTATTATATTCATATTTAATGTATTTTTACCTGAGCTGCCATCCATGCATTAATCCCAGCAAAAACATTGAACCACATCATGCACTGGTAGAACCAATAAGCTCCTTTTAAATGACACATATGGAAGGACAGATTTCTCACCTCCCCATTGCTCATCTTTTGGGAGACAGCCTATTTAACCGTTTCAAAATGAAAGTATCGTATGTATTTGTTTTTGTAAATGCTTTTTTTTAAAGCTATAATACATCTGCCCTGGTTTTTGTTTAGAGCAGTGAGGGCATGGAGTAGCAGCTACAATGTGGGAGTGATTATTTTCCACCTGCCAGGCCAGACTTTGAATCCGAATGATGCACGACAACAGCTCAGTTCATCATCCTGCTTGACTCGTGTCTATGCCCAACACCAACATTTGATTCAGGAGGAAGAGCGAGAATCTACATGTTTCACCTTTTTGTTTGGCGACTGGCTCCTCTGATGAAGTCATTATGGGAAGATCTGCTGCTGTGGGTCAATAACCAGCAGCGAGTGAGTTAAAACAGAAAGACTGAGGCCTGGTTATCTCACACTCTGGCTCTGCAAGTCCTCTGCTGTCATACTTTCCTGGGCCTGTGACGATCCAAGCGGCAGAGCTGGAGGAAAGTCAGTCTACTCCTGCAGAGCGGTGGACTCCAGAAATTTGTCCTGTCATAAATCTCTTTCCATATTAATCTGTTGAAACAAAAAAAAATACATATTACATTTTTAATAATAATAATAATAATAATTATATAAATAAAGGTTGAATGTCTTCTCGCTCATAGGTGTATACATAATCTTGCGTACACAGTAATGCAGGATCTTAAGTATCTTGCACATCAGTGTCGGAGAAAATATTACACTTGACAAACAAGGAACGATCATGAGCCGTTAAATCATTTGATCGAAAAGGAAGTGTGCTTCACAGTTAAATAAGATTATACAGATTTACAGGTTATGGTGACTTGCTGACAGAATCAAAGATGGGTGTGAGATTCTGCCTTAAATCACAGTGTTTCCTTGTTCATAAATCTTTTGAGAGGCTGTGATTTAAGGTGCGGTTAGTTCCCACTCCCTTAGCCGAACCCACCATATATTCTTTAATGTTTTCAGCGCTGACCAATGTGAAACTAAAAAGCATGCAGTACACTCTGTCGTCTCCATGTGACTGTTGCCCAGCCAGATTCCTTTTTTAGCAGCTGACCTTGCAGCTGACCTTGTGTCATTACAAATACCTGCACGCATCAGCACAGCTTGCAGCGCAGTGTTTCAGATGGAGTAAGACACTTGATGCAACAAAAGCTATTTAATTTCTGACTGGAAAAAGAAATGCTTGAGTGTCCAACTGCCTAAAACTTAAGGAATATTTCTTGGGTTGACAAAAGGTGAATTAAACTGACTCTGAGCAAAATAATTGAGTGGATCAGTGAGCAGCCTGTCTGAGGTTAGAGTTTCCTGTAATAACTACACAATGAATTAAAGAAGAATACAAACATTATTACCATATCATTCTCTTTCCAGCTGCTTTGAATGCAGCCCCTCGGGTTTTGATCTATCAGGACAACTAAAGGGACCAGTGCTGGCCGGGATTGTCCTAGCCCAGATGCCGAGCAGATTGGATTACAGTCGGCAGTAAGAATGCTCCGCTGGCTGGAGCCACACTGCTACATCAAACACCCACCCTGGATTAGGGCCCATAGGGAGTGCAGTCGCCCTGCAACACTCACAGCAGCTAAAGGACACATGGGGGATAGATGGAGCATAGATTGGGGATTATCAGGACCTCCCACTCAGGATCTTTTATTATTTTATTTTTTTACAGTGCAGATGTGGGGGCTGCAAGACACATCTGATAAGAGCCCCTGGGAACCATGTGTGTATGTATGTGTGTGCATTTGTGTACACCCGTTGTTGTTACCGCTTAAGGACCTTTATACCTGTATAATCATATACAACGTTCTATAGTTGTAGTATAGAAAATGTTGTTTACCAAGGGAGAATTTATTACCAAATATACACATTATATTTATTATGCTATACTCATATTCTTTTTGTATACCGTATCTGCCTATATACGTATAAACAGTCAAATTGGCATATATATTGGGACACGTGTATCCCAATATCTCCTTACTTATGCACAAATACAAATACAGTTTTACATGCTTGTGCAATCAGCCTGTGCCACTGCACTTTACTGAATAAAAATTCTATACAAACAATATTTCTGAATGTACATATTCTGCATTTTGGAAATGTTATTTTTAATTTTTTAATAATTCTGACTTGTCTGCAAAGTGAATTGCCCCCGGTGTGTGTGATCAACACAATTTTATTTTATCTTATCTTTGAACACTGAACTTGTCAGGACCAGTACACCTCATTGGGATCAAAGCCCGGTCTTAATGAGGTTAAAATATCATTTCTGAACTCAAGGTTAAGTTTTGGGTTAAGTAAGAATTGCTCACGTTTAAGGTTAGAGGTAAATTTTGGTCAGGCATTGTCCCCAAAAATCTGTGTGTGTGTGTGTGTGTGTGTGTGTGTGTGTGTGTGTGTGTGTGTGTGCGTGTGCATGTGCATGTGCATGTGCATGTGCATGTGTTCAACATGTTGTGTCTTCGTCCAGTGTGCTCACATGCTACAGAGTGTGTCACAGCCCTTCTGGAGTGGGCGGGGCAGGTGGTGAGCGGATTGGCTGCAGGAGTTAAGGGAGGCACTTATAAGAGCGTGCTGGCCAGGTCATGGTTTGTCAGTGTGTCACTGTTGAACGATTCCATCGCAAAGACCGTGGTCCTGCTCTGACCTGGAAAGAGAAAGAAAAAAAAAACACTTCACAGAAAGGTACCGTAAAATCCAGTGCATGATGATGATTTTCACATTTATCTAAATTATAACTTTGCCACGTCCACTTGCGAGTTGTCCTTCTTCACTTCCCTGTGTACTTGTTTCTCGGCAGCACCCGTGTCCCATATTGCTGTTTTTGTTCAGTGAGGAAGATGAGGATGAAGGGGGCTCTGGTCCTTCTCTGCATGGTCTCAACGTGTGGAGCTCAGAAATGGAAACAGAAAACCAGCGCTGGGACGCTGCAGGTCAGAGACATCACACTCCACAATCTGTAAATGATTAACAGTGATGTTACATGTAAAAAAAAAATATTGTGTTCAAATTACTTTAAGCAGCCAAACACAGTCTTAGTAAAAGTTTCTGTCTTCAGCAGAACACACCTATGGCAAAACTTGTTCCAACCTGACTCAGGTTCTGGATAACTGGAAATTTGCTATTGTCAGCCAAGTGAAAGATCTGCTGATTAATGACCATGCCTCCGTCCTCCCTGAATACAACAGGTGGGTCACTCAAGCATCTTATTGGACTAACTGTAGGCCATAGTGCCGTGCTGGTGCACAAACAAGCTAGAAAAGAAAACAAGTTTAAATGTTGAGTAAGAGAGGGGGGATGTGCAATGCATAACAAGACTCTGATGAAAGTGAAGATTTGATTCTTCCTCGCAGTCGTACTAAATTAGGTTGTTGCTCAACTCGCTAAGCTTTACATAAGACCGTGGACCGGTCGGAGCCAGAGGTGGTGAATTGCCAAGGTCCCTGCAAGGACAAGCCTTAAGCTTTGTAAATGACCTCACCCTACGCAGACCGTGCCAGAGGAAGCTGGGAAATGTTTCAGCCTCCTGTTCTGGTGAAGAGATCCTGGCAGACAATACTCAAAGTCATTGAACTTTTCCTCTGGAGACAATTACGCCAACAGCTGGGACCATATTTAACACGGACATTCCAGAATAGCCATTTCCGGTGGAGTGCAGGCCAGTGAAGGCCCATTGAGGGAAATATCAGAATGGAAGAGGAAAGTATGAGAAAACCAAGTTCTGATGCACAAATCTGTTTTCAGTTATTTTTTAGACTTCTTCTCTAAACTTTGATTTATTTTGAGATATTGGATCATTAGGACATTTATTGAAATCAAAACATACGAGAAATCAAATTTTTTCATCTTTAACAATGTATTGTATTTTTTTTCTTTTTGTAAAATCATTTTTAAAGCAACCTGCAGTGGTGGGATGAAACAAAGTACATTCTTTTCAATAATACTCCATATATATATATATAGACACATATCTGTACTTTATAGTCCAGAGCGGAGACTTGACAAAAATAATGTAGAGGGCCTTTACGTTAGGGAATAGCTGCAATTACTTTTTTTCAAATACTTTAAGTATAGTTAATGCAAGTACTTACTTTTACTCGAGTAGAAGAGTTGATGTGTTACTTTTACATTTCTGTAAAATGTTTGAGTATACTTGAATACTCAAGTAAATATAAAATGTATTGGAGTATAATTTAAGAACAGTATTTCCGTCTGAAATGTGGTGGAGTGGATGCATATAGAATAAAATGAAAATATCCATGTCAAGTGTAAGTACATAAACACTGTACTATACAGAAAGGGCTTGAGTAAATGTACTCAGTTATTTTCCAGCAGTGCTGCAGGCTCTGTCCTTTGTTAAAACTAGGCCAAAACATTAAATTTGTACTGATCTTTATGTCTGTTATCCTGATGTTTTTCCCGCAGATGATGGAGCTGTTTCTGTTTAACAGCATGCCGTGACTTTCATGTTGCGGTCGTCCAATTTGACTCTGTTCTCCTCTCACTTACATGAAAGCTTATGGGGCATTGCAGTGCCAGCCGTTTGTTGACTGGCCGTACTGAAACCATTTATTTGCACCTTCCCAAATGTCTCTGCATTGGTCCAGGATCCAGCCTCTGTCAGAAGCACTGCGAGACCTCTACAGGCAGTTTAACTCGCTAAAAGACGAGCTGGGGAGCCTCAGCACAAAGTTTGACCAAGTGGAGGCTTTTGTGGACGACCCCAGGAACGGCAGATCCACTCAGCCTGAGCGACCCATACCGAGGATTCACCCCAGGGTTGGACTGAGGTCTCCACTGCGGGCACAGATGAGGGCTCCTGACAGGAGGATTGTCAGGGGGCCAACGCTGATCAGAGCGAGGAGGAAAGGGCTTCAGAGACCTTAGACCCCTTGCCCAGTGGTTACATATGCTGATGCGTTGAACGGGAGCAGATGTGTTCATAGATTGTTCAGAAGACTTTGAATCATTTCTGGTATTTTATGTGTGTGATGTGATAAAAGATGACGTAAAGAAAACTTTAGTAGAAATAGACTTCAAATGTACTCATCTTAGCCTCTCTGTGCAAAGTCACTTTCAACCACAGGGAGGCAGTATTTACCAAATTATCCCTGACTATCATCTGGCTGCTCTGTGTAAAACATTAAACTAACATGACGTACTGCAGCTATGCATCCTCTTACTACAATAAGATGAGCAGAGGAATGTTATTAATGAGAGTTAATTATGGTGATGAGTTTGTAAAAATAAAGGTGATGGTTTTATCCCCCGGATGTTGAAATTAAAGTAACAAATGCGTGACAATAGAATTGACAATGTTTTGTTGTACAAATAAAAGCTTTTGCCTCTGCTGACAGTAACGGACGTAGTTGAGGCATGAAGTCGAACAAAAGCTCCTCATAGCAGTAGAGCAGTGTCAGTGTTGCATCTTCCAAACCATAGTGTCTAAATATAGATGGACAACACGCCTCCATTTCCTCCACTTTCCAGAGAGGAAGCTAAAATAGATGGCACATAGGAATTCTGAAATTTTTCGGCCTTTATTTCATGTGGAGCTAGCGACTGCATGAATGAGATCAAGGGATGGGGCTGCAATATCGAGGTCCTGACGAAGCACGCTCTCGACCAATCACAAATCAGTCTCAGCTGTCAATCATGATGTTTAACCCCTTTTTATGTCATCAATAACTAATTGAAACCACAGCTACTGGAAAGATTAACACTCAAACATACATCAGTGTGATGAGAACTACCTAAAAAAAGGTATTTGACATGTACATTTAATGTTGGTCAGTGGATGGGACCATAACATGGAGGAGGCAGGGTTTCTGACCTAATAATAACTTTATGTATAGAAACAAATAGCTTTACAAGGGCAGCGTAATAAAACAGAGCACAGCAAGAATGAACAAATCACAAATATTAAAGACAGTATTCATTTAAAAGAACTCGAAAAGACATATAATTCTTTTAAATGAAGTGTTAAAATTATCATTCATTAAAAAAGAAATAAAATTCAGGTAAAATCAAGCTCTCCGATGAAAGTGTGTTTTAACACAGGATGTAAAAGAGATCTCAGATAACCTGATTTCCTCAGGCAGATTATTGCAGAGTCTTGGGGCCCTCACAGCAAACACTCTGTCCCCTTTAGTTTTTAATCTAGTATTTGGAACACAGAGAAGACCTCTGCCTGAGGATGTCCATGTACGTGAGGGGTAGTAAAATACTAAAAGGTCTGATATGTAGCTTGGAGAAATGCCACGGAGAGATTTAAAAGTAATCAGCAAAATCTTAAAATCTCTTCTAAAACATAGAGGAAGCCAGTGTGAAGACTAGAACAGGAGTGATGTGGTCTTATGGTTCTGTTTGAAAGCCTGGCAGCTGAGTTCTGTTCAGTCTGGAGTCCATCAATAGACTTTTGGGTGAGGGAAGTAAAAAGGCTGTTTCAATAGGAGGCGTGATGAAATAAAAGCATGTAAAATCATCTGCAGGCAGCCACTAGGGGGTGATGGAGTCACTTTGGCTTCACTTCAGGGGAGCTGGCACGTCGGCCATCTTTACAGTCTGTGCTCTGAACCCTCTCATCTGTCTGCAGTCAGCTCACTTCCAGGTTCCAAGGCCCCTCTCAGCACACACTGACAACTGTCTGCACTCTCATCACTGCTCTAACATGTGTGACGGTGGTGATTGACATTTCTTTAAACCATTTAAATGCTTTTATTAAATTAGTCCCACCTACATCACTTAAATGATGCATACCATGCCTACCTACCTACATTTAAAAGTAAAGAAATACACGGCACCCTCAGGTCAATTAAAAAAACAATGTGAACATTTTAGACTCTTCTGAAGGACAATTATTCATCATTTACTTACACTGTCATGCTTCATTCTGTTACATTCAAGAATCATTCAATACAAAAAAACAATGTGATTTCATGAGCAGTTGACACGTCAGAACAGTCAAATGAGCTGCAACTGAAACAGAGTTTTTATCAGTGAAGCGTAACCTCTCAACCTCACCCTCTTCCTACCCAGGATGCACCTGCAGGCCGCCTCTCCTGATTTATAACTTCATAAATGAAAAGGTCAAGGGTCAGACCTGTGTAGAATGACAGGAAACTGTCCCTGACTGCAAACACACCACTGTTTTAATAAGTGCTATTTGGTCAATCACAACATTTTAACTGTATGTGTTTAAATTATGTTCATATCCTAAAGAGATTGATCTTGATGAAGGTGATTTTAACTGACTTAAAGGGATAGTTCACCCAAAATGAAAATTCACTCATTACTGAAAAAAAACAATATCAAGCCTCTATACTGCTCCTGTGATGTCATCCAAGTGTCCGTAAGCCCACATTCAAATCTCACCTGAACAGCTTCATTTACACCATGTTTTTAGTCTTAATATCCTCTGATATCCTCCTCTGGAGCCACGTTCACACGTAGATCACAGAGAACATTCAGACTAAAAACATGGTGTAAATTACCTCCTTTCGTGTTATATTGGATTTGGCTGCAACGCTGTTTACCCCTGAAATCCAAAAGTGTTTTGTGGACTCAAACACTTCACCCACCCCCCTTCGGCATAGTGGTGAATAATGAGTGAATTTAATTTTTGGGTGAACTATCCCTTTAAGTTTGCAAAATAATGGAAACACTTTAAAACACACAAATCAATGAAATTTCACCTACACTGAGAATAATGGATAAATTAAATATTTCTCCATAAAGAGATTAAGTGCACATGACAAACCATGCAGACTTAACCAAAGCTCCTCCTCCTGTCCCTCTCTCAGTTTCAGGTTTGTATTAAATTGCTCCTCCAGCACCTCCTCTCCTCATCCTCCAAACCCTCTCATCTGACCCTCATCACCCTCTCAAGTGACAAGGCCACTCTCAGCACACACTGACAACATGCTGGGGACCCTCTGCACTCTCATCACCGCTCTAACATGTAAGGAGGCTGACTTACTGCAGCTCCGGCCTCGTGTTGGATTCATCAGTCTGTGTGTTTCTCTTGACTCCGTGTGGTCTTGTTGTTTCCAGGTGTGAGTGGTGTGACGGTGGTGACACAGAAGCCTCCTGTTGTGACCGTGAGGAAAGGAGAGACAGTCACCATGGACTGTAACCTGGGGACTGTTACTGACAAATCTGTTCGCTGGTATAAACAGATTCAGGAGGAGTTCCTCAGCATGTAGTGAGGTTTTATCATGGATGGAGCTCTCCACTATGGTTCTGGTTTCTCTTCTCCCAAATTCACATCCACTCATCAGTCGACATCAGATTATCGTTTGATCATAAACAACGTGGAGGAGGGAGACTCTGCTGTTTATTACTGTCACACATGGGACGACTCTGCTAAAGAACACGTATCACAGTGATTCACACTGTGACAAAAACCTCCAGGGAGGGACACTCAGCTGCTGTTAACACACCCGACCAACATCAAACACTATAAGTCAAAAAACATTGAGGGTGATTGAATAAATTCTCCTGCAGACACAATATTTGAAACAAGTGCAGCAGTTTTTTTTTTGTATAATAAACAGACTGATGAAGAGAATGAGACGTTCACAGTGAACATTGGTCTCAACAGGAAGTTTCAGCTCCACTCCCCTCAGAGAGCGTCAGGAGGTTTTTGTACAGCCATGTGCACAAACTGAATCACTGTGGTATTCGGACAAGGGACCAAGCTGATTGTGACAGGTAAGAACTTTTTAACTGATCAATAAACACAATTGATATTTTGCATCCAACCAAATGGACAGAAAAGAATAAATGTGTGTTTGTTGATTCTGTAAAATATTTAACCTTTATTTGTGAATTTAAGATTGTTATATTTTTGTATACCAGCTTTGCCTTGATACCACACTTTGTATGACACAGAAATGTGCTAATGATCTCAACATTGGAAATGTTTTATACAAATGATTCGCCTGTTTTTAATAAGAATATACTTATATATTTCAGTTCCACATGTTGTGAGAAATTTAATCTTTGTAAAATCTATTTACCTTTACAATAACAATGATGATCCACTGTATTTGTTGTTTGGTTCATAGGATTAGTTTTTAACGTATCTTAATTCTCTTTTGAAATCGTCTTTGGTTATTAGATAAACACAAAAAGTAAGAACTTAAATGTCACTGACTGAAATCGTTGTATGGAAAACAAATATGATTTTGTTAGACACAATCAATAAATGTATAATGTTTTGAAAGACTTATGGATCATATTCTATGAACAGTGTTAATTAAAAAAGACAAACTGTAAATATTTTAGATGCTTCTGCAGCATGAAAACTCTTTATCCTTCACTGAGACTGTCATGTTTTCCATCAATCAGTGTATTCCTAGTAATTAATGTCCTTGTTGTATTTCCAGGCTCCAGCCTCTCTCCTCCTGTCCTGACTGTCTTCCCTCCGTCCAGTGCTGAGCTCCGCTCCAACAAAGCCACTCTGCTCTGTCTGTCCAGTCAGTCTGTGCCTTTTGCAGAAGTGACCTGGTTGGTCGGTGGGAGTCCAGTGAGCAGTGGGATCTCTACCAGCACCGCCGTCCACCAACCGGACCAGACTTTCCAAATCAGCAGCTATCTGGCCATCCAGACGTCAGACTGGAACATGGACAAGCTTTACACATGTAAAGTGTCTCTGGGCTCCCAGACGTCAGAGGAAAACATCAACAAGTCCGTCTGCACCACTGAAGAATAACAGAGGAGCAGAATCACCGTTTAAAACCTGCTTCTTTTTTCCTGTTTGTGTTTTGTTTCATGCAGGAAAATGCGTTTGTATGCTTGTGACACACGTTGTGAGGGTTGGGTGGTGGTGTTCTATCAACTTTGCATCTGTTGCTTTCAATAAAAAATCATTTTTTCCAAAACACGTCTGAAATAGTTTGTTCTCACTGCAGCTGAGACAATGATATTTTGATATCATTAACAATAACTTCACCAGCGCCTGATTCTGCTGTAACGTTTCTCAACACAAATGACAGCAAAGTTTGTTTCTGTTTTTGTCAGTAAATTTACTTAATACTTGAAATGGTACAAAATGGCTCAGAGAGCAAAATGAGTTTTCCCTTATTTTGGTTTAGTGAATCAATGTAGTAACGTTCTCATAAACCTGTAGTAACTGAATCTGAATTTTCATCCTCGGAAGCATCACCTCTCCACTCCACCTTTTTTTCTCCTTCCCAGATGCACCTGTGCACCCGCTCTCCTTATTTATAGCCCTAATTAAATATAGATCAGTGTCAGCTCTCTTAAAATAATGTTTTAATCTAATCAGCAGTATGTGTGGAAACTGGAGACATGGAGGGGAACATATACAACAAGTTTTCTCCTTCCAGGAGTCAGAGTGTGAAAACTCAGTTGACTATGGTTCTCCACAACAAATGCTAAAAAGGCAACAATGCATCTGTTAGAAAAAGAAAGAAACAGGGAATTTAATTATTCCTAACTAAGTGTCACATTATCTTCAGTATTAAACATGGGGGTTTAATACCTGTGGGTTAATACTGATGTGATTTCACAGAGAACATTTCTGCTGACGTCCTGTTTGTGAGCTGCTCTGATTAGGACTTGAATTTATTTAGTAATTTTGTGGAAATCATTAATCATCACACATCGATGAGTGAAGCATATAAATGAAGGAATGGTAAAGCAGTTAGATTGGTATAGAATAACTAATCACCTCAACCATCACTAGATGTGCGTCACACTTTTATTACATTGAGGAAATTTAAATCAGCAAATGAACACATTGATTCTTTGTTGCTCACTTCCTGTTAATTGATTGTTTCATGATGAGTGGAAAGTTATATTAACATTTTTGTAAACAATAATTATTACAACAATTTTAAAACTTTTCTGAGATCATGATTTCTGCTTTAGTGTTGGACTTTTTTTTGTTAAAGCATATCAGATATATAATCACAAACATTTAGATTTGTGTAGTAATCCAGGAAAATAATCTGGGATGTTTTGACATTTCATTTTGGTATATTATATAAGAATAATCAGAGGTTTCAACTTCTGTGGACAGAGAGCATCACCTGATGGCTTCACAGTCGGTCAACATGTGTCAGCAGGAGAAAAAGCAGAAGTGTTAAGTGAGGAGGTTTTTGTCACAGTGTAAATCACTGTGATACACTCATTAGCAGAGTCGTCCCATGCTACAGTGATAAAACAGCAGAGTCTCCCTCCTCCACGTTGTTTATGATCAAACGATAATCTGTTGTCGACTGATGAGTGGATGTGAATTTGGGAGAAGAGAAACCAGAACCATAGCTGGAGAGCTATGACCATGAAAACCTTAGTACATACTGAGGAACTCCTCCTGGAATCTGTTTACACCAGTAGCAAACGGTTACTAAGAGTCCCCTGGTTACAGTCCATGGTGACTGTCTCTCCTTTCCTCACGGTCACAACAGGAGGCTTCTGTGTCACCACCGTCACACCACTCACACCTGGAAACAACAAGACCACACGGAGTCAAGAGAAACACACAGACTGATGAATCCAACACGAGGCCGGAGCTGCAGTAAGTCAGCCTCCTTACATGTTAGAGCGGTGATGAGAGTGCAGAGGGTCCCCAGCATGTTGTCAGTGTGTGCTGAGAGTGGCCTTGTCACTTGAGAGGCTGATGAGGGTCAGATGAGAGGGTTTGGAGGATGAGGAGAGGAGGTGCTGGAGGAGCAATTTAATACAAACCTGAAACTGAGAGAGGGACAGGAGGAGGAGCTTCAGTTAGATCTATTTGACACTTAGATAATGGTTTATGTTGATGAATTTCCAATGGCAAACATATATATTCTCCCCAATTAAATACATCATTAAATCCTTCAGTCAATAATTGAATATCTTCATATAATGTTCTCTGCATATAGGACAGTGTGAATGTTAAGATGAATATAAGAGTTGTTACAGGATCTAAATTGATATTACAGAAACGTTTTGTGTTGGATGTAATATCATCAAGTTGGTTCAAGACTTTTCCTTTTAAACTTTGGGATTTCACTGACACCTGACCTCTTTGTTCACATGGAGCTACGAGAGAGGAGGCGTGCAGGTGCATCCTGGGAGGGAGGAAAGTGAGTCATGGAGAGACGCTGCTCCACTAAAAATGCAAACACCTTGATATTAAACCTGGAATTGTCATTTGTGCCGGTGAAGATGTTCTGAACTTATCCACTTGTTACTCTCTGGTGTGTGTTTTTGTGCAGAGTGAGGTGACCAATAATATTTCCAGAATTTGTGATGCCTGAAAAGAAAAGGAACAACTCTCCAGTCAACAGAGTGACTGACCGGATGAGGAGCTGTGGTTAAACTCATGGTTTACTAACCGTCTCACTTCTGTTCATCGTTTCAAAGATTTGTCCAAGATCCTACAGATGTCACTCATGCTGGTTTGTGCAACGTTTGAATCTTCACATTTCTTTGTTTCAGTTGGAGTAACCGGAGATGGGAGATCAATACGTTTTCTGCAACTTAAAATGAGGCATCTATTGCAGGACACAAGCACATGTACAAATTTTCTAAATTAATATTCATGAGCTAGGACTGACTAATACTAATAACTGAATCATCAGTTTCCAGTCCAGTGAATTGACTCTGAACCTCCTAATTTACATGAAGCTATATAAAGACAGGAGGCCTTCAGGTGCATCCTGCAGATCAGAGAGGGGAGTTGAGACATGAGCCCCCCCCCCCCCCCCCCTGTGCCTTTCTATCAATGATCCAGTGCAACGATCACCACAGTTTACACTGACAACTGTCTGCACTCTCATCACTGCTCTAACATGTGTGACGGTGGTGATTGACATTTCTTTAAACCATTTAAATGTATTTATTTAATAAGTTCCCACTACATCACTTAAATGATGCATACCATGCCAACCTACCTACATTTAAAAGTAAAGAAATACACGCCACCCTCAGGTCACTTAAAAAAACAAATGTGAACATTTTAGACTCTTCTGAAGCATGACAATTATTCATCATTTACTTACACTGTCATGCTTCATTCTGTTACATTCACGAATCATTCAATACAAAAAAAAAAGTGATTTCAGTAGCAGTTGACACGTCAGAACAGTCAAATGAGCTGCAACTGAAACAGAGTTTTTATCAGTGAAGCGTAACCTCTCAACCTCACCCTCTTCCTACCCAGGATGCACCTGCAGGCCGCCTCTCCTGATTTATAACTTCATGTAAATGAAAAGGTCAAGGGTCAGACCTGTGTAGAATGACAGGAAACTGTCCCTGACTGCAAACACACCACTGTTTTAATAAGTGCTATTTGGTCAATCATACATTTTAACTGTGATGTGTTTAAATTATGTTCATATCCTAAATAGATGATTGTTGTTGACTAATTAAAATCTTGATGAAGGTGATTTTAACTGACTTAAAGGGATAGTTCACCCAAAACTGAAAATTCACTCATTATGAAAAAAAACATATCAGTCCTCCATACTGCTCCTGTGATGTCATCCAAGTGTCCGTAAGCCCTGACATTCAAATCTCACCTGAACAGCTTCATTTACACCATGTTTTTAGTCTTAATATCCTCTGATATCCTCCTCTGGAGCCACGTTCACACGTAGATCACAGAGAACATTCAGACTAAAAACATGGTGTAAATTACCTCCTTTCGTGTTATATTGGATTTGGCTGCAACGCTGTTTACTCCTGAAATCAAAAGTGTTTTGTGGACTCAAACACTTCACCCACCCTCATTGGCATAGTGGTGAATAATGAGTGATTTAAATTTTTGGGTGAACTATCCCTTTAAGTTTGCAAAATAATGGAAACACTTTAAAACACACAAATCAATGAAAGTATTCACCTACACTGAGAATAATGGATAAATGAAATATTTCTCCATAAAGAGGATTAAAGTACACATGACAAACCATGCAGACTTAACCAAAGCTCCTCCTCCTGTCCCTCTCTCAGTTTCAGGTTTGTATTAAATTGCTCCTCCAGCACCTCCTCTCCTCATCCTCCAAACCCTCTCATCTGACCCTCATCACCCTCTCAAGTGACAAGGCCACTCTCAGCACACACTGACAACATGCTGGGGACCCTCTGCACTCTCATCACCGCTCTAACATGTAAGGAGGCTGACTTACTGCAGCTCGGCCTCGTGTTGGATTCATCAGTCTGTGTGTTTCTCTTGACTCCGTGTGGTCTTGTTGTTTCCAGGTGTGAGTGGTGTGACGGTGGTGACACAGAAGCCTCCTGTTGTGACCGTGAGGAAAGGAGAGACAGTCACCATGGACTGTAACCTGGGGACTGTTACTGACATCTGCTCGCTGGTATAAACAGATTCCAGGAGGAGTTCCTCAGTATGTAGTGAGGTTTTATCATGATGGAGCTCTCCAATATGGTTCTGGTTTCTCTTCTCCCAAATTCACATCCACTCATCAGTCGACACAGATTATCGTTTGATCATAAACAACGTGGAGGAGGGAGACTCTGCTGTTTATTACTGTCACATGGGACGACTCTGCTAAAGAAACGTATCACAATGATTCACACTGTGACAAAAACCTCAGGGAGGGACACTCAGCTGCTGTCAACACACCGACCAACATCAAACACTATAAGTCAAGAAAAACATTGAGGGTGATTGAATAAATTCTCCTGCAGACACAATGTTTGAAACAAGTGCAGCAGTTTTTTTAATTTAAATAAACAGACTGATGAAGAGAATGAGACGTTCACAGTGAACGTTGGTCTCAACAGGAAGTTTCAGCTCCACTCCCCTCAGAGAGCGTCAGGAGGTTTTTGTACAGCCATGTGCACAAACTGAATCACTGTGGTATTCGGACAAGGGACCAAGCTGATTGTGACAGGTAAGAACTTTTAACTGATCAATAAACACAATTGATATTTTGCTCCAACCAAATGGACAGAAAAGAATAAATGGTGTTTGTTGATTCTGTAAAATATTTAACATTTATTTGTGAATTTAAGATTGTTATATTTTTGTATACCAGCTTTGCCTTGATACCACAACTTTGTATTTGACACAGAAATGTGCAATGATCTCAACATGGAAATGTTTTCTACAAATGATTCGCCTGTTTTTAATAAGAATATACTTATAATATTCAGTTCCACATGTTGTGAGAAATTTAATCTTTGTAAAATCTATTTACCTTTACAATAACAATGATGATCCACTGTATTTGTTGTTTGTTCATAGGATTAGTTTTTAACGTATCTTAATTCTCTTTTGAAATCGTCTTTGGTTATTAGATAAACACAAAAAAGTAAGAACTTAAATCTCACTGACTGAAATCGTTGTATTGGAAAACAAATATGATTTTGTTAGACACAATCAATAAATGTAAATGTTTTGAAAGACTTATGGATCATATTCTATGAACAGTGTTAATTAAAAAAGACAAACTGTAAATATTTTAGATGCTTCTGCAGCATGAAAACTCTTTATCCTTCACTGAGACTGTCATGTTTTCCATCAATCAGTATTCCTAGTAATTAATGTCCTTGTTGTATTTCCAGGCTCCAGCCTCTCTCCTCCTGTCCTGACTGTCTTCCTCCGTCCAGTGCTGAGCTCTGCTCCAACAAAGCCACTCTGCTCTGTCTGTCCAGTCAGTCTGTGCCTTTGCAGAAGTGACCTGGTTGGTCGGTGGGAGTCCAGTGAGCAGTGGGATCTCTACCAGCACCGCCGTCCACAACCGGACCAGACTTTCCAAATCAGCAGCTATCTGGCCATCCAGACGTCAGACTGGAACATGGACAAGCTTTACACATGTAAAGTGTCTCTGGGCTCCCAGACGTCAGAGGAAAACATCAACAAGTCCGTCTGCACCACTGAAGAATAACAGAGGAGCAGAATGACCATTTAAAACCTGCTTCTTTTTTCCTGTTTGTGCTTTGTTTCATGCAGGAAAATGCGTTTGTATGCTTGTGACACACGTTGTGAGGGTTGGGTGGTGGTGTTCTATCAACTTTGCATCTGTTGCTTTCAATAAAAAATCATTATTCCAAAACACGTCTGAAATAGTTTGTTCTCACTGCAGCTGAGACAATGATATTTTGATATCATTAACAATAACTTCACCAGCGCCTGATTCTGCTGTAACGTTTCTCAACACAAATGACAGCAAAGTTTGTTTCTGTTTTTGTCAGTAAAATTACTTATACTTGAAATGGTACAAAATGGCTCAGAGAGCAAAATAGTTTCCCTTATTTTGGTTTAGTGAATCAATGTAGTAACGTTCCATAAACCTGTAGTAACTGAATCTGAATTTTCATCCTCGGAAGCATCACTCTCCACTCCACCTTTTTTCTCCTTCCCAGATGCACCTGTGCACCCGCTCTCCTTATTTATAGCCCTAATTAAATAAAAGTCAAGTGTCAGCTCTTTAAAATAATGTTTTAATCTAATCAGCAGTATGTGTGGAAACTGGAGACATGGAGGGGAACATATACAACAAGTTTCTCCTTCCCAGGAGTCAGAGTGTGAAAACTTCAGTTGACTATGGTTCTCCAATGACAAATGCTAAAAAGGCAACAATGCATCTGTTAGAAAAAGAAACAAAACAGGGAATTTAATTATTCCTAACTAACTGTCACATTATCTTGCAGTATTAAACATGGGGGTTTAATACCTGTGGGTTAATACTGATGTGATTTCACAGATAACATTTCTGCTGACGTCCTGTTTGTGAGCTGCTCTGATTAGGACTTGAATTTATTTAATTTTGTGGAAATTGTATTAATCATCACACATCGATGATGAAGCATATAAATGAAGGAATGGTAAAGCAGTTAGATTGGTATAGAATAACTAATCACCTCAACCATCACTAGATGTGCGTCACACTTTTATTACATTGAGGAAATTTAAATCAGCAAATGAACACATTGATTCTTTGTTGCTCACTTCCTGTTAATTGATTGTTTCATGATGAGTGGAAAGTTATATTAACATTTTCTGTAAACAATAATTATTACAACAATTTTAAAACTTTTCTGAGATCATGATTTGTGCTTTAGTGTTGTTTTTTTGTTAAAGCTTATCATATAATAATCACAAAATTTAGATTTGTTAGTAATCCAGGAAAATAATCTGGGATGTTTTAACATTTACATTTTGTATATTATATATACGTATAATCAGAGGTTTCAACTTCTGTGGACAGAGAGCATCACCTGATGGCTTCACAGTCGGTCAACATGTGTCAGCAGGAGAAAAAGCAGAAGTGTTAAGTGAGGAGGTTTTTGTCACAGTGTAATCACTGTGATACAGTCATTAGCAGAGCGTCCCATGTGCTACAGTGATAAACAGCAGAGTCTCCCTCCTCCACGTTGTTTATGATCAAACGATAATCTGTTGTCGACTGATGAGTGGATGTGAATTTGGGAGAAGAGAAACCAGAACCATAGCTGGAGAGCTGATCCATGATGAAACCTCAGTACATACTGAGGAACTCCTCCTGGAATCTGTTTATACCAGTAGCATAATACCAGTAACAGTCCCCAGGTTACAGTCCATGGTGACTGTCTCTCCTTTCCTCACGGTCACAACAGGAGGCTTCTGTGTCACCACCGTCACACCACTCACACCTGGAAACAACAAGACCACACGGAGTCAAGAGAAACACACAGACTGATGAATCCAACACGAGGCCGGAGCTGCAGTAAGTCAGCCTCCTTACATGTTAGAGCGGTGATGAGAGTGCAGAGGGTCCCCAGCATGTTGTCAGTGTGTGCTGAGAGTGGCCTTGTCACTTGAGAGGGTGATGAGGGTCAGATGAGAGGGTTTGGAGGATGAGGAGAGGAGGTGCTGGAGGAGCAATTTAATACAAACCTGAAACTGAGAGAGGGACAGGAGGAGGAGCTTCAGTTAGATCTATTTGACACTTAGATAATGGTTTTATGTTGATGAATTTCCAATGGCAAACATATATTCCCCCAATTAAATACATCATTAAATCCTTCAGTCAATAATTGAATATCTTCATATAATGTTCTCTGCATATAGGACAGTGTGAATGTTAAGATGAATATAAGAGTTGATTACAGGATCTAAATTGATATTACAGAAACGTTTTGTGTTGATGTAATATAATGAAGTTGGTTTCAAGACTTTTCCTTTTAAACTTTGGGATTTCACTGACACCGACCTCTTTGTTCACATGGAGCTACGAGAGAGGAGGCGTGCAGGTGCATCCTGGGAGGGAGGAAAGTGAGTCATGGAGAGACGCTGCTGCACTAAAAATGCAAACACCTTGATATTAAACCTGGAATTGTCATTTGTGCCGGTGAAGATGTTCTGAACTTATCCACTTGTTACTCTCTGGTGTGTGTTTTTGTGCAGAGTGAGGTGACCAATAATATTTCCAGAATTTGTGATGCTGAAAAGAAAAGGAAAACTCTCCAGTCAACAGAGTGACTGACCGGATGAGGAGCTGTGGTTAAACTCATGGTTTACTAACCGTCTCACTTCTGTTCATCGTTTCTAAAAGATTTGTCCGAGATCCTACAGATGTCACTCATGCTGGTTTGTGCAACGTTTGAATCTTCACGTTTCTTTGTTTCAGTTGGAGTAACCGGAGATGGGAGATCAATACGTTTTCTGCAACTTAAAATGAGGCATCTATTGCAGGACACAAGCACATGCACATATTTTCAAATGAATATTCATGAGCTAGACTGACTAATACTAATCACTGAATCATCAGTTTCCAGTCCAGTGAATTGACTCTGAACCTCCTAATTTACATGAAGCTATATAAAGACAGGAGGCCTTCAGGTGCATCCTGCAGATCAGAGAGGGGAGTTGAGACATGAGCACCCCCCCCCCTGCCCCCCCCCCCCCCCCCCCCCCCCCCCCCCCCCCCCCCCCCCCCCCCCCCCCCCCCCCCCCCTGTGCCTTTCTATCAATGATCCAGTGCAACGATCACCACAGCTTACACTGACAACTGTCTGCACTCTCATCACTGCTCTAAGATGTGTGACGGTGGTGATTGACATTTCTTTAAACCATTTAAATGTATTTATTTAATAAGTTCCCAGCTACATCACTTAAATGATGCATACCATGCCTACCTACCTACATTTAAAAGTAAAGAAATACACGCCACCTCAGGTCACTTAAAAAAACAAATGTGAACATTTTAGACTCTTCTGAAGCATGACAATTATTCATCATTTACTTACACTGTCATGCTTCATTCTGTTACATTCACGAATCATTCAATACAAAAAAAACAATGTGATTTCAGTAGCAGTTGACACGTCAGAACAGTCAAATGAGCTGCAACTGAAACAGAGTTTTTATCAGTGAAGCGTAACCTCTCAACCTCACCCTCTTCCTACCCAGGATGCACCTGCAGGCCGCCTCTCCTGATTTATAACTTCATGTAAATGAAAAGGTCAAGGGTCAGACCTGTGTAGAATGACAGGAAACTGTCCCTGACTGCAAACACACCACTGTTTTAATAAGTGCTATTTGGTCAATCATACACATTTTAACTGTGATGTGTTTAAATTATGTTCATATCCTAAATAGATATTGTTGTTGACTAATTAAAATCTTGATGATGGTGATTTTAACTGTGACTTAAAGGGATAGTTCACCCAAAACTGAAAATTCACTCATTACTGAAAAAAAACAATATCAAGCCTCTATACTGCTTCTGTGATGTCATCCAAGTGTCCGTAAGCCCTGACATTCAAATCTCACCTGAACCAGCTTCATTTACACCATGTTTTTAGTCTTAATATCCTCTGATATCCTCCTCTGGAGCCACGTTCACACGTAGATCACAGAGAACATTCAGACTAAAAACATGGTGTAAATTACCTCCTTTCGTATTATATTGGATTTGGCTGCAACGCTTTTACCCTGAAATCCAAAAGTGTTTTGTGGACTCAAACACTTTCCATCGGCATAGTGGTGAATAATGAGTGATTTAAAATTTTTGGTGAACTATCCTTTAAGTTTGCAAAATATGGAAACACTTAAAACACACAAATCAATGAAAGTATTCACCTACACTGAGAAAATGGAGAGAAGAAATATTTCTCCATGAAGAGGATTAAAGTACAAAGCTCCTCCTCCTGTCCCTCTCTCAGTTTCAGGTTTGTATTAAATTGCTCCTCCAGCACCTCCTCTCCTCATCCTCCAAACCCTCTCATCTGACCCTCATCTCCTCTCAAGTGACAAGGCCACTCTCAGCACACACTGACAACATGCTGGGGACCCTCTGCACTCTCATCACCGCTCTAACATGTAAGGAGGCTGACTTACTGCAGCTCCGGCCTCGTGTTGGATTCATCAGTCTGTGGTTTCTCTTGACTCCGTGTGGTCTTGTTGTTTCCAGGTGTGAGTGGTGTGACGGTGGTGACACAGAAGCCTCCTGTTGTGACCGTGAGGAAAGGAGAGACAGTCACCATGGACTGTAACCTGGGGACTGTTACTGACGACTCTGCTCTGGTATAAACAGATTCCAGGAGGAGTTCCTCAGTATGTACTGAGTTTATCATGGATGGAGCTCTACAACTATGGTTCTGGTTTCTCTTCTCCCAAATTCACATCCACTCATCAGTCAACAACAGATTATCGTTTGATCATAAACAACGTGGAGGAGGGAGACTCTGCTGTTTATTACTGTCAAACATGGGACAGTCTGCTAGAAAACGTATCACAATGATTCACACTGTGACAAAAACCTCAGGGAGGGACACTCAGCTGCTGTCAAACATCCGACCAACATCAAACACTATAAGTCAAGAAAAACATTCAGGTGATTGAATAAATTCTCCTGCAGACACAATGTTTGAAACAAGTGCAGCAGTTTTTTTAATTTAGTAAATAAACAGACAGATGAAGAGAATGAGACGTTCACAGTGAACGTTGGTCTCAACAGGAAGTTTCAGCTCCACTCCCCTCAGAGAGCGTCAGGAGGTTTTTGTACAGCCATGTGCACAAACTGAATCACTGTGGTATTCGGACAAGGGACCAAGCTGATTGTGACAGGTAAGAATTTTTAACTGATCAATAAACACAATTGATATTTTGCTCTGGCCCAAATGGACAGAAAAGAATAAATGTGTTTGTTGATTTGAAAATATTTAACATTTTATTTGGTGAATTTAAGATTGTTAATTTTTGAATATCAGCTTTGCCTTGATACCACACTTTGTATTTGACACAGAAATGTGCCAATGATCACAAGACTGGAAATGTTTTCTACAAATGATTCCTGTTTTTAATAAGAATATACTTATTACTATTCAGTTCCACATGTTGTGAGAAATTAATCTTTGTAAAATCTATTTACCTTTACAATAACAATGATGATCCACTGTCTTTGTTGTTTGCTTCATAGGATTAGTTTTTAACGTATCTTAATTTCTTTTTGAAATCGTCTTTGGTTATTAGATAAACACAAAAAGTAAGAACTTAAATGTCATAATTTCTCACACTGACTGAAATAGTTGTATTGGAAAAAAATATGATTTTGTTAGACACAATCAATAAATGTATAATGTTTTGAAAGACTTATGGATCATATTCTATGACAGTGTTGATTAAAAAAAGACAAACTGTAAATATTTTAGATGCTTCTGCAGCATGAAAACTCTTTATCCTTCACTGAGACTGTCATGTTTTCCATCAATCAGTGTATTCCTAGTAATTAATGTCCTTGTTGTATTTCCAGGCTCCAGCCTCTCTCCTCCTGTCCTGACTGTCTTCCCTCCGTCCAGTGCTGAGCTCTGCTCCAACAAAGCCACTCTGCTCTGTCTGTCCAGTCAGTCTGTGCCTTTTGCAGAAGTGACCTGGTTGGTCGGTGGGAGTCCAGTGAGCAGTGGGATCTCTACCAGCACCGCCGTCCACCAACCGGACCAGACTTTCCAAATCAGCAGCTATCTGGCCATCCAGACGTCAGACTGGAACATGGACAAGCTTTACACATGTAAAGTGTCTCTGGGCTCCCAGACGTCAGAGGAAAACATCAACAAGTCCGTCTGCACCACTGAAGAATAACAGAGGAGCAGAATGACCATTTAAAACCTGCTTCTTTTTCCTGTTTGTGTTTTGTTTCATGCAGGAAAATGCGTTTGTATGCTTGTGACACACGTTGTGAGGGTTGGGTGGTGGTGTTCTATCAACTTTGCAACTGTTGCTTTCAATAAAAAATCATTTTTCCAAAACACGTCTGAAATAGTTTGTTCTCACTGCAGCTGAGACAATGATATTTTGATATCATTAACAATAACTTCACCAGCGCCTGATTCTGCTGTAACGTTTCTCAACACAAATGACAGCAAAGTTTGTTTCTGTTTTTGTTCGTACAATTTACTTAATACTTGAAATGGTACAAAATGGCTCAGAGAGCAAAATGAGTTTTCCCTTATTTTGGTTTAGTGAATCAATGTAGTAACGTTCTCATGAAACCTGTAGTAACTGAATCTGAATTTTCATCCTCGGAAGCATCACCTCTCCACTCCACCTTTTTTTCTCCTTCCCAGATGCACCTGTGCACCCGCTCTCCTTATTTATAGCCCTAATTAAATAATACAGACGAGTGTCAGCTCTCTATAAAATAATGTTTTAATCTAATCAGCAGTATGTGTGGAAACTGGAGACATGGAGGGGACATATACAACAAGTTTTCTCCTTCCCAGGAGTCAGAGTGTGAAAACTCAGTTGACTATGGTTCTCCAATGACAAATGCTAAAAAGGCAACAATGCATCTGTTAGAAAAAGAAACAAACAGGGAATTTAATTATTCCTAACTAAACTGTCACATTATCTGCAGTATTAAACATGGGGGTTTAATACCTGTGAGTTAATACTGATGTGATTTCACAGATAACATTTCTGCTGACGTCCTGTTTGTGAGCTGCTCTGATTAGGACTTGAATTTATTTAGTAATTTTGTGGAAATTGTATTAATCATCACACATCGATGAATGAAGCATATAAATGAAGGAATGGTAAAGCATTAGATTGGTATAGAATAACTAATCACCTCAACCATCACTAGATGTGCGTCACACTTTTATTACATTGAGGAAATTTAAATCAGCAAATGAACACATTGATTCTTTGTTGCTCACTTCCTGTTAATTGATTGTTTCATGATGAGTGGAAAGTTATATTAACATTTTCTGCAAACAATAATTATTACAACAATTTAAAACTTTTCTGAGATCATGATTTGTGCTTTAGTGTTGGACTTTTTTTTGTTAAAGCATATCAGATAAATATAATCACAAACATTTAGATTTGTGTAGTAATCCAGGAAAATAATCTGGGATGTTTTGACATTTTCATTTTGGTATATTATATATACATATAATCAGAGGTTTCAACTTCTGTGTACAGAGAGCATCACCTGATGGCTTCACAGTCGGTCAACATGTGTCAGCAGGAGAAAAAGCAGAAGTGTTAAGTGAGGAGGTTTTTGTCACAGTGTAAATCACTGTGATACGTGTTCACTAGCAGAGTGTCCCATGTGGTACAGTGATAAACAGCAGAATCTCCCTCCTCCACGTTGTTTATGATCAAACGATAATCTGTTGTCGACTGATGAGTGGATGTGAATTTGGGAGAAGAGAAACCAGAACCATATTTTGTAGAACTCCATCCATGATAAAACTCCAGTACATACTGAGGAACTCCTCCTGGAATCTGTTTATACCAGCGAGCAGAATAGCCAGTAACAGTCCCCAGGTTACAGTCCATGGTGACTGTCTCTCCTTTCCTCACGGTCACAACAGGAGGCTTCTGTGTCACCACCGTCACACCACTCACACCTGGAAACAACAAGACACACGGAGTCAAGAGAAACACACAGACTGAGAATCCAACACGAGGCCGGAGCTGCAGTAAGTCAGCCTCCTTACATGTTAGAGCGGTGATGAGAGTGCAGAGGGTCCCCAGCATGTTGTCAGTGTGTGCTGAGAGTGGCCTTGTCACTTGAGAGGGAGATGAGGGTCAGATGAGAGGGTTTGGAGGATGAGGAGAGGAGGTGCTGGAGGAGCAATTTAATACAACACTGAAACTGAGAGAGGGACAGGAGGAGGAGCTTCAGTTAGATCTATTTGACACTTAGATAATGGTTTTATGTTGATGAATTTCCAAGTGGCAAACACATATATTCCCCCAATTAAATACATATTAAATCCTTCAGTCAATAATTGAATATCTTCATATAATGTTCTCTGCATATAGGACAGTGTGAATGTTAAGATGAATATAAGAGTTGATTACAGGATCTACATTGATATTACAGAATCGTTTTGTGTCAGATTTAATATAATGAAGTTGGTTCAAGACTTTTCCTTTTAAAATTTGGGATTTCACTGACACCTGACCTCTTTGTTCACATGGAGCTATGAGAGAGGAGGCGTGCAGGTGCATCCTGGGAGGGAGGAAAGTGAGTCATGGAGAGACGCTGCTGCACTAAAAATGCAAACACCTTGATATTAAACCTGGAATTGTCATTTGTGCCGGTGAAGATGTTCTGAACTTATCCACTTGTTACTCTCTGGTGTGTGTTTTTGAGCAGAGTGAGGTGACCAATAATATTTCCAGAATTTGTAATGCCTGAAAAGAAAAGGAACAACTCTCCAGTCAACAGAGTGACTGAGGGATGAGGAGCTGTGGTTAAACTCATGGTTTACTAACCGTCTCACTTCTGCTCATCGTTTCTAAAAGATTTGTCCGAGATCCTACAGATGTCACTCATGCTGGTTTGTGCAACGTTTGAATCTTCACGTTTCTTTGTTTCAGTTGGAGTAACCGGAGATGGGAGATCAATACGTTTTCTGCAACTTAAAATGAGGCATCTATTGCAGGACACAAGCACATGTACAAATTTCTAAATTAATATTCATGAGCTAGGACTGACTAATACTAATCACTGAATCATCAGTTTCCAGTTCAGTGATTTGACTCTGAACCTCCTGATTTACATGAAGCTATATAAAGACAGGAGGCCTTCAGGTGCATCCTGCAGATCAGAGGGGAGTTGAGACATGAGCCCCCCCCCCTGTGCCTTTCTATCAACCATCCAGTGCTGCTCTCTATTGTCCAATTAACATCACTACACTGTGTACTGTAGATTTTATTATCCCTTTTCATCAGGTAGTGCAGATTGAACAGCACAATGTGGAGTCAGTTATTCTTAAGATCCAGATTTAAATTTAATATTATATATTGTAATTATTATTATTATGGGTCATACTAGACCCCAATGACCTCAGTCTGTCTGGACAGCATCACATTTTGGGGGTTCAGGAAAAGCAGAGACATGCAGTTCAAAATTAAATCTTTATTCAATAATGGAACGAGTAGAATGGAAGACCTGAGAAAAGAAATAAGATAAAGACAATTATAAGTAAAAACAAATAACTTCCTCTGTTTTAGTTTTATAAAAGCTCAAATAACAAAATACTGGGAGCACAGAGAACAACACACTTTACCTAAATAGCGGGGACCATTATGTAGGCAGCGTACTTACCACCACGTGGAGATTTTATCACAAACTCCAATAGACACAACCACGTGAGCACACGGTGATCACTACAACTTACACTGCAAGGACTAAACCACAACACACTGTTCAAAGTGACACCACCCTTCAGGTGGACACACTGCATGCAAAGTGGTGTGCATCCTACGACTGCTCCCCGTAGATCGTCCAGCTGCCTAAAACAAGAGCAAAGAGGGGGAGACTCAGTTGGTTCAGGGTCACGATAAAATATATTAAAAAAAAAACATTAGAGGGGATTTACATTGCTATTATATATTACCCTGCTCAATGAGGGGCCCTGCTGTGCAGCGACAATGGATGACTGACTCTGTACTGTGGCTCAAACAGGGGAGAGGCAAACCCTGAATCTTCTCTCAAACATGGGGCCACAGAAATCTGGGTCGAGACACAGCCACCCAACTGAATGTCCAAGACACCTCATTAGATTTCGAGCAGAAAAATAAAACATCTCCTTCTCCGAGTCTCCCTTACCTGCACAAACACAACAGTCACCATGTGCCAGGCATCAGACAAGAGGCAGTCATTGCCCACACCTGTCCTTATAAAGGCAGGGAGCTCTCCAATGCCACCTACCAGGGCGGTGCTCTAACTCCAGCTGTCAACCCTCACATATAGATGGACAACGCACCTCCACTTCCTCCCACTTTCCAGAGAGGAAGCTAAAATAGATGGCACATAGGAATTCTGAAATTTTTCGGCCTTTATTTCATGTGGAGCTAGCGACTACATGAATGAGATCAAGGGATGGGGCTGCAATATCGAGGTCCTGACGAAGCACGCTCTCGACCAATCACAAATCAGTCTCAGCTGTCAATCATGATGTTTAACCCCTTTTTATAGCATCAATAACTAATTGAAACCACAGCTACTGGAAAAATGAACACTCAAACATAAATCAGTGTGATGAGAACTACCTAAAAAAAGGTATTTGACATGTACATTTAATGTTGGTCAGTGGATGGGACCATAACATGGAGGAGGCAGGGTTTCTGACCTAATAATAACTTTATGTATAGAAACTAATAGCTTTACAGGGGCAGCAAAATAAAACAGAGCACAGCAAGAATGAACAAATCACAAATATTGAAGACAGTATTCATTTAAAATAACTCGAAAAGACATATAATTCTTTTAAATGAAGTGTTAAAATTATCATTCATTAAAAATGAATGGACAGCATCACATTTTGGGGGTTCAGGAAAAGCAGAGACATGCAGTTCAAACTTAAATCTTTATTCAATAATGGAACGAGTAGAATGGAAGACCTGAGAAAAGAAATAAGATAAAGACAATTATAAGTAAAAACAAATAACTTTCTCTGTTTTAGTTTTATAAAAGCTCAAAATAACAAAATACTGGGAGCACAGAGAACAACACACTTTTACCTGAATAGTGGGGACCATTATGTAGGCAGCGTACTTACCACCACGTGGAGATTCTATCACAAACCCCAATAGACACCACCACGTGAGCACACGGTGATCACTACAACTTACACTGCAAGGACTAAACCACAACACACTGTTCAAGTGACCACCACCCTTCAGGTGGACACACTGCATGCAAAGTGGTGTGCATCCTACGACTGCTCCCCGTAGATCGTCCAGCTTCCTAAAACAAGAGCAAAGAGGGGGAGACTCAGTTGGTTCAGGGTCACAATCAAATATATTTAAAAAAAACATTAGAGGGGATTTACATTGCTATTATATATTACCCTGCTCAATGAGGGGCCCTACTGTACAGCGACAATGGATGACTGACTCTGTACTGTGGCTCAAACAGGGGAGAGGCAAACCCTGAATCTTCTCTCAAACATGGGGCCACAGAAATCTGGGTCGAGACACAGCCACCCAACTGAATGTCCAAGACACCTCATTAGATTTCGAGCAGAAAAATAAAACATCTCCTTTCTCCCAGTCTCCCTTACCTGCACAAACACAACAGTCACCATGTGCCAGGCATCAGACAAGAGGCAGTCATTGCCCACACCTGTCCTTATAAAGGCAGGGAGCTCTCCAATGCCACCTACCAGGGCGGTGCTCTTACTCCAGCTGTCAACCCTCACATATAGATGGACAACGCACCTCCACTTCCTCCCACTTTCCAGAGAGGAAGCTAAAATAAATGGCACATAGGAATTCTGAAATTTTTCGGCCTTTATTTCATATGGAGCTAGCGACTGCATGAATGAGATCAAGGGATGGGGCTGCAATATCGAGGTCCTGACGAAGCACGCTCTCAACCAATCACAAATCAGTCTCAGCTGTCAATCATGATGTTTAACCCCTTTTTATGTCATCAATAACTAATTGAAACCACAGCTACTGGAAAGATTAACACTCAAACATACATCAGTGTGATGAGAACTACCTAAAAAAAGGTATTTGACATGTACATTTAATGTTGGTCAGTGGATGGGACCATAACATGGAGGAGGCAGGGTTTCTGACCTAATAATAACTTTATGTATAGAAACAAATAGCTTTACAGGGCAGCAAAATAAAACAGAGCAAAGCAAGAATTAACAAATCACAAATATTAAAGACAGTATTCATTTAAAATAACTCGAAAAGACATATAATTCTTTTAAATGAAGTGTTAAAATTATAATTCAATAAAAAAGAAATCAAATTCAGGTAAAATCAGGCTCTCCGATGAAAGTGTGTTTTAACACAGGATGTAAAAGAGATCTCAGATGACCTGATTTCCTCAGGCAGATTACTGCAGAGTCTTGGGGCCCTCACAGCAAACACTCTGTCCCCTTTAGTTTTTAATCTAGTGTTTGGAACACAGAGAAGACCTCTGCCTGAGGATGTCCATGTACGTGAGGGGTAGTAAAATACTAAAAGGTCTGATATGTAGCTTGGAGAAATGCCACGGAGAGATTTAAAAGTAATCAGCTAAATCATAAAATCTCTTCTAAAACATAGAGGAAGCCAGGGTGAAGACGCTAGAAAAGGAGTGATGTGGTCTTATGGTTCTGTTTGAAAGCCTGGCAGCTGAGTTCTGTACAGTCTGGAGTCCATCAATAGACTTTTGGGTGAGGGAAGTAAAAAGGCTGTTTCAATAGGCGAGGCGTGATGAAATAAAAGAATGTAAAATCATCTGCAGGCAGCCACTAGGGGGTGATGGAGTCACTTTGGCTTCACTTCAGGGGAGCTAGCACGTCGGCCATCTTTACAGTTTGTGCTCTGAACCCTCTCATCTGTCTGCAGTCAGCTCACTTCCCAGGTTCCAAGGCCCCTCTCAGCACACACTGACAACTGTCTGCACTCTCATCACTGCTCTAACATGTGTGACGGTGGTGATTGACATTTCTTTAAACCATTTAAATGTATTTATTTAATAAGTTCCCACCTACATCACTTAAATAATGCATACCATGCCAACCTACCTACATTTAAAAGTAAAGAAATACACGCCACCCACAGGTCAATTAAAAAAACAAATGTGAACATTTTAGACTCTTCTGAAGCATGCCAATTATTCATCATTTATTTATACTGTCATGCTTCATTCTGTTACATTCAAGAATCATTCAATACAAAAAAACAATGTGATTTCATGAGCAGTTGACACGTCAGAACAGTCAAATGAGCTGCAACTGAAACAGAGTTTTTATCAGTGAAGCGTAACCTCTCAACCTCACCCTCTTCCTACCCAGGATGCACCTGCAGGCCGCCTCTCCTGATTTATAACTTCATGTAAATGAAAAGGTCAAGGGTCAGACCTGTGTAGAATGACAGGAAACTGTCCCTGACTACAAACACACCACTGTTTTAATAAGTGCTATTTGGTCAATCATACACATTTTAACTGTGATGTGTTTAAATTATGTTCATATCCTAAATAGATGATTGTTGTTGACTAACTATAATCTTGATGATGGTGATTTTAACTGTGACTTAAAGGGATAGTTCACCCAAAACTGAAAATTCACTCATTACTGAAAAAAAACAATATCAAGCCTCCATACTGCTCCTGTGATGTCATCCAAGTGTCCCTAAGCCCTGACATTCAAATCTCACCTGTAACAGCTTCATTTACACCATGTTTTTAGTCTTAATATCCTCTGATATCCTCCTCTGGAGCCACGTTCACACGTAGATCACAGAGAACATTCAGACTAAAAACATGGTGTAAATTACCTCCTTTCGTGTTATATTGGATTTGGCTGCAACGCTGTTTACTCCTGAAATCCAAAAGTGTTTTGTGGACTCAAACACTTCACCCACCCCTCCATCGGCATAGTGGTGAATAATGAGTGAATTTAAATTTTTGGGTGAACTATCCCTTTAAGTTTGCAAAATAATGGAAACACTTTAAAACACACAAATCAATGACAGTATTCACCTACACTGAGAATAATGGATAGATGAAATATTTCTCCATAAAGAGGATTAAAGTGCACATGACAAACCATGCAGACTTAACCAAAGCTCCTCCTCCTATCCCTCTCTCAGTTTCAGGTTTGTATTAAATTGCTCCTCCAGCACCTCCTCTCCTCATCCTCCAAACCCTCTCATCTGACCCTCTTCACCCTCTCAAGTGACAAGGCCACTCTCAGCACACACTGACAACATGCTGGGGACCCTCTGCACTCTCATCACCGCTCTAACATGTAAGGAGGCTGACTTACTGCAGCTCCGGCCTCGTGTTGGATTCATCAGTCTGTGTGTTTCTCTTGACTCCGTGTGGTCTTGTTGTTTCCAGGTGTGAGTGGTGTGACGGTGGTGACACAGAAGCCTCCTGTTGTGACTGTGAGGAAAGGAGAGACAGTCACCATGGACTGTAACCTGGGGACTGCTACTGACAGCGCTGCTCGTTGGTATAAACAGATTCCAGGAGGAGTTCCTCAGTATGTACTGAGGTTTTATCATGGATCGAGCTCTCCAACCTATGGTTCTGGTTTCTCTTCTCCCAAATTCACATCCACTCATCAGTCGACAACAGATTATCGTTTGATCATAAACAACGTGGAGGAGAGAGACTCTCTGTTTATTACTGTCAACATGGGACAGCTCTGCTAAAGAACACGTATCACAATGATTCACACTGTGACAAAAACCTCAGGGAGGGACACTCAGCTGCTGTCAACACACCCGACCAACATCAAACACTATAAGTCAAGAAAAACATTCAGGGTGATTGAATAAATTCTCCTGCAGACACAATGTTTGAAACAAGTGCAGCAGTTTTTTTAATTCAGTAAATAAACAGACTGATGAAGAGAATGAGACGTTCACAGTGAACGTTGGTCTCAACAGGAAGTTTCAGCTCCACTCCCCTCAGAGAGCGTCAGGAGGTTTTTGTACAGCCATGTGCACAAACTGAATCACTGTGGTATTCGGACAAGGGACCAAGCTGATTGTGACAGGTAAGAACTTTTTAACTCCTCAATAAACATAATTGCTATTTTGCATCCAACCCAAATGGACAGAAAAGAATAGATGTGTGTTTGTTGATTCTGTAAAATATTTAACCATTTATTTGATGAATTTAAGATTGTTGTATTTTTGTATACCAGCTTTGCCTTGATACCACACTTTGTATATGACACAGAAATGTGCTAATGATTTGTAAAATCTATTTACCTTTACAATAACAATGATGATCCACTGTATTTGTTGTTTGGTTCATAGGATTAGTTTTTAACGTATCTTAATTCTCTTTTTGAAATCGTCTTTGGTCATTAGATAAACACAAAAAGTAAGAACTTAAATGTAATAATTTATCTCACTGACTGAAATCGTTGTACTGGAAAACAAATATGATTTTGTTAGACACAATCAATAAATGTATAAATGTTTTGAAAGACTTATGGATCATATTCTATGAACAGTGTTAATTAAAAAAGACAAACTGTAAATATTTTAGATGCTTCTGCAGCATGAAAACTCTTTACCCTTCACTGAGACTGTCATGTTTTCCATCAATCAGTGTATTCCTAGTAATTAATGTCCTTGTTGTATTTCCAGGCTCCAGCCTCTCTCCTCCTGTCCTGACTGTCTTCCCTCCGTCCAGTGCTGAGCTCCGCTCCAACAAAGCCACTCTGCTCTGTCTGTCCAGTCAGTCTGTGCCTTTAGCAGAAGTGACCTGGTTGGTCGGTGGGAGTCCAGTGAGCAGTGGGATCTCTACCAGCACCGCCGTCCAACAACCGGACCAGACTTTCCAAATCAGCAGCTATCTGGCCATCCAGACGTCAGACTGGAACATGGACAAGCTTTACACATGTAAAGTGTCTCTGGGCTCCCAGACGTCAGAGGAAAACATCAACAAGTCCGTCTGCACCACTGAAGAATAACAGAGGAGCAGAATGACCATTTAAAACCTGCTTCTTTTTACCTGTTTGTGTTTTGTTTCATGCAGGAAAATGCGTTTGTATGCTTGTGACACACGTTGTGAGGGTTGGGTGGTGGTGTTCTATCAACTTTGCAACTGTTGCTTTCAATAAAAAATCATTTTTCCAAAACACGTCTGAAATAGTTTGTTCTCATTGCTTTTGTCAGTAAAATTTACTTAATACTTGAAAAGGTACAAAATATCTCAGAGAGCAAAATGAGTTTCCCCTTATTTTGGTTTAGTGAATCAATGTAGTAAAATTCTCATAACACCTGTAGTAACTGAATCTGAATTTTAATCCTCGGAAGCATCACCTCTCCACTCCACCTTTTTTCTCCTTCCCAGGATGCACCTGTGCAACTGCTCTCCTTATTTATATCCCTAATTAAATAATAAAGACCAGTGTCAGCTCTCTTTAAAATAATGTTTTAATCTAATCAGCAGTATGTGTGGAAACTGGAGACATGGAGGGGAACATATACAACAAGTTTTCTCCTTCGCAGGAGTCAGAGTGTGAAAACCTCAGTTGACTATGGTTCTCCAACGACAAATGTAAAAAGGCAACAATGCATCTGTTAGAAAAAGAAAGAAACAGGGAATTTAATTATTCCTAACTAAGGTGTCACATTATCTTCAGTATTAAACATGGGGGTTTAATACCTGTGGGTTAATACTGATGTGATTTCACAGAGAACATTTCTGCTGACGTCCTGTTTGTGAGCTGCTCTGATTAGGACTTGAATTTATTTAGTAATTTTGTGGAAATCATATTAATCATCACACATTGATGAGTGAAGCATATAAATGAAGGAATGGTAAAGCAGTTAGATTGGTATAGAATAACTAATCACCTCAACCATCACTAGATGTGCGTCACACTTTTATTACATTGAGGAAATTTAAATCAGCAAATGAACACATTGTTTCTTTGCTGCTCACTTCCTGTTAATTGATTGTTTCATGATGAGTGGAAAGTTATATTAACATTTTCTGTAAACAATAATTATTTCAACAATTTAAAAACTTTTCTGAGATCATGATTTGTGCTTTAGTGTTGTACTTTTTTTTGTTAAAGCATATCAGATATATATAAGCACAACAATAGATTTGTGTCGTAATCCAGGGAAATAATCTGTGATGTTTTAACATTTACATTTTGGTATATATATAAGAATAATCAGAGGTTTCAACTTCTGTGGACAGAGAGCATCACCTGATGGCTTCACAGTCGGTCAACATGTGTCAGCAGGAGAAAAAGCAGAAGTGTTAAGTGAGGAGGTTTTTGTCACAGTGTGAATCACTGTGATACCCACTCATTAGCAGAGTCGTCCCATACGCTACAGTGATAAACAGCAGAGTCTCCCTCCTCCACGTTGTTTATGATCAAACGATAATCTGATGTCGACTGATGAGTGGATGTGAATTTGGGAGAAGAGAAACCAGAACCATAGCCTGGAGAGCTATGACCATGATAAAACCTTAGTACATACTGAGGAACTCCTCCTGGAATCTGTTTACACCAGTAAGCATAACGGTTACTAAGAGTCCCCTGGTTACAGTCCATGGTGACTGTCTCTCCTTTCCTCACGGCCACAACAGGAGGCTTCTGAGTCACCACCTTCACACCACTCACACCTGGAAACAACAAGACCACACGGAGTCAAGAGAAACACACAGACTGAAGAATCCAACACGAGGCCGGAGCTGCAGTAAGTCAGCCTCCTTACATGTTAGAGCGGTGATGAGAGTGCAGAGGGTCCCCAGCATGTTGGCAGTGTGTGCTGAGAGTGGCCTTGTCACTTGAGAGGCTGATGAGGGTCAGATGAGAGGGTTTGGAGGATGAGGAGAGGAGGTGCTGGAGGAGCAATTTAATACAAACCTGAAACTGAGAGAGGGACAGGAGGAGGAGCTTCAGTTAGATCTATTTGACACTTAGATAATGGTTTCATGTTGATGAATTTCCAAATGGCAAACATATATTCTCCCCAATTAAATACATCATTAAATCCTTCAGTCAATAATTGAATATCTTCATATAATGTTCTCTGCATATAGGACAGTGTGAATGTTAAGATGAATATAAGAGTTGAATACAGGATCTAAATTGATTTTACAGAAACGTTTTGTGTTTGATGTAATATAATGAAGTTGTTTCAAGACTTTTCCTTTTAAACTTTGGGATTTCACTGACACCGACCTCTTTGTTCACATGGAGCTACGAGAGAGGAGGCGTGCAGGTGCATCCTGGGAGGGAGGAAAGTGAGTCATGGAGAGACGCTGCTGCACTAAAAACGCAAACGCCTTGATATTAAACCTGGAATCATCATTTGTGCCGGTGAAGATGTTCTGAACTTATCCACTTGTTACTCTCTGGTGTGTGTTTTTGTGCAGAGTGAGGTGACCAATAATATTTTCAGAATTTGTGATGCCTGAAAAGAAAAGGAACAACTCTCCAGTCAACAGAGTGACTGACCGGATGAGGAGCTGTGGTTAAACTCATGGTTTACTAACCGTCTCACTTCTGTTCATCATTTCTAAAAGATTTGTCCGAGATCCTACAGATGTCACTCATGCTGGTTTGTGCAACGTTTGAATCTTCACGTTTCTTTGTTTCAGTTGGAGTAACCGGAGATGGGAGATCAAACGTTTTCTGCAACTTAAAATGAGGCATCTATTGCAGGACACAAGCACATGCACATATTTTCACAATGAATATTCATGAGCTAGAACAGACTAATACTATTAACTGAATCATCAGTTTCCAGTCCTGTGAATTGACTCTGAACCTCCTAATTTACATGAAGCTATATAAAGACAGGAGGCCTTCAGGTGCATCCTGCAGATCAGAGAGGGGAGTTGAGACATGAGCCCCCCTCCCCTGTGCCTTTCTATCAATGATCCAGTGCAACGATCACCACAGCTTACAATGACAACTGTCTGCACTCTCATCACTGCTCTAAGATGTGTGACGGTGGTGATTGACATTTCTTTAAACCATTTAAATGTATTAATAGTTAATCCCAGCTACATCACTTAAATGATGCATACCATGCCTACCTACCTACATTTAAAAGTAAAGAAATACACTCCACCCTCAGGTCACTTAAAAAAACAAATGTGAACATTTTAGACTCTTCTGAGCATGAAATTATTCATCATTTACTTACACTGTCATGCTTCATTCTGTTACATTCACGAATCATTCAATACAAAAAAACAATGTGATTTCATGAGCAGTTGACACGTCAGAACAGTCAAATGAGCTGCAACTGAAACAGAGTTTTTATCAGTGAAGCGTAACCTCTCAACCTCACCCTCTTCCTACCCAGGATGCACCTGCAGGCCGCCTCTCCTGATTTATAACTTCATGTAAATGAAAAGGTCAAGGGTCAGACCTGTGTAGAATGATAGGAAACTGTCCCTGACTGCAAACACACCACTGTTTTAATAAGTGCTATTTGGTCAATCATACACATTTTAACTGTGATGTGTTTAAATTATGTTCATATCCTAAATAGATTATTGTTGTTGACTAATTAAAATCTTGATGATGGTGATTTTAACTGTGACTTAAAGGGATAGTTCACCCAAAACTGAAAATTCACTCATTACTGAAAAAAAACAATATCAAGCCTCTATACTGCTTCTGTGATGTCATCCAAGTGTCCGTAAGCCCTGACATTCAAATCTCACCTGAACAGCTTCATTTACTCCATGTTTTTAGTCTTAATATCCTCTGATATCCTCCTCTGGAGCCACGTTCACACGTAGATCACAGAGAACATTCAGACTAAAAACATGGTGTAAATTACCTCCTTTCGTGTTATATTGGATTTGGCTGCAACGCTGTTTACCCCTGAAATCCAAAAGTGTTTTGTGGACTCAAACACTTTGGATCGGCATAGTGGTGAATAATGAGTGATTTTAAAATTTTTGGTGAACTATCCTTTAAGTTTGCAAAATTATGGAAACACTGTAAAACACACAAATCAATGAAAGTATTCACCTACACTGAGAAAAATGGAGAGAAAGAAATATTTCTCCATGAAGAGGATTAAAGTACAAAGCTCCTCCTCCTGTCCCTCTCTCAGTTTCAGGTTTGTATTAAATTGCTCCTCCAGCACCTCCTCTCCTCATCCTCCAAACCCTCTCATCTGACCCTCATCTCCCTCTCAAGTGACAAGGCCACTCTCAGCACACACTGACAACATGCTGGGGACCCTCTGCACTCTCATCACCGCTCTAACATGTAAGGAGGCTGACTTACTGCAGCTCCGGCCTCGTGTTGGATTCATCAGTCTGTGTGTTTCTCTTGACTCCGTGTGGTCTTGTTGTTTCCAGGTGTGAGTGGTGTGACGGTGGTGACACAGAAGCCTCCTGTTGTGACCGTGAGGAAAGGAGAGACAGTCACCATGGACTGTAACCTGGGGACTGTACTAACTCTGCTTGCTGGTATAAACAGATTCCAGGAGGAGTTCCTCAGTATGTACTGAGGTTTTATCATGGATGGAGCTCTCCAACTATGGTTCTGGTTTCTCTTCTCCCAAATTCACATCCACTCATCAGTCGACACAGATTATCGTTTGATCATAAACAACGTGGAGGAGGGAGACTCTGCTGTTTATTACTGTCACACATGGGACGCTCTGCTAGTGAACTGTATCACAGTGATTTACACTGTGACAAAAACCTCAGGGAGGGACACTCAGCTGCTGTCAACACACCCGACCAACATCAAACACTATAAGTCAAGAAAAACATTCAGGGTGATTGAATAAATTCTCCTGCAGACACAATGTTTGAAACAAGTGCAGCAGTTTTTTTAATTCAGTAAATAAACAGACTGATGAAGAGAATGAGACGTTCACAGTGAACGTTGGTCTCAACAGGAAGTTTCAGCTCCACTCCCCTCAGAGAGCGTCAGGAGGTTTTTGTACAGCCATGTGCACAAACTGAATCACTGTGGTATTCGGACAAGGGACCAAGCTGATTGTGACAGGTAAGAACTTTTTAACTGATCAATAAACACAATTGATATTTTGCCTCCGGCCCAAATGGACAGAAAGAATAAATGTGTGTTTGTTGATTCTGTAAAACTTTTAACATTGTATTTGGTGAAGTTAAGATTCTTATATTTTTGTATACCAGCTTTGCCTTGATACCACACATTGTATTTGACACAGAAATGTGCCAATGATCTCAACATTGGAAATGTTTTATACAAATGATTCGCCTGTTTTTAATAAGAATATACTTAAACTATTCAGTTCCACATGTTGTGAGAAATTTAATCTTTGTAAAATCTATTTACCTTTACAATAACAATGATGATCCACTGTATTTGTTGTTTGGTTCATAGGATTAGTTTTTAACGTATCTTAATTCTCTTTTGAAATCGTCTTTGGTTATTAGATAAACACAAAAAGTAAGAATTATATGTCATAATTTCTCACACTGACTGAAATAGATGTATTGGAAAACAAATATGATTTTGTTAGACACAATCAATAAATTAATAAATGTTTTGAAAGACTTATGGATCATATTCTATAACAGTTGATTAAAAAAAAACAAACTGTAAATATTTTAGATGCTTCTGCAGCATGAAAACTCTTTATCCTTCACTGAGACTGTCATGTTTTCCATCAATCATGTATTCCTAGTAATTAATGTCCTTGTTGTATTTCCAGGCTCCAGCCTCTCTCCTCCTGTCCTGACTGTCTTCCCTCCGTCCAGTGCTGAGCTCCGCTCCAACAAAGCCACTCTGCTCTGTCTGTCCAGTCAGTCTGTGCCTTTTGCAGAAGTGACCTGGTTGGTCGGTGGGAGTCCAGTGAGCAGTGGGATCTCTACCAGCACCGCCGTCCACCAACCGGACCAGACTTTCCAAATCAGCAGCTATCTGGCCATCCAGACGTCAGACTGGAACATGGACAAGCTTTACACATGTAAAGTGTCTCTGGGCTCCCAGACGTCAGAGAAAACATCAACAAGTCCGTCTGCACCACTGAAGAATAACAGAGGAGCAGAATCACCATTTAAAACCTGCTTCTTTTTTCCTGTTTGTGTTTTGTTTCATGCAGGAGAATGCGTTTGTATGCTTGTGACACACGTTGTGAGGGTTGGGTGGTGGTGTTCTATCAACTTTGCAACTGTTGCTTTCAATAAAAAATCATTTTTTCCAAAACCGTCTGAAATAGTTTGTTCTCACTGCAGCTGAGACAATGATATTTTGATATCATTAACAATAACTTCACCAGCGCCTGATTCTGCTGTAACGTTTCTCAACACAAATGACAGCAAAGTTTGTTTCTGTTTTTGTCGTACAATTTACTTAATACTTGAAATGGTACAAAATGGCTCAGAGAGCAAAATGAGTTTTCCCTTATTTTGTTTAGTGAATCAATGTAGTAACGTTCTCATAAAACCTGTAGTAACTGAATCTGAATTTTCATCCTCGGAAGCATCACTCTCCACTCACCTTTTTTTCTCCTTCCCAGCATGCACCTGTGCACCGCTCTCCTTATTTATAGCCCTAATTAAATATAAAAGTCGAGTGTCAGCTCTCTATAAAATAATGTTTTAATCTAATCAGCAGTATGTGTGGAAACTGGAGACATGGAGGGGAACATATACAACAAGTTTTCTCCTTCCCAGGAGTCAGAGTGTGAAAACTCAGTTGACTATGGTTCTCCAATGACAAATGCTAAAAAGGCAACAATGCATCTGTTAGAAAAAGAAAGAAACAGGGAATTTAATTATTCTAACTAAGCTGTCACAATCAGCAGTATTAAACATGGGGGTTTAATACCTGTGGGTTAATACTGATGTGATTTCACAGAGAACATTTCTGCTGACGTCCTGTTTGTGAGCTGCTCTGATTAGGACTTGAATTTATTTAGTAATTTTGTGGAAATCATATTAATCATCACACATGATGAGTGAAGCATATAAATGAAGGAATGGTAAAGCAGTTAGATTGGTATAGAATAACTAATCACCTCAACCATCACTAGATGTGCGTCACACTTTTATTACATTGAGGAAATTTAAATCAGCAAATGAACACATTGATTCTTTGTTGCTCACTTCCTGTTAATTGATTGTTTCATGATGAGTGGAAAGTTATATTAACATTTTTGAAAAATAATTATTAAAAATTTAAAACTTTTCTGAGTCATGATTTGTGCTTTAGTGTTTTTTTGTTAAAGCTTATCAGATATATATAATCACAAAAATTTGATTTGTTTAATCCAGGAAAATAATCTGGGATGTTTTAACATTTACATTTTGCTATATTATAATACGTATAATCAGAGGTTTCAACTTCTGTGGACAGAGAGCATCACCTGATGGCTTCACAGTCGGTCAACATGTGTCAGCAGGAGAAAAAGCAGAAGTGTTAAGTGAGGAGGTTTTTGTCACAGTGTAAATCACTGTGATACAGTTTCACTAGCAGAGTCGTCCCATGTGCTACAGTGATAAACAGCAGAGTCTCCCTCCTCCACGTTGTTTATGATCAAACGATAATCTGTTGTCGACTGATGAGTGGATGTGAATTTGGGAGAAGAGAAACCAGAACCATAGCTTGTAGACTCCATCCATGATGAAACTCCAGTACATACTGAGGAACTCCTCCTGGAATCTGTTTATACCAGCTAGCAGTACGGCAGTAACAGTCCCCAGGTTACAGTCCATGGTGACTGTCTCTCCTTTCCTCACGGTCACAACAGGAGGCTTCTGTGTCACCACCGTCACACCACTCACACCTGGAAACAACAAGACCACACGGAGTCAAGAGAAACACACAGACTGATGAATCCAACACGAGGCCGGAGCTGCAGTAAGTCAGCCTCCTTACATGTTAGAGCGGTGATGAGAGTGCAGAGGGTCCCCAGCATGTTGTCAGTGTGTGCTGAGAGTGGCCTTGTCACTTGAGAGGGTGATGAGGGTCAGATGAGAGGGTTTGGAGGATGAGGAGAGGAGGTGCTGGAGGAGCAATTTAATACAACACTGAAACTGAGAGAGGGACAGGAGGAGGAGCTTCAGTTAGATCTATTTGACACTTAGATAATGGTTTTATGTTGATGAATTTCCAAGTGGCAAACACATATATTCCCCCAATTAAATACATCATTAAATCCTTCAGTCAATAATTGAATATGTTCATATAATGTTCTCTGCATATAGGACAGTGTGAATGTTAAGATGAATATAAGAGTTGATTACAGGATCTAAATTGATATTACAGAAACGTTTTGTGTTGATGTAATATCATCAAGTTGGTTCAAGACTTTTCCTTTTAAACTTTGGGATTTCACTGACACCGACCTCTTTGTTCACATGGAGCTACTAGAGAGGAGGGCAGGTGCATCCTGGGAGGGAGGAAAGTGAGTCATGGAGAGACGCTGCTGCACTAAAAATGCAAACGCCTTGATATTAAACCTGGAATTGTCATTTGTGCCGGTGAAGATGTTCTGAACTTATCCACTTGTTACTCTCTGGTGTGTGTTTTTGTGCAGAGTGAGGTGACCAATAATATTTCCAGAATTTGTGATGCCTGAAAAGAAAAGGAACAACTCTCCAGTCAACAGAGTGACTGACCGGATGAGGAGCTGTGGTTAAACTCATGGTTTACTAACCGTCTCACTTCTGTCATCGTTTCTAAAAGATTTGTCCGAGATCCTACAGATGTCACTCATGCTGGTTTGTGCAACGTTTGAATCTTCACATTTCTTTGTTTCAGTTGGAGTAACCGGAGATGGGAGATCAATACGTTTTCTGCAACTTAAAATGAGGCATCTATTGCAGGACACAAGCACATGCACATATTTTCACAATGAATATTCATGAGCTAGGACTGACTAATACTAATCACTGAATCATCAGTTTCCAGTCCAGTGAATTGACTCTGAACCTCCTAATTTACATGAAGCTATATAAAGACAGGAGGCCTTCAGGTGCATCCTGCAGATCAGAGAGGGGAGTTGAGACATGAGCCCCCCCCCCCCCCCCTGTGCCTTTCTATCAATGATCCAGTCAACGATCACCACAGCTTACAATGACAACTGTCTGCACTCTCATCACTGCTCTAAGATGTGTGACGGTGGTGATTGACATTTCTTTAAACCATTTAAATGTATTTATTAATAGTCCACACATACATCACTTAAATAATGCATACCATGCCTACCTACCTACATTTAAAAGTAAAGAAATACACGCCACCCACAGGTCATTAAAAAAACAAATGTGAACATTTTAGACTCTTCTGAAGCATGACAATTATTCATCATTTACTTACACTGTCATGCTTCATTCTGTTACATTCAGAATCATTCAATACAAAAAAAACAATGTGATTTCATGAGCAGTTGACACGTCAGAACAGTCAAATGAGCTGCAACTGAAACAGAGTTTTTATCAGTGAAGCGTAACCTCTCAACCTCACCCTCTTCCTACCCAGGATGCACCTGCAGGCCGCCTCTCCTGATTTATAACTTCATGTAAATGAAAAGGTCAAGGGTCAGACCTGTGTAGAATGACAGGAAACTGTCCCTGACTGCAAACACACCACTGTTTTAATAAGTGCTATTTGGTCAATCATACACATTTTAACTGTGATGTGTTTAAATTATGTTCATATCCTAAATAGATGATTGTTGTTGACTAACTAAATCTTGATGATGGTGATTTTAACTGTGACTTAAAGGGATAGTTCACCCAAAACTGAAAATTCACTCATTACTGAAAAAAAACAATATCAAGCCTCTATACTGCTCCTGTGATGTCATCCAAGTGTCCTAAGCCCTGACATTCAAATCTCACCTGAACCAGCTTCATTTACACCATGTTTTTAGTCTTAATATCCTCTGATATCCTCCTCTGGAGCCACGTTCACACGTAGATCACAGAGAACATTCAGACTAAAAACATGGTGTAAATTACCTCCTTTCGTGTTATATTGGATTTGGCTGCAACGCTGTTTACTCCTGAAATCCAAAAGTGTTTTGTGGACTCAAACACTTCACCCACCCCTCCATCGGCATAGTGGTGAATAATGAGTGATTTAAATTTTTTGGTGAACTATCCCTTTAAGTTTGCAAAATAATGGAAACACTTTAAAACACACAAATCAATGAAAGTATTCACCTACACTGAGAATAATGGACAGATGAAATATTTCTCCATAAAGAGGATTAAAGTGCACATGACAAACCATGCAGACTTAACCAAAGCTCCTCCTCCTGTCCCTCTCTCAGTTTCAGGTTTGTATTAAATTGCTCCTCCAGCACCTCCTCTCCTCATCCTCCAAACCCTCTCATCTGACCCTCATCACCCTCTCAAGTGACAAGGCCACTCTCAGCACACACTGACAACATGCTGGGGACCCTCTGCACTCTCATCACCGCTCTAACATGTAAGGAGGCTGACTTACTGCAGCTCCGGCCTCGTGTTGGATTCATCAGTCTGTGTGTTTCTCTTGACTCCGTGTGGTCTTGTTGTTTCCAGGTGTGAGTGGTGTGACGGTGGTGACACAGAAGCCTCCTGTTGTGACCGTGAGGAAAGGAGAGACAGTCACCATGGACTGTAACCTGGGGACTGTTACTGCACGCTGCTCGTTGGTATAAACAGATTCCAGGAGGAGTTCCTCAGTATGTACTGAGGTTTTATCATGATAGCTCTCCAACCTATGGTTCTGGTTTCTCTTCTCCCAAATTCACATCCACTCATCAGTCGACAACAGATTATCGTTTGATCATAAACAACGTGGAGGAGGGAGACTCTGCTGTTTATTACTGTCAAACATGGGACAGCTCTGCTAAAGAAACGTATCACAATGATTCACACTGTGACAAAAACCTCAGGGAGGGACACTCAGCTGCTGTCAACATACCCGACCAACATCAAACACTATAAGTCAAGAAAAACATTCAGGGTGATTGAATAAATTCTCCTGCAGACACAATGTTTGAAACAAGTGCAGCAGTTTTTTTAATTAGTAAATAAACAGACTGATGAAGAGAATGAGACGTTCACAGTGAACGTTGGTCTCAACAGGAAGTTTCAGCTCCACTCCCCTCAGAGAGCGTCAGGAGGTTTTTGTACAGCCATGTGCACAAACTGAATCACTGTGGTATTCGGACAAGGGACCAAGCTGATTGTGACAGGTAAGAACTTTTTAACTCAATAAACACAATTGATATTTTGTATCCGGCCCAAATGGACAGAAAAGAATAAATGTGTGTTTGTTGATTCTGTAAAACTTTTAACATTGTATTTGGTGAATTTAAGATTGTTATATTTTTGTATATCAGCTTTGCCTTGATACCACACTTTGTATTTGACACAGAAATGTGCCAATGATCACAAGACTGGAAATGTTTTCTACAAATGATTCGCCTGTTTTTAATAAGAATATACTTATATAATATTCAGTTCCACATGTTGTGAGAAATTTAATCTTTGTAAAATCTATTTACCTTTACAATAACAATGATGATCCACTGTCTTTGTTGTTTGCTTCATAGGATTAGTTTTTAACGTATCTTAATTTCTTTTTAAATCGTCTTTGGTTATTAGATAAACACAAAAAGTAAGAACTTAAATGTCATAATTTCTCACTGACTGAAATCGTTGTATTGGAAAACAAATATGATTTTGTTAGACACAATCAATAAATGTATAATGTTTGAAAGACTTATGGATCATATTCTATGAACAGTGTTAATTAAAAAAGACAAACTGTAATATTTTAGATGCTTCTGCAGCATGAAAACTCTTTATCCTTCACTGAGACTGTCATGTTTTCCATCAATCAGTATATTCCTAGTAATTAATGTCCTTGTTGTATTTCCAGGCTCCAGCCTCTCTCCTCCTGTCCTGACTGTCTTCCCTCCGTCCAGTGCTGAGCTCTGCTCCAACAAAGCCACTCTGCTCTGTCTGTCCAGTCAGTCTGTGCCTTTAGCAGAAGTGACCTGGTTGGTCGGTGGGAGTCCAGTGAGCAGTGGGATCTCTACCAGCACCGCCGTCCAACAACCGGACCAGACTTTCCAAATCAGCAGCTATCTGGCCATCCAGACGTGACTGGAACATGGACAAGCTTTACACATGTAAAGTGTCTCTGGGCTCCCAGACGTCAGAGAAAACATCAACAAGTCCGTCTGCACCACTGAAGAATAACAGAGGAGCAGAATGACCATTTAAAACCTGCTTCTTTTTTCCTGTTTGTGCTTTGTTTCATGCAGGAAAATGCGTTTGTATGCTTGTGACACACGTTGTGAGGGTTGGGTGGTGGTGTTCTATCAACTTTGCACTGTTGCTTTCAATAAAAAATCATTATTCCAAAACACGTCTGAAATAGTTTGTTCTCACTGCAGCTGAGACAATGATATTTTGATATCATTAACAATAACTTCACCAGCGCCTGATTCTGCTGTAACGTTTCTCAACACAAATGACAGCAAAGTTTGTTTCTGTTTTTGTCAGTAAAATTACTTATACTTGAAAAAGCACAAAATGGCTCAGAGAGCAAAATGAGTTTTCCCTTATTTTGGTTTAGTGAATCAATGTAGTAACGTTCATAAACCTGTAGTAACTGAACTGAATTTTCATCCTCGGAAGCATCACCTCTCCACTCCACCTTTTTTCTCCTTCCCAGATGCACCTGTGCACCCGCTCTCCTTATTTAAGCCCTAATTAAATAAAAAGTCAGTGTCAGCTCTATTTAAAATAATGTTTTTATCTAATCAGCAGTATGTGTGGAAACTGGAGACATGGAGGGGAACATATACAACAAGTTTTCTCCTTCCCAGGAGTCAGAGTGTGAAAACTTCAGTTGACTATGGTTCTCCAATGACAAATGCTAAAAGGCAACAATGCATCTGTTAGAAAAAGAAACAAACAGGGAATTTAATTATTCTAACTAAGCTGTCACATTATCTGCAGTATTAAACATGGGGGTTTAATACCTGTGGTTAATACTGATGTGATTTCACAGATAACATTTCTGCTGACGTCCTGTTTGTGAGCTGCTCTGATTAGGACTTGAATTTATTTGTAATTTTGGGAAATTGTATTAATCATCAACATCGATGAAGAAGCATATAAATGAAGGAATGGTAAAGCAGTTAGATTGGTATAGAATAACTAATCACCTCAACCATCACTAGATGTGCGTCACACTTTTATTACATTGAGGAAATTTAAATCAGCAAATGAACACATTGATTTTGTTGCTCACTTCCTGTTAATTGATTGTTTCATGATGAGTGGAAAGTTTATTAACATTTTTGCAAACAATAATTATTACAACAATTTTAAAACTTTTCTGAGATCATGATTTGTGCTTTAGTGTTGTGCTTTTTTTGTTAAAGCTTATCAGATATAATAATCACAAAATTTAGATTTGTGTATAATCCAGGAAAATAATCTGGGATGTTTTAACATTTACATTTTGTATATTATATATACGTATAATCAGAGGTTTCAACTTCTGTGGACAGAGAGCATCACCTGATGGCTTCACAGTCGGTCAACATGTGTCAGCAGGAGAAAAAGCAGAAGTGTTAAGTGAGGAGGTTTTTGTCACAGTGTAAATCACTGTGATACAGTTCATTAGCAGAGTCGTCCCATGTGTACAGTGATAAACAGCAGAGTCTCCCTCCTCCACGTTGTTTATGATCAAACGATAATCTGTTGTCGACTGATGAGTGGATGTGAATTTGGGAGAAGAGAAACCAGAACCATAGGTTGGAGAGCTATCCATGATGAAACTCAGTACATACTGAGGAACTCCTCCTGGAATCTGTTTATACCAGAGCATAATAGCCAGTAACAGTCCCCAGGTTACAGTCCATGGTGACTGTCTCTCCTTTCCTCACGGTCACAACAGGAGGCTTCTGTGTCACCACCGTCACACCACTCACACCTGGAAACAACAAGACCACACAGAGTCAAGAGAAACACACAGACTGATGAATCCAACACGAGGCCGGAGCTGCAGTAAGTCAGCCTCCTTACATGTTAGAGCGGTGATGAGAGTGCAGAGGGTCCCCAGCATGTTGCAGTGTGTGCTGAGAGTGGCCTTGTCACTTGAGAGGGAGATGAGGGTCAGATGAGAGGGTTTGGAGGATGAGGAGAGGAGGTGCTGGAGGAGCAATTTAATACAAACCTGAAACTGAGAGAGGGACAGGAGGAGGAGCTTCAGTTAGATCTATTTGACACTTAGATAATGGTTTTATGTTGATGAATTTCCAAGTGGCAAACATATATATTCCCCCAATTAAATACATCATTAAATCCTTCAGTCAATAATTGAATATCTTCATATAATGTTCTCTGCATATAGGACAGTGTGAATGTTAAGATGAATATAAGAGTTGATTACAGGATCTAAATTGATATTACAGAAACGTTTTGTGTTGGATGTAATATAATGAAGTTGTTCAAGACTTTTCCTTTTAAACTTTGGGATTTCACTGACACCGACCTCTTTGTTCACATGGAGCTACGAGAGAGGAGGCGTGCAGGTGCATCCTGGGAGGGAGGAAAGTGAGTCATGGAGAGACGCTGCCACTAAAAATGCAAACACCTTGATATTAAACCTGGAATTGTCATTTGTGCCGGTGAAGATGTTCTGAACTTATCCACTTGTTACTCTCTGGTGTGTGTTTTTGTGCAGAGTGAGGTGACCAATAATATTTCCAGAATTTGTGATGCCTGAAAAGAAAAGGAACAACTCTCCAGTCAACAGAGTGACTGACCGGATGAGGAGCTGTGGTTAAACTCATGGTTTACTAACCGTCTCACTTCTGCTCATCGTTTCTAAAAGATTTGTCCGAGATCCTACAGATGTCACTCATGCTGGTTTGTGCAACGTTTGAATCTTCACGTTTCTTTGTTTCAGTTGGAGTAACCGGAGATGGGAGATCAATACGTTTTCTGCAACTTAAAATGAGGCATCTATTGCAGGACACAAGCACATGTACAATTTTCTAAATTAATATTCATGAGCTAGGACTGACTAATACTAATCACTGAATCATCAGTTTCCAGTTCAGTGATTTGACTCTGAACCTCCTGATTTACATGAAGCTATATAAAGACAGGAGGCCTTCAGGTGCATCCTGCAGATCAGAGGGGAGTTGAGACATGAGCCCCCCCCCCCGTGCCTTTCTATCAACCATCCAGTGCTGCCTCTAGTGTCCAATCAACATAACTACACTGTGTACTGTATATTTCGTATCCCTTTTCATCAGGTGGTGCAGATTAAACAGCACAATGTGGGTTCAGTCATTTCAAATCCAGATTTTAAATCTATTTAGACGACGTCGACAACCAACGCAGGGAAAATCGAAGCCAATATGAATCAGGCGACGATTAACTTCAATATGAAACAATGCACATTTCATTCTAGTTCATTTGAGATGTACGCACAATGCACAATCTTTCAATGCATCTGGGTCTGTATTGTCATCCTGATAGACGAGACAGAACAACACGTCTTGTTGAGGTATTCTAACACATTGTGCTGTTATTCTATACTGTATATATACACACACACACCAAACAACACACATACACACACACGCACACACACACACACACACACACACACACACACACACACACACACACACACACACACACACACACACTAGCTTTGTCTGCATCATAAGACTTGGGCTGAGATGTTGAACATCTCAAGTGCATATTTCTATGTCTGCAATCGGTTTGCACATGAATCATATTTGTGTTGATAGAGTCCTAACTACTCACTCAATATAATACACCACAAAGCAGGAACATCAACCACTAGAGGTCAGAAAAAGTATACTTTGCATGTGTTACTCTGTAAATGCTTTGTTCAAAATTGTATTTCATTCTATTTTCTCTAATTCTATTCTATAAAAAAATTCACAGATACATTCATTTGACACGGTTCTATTTATTGTATTTGTATGTGTCCTCTTTCAACTTATTTTTAAATTTCCAGAGAGATTATCCTTTGTTTTACCTCTTTTAATTTCTTTACCTCTTTTACTCGACTTTTTTCAATTTTCAATTTTTTTAGATAGATAGATAGATAGATAGATAGATAGATAGATAGATAGATAGATAGATAGATAGATAGATAGATAGAGATCTGACCATGCGTGTGCATAATGTAAGAAAGAAATGTGGCGCAATACGGAAATGAAGAGGAATTTGTTTTCAAAATAAAAAATAAAAGACAGAGCTTTTACTTTGAAGGCTAGGAGCGGAAGCACCTTTACTAACTAATAACTCTTGCTTTCCACTGGTGCAAAATGTCTCGCAGTCTTTCTGAAGCCAACGGACGTTGTTGACCGAAGCATCTCTCTTTTGTTTTTTTTGGAATCAGCTGCTGTGCCAGTGCAGGATAACAATCGGCACGTGAACCGGGTTAAATAGCAAACCCAGGTTTTATTCTGACAGGGACACAGATGGGATATTTCCAAATCCCAGGATTTGATTCGCTCTAAGTGACGGAGAGGACCCAAAGGTGCACTCAACCTGTCTAGTGGGGAGAAGAAGGGGATACTGTTGTTGTTTTCGAAGAAGAAGAAGAATAATAACCCGACAGATGTGCTGAGATGAAAACCACTGCCAACATCTGTTCGAGCTGAAGGTGGAGCGGGGTTTTCGGGGGGCTCTCTGTGAGGTGTGAGGGAATAAGACGCTGCGCATCACTGCTTCTGCTGCAGGTTACTTGAATCTGAAATGACCTGAGTCGGGAATTTATAGCCTTGCCATTGTGTGTGTGTGTGTGTGTGTGTGTGTGTGTGTGTGTGTGTGTTGTGTGTGTGTTTATAGGCTCTTGTCTTCTGCGACGCAGCGAGGAGGATGGTCTTTGCCCTACATGTGATTGTCATGTCTTCGGCATTTTTCAACCCCAGCTTCGCCTTCAGCTCTCACTTTGACACAGGTAAGGATGCAAGTGATGGATGACTGGAATCGGGGCGTTTATCCATTTGCTGCAGACCTGCGTGCAGGTTTTTTTTTTTTTTTGCATGATCAGACTGTTCTCTCCTCTCTGGTGCTCGATGCAAGGCCATACACGGTGTCCTGCCGCTGCAGTATTGTACATGTCATCTATTTTGAGTCTCTAGCAGAAGCATCATCGCCATAACATCAACCACAGTCAGCTCAAACCTCAGATTAGCTCAGATGTGGATGTTTTACACTCACTCAGTCCTTTATGGTGACAAGAGGGTTAAAAGTTGTCCCTGCAGTGAATCTGCACGGTCCCATGTGCACCACTGCAGCTGTGTGTTTGTGTGTGTGTGTGTTCTACATGTATGACCAGGATGTGTGCATCATGGTGACCGACCACAACATCACGGAGGTGACCCACTGTTGTTTGAGGTCTGCGCTACTCTGTGCCCCTTTGGAAGCTGGCGTTCAATCCTCCTCTGGGTGCTGGGGGTGATGCCTGGCAAAGGACAACCCAGGTGCTGCTGCAGTGCTACGGGACCACTGAGCAGGAAAGTCATGGCTGTGCAGCGAGGGCCCTGAAATGGAGCAGAATAAATAACTGTGTGCAAAGAGTAAACAGGATCGAGAGAGTCCCCGGACTGGGCTCAGTGTGCTCAGCATACAAATGACAGTGAGCCCAATGGCTCTCAAGTGTCAGGCTCTATCTCTCCTCACCAGACCGCACACTCTCGCTGATCCTTCTTCTCCCAATTATTCCACCCTCCTCTATTATCTTGTGTCTCTCTTCCTTCTCATTCTGTGTTTTTAGTGTGTGCTGCTTCTTAGTCACTGACAGTGGCTTCCTTTTGAAAGTCAAATTGGTTATTTGCCATGTGTTAAGATGTCCTTGTGCATTGCAACATTATGCAATATGAAATAAGAGATATCTGAGGCCCTTTATTATGTAAAGCAAAGTACAAGACACTATTATTCTCTCGTTTAAGATGTTCTGTAAAACAAACATAGGGTGTTGGTGTTTAGATATTTATTCTGAGAGCAGCTTCTCACGGTTGACTGTGTAGTGGATGCGGATCCGGCCATCTCTGGTCCTGTGCAGTGAAATATGACACAAACCTATGAGAGATCTGTTAATTTGAGGCAAGATAATTGTTTCTCAGTGGAATTGTGGGTCAAAATGCCGGCTAACTGTGGCTCTTCTGGGCATCTCCTAATTTAATTGTTTGGGTATTATTCCTGGCAGGGATCATAGGTTTGGAACATTTCCCCTCAGGAATGTGCAGTGAAACGTTCATATTTTCTTTCTGAGGGACTCAGAGTCCCAGGGACATTTCAGGATGGACTCTGGCAGCAAGTACATCACTACATGAAGCCGGAGTAGACAATGCAAATCGCCAAACGCTGTCATAATTATCTTGATTTTTCCATAAGAATAGCACCCCACCAGTGATCCTGTACCTTTTCCCGTAATTGGACTGAGAATCAATGTTGCCTAGGTGATGGAGGGGGGCGTGTGGAGAGGAACCAATCATTCTCATGGCCAGTGCTAAGGACAGAGAACTGCTAGAGTCCCTTCAAGAGGATGAACAGCAGTCAGTCAGCTGTAGCTGCTGAACAGGCTGTCCTCATATTTTGCAACCAAAAGCAGGGTTAAAAATAAAAAGCACCACCGACGTTACACAATTCCACCGTTTTGGATTTAGCAAACTCTTTAATTAAACATGAAGTTCTGTCCCGTGTTCTGCTGAATTGAGCAAATCTCACAGTCAGACTGGGTCTGAACTGTAACGTCCACTCAAGTCATCGTGCACAGCCGCACTTCCTCCCTATGCCTCGGGGTATGTAGGAACATAGTGTGCTCCACCTCTGCACACAGTCACACATAAACAAACACATACCAAGGCAGAGGAAAACCACCATGGGGCCACTCCGTCATCACATTGCGCGGCATTATAGCAGTTGGTGGAGGGGACGGACACACCATAGCAGGACTCCTGACTACAAATCATCCTTGGGGGAAACCACAGCCCAGCGTGTGTGGCAACTACTGCAACCAGCACCTGGCATACTACTGCTTCAGCACCACGGAGAGCTCTCCCAGCAGGCGAGCAGATCTCATCGTGGTAAGGGGAGTTGTTAAAAAAAAAATCAAATTAAAAAAAGCTGCATTCTCCGTGCAGACTTAATATGCAACACAACAGAAGACAGACTCAACGGGATGACAACACACCAACAATCTTTCAGCAGTGTCTTTTGATTCCTGGAGGGGGCAGTGTTATGGACAGTACCTTGATGTGGGCAGAAAATAACACAGGGTTTTTCATAACATATTGCATAAAATTCACATTCCACATGCAGGAAATGTGTCTGCAGTGTCCTGTCCATGTGCATGTGAGGACACATGCGCATGTGTCCTCACGTGCACATGGACAGGACACTGCAGGCTTTAACCAAGGTGATAGTGATGCAGTAGGGGAAAGATGTAAAGAAAATAGCATCTTGACTTGCTCTTAGGGCTCCTCCCACTGACTGGGTCATTTGATTATTTATCTCTCCCCGTGTAACACCAAGCTTTTTAGTTACATAAGTCTGCCTCTGGGGGAACTAGGAAAAGAATGAAGTGGATTTGAGCAGTCAAGGGGAACCATCTACGTCTCCTTCATGTGCGCGCTTGTGTGATGATGTGGGGGATGTGGGTTTATTGGTGTCACACTCGTTGAAGGCCTGTGTGTGCGCTCGGTTTGTTTTTGAGAGGGACTCGTGCAGTATTTAATTTGTCACCAAGCTCTCCATCACTCCTGGTTGAATCTCTTGTAAATGCCAGAGAGCCATTTAGCAACACCTCAAGTGGTCGTCAAAGGTATAGTGGAGATATTTAGGAAGCACGGTTCAAGTGTAGCAGATGGATTCTAAGGATGTTTTATGGTACTAATAAAAAAGATAGACGAGCAAAGATCATGTAAGCATTGTCTTGTGTTCAGGAAGACAGCTCCGAGCAGACATGGGGGTGGAAAATGAGTTGTGTGGATTCACTGCATCTGTATTAGTGGGAGTATGTGCTCAACAACATGGGAGGAATAATGACCGCATGGTAGCCTGCATAACTCACACTTACTTGTCTGCTCTGATATTTTGCAACACACACACACACACACACACACACACACACACACACACACACACACAGCTTTGTCTGCATCATAAGACTTGCGTATAAGACTTGCATATTTCTATGTCTGCAATCGGTTTGCACATGCATCTTATTTGTGTTGATAGAGTCCTAAACTCACATGGGGTTCAAACACTTCTTGCTGGAATGTGTATGTGTGTAAAAATACAGATGCATAATCTTTTTTTTTTTTACAAAATCAGCGTTTAACTTTGTGACTGTGGTTTTTACTCAGTCCAGATTTAACTGAAAATATAAAACCATAAACCTTTAAGTGACTGCATCTAGAAGTGTGTTACCTGTCCATTTCATCGTACTAGGTGGGTAATAGTTTTCAACTCTTCCCAAAAGGAAGTCAAATCACGGGAGTGCTTCTCCTAACTTTGCTGCTGCTAGCGTTAGCCGTAAGGTGGTGTAGCTTTAGATGGTTATGCACAGTGCTGGAATTGTTGTATTTTAGTGCATCCTTACTGCAGCTGACTGTTTCATCTGCTCTGGTAAAGTATTTACGTGTTGTTGATTTCAGTGGAGCATCTGAATCTACATGGTTGGTACATCCGGATCTGTTTCCCGGCTCTTGCTCTTGCTGCACGTCTGGTGCTTCAGCGCCCACACTGCAATGTTAAATTCACATATAAACAACTGCTTGTCAATAACAACTGTGCTGCATATCTGCTATAGGTGCCTCTGCCTTTGCTTTATTACTGCGCCGTGCTAAACCCCCAGATTAAAAACTGGTCTAAAACGATGCACTCGAGTAGTCTTTGAAACCCCTACTCGGTTGCAGAGATCTGTCAACATTAACTGTCCCTTTGAGAAAAATGGATGTAAATGCAACCTTCCGGTGTGTTAAAGACTCCGCATGTGTTAACATTTCTCTGTCACCAGTTAATTAACTGTGGGGATTGGCCACTAAATGGTTAAAATGATAGATCCCTCCCACAGGATTCGTAGTGCAGGTCCTTGTCAAAATGTAAATAACTGTGTTGCTTCCTGTTGCAGAGAGGATTCTTCAATCCTCAGTCGTGCTGCCTGCTGTACTTGACTCAAGAGGATAAACAAGCTTTCATTCCGTTTATTCCTTTAACCATCTGGTTGCCAGCGTGACAGCCAATGAGCGGCTTTGGTTCCATTTGTGCAGAACGGCAACAGATTCTCTTTGTGCTTCATAATAATCACTGACCAACAGAGGTGGCCGGCCTCCTCTGCAATGATCTATTCCCACGTTAATCATAATAATACCTCAGATGCATGAATTATTGATGCAAAATACCACAGCTAGCACCTTTACATGCAGCATACCGGTTTAGCAGTCACATAATCCGTTAAATTGTCTGTAAACATCTGTCTGTCACAAAGTTGATAGCTCTTTATTCCAGCAGCGTGCCCTTGCCAGGGCTGTCAGGGGACGGGCATGACGGGTCCGTAATGCTGATCCATGGTGGTCCTCCTGGGCTCTCATTCCCAGTTAATGACAGTTATCATGGCTCTCTGCAGGCCGGTGCGTCCCTCTGCCATCTGCAGTCATTCACAGAGAGCGTGACTCAGGAAGGGCAGAAAGGATGTAAATTTGTGGAGGATACCGTACCCTGCCATTAATTATGTCATGCTGTTCCCTCGGCTGTCAGCCCTTCCTGAGACTGACATATCCACGCACGTGTGTTTGCCTCCTCTCGCTTTCAATGCGTGCACTCCTCTTGTTTTTTTTCCGAACCTCACAACTGCTGCATTAATGTTCTTTTCCTCTCTCCCTCCTGTCCTAACTCTCCCCTCTCCGTGCAGACTGTAACAGAGGGTTTCTGTTGGACGTTTCACCCTCTTGGGAAGCCAGGCTGTGTCAGAGCAAGGCCTACTTCTCCCTAAATGCAGCCCACTGACCCCCAGGGGCTTTCGAGCAAGAGTAGGATAAAACCCTAGAGCCACTCTGCGTCCCTTAACGCTGACACATCGAGCGAGTCTTTTAAAACAGACACTCAAATTACATCTTAACACCAAATGTGAGTTCACCACTTGAGCCAATGACTTATCCACATGGATTGTCCTTTTAAGTTACACGTGCACTAAAGCAGTGGAGAATCAATATCTACATCCATGCAACTCCCCGTCAATTACGTAAAACTTCTTATTCAGCTAAGCCAAATTTCATCATTCTTTATGTGTTGATGGCTGCACCTCTTGTCATACCACTAGAGTTTCACTAGAGCTTTGCAGGTGATAATGTATGTAAAGAGCTGCTCTGCTTGTGCCTCTTCAAACGACCTGTATTCAAACCTAAAGCTCATATTTCTCCACTGTCTCTATCTGTCCTCTCCTGCCTGCTGTATCCTAAGCACTTCCCCACCTCCCTCTCCACTCTTGGATATATATATGTGTGTGTGTAGTTGTTGTTGTTGTTGTTGGAAACCACTTGGTGCAGCCCTAACAGGGCAGAGCTTGTTTGCCCCTGCAGCACTGTCCTAAATGTAAACGTAAGCCCAGTGAGATTTGGGGACTTTTTCTCTTTCTGCTGCTCCTGCCGTCTCTCATTATGTGGCTCTCTCTTCCTTTCTTTCCTCCTTGTGATTTGTCACAGATTTTCGAAGCTAAACAATCGGACGCATCAAGAGGAGGTGGAAGAATTGTGGATCCCTAAATTATGGCAGCAGCTATGTGGTCATTTTCGCAGGCCAGCTTATTCTTCCTAACGCACACAAAGGTCGGCCTGCGTGGCTGCTGACCACAAATCAACCTTTAGACTTTTACCCAACACATTAGTTGCATTATGTATTCCTCACTTTGATCCACTTTATTGAATACTAATTGCGGTTCAAGCTGAATCTCACCCCGTCTCTTTGTCTCCACCTCACAGGATGATTTGATTGCAGTGGTGTGTAGTTTGGCACGGTGCCCGCCCTGCAGCACTGTCACCACTTGGTCCCTCGGACAAAAACATGAGCTGATGTGCGTGTGCATTTGTAGCATGTATGGCAACCATACCAGCAAGAAAGGGATGGAGGGAAGTAAGAAGAGACGGAAGAGGAGAGTGTAGAGGGGGGAGAACGCAGTATCTCAGAGGGAGGCAGACATTTAATTCTGTCTCTCTGTGATGTGTCAGAGCTCCGTCTCGTTGACTTTGTCGAAGGGTTGCTGCTGTCAGGAGCAAAAACAAGCCGACTATTCTCAGTTACCACGGAAACCCCTGAGTTATCTTATGCAGCCCAAGTGCAACACCTTGACCATGCTTTCTGCGTGGGTGCGTGTTCTTGTGTTAGCGTGCGAATATGAACACACGGCTCGGCCCCGGCCTTGTAATGGCCGATTGTGGGAGGATAACGTCCATATTTTCTCTCCTCGCCCTGTTTGTCCTCTGTCCCTCTCCTGCTCGTGTCCATTCCGAGCCGAATAGTTGAATGCACGATGAGCGCTATTACGTATTAGCAGGTAGTTACGAACTGGCATCAGTAGAACCGCTGTTTAGTTGCTTCAGCTGCACAGCAACAGAGAGCTCTACCTCAGTGGTGCATGCTTTATTTATGATCCACCATGAAAAGCTCAGCGGCTGTGCTTAACACACCACATTCTCATTTCGTACACACACACACACACGCACACACACACACACACACACACACACACACACACACACACACACACACAACACACACACACATTCTATTCTTGCATTTACATGGTGAGCATTTGACTGCTGTGTGGAGGAAGCGTACACTCTGCCATTACAGCAATGGTTTTGTCCATTATTTAGTTTCATGTCGTAAACCTGCATTATCTGGCTTTTTTCTGTGGCACTGAAGCGGTCAGCAAATTCTTTTCTGCCACTGATGAGTTGGAATGTGTGTTCCTCTGCCCACACTGGTGTTTTGTGTGGCCGTCGTCTGAATGATCAATGCCAGACGTCATCAATCCCAACTGGAAAAGTTAGGTATTTTAACTTTATTTGTACCCGTAGGTAGATTTGTTTTGCAGCAAAAAAAGAGGAGGCATCCATCCAAACACAATTCAAAATTATAACACACTGACAGAAGACAAGACCACAAGATCCATGACAAAAGGTGCTCAAATGCTTCGCTATCAATAGAAGATTGGATTAGTCACAGGTTAGTTGAGAGAAACTGAGCTCGGTTTGGAGTGAAATGGCCTACTTGACTAGAATGGCACTCAGTAGAGTCCAACAGTCCCCTTATAAATTGATATTCATCAGATCAAGATATTTCCTTTGTTTGGATCTGCACCAAATTGCACAAAAAAAATCACTCTGCTAAACATGCCCTATTTCTTTCATCCCGAACTATGAATAACCTCATGAGAAATCAATGCAAATGTTTAAAAAAACGACCTCACGATCTCACAATGCTAAAGAAATAAAACAATCCCGGTTCTGCCCCCTGATCCAGATCCTCACCAACATTTAATGGGTTCTTCCTTGAGTCGTGCCCCACTCCTCCATACAATTGTTTGGAGATTGGTTGCATATTTTTTGTGTGACAAACAACAAAGGCAAAAATGGCACTCAGTGATTGTATACCCCCCCCCCCCCCCCCCCCCCCGCCAAGGCCCAAAGGTCCTCTTAAATTCAATCAAGCTGCACCAAATTTTACACACACAAATACCAGTGCCAAATGCCCCATTCCGGATCTGCACCAAAAGTTTTGTGGAAATCCGTCCTCTGGTTTTTGCTTAATCTTGCGAACTAACAGATAAAGAAACGCAGATGAAAATATAACCTCCTGGGTGGAAGCTTATTCATAAGTCTTATCTTATTAGTCTAGAAATATAAAGCAGTAGCGCCTCCTCGTTCATTCTTCAAGTTTGGACACCAACCGATTTTTTTCCTCCCTCTCTCTGGCTCTCACTGTGTCCTATACTGATTTCAGGGATGAGTTGTGGGGGTGGCAGGGCGACTCCATCGCTCTCCCCTCCCGTCTGTCAGGACATGGCTCATCTTCCCCCAGTCTTTTTAATAAAGCGGGTATGAGCCCAGCTTAAAGTGCTTTGTTTTCATTTCGCCATGCAGCTGGTGAAATAATGTGTGCTTCTCAAATATTTATGGAGCACCCCGGGGTCGCCTCTCTCTCTCTCTCTCTCTCACAGTTTCTCAGAGAGAGAAGGAGATGGATTCTTCAAATATTGCATGTATTTTCTTCTGGGTGACCAGTTTAGACTGTCTGGCAGTGAACGGTGATTAAAAACTCCAATATGAAGTGAAGGCCAGCTGCCAATGACAGGGAGATGTAATAAACAAAGGTTGACCAACAATTGCATCATACACAAAGAAATAAAAGAACTATGAAGATAAATGGAGCAAGATGAAGACTGTCCACCCTCCATTTATAAATCCATTTTCAAACTGCTCATCTTGGGCAGAGTCACAGCCAAGCGCCCTTTGTTCATTCAACTTTCTCCACCCGGCCGATCATGCACTCATGCACGTCCACTAATTCCAACGCACTGAAGCTTAAAAGGCTTTTTTTGTTTTGGATCTGAACGCCTCAGTCAGGCTGTGTTGAAACCACCACATTGTCACCAACCTGTCACCTCCCAGAGCTCAGCTGCACCTGGACCACACCTGTAAGAGGTGGCACAGCGTGTACGTGCACATGTGGATCTTATGAATGCAAACACAGGTTTTACCAGGAATATAGAAGAACAAATTGCCCCCTCATACTACTTTACGAAAAAGTAATTTGCTTTCTCCTGCAATTCTCCGGAGGGGCTGTACGTGAGAACGCCAGTGAGAGGCTCTGGATATTCTGCAGCCGCCGAGTAAATACTCTGGATAATGTCCGAATGAGCCCATGTGAGAAATGAGCTGGAGATCCTGAGGTGGATTCACGGTGAGCGAGGGCGTGTTGATGAGGTTTCTAACGTGACAAAAAAAAACCTAAAAGAATACAAATATCTCAGGATGAAAAAAATTAAAAAGCAAAGCCAACTTAGAGTGGTTCGGGAACTTCCTTGACTAATCCATTAAGTGTAAAAAGAGTAAAAAGCTGATCCAGGCCTGAATTCACCATCTGCTTCAAGCAGAGGCCTGAGCTCGACAGTGACCTCGGCCTCAGGCTCGGTAACTTTTCACGGTAGTCAGCTCACGGAGATGAATGAGGTTTTTTTGGTGAGAATGTGACCAACGGGAGGAAGTGGACAGGATCTCGTACTTCCTATCTCTCATGTTGAAAACTTCCACATGTGTTTTCTGAATTCTCTGGTGAAACATGTTTGCAGGAGAGGCAGTACTTAGTGATGGCAAACAGAAACCTTGAAACATTGATTGGCCTCAGGTCTTGTGCCTCCCCACAGTCCACCTACTGGTCTCCTCCAGAAATGACAACATGTGTATTTTATGTCGTGTCCTTCAGCGAGCTCTGAGTCGCCATGCCCTCTGATTCAGCATGTGTCATCACTGTCTCCAGCACCATCTGCACAGTGTACTCACACCCTTCCATTTATATATCCTTAGATTTAATAAACAATTCTCAATAAGATTTAAATGCAGCAGATTATTATAATATAATATAATATAATTATAAATTTTTTTTTACTTATTTACGCAGCTTATAGCTTTTCTTTTCAAGATTGTTTTAAGCTGTACTGCACATTGCTGTTGGTTTTATTACTCTGCTGCGTGACCAGAATGTCGTAAGGAGTGAATAAGAGCAGTGAATGTTCATATTTAAAGGAAAGCAAATGTGATGTCGCCGCTGCGGGCTCTGTGTGTCGCGGTATGTGATGGATCTAGAAAGGCCACAGCTTGGTTTAGCTTTGTAATCTCTTTCTTTTCCACTTCACAGACACTATATGCAGACACACACACACACACACTTTCTCTACCACAAGCTGTCACTGCATAGTACAGGCAAATATGGGCAGTGAGTCCCAGTGGATGAGGCATCAGCAAAAAATGTTTTCTTCCACGAGAAGGAGGGGAAAGGATGAGGTTCCCCACACTGTAAAAGCCAATCGACTAATATATGTTGGCAAGGCGAGGTTGTTACTATGGAGATGGATGCATCAGTGCCCCCACACACACACACACACACACACACACACACACACACACACACACACACACACACACACACACACACACACACACACACACACACACACACACACACACACACGCATGCTGTATTTCTTAAACCAGACCTCAAGCAGGAACCTGGATGTATTGTGGGTCTGTTTGCATGCTCCATCTGTGAGTGCAAGCGTGAGCGTCGGCTTTGTGGCCGTGACCTGAGGGTGGAGCTTTGGCTGGAGCGGTGCTGTTTTGTGTTCCCCACAGCCAAATGAGCCAGGACCACCAGATCTCACTCGGTGAGCTGGAAAAGTGCTCGCACACAAGCCTCACGGACCCCAACCCTGAGTCGCACCAGTCAGCGCTGGAGACCTGTGAGAGACGGCAATGAAGGGAATTCTGAAATGAGAACAAATGCCAGTCGTATACTTTATCAGGGTATGATGTGTTTACAGTACACCTAGAAAGAGCAACTGCAGGTCTGGTAAAAAAAATTGATGACAAATGGGGGAGTTCTGTCAGATTGATAAGGCTAATGATGAAAAAGACGTTTAAAATACTTTGTTTCTGTTTTATTTTTCCAAGAATACATGCTGGTCTCAGGTGAATACATCAGATTCATTACAACGTGGGGAAATTAGAAATAATACTGTCTGAGGCGAAGAGGCAAAGATCTTATTCAGAACGTTCCAAGCGTTGGAGAAAAATGGAGCGACGCTTGCAAGCTAGTTCAGGCAGTCAACTCCAGACATTCCTCCCTCTCCGCAATCCGTTATCACACACACCCTCCCGATCTCGCGGCCTATTTAAGCTGCAACGATTTCTCATCTCTCCTTCTGCTTGTCAATGCCTCTGCTGCCTATCGCTGCCTGTTGATTCAGCCCCTCCACCAGCCCAGCATCCACCTGGAGGCTCCAACAGGGGGCTAAAGATATTTGCACATTACTCCCCATTATTTTCTCATAACCATATCTGGGGAAGTGATCAAATCAGAGCCTAGACGCCTAAACCCTAACTATGTTCTGCTGCTGCAATAAAAATTGTAACTGTGGGTTGTTTGAATGAAATATCCAAATGTTACAACTTATTCAAAGAAAAGAACTTCTAATGACTTCGTATTATAACTGATTTAACCCATGCATATAAGTTCAGGTGTCCTGTTAAAACAGCTGTATGTTATTTCCATTGATCGTGAGATAAATGAGACTTTTCAAACTCGGGGCATGGAGTTTGAAAGAGTTGGTGGGCCTTTATCAGGTCAGCATTTGTTCTTTGAAAGCTACAGGTGAACCTATGATCGGTTAAAGATGAATGCGGTTCATGTGGGTGTGAAGGAAAAGGGATAGATTAGGGGATGAATGTGTTTAAGTACAGGGTGACATTGATGGATATTGCAAGTAAATTGTGTCTGTGGTTGTTATCTGTCCCTTCCAACATGCCCTGAGTTTCTTTCAGTCGCTCAGACAAACAGAATGAAATCAGATGTTGTGGAGTTGCTCTAAACCCTGACATCTGGATCCTCTGGCCTGTCCTCAATTTCTTTTCAGCCTAAAAGACAAACTTGACACGCGTGCTCCACATTCGCACACAGGGAGACAATGACCGGTTGTGAAAAATGTTCACAAAGTAGAAATAATTGCACACAGCCACTATCATCCATGTGTCTGTGTTCCATTGTTCATTGGTCACAGAGCCACACTTAGCATTTCTCAGAAACACTGTGGATGAATCTGACAGGAAAAAATAAATAAAAAGCTAATTATAGATCCGCAGCACATATTTCCATTCATCACGGCTGTTTACATGGAAACGGAATGTTACACATACTGAGTAGTAACTACTGTAATTAAGCTACAGGAGCCTCTTTGCTATTCAGACTCTATAAACATGAGAAGGAGACAGAAGAGGATACTAATGGTGTGTCTCATGCTGCTGTCATCAAGCTGCCAATCAGAAGGGCACAAATCATCTGTGTGTGTGTACAAATCACCTCCATCTCGATTTTGATTGTAATTTCCTGTATGACCCAGCAGTTTGCCGTCTCCACCCTCTGTAACTCTGGCGTTAATTTCTATTGTTGCAGATGGGGCTCCGCTGAGCGAGCTGTCATGGCCTTCATCACTGGCAGTGGTAGCTGTCTCCTTCTCTGGCCTCTTCACCTTCGTCTTCCTCATGCTGGCCTGCCTCTGCTGCAAGAAGGGAGACATGGGCTTCAAGGTGAGCTCAGGGCTGCCCCCTGCTGGTTCCCCGGGTGAGGGGAGCACAGACTTTTGTTTACAGATGATGCATCAGGATCCTCACAAACAATGTGTTAACAAAACTTGTTGTTGTGTGATTGAATTTAAAGCGAAGGTATCCATAATTTTTTTTTTCTGCTGCTCTAAAACAATGTGCCAGTTTTAGTTAATACAATATAATTATTTTTGTTGAATATACTCAATTACATAAGTTAAAGCATCCTAACCTATTGAGTTGATTTCTGTTGATGACTTTATTCAATTGAATTTATTTTCATTTATTTCATTTATGAAATATAGTTATATTTTATGATATAACTCAACTCTATTAAGTTAATTTGATTTAATACATTTATTTGACATTATTAAATTGATCTTGACATCTAGGGGGAACATTTCTGCCCCATATTTGTTGTAGTGAAATCTATTTGCATTCGTGGTGTACCCCAATTATTTTGCAGATTTTTTTCTCGGTCTAACAGAATCATTGTTTTGTGTTGAAATATATAAAAAAGCCCAAAGTTTTCATATTGTGAAAGAATTTTTGTGTCTTTAGAAAACCTCTGATCTTCACATTAGAGAAGCTAGAATGAGACACAATTTTGGAAGCAAAAATCACTAAAACAATTCACCGATTCTCAGGGAGGGGCTGGACATTTTCTCTCTGTGTATGGGGCTTTCTCCAGTTACCCTCCTCCAGCCCAATGTCCGCTGAGATTGGCTCCGAGTTAATAGTTGGATGGATGATTTTCAAGGACTCCCTGGAGGCATCACAATTGTAAAATTATAGGTACTTCAGTGCTGATCAGCCCACTTTTCTAATCTAAATATTTTGCTGAGAACTGTTGCCTCGTTGTATAAAGTAAATGATGCAATGAAACACTCCTACCCACCCAAGGCTGGCACACATTGTCTCCGTGTTGCCTTCAGCTGCCAGCATGACTCAGCCACGCCGTGTCGAACATCAGCGATGAAGTGAGCGGCTGATGAGGGCTAACGGAGACTGACAGAGGCAGGGGGCAAACGGAGAGGAGGGGAGAAACTCAAGAGCCTCGACTCTCCCACTAACAGGCTGCTCGTTGGATAGAATCAGCATCAAAAACGTTTCTCAATTCCGCTCGTGCATTTTAACGTTACTTACTCGGATAAATGGATAAATTACTGCCCCGACTGAACAGCAGCCTTCTGTTAAGATCCCTTATGCAGATCATTTGGCGAGAATGAAGACCGTGTTTGGCTTTTTTGTTGTTCGTTAGAAAGATGCAAAAAGCAGAAGGATGGTGCAGGAGAGAGAATGAGAGCAGAGCCTCTCGTTTCTCGTTTAGAGTGGTGAGCGACAGGCCTGCGCTCCAGAGTTCATCATGAACGGTGAGAACAGCCTGTGGTAGGTACACGCTGCAGGGGCAAATGTGTGACTAATGAGCACAGCATAGAGAGGCACCGTGAACAAATTCTGGACTTTCGGGACTTTTCTTTTTCTGTGTTTGCATGTGTGTGTGTCTTTCCCAAACCAGGTTGCATTTGCTAAAAGTGTGTAGTGTATTAATAACCTGCAGGAACAGTGGGAGGTTAGATGTGGGTCTGCTTTCCATTTACTTTGAAAGGACTTGTGACAGGAGGGGCGCTCCAACTGTAAAAAGCATCAGACAACAATTAATTCACTTTGTCAACCGTGGCCCATGCTGGTTCACTGTGCCGCCCGGCTGAGCTGGTTCTAGGAAAAGAGGCGGGTATCTTTATTACAAGAATCAATTTTAAGTCTCTGCCTTTTGCCACGCCACTCTAAAAATCAATAGGCAAGGTCAGTAGGCAAGTGTTTCCTCAGATGATTAGCTCACTTCCTTATTCCCCATAAATAACAAAAGAGTAAATGGTCTTTAAATGGTCTGTATTTATACCGAGCTTTTACAGCCTTGGTGACCACTCAAAGCGGTTTGGTAAAAAAGGCGTAAAAGTAGTTGACGTTGTAGAAGAAGCTAACGAACAGATTACAATAACAAGAAAGCACATTGTCGGAAGAGTTTTCAGTTTCAGGGGGGGGGGGGGAATTCACAGATTCCGTAGAGGAACTCAGGAGATCCTATACAGACATTCTCCAGAGGGAATGTATACGGGAGGGACCTGAACGCTCTGGAGATTTTGATGTTGTTGGGAACGCGTCCGAGCAGCGAATCTCCTGCTGCGCTGTCCATGTGCGAAAGGTAAACTTCGATGAAAGTCCAGACCCAATTCGGCGGTCATCCTCCGCAGGTCAAGAAACGGCTAGAACTGGCAACCTTCTTGTTGTGATGTGACAGCGCTAGAATGTCAAATATTATGAAAATGTGCAGGTTATACGGGCCGACTTGAGTCAATAAAGTATGTTTGTCTCTGATATGGTTCATTGTGATTCCAAACACGACACGCCGCTGTAATGGTTAGTGTACTTCAAACTTTAAGTTATCAAATCTTCATGCCGCTCTCGTCGTTTGGCAGCATCACAGAATGGTTAAATGGTTTCCACTCTTTATCTCGCTCTCTTGGCACCAGCTCGACACTCAACATTTCACTCGTGAGGTGTGCTTGCTCGCGTGGGACTGAAAAAAAAAATACGTCGTTCCAAAAAGCTTCATTATTCCTCTCCATCGCGATGCTCTTACTGGAGCGTGCAGTGTTTGAGGCTGGATATTAAGTGCTTTCTAAACTGAAGGCTCTCCGGGGAGCGATGCAAGGCTGACTCACAGCCAGGTGCTTGCTTTCACAGTTCGCTCTGAGGAGAGTGGCAGATGGTTCTCCTGAATGAGAAACACACACACACACACACATGCCCATGTATGCACACTGGACACATGTAAACACACACACAAACACATACACAAACAGAGTGATTCAAATTAATCCAGCCTGCTACTCTCTCTCTCTCTCTCTCTCTCTCTCTCTCAGTGTTTCCTCCTGTTTTCTCTCCACTCTCTCTCGTCTCTCCCTCTGTGGTTGCTGCATGTGGGAGATAGGCTTTTTATGGGTACAACACTTCATTAACCGGGGACTGAATGGACGGGTGGATGGCCCGTTGCACTACCACCAGTATGGGTTTCCCCAACACAGCCACAGTGTTACAGACACAGCTAGATTGACTTGGCTTTGATGCGGGATATGCCCAGGACAAGAGCGAAGAGCTGCTTTGACTTAATGGCTCTCAATAAAAAGAGAGGAGACCCTGATTCTAAGAGATTTTCCATAACGCTCTGCTACAAAGTAAGATTATATGAAAAAGGACGTAATTGCAATCGTGGCATTATAATTACATGGCTTCAGTCACTCATTCATCTACTACTACTTCATAACAATCTGTGTGAACCTGTACCCGCCCTGCTACTGTTGAATAGAGACTATTTACGAAGAAAGAAATTAATTAGATTAATAATTAATAACAGTCTGCAATATATGTTTTATCCCATAGGAACAGCAGGACTTTGAGCGAGACATTACGTTTAATTATTAATTAATTAACAATAAGAGTTTAAATTATTGGTCATATTTTAGCATTGTTGCCTCACAGAAGGTTCCCTGTGGGGCTTTTTTGTGTGGAGTTTTCTCCGGCTTCCGAAGACATGCAGATTGGATTTATGTCATTGGAGACTGTAAATTGACGTGAATGGTTGTTTGTTTCTGTATGTTGGCCTTGTGATGAGCTGGCCATCTGTCCAGAGTGTACCCCGCCTCTTGCCCAACATCAGCTGCAAATGGCTGCACTCCCCCTGTGACCCTCAAAGGATAAGGGATATAGATAACGGATGGATGGGCTGTTTTTTTTACTCAGGAATTGTGCAGCTGCTGAACAAATGCTGCAAAGGGTGTGAACAAAGAATCCGAGGCGCATGAGCAAATGTAAATACATAACAATGGGGCAGTTGTAATTGAGCTGAATGTGTGGGATTCCAAAGGTCTCCTATGAGTTCATGCAGTTGTTTTACTGTTGACTCATGACAATAGTCTGCGAGTAGTCTACCGTGTGATGTGTCTCCTGCTGCGGCTTATGCAATTTGTCAACTGTTCATATACTGTTTCCTTTGGGTATGTATCTTCCACTGCAGTTTCTTCTTAGTGTCTCTAGCCCAGACGTCTGTTTCTCCGCTCAGACCTGTTCACAACTTACACACAAATCTCTGGAGCGTTCAGGTGAGGGTCGGTGCAGCAGGCAGGAAGCAACGTATAACTGATCACGCGTTTTTGTTCATAGCACACTGACACCGGCTGTCTCGACATCTTGCTCGCTGTCTTCATTGTGTACTGCACCGCATCTTTGATTTTGTAATTTTTTGCGTCTGCCGCATGTTAGTTTCGTCATCGACACCCCTACTCACTCTGGGTCAATCTCCCAGAGGATCTCCTGCCGTGTGCTCACTCACTTTCAGCGGACTTTATACCAGGGGACTGGCAGGAGAAAGTCCGCAGAAAGTCCGGAGGCTTTCCAGGCGGACATTTGCGTACACACGAATGCGTCCTCTGGAGAAAGTCCGGATGATCCCTGGAGTTGAGAGCATGTCTGAAAGCCTCTAGTGAGTGAGTGAGGACAGTTCCTAAAGATGTGAGGCTACATGTGAGGGGAAGGAAGAGACTCAATGTAGGATAATGATATTGAAATATCTGGTCACAAAACCACATTGATATCTGTCCCTGTCCAGTGTTTTTTTTGTACTTTTGTGGGGTATTACTTTACAATATATAATTCATTCTCTACTTAAAACATATGAAGGCGTAAAAGCGTGGGCCCACATTGCAGCACCACAGTGACAGTTTGTATGAGTCAGTGTTTTTCACAATAAGAGCCTTGGTTTGTATATGAAAGTTTACTGCGTATGGCAGAGACACAACGAGAGACAGAAGAGCTTTGTGTAGACAGTTTGAATAGCACTATGCATTAGTGTGTTCCCCTACAGCGTCTCTGCAGTGACCCACACAGAGCATCCCACAATGCACATGTCTTATGTATATGGTTGGGTGGGCGTGCCTCAGTGCATCTCCATGCCCTCACAGCTGAGCCATTGTCTCCCACCGTCTCAGTGGCGGGATGGTCTGGAGCGGATGACTAATCCCAGTTTGTGTGTTTGCACCAGGAGTTCGAAAACACAGAGGGAGAGGAGTACCAGGCAGATCTCTCCGTCCTGGCCTCGCCTTCCGCCCAGAATGGCCCAGAGGTCTACATCCTTCCCCTCACTGAGGTCTCCCTGCCCGTCTCCAAGCAGCCTGGCAGATCCAGTAAGACACTGCACAATACACTATCTGCACATATAACACCACAGATAAAAGATTATACAAATGACCTGTGTAGCACCCCAACACTGTTTTTGAGTTGCTTCCTCATGTTTTTCCATTTTTTTTAAATAATCTTATTGTCTCTTTTATGTTTTGCAGTATTTGGTATTAATTCCCAGCTCCTTAGCATCTTTAAAGTGAACCTCTACCACACCAACAGAGACTGTTAAAACTGGAATGGTCCAACACTCCCCTTATGAAACCACATTTAAATTCACTACATCAAGATCTTTATTTGGATCTGCACTAAATTGTCTTTTTTAAAGTCAAGATCCACGAATATTTTTTTTAGAAATCAAGGGAAACTGTGAAGAAGACCATATTTTGCAATTTTACAAACATGCGCTGCCTCCTTGGCAGAAGTAACAAGTTGTTGCCTCTCTGAAGCATAAAAGTAGTTTATGGCACATCTTACCTGCTCTATTGACTTGGATGGGATACATTTTAGTAGCTGGAACAGATGTGATTCCTGTCATTTCTTATCTTGTAGTTTTTGTCCCTTCATTCTCAGCCTCTCATTGTAAAGAATCCGACCAAATTATTTCTGGAGCTCTTTGTGTTATATTTAATACAATCCAATATGATGCATCTTCCTGTTTTACATGACTCTTACATAATCCAGCATCAGAATATCAGCACACGTCCATGTTATGTTGGATTACAAGAGGGTCGTGTTCTGTTTTCTGTATCCATGATCCTTCTCGCCAGGTCACAGCCTTTTTAAATTTTTTTCTTCAGGTCATTCTGCCTTAAGCGCACGTGCATGTGTGTGGTGTGTGTGAATCTCAGTTAACAGATCCATGGGTGCTCAATGTGCCTCTCCCTACATGACTCACTGGCTCTTTGTGCTGCACTCATACAGCCAGAAGGGAGGTGAGTCGGGGCTCAGCCTCCCAGGATGTAATTTCCACTAACGATTGGACAAGGCCGCCTCAGGCTCACAGCCAATCACCAGCCTCCCCTCCGTCCTCCATAGATACCCCTGCATGATTGGTCCAGGTGTTGCAGGGCGAGGAATGGATAAATGGCAAAAGGAGGCGAGATCATGACAGAGGGAAGAAAGTCTCCTTTCACTGAGTCAGCGGGAGAATCACACATTCTTCCTTTCTGATGTCGTAACAGTCAAATTTGCCATTTTTATTTGAATGTATAATGTTCGCAGACTTTGAATTTGGTTTGCTAATGTATGACAAAGGTCAAGGATTTAACATCATGTACGTCACAAGTCATTACCCCCCCCCCCCCCCCACACACTAACATACATGTTAAAATGAGCCTAGTGATTCCACAAAACGGCAGTTTTACTGGTGAATCTATGAATGGTGTATTCAATGAGCCAAGCATCACTCATACAGGCCTATTAACACAATATTTACCATTGATCAGACAGTGCTGTTGCTCACTTGTTGCTCTAATCTTTTAATTAAGAGGTCACATAAAGCTTTCCAACCGAGAACTGAGGCTCGATGCATCAAAGTGAGTGTTTAAAATGATTGTGTGTGTGTGTGTATCATTCCATGAGCCCACTGATCCTGCAGCCCCACTGGACCTGACCACCTTCTCCGGGAATGCAATGAGTGGGACGGGAATGCGCACTCACGCTCACACATTCCACATTTGGAATAATACCACGTCTTCATTTCTCTCTCTCCATCTGGAGAGAGGTGGCGGAGGCTGCAGAAGTGTGGGCCTGTTATCACCGTGACAACCTCTGCCTAGCGTTCCAGTGGAGAATGGGCCTTATGTGTTGCCTGTATATGAGTGTGTGTGTGTGTGTGTGTGTGTGTGTGTGTGTGTGTGTGTGTGTGTGTGTGCGTGCGTGCGTGCTTGGTTGACTGGTACCAGGAGACACAGCATGAGCGTGTTAGCAAGCCAGCCAAACAATGGCCCTGATTTAGGCCGGCTGGGCGGTGGGCGAGCATAAGGCCGGGCTGAAACGTCCGAGGAACGCACCAGCGGAGGACTGGCATTATGGGCAGAATACAGTGAGGGGTCTGTGACAGAATGAGGAGAGACAGGGGAAGAGTGGTGGCATGCACCAGGACCTAAGAGCGGGGGGGGGGAGGCTTCAGATAGGGGTGGTGAGTGTGTATGACAGAGGTCTTTTCTGCCTCTGACAGAGCAGTGTTTGTGTCCTGTTTGGCTGAGGAATGCTGCTGTCCTGGGTGACAGGGGATCATTATGTGGGCCTCATGTCACTACTGGATGTCTTGAAGCTGCACACAGAGCTGGCGCCTCAAACGGCACACCACCGACATGCGTGACGGTCACACCAGGTGCGATACATGAGCAGAAATTCTCAGCGCTCGGGGCAGAGTTCCCCCATCAGAACTCCCGCGTCGACCCATCAGCAGATTCGGTCCACCGGCTCGAGGCTGCGGTCGTTTTTTTCCATCTCGCTGTGTTTATTTGAAGATTTAAATACAGTCCGTATAGGAACCGAAGACTTCGGTGTTTCGCCTGACAGCTGGAGGGCTCCAGACGGGGACATTATGTGTGTTTGTGTGTCCCAGTTGGAAGATGAGCTCGGTGATAGTCAGTGTGAGAGGCAGCATGGCGAGCTTGTTCAGCTGTGCGAGGGCTTGGGGGTTAAACCCCGCCGGGGCTCTCTCACACACACACACACGCTGCGACCGTGGGCTCTTTCTCAAGTACACACAATGAGGCTAAGACGCCCGGGGTGGAGGCCGGGGCCACGGGCTCTCGGTTCTCACACTCTGGAGCAGCACCACATCCCAGCCTGGGACTCGGACTTGAGTCACGGCGCTCAGAGTGGCTGGCCGCTCCACTGCTCCATCATCATCTCCATTCTTGAAACATGAGGATTCATGGAGGTATTTGATTTTGTGAACAACTAAGTTTAAATTGCAGTATCGTGCTGTGTTTGTAGTGAATTGTATATGGTGGCTATTTTTTGAAGTACTTTTTTTTTATTATCTGGGAAGTAACAGGTTTGAGTTGATTTTCCTTCCGGGCGATCTCTCCTCTTTAGTTGACTTTTTATTGAGAAAATGTTTGGCTGAGAGCAGCTTCTATTTTGTCTGTCCGTCTTTGCAGTTTCCCTGCTCAGCATTTTTATTCTACATCTTCAAACTTTCAATTTTTTCCTTGATTTACTTTTCTCAATAAGTCTAAAGCTTATATTTCAGAAATCTCTTTTGGGTATTTTCATCATAATCACTCCTTTCCAACCATAGCAGGCTCTTTTTTCTCATCTCAAAGTGATCTTGCATCTTTTTTTTTTTTTTTTACTGTCCCCTTTCAGTCCAGCTGCTGAAATCCTCAGACCTTGGCCGCCATAGTCTTCTATATCTAAAGGAGATTGGACATGGTTGGTTTGGCAAGGTAAGACGTGTAATTTTTGTTCTTTTTGTTTTTTTTTAAACAGACACAGTCGCACACGGTGTTTGGGCTCTGAAACGACACCTTTGTACTCATCATCACATGCTTTGATTGTCTCTGCTGCATCTGTCATTACTGCACTAAATGTACTGTGATGTTCTTTCTACTCCGTGAGGAATGCGAGGGTAATGTGAGGATGATGATGTCAGTCCGGCGAAGCTAATCTCTGGCGCTTGTGTCAGGGTGTTGATTCCATGGGAGGGAGAGTTGAAATTCCCAGTCCCACTGAATTTGTTTTACAATTTACTGTACAGTACATGCTGCTGCAACGCTTCCCATGCTTTGCTCATGCATTATTCCAATACCAGTTTTATCTGATCTCACTTTCTAACCGCATGCTGTTGCCGATTGTGGTAAATTTGAGCCCACACTCCTAGGGTTTGGTGGAAGGTTTTGGTTCAGCTATTTCCACTTGTGTGCATTTACTTAGGTTCTGCTGGGCGAGGTCAGTGCGGGTCTCAGCACTACCCAGGTGGTGGTGAAGGAGCTGAAGGCCAGTGCCAGTGTTCAGGATCAGATGCAGTTCCTGGAAGAGGTGCAGCCATACCGGTCAGTTCACCAGTCCATAGCAGTTAAAGTATTTTTATTATTATCAGTATTAATCTGATTGTTGCATGTATGACGTGCATTCATACCTTCTCACATGCCGTCTCCTCTACCAGGACCCTCCAGCACCCAGCCCTCCTGCAGTGTCTGGCACAGTGCTCCGAGGTTACTCCCTATCTGCTGGTCATGGAGTTTTGCCCTCTGGTGGGACACAGTTTAATTATTTTTATCTGTCACTCACTCACACCACACTATTTCCTTTCTTGGTGTAGTGTCGTTTGCTGCATTCAGAAGCTCACACTCCCTAATCTCATCCTCTCAGGGTGATCTGAAGAGTTACCTCCGCGGTTGTCGAGTTGCTGATTCCGAGACTCCCGACCCTTTCATACTCCAGCGAATGGCTTGTGACATTGCCTCAGGGCTTCTTCACCTCCACAAATACAACTTCATACACAGGTACAGCTCTATGCACCTTCATCAACCTGAAACATTGATGCCCTTGAAAGGAAGAACCCACCAGAATGGTCAGTCTGCCCCCTGCTGGTCTCTCCCTGCAACAGCATCCTGGTGCTGCCTGAGTAGTGGTCACAAACTCCAGCATCAGTGATTTTGTTGCCGGGGGTGAGCCCCTCTCACTCTCAGCCATGTGGTGGCTGCCATAGTAACCAGTCAGTGGCTGGTGGGCTAGAAAAGCTCCCGGTTTGTGGAGGAGGTGATATGAAGTGACTTAATTTAGTCCGCCTGTACATGGTCATGTAAAGATTATTTTCTACATGGACACATTATGTGCTACTCTTTAACTACCTCCACCAATGAGGTTATGTTAACATCCCTGTCCGTTTGTTTGTAGGATTGTTTGTTTGTAGCAGGATTACACATAAACAACTGATTGGATTCTGTGAGATGTTTTTCAATAGTTTGCAGCATAGTTACAATATTGTATGTTTCAGTAAACAGAAAAAATGGGAAAGCCCAGTGTTTGCTAAAAAAAATAAAGCACTTTCCACTGCATAATGTTCTGAGTAAAAGTTCACCCAAAACTTGTTAAAGGGTATTCTATGAAATAGGGGTATGTTAATGCACAAAAGATGCATTGTTTCAGAGAAGTGAATTTCTTCTATCTTTCCACCGACAGCGACTTGGCCTTGCGAAACTGCCTGCTAACTTCAGAAATGTCTGTGAAGATCGGAGATTATGGCTTTTCTCACAGCCGATACAAGGTCACACTGACTTTTGATAGTCTCTACCTTTTATTTTCCAATTTAACTTATCTTTTTTAGTACTTAACTGTTTTTTGTTCTTTTGGTTGTTATTTTTATTTTCTTCTGCAGGATGACTACTACGTTACGCAAGACCAGATTTGGGTGGCCCTGCGCTGGATTGCGCCTGAACTCATAGACGAGGTCCACGGAAACCTGCTGGTTGTTGACCAAACCAAAAGCAGCAACATATGGTGAGATCTTCCAAGAGTGACTTTCTGTAAATATCATAGCATGTTTATTGAGATAACATTAGCATTACATTTATCAAATTAAAGACATGGTTCTATTCTGTACGCTGTATTCATGAATTGCTTTCATGTCGATTTGTAGGAGATCGTATTGCCAGAATCTTGATTGGTTGTTCGTCTTTTCCTTGTTTTCTTACTTGTGGGAGGATTTATGCATGAAAAACAGAATGAGTTCAGTTCGCAATCTTTCCTTTATTCATGAACCACTAGATATAGACATAAAGAAGGTCTGGAATGATGGAATTGAACACCTCATTGATCATTATCTGACATGTGAGCGGCGGACACGCTTAATGGTTATTTCCTCCCCTGCTGCAGGTCACTGGGGGTGACTGTGTGGGAGCTGTTTGAGCTGGGAAACCAGCCGTACAGACACTACTCCGACAGACAGGTGCTGACATATGCTGTGAAGGAGGAGCAGCTCAAACTACCCAAACCCCATCTGCAATTCCCCCTGGCTGAGCGCTGGTGAGACATGGTTGCCTGCCGACACACTCAGGGATTCACACTGTGCATACACATGAGTCAGAATGTTATGTATCTCGAAAGCACCAGATATACGTTTTCTACTTTAAGAGGCCTTCGATTATCTAACTGACCCATTACTTTCTGCCGAGTCACTATGTCCCGTTTTTTTAAAATTGGTTTCTGCTTATGGTGGCGCACCAGTTCATTGTAGCAATATTTCTCTTTGCTAGCAAGAGCAGATGATCAATACTCTTCCTATTTTTTAAGATCCCCCTGGCATCGACCAGAGTTGAATCACCTCATTCATCTTAACCAGGGGAAGCCAGCCAAATACGGTTTTTATTTATTTATCTTTCAAAATTGTTTTCCACTGAATTTCAATGGGCACCAGTGCTGAAGAGCCTCTCACACACACACACAGTGTAAACATATCCTGTCAGCAACTTCACTGCACTTCCTTCATACACACACATTATTCTAATGGCTAGTGACAATAACAAGTGGTTTTGCTGGGTGTTGTTGGAGAGTGTTGATTTCAAAAGTTCTCTTGTATACTACCTCATTGTTCATCTAGAATCAATTCTTGACATTTTGCCTATCCCTCTCTCCTTTTAAATAATAACCAACGGTATAAAGAATTGCTTCTCAGTGTCTTCACATGCAATCTGACTGGTAATATGTTTCCATTCTAATCTCTCTAGCTTTGTTTTTCTTCTTTTCTCCCTCTCCTCTCTGCCCAGGTATGAGGTGATGCAGTTCTGCTGGCTTCAGCCCGAGCTGAGACCCAGTAGCGAGGAAGTACACCTCCTGGTCACATACCTCTGTGCCAAAGGCTCCAGTGAAGCCGAAGAGGACTTTGAACAACGCTGGAACGCCTTGAGACCCAACCTGCTTGGCAGTACCTTTCACACGGCCACGTCCACGGCCCTGATCCTGACCCCTTCCCCCCCACCAGCTGACGTCTCTGGTGCAGACCAAACACAGGCAGTGGAGCTGGCCTCCTCTGCATCGTCCTCCTTCCCCCTCCTGGAACACTTCAATGACAGCTACCACTCAGACACCGGGGACGACCTACTGACCGTGACAGAGACCAGCCATGGTCTCAACTTTGAGTACAAGTGGGAACTGGCTCGAGCCGAGCAGCCGTACTGCTCTTCCTCCACCAGTGGGCCACTGGGCCAGGGGAACCCATATTACCAGGATATTTATTATTCAAGCCAAGGAAGCACCTCAGGAGGCTGCAATACTGACAGCCTGACCTCAGGTATATCCCTGTCTTATTACGAACCCGAACACCCAGGTGTGGTCCCAGTGTTGAGTGCCCACAGCCCCTCCGTCAGCAGTGAGTACTATATTCGCATAGAGGAACCAGTTGAATGTAACATTAACCTGGATGACAGCATTGTGGACTACAGCCCAGGACTAGAGGCCAGCAACAGCAGGTTGTCCTCTGAGAGTCGGACTGGTTCATCCATGGCACAGCCCAGTGCTTACTGGTCAACTGCTGACAATGCTAAATCTGCTGCCTACGACTCGGATTCAAGCCCCACTGTTAAACTAACCATCGACCCACTGCTGCGACAGGCACCCAGCGCAAGCCCTGTAAAGGTACGCCACTCCCACAGCCGCATCTCATCCAATCAGGAGGACGCGATCTACTGTGAACAGTCTTCAGCATACAAAACATGCCGGCAAGCCCGTCTGTCTGAACCGGACAACTCACCAGAGACAAACCATGTGCATCCGGTGGGGCGGCTGGAAAACACACGCAGTTTGTCACATGCAGTAAGCAGCCCCAGCTTAGGCTTCTGCGATCCCTACCTTGAAGCAAGCACCGGACGTAGCACAGTTAATGACAGCTGTCCTAATATGATGGGTCCCCTCACAAAGACGCTACCCATTGTTAACCACATTAGTATTGATGTAGAGGCAGACGACGGCCTGCTGGTGGCCCAGCGGAGAGGTGAAGACATTGAGGATGACCTTTTCTCAGACAGTGGTAACTGGACCTCAAACCATTCAGCGAACAACAATAGCTTGACTTTTGAAAGCAGACAGACAGAGAGCGGGCAAGACGGTTATCTGGACCTTCCCTATATTTCCCATTCTAACTCAACAGAATTATGGTCTTTAACCAAGGCCACCACCAAAACCTTCCAGAGCTCCATGTCTACTGGGACTCTGGAGGCAGGAGTAGGAGACGCTGGTTGTAATGCTTGTAGCGAGCCCACTGAATTGAGTTCCTACATTCACTTATGTCACAAAGAAAGAGATGAAGCTGCCACTCCAATGGAAAGGAGCTTCACTGCAGGAAATAGAAGAAATATCGATTCTAATACCAGCTCCAGTGTAAATTCCAGAGGTACAGGTCGCGGAATAGTGAATGGGAAATATGAAAGGCAATTGTTTCGTAATGGAGACAGACTGTACTCTGAGCCTAAGATGATACCTGAGACAAGCTATGTAAAGTCCCCATCCTCTTTCAAGGATCCTCAGGCTGGTCAAACAGGAGCCTTGTCAGACAAACACAGGGCTAACATGTGGGAAGGGGTTTCATCAGGAATATCTCTTGGTCTTGGAGACAAGAGGCTAAACTGTCCAGAGACATTGGAAAGCGGCAGAGCTCGGGATGGTAAAGTGAGGGTTAGAGAATCCAGCATCAGCCTGATTGAGATTGGCGACTACAGCGAGGACGACGATGACGACATTACAGATATTACATCAGGTATCTTTGCCGACTTCAATCTAGATTTTGCTGAGGTAGAGGAGGACGAGCTGAGCCCATTGAAGAATCTGAAGGGAACCCCTGACTCTGTGGACACCCTTAATCTGTCCTCATCGATGGCAAGCCACAGTGATCAGGCCTTCAGCCCCGACCCCTTTAATACCCCCATCTTGCCCAAATCCCTGGACAGTGGCTATGACACTGAGAACAACGAATCTCCAGAGTTTCTTTTCAAAGAGCTTGGAGATCCACGAGGTGGTGATAGGAGCCCGGGCCTGGCTGGAGACCCTGAATTTATACAGCAGGTGGGTTTAAGCCAGGGTGTCTGCACTTCCAACAACACCTCAGAGCTACAGTTAAAAAGCCTGACTGATAAGAACCCGTACAGGGACTCGGCCTATTTCTCCGACTATGATGCTGAAAATGAGAGGAGCCCTCAAGAGGAAGGCAGTAAGTTCTTTGCAGGTCCAACTAACCACGAATTCCACACTGAGAAATTCAGCTCTATTAGAGATGACGATCCATTCAAGAGGAAATTCAATAAAGAAGAGAACTTAACAAATCTGAGACACATAAAAAGTTGTGCTGCGGTGAATCTCTCCGAGGCTGGCCCAAGCTCACCCCATCCCCTTCCCACCCCCGGGCTGTCAATGCTAACACCGTTCCCTCCGCAGATGGGCGGCTGCCTGACCAAAGAGTCCGCTCCCGCAGAAGATGACCTCGGACTGGGGACGGAGCACTCAGGAGAGGAGCCTTCCTCGGAGCTCAGCGCCTCCATTGTGTCCGAACCGTCTTCCACTGTCCAGGAGGCCTCGGCTAACCACGTGGAAGGGAACAGAAGAGGGAACAATTACTCCCCTGTCCGGTCTCTAAATTCTGACTCCACCATAACTGATTGCGGAGATGAAGCCGCCAATGAAAATGAAAATGGTGACGGCTCCACAGAGGAGGAGGAGCTGCCCGAATTCAATCACATCAGGGAGGAGACTGAGAACAGGAGGGCGGGCGTGACTATAAATGAGGACGATTTTGAGGACATCGATGCAGAGGAGTGCGACTCACAGGACAGTATATGCGAAGAATCCAACGGCCCTGTTGTCCTGTCGACCTCCTCATCGCTGCTGGAGCTGTGTGGAGAAAATGTAAGAGCGCCACTGGAAGAGGCGGAGGATGAGGATGACTCCGACGACAGCGAGTCCGATGAAGAGTTGAGGACCTACAACATCCAGGATGAAGACAGCGACGAGAGTGAGGAGGAATTCACCACAGTGCCGGTGGTGGTAAGCGACTGCAGCAGGGCCCGACACCTCCGCAGCCTCCTAAAGATGCCCCCCCTGCTCACCCACTCCTGTGACGAGTTAGAGAGGAAGAAAAAAGCGGTGTCCTTTTTTGATGGCGTCACGGTGTTCCTTTTCGACCAGGTACATTGCTACTTGTGCTGTGTGTATTGCCTGTTCATGATTTGATTTTACTGTATCAGAGTTTGTGAGAAAGGTTTTCGTTCATGTCCTCCAGGAGAGTCCCACAGGAGAGCTGGCCGACTTCACCTTCTCCACAGGAACGGAGGAATCTCCAGAGTTAAACGCCTCTGACCATCAGCCACATCCTGACCCTGAACTTGAAGCCCAGGCCGGCGGGACATTATGTGACTCTGAAGAAACTGACGGGAGCTCAGAAAAGGGTGAGTTTGTCAGGGACATTAAAACACCACACACTCATCAGGTTGATTTATCCCAGATGCTTTAGTGGGACTGTCTTGTGTGCTTTCAGATGGTAGTTATGAATGGGAAGATGACCTTTCATTTGATCCCCGTCCGTCTTCACCTGACACCCTCCCAGAGCCCCAGTCCTCACCCACATCCACCTCCAACAGTCCCGAGGCTCCCAAACCTGCAGCTGTGGCACTCAACCGTTTTATGGTCTCACGATTCTCCATCACACACGTCTCTGACTCCCACATAGACTCAGAAACAGGTCAGTACTAACACTTTCATGCACAATTTCAACTATAGACCATATTCACGCAGCGGCCATCTCCCTCTGACGTCACGCTAAGGGTGGGAAGTCTGTCTGGGATGTCCAGTAAAGCCTGTGCAAGAATGGCGAGATGACCGAAAAACGTAACTTGTTTACGGTCACTTGTTTTTGAGCAAATTGAATAATGCGCAGGTGAACATGCTAACATCCCAGATAAAGGATTCAGCAACTACATTGAATTTTACATCCATGAAGTTGAAGGAAAGCTCAGCATCTCCCCGGCAACATAAGCAAACTTGCCCCACATTAGCTGTAGGCAAATAATTAGGGTAAATATGCTGTGTTACACTTCCTATTATATGACTTGCATCCTGGAACACAGCAGTATGACTTCAAGACTCCGTAATGGCTGCTGTGTGAATATGGGCTATTGTGCAATATTAAATCTATTTTCATTGAATAAAATAGAACTGTATATCAAACAAAAAAAAAAAAAAGATGGAGTAAATTAAGTTTGCCTAAAAAATCAGTGCCTATAATGTATTTTTGGTGTATAGGTTTGAAATATAGCTGGAATTAACGTTCATGTGTGACCAACAGTGTGCTACAAACAAAATCAGTCTATTGTATATTTCTATGATTATTTGACTCTTTTTGGGTGGCACGGTTGTGCAGTGGTTAGCACCGTCGTCCCACAGCAAAACGGTGCTGAGTATTGAGACGAGTTAGCAGAATTAGGGACAAAACTAATCATCTTTAAACGCTGCCTTTTGAAACACTCTCACTTTAACCTGTTTGGTTACAATACTTATTTCCAATCATTTTTTTCCAACAGGCGGCGGTGAACATAATCCAAAAGACTGAGTGCTCCCGTGGTCCTGACCGGAGGAGGCCGAGTCCTGGTCCTTCTCAACACATGAAAGCATTATTATTGTATTCAGATGTTTTACAGAGTTTTTATTTTTATTGACGTTTGGGGCATCTGACTGCGGAGACCTTCCCCGAGACGGTGCCTCATACTGTAGTGAAACACTGTTGATGATTTGCACACTTTGTTCTTTATTTCAGTTCTATGATGAGAGAGAGAGAGAGAGAGAGAGAAAGCTGCTGGTATGGCAACCAGGGAAACGGATACACAATCTGATTCTATTGTATGCAGAAAAAAAACAAAACAGCATTCAAGTACAGTACAATAACCTGTGCTCAGTGCAGCGTCGCTTTGTGTCGGTCACCTCACAGATCCTATAATTTATGAATTTAAAAGAAAATAAATTTAAAATAAGTAATGACACGCCAGGCTTCCTTGCTGCTCCTCTCATTGGCTGCCTTGGTCTATCTGCTTAACACGAAGCTGGCATTTTATTAAGACTGTTACAACTTTAATGGTTGAAGCCAGAAGACAATGGTTCGTGAGCGTTGCATAAGATGCTGTTCTAAAATCGGACTCTTTTTAAACAGACGTGGGTGGTGGTGATGGTGTTTGATGGTGGAGGCGCTTAAACATGATTTGTCTCTTAGTTCAAGTCGTATCTGAATCATACTAATGGTGGGAAAATATTATTTATAATATAACTAGGTGTTGTCACTCCCTGATTATCACCACCACGCACTCCGGTTGATAATGACGGACTGTGTTGTCTAAAGTTACCATATCTGTCCGAAGCACTTTTCTCAAGCCAAACTTGGGTCTGTATTTATAGAAGTGATGGCTGTGTTGCTCAGCATCTCGCCCCCCCCCCCCCCCCACCCTGGAATGAAGTATCTAAACATGTGAGATTCCCCCACTCGCGTCCACAGTGCCAGCTGCAGGTTCACTTTATTTTTGTGGCACATCAGCTTTGTTTAGGTTGCATTTCATCAGCAATAGAATGACACCCAAAAGGGACGGATTCGGGTGTCACGTCAACGTGCCAGTCATAAATGTTGAATGTCATCTTTATGCATTTTGTTCTACATCTACGTATTGTCCACAACCTCATACATAATGTATTCTATTCCAGTTGTGCCGAATGCCTGGGTCTGAGGTGTACACAAAAAAAGAAAGACATTCAAAATAAGACATATCTCACATATTGTATGAATGTTATATCAACATGTAGCAGGTAGCTTGACTTGAATTACTACTGCTGCATCGACGGCTCCTTCCCCCTCTCTACGCTTCTGCAGCTTAAAGTGCCAATCCCGTTCCTTGTCACCTTGCCTTTTTACGTTCTGCAGGAAGAGAGAACTTTGCTGTCGTATTTTTTTGTACAAGCATTTGAAGGGATGCAATCCGGGGTGATGGTCTCTCTCTCAAATTTGCCAAAGAGATACTTCAGAGCCCATTGGCTATAAAGTGGCGGACACATTTTAGAGAAGGTGAGGTGGGTTGTTCTATGCACCAGTAGTAACATCATCGCTGTTTCCATTTCTCCCTCACTTATGGCTATTGTACTATCCCAAACAAATAAATCCAAATACTTTTTCCCCCCCTGTGTCTGTAATTTATCTGTATGGTTAAAGAAGTACAGTTGTTTTGTAAAAAAAATTAAAAAATAAAGTAATACATAAATAAAATATGAAAACATGACAGAACACATAAAAGTATGAAGTTTGTGCCCATTTAGATTTATTTTGGACAGGATAATTTATATGCACTTTCTGTACAGTAACAGATATAATACAAACAGGGACCAAGGTGAGAAACGGACGAACAGAAAGCTATATAAAAAGTAAAAAATGCATTGGAAACTTGTTTCCCCGAATGAGCTGTGTAATAAAAGCGCGATCATATCACTCAGTGTAAAGGACTCATCCATGGGAAATAGATTTTCATGATTTAAGTGTTGAATTATTGCAGGCTAAAGAGGAACTTGAGCTCATACATCCATACACATTCTTGCTTTTCCACAACTTCTCTTACTATCCTCTCACACATGCATAAACAGCTCTGCCTCAAGCTCCTCTCCCGGATGAGTTTATAATACTGAGAATGATCAAAAGCTATGATAATACTGTACCTTATCTGATTGGCTACCACTCCCGCAAAGCTAATTATTTAAAAACAAAATGGCCCACTATGTACGCGCTGTATCTCAGAAAGTGACATTACAAGCAAACACAAAAGGGCAAATAATCCCAGCTTCCAGAATGAGTTCTGTATGGAGCCCCCCCAAAAATAAAATAAAATAAAAAAAAAAGTAAAAGGCACAGTTCCCACATCTGGGTGTACTGTATCACAACTAGTAAATATATAGTGAGCTACTATATCACTTAACAAAAGCAGAATTACAGTTTACTCAGCAACTGTCTAGTTCTAGCTTTCTGTGGCAGTATCCAGTCTACACTTTGTGTCTTCAGTGCATATAACAGTGATTCACTGAACCCACCGTGTTATATTCACCCTCGAGCCTCGCTCAAAACAACTACTGCAGAGTGGGCCTCCACTGCTCCTTAATGTAAGTAATCCTAAAACGTAATTTACAGTGTTAAAGAAAGAAATTTAAAAAAAAAAGAAATCCCATAGTAGAAGTGCAGATAAATAATATGGTGACAGCATCGTTAGTCAAATCCTATTAGCCATACATCATCCACAACTGGTGTGATCTAAATAACTAATAAAATCTATACCGCCACACTTGAATGTTCAGGCTCAGACATTCAATGTCTGTGGAAGCAAATTTAACATCACGAGAACTGACCGGAAATTGTCAAGAGTGAATTTCCACAGCAAATAAACTAGGTTCTTAGTAGAGTAAAATGGCCTGTGAGGAAAGTTTTTTTTTTTTTTTTTTTGTCCCAATCACACAACTTCAAAACATGCCAGCGTTGGCCCTTTTCTTTCTCCCCTTATAGAAAACAAGGGCCCATGAGTGGACAGAAAGGGGACAGCAGGCCGCTAGTAGAAGATGGGTGCAGATCGGTCGTCATTGAAGGTGGGCCGGAGGTAGACCTCCAGGGCGCGGTCACTGTGGGGAGAGGAGGGGTGGGGCAAGGAACAGTGACAATTAGGTTGAACACGGTACAAAGTCAAGAGAGATACACGGTCAGCTACGCAAACCACACCCAAAGAAGTCTGCCCTCTAAAGGTTTTGTTTCTTTAAAGCAAGTTCAGCAAACAGCGGTGGCATCTAGTGTGAGTTTGAGCAAGCATGAGGTGAGAAAACTGTCAAATTAGGACTAAAGAAGAAAAACAAAAACAGGCATGCATGGCAGGGTTAGTGTCTTCTCTGCATAAGAACACAGATAAAAGAAAGTCATCGCTAATTCCTTTACAACCCAAGGCCTGCTGGACTGACTGCCATGTCCACATAGAGGCCGATGGACAGAATAGACTCCCCCCCCCAGCATCCTACTGCAGCCAGACAGCCAATGACAAGCACAGAGAACCAGGCGGCAGTAGAGGAAAAGGAGAAGTAATTGGTCGGCTGAAAGGCAATGGAGGCTGGTGACTTACGGAGGTCCTGTTCCCTCAGAACCGGGACAATTCTGGACCCAAACTGGAAGGTAAAGAGAACCTTTGGGTTTGAATGGCTCATCTCTCACATCATGCACGGCTCACATTTTGTTTACGACACTGCTGGTTAGTCTGGTGCAAGACGAACATGTAGGTTGATAATAACAACTTGTGACTGAGATGAGGGATGGGGGACAGCAGGTACACATTTCATGCTCCACGTGCAACGTACAGCGCTGTATGCTCATTTTCAAATCTAAAAACCATGTGGTCTTTCACTGTGAATGCAATGCAACCAACAGGCAGGTGTTCAGAAGTACCGTCCGCTGAAAGGAGGGCACCGTTTTCTCTTACACGACTCAAAACACGAGCCAAAAGAAGATCTACAATACAACCAAAAGAGGAGGAAAGGCAGGCGGATACACACAGTACACACACACACCACAGCACACGCACACGCACACACACACACAGACAGTTTTCTTTCACAGAGCAGCACAGATGCTATGGGTGTTACTGGGGGAACAGGGGTGAGGGTGAAACATGCTGAGGACGCACGTAAGGGGCGGGAGGTTTCAGACCTTTGAAAAGTTTGAAACAAGGAAGTAATTCAACAAAATGTCATGTCACTGACAGAACAGACTTCTCGTCAGACCAAACTGTTTATTAATATATAGAGATATGTTTTATTTAGAATACCTTTGTAAAAACTCACCATACATTCAAGGTCAATTTTTAGTAATCACATTTTCTGGTTTCCCTCCACAGCATGCATAAGATAAACAATTCAACTAATCAGTAGTTTTTCTCATCGTTTCTGCAAATATTGTAATTTTTTTTCATACAAGGACAATAAGTTAGATTTTTAAAAGAAAAGACCAAAAACAAAACAAAAATAAACTACATATTCACTCAGGGAATACAATCATAAATAACAGTGAGAGCTGCAAAACAAAGCTGTGGTTTTGTCATTTTCCCCTAAAACTAATTCACAGCTGTAATTGAGGATACTCAACAAAACGATCAGAGACCCCTCCCGACTCACTGTGGCTTCAGGAAACAGAGCAAAGTGAACGAATGAAAACGTATTTTATTTCATCTGTTTTATACTGGCAGTTAATTCAACCAAGAATGGGGGAAGAAAAAAAAAAAAAAGCTTTCTGTGGGGCCTGAGGGTGTCAAATTTAATTAAAATTTGAATATTAAAATAGGTTTTTGCAATGATCATAATACAGTGCAATTTGGTGGACTGACGGAAACAATTTATAATCTATATATGTGTGAATATATATATATATATATATATATATATAGATATCTATATATCTATACATATACTGTGACTTGTTGAAGCTCAGTTAGAAAATTCGCTTCGTTGCACAGAAAGTATGTGTTTCGATAGAAAATAAAAGAGAAGCAAAGTAAGGCAAATATGACACACACACACCCTCTGGACAGAAAATCAAGTCTAGCACTGACACGAGGAAGCACAGCGCCACCTACGGGATCTCTCAGAACAGAAACACAGTAATCTGCTGCACAGCCTTACTTTGAACAAAGCTTTTTTTGAGCGTGTGTGCACGTGTGTGTGTGTGTGCGTGTGTGTGTGTGTGTGTGTGTATGTGTATGTGTGTGTGTGTGTGCGTGTATTGGGTGGGAACTTGATAACACAGGGCCCACGTGTGCTTAAAAAAGGCCATTCAGCCAGTGGCTTTTAGTACAATGACATTGAAGTCTTTTGGCACTTGTACAGTACATGAACATGTCCTTTAGTTTGACAAAATGACACAACCATGTACATGCATGAAAGACAAGCAGTAGCAAAGGCAGTCTCTTGAGAGATCAGTCCGTGATGGTGGACTGTGATCAGAGATACGAATATTCAGAGTCCATATCGCTGCATGCCGAGCAGGTAGGGCCCGCTCTGGCTCTCTCGCTCAACGCAATCCTCCACCCACCAACCGCTACTGTCCGCACCGACACCACCAGCAGCAGCACCCAGGACGGACGGAGGGAGCAAAAGGAGGGACCCGGGGAGGAAGAGAGGACAGAAAGGAGGGATGAAACTGGCCTCTTCCACTTGGAGAAGGGGTGTGTGTGGAGGCAGAGGAGGAGAGGTGGAGACAAGCGGACAGGAGGAGGGAGGCTAAGAGGAGGGAAAAGATGGGGAGGAAGAGGCCCCTGTGCTATCCGGAGCTGTCTGTGTCTGTCTGTATGTCTGTTCTCACACAGTCGAAATCAATTTGCCATCAGGACTGTCACTGTGGAACAAAGAGAGAAGGAAGCTTGCCAGGTCGGACACACTCAGAGAGAAATGGAGAAAGACAAGACAGGCACAGGGAGGCAGGGTAGTGTTTAGGAAGCATGTAGGTGGGGGGGGGTCAGGAAAATCTGCGTCGCCCCCACCTACAGTTACAACTCCAAACACACCCGCCGTGACCAGGAAGATTGGACTTCCAATTCTCTCATCAACATGTTTTTACCCAGATATGGTTTCCCGATTGGATGTCATTGCCCTTATTGAACCAATTTAGTGAATGTTTGCCAGTCATTAAAAAAAAAGTAGAGTAATTACTGTTGATGAGAAAATCATCAAGTCATCTCCTTAGCTGGAGGCACGTAGGGTTAGATTAGTCTGTTGGGGGTGAATACACCCTGCAGGACAGTGTTGTCTCAAAAATACTGATACACAAAACCACACACACACACACGCACGCACACACACACGCACGCACACACAGAGCAGACAGGAATGTGCGGAACAGCTACATGTGGATACTGGTGCCCAAAGCCCCAGACTGACGAGCAGTGATGATTGATGAAGTCAGCATGATGTCTACTGTCACAACAGGTACTCCACCAAAACACAACTGCACACACACACACACAACCCACCTCTCTCTTTCTCTCTCTCTCTCACACACACACACACTCTTTTGCACCAGCACACACAATTCTACACACGTACACAAGAAACGCACACCCCGATTGGACAGAAACAGGCACAGGATACATCTGAACCCTAACCTTGCACGACCCTGGTGAGTCAGCAAGGACTTGATGGGATTACAGTTAAAATGCCCTGTATGGGTCACGAGGGCTCTGACTATAACCTGAGACACTGACCCGACTAGACTGTACTCAGTTACGTCAAAAACACGGAAAGAGCAAAGAAGACAAAGAAGACAGTAAAAAGATATTCAAAAGGAAACACTGAGCATACAAATGACAAGGTCGGAATAATAAAATTAAATGTGGAGCCTGAGATTAACTCTAATCTTCATGCATTCTGAACTGATTAGTTGATCGACAGGAAATCAATGAACAACACTTTTCATCTTATTCAAGTTGCTATGATTTGCTCATTTTCTCTGTTTTATGAAACCGAGTGTTCAACATCTTTGGATTTTGGACTAAGTGTCTGACAGGTCTAATTATTGAAAATGACTACGGGAAGACAGTGTTAAAAACTAATCAAAATAATAATAATGAAAAAAATATCTATAGCAAATCATAAAAAACAAAGATAGTTGCAGCCTTACTCTTGTAAATGAAGGTAAGTGTACTTTATATCAGACGCTGTGTGGGACTATATTATACCAAAGCATCACAATGTATTACAAATATTAATTGTATACATAAAATACTATACTAACAGTCTTAAAATACTTTATAAGGTTAAGGAGACATGATGGAGTGAAAATACTGATTTAAATGCAAAGAACAAATCTTAATCTATTAAAGACTTAGTTCTGTAGTGCTGTTTTTTTTCCTCATCACTAATATTTGCTTTCGACTGTAATTTGCTCCACCACTTCAAAAGCCTCACCATCAACAGCACACTGGAAAATCCTGCACTTTCGTAGACGAGTGTACTTTTTGACCTCACTACAAACCTAAAACTCGTGTGGGATGTGCACGTCGCTGTGGACGTTGATCAGTTGCCTTGCTGTCTCATGTGTGCTCCAGCTTCTGCATGCAGCTCAGGTAAAATGACATTTGTCTGAGGCTCTCGTGTCTATTACTTAGCAGATTTCAGTTCTTCCACCCGACTACCCAAGATTAAAAACTTCAGATGGCAGCAGCAGTCATACAGTATCAATCTTTTCTAAGATGACAGGGCAGAGGAGGCACTTACCTTGTGGCAAAGCGGCCGTCATAATCCTCAATAGCAGGCTGAAAAGATAAAAGTAACGTTCATTTGTGTGTTTGCATGCTGTACAAACACTAGGTGGCAGCAGAAACTGAGCAAAAGGCTCATCTTATTATGAGATGCTGCAGGATTACTCATATCCAATTATGCAACATAAGTCTAAACCAGATGGGGGGGGCCGCAAATTAACTGAGCGAGTGTAACAAGTGTAGAAATTGTATTATTCACGGGTGACAAAGTGAAATTGGACCTACCTGTGTGCCAAAGCCTGCCATGCTGTAGGGACGTGGGCGGGTCTGTGCTAAGCTCTGTGCCAGCAGTCGGGCGGTCAGGCCATAGTCAGGTGTGGGCAGTGATCCGTCGTTCTCCAACAAGTTCCCTGTGCTGCTACTTTTCCCATGGTGCAAACTGGGGAAGTAACAAAAGGCATCAGACTTGGACTCGTTAGGAATCATTAAGTCGACGGGCCGTTTGGGGAAAAGTGCAACATACTTCACTCTGAGCTTCTCACTGTCGCTTTCGGGCAGCACGCGCGTGTAGGAGAACGGGAACCAGCCACGCCTGGGAAGTGAGTTAAGACCTTGTCAAACCTTCGCTGCACTTAATGTGGGACTAATGTTTATGCAATCTCACCGAGTGGACTCAGGCAAAAACTGAATTAATGAATAAATCACTTACATCTTGTTCTTCTCATTCTCCCCATAGTGCCAGCCGTCACGGGCTTCGGGCACTAGCAGGGTAATGACGTCGCCCTCGGAAAAGCTGAGCAGGGTGCCGTTGTCACCGGCGGCGTGGGAGAAGATGGCCTGGACACGAGCGCGCCCATTCTTCTCCAGCCCTGCAGCCATGGAACTGGATCTGGGAAGGGTCCGTGTCTCACCTGAAGGTTTCGCAGACAGGCACAACGGACAAAGACAATGATTAAGGGAATTAGGAGTTCATCGAATGAGAGTCCCAGAAACTCGGTGATAAGTAATATCCATGTCTGTCAAGTCAAGTCAGAGGTCATGCAGATGCTCTAAATCTAGCATCATCTTAAATGTGCTTTTGCATTTCCGTCCTTCTGAAAACTTACCCACAGGGTTCTTATTCTTGGCGGGGGCAGGCCTGCGCACAGGGAGGGTGTTGGAGTAGACATCGCTGACCTGTCTCTGAGGCTGAGACTGGGGCGGACCCTGTGCCTGAGTCTGAGGGGACGAAGGCCTGACTTGAGACACAGACATCGTCCCTCCATCTGTCCAAAATTCCTCCCCATGGACTCCTGTTGTCCCATTGACCATGGACATGCCATCAGGGCCAATCAGCCTCTGGAATAAACAAGCGGACAAACGGATTAAATAACAAAATGTTTAATACTGTCTTACCCTCTGCAAAACTACAGCATCCATCATAAAATGTTTCGATCGAACTGAAGTGATGCTTAACATCTGCTGTGTTCATATCAATTTATCCTGATAAAAACACTGCAGTTGGAGAAGGGAACTCCAGTGAGAGTCTAGTCTGTTCGTCGCTGCAGATTCTAAACAGCTCATTAAGTTGAGTGGCGTCTTTAAACCGAGACTAGAGAGATGTCTCCCTGATTTGCTTCTCTATGGAGGGCTGAAGGGGGATTCGCTGACATTAGGACAGAGCTGTTTGCTCCTTCACGGTGCTTTAGTGCTGAAGAAAATTAAAGTAAGTGATCGCATACAAGTTATACAGTTTAGAAAAGTAAGGGATTTCTGTATTTTGTAAAGTGTTTGATGTTATACTCAAGGCTGTCACTAGAGTTAATCATCAGAATTTTAATTATATATATATTATGATATAATAATACAAATTTAAATAATCACAATAATAATTCATGACATTGAAACACACTTATCTGATCAGCAAACATGCAAAAAATAGAACTATATAAATAAATAAAGTGTTGTGGCATGTTTTCAGGCCCAGCTGAGTGTCACTCACCGCTGGGTGTCCAAGGCCACCACCCATGAAGACGGCCAGCTCTGGGGGCACAGGAAGTGGCTGGGCTCCAGGGATGGGGTCGGAGATGACCAGGTTGGATTTGGAGGTATGCAGGGGGCTCGTGCCCCCAAGGGAGGCAGAGCCCATCTGCTGGGCTAGCAGCATGGCCCTCTCTGGCAACTTGTTGGGGTCCGAACAGGCCTGTTGCCACACTGGAATCTTCTGGGTCAGAAGGTCTTTGCCCTGAAAGGAGGAGGGAAAGGTTGAAGAAGCACCAGAGAGAAATCAATACAAATACATAGAGTGTGCAGCACTAAAGAGAAAAGAGACGTCCATGTGGCTGAAATGTGACCAGAGAAAAACAAACAGTTGGAGCCATTTCTTTCATAAACCTTCAATTTTCCCCCTATGTTCTAAAAACACTCGGTCCAAAAAGATATTTTCCTCACTGTGTATCCTCGACCACTGCCCTGGGCACAGCCATGATGATATGCTGTGTGGGTGAGTCAGCGAGACGGAACACAAACACGCTGTAACACAACCATGCTGCCCGCTGCGACACCTCACATGGCCATTGTATAGAAACAGAGGTAAATGCACAGGAAGGCACATGTTGTATATGCATGCATCATATTTATATACATGCACACACACAAAAACACAGACAGTGTCCCTCTGCATGTGCTAATTTGTAGCTCTCGCAGTGTCTTTCTCTCTCGTACACACACAGCAGATCCTCTGGGAAAGGGTTCTTCAGTTTGCTGAAGGTGAACTCTTCCCACGCACACCCCCATCCTGATTAATGACTAGACTCCATATTGAAAAACAAAGCGACACACACACACACACACACACACACACACACACACACGACTGAATCCTGCTTGATAACTATCCATTACCTTTGATGGATGATATCAGAGTAAATCTGTGCGGATTTAAAAAACATTCTTCGATTCAAATCTCAGCAGTGATGTGAAAATAACGAGGAGCTGTTATGAAATTCTCCAGTGACTGTTGTTGTTAACAACATGCATGAGGAGTAATTCACATTTCGGCGTCCTGTTCATTGCACTGAGCATTCATTTAAATCTATCTCTGTCTAGATTCAGTATTTTAATGCTTTTTCACTGTTTAAGTCATTGTTTTTTTAAATTGAATGGCCGAGGTAGTTCTCCTCACAAAAAAAGGGGGAGACACATTCGGAGGTGCAATGATGGATTACAGCTTCAGATGGGCTTGTCAGCGGGGCATTGTCTGCAGTCTTAATGAATTTTTAAAAAGACAAGGCCCCTATGAGCGGTCAGAGCTAATGCGACTTTGAATTATATATCTCCTACTATGCTTTTTCTTGGCTGAACAACGGTCTACAGCAGGTGAGCTCCAAATAAAACAGAGATGACTGATGGGGAGTATTTGTCTAAACCAACACAATAAACACAAAGAGAATAAGTTAAGTTTGATAAATTGACCTAACAAGTTTTTTCCTCTTGGTAGTCAAAAGACAGAAAACGGAAAAGTTCACACTGCACAGCTTCCTGTCTTGCGATGTGGAGTCTTGTGAGTCCAAAACGACATGACTTACAATGGCAACAGGGGATCGCACAACACACCACCTTTCAACCAGGAGAAACCCCCCCGACTTGTATGTCATTTTGTTCATCTTGGCGTTCGACAGACGCCCGGACTTACCTTGCCGTGGTAGGCACTGCTGTTCTTGGCCACGGCACACTGGCGGTCTACCAGGAAGCAATACCTGCGACGCTCCTCAGACAGGGCCGTCTTGTAGCCGTCAGCGATGAAGGTGTCCAGCTCAGTCTGCTTACTGCTGATGGTCTCCACAAACTGAAAGACACAGAAATAAGTAGAGTTAACCGAGTGGAATCATTCGTCACACTATCTACAGATTTCCTCTGTATCATATTTATTACGTGCTGAACACCATGACTACCTCGTCCTGGTGTTGCACAGCTCGTGTGTGCACATAAACTGAACATGCTTGCACTATATTCAATACTGCCTAGTGTCGATGCACCTATCCTAACAAGATATTTGTTGTTCATTTATACATGTATACATTTCTCCTTCCCTCCTTAAACAATTTTTTGTTTAATGTAATTGTTATGTAACAGTAAATGCTTTTTTTAATTTCAATGCACTTCATACTGTGTGTGTGGTTGTGTATGTGACACACAAAAGTTGAAAAGACAATCACAGGCTGATTATTTTTAATGAACGGATTTTCTGGTGGCTGAAATAGAAAGAAATTAGGCCACGTTTTATTCGAAATTCAAATATTCATTGGAACGTGGTGGGAAAAAGTTTGTATTTGACCAGTAACGACCAGTTCAAATTCAAAAATCACACCATCTGAAGTAGTTAGTCTCCGGATCCAGCAGAGGGCGATCACTTTCAGCTTGGCTTACTGCGTGCCCTCTTGACCCTTCGTCGGTAAAGCCAGCCAGTATTGTTACATTGTTTTGCGATGACAATGGAGCAAGCGAAGCCGTCCCGAGCAGACGATCATGACACCAGAGCATCGGAGAAGCGGCATGCGGAAGTATTTTGGGGCTCTACGCCGCAGACAGCAAAGTATCGACTGTTGGTCCAAATTGTACCATGCAAATGCCTTATAACAAATCTGCGGTCAGAGGAATGTCAAGTATACAACCTTGTCCGATTTGCATGTCATGTGAAATTCTTTCGAACTTGATATTTGGAAAAACTGACACGAAAAGAAACACAAAACCTCAAGAAGCCCCTTATTCACATCAGGTAGATCAGTGGTCAGAACGTCTGGACAAGGAAAAGGACCAAGCTTCAACAAGTCCATTTTGTAATGACACGCTGCTTCACATTCACACAATTACTCACTCACAAAACTCGGAGCTTCTCAGCACAGGACCGTCTTGTACTGCCAATCACTGCACAGCTCCAGTGAGGCAATTACAGGTTAAGTGCACCTCGGCAGTGATAGTTAAGCAAGGAGAGAGCCTTACAGCAGAACTTTGCCCGGCCAGATTTTCCCTGCCGAGTGCTAGCGGAGACGAGGCAATTAAGGCTGAAGATCCGGCGGTGGGGCGGAGGAACTGCTCGCAAAGACCCAGTAATCCATTTTACATGTCGGACAATAACAAATAAGAGGTGTATTGATGTGGGTATGAGAGTGGGAGGCAATGACAGAAAGAGAGAGAGGGGTAGAGATCCAGAGCTGTCGGTTTGTCTTAGCACGAGCTCTCTAAAAAAAAAAGGAAAATGTCACCGGGAAATGTCTCACTGAGTTCACCACACACACACACACACACACACACACACACACACACACACACACACACACACACACACACACACACACACACACACACACACACACACACACACACACACACACACACACACACACACACACACACACACACACACACACACACACACACACACACACACACACACACACACGTCAGTGGAGAGAAGCTACAGGGAGCGTTATTCGGAAGAACAAAATGTCATTTAAGGTTGTTTTTTTTTTGTGTCCGTACACGTCAGTTGTGTAATTACCAAGCTGGTAGCTGAAGGTTTTAGATCCCGTATAGTCTCAAAGTAGGTCGACTGACTGGGTCCAGTTTCATGGCTTTAATACTGTAACATCTGCTGATAAAAACTGACCTAGAAAAGAGTGTTATATTTACTTCTATTGATTTATATAAGACTGAACTCTTCTTGGGGGTATTCACAGGTTTCAAGGGGGTATAGCTTTTCACATTGAATCAAGTAACCACACCTACCAAGGATTAGTTTCTTATGGTGTATGAAAACACCAGACTCGTTGTGTGGTTTAGTATAAAAGACCCTTCAACCTTGTATTTTTGACATTTGGCTTTAGAATTTTTTTATTTCAGGTCACTTGTGTTCTCAAAGCATTAGAGGAGAAGGTTTTACATTTCATACATTCCTCAGGGAGTCATTACCTCCGCCAAGGAGATTATGTTTTCACCCGGGTCCATTTGTTTGTTGGAGCAAGATTATGCAAATACTACAGGACGGATTACCATGAAACTTGGTGGAAGGATGTGGTGTTCGTCAGAGAAGAACCAATTAAATGTTGGCGAGGATCAGGATCAGGGGGCAGATCCAGGAATTATCTTTCTATCACTTTCTTTAACATTGTGATACGAGGGATATCTTTGACTTTTCACAGATTTCCCAGAAAATTATTCATGGTTCTTGGTGAAAAAAAACCATGTAGGGGGACTGATGTGTGCAATTCGGTGCAGATCCAAATAAAAACCTGGATATAGTGAATTAAAATGAGATTTCATAAGGAGGACCTTAAGGAATGCACTCTACTGACAAATTCTAGGCCTTTTATGTAGACATTTGACTTGAGAATTAAGGATAATTGTTGTTTCACTTAGTGGCAGAAAATAGGAAACTGACATGATCCATGCTGTTGCTGTTGGTGCTGCTGTGTCACAAATTCAGTTCAGTATTGTTCTCACATTATTAGAGCGAGAGAGAGTTTTACATTTTCCCACATTCCTCAAAGACTCGTTAAGTTTGTTAAGCCGGTGATCAGATCCTGCGGTGCCATCACACAGTGCGGATGCATTTCACTAAGTAACCGCCAGAGAACAGCACTTCCCTCACTGCCAGCAGCCAAGAAGTTACCTCACTGGTATTCCAGGAACAAAGTGGATTAACTGAACACAAACATTTTGAGGGATGGCCTTTCTGCATCAGGTCGAGAAGAAATCCACGAGTAAACTTTTCAAGGATAATCGTTCGATGAATGCAGCCGGACCTGACTCTATTCTTTCTGTTCACCTTAAAATAAAATGAAGTTCTTATACAGTGGCCCAGTAAGTTGCTCTAGCTCTGCACATGCAAGCACAGTGTTCAGGGAAAGGCTTGAGCATCTTCTCGGCAAGGTGGGTCGTGAAGGCAGGAACAAAGTTATGCTACTGCAGATATGTCGCTGGAGCTGCCAACTTTTTTCTCCCAGTCTTTTTCTTTCCTGTGAAAAGGTTACCAGATGGTGATGTTGTTTTGGTGCATGTCTACTGCAGAGAGTGATGAAAAAAAGACAGAATGAAAGAAAGAAAGAAAGAAAGAAGGGAGAACGGAGGATAGAGATATGCCACAGTGACACACACGGCTAGTTTGGTTTGTGAATGGGTCTTTGGTTACACATGACAACCATTTAAAAGATTACAACAAACTTGGCTGCCCCTTCTCTCTCTCTCTCTCTGCGGTGGAGTGACCCTTTTGGGGGGGGTTTGTTTCTTTTTGCAGCCTCTGACTCACAGTCTGCCGGCCTCTCCGGCACCTCGGAGCCGAGCTAATGGGAGCGACTCAACCAGTGCGCCCTCTCCTCTTGTCAAATCCACACGGTCCAATTCTCCAACCGTTGCAAAGGTCACCAAAGTAACCCAAGACAATGAGTGCGGTGGGAAAAGCCCCGGCAGACACCAGTCACCATTATGTCAGAGCGACCTCAGGTTACATCGCAGCTGGAATGACTCGTTTGGCAAAGGTTATGAATATAAATGAAACCTGCTGCACGTCAGTCCAGTTCCTGCACTCGGACTTTAAGTGATCAGCTGTGTGTGTGTGTGTGTGTGTGTGTGTGTGCGTGCGCGCGCACCCTTACACTGACACATTCTAGATTTTGATTCATTAAATTCCATTTTTGTATCATACAAATACAGACAAATGTAGCCAACGTATAATTATTCAAATAAACAACCTTTAATGTTGTCATCATTTAGATATTCCTAACTCATCATTCAGTCAGACACACGCTTGTCATTGGCTTGCGGATACTTGGATGACACCACACGAGCCGTATGGAGGCACGCCATGTTTTGTTTTTTTTACATCTGAAGACGGTGTCCCATTTACTTCAATTGTATTGGATTTGGCTGCAACGCTGTTTACCCCTGAGACTCCAGAAGTGTTTTATGGACTCAAACACTTCACCCACCCCTCCATCGGCATAGTGGTGAGTAGATAATGAGTGAATTTTCATTTTTCGCTGAACTATCCCTTTAAGACCTTTGACCCCGGGATAAGTTTGCACAGTCAGTGCCACAGGTGCTTGATTTAAACAGGAAGTGAAAAAAGAAAAAAATGAAAAAGAGTCTTCTGAACAAATACTTTAAACGTTGATACACTGTCTTTTCTCATGAATGTTGTGAATATTGTCATTTTGTTTGCTTTCTATTGGACTTCTGTCCGTCCTGCGAGAGACGTGCACATTGATAGAATTGCCCATACGATGGAGAAGTTACAGAAAGGGATTCACAACTTTTTCACAAAGCATAAAGCAGGAGTGTGTGTACCCCGTTTCAGTCCTGTGGGGATTCAAAAGCACTTTGCCGCACAGCTGAGAGCTGCTTGGGTCCGCGCCTCTGTTCCTTCATCATCAGCAGCTTTAAGATTCAAAAGAATGGTGTTGTATTGTAATGCTCGAGGGCACAACAGAAAGCACCTACACCTACAGCTCCTGCATGAATCTGACGTGCGTGCGTGTGTTTCAATGCATCTGCATGAATATATCTATCCACAATGAATTTCTCTTTTATATTTTATGACAAAGCTGAAGAAATGAGCTTATGAAACATCTGGTGACATTAATTCTGAAACCCATCTCCTCTCTATCTGTCTGGGCCCTTATTAACAGCCTATACAGTACGGAGGAGGTTTATCTAGATGAAACTCTTTTCTACGGCACGATGGTCCACTCCACTGAACTACATAATGAGCTGATTAGCATTTTGGCAAGGGCTTTGCCCATTGATGAGGTGGCACAGGGAAAGTGTCTGACGGCAGAGAACAGGGAGGAGAGGGAAGACGGACAAAGAGACGGACAAAGAGAAGCGGGAAAGACAACAGTGAGAAGTGCAAGAGAGAAAGAGGGAGAGCGAGAGAGAGAGAGAGAGAGAGTGATGGAGACTGCGATCAATGAAATGTGGCCACCATCTGTGTCCGCTGCCAGACTGCGCTCAGACATACTTTACTTTTTAATGAAAAAGAGAAGAGATATAAAAGAGAGAAACTCAGCGGCTCTCATCTGTTAAAATAACACAGATGTGGTGGAGTAGGAGGAAGAGGGGACATCGAGATCTCCGAAGCAACTTTACTTGTACTTTCTCAACTGGAAGAAACCAGAAATGAGACAAAGTCACTATCTAAACCTTTCTAAAGTTGGTGTATGGTTGTCATTGTGAAGCGCAGGAATGAAGGGCCACGTCTCTCTCTCTCTCTCCGTGTCTGCTCTCCTGAGGACTCGGGCACAAACGAGTTGACTTTTCTCTACGCCCACACGCCCACAGCCGTGATATAATCAGTGAAAGGGAGCAGACTGAAAATGAGAGGGGGGAGATTGATTTTCCTTTTGACTGCTAACCGACTGTACGATATGAGTCCAGAGCCGCAGATGGGCCCAGGTGATCAGTCATACAGCCTCAGTGAGATTGTGCAGTAATTCTACAGCTCGGTGTGTCCAATAAGTTCAAATTAATTGTTTTTTTTGGCTGCGCTAAGTCTATTTGTCGTCACTTAACCTTAGATCCACAGTAAATTATCTTACAACGTAAACTGCTGGCAACGGATTAGTGCATCATGGTCCCCATACGCTAAAATGCAAAGTCTTTAAAGACCTCCTGACCTTTGCTTGGTGCCTTTGTCAGTTCAAACAAAAGAATATCTTCTTTAGATATTTGTGTACAGTGCTAATGATTTTGTACCTTTTGTCTGGTGTCACCAACAAGACAAATTTTCAATTTGAACAAATATTGAAACCTACATGGGCTTACAGGAATTGTAAAAAATATGTTTTAATAAATTATAATATTTTCTTTGTGATGCTGCCATGGATGGATCCAGGTGTGGGGCCAGGGGGACAGAGGAACTAGCTTAAATCTGATTGGCAGCTGAAGCAGACCTTACCTGTCAGTAGTCTAACAACAATAAATACAACAATTGGTTAAGCATTATATTCTCTTACTACACAAGGTGCTTAAACAGGGGACAATTTCCGAGCGAACAGTAAACAGGGAAATACTTAATTGTGCCCCGTACTCAATAAGGAATTGTGCACAGAAGCTGGGACGTATAATTGGTCCCTCTGTGTAAATTATGGCACCTTTATGGCCCCTAAATTAAGAAAAAAAATCCCAAATCCTCCACTGGATATGCTGCAGAAGCTTTTCCTCTTACACCACCATTAGGGCAAACTTGTAATGTCCCTTTAACCTTTCACAATGCTTTAACACCAACTCTCCTCTGCAAATTGGTCAGTAATTAGGCCCAGAGTCCAACGTTTTGATATTTTGAGGTGTGATGAACAAACTTCTTCCTGGACAAACTTCCTGCTGATTTGCAAAAAGAGGATTTCATGTATATACCTGTTCCTGTTCATCAAAGTGTGCTTCATCTCACATGGGAACAGAGGCTTAATTATTCAGCACATAAGGCCGTCTGAGACGGACAGGAACATGAAACGACTTGTCATTCTTGACTGGAGATTTTCTGGCTTAGTGCACTCACACACCCCGCTCCATACGAAACCAGACTGCCAACTTTGGAACCTTAAGATGACACTTCATACAACATCTCCTCATGGCATCCCTGACACACTGGAACAAACTCAATATGACAAAGCAGTCAGATCAATCCAACACTGGCGGGGCTCAGAAACAGACGTGTATGTGTATGTAATCTCTGGATAGAGGTTTTCTTCTCGAACCCGAGCAGCAAACTTTTAAAACTCTACCGCTTATTCACAAGTGTCGGACAAATCCAGATTCTAGTTCAGCTCTTGATCTGATTCTGCGACGGCCAAGCAGGCTTCCCAGCGAGACCCAGCAGCAGCACGGCAATTACCGTGCAAGCCTCAACCTGTTAGTATGAGATTTTTGCCTGCATCCCTGCAGGCAGTCAAGACTTCCAGCCACCGGTGAAGACACGGTGAAGTTGCCCTGACGCCACTTTCTGCATTATATTTCTCAGTTTGAGAATGAACTCTTGTTACAGGGCTAAACAAACGAATAACTTGTAAACAGCACCGCAGACGAGGCCTAGAGCAGCAGGTTGATGCAGAGACGAATAAGCGTCTTTGCAGGTATTTGCGTGTGAGTGCACACAGGCACTCCCTCTACTGTCAAGTCGACGGTGAATCACTCCTTCAAATCCATCACTATTCATTTCACCGGAGCTGCTCGGCGGGAGGTCACTTTGCTATGGAAATAACCGCAAGAATGACGACGACGGCTAAAGTAAACAGTGGTTCGTTTCTCCCTGTGAATCAGGCGACTGCTTTCGGTTTGACGGGCTTCTGAAATGTTGCTCGTCAGACTCGAAAAGACTGAAACTGTTCGGGGGAAAAAAAAGCATTTGAGTATTTCATCCATAAGTTACAGCAGTGGCACAAACACACACCCTCTGCGTGTCACGTCACGTCACCCACACACACACACCATTGGAATGCCACACCTTTTTCAATACAGACCGCACAGCAATTTCCACCAGCATAATGTATATGTAGTTTGAGTGTGTAATAAAAATAAATATATATATATAGTAAATATTTCCTTGTATATACAGTAAAGGGAGATTTAAAGGAAGACATAATATCTACAAACAAACCAGGGTTAGGGGGTTAGGGGGCAACTTAAACTGCTATTGCTTTCACTACTGAAGAGTGAATAAGATTGTGCTGTGAGTGTTTTATTTTGAAAGGTCAGAGTTTGAGGTGCTTGTACTAGTCCACTTCAGGTAATTGACTCAGCTATTTTGTGCTGCATATGCAAGCTGTGCTTTTATTCATTCTGTTAAAACCCTGATCAAAGCTCTGTGCCGGGAACACACTGGACGCATTGAAATAAATGTGTTCCAGTACATCAATTAGTGTAGCTGACTTATTATTTTACTTTTTCATTTTGTGTGTGTCTGCGTGCCTGCTCTGTGTGTGTGTGTGTGTGTGTGTGTGTGTGTGTGTGTGTGTGTGTGTGTGTGTGTGTGTGTGTGTGTGTGTGTGTGTGTGCCTGCTGTGTGTGTGTTGATGTTGGCAAGGACACAAGAAGCATTTTCAAACCTCCACTATTTGCCTTCCCACTCAGGGCACCGCGTCGCCACCGCCTCCACCCCCATCCTAGCTGTTTAGTGTATTCTCTTTACTTTATGAAGAATAAAGTCATTATTTCGCAAACCAAGACTCACAAATCTCTAATCCAACAGTCACCCACATGCACACAAACGCTGCCGCTATGAACGGCTGGAGGATGTGTGTATTGTAGTCTTCTTCAAATTGATATAGTTGAGTCTGAGTAGTTTATCCTGTTTTCTTGTTTGACACAACTTTGAATAGACCAATCTTTATATATTTATACTGTTGTAAATATCTGAGTATTAATGTGACATTCGTGCAAAAAAAAAAAACCCCGGGCGAGAGACTCACCTGCATCTCCTTCTCTCCGTACTTGGAGGGGTTCTTGCTGCCCTGGCTCTTCCTGCGCAGCTTCTTCAGCTCGGCCTGGCACTTCTCCAGACTCTCCCCTTTGCTCTTGTGCTCTGTCTGGTATTTCTTAAGGGCAGCCTAGGGGTGACACAAACACAAAATTAGGACCACAAATTACAAAGGTCACGGTGGAAGGAGCTGGGACGTAGATGGGCAAATGCATAACACCCTCACAACATTCCGGCTTTGTTTTTACACCACTAGCAGTCACTGGATTCAACTCATTTCAGCGCAGCAGGGCAAATCCTTTTTTTACTCGTTCATTTGTGTTATAATCACTGCGTATTACTGTTGTGTGGCACTGCAGATGCGAGGACAGACTGTTTTTTTCTAGACTCCCTCTTGGCATTCGGACAGGGCCTTGGCATCTGAGAGCAATCTTATTAATTAAAAATTAAAAATTCAAGATTCCTTTATTTTTGCAGCGACACAGCTCGTGATTGTGCCTCTTAAAACATGGATTGTTAGTGACCATGCCTGCAAAGTAAAAAAATAAAAATTATAATAATGCTTAATTTGCAGAACAAGCTAAATGACTGGAGTAGACCTTTTCTATAGCCGGAGTTTATTCATTCACTTTATTCAATTTGCTTATTTAATTATTTATTTATTGAGGGAAAAACAACTTTGTTTCCGGGCTGTATGAGCTCTGTTGCTATAGTAACTGTGTCTGGTGTGACAAAGCTCATGTGGGGTTTTTTTCTGTACGAGGCAGAATTGGCGGAGAGGAGCGCGTGCATGAGGGTTCAACACCCACATTTGCATAGTGTAAGACGCTGAGGATGAAGGTAGGAATCCTCCAGGCAGCGTTTTCTTGCTGGCGAAGGAGCAGAGATGAAGTCGGTGCCGGCACCGGAAGACTGAAACGGTGAAACATGCAGCGTTTGGATCTCAACGGAGACGGGCGGCGCTAGGTCTCACAACAGCTGGATATTTCCATTTCAACTTTATCTACCATTGATTGATTCCTTCATGTCACAAGCTTCTCTGAAATACTGATTTAGCCATATTGACAAATTCCTGACCAAATGGACTAAACCATGCCTTTTGCACCGGTGTTGTCTTTGTTTTGCAAATAACAGTGACTGACTGCTTCTCTCACTCCGTCCTTGTCTTTGAGGTAAATGAGCTGAGCCAATACGTGTTGCTCTGCAATCACATTTACATTACGACTCAGAGAAAATGAGGCTCCCTGGGGGAAAGTCCCGGCGCAGCTCATAGATCATAGTAACGATTAGAGGAGAGACTATTGTGAGAAAAGTTTTCTTGTAGTTTGCAGGGCCTGATCGCCTCATTAAGCTGGAAGGTCCCTGCTAATTTTACAAAGCAAAAGCCTGTTTGACGTTAGTCACCAAGCCCTTGTGCCCACGACTATCACTCGCCGCATGCATGGCTACGACGGCACACGGAGAATATGTTTAAACTTAAATAGGACCAGAGTGGGCAGCAGATGAACCTTAGTACACTTGGAGAATCCCAAAAGGCTGATCTGCCAGAAAAGCTCCTATCATTAATAATCTTTGTTTTAGGTTCATGCCCAAATTCTGACCTCGGTGTAATGACTAGAGAGTGCAGGAGCCATTACGTGAGACAAGAGAGATGAGACAGAGAGGGAGAACAGAGAGAAATGCACCACTGGGAACATCACATGCGCATGCTGGGGGGAAAAAAAGGGGCTTTTCTTTGAGTCCTTTTTGAACAGAATCAAAATTTCGGATGATTAATTCACAAAGTGTGAAGCAAAATGATTGCTATTATCACTGCGGCGGATCTGTAGAAAATTCATTAAAAGTAATGGATGCTAAAACCGCAGGGACGCACCAAGATAGGGGTGTGTGAAATGGCTGATGCATCTGGAAGCATGGAACCTCTCTCTCATCTTTGGCATATCACTATATGCGCAGAGCACAAATTTGGCAGATGTGCACAGAGACAAAGTTTACACAGAGATGGTTCTCATTAGAACACTCGTGGTTTTAACTCAATATGACGGCGTCTGATTTTATCCATGCGTCTTCTCGGTGACGTCGAGTCCTGTTTTCTGTGTATTGGTAGAAGCAAAAGGTGTGTGAGCAGCAGCTCGTAACGTGGTCCTTCCACAATACACTACAATGTATGGCCATATCCTCCCATCCCCCAAAACAACACACACAGTGCTGCTCTACACTCAGGCTGCAGCCCACTCATTCTAAAGATATCACATGTAGACCAGCTCCACAATGCTCACACACACACACACACACACACACACACACACACACACACACACACACACACACACACACACACACACACACACACACACACACACACACACACACACACACACACACACACACACACACACACACACAGGGGGTTATTATAAATCGGTCTACCCCTTGACAGGTGAGTAGACGTGAAATGTTATTTCAAAACATCTTTTTTTTTTGTTTCCCCCTCAGACACATCCTCTAATTGTCTCAGAGACCGACTTTGATCCAGATGTTAACACACAGCCTTTCCTTCACCTCCGTTTTCAGTCTACACTTAAGAGATTTGAGGCAACATGACATAAATCATTAAAAACGAGCTAAAAACGCAGCGTGCGCTTATTGGATGGAGGCTGTCCTCGGGCTTTGGAGAGCAGAGCCAATCAGATACTCACAGTCAGATAACGAGAGTCCAGGTCCACCTTCTTCTCCAGCTCGGAGAGCAGCTCGTTGTGGAAGGATTTCAACTGGGGAGAAAGCACAGGGGCAGCTCAATAACACGCTGACGATATTCATGTCGACTGTGAAAGGAAAAGAAGCTGCAAACTGAGTAACAAAATACCACATTAAGTTATTCACAATAGATCAACAAGCTGTTAAAAACACGTTAAGATTATATTTTTAAATAACAGTCCTCGCCTGGGAGGCTCGCTTTCATTTTGCAGATCACTGTTAGTGAAAACTAGGCTAATAGGATAATAATTATATATCAGTATCGTACTTTAAATGTGTGATCCTCTGACATTCATTTTTCATCTGCCAAGGAGGTTACGTTTTTGTCTGCGTTTGTTTGTTAGTTTGCAGGATTACACAAAATCTTCTTGACTGGTTTCCATGGCACTTTGTGGAGCGGTGGTGCATGACCCAAGGAGGAAGCCTTTAAAATTAGCTGCAAATCAAAATCAGGGGGGGGGGGGGGAATTGTAATTTCTACTTTCTTCAACATTGTGAGATAGGGCCTTTTTCACCAATTTCGTTGATCTTTCAGAGAATAAAGAATAGATCTTGCATGTTAAGGGGACCGATATTTATGAGTGTGTGCAATTTGGTGCAGATCCAAATAAAAAAAAGGAGACTGTTTGGCCTGGGGGGGGGGTTATGCACTCTGCTAACTGCCTCTCTACACTGATCAGCCACATTAAAACAGGATACTGGTGTTACGGTTGTGACTGAACTTTGTATACTGTTACAATTAATATGAACTCCTATTCCTAATCTTTGCTGTTTTATTTCTTTTAATTCATTGAATGTACGTGGTCTATACATGTAACATCAATATTTGTGCATAACGTGTCTATTTTAACGACATTGATATGATATTGATTGTAACAGCCAGCATAAAGTGAACGCTAAGCTAAAAGTGCATCGACGGCGGACAACTTAAACAAGCGCATTACCCAGAATGCCACACTGTTCAATTAACTCACTCGACTTCCCCAGACGCCTCCTGAGTTTGCAGTTTGGATTTATATGGGGTCAGCATGTGTGCTCGTTCAATTCAAGTTCATTTTGGTTTAATTGTCGTGTTTTCCATGTACTGCCCGGAGGATCTCCAGAGATCAGGGACGTATCTGTGTCGAGGCTGGGCAGGTTTATTGAGCAGCGTCGTGAGACAGGGCCACAACACCAAATTAAAACATATTATTGCTGTAGCAGCTTGTCGTCGTGTCTTAAGTGTTGTTTAAATTTTGCATTACAGGACATTTTGCATTTCCATCGCATTAGAGGATGAGGCTGTGTTGAACCGCAAAAAACTAAAAACCCCTTTGAGCTTAGAATACCAACCATCTCCTCGAGCTGCACTTGGATCTGTCTGTGGACCTCAGCCATCTGGAACAGCACATCCCCTGCACAGAGAGGAAGAGGGAGAGAACACATCAACAACACTCAAACGCACGACCATTTTCTACTGCAGAGGAACCGACAGGAGGAAGGTAGGAGACGAGAGAGAAGAAGGAACGAGAAAAGGCAAAGACAGACCCCAGCGTGCAATGCTCATGCAGTATAACACGACACACGTACACATACAGGACAAGTGACTTGTAACTGGGACAATGAGGAACAAGATGAAAGTTTGGCACAAGATAAAAGCGAGAAAATAAAATGGCAAGTGAGGGAAATTAGGGGAAAACAAGAGAAACTGAAGGAAACAGAAATTCGGGAAATTAAATTCTGGGTTCTTCAAGCATGTAAGTAATGATGTCTCGTGGAGATCAAACACATCGCTTCTCTTCCTTTGTTTAATCTTAACGTCAGGCAATGTGATTTCTAGAGCCAAAAAACCCCCCCCAAAAACAAAAACAACTCAAAGTTTAAAGTCTGCACATAAAAGGGAGACGACGAGGAAATAACCAAAAGGGAAGAGATAAGGAGGGTCATGCAGCTAGTGAGTGTTTCATTTTCATATACCTACAGGCTGCCTCTTCTGAATGTGCAGTGCATTGTCAAGAAAAGGAACACAAAGAGCTACATTGAGCGAAGGACACATAAACACAGAGACCTGGTGAAAAGGCAGCATGAGATCTACATGTACAGAAGAATGAGACACAGACATTTCCCTGACCAAAAGATCCAAAGCCCCTTAGATTTGACACCCGCTGACTCCTTACATATAAGTTATTGTGATGGAGTGACAGGGCCATATTGACGATATCACGAGAATATAGTTGTAATTTAATTAGAAAACTCGGATAATGTTACAATAATAAAATTGTGATTTTAACGTGAAATAAAGTTGTAATATTACAAGGGAAAATCGTCATAATATAGTGGGAATAAAGAAAAAAACACTCCAAGCCCATGTGGTTCTTTCTCAATCTGTCCTGATATTTACGATAATTTGGGGCTGATGTGCCAAAAGTATTTTGCCATTTGTGAACCCTATACTTAAGTACAACTAAACAATATGCTCCACACTCCTCCTTTTAATAACAGCTTGATCTTCTGATTTCCACGCTGTAAAATGACACACAGCCTAAAATTACAACTCTATTCTCATGATATTATACAAAATTACGACTTGATTCTGGTAAAATAAGTAGGCTACCGTTTTCTCATTAAATTATCACTTCATTTTCGAAATGGCCCTAAAACCCAGTCGCGAGTTGTAAACCTTTGGTTTATTCATGAAACAATCGTCCCATTATATTCCAATTACTATACTGCAAGTAATAGACCCAGACGTATTAATAAAGGTGTAATTTGACTGCCATTTCTTAAAAACAGGATTTCAAGATCAATTTAATTGCATTTATCAAATCTGGTAAATGAGTTTGATCAAAAGAAATCAGACCATTGTACAAGACAATACTAATGCATGAAGGACGTGCACACTGAAGTGCGCACATCAAATTTTTTTTGTCCCCACACAGCCACTCTTTTAGCAGCAGACCTGGAAGAGCACATCTCGACCCATCTCCAAACGCTTGCGGAGTGAAATGAGAAGGTTTTCTCAGAAGTGGTTTCAGAAACAAACTTTACAGCTTTACCAAAGAGCTTTGGAGTGGTCCTCTTCTCAAAAGACAGCGAGTACAAAAATGCAAATCGCTGCGGACAAACAACACTGAAGTGACGGACGGCGAAAAAATAAAAAAGGGGGAAGACGGACATAAATGCAGCAAAGCAAGTTGTAGCTTTAGACTATAAGGGAGGGAAATGCAATGTGCACAGTAATTAACCTTCCAAGAGGTGGAAAACTGTATAATTTAAAGATAAAGTGCTTTGATATTTGTGTAATGTGTTGGGTCCAATTTTACTTCAACCCCCTATTTAGCAATTATAAGCAGTCTATAATCAAGTTAAATAAATAGCTTGTGACACACAATAATGCAGCTGCAAGTGGATATAAAACAAGTGTTTATTAATGTACAGCAATAATAATTTCTACTATAACACTGATGTTGTATCGGTTTATACGGCATCTTTCACTTGAGGCTGACCTGACCACATCTGCCTAAAACGACAATATAGTGCATCATAAATAAATGATTAAATGCCTTACTAGTTATTAATGCTAAATAGAGGGTTAAAGTAAAGTCAAACAGTGAAAGATTGATTCCTGAAGAGCCAATCACAAAGCAAGGGTTTAAATTAAAAACACTAATATGAAAACTTATTTATGATTTTTGGCATCAGTAAAATGCCGTTTCGACCATCTTGTCTCACGTGTGAGGTGTTTGCAGCAAAATCCAAGACTATGTTGAGAATAGATGTTAAATTCAATCACTGCCCCTATGACTCCTGTATACCCCAGACAAACCGGCCTTTTGCTCATGGTGTAACCTGGCTACATGATCTTGTGCCTCACAGGAGCAGAGAAGCAGGCCAAAGCATCCTGTCAGTTCCCAGCAGGCCTGCTAAGCAGCTTAGAGATACTCATCCCTGATCACAGCCCTTCACGGCTTAGAAACCCTGGCATTCTGTTGGCGGCTTCAACTAGCTGGATCAATTAAATTAAGTGAGCAGCCATCACTATACCCAGCGCGCACACACACACACACACACACACACACGGACACGGACAGTGGCAGCAGAACAGGGTGTTTGCAAGAGGCCAGAAAGGTAAAGAATAAATGAATCAGCGACAGATCTCATCTTGTCATCTGCAGTTTCATTACTGCAAAATGTACAATGCCAAGAAAAATAAAAAAAAAAAAGAGGAAAAAAAAAAAAAATTCACACTTTGGAGATGCAAATAGTTACCATGGCAACTTCGATATCATATCACACACAACAACGGCAATAGAGAATTGCGCTGCAACCTTCCCGGGCAGTTAGCAGCGGAAGATTCAATCAAGAATCAATAAGAGGCATGATGTGGAAAATCCAAACGTGTTGTGCAATGTTATTGTTTCACTGAGGAAATATTTGCCGGGCATGACACAACCTGTGAGACTCGATGCAAGACAGGTACCGGCCTGGCAAGGATATCCGCATTCCCGGCTGAGAGTGATATGACAGACAGGTCGATAGCCGCGGTGACAGCCCCCCGAAAGCGCACGGAAACACGCAAGACACACAAGACACACAACCCCACCGCCAGTGAATAAACCCTCAGAGACTTGTCATTATTGTATCAATATTTCCCAGCTCACTTCAGCCGCACCTGTGTCCCAGGCTGAGAGGAAACAATGGTTCCTTTGTTGGGAGGTGAGCTCGGGTTGATCTGCACCTGCAGCACAGCGACAAGCAGCCACATGCCTGTTGGCTTCAAACCACCGAGTCAGGGGAGGATGCATGTACGCAGCACTTTGGTGCATGCGGACAGACTGTCCCCTGAAGTATGACATCAGTTTTTGCAGATGCATCGACTGCTTGTGTAACAGCAGCGATGATACACCCACACAGGTAGAGCAAAAGGAAGAAAAACACTGAATAACAGAATGTGGGCTATGGAGCAGAAAAAGAAAAAACATAAAAAAAAGTGGAAGTTTGCGATGTTGAAGGGAGAGAACAAGAGAGACAGAGATGGAGGGAGGGAGAGAATGGAGGTGGATGTAGATGCACTGAATCACTGGTGAAGGTCAAGCCGGATTCACTACGGGTTGTCATGGAAGCGGGATAATGCTAGGGTCGTTGCCATGGGAGAAGTTGCAAGATGAGGGGCAGCAGCTGCAAAGTGCTGTGTTACAAAATGCTGCTCAGAGATCTCCACCCATACAATCAGCTGTCATTACATCAGCATCCCCACTTCCCCGGGGAGGAAGAGGGGAGGGGGTCCCACCTGGGGAGAACGAGTACACAGGTATGTGCATGTGTGTATGTGCGCAGTGTGTGTGTGTGACTAGTACAGTGATGTTAATGGCTTCCTACATGGCATGCTCAGTCACAGGGGAACAAACAAGGTTGAGAGTATATTGGGGCAGCGAGATTATGTGCGAAAAGTAGGTAATAGCTGCGAGTCTGGGTTGCAGTGTGAGCGCGTGAAACAACGACATGGAAAGTGATGACGGTTTACAGCTTATATAGCGCACACACACACACACACACACACACACACACACACACACACACACACACACACACACACACACACACACACACACACACACACACACACACACACACACACACACACACACACACACACACACACACACACACACACGAGGAAAAAGCTCTTTTCCCGCTTCGCTCAATCACATAACCTCTCAGGGGGAGAAAACTTTTGATGAATGACATATTACTCAAATTGAACACTCAGCTATCGCAGCTGTTCAACCTAGTAGCCTAAAATAAGCTTGTCCAGCAATGGTGTCATGCATTTAGGCCATAATGAAGGCTTTCACATGCAGGGGCACTGTACGGCTGCTAAACAGGAGTGGACCAATGTAGTGTTGATACACATATATATATACATATATATACATACATACATACATACATACATATATATACATATATATATTCCAACAAGGTCCCGGGTACAGGCCGTTATGCCGTGTCTGCCCGATGATGCTGTGCAGTGTGTAGCAAATCTTTAAGTTGCTGCTCCACTAGAGCCTCAACCACAGCACATTTTAGAACTGACAAAAAATAAAAAAGCTGTATATGTCGAAAGTTAGCATCTTTCCGTTTACACAAAGATAAAATAAAATGTTAATTTCTTATCCAACTAAAATGCATGCCGTGAACCTTGACCACAGAAAGTATTACAATGAGCAGTTTACCCACAGTTATATCAAATACTACTGTTCAGTTACCGGAAAGGCTTAGAATAAGAACAGTTAACCAGATATAATATTGTAGTTTTTGACTAAAAATGATTTAGACAGTGGGTGCAGTGCTTTGGCTGAATATTGAGTTATAACATATACGGTATAGAATGATGGACGACATGGCTGCTCCACTAAGCTGCAGTATAAGTCATAAACCCCGCCTCCTCTACGCAAATAGTTCAAGATCACTTCAAATATATTCCGCAGAAGACATCTTCTGTCATTGTAGGTGGTTCTTGTCACATCAATGTATGTCCAACTGTCAATTTGTCTAGTAAGTTAATTTAAAATTTAAAGTTATTTGAGGCTATAAAAAAAAAAGAAAAGGGGGGTGAAACGTGATGATTGACAGCTGAGCCTGACTCATGATTGGTCGAGACGGAGTACTGACGGGACCTCCCTACCGTGGTTCCATCCCCCAAACACTATACTGTGCAGGCTGCGGCTTCAAATGTGGATATGAGGATATTTGGGCTTCATGTCTGGATAGCATCCATCTTTGCATGTACAATCTAAAGCCTGAGCATAAATCTTAAGAAAAGCATAAACTAAACAATTCAACACTCGAGTCCACGATGTCCTGCTCTTTATTTCATATAGTAGGCTGGTTCTTTGATTATATTAGTCATTAGAGGCCATGAGATGTAGTCGGGCGTATAGAGAGATCATGGTTGACCACACCACGAGAATAACAGCAACATCAAACTCAGCGAAATAGAAACTTGTCGTAGCTCACATCGTTTCCCCTGATTGACGCCAGATTTCATTGTACAGCTGATGCTTCATAACTCAACCGAAACCTGCACAAAGGCTGCAGCCTCAGGTTATGACTTAAACTCTCATAAAAGAAATACACCTCCTGAGGGAAACTTTGATTGCTGCAGCACAAAACACCAGCTTGATAACCTATCGCTGTTTGTTTCCTTGACACTGACGGCACAAATGATGAATCACAAGCACTTTGCCTGATTTGACGAGGTCGGGAGGAACACGGAGGGAGAAAGGAAGGGGGAACGGATGTCAAAAACAAGACGAGCGAGGAACGATTTTAAAGATGATGTTTTTTTTTTGGTTTTTTTGGGCCTAAAAGTACAACATTCAAAGTGAAGAAAGCTTAAAAGTAAATTGGGGCAGAGAGAAAGAGCAATATGAAGGTAAAAAGTGGAGTGATGGGGAAAGTCCCTGGATAATACAGTAACTACAAGTGATGCCGAAGAAGGGAGACGACTGTGAACCCATACAACAGTTTTAATGATAGTGCTGTTTTCTCCAAAGCTGGATAATAGAGCTCTTTGCACTTGAGTGGAGGCAATAAGGAAAACAGCAGAGTCATGCAGCTACCTGTTGAGGCATGAGAGTCAAGGAGGGGTTGAGTGAAAAGTGTGTGTGTTATTTGATCCAGCAAGTTAGCCCTAAGAAACCAGGGCCAGTAAGGGTCTCTACACACACACACACACACACACAGACACAGACACACACACAGTAAGCCCGTCTCATTTTTCTCACAGCTTTCTGGGTCTATATGGTTTTCTAGCATTATGCAGAGCCCTTAGTCATTTAATCAGGTCACACATCATGTAAAGCCCAAGGGCTATAAATAACATTTAATGCTCCATTTAAGGGGCATTTTACCTTTTATAGCAGTTTTAGATGTCACCTAATTCGGTTCCAATATTACAATTCTTGTCACAACTGTAACATTCAGGGAAAACGTTCCTTAATATTTTATGTTATTTTATATTATATAACGTGTGCGTGTGTGCACAGTCACAGTGTGCAGAATGTCTCCAGAATCTAATCTTTAACTCATTTTAAAGTCGGCAGCATAAAAGATTGTTGCAAATGCAGGATTTAATAAATTAAAAAATTAAAAAACCTTGGTCCTGCTACTATCATATTCTATGTGAGCATTGGACATATGCAAAACACAGCCCATGCACTATAATGCTCGATATAATTAAATCCGGCCTTTTCAGGTATCACTCTTCCACCATGCATGACTACAGCAGATACTTCAAGAGCTGCACAGTCATCCAAAACCCACACGAATCATGAAACCAAACCACCCCAAATGTGGACGTACTGGTTTGATCACATGTTCACATTAGCACGGCAATGACTGTGGTGCTTTGTGTCGTCGCACGTCCACATCACCGGTTGGGAATGTAAATAAAGTGTGTGTGTGTGTGTGTGTGTGTTGTGGTTTTCTGAGATAGAGAGAGAGTCATCTGTGCAGTCCTGTTCACATCACCTCAGCTGTATCTCAGCTCACCTTCAGCACATGTCACTGTCATGAACAAATGAAGGGCAATGCAAGTGTGTGTGTGTGTGTGTGTGTGTGTGTGTGTGTGTGTGTGTGTGTGTGTGTGTATAGATCGAGAGTGTGGGGGCCACTGGCTTCCCATCATGCAGTGCGTCTCTCAGAAATAGAGCAGGAGAAGGCAGGGACCCCTGGGATGGTGGCACAGAGCTAAGAAAAGAGCTCCTCTGCTCTCATTTAAACAGGGGCAGGTGCTGGAGGAGGAGAGAGGTAGGCCAGACTAAAGACAGAGCGACAGAGAGGGGGAACAGAGAGACAGAGAGGGGGGACACACACACAGACAGAGAGAGACAGAGAGAGAGAGAGAGAGAGAGAGAGAGAGAGAGAGAGAGAGAGAGATGCATGTATACAGTGTGTGTAATCGTGGGTGCTCATTCAAATACAGAACATCCCAGGTAACACAACATTGTAGAAGGTATTAATTTACCAGCAGCTATTTAACACTTATGTCCTAGATAAATTAGCCACATCAGATTGCCGCCTCAGTTTCCCTGTGTGAACCTTTTACTGGGAAGTTTTTTTTTTCTCCTCCCCAGGGGCCCTTCCCCCGGCAGCAACTCTTAAGCAACCCATCGCTTTAGTACAGTTTAATATGGCCTCCTTTTTTTTTTCTCTCCTAATGCATGTAATTTCCCATAAGACGCATCTTTGTGCTGAATCATACAGATGTGTTATTAAAATGTGGCAATTAGCAAGGTTGCAGAAGTGGATAAGAGGGTAGAGCGCTATTTGATTTCCTCTGGCTGGGGAGGCTGAACTGTAAACACTTCACATTCCTGTTGAGGTTTTTCTTCTTTCTTTTTTTTTTAAGCAGACAACTGAGCCGAATGGTCGAGAGGGAGTTTATCTTATTGTTCAGGAGAGGAAAGCCATGTGGGATTTAACCTACTGTGATGCATTATGTCTGCGCTCTGTACATGCGTGAGATTTAGGGCCAGGGCTCTGTTTACTTTCACACCTCAAACTGTGAAACACTAGCCATGTAGGACAGAACTGTGGAACACACCCAGCCGAGCACAGAGCGGCTCAACTCTACTTCTACCTGAGGACACCGAGAGAACAAGCTGATCGTAGCAGCGAGTCGTAACACAGGCCTGCAGCCAGAATCCAATCCTCCCTCTGTATGGAGGGTATAATAGCAACACTATTCTGTTGCGCTAGTGCATTACAGTGAACTGGGACAGACGCAATATAAACCATGGGTTGTATAAGCTTAATGTTTTATTGTTTCTGTCCAGATTACATGAAAAACATCTCAAGTCTGTGTGCGCTCACTTTTATTCAAAAAGTGCCTTGCAGTCTAAAATACTCTGATCATCAGACCCATTGCATCCCCAGCTATCAGTTAAAAAGGCTTTTCTTCTCTTTGCAAATGCAAAATGGAGAAAAACAAGAGCCATCAAATGTTGGTGTGGATCCAGCTATTTTCTTTTCCACTTTCTTTAACATTGGGAGAAAGGGTGTTATCCCAGTGAGTAATTCATGGATCTTGATGAAAAGAAATATTTCATATAGGGGATTGATATTTACGAGTGTGTGCAATTTGGAGCTCTCTACTGACTGCCCATCTAGTTTGTATCTGTTACTGTAATGTAGCTTTGGAGGAGTGCAAAATTAATTCTGTTATACTTGTACATTAAAAGGCCCTGGGTGGTGTAATGTGTTTTTTTAAATGCCCATCCTGTTGACAGTCGAATTGTGAAATACATGAATGCAAGTAAAGTGAATTTACCAAATTTTTGAGCCAATAATTTTTGTAAAAATGGCAAACTTTGCTGATTGGTTGTTTTTGAAGAGGAAGGAGGAATGATGACATAATTCACAATACTAAGAATTGCAGGAGGAGTTCAAACCCGGGAATTGCCTCCTCGGTAACAGGCTTGGTAAGTAAATAACGATCACAATGGAGCAGAGCATGGTTGGTAAGAATGGTCATAAATATAACCAGCCCCACAGACTATTTATTTCCTGTAGTAGGGTTTGAAAACCTAATGCCACTGAGGTAATAAGTGCTCACTCCTTCTACTCGAAAAAACAGATAAACGAGGAGGAGGATGGCAGAAACAGAGGGAGAGAAGGGAAAGAGAGGGGGATGAGGGAGGAAGAGCAGGTGTGTATGTGTGTATGTGTGTATGTTAGTGTGTGCGCATGTGTACGCATGTGTGTGTGTGGGTGGCAAAGTGACAGGCGATGATTAGCCCAACCAGAGGAGGATATGTGGGAGGGAGTGCGTGGGAGTAGTGGGGCTGGCGTGAGAGAGAGAGAGAGAGAGAGAGAGAGAGAAAGAGAGAAAGAGAGAGAGAGAGACACTCCGTCTCTTTAGGCAGAGATATACACAAGTGGATTAAAAGAGCACTCATACTGTATAAACACAGAGAAATAACGGGAGGTTTATGCACAGAAATAACACACAATCGTGCATGTACAACAGGCATGAACACACGGGTGCACATATAGTGCACACACACAGGGGTTGGGTTCCTGTGGGAACATATTGTGTTGTAAAGGAATGAATCAAGCCGCATGTGGATGTGTTGTTTATGAAACAGCAACAGAGGGCATTATTTCACGAGGTAATTTCATCCCCTGTTTTAAGCATAATAATTATTTGTGTGTGTGTGTGTGTGTGTGTGTGTGTGCGCGTGTGTTTGAGAAAGGCAGGAGGGAGAAAAAAAAGCAAATGGAGTGCAGCTGCTGACTCTTAGGTGAGTAGGTGGGACCAATTGCAGCCCGTCTCTTACTGAGCCTCTATGGAATTAACAGGGTTTTCTAAAGAGGTGCAACAAGAGCTCTAACTCGTGCACGTTCGTGTGAGCGCGTGTGTACATACTGATACGCGGCAAACAAGTCGGCATTTGTCTTTTTAAGGATAATCGGACAATCAACTCAACATGACACAAAGCCAAATCTGAAGTGGAAACCTCGTTGCTGTAGCGTGAGTCAGATACCTAACACGGAGCTTTGAAGCTTGTGTTTGCACTCATGTCCATTGTTGTCTCTGGGCAACATTGTGAGGCCTGGTTTGTATTAAAATGCAAAGAAGCAAACAACGATCATCAGGACTGAGAGTGAGGGCCTCAGAGACCTGCAAGGTCCAAAATATACCACTCCTCAATCACCTTAATAGAGGAGTTATTTTTAAAACCTCCATCAATACACATGAGCTATTGAGGCACAATGTTGGTGTGGGAAGAATAATAATTTATCCACCCTCTTAGAAGCAATTTACATACATCACATGGAAACATATCTAAAGAAAATATAACAACAGAAGGGAGATTTAAAATGTTTACAAATAAGATTTAAAAGCTTATTCCAAAATTAGATGTACAATACGTCACTTTGTCCTCTAGGGGTCTTAAATCAATTACAAAAGACCTAGTTTGATGATGTCACGAAGCAGCTTGGAATCATGGGATTTGTTGTCTTCAGCACGATTGCCGATAAAAAAAATCTTCCTAACAAGACTCAGGCACAAATCATGTTCACTGACGAGGTAATGTATAAAGTTGAATTCACATTACGCAGCAAGCAGTAATGAATAATCGTGATCCATTATGAGTGACTGAGAAAACAGACAACTGGCTAACCGCGTATTTTTCCCTAATCATATGTCGTTTGCCCCGGAGGAATATGATGCAATTAAAAGGGGACCAAAAGGAAATGTCCCGTTACCTTGAATAAAATTGTGGTTTCCTCTGGGTTTGAACATTGTTAAAAACATATTGAATAATGTAAATACACAAGTCAACAAAGTCTATAATACAGGTCAAGTCATTTTGAAACATTTCAAAGAAGAATTGTTACATAACATATCTTTCAACTAACATTAAAGCTCAAAACAATATGTCACATTCATATGCCATGTGTTGTCAAACTTAGCACACAGACTGTGGGTTGTGTGGTTAACCTCTGGTACTCGCTTTTCTTCCCCTCTGTTGATATTTCTGTGCACTTCCACCAGTCAAACAGGAAGCCCTGAGCTCAACCCCTGCACACGGTCAGAGAGAGGAGGTCGAGGCACTGGCAACAACATCAGGGTGTGGCAAAGTCCAAAAACAGCTGGAAAATAAAACAGCACCCATCCTGCTGTTCCCCCTGGGAACCATTGTGTTATGCAGGAGAGCTGGTATGCGCCGAACAATGAAGGACCTGGGATGACACCTTTTAGCTTTTTTTCCTTTTTCAACTTAGGACTGCACAAAGCATTTCAGTCTGGGCTGTAGCTTGACGAACGCAGACAAAAAGAGACAGATATAAAGACAGACGAGATGAGTCGTTTGACCAGGGGAATGAGTCATTTCAAAAAGCCTGCTTCCTCCAGGCAGGGCTTCTGAAAATGGAATCAATTTTCAGTTCCCTTATTGTGACAAAATAGATGAGTACATAGATATACAGCGCTTCCACACACATAGTACTGTATACGTGCACAGCTTCCAAAACTGACATATCTATATGTGCAAAAATAAGAGAGAGGACTCACCTACCGGCACACACAGAAACGTTGGATAATAACTATTCTTTACAATAATAGATCTTCTAGCCGTTAGAGCCAATGTGTTGTATATTGGTGCAAAGAAGAGATTAGATCAGCTGTCAGATAGATCACGTCAGTCTGCTCTCCTCTCACGACAAGTTCAGCCTAGGGGCGTTTGGCTTGAAAGAGCTCGCTACTGTAAGCCGGGCTCGGTTCAACATGGAGGTAGTGCTGTAAAGTTTGGAATCAATGATAAAACCTCACAGGGGCTGCGAGGAGAGATTGAGGGAGAGCTAGAGAGAGAGAGAGAAAGAAAAAGAAAGAGAGAGGGCTGCTTTCTGAATAAAACATCCTGGGAGAACTTTCATGTCAGTCTCTGTCGGCTGGGCTGGAGGAAACCCAAACTGGAACGCAGCTCCACCCGACAAAGGCTCAGTCAAATCAACAGCTACTTCACGTATATCAAGCAGTCGAAAGCACAATCGGAGCAAAGGGAATCTCTTCAAACAGGGGCTGATTTCCCATGGGCTGGTGACAGCAAATACAGATACACTCGCCGGCTCCCATCACCTAGGAAACTACTCACTATGAGAGGACCAGGTGTTGGATCTCCAATTGACCTTATTATTTGTAGACAGACAACACACACAGACACACACACCTAATTGACATGGCAGGCCCACATCACATTACGTGCAACACATCTGACATCTGCTATACTGATACACTTTTCCGCGCAGAATAAATACATATCGCCCTGGAAACACATCAAATTGGCAAACTCCTATACCAGTCGTATTAAAAAGGCTTTTCTAAAATCTAATCCTCATTTCAGATGAAGCATTGCCATCGTCTATACTGTTGTAAATAAATGATATTCCGCTCCCGCCTCACCGTGTACCGACGGAGCTGCGCTCACATCTCATCATCCTCACCCATGTCTATTCTGTGATAACATTTCTCCAACAAAAGAAAGTTATTTCCTCCAGGACACAATCTAACAACAAACTAAAATGATTCAGTAAAAAATTCTAATTAAAAAATGCATCAGCCCACACACTCACTCTGAATGGCATTTGGCTTCCGCTGCCACATTTTTCCGCACGGAAAGTTAAATGTTAAGACGTGTGCTTGTATGGAGCCGTCTAAAAAAGGACTGATGGTGCTGCTGAAGGTCAGTGTGACCGAGGCCAGAGCCAAGACAGGAAAAGAGAGAAAAATCCCCAAAAAAGAAAAGAAAATGGAGGTAGGTATGTGTCAGCCACTTACCCAAATCTTTGGATCCTTGACTCTCACTGGCCAGTTCACCCATTCTGACCAGAGCATCAAAGTAGCCTTTGGCAGCAAATGTCACATCTACAAGCAAAGAGAAGCAAGAAGAGGAAAGGGTTTGTTTATTAGGGCAAAGGTTACACAAACTTTGTCTTTTCAAACATTATACAGTTAGGATTTGTGTAAACTCCGTTGACAGTTCTCTGGCCAGTGATGCAGAAACATGCTCCCTCCTCTTCTTTCACAGCTTCTCACCACACAGTAGAAATCAAAAGGAGGCACTAATGTTCCCACCTACAGTAATTACTCAACATCATCTCGTTGTGCATGCTTGATTGCGACGGGGAAATTATTTTTCTGACAGAATCTGTACTTGCCGGGGAAGAAACAAATATAAGTGGTTTCCTGTTATGTTTTGTTTCAGGCCCACTGTCATAATGAGAAGGAAAGATAGTTTATTATAACCCGAAGGTGTATTTGATTATTGAGTTTAATATTTAGAAGATTTTTGGGGACTACAAAAATTAGTGAGATGTGAATTATTGTTGCTCAAAACAGATAAAAAGTGGAAGCATTTACTTTGCTTGGTAAATATTTGAACAGCTTGTCTATTGGTGACACGTGCCACAGATTGCTGTAAGTCCCTCCTGACCTCGTGCTTGGGTGTATTGTGTAATGGCTGGTGTTTGAATGGATGGAAGTGTGTGGTAAAAATAAAGCAAAGGGTATTCTTGTGTCCTTTTTAATCCACTAACAAATGGGCCAATAGGTCCGCGAAAAACATCGTGTCCCACAGAGGAAACAGCAAGGCCATGGTGTTAACCACCACTGGCCGTTTCTGTACTCCATTCCATTTCATCTTTTCTGTCGATATGTCTGAACACATTCCAGCAGGGTGACACAGTGACTTGAGGAGACTGTTGCTTAGTGGATGGATTAGGGTTCATACACCTGCATAGACAAGGCTTCAACCTGTTGGGCTGCCCCTCCGCATCACTGGATGCTTTGGTTTACGTGGCCGCCTCTTAAAGAACTTCCAATACCTGAATTGGAAATGCCCCAGATACTGCAGAAAAAGCCAGGCATCGGTGAGTACAGGACTCTATAGCTGTGTCCTAATTCAGGGGCTGCTTTCTTCAGAGGAGGCGGTCTACCCAGCCCACGAAGGGAGCAGTCTTCGCGGGCCACATATACCCCAAAGGCCAAACTGAAATTAGATGGTCTGGTCCGCAGAGGCTTTCCATGATCTGCGTCACCAACTCGTCCCGCCCTTATTGCTGTTGCCAGGTAACAGAGCTGAAGCCGGACACATGTAACTTGATTTTTTAACATGTATACCATTGGCTGTTCGGTTGAGTTGAAGTGTGATCCTCAAGCACTGGATGTCTCGTCCATTACCTCTTTGAAAAACAGTTAGTCACCAGAGCACAATGAATCCTGGGATAGCTTGGGCATTTGAAGGAGCCTTTAAAAAAATGGGACAGCCTAGTCATGTCCCTGTGATGCAATCACTCTTCAAATGCTGCAGCTCCTGAATTGAGACACAGCTTGTGTACTGATCCGATACCACTTCTTCGTTTCAAGTATTTTAGTTTAACCTCGATAAAACCGCAATTATTCCGTAAAATCACTTATTGTTTGCTGCTCTTAAACAGCAGTTGTGCTGTACTGCCACTAGAAATTACTTTTTTTTTTTAAGAGTAGCGAAGAAGTGATTTCTGGAAGTGTAGCGTTAGCCATGGCTAGCTGTTGTGAATTCCTAGATTTATTTAGGTCTGTTCTTTTTCAGTTATGACTGTCAAAGTTGGTGTTAAGTATATTACATTTCCCTCTAGCATTGATTAAAGGTAAATGAATGGTGCTTTAAATGTGTAAAGTGTGACCTGACTGCTCAAAGTAATAAACCGATTTAGTCAAAGGTCACCAAAACAAAAAGGTGTCCCACATCATGCATGTACAGATTTGTGCATAAACACACCAATGTGCACAAAACGTTTGGCCTTTACCCTTGGTCTTTAGCATACAGACAAACAATCAGTGAGGTTAATCTCATCACAAGCAATATCTGCTCTTCTCTGTCACCGACTCGAAAGATCAAGAATCCTCCTAGTTTCCGAGATCAATAACCACCTCTGCCCCATTATTCCGACTGCTGCAGCGCCAGCCACCAAAGGTCAAACAACACAGGAGTCTGCTTCCAGTGATTTCTGCCCTACTGCCGTGCAGACTGCCAATCAGTCCATCTCCAGTGAGTAATGGCCGTCGCGTTTTTGGAGGTGAATTCAACAGCAGTCCAGGTGACAGATGGGCCCTGTGCCTGCAGACAGCTGCCAGGTGAGAGACACATTTACAACAATAGCCTGGCAGGGGCAGGCTAATTCTAGAAGACAGATGTAGCCCTGCGATAGAGGAAGTCTCCCGGGCTGGGAGCCTCGCAGCTCTGCTCCAAGGCTGAGGGACATATGCTAATGCTAATCCCAATTACAGCTGAGTCAACGGCAGATAACGGCATGTGTTTCCTCTGTCTTCTCTCGCTGGGGGAACACCTGAGAACTGAGAGCAGAGAACCCCCCCCCCCCCCCCCCCCGCCATCCAAAAAAACATCATGGCTGATTTCTCTTCGTTATGCCAAACAGACCTCCTGCCACGCTTGATGTGGTAAAGTGTGTCTGAATGTGTGTGTGTGTGTGTGTGTGTGTGTGTGTGTATATGACTGTAAATGCGAGTTCACACATGTGTTTTTGTGCGAGTGGGAAGGTGGGAGCTCCAGCAGATGTACAAAGAGATCGCCAAGCAACGGACACTTCTTTCTTGCTGATGCTGCTTTTGTAGCACAGGAGTGTGTGCATGTTCAGTCAAAGGGCGGCTGAGTAGATAAGCTGGATCGGTACGGATCCTTAACTTTTATCTAATGAAATGTGTGGTGAGGGGCTCACAGCAACAGACGGAGAGGATTACCGGATCTGTGATTGCAAGGCAGACAGACAACCTGTAGGGGAGGGGCTCATCTCAGAGCTACTGATCCAACACTCATCCTTCACTCCGGAGGAACAACTCGTCTCTTAATCAGGACAACCATTGTTTCGTGTACCTGCCTCCTAATGTCGCTCGTACAATGAGCTCATGCTTGTGAGGCGGTTGAAGTCCTTCAGTTGTATGCATCTGTTGCTTTAACACTTACCAAGTGCTGTGAGATTCAGTAACTCACTGCAGTGTTGAAAAAGCTGGAGCGTTCCCATTCCCACACCTCGAAAGCCTACCCATGAAGCCCTTTTTTGGCATTTCTGGTGTTGAATAATTTCAGTGATTGCACCATATGGGTGGAAGCGTGTCCTGCCATCCCCTGCCCCCGCAAATCAGAGCCTCTTAGTCCCTTGGGTCGAGCCAATCCCGCAAAGTGGGTTTTTAATGGCTCAGTGAGTCCCTACCAGTCTGTCTCTTACCTACACCAAGGCCAGGATTAGTTATTGTTTGTGTCAGGAGAAAAAGAGCACAGGCTTGGGAAGGGGGGAGAAGTTCCACTAATTGTCGGATTAGTTGGGCTGAGGGGGTTCTGCCTTGTGTTAAAGTTAAGGGCCGTTTAGGGGGAAAGTTTTGGGAGACTGTTACCAAGTGAATCCATACATTCACACATTCATCTTTTGTGAATTTGACTGCCATCCCCACTCTTGCATCAGATTAGAGGCGTTTTGTGTTTCTCTGAATATACCTCCCATAGAAGCAGTACAGTACACTGCCGTTTGGCAGGGGGATAAATATTGTCCTAGTCTGACCAACGGACAGATAGGTAGGTAGATAGATAGATACTTACAAGGAGAAGAGAGAAGGAGAAAGAGACAGGGAGAGTGCTGCCTTGGCTTTGTGCCTGAACCTGCAGCGAAACAGGGAGCACAGAGAAAATAAATGAGGGAAAAAAGTACTTACTGGCAAGGGCCTTCTCATAGTTCTTCCCCATGGCAACAAAGTTCCGTAAGCAGGGGTTGAACTGCTCCATGATGGTCTGAAAGAAAAACACAAGAGATGGATGGGAGGTGAAGGTTTCACTTATCAGCAGAGCATGGTCAAGGGCAGAGAAGAAAGACTTGCACCTCGCTTTATTCATGTCTGTCCGTCTTACATTTCCTGCCTCTCTCTCGCTCTCTCTCTCTCTCTCTCTGACACAAACCTCCCTCCACTGCACAAAATACATTTCTCACGAAACAGCCATCGACAGAATCTTTGGACACACTCGTCTTGAATGTTAATGGAGGGCAGAATGAGGGTTTCACCACCCACATCCTGCCCTCCGATGGTGAGAAATAGTTCAGGTGGGAGGGGGCAGGAGAGGCTGGCGGTTGATGGTGGCGTTGGAGGAGTGGGTAGATGAATATGCCGACTCGAAACAAAGATACTTTTCTTGACAGGGATGCATGTACTTTAGTTTCAAAGTAGAATTCAATGATGGGCACACTCATTATGGCCACTAATGAGAAGAACAGTGAAGATAACATATGATGCTGATGACTGAGACTCAGCATCAGCATCTATACTTGAACCTACATGTGTTACCTGCTAACGGAACTAAGGCATGTAAATAGTACAAATATAGATTTGCAGTCTCATACTACACTGCAGGCTGAGTCAGTCTAAATGCAGAGAGAGCACGATGCCTGACATCTCGCAGCCCCATCATTTCCTCTACTTCTCATCCACCTTCTCATCTCTTCCCTCCTCCTGTGCTTCCTCCAGGGCTTCCTCCAATTAACCAGCGAGTCAGGAACAGCCAGGGGGACAGAGAGACAACACGCACACAACACTGCTGCAGCAGCAGTCCCTACACAGGCCGTCAATACTGCAGAAGAACACTTAATAATCTACTTCTAGCCTGAATCCACATTGTGGCAGAAATGATATGGCACGGTGCCACCGGCGTCAACCTGAAACAACCCCAGCCGTTCCTCAAAACCCTGTGCCTCGTACTTTCAGCCAGACCTCAGCATTTTTACTTTTGCCTTCATCGCACTGTCTGTCTTTTGTTTTTTTAATGAGAGCCAAGATTTGGATAGGACTGCACATGTGTTTGTGAAAGTGGTTGTGCTTGCTGTGGTGTGTGTGTTCCGTCACAAATTGCAGTTCAAGTGGCTCGAGTGCAGCACAGCCCACCTACAGTAGACAAACCGGTGAGTCAGACACTAATACTTTCATTACCATCAGTAACAATATTACTACACCTCTCCATGACTGCGCTTACATCTCAAGCCAGGACGGCAACAACAGGACTAGAATGCAAAAATACGACACGATGAAAAAAAAAATAAAAGCAGTCAGTCATCCCCAAATACAACAGTAACCGATGGACCTTTAATTTATAGTTTGTATTTAGATTAGTTCACTTGAGCCGACGGTCTGTTATACAAGAGTAATTCACATATATGTCGTAGACTAGGGACTGTTTCTAGATTTAACAATAAGCAATTTGTTTCATCACTATTTACCCTACCTATTGATTATGTGATTGTTTTGTCAGTAAAATGTGAAAAGAATAATGATGAATATTTGTCAAAGTTTCAGAGCACAACGAACGCTACCATCATGTGCATTTGGAGCAAGTGTCTGCGCAGTGGGAATCAGGGAATGGGGCCTTGGTAGGGTGGTCCCATCCATACACACGAGCTCGACCAATCACAAGTGAGTCTCAGCTGTCAATCATGACGTTTCACCTTGCAACCTTGCAATCAATACTACCTCAAATGACAGGAACCATCTTCGAGACAAATTTATTGAACTTTGACTTTTGGTCCAAGCTCCATCCAGTAACATGGAGGAGGCAGGACACATGACCTCTGACCTACTGCAGCCAGGCACCAGATGGTGATCGGGACGCTTCAGCTTCACTTTGGGGGGAGCTGTCATTTCGTCCGTCTTTATAAACAATCTGTGGTTTCTATCTTTGCTGCAATTTGTAAGCAAACCAACCAGCGCGAATGAATGCGTTACTTAACTGGCTAAACTCAAAGTTAACCATCCTCCCTGTTCGGTTCCTACTTCTACATTATCTGGATCTTATCCTTGAGCAAAATGTGTGTTCACAGCGGTTCCACAGTGCACCGGCTCAGCAGCTCTAAGGAACACAGGCAAGGAAACTTGTTTCTGTTGTTCCTGCAGGGGAAAAAGTGGTCTAAAAAACATTTCTTATTTACAGAGGGCATCATGTCACTGTATTGTTTTTGCATAGAGATCATTTTAAATGCTACCAAAAAGCAATGGCAGACTGAGCATTATAAACTCATTTAACAGCAGCTCGTGTTTAAAGCGGCTGCCTTTATTTACAATCTGGCTGTGTTAGTCTAATAGGCTGGGAGCGTAATTGGAGGAGAGTCCCATCTTCAGGCAAACAGCGCAGCTCATATAAAAAGGTATCCCCGCTCTCTCTCTGCCTCTGGGAAGATAAAAGACTAACTCGTCCCCGAGGACCTCTCGAAGGAAATGTTTATTCCTAAATGTTCCTTCCCTCTGCCTGATTCTGATGTAAAGCGCATCTCATTGATGATGATGATGATGATGATAAGGTCACATGGTACGTGTGCATCACAAACACATTTCATACACATATTCATGCACGTGTGTGTGTGTGTGTGTGTGTGTACACTCGCAGCTACATTAACTGGAGGCTTCTAATAAAGAGTGATGGTGTTTCAGAGTGGTGGGAGGATTACATAAAGCAAAGCCCAGTGCAGCATCATTACCGCACACTCACCCACTGAGGAGGCCAAAGTTATCTGACACAGGTCTTTCTTCCATGTGCACGTGGTGGAACAACTTCACATAGACGAATTAGATGATTAGCCACTGGTATACCGCTTATTCTTATTATACGAATACGAGGTATATGTTTTCTCATATATTTCGCATCTTAAATGGCGTGCAGCTAAGGCGAAGTAGTTTCTGTCTTCCTCTCTTCCCATTGTTGCTATATTTGTCATCCCAGTTCTCTTGTACTACATTGTTATCCTAATTGTGGCGGCTAATTGGGAAATGGCGCCAGGAGGCACTTGAAGTTGTGTGACACGGAGAGAGGGAGAAAGAGAGAGAGATAGAGAGATCAACTGATTGAGTAGAAAAGGATGTAATATTTACGAACAAAAGGTATGTGATCACGTACTGTATATCCCTTCTCATTCAAACAGTCTCTGATAAATCTTTCAATTAGAGACTTATTATACGTCACAGCTGAAGTGTAATCTTTTCCTAAGGAGAGACGGGGAGGCTGTCCATTTTGTGACTAGATGAGGACTGAATCAAATCATTATTTGCACACGGGCGTATTTTAAAGCAGACAATTAAAGGAGGGCAGGAAAATGTCTCCAAAAGAATGAATCCAATCGGTTTGACACTCATTTGTGCTGTGGGCTGGGACAGGAAGAATACGGAGAAGCCGGGAGCCCGAGCAGAAAGGATGCAGATAAGAGAAAATATTATTAAGGGGATTAAAAATGTTCCTCCCTGTGCCCTGACCAGGCTTCTCCTCAGCGTAGCAGCAATTGAAACAAGGTCGGAGTAAATTAAATACGTTGTCAATTAAAACTATGGGATATTCATCCATCACTGCCTGCTCTGCTCACTTCTTACACCTACACACACAAACACAGTAATGACATGTCTAAAGGGGGTAATTTCAAAGTACCACCAGCTGATTAGAGCCAGAGGGAATCACGCACAATCAGGAGCCAGGATGCCATCATCTGCTCCCTCTCACCCTCCTCGCGCTCCCTTCTCCTGATTTCCCTCTTCTACGTGGCAACCAGCTGCGGGCCTCCGATGCCCAGGATCAGGAGCACTGACGCCACCAATTACTGTATTTGTGTGGACTGTGTTAGGACATGTCATGTGGTGACAGGCAGCAGAGCCGGCCAAGAGGAGCGTTGCAATCAGAGAGGAATGTAAAAGAAAGTGGATAATGTGCGTATGGACTAATGACAACCGTACAGCTAGTCCTTTCTTCCTTAATAAGGAGCACTGTGTGTGTATTGTGATAGTAGACCTTTTACTGGTTGACTCCGCTGATCAATGAGGAACGCTGGACCGAGACGGGACACGTCAGGATCTGGGTGTTTCACCATCTCAGCTAAACTCTCCAGGGGTTTCCCCATTGTTGCCGAGTTGACATGAAATGGGCCTGAACATACTTGCCAGAGAGAAAACTGCTATTTGTGCAATATCATGATTTGATATCATCATGTGATCCTTGAAGAAAACACAAGTAGAATTTCTTGTGGAATGTAAGTAGAATTACCGCCCAGCTGTTGTACGCCTCAGCCAACCATAGCAGTTACAGTCAATGTAATACATCATGTTCAAAAGGTCAAACACCTTGTGAGCTACCGGGGCCTTAGCCTTCGACCACCAAAACCAAACAAATTAATCTGTGAGCCTAAATGAACGTTTGTACCAAATTTGAAGAAATTCCCTAATCGTGTTCCTGAGTTTTCCTGTTCACAAAGCCCGAAAAAAAAAGTGCTTTGTGAGGTCAAAGCAACATTGACCTTTGACGACCAAAATTTGAAGATATTCCTCTAAGGCATTCTTGAGATATCATGTTCGTAAGAAAGGGACGGAAAGAAGGACAACCCAAAAACACAATGCCTCGGGCTACTTGCCATCGGCGGCGTAGACATTAAAATCCACAGCAAACAAGGGAATGGTGAGTAAACAGTTTTGTTTTTTTTCATTCCAGTCGTTTTAAAATAATCTCCATCAATCCCACTTAGTATTGCCCGAGGGCTTATTATTGCAAACAAAATAGCGCCGCATCTAAAACACTTTGTGGCTCAGTCAATTCTAACAACATTGCTAAAATGACAAGTTAAATGCAATTTATTTATGTTTGCACGTCTTCGTTATGACCACAGGAACCAGTGTGAATACAGTGAAGCTGAAAATGCAGTAAAATGTCAACAGTGTGGATAGGGAGGCCACACGTTGCCTAAAGAAGTCTGAACATCATGCGAGCGTACAAAGTGATAACGGCAAACAGAGGTTTAGAGGGTTGTAGTCAAGATCACGTTGAAAGGGTCAGAATAAAGAAATTATACATGGTGAAACCAAACAAACAATGAAGTATAGGCGTAAACTTACACGTCAACCATATGTGGCAGTCTGTTGAGATATGTGTGGGTATTTCTCTAAGGCCTGTGAAACATTATATTTGTTTATTTCTCTTGGCCTGGGTTCTTTTCCCAAGTGAGTCAATTTGGTAACCAAGACTGGTCACAGCTCATCACAAACAGAATGTCAGACTGGTATGCTTGTATTTGAAAGACGACGGCCATTTGTGAAAGGTTGCATTCCGAATCCATTTAAGCAGAAGAATGCCAGATTCTCTTAAAGATCGTGCTCAGCGGCACAAGCCAATGACTTGACTTCTCCCATTCTCTCATAAGGGCTGGTAGCAAACCTTTTATTAGAGGAGAGAAATTTAGATTTACAGATTAACCAGTTCCTTCCAACATAGTCAGCCAACTTCTTACTTTTCATTTTCTGAAGTGCGCACGTCCATACAGAAAAGCACACAGCGAGGCTCAAGCTTATTTCCGAGGCAGGTATACACTTTGAGTGGATAGCATGAAGAAGTTTGTGCTTCTTGCATACCTAAAACCACAGTGCAGTAAGCACAGCATGTGCTTTCAGTGGAAGCCAAGGGGAACATCAAATCCAAGAGCACTATTTGAGTATAGTTCGGTTATGTCGGAGAGCAGACTTCCAACAGCATGAGCTGAGAGAAGTAGAAGTGTACAGAATATACTATTATACATTTAATCACGTCAAACCCAGACAGGCATCTATATTAAACAAATCAAACATATTGTATTTAAAACGGCAAAAACTGCCTTACAGTTACAGATAATGACATTACTTGCATCACGCAAACAATTCAGATTTAGCAGTATGTAAACGCGATGTGCGAATTCTAATTAATTTATCTCAGTTTTCTACAGGGATCGGTCGAAGAAATGATTTGTCTCCTTTAACCGGGAGAAATAACTAGACTGGCACACAGAAGTGCATATTCTCCACCAAGGCCAAAGATCCAAAAGAACGTGTCCGTCTAGCTCTTTGGAAGGAAGAAAAAAAAATAGGTAAAATGGAAGTATTCTGATAATCTGCACCACATTGCACAGACTCATGCATTTTTTACATCAATAATCTCTTTAATCTGAGCACAACTTTTAACATATTCTTCATAACTTCCATACCAGTTAAATTCATAAATTCTCGTGACTCGGGTCATCCATTCATGGTTCTGATTCAAATTTCAAATTCAAAACAACTTTATTGGGCAATTGTAAGGCACATAGAGCACGTCAAGACAACAAGTAGAAACAAGAAGGAAAACAACGATGACATCAGTGCAATGTCCACGGACAGTTAAGAAACAGTGCAGTGTACTATAATTATAAAGTAAGAGTAGTGCATATGATTGTAAAGGACTTAGACCAGTTTAACGGCTGTGAAAACTGATTGTAGGAACGTAGATAAATACTGAATGATTAAAGTGTTTTGAGGTAAGTAATACAGACATAAATTATGTACAGTTAATGTGAATTATATGTACAGGACCAGGTATCAGCAGATGAATAAATACTGTAGCGTATGAATAAATATATATGCAGCAGATAAATATATATACAGATTACGAACAGTTAAGGTAAATACTGATAATGAAGAATATATGTACAGGACCAGGTAGCAGCAGATGAATAGATACTGTAGCGTATGAATAAATATATATACACAGCAGATGTGTAAAAGATGAATAAACAGCAGTGGATAAGTTAATTTAAAGCTGATGAGTGAGTAAGTAAGCAAGTATCTTGTCCTGTATTCTAAATAATCAACTATATTCCAACATGACTTGTGTTATAACACGAGACTTAAACTCAACTGTTGCTAAATGATGCATCTTCAAATCAGGCCCTTGCCTTTCTCCGCCATTGCAAAGACAAACTGCACCTTGCTACCTGGGCCCGTATAGTGCATACAGTAAGCTACAGGTGGTGGGAGTGGACCGGTCTGTGATCTCCTGCTAAACTATGACTGAAAATGAAAGAATCCTTCATTTAAGTGGCAATAAAGAGGGTGGATGTGAGCCGGATCTGTAAACTTCCTCAAAGTCAGCAGCAGGAGGATGCCGCTCCATGCCACGTCATGCTGAGGGTAAGTGCTGCGTCATGTTTGTGGTGCCTCCCGTCTTGCAAAGAAAAGTACCGCATTACTTAAACTTTTGTCAATGTTTGTCTTTCCATAAAGCTCCGCAAACAATGACAGATACATGAATATGGGCTTTGCTATTTTGCCAATGAAATAGCAGCAGCCAAAAGGCACGGCTTAGTCAAATGACCAGTTGACAAGACGAGAGGGTAAATGACTGTCTAACCCTAAACCTAGGCCTCCACAGTTATCTACAAAGGGTTGTAGGTGGGCTGGAGAAAAACTCGGTCGCCTCTAAGATCCTTTAACCCGCCCCCGTGTCTCCTGCTGCCAGCGCACAACAAATCATATGCTCGCTAGGGACCAACTACAGTATTTACTGTGTTTGTTTGCTCTGCTGTCATCGGCAGCCAGTGTGACCCCCTCCTCAGCACCGGCACCAGCCGCTCAACTAACCCAACACAGGCGCTGCATGGTTACCACAGCAACCGAGAGAACCAGACTTATTTGCAAGCTTTAGTTCTTTGACCAGCAAAAAGACACATTCACTTTGGTTGAGGGGAAAAACAAAATCTAAGTGTTAACGAAATGTGAAACACTTTAATGCAGGAAGGTAACATCTCAGCAGATGTTGCTGTTCATTCTCCACAAGACAAACAAACAAAAAAGACATAAAATAAAACGCACAATAAAAAAAACTTAATTTCATCTTACTTCACTGGTGAGATGGAGAAAATATCAGCAAATTAAGATTTCCATTTTTTTTGCATGGCAGCTTCAAAGCTTCCCGAAAGACTGTCCATGAATTATGGATGAATATTTTGCGGGTTCCGCTGCTGACCTCCTCCCCCCCCCCCCAACATTTAGATTTCAACAGACAGAAAATCATGTTTCCAAATGACGACTCAAAACGCATTTGTATCTGCTATTTTCGGGCGCACTACACAGCCAGTCCCTTTTAACTAAGAGCTCAGTCGATTTGAATGCAACACGGAGGTGGTGCTATTTCCCCCCCCCCCCCCCGTCTGCTCTTGCATCTCAGTGAGCTTGTGACTGAAATGTACATCCTGCCGTGTCTTACTGTACATCCCACATGGAAATGTTTCACTCATTTTCCAAAAAAATAAGGGCATTTTCAGACCACGCGGGTTTTGCACACAGTAACTCATACTTTCTGTACAATAGCGTACGTGACTGGTCCGGGGCTCACAGGAGCGCTGTGGCCGCCAGCTCGACCGGTCTGTCGCTGCCAGAGACGTACATTAAACACAAGCCACAGACATGTTAACTATAGCTCGTGACCCACACATGTGAAGCCATTGTCCACTGCCACGGCACCAACTTTAAAATCTCTGCCTCAGTGTCTCTTTCGGGCTGTGTAATTACAGCTTCACCCTCCACAGTAATTAGGGACTACTTCAACAAGGAGGTGGAATGTCTCCATCTATTTTTCTTTCCTCGCCCATCTTCTTCTCGGTTCCACTCCCACAATAAAGTGTTTTGTATCTTCCTTTAAAGCAAATGAAATGCTAATGTGCACTGCTTTTGTGACAGTTGAGTAGATGTTTGGACGACGGCCACGTTAACAAGGAGACTTCAAATCCACCTTTTCCGTCAGCGACAGCTGCGAAGCTTCCTTTGCAGGCGATGCAGTGCAGCCTTGGATCTGGCGCTGAGCATCTCCAGTCTCTGTCCTTGAAAAGGCGTGATGAGTAAAAGAAAAGAGCGAGTGTCTCTAAACCATCCGCCCCCGGACGAGCAGAGAAGGTGGGTGTGTGGAGCAATAGTCCTTTCTCTGCATCGCAGTCAAAGGCACAGGGAACAAATCTGCTGTTCTACAGGCGATGGATGTTATGATATCTCCCGCAGTGCATAATGCAATCTTTTCAAGGCCCTGGGCACACGCACGCACAAACTTGTTGAAACACTATATTCTGGAGGCAGATGTTCAGGAGCCAAAGTCATTTCAAACTCCATTAAATCGCATATAATAAGGCGAGTGGCGCCTGATGTGATATACTGCTGGGGAAAAAAGGTAAATAAAGTGATGGATGGCGTCTCCGTTCCAAGTGACTTCAGACGGCTTCTTTATGCAAGACCACAGGGACAAAGCACAACCGTGTATAAACAGAAGACAGATGTTTCACTCCGGACCATTTACGGGGCTTTCATAGAGCATTCCTCATGAAAAAGCGACACAAATCGACGTTTGCCTTCCGTCTCTCTTTCTAAAACAAACACATGGACGCTCACGTGACCGCCATCGCTCTCACTCGCCGTCTCCAGCCCTTCACCAAACCGCGAGTCTTCTTGCACAATGATATGACAGAAACACATAAGAATAGTGGCACGTTGTTGCTAAGAGACCACCTGTTCAGATCTCCCACATGAAACTGTGGTCCTCTGATTATCATCATCAGAATATCATTCATTCGAGTGTAGCAAATGTCACGACAATACTGCATGCGAGCGCGAGAGAACCCTCTTGCATAACAGGTCGTCTTTTTAGGCTGGAAAACTGCATTCCAGATCAGGATTTTGGATCGAGCAGCGTAACAGAGAGTGTACAGTATCGCACTTGCTCCAGTTAACGTCGAACAACGGTTTTTTTTGGGGGGGGGGGGGGGGGGGCCTCTTCCTAAATCAGCCATTTGAGAGAACGGCGTCCACTGTTTTCCAGGCTGTGTTGACAATCAGGGAGTGGCGCTTGCATGGGAGAATGAGTGTTGTCCTGCGGGCTGGTAGAGACGAGACACACCCTTCTATTCCCTTACCTGCAAGGGCGTGTTCAAAAAAAAAAAAAAAAAACCTGCACCGCATGTATCGGGTACAGAACACACGTCACTTACACTGTGACAGAGCCTGAGTAAATACAGGTGAAATCTACAAAGTGATGCAGGGTGTGTTCAACTGCCTTCACAGTTTATTCCATTTCCTATGTGTTTAAAGTTTGGTGGCCATGAAAAAAAAGGTGTTGGACTCAAGCCGTTCTTCTTCAGCCTCCAGTCCGATTAATCTGTTTGTTCACTTCAACTTGTCTCCCCCCCCCCCCCCCCCCCCACTTCCCAAGCCAGGTCAGCGCTCAGACTTAACCCAATGGCATGCTAAGAGGCTTGACCCAGGGCACCACTTCTCTCAGACACTCAGCGACACGACCAGCTGGTGAAGAGGACTGTGATGCGAACGCGAACACACACACACACACACACACACACACACACACACACACACACACACACACACACACACACACACACACACACACACACACACACACACACACACACACACACACACACACACACACACACACACACACACACACAAACCCCCGAGTGTCAGTCCTAAGTATCTGTCTCACCCCGTCAGCGCGGGAATGACTAGATGTCTGGTGGAACTGCCTGTTAATCTGAGGGAGGAGAAGTGAAGTGAGTCACGGTAGATCACGCTGGGATTGCCGGGTTTGCAGGGTTGACTCCCCTGCCGAGGTAAAGTCATCTCAATGAACCCGAGGAGTGGCTCTGGCTTTCACCTAAAAAGGAACAACGCGAGCAGAGAGATTCTGAATCGAGAGTCTCGCCCTCGCCGTGCCTTCAAGTCCCAGCCTTGTTAAACACACACACACACACACACACACACACACACACACACACACACACACACACACACACACACACACACACACACACACACACACACACACACACACACACACACACACACACACACACACACACACACACACACACACACACAAGTCACAGCAGCGGAGTTACCCCCCTCTTCTCCCCTCGCGATTACTCAGTATCTGCCCAGCTGCTGGCTGCAATGACTTAGCAGCCGCCGTATGTTTTCACATCTCCTCTTCCTCGCAGGTTTGTGCTTGCATACAAAGTAGACAAACACAGTTATGGAGGCATTCAAATGTGCATCGAGCAGAACTTGCTGCTGGGGTGTCTAAAATATTAGAAGCTGCAAACTTTTAGCAACTGCATTAAAAAAAGGGGGGGGGGGGTGGGGGGGGTGCAAGTGCACTAAGGTACTAGCTACATCTTTTCTTTGCATTTCTATTACCTACGATCTCATTTGAATACTTATGCAACAAGCCCCGCAGCTTCAACGTCCCCTCAGTGTGGCTGACAACCCCATGAAATTAAAGGTGACAGTCTGCACATCAGCCTCAGACAATGCGTCAGTTGGCGTCAGTTGGCATCCGACTAACATCAGCAGATTTCAGCGACCTAACGTGCACTCTATCCCTCCAATAAAAAATAGCATCATTTGAAATAAAAAGAGAGAGAAGACGATAAAGAAAATGTAGATTCAAGGGTAGGAACACCTAAAATGCATGCATTGTGCAAGATGTCCGTTTCATCCCTGAAATATGGCGGACGTCCTACTGAATGCATCTCTTGAAGAAACTCGCTTTCACACTGCAGGGTTGGCGAAGAAAGCGCGAGGAGTGCTAAATAAGCAGTGACTGTAACACTCTCCCTGACCTCCTAGCTTTTGCCACTGGGTCAGATCCCCGGCGTGGATGAGGGACACCGGTCGCTCCACTCCAATGCCCATCAGCGCTCCTGGCTGTCAGGGCTCTTGACGGGGCGCCACCCCCAGTGAAAGAGCCCCGCTGCTGGGCTGGCACTTGAATGAGCAAGGACCTGCTCCTCCCCATGAAGGGTTCAGGATGCAGACACCTACAACGTGTCTATGTCGATTAACCCACATTAGTATGGTGTAAACAATCGGACGGGGCCCGACAGAGCATGGCATCCAATCCCCGATGAGAGGGATGCACTTGAAGGCTGCGTGACCAATTTTGGCACCGAAATAGCCACATGAACCACTCGCCTCCCTCTCCGGCTCCTAAAGAAGCACCTTTCAGACGGCCTCTGCTCACCTGACCTCCTTTCTGATAGGTGTTTATTCCCTGTCGGAGCGCGAGCAGCTGCCCTCCGCTCATTGTTGGCCTTCCATTAAAAGGATCTGCCACTGGCTTGGAGCACGAGAACAATCAAAAGCAGAGGAACATATACCGATTTTGTTACGTCTATGATGAGAAACATATTGAGAGAGACCATCTGGAGGGAGATCACCACTGTGCAGCTGCGGAGCCTTATACAACATGACGTTTGTTAACATTCCACCTGCTACTCTGAAACACGGCAAAGATTGTGACTCAAGGCAAGTGAGGTGGTTAATGTACGACTTGTTCCACACAAAATCGATTCATGACACACCCACTACAGGCCTGCATTTGCTGCTTCTCCTCATGACATCATTACAAAGCATATACAGTTCCGTTTTTTGACTCTTGCTTGGACAAAACAAGGAATTTAAGAGACAATTTACTTTTTCGAGTGTTTCAGTGTTGCAGCCAAATCCAATACAACTCGAAAGGAGGTCATTTAGTTTCAGCCTAAATGTCCCCTGTGATCCAGGAGCGAACGTGGCTCCAGAGGAGGATATCAGAGGACATTTAGGCTAAAAACATGGTGTTAATGACACCGTTTTGAGTCAGATTTTAATTTCCGGGCTAACGGACACTTGGATGACACCACAGGAGCAGTATGTTTCTTTCTGCTGTTTTATTTAACATTTGAATAATTAATTGTATTGGCTGCAACGCTGTTTATCCCTGAAACTCCAAAAGTGTTTTGTGGACTCAAACACTTCACCCCCCCCATCGACATAGTGTTGAGTGGATAATGAGTGAATTTTCCTTTTTGGGTGAACTATTCCTTTAATATTGATCATAATCAACTCGATCCTTAAAAAAAATAGTCTTAACCTTAAGTATTTTTGCTTCCTTCCTTTCAGAATTACGCAGGGAGAACTTCTTACGCGGTTTAAAGACGTATACATTCAATTTGTTTTGTAATGGTAGAACAGGTTTGAGTGTTGAAATCCCTGAGGGGCAAATGTTTACCCGTTCCAACAGATAAGCTCAACCTTCTTTGTCCGTCAATCACTGACTTGTGGAATGCAATATGTTCCCATTTCAGCAAGAAAAACCACAGATCCATGAACTGGTATCTGAAGAAAGGCCTAAACAACACTATCAAGGCGGATGATAAGGAAACAGTACAGGCCTGTGGACTGAGTGAGTGATTTAGTTAGAAAACCTGATGAGCTCAAGTGTGGAGGTGGGGAACACAACATTTTGGCAAGTGATCAAGATAAAAAAAAAAAAACTGGTCTCCGTAAAGAAGATTATCAATCAGGGGGGGTTTGGAATGCATCTTTATCAATAACTAATAAATGATGATGCGTTCACAGTGTGTCTGAACACCTGGATCCGCCATCGTCGCGTGCACCTGAAAACTTTATCCAGTAGTTCAGTCTCACCTTGTAGACAGTTTCCGTCATGCGGTGAACCTCGTCCGTGCGAGACATCGTGGAATCTTCAGCCAGGACCATAAACGCGCCTGGGTCCTCGAAACGTGTATCCGCGTGAAAGAGAGGGAGAGGGAGAGAGGTGTGTGCGTGGGGTTGCGGGGGGGACACGCGTGGAAGAGGGGGGGCTGCACGAGGTCGATCAAACAAAAACCCACAGCGGCGAGGAGACGCGCCCGCGAGAGACCGACTCGATACTGCGCTCCCGAAAACCCCACGTCAACTGAACACACCTTCTGCCGAGCGCCCAGCTGACAGCCCGCTGCTGCCTTCACGGACCCCCGCCACAGCTCGGACATCTCGCCGTCGCCAGCAGGAAGAAGCGCGTTCACCGACAAAGTCACGAAAGGGAAAATAAAACCCGATAAATAGCACAACGGGGCTGAAGTGGCAATAATACGACAATTGCCACGATGTGATTCTCGTCACAGGGCAACGCTGTTTTTATTTGTGAGCATGTTTAATACGCAGAGGGGGATTCAATGTGCTGTTCAGGGATATCAAAAACAACACAGAGAGAATAAAATGAAAGAAATCCATTTAAAATCAGGTAACACAGTTTATAACAAAAAGCCAAATGAAATAGATTAAAAAAAGTAAAGATCTTAAAAGGGGTCAAAGACATAAAATAATCTGCATAAAGATTTAGACACAAGTTATTACACCATTTAAAAGAGAGTTCAGGCAAAATAAGAGATTAAAAAGAGCAGAACAATAAAGATAGAGGTTAAGAGGTCTAATGAATAAAGGATACAATCTCAAAAAATATAAAAATAACCTGGAGTAAAATAATGCAAATAAAATAGATAGAAATGTGTAAGATAATAAAATAAAATAGAACAAATTAAATGCAATGGCGGTTCCACCTTAGATTTTGTAAAATAGTTTAATTAAATGTGACATGAATTTAAAATAAATAATGTGACATTTATCGTGATAATCATCGACATTGATTGATATACTTTTTTAATCTTGATATATTTTTGGTCCATATTGTCCAGCCTTATAACAACACACTTTAGATGGAATTATATGTGTGGTTTACTTTACAAATGGCGCAGGGCACCAGGCTGATGAGCAGGAAGAAACTGAGATTTGATTTATAACAAAATAATATTAAAACACTAAAATGTGAGGATTACAATGCAATATCATTATGACAATCACTATCATGTGTTAACCTGTCATTTTACATTTGTCTGATTACACTGACGGCATATGTTCGTTATGATCAGCTTAAAAAGACTTAGTCCACTCGGTAATCTGCATCTATAGCTATATAGAGCTATAGATAGAGCTATAGATAGATAGATGGATAGATTACATGAGGCGATAAGCCAGTCATACTTTGTTTTCAGTAACACAATGGGTGATGTTTTTCTCACAGGGGATAATTTGTTAGCTTCACTGAACATGCTAATTAGAGTCTGAGTGCCCACTTAGTGCAGGATGGTAAATAGGATATTGGCATTCTTGTCTAAACATCTCCCGCAAATCAGCAACATGAGCTTTCTACTTCTTTCAGCAACCATACAATCTCTATTCACTGATGTGAATGAAGACACCTGTTTTGCACAGTGCAGCGTTAAAAACCTAGTGAGGAGCGCCACCCTCTGGAGAATGCAGGTCACAAAATACTTATATTCTATGGGAGTAGAGCCATAGAACCAAACTTGATTTAAGACACTTTTAAAAAGAGGAAAACAAAAGGAAAATATCGGTTTGTGAATGAAAATAAAAGCAAAGAGAAGAAATTGTTGCCACAGCTCAATTTAATGTGTAAAACAACAGAATTTAATGTGTAAAACATCTAAAAATTGGTCCTGTCCTTCTGTTTCATCTGAGCCAGCACACTTTTAATATGACATTGATCTTTTCTAATTCCAGTCAGACATGTGCGAACAGATCGTGACACATCCTTCATGTAGATACTTCAGGGGAGCAGTGAACCAAAGTACAAACAAAGTGCTGATCCTGTCAAACGAGTAAAGGTTCACAGATGCCCGCGGGTCCCAGATACTAAGAATTAAAGAGGAATTAACAGAACAAAAACAACCTGCTCCAGGAGTCCAATAGTGGATATCAACCACAACGTCAGTCTGTTAGGCCGCCTGCATCTCTCTCTCCAGCTTGTTCTTTGCTTCTCTCCTCTCTGGAAAACAAAGTTAATACATTTTCAATCTGTCTGACATCAGTTACACACGTATGAATCACGGAAGAAATCATTTGTGGTGTGAAAGAACTAAAAGATTCAACTGTACCTGGTTCAGCTTTAGCTGCCTCTGGGACTTCTGGTATTGGCTCAGTAGGGACCTCTGGAAGTGCTATGTCTTCTCCCTGAGGACAGACACAGAACATGTTACGCAAACTAATGAGAGCGTGACAAAAATATTCAGTTGTTTAGCTAACAATGTTTTTTGTAGTATATTATATTTACATTGACTGAATAAATCACATATGTGCCTCAAAGGGCTTTATAATCTGTACAGAGTGCCATATTCTGTTTTACTGTAAGTAATTAAACCAAGACGTATTTAATGCCACATGGAAAACATAAAAAAACTGTTTTGAGGGAATAATCTCGCTCTTTGCTTTTATTCTTTAATTGTCCTAAATAATAATTTGTTCTGATATTTTACTCGACTGAAAATACATCAATATATATATATACACAACTATTTCCACTGCCATAAAACTTGTGTGTATAATATGTGTATTTGAGAGAGACAAGAGTTAAACATCGTAATTTGTCTAGTTTGAGAGCGTGTGTGTCATTTGGAATAATGATTAGATTACAAAAGAAGAAAAATCTGCAGAGGTTTTAATTATTATGATTCAACCAAAATTATATTCACTGCAGTTTCAGTTACAGCCTGTTATTAACTTAAAATGATACTCGGGCTTTATCAGAATTCTTCCACTGAAGAGACAGATATTGTCTGAGGTCAGAGAATCGACGTGCAGTTTTGGTACGAAATCCACACTTGATACTAAGAGTCTCTTAGCTTTAACCACCGCGCAAAACCAGTCGAAGTGCTACGTAGTTAACAGCTGAAGCCTGTGGTTACACCAGGCCTCAGAGTGTGTAGCTACACAGTGAATGTGAAGACCAGGCATGCTCCACAAACATTCCCCTCACTGATTACAGGTTAGTCATGCAGATTAACACACACCTGAGTGATGGCTTGCAGCTCTGCTAAAACAGCGTCCTCGTCGTCCTGCGTCAAGGCTCCAGCCAACATTTCATCTATTTGCTGCAGAAGCAAAAAAAAATAAAAAAATCAGACAAGACACTGGTACATGACTTTCACATGAATATTTAACTGTGGATGAACACAAGTCATTATGTTTGTTGGAAAGTTCTGGTTTAAGTGAGATGCATCCCTTAAACTTGTGTATAATATGTAGATTAAATAAGCAACAAATAAATCATAGCATTGATAAAATTTAATTTAAAAAGCCTTTAATGTTTAGCCACTACTTGCACTGCAGTTTTAATTAATTTAAATTGATATCAGGCTTATATTATTATTAGAAAAGTAGAAATAGCTCTGTACATGTGTATTTAACTGACATCAAGCTGATGTTTACCCTTTGATAGTCTATTGATTCCTGGGTCTCATCCAGGATTCGCTCCACATCTTCTATTGACATGATCTGTCACAATGAAGAAAAGAACCAACATCACACACGGCAAGAAAAGTGATTTTCATGAAAAGCGTTTTCCACATTTTCCTGGCAGGCCTGTGAATTTCACACCTCTGCAATCAAGGCGCCGCTTCTCAATCTTCAAACAGTGGGCACCAGCTAGGCCAAAACAAGCCACAAGCTTTCTGTGCTGCTCAATCCTCAACGAGGGATCACATTAAATACAAGTACTGCGCTTGTCAGTGGGAATTCGGACATTGTTGAAGCATACATCGAAAGATATTTTTACAACAATAAAGTGATCAGCATAATTCTTAATACAAAAAGGTAGAAAAAAAGCAATATCTACCTCGTGCATACTCCTCAGACAATCATTTCCAACCTTAAGCCCTTCGATGACTTCCATCTCAATTTGCATGAACTCGATATCTTGAACCTGTTGAAAATATTGGTAAATAAAAACAATTAATATACAAAACTACAGACACGCTTGTCAAACAAATGTGGTTCAATAAGATAAAAACATGATTATTAGAATTATTAAATCCATATTATATTGATTTGTTGCAGATTACAGAACAGGATGAGATCACACATCATGAATCAGAGGCCTCTAACATTTAATATCCAGAGTCACACAGAATCCTTCCTCTGTCTCTTTAATCAAAGCCATCAAGTATAAATCTCTTATTGTCATGTGGCACAGTGATGTTTGGCTTTTGCTAAACTCTAGACACTAGAACTAATATATTTACCTATTGGTGAGGGCAACACACGTTAACATTTGCCAGTGTTGGCCGGTTGGCAAATTAGGGTCAGGGTTAGTTACCTCCTCCAAGGAGTTATGTTTTCACCCCTGTCCATATGTTAGTTAGTTTGTAAGGGAGGGATTTCTACAAAACTTTATAGAAGGATGTGATGTGTGTCAGAGAAGAATCCATTAAATTTAGGTGTGGATCCAGAACAAGGGACGGATCCAGGATTGGGATCCAGGACATTGACATTTTCAGTAATTTCCCTGAGACAAATTCATGGATCTTGATGAAAATAATATAAGCTATATTTAGGGTCTGATTTCTTAAAGTCTGTGCAATTTGGTGCAGCTTGATCAAATTTAAGGGGACTATTGGGCCCCCCCCCCAAAAAAAGAGAATATGTTGTGAATGGAGAGAAAAACTATCTTTGCTCCTCTAACGGTGACAAATTGTTAAATGTTGCTGAATTATGATACTGCAGCAAAGCCCAATAGTGATCTTTATATCGAGAGGGAACCAGAGTAATCTCAAACAACTTACCATGCGCTCCAGGTTTGAAATCTGATTCTCAGTCTTTTCTAGCAGCTGATCCTGATATCGTTTCTTCTTGAGAAGCAGCAGTGCTTTGCTATGATGAGAAAAGAAAAAGACGAGGGCTGTTAAGCTGCATTGCATTTATACAAAGAGAAACATCACTTGTACAGCCACAGCCTTGTTGTTTTGAATGGGGTGGACAAAACAACAGGAACACCCGTCAACATAATACAGTACAGATTGGAGCCTCCAAAAAGGTTGAATCAACATCTGAGGACTTTCATTGAAGAAAGGATTTACTGCAGGACTGTCAGACTGCATTAGTCAACTATGGATTGTATATTCTTTCAAATCAATAACTCTTTCATTATTTACTGTTGAGTAACTTTATTGTGGTGGGAATTCATGATGATTAAGGACGTATTACATGTATATTATATATTACTATTAGATCAGATCCGTTTCAGAAAGTTGCACACTGCCTTGAAGGCAGTAGGTTTCTGATACTCACTCTTTCCTGCCATCTTTCAGCAGCTGCTTGGCGAGAAGTCGCTCTTTCTCCAGCTGCGAGGTGATTTTCTTTTGGTACTGCTTCAGTTTGTCTCTCTGCTGCTTCAGTTGCTGGGGAAAAAACACACAGGGTCACAGATATGAGAAGTAAATGTAGAACTTACATCAAGGAAGTTAACTGAATGCACAATGTATAAAACCAGGATGACTAATTTGCTAAATAATACACACTACACCAAGTGACACACATGTCTACTGTGTGAGTTTGTACAAATACACAAAATATAACCTTGAATATGATGTGTATCACTGAACAATATGATAATATACTAAGTAAGAGTTTAATCAGTTTTTAGCTTTTAATATAGCGTCAACAATGACATTAGGCACATGTAATTTATATAAAATAAATGTTTTGACAGCATTTCAGAGAGGGATTTTTCTATTATATTTTAAGTCATTTTTTACTTATATGTATATATTTCTAACAGCAGTGAGAATTCTATGTAAATTTGTGTTGTTTTTACACTTACTGTCTGTTGTTGCCATTAAAGCTCCTTTGAATTGAATTGAAATTTTATTGAATTGAATTGAGACGGGTGGGGGGGTGGGGGGGATATGTCTGGCTGGTAAAGTATTGGTTACATTAAAATCCAACGGTAAACACCTCGGCTAACCCTGCTCAGCTAACACTAGCCTTGTGTTCCGTGTTAACGGGGGCTGGTCTGATGCTAACGCCGCTAGCAGCTCACCAAAACGGCTTTGTCCTGCTCCGTCACACGCGAGGGTGGAGTCTTTCTCCCAAACACGTTTCCCATTATTTAGCCACATCCCCGCCGCACCCTCCTTCGTCAACACACGGCATATGACCCGTTACTGAACATGTGGCCATGATAAGCAGCCCTGAAACGGACAGCACGGTCAGGCTAACCGACGACCACCATGGCCACACAGTGCTTCCGTGTTTTCTACGGCAAGCGATACAGGTATTCGCGTTAACTGGAGCTTACAAATACCACCCAGTGTGAGTTTCCTGCTGTTGCGGTGATTTCTTATCATATGACACAGCTATGGCCGGATACTAACAGCACAAGTAACACATTACAAACACAGAAAACATCATCCTGCCATTAGCATCACCGACATAAGGGATGAGCACCGCGGGCAGTTCCCTGGGAGTTTAAGGATCAGCACCTTGGACAGCGACCTCTTTAAAAATACTAACCTTAGCTGAGGAAGACTGGAGGATATTATATTATTATTATTAAATATTATTATTATTATTATTATTAATAATAATCTATATAGTATTACTACTAATATTGTATAGTAGATTATACAGTTGAGCAATAAGATACATAAATAGAATTATGATGGCAGTCAATAGAGCACATACGTCTTCTCAGACCCACCTATACCCTGATTGCTACATTTCAATTCACTAGATCCAGATTTGTATTTGGATCTGCACCAAATTGCGCACAATCATGAATATCGGTCCCCTCGAATTATTATTATTATTATTATTTTAAATCACGATCCACATATCCCTTTCAGAGGATTCAATTAAAATGTTGAAAATGAACCTATCTCGTAATGTTAAAAGAAAGTGAAGAAAAATCCTGGATCTGCACCCTGATCCAAATCTGCATTTAAATTAAAAATGTTCTTCCATGGCTCATGCCCCTAAAAAACAATCGCAAAACCCTGCAGTGATTTGCTATTGTAAATCAATATCGGGCACAAGAATGTCCTTATGGATTAATAAAGTTCTATCTTATCTCAATTACTAGTGCCCCCCTCCCCCTTCCACATGTTATGCACTGTACATAGCTGCTATAAACAGTAACTTACCATCCACTCAACATCTTGATTTGGCTGAACTCCACGTGTTTAACTGAAGCTAGCCCCCTTCTGACCCACTCAATCTGTAGTACTGGTATTAATCAGACTAATCAGACCTGAACTGAACGATGGAACAGTGCTTCTCAGCCTGGTATTCAATTATAAATTAGTACACTTAACTATTTAGGACACAGTGCATCCTTACATCACTAACATCCCTATTAAAGTTGTTTATAAGATGTTCTGTGCAGCTTAGACACAATTTCTACCAGTTCATCTTTGATTTATGGTCATTGGAGGACAGTCATGTGTCTGTGACATCATCAAGTAAGGGACACTCAAAATCCCAATTACCCTAATCCCATTAATGCAGATCACTAGACTATCACAGTAAAGGAATAAACAGTCAAAGTAAGTGAATGACCAGGGAGCTAAAGATGAACAACACAACAACACACGTCTGCATACAGCATTTTATGTTCAAACATTATTTTTGTTTGATAAGTCATCCAACACACAAACCAGCATACATCAGAGCTCTCCAACAATGTTAATTTATGTCCTTCCAGTAACTGGTGGCACTGGTTGTTTTATGCTATTGAGCATTTCAAAATTGGGCATAATTACAACACAGCACATTATAGTGCTGACAGTTTTGTTTCATTTGTCCTTTTTGTGCTGTCATTGCTTCACACCACAGTTATAGAGGCCTGGATTTGAAGTAAATCTCATTCTGCTGTGTTTATTTAGTCCACGGAAATATTCCCACATGCAGCTGCAGTGCAGTCTTCAAATGTAGCAAAACAGCAAACCCAGCATGAATGATTATTTGATTCATCCTTGATAAGCAGGTCAGACATTGCAATCCAGTGTAACAATAAGATCCAAGATCCAAGATCACAAATTTGTGGCTAGAAAGGGGAAAAAAATAACCAGGCCACGTCTGTTCACATCACGACTTCAATATTTGATATGGTTTTCATTGATATCTTACACAAGGCCTGATATATGAAGGAATTAAATTACCACAAAACAAAATGGACCTTTCAGAAATCAAATACGTTGATGGTTGGACTGTGAACTTGTCATTACTCAGTCATCTCACCTCAAATCAAAATACAGACCATATTGATCATATCCACGCAGGCCACAGAAATATAGGAAAAAGCACACACACAAAAAACAGTCTTTGATCCATTCAGTTTAAAAGGCTCTTACATTGCTTACATTTGAGCAACAAATATCCACACATCTTGACAGTAGTAACAGTCGTGAGATGAAGCTCTCCAGGCCTTCATTCAAAACTGCATGCAGGGCTTTCAGAGCACTGCACTGGTGTGCACTGCTTATTGTCGCATATGTCCTGCTTTCATGTCTCGGACTGGGACGGCAGGGTTTTTGGTCCCGTAAACAGGATTATTCCATGAAGACAGCCGCCGTGGATTAGAACTCAGAGTCTCATACAGTGCTTCTCTGAAAAGGGATTCAGGGGGCAGCAGGTTACACCTGGAAGTCCGTCCCAAAGTGTCTGATCTGGGCGTCAGTCATAGATAGATAGGTGATCCTCATACTGGGCGAGTACTGCAAGAAAAAAGAATTGTAAAAACACAATTTAGTACTTTTGCCTTTGAAGGCATCATAAGATATCATCAAATGGAATGTTAAAATGATATTAATGTAAGCTTGGGGATCGCTTGTTTTTGATCATGAGTTGGTCTTTGATGAGGAGTCAGGGGATAAGTTGTGGGGGGGGGGAGGTCATGGAATACGTCACAGTGACACACAACAGTCTGTAGATTAAAAAGTGTCAAAGGTCAAAGGTCACACAGCTGACGTACTGTTTGGCGCAATGAAGAGGGGGTTGGGTTAGAGGTTAAACAGTCTGCACAGCAAGCAAGATAACAGAGACAAGCCCACGGCGTGTTTCAAGAAGTGAAATGGAAATGAAACCAAAGCAAGTCAGGAAGAAGTTAGACAAAAAGAAACTTACGGTTTTTAAAGGTCTGAGTCAAAGGATGAAAATGTAAAACAGTTGGTTAAAAAACACTGGTTAATATTCTGAAGTATTGAGACACTGCCAAAATAAATCCATAAGTAAAATGTGCTGCAGAGCAAATTCACAAAAAAAAAACAACAAACAAACAAACATAAGAGTACACATATTTATCTCTGTAGCTCCATACAATGTTGTATTGTTAGTTCACTGCAAATATCTTTCTCCAAAGTTTCAAGCATCTGGTACAAAAAAATAGAAAAAGAAAAAGCGGTGCCTGTTAGAAACTCAGGGAGGCAAAGTAAAATCCTAAACAATGGTCCACATTCTACCTCTCTCCCTCCCTCTCAAAAAGATGTTTCCAATCGTTGGTGTGCTGTCAGTGGAGTTCAACCAGCGAGTCAGCCATGCAAACAAAAAAACTTAATGGCAGAGAAACTTTACCTGTAAGAAACTTTAGAAGGTGGATTTTCACCAGTGTTATCTATTATTTAGCTTCAGCTCTGGAGATGCACCACACACGTATAGATGATGATAAAAAATTTTAAAAAAAGCTTGATGTGAGGATGAACAAGCAGCAGTGTTCTCTTTATTCAACCCTAAATCATGGTCACTTTAAACATACGTAAATGTATGCATACGCTTTAACCATTAGAAAGAACTAGTAAAACAAACCAAGGCCATAGGGATATGAGCATACACTTGGAGCTTAGTAGTAACACTGTCTGCATACTGATATGGCAGAGCGGAAATTGAATACACTTCTGACGATGGCCAGCAGAGAGCAGTCTTCCATCACTGTAACGTCCCTCACTAAATGCTGTCAGTGTGAGGTTGTGTCCATTGGAAATGCAGTGTAATGTTCGTGGTGCTGCTTGGTGCATGTGTATGGTTAGTGTTGCAGCAGTGTTCAGGTCAGTGGTGCCATCACACTAGGGACACAAGAGCCCCGTAGGGCCAACGCACCGAGGGAGGCGGGGATCCTCTCCCTATCAGTGGCACGTTCTCGTATCGGGGGCTCCCTCCAAACAGCATGGACTGATTCCTGTGACAGAGAGGAAAACGAGGGGGTTAAGAGGTGAAAGACAGCGATTGCAAAGACACCACCATTGTTTTCTTTAAGCTCACATGTATTCAGGGGGTGGCACGACATTAGCGGCAGCCTGCGGAGGTGGTTGGAGGCTGGACTGGCTGCCGTGGCTGCTGGTGTAGCTGCAGAAGCTGTGGATGTTGGACCTTCTGGGGTTGTAGGACATCCTCCGCGCTTGAGGGTTGAAGGGGTCCTCCTCGTCTATGTCATCGTACTCTTTGTCCCTGGGTGACGACGACGGAAACAAGAGAGTGCACGCGTTAACACTTTGCTGGAGCGCACTGCGGGCGGTATGTAATGGGATAAGGGGGTCGCTCGGTGCTGACCTGTTGCCCATTAGCGTCCACATTCGGAGAGTCGCGCACAGCATGGCAGAGAGTGCGCAGGCAGCCAGCAGAGAAAACAACGAGAGGTAGAGGAGCCCTTCCACCCCATCGTAGCACACACCCATTAGGGCATCCACATAGTCCTAGACAGACAGACACATTTTAACAGTCAGTATCCTGTGATAATATTACCTTTCCCAAAAAATCTTCTACTTTCATTTGTATATCGATTCCTCTAAACCCACAGAGATTAAATATTTAAGATGAAGTTGAAGCGACTTGAGGTTTACATGGGGACGCCACTTTTCCGGGATATTTAATTGACTTTCATAAATTTACTGGAGCCTTACTTAACCCTGCATCTGCCTGAAAACCCATTCCTTAGCCCAACAAACGCACCAACCGATTGCGCTTATGCTGAACAGATGCCGCTCATATTCATTTAAAAGATCAGACGGGACACTTGCGATCAAACGGAGACAGACGATGTTTGGATTTTGGAACACGGTCGATTAAAACGACTCGTTTAAAAGGGGAACATTGAGTCCATATCCGGTCTGTGAACAACGTTAGATGACAAGTTTGTAAACTTTATACATAAAACAAAACTGTCTTTCCATGCTGAGAGGCTCATGACACTCTGATGACATGCATGCTACACACGCATTCTTTGTTTGTTGTCCTTGTTACATCTGACTAATGAATAACAAGCTCTGAAATCAGGCTTCACTGTGCCATGTGCAATTATCGCTTGGAATTATTCTACTTGTATTTATGTAAATTACACCGACTTTATAATGCAAAGAGTATGTATTACAGGCATCGCCATTACCCAGCTGCCCTGACATTTTCTCACACCCACATGCAGTACAGACCAGCACAACTCACAGGAAAGCTCTGTTGATTTAGAAGCCGACATCTGAAAGATTCATTTCAGCACCGAGATGTCTTATTCCCCCCCACCACATGAAAAGTAGTTTGACTTTAAAGTCAGAAAAACAGGGGGGGCTGGTGGATTGATGCTGTCTTGCAGATACAGAGCATTTTGACAATTGCAATGGTGTAATATAAACACGTCAGTCTCAGCGGAGGACTTATAGCGATAAGGTTGAGAACCAGTCAAGTTGGTTCTCTAAGTGGCTTTTGAGCTGCGCTACAAAGCAGCCCTGTTAAAAAGCATCCTGGGTGGACTCTGACCTTACCTTATGCAGCCCGCGGCAGTCAAGCAAGGCTGTCAGCTGGTGCAGACTGAACTCGGTGGAGTTCAAGAGTCGCTGGATCCCCAACAGGTCTCTCTGTATAACAAGGTATGAAAAGGGGGAAAGAATGATACACACCTCCTCGCTGTCTGGCGTAATCGTCTGTCAGGCAGCCACTTACCTCAGCGGTGGGAAAGACGGGCACGGAGAACAGCAGCAATCCCTGGATCTGGATTTGCATGGTGGTCAGAGAACGCTGGCAGAGTGTAAAAGACTGAGGGGAAAGAGAAACAGGAAAAGAAAAACATAATCACCCACCAACAACAGACGCACAGACCGTCCGCCACAAACAATGAGAGGATCATATTTAGGAGAGCATTGTTTGGGCATGTCAACAAGTAATTTGGTGTTAAGTAAGGCTTTATAATGCGCTTAACAGAGGGGACACATTTATTTCCAGACAGATAGGCCCAGATTATCTTTCACCACCAAACGTCGTGCCCCCCCCCCACCCACCCACCCAATATGAAGCACAGACAAAAGAGCAATATTTATATCAACTAGGCCATCAGGGAAACAGATTATCCTTACCTACTTAACAAGCATTATTTGAATCCCTAAATGGATACTGCAACCATAACAAAGCATGTGGGTATTCATAATTATTGGTCGTGGCTTAAGCCCATATTCATCACAGCTCGTTTAAAAAAAAAAAAAACTGCCATTATAGTTTTAAATGTAATAAATGAGAAATGGCGGAAACACATTATAACTCATCTTGAAGTGATGCCGTACAACTGTGTGTGGTGGGAAACATTCTTCTAACTGAAAGTCCAGTTCACCCTCCGGTTCATATCACCGCGTTGGATTAAATCTTCACAAAAGCCGATGTTACTGTCGTGTTGATGAATTTGTTCACCGCACGCAGCACATTATCATCCGAAGCACCTGGTCGTGTTCCGTAAGACCTTAATTAATACCACCATTACAGCGCCAACACCACATTGCATAGAAATCCAAACTAATTCTGAAATTCTAAAGAAACCAACACTGAGGTTGTGTGCTTGTTCAACAAGGTTACACAATAAGCATTAATCAGCTGGCCTTGAAATTACATAGTGTTAGAGATGGAGCTCTGAACTTAATTCCAGGTCTCCTCACACAGTGCAGTTTTTCATTTCTAGTTATTTTCAACGCCAATATTTATTACACCGTTAATTAACCTCTTTGGAACTTGGGAAATGTGTAAATGCATATTTGAAAAGTCAAAGAAGTGATAGGAAGATTCTATTTGAATTCAGAAGTCAATAAAAAGCACGAGCTGAGTTGTTGTGCAGGAGCCGACTTTATGCATGACATGGAGTAAATTGAATAAATAACTAAAAAGTGTTTCTAGTCAAAGCACCCTGAGGCAGAGATTATGCACAGGCTAAAAGATACGGTAACATTTTTGGAGACCCACGCATACAAAAATAGAGGAATATTCTGTGATCAAAGTTTATCACTTTAAGTAATTACTGTTTGAGGGCTCATTTTTCACAAAAGCCTATTAAGGCCCAAATGATCAAGCTGCCTAACAAGTAAAAAACCTCAAATTAAATCCAGAGCGTGGGTCTCAGTAAATAAACAGACAGTTTAGACTTTGGATATTTCGTCGATACCTGTTGGAAGGGGTTTGGTAGATTCGGACTGCAGAACAAATAATAGTGCACGACATCTAGATGGAGAGAGAGAGAGAGAGAGAGGGAGGGGAGGGGAGGGGGAGGCAGCGAGGGGAAACAGCAATGAGTCTTAACATTCACCAACACACTCCCCAAAGCATTTGTAAAGTCTGCTTAGAAGACATAAATTACCTGCACTGAGGGCGTCTGTGGTTTGGTTAACGATAAACTTGTCTGGAGACACACAGAAGTCACTGGTGCCCTGTGGGGGGGGGGGGGAAACAACAACAACACTGTAATCTTTGCAAAGTATGCCAGGCCAAGAAAGAAGTGCAATATTTATTCAAGCCATGAACTAGATCCAATTTCTTGTGCTGCAACGTGTAAAACAGATTTTACACTGGGCAGTTATTGACAAATGCTCGGCAACACAAACTATTTGCTTTACAACGTTTTTATCACCCTTAAACTCGTGGAGCGAGTGAGCGTCTGGAAATAAAAGCATGCACACAGATGCCTGGATGGACCGGAGCGTGCACAATCTCATCACACACTCACAATCTCATCACACACTCCTATACATGCAGACGGTAAAATACATAAACATGCATGCGGAGAAATGTGTGGTATGTAGATGCAAACCTCAGGTCTTATCGATCCCGTGTAGACGTACAGAACATGTTGTGCTGTTTGCTGAGTGTGAATGGAATCCCCTAAATGTTTTCATGCTCTTTAAATTATCCATGGAGTGCTACTAATGTGCGTGCATAAACAATTAGGGGTCAGGATCACACAGTTGTGTGTTTTCCCAGAACATGGAATGGCAATTGTCCCAAAAAAAGAAAAAGAAAAAGGGAGGCAAATATAATTTGAAAAAAAACTGAAATTTCACAATCACGTGCATAATTCATAGCTGGAGGGGGAAAACATTGATGAAAGTACAAAGGGATCAAGAAGTCTGCTGTGTTGTGGAATCACACACCGAAGCCTCAAGCCAGTTATTTTCTGATGTATTCATGTCCTATGTTTTTTTTCAAGTCAGCCCCAATCAAAAGGTATCTTCTGACAGCCCGCAATTGTAAAGCTCAGCTCGGAAGACTTTTCAGTGAGCCGAGATCTTTCTGACAAACAAATGATCAATAAAGAAATGAAGGATGCGACAAAATAAACATGGGACTGTGACTATAAAGTGAGCACAGGAAAAAATAGGCTTATCCAACCTCCATGTCGTCCCTGTTTACGCTTCTCCAAACTTACTTTCAGATTATCAACACGCCTCTGACCTGAACCGTGAACGCATTTGTTTTCAGCAAAGCCTGTACAGCAGCATGTCAGCACCGCTGCTAGATTTCACCCTTCATCTCTATCTCATTATACTACCAGGGACATTTTATTTATGCTGCAGCTCATCAAATATGTATAAATTTATGAGCATTTTCTAGGACACCGCCATCAACTGCGCTCCTCTTAAGATGCGCCGTGCGGTTGTTGAGTAATGATGTACATATGCAACAAGTGCTTGTTTTTGCATATTGCAGCACATTTAAATTCTATTACTGAAGTCGGGGCTCTTTGATAATCCACGTCTTTGATGAGTATCGGCCTACCTGTGAATAACTGGGCAGGGAGAAAATCTACCTCGGCTCAACTGTGACATAGCGGTCACAGAGATCGGTGCTAGAGACGGACTTTAAGGTGGCGAGAGGTTAGACGTTGTAAGGCAGGGTCATGTTGTACTAGAGTGAGCTGGGATTAGCCACAAACGCTCTCCAAGATATTGGTAATCTGGCTCTGCAGTAAAGCTGAGGAGAAGGTCATCAAGACGCACAACATATGTCTGCACATGACACCCGCGTGGTTAATTTCTTGGTTCACAACATCTGTCTCGCCCCTCATTCTGCCTTCACCCTGTCACTTAAAATGTCCGTCCAGATGTCAAATCCAGTGGGATAATCCACAGATGCCAGGTCGCTCCGCGGGAGGCGAGAAGATTGAGGAGGGGGAGACGGGATGAGGGGAGGCTGTGAAGCAAGTGGTTACCCTTTCTACCCCCGACAGTGTCCCTAATACGAGCTCGAACACACTTAGCCCAGATGTGCTGAACACATGGCTCACAGAGAGGAGGAGGACTGAAAGCGAAATAAAGCTAGGGACAAGGGAGAAAAAGAAGAGATTCCGAAGAAGCCAGAGCTCGTAATTAATGCTAGGCACAGCTTAGGTTACAATGTTGAGGCCGAGGGTTGATTAACCCAAAAGGCTGGGGACTTGTAATCAGCTTTACTGCATGACCGATCATAGAGAGGCGCCTGCTGTAAACTAAACAAACACCTTTTAAGCAGGGGAGATGTCCACGGACATATTGACAGTAATACCCTCGGGAGTAATTGCATGAGGTGGGAAGCTGAATACATGAAAGGAAGAAAGAAGAGGGCTGTGGGTTGTGAGGCCTGTATCACAAAGCCACTTCATCTTAGGCCAGGCTCTCACTGGGTTATCTGGTCGCACAGATCCCAGCACCAGTCGTATAACCTGCACCAAGAAGCTGGTATCAGCCGACTCTGTTAACTCGGGGGTTTATCTATCCGGCTGTTTATTTGAAAGACGAGGAGTTGATACGGTGTGAGATGAAATGGTGACACCCATGGGACAATTTGGAAAAAGTGATATTTAACAAGGTGAAATAAAAAGAGAATATAGCTAGAATAGACCGAGAGCTGCAGAAACACAAAACAGAATATCCTCTAATTAAGGATAAAGCTATAAATAAGTGCGGCCACTATTAAGCATTTAGTGTAAAGTCGGTATTCTTTGTCTGATGACAAAACTAACGCACGTAAAAAAGTTTAAATAAAAGCTTTCAGGAGAGAAGAGAAGTTACCGTCTGATAAGTTCTATCTGACACAAATGCATTAATTGTTGAGGGAACTATTTAAGTGTGCGACTGGTTATTCAACTGAGTCTTATCAATTATTCTGAGCCGCAGTGATGGGAAAACTGTGTAAAAACATCAGTGCTGTCAGGAATCCTGTGGAGAATAACAGAATCGTTGTGCAAAAAACGCAGCTATAATTGTCATTATATGGTTCTGTGGTTTGATAAACCCTCTCTTTGTTTGTCCAACCACAGCTGATCCGTGGAAAGCATGAAACAGCAAAACTGATTTATAAATATACATATATCACTCTTTATTGTAAACTATTTTATTCATGTTGAGATGCTGTAGAGTTTGACAAGGGATCTGATTGGTTGACAGGTTTGGATCGGATTCTCTGAAGTTAACTTAAGCGCTAACCAAAACACCCTGAGTTAAGATAGCTGGATAATTCGAGACACACGGATCCCATTTCTTCACATCCAATGGACACATCAAACATTCATAAATAATAAGCAAGCATGACACGATTTTGAAGAAACATTCTTTTCTTGTTTTCTCACCACAGCGGTAACAGTGCCTGCTCCCAGTGAGGCCCAGCTCAGGATCAGAGACAGCATTACAAAAGCCATGACGCTGGAGCATGACAGCAAACGGGGAAGAAAGAGAGGGAGAGAGAGAGAGAGAGAGAGTGACAAGGAGATACAGACAAAGACAAGGACACACGGGGGAGAGAAACAGATAAATCAGTTTGTCTTTGTGATCTTCAGCCCTTTTTCACCCAGTTAATTTGATTTATTCTTTTCAGTTTTTTGGGGCTCGGGAATTGTTCTCCTCCTGCCCGAGGACAGAGGCCGCTGCTGGTGCATCGCAGAACAGACGACACAGCTGAAATTCAATTTATTATGAGGTGATGTGAAGAGAAATTAACTCATGACTTCTTGGCGAATTCACTTGTTAGTTCTCAGCTTATGAAAAAAAAGATCCCATTCTATGTAGAAATGGTTTGGATCGAGGCAGAGAATTGGTACAACAAAGGTCTCTGGTCTCTGACGATAATACGACTGTAAATTGACTTTTCCGTGTCTCGTCTTTTGTCATCGCAGCTCCGCTTGATTCCAACAGCAACAATTTAATTGGCCGAGCACTCTGTCAGTCACGGGCGCATTAGTTGTCAATCCCTGAGTCACTGTCAATCAAAAGCTGCCACAAGCTTTGCTTTGTCGACCTCTTGTTTCTCTCTGCCCCTTGTCTGTCTGAACTGAAGGACGGGTTCAGTGAGGTCTTAACATTGTGCATGTGGTTCATGGAAAAAATACGATTCTTCCCAACATTAAGCACAAGTGACCACTGGCCGAAGATATATGAGAAAACGCTGCGAGCGAGAGGGAGAGAAACCAAGTAAAAAGGGAAGGAATGGTCCCCAGACGGATGTGAAAAGGCTGCTGAGGCTCTGCTTCTCGACTGACTCCTCGGACCCTCTTGAAAGCACCAATAAAGAAGCCCTGAGAGCACTTAATAATTAGTTAAGGGAGCAGTCCCATCCTGCTCGGGCGATCAATAGGCATTAGTGAGGCCCATCAGAGCAGGATGGGAAAAGAGATCCTGGGCATCATCTGCTAACACTGACACGTCGGCTGCACTAAATTGGGCGATGGGATAGGAAGCCTGAACTGTGGATTTAGTCAGATATCAGTGTTGGTTTAAATTACTGGCTGTAATTTACTAAATCAAATAAACCCTATCCAATTGTTTCTGAATATTTCGGAGCTTTTAAACCTAAACTCAGTTTCTCTTGAAACTCAAGTGTTTTCTCTCCCGAAAATAAATTTGGCAATGATCAGTTGTTTTGGTAATTCTAAGCCTGATGCTACAAGATTAACTTTAATTGGATGTGGCTGAAACACAAGACAAGTCACTCGGGGAGAGGGGGAAAAACAAGCCAGTGTCATTGTCAGTGTTATTTGAAGATGCAATGCTATCATTGGTACTGTTAATGGAGTGACCTGAAGTGTACGGTGCCAGAGAGGCTGACTGCCGCCCTGTCTGCCCGCAGTCTGTGAGCCGAGCCGAGGCCGGTGAGGACAGGAACCGACTCAGAAACAAGCTGAGAGGCAAATACGTCCAGTTGATACATACGTGATAAGCAGCCATCGCGATTGCTTGGCCATCCCCAAGCACAAGGCCAGGCAGATGACCAGGTCCAGGATCAGCAGCAGCAGGTAGGTCAGCCATCTATAAAACAGGAAAACGAGAGCACCGGCATAACAACCCTGATTAATCACGTCTGCTTGTGGACAGCATACTTTATGCACAAGTACAAGCCCCAGGAAGTGCTGGCCTGACATATGTTCGCGAGTGAATGTGTGAGATCTGTGTGCTGTATATCAGCATTCTTGTCTCCTAGTTAGGGCCCATCTGTTTCAGGTAATTTCCAGCCTGTTGCCTTAATAATTCAACACCACAAATCCATAGACATGAATTTTTCAAGCTTAGAAAATGTCCTTCACAGGAATGGCCTGGACTTGAAGTGTGTGTGCGTGTGCGTGTGTGACAACCACACACACACACATATGCTTATGACTCATCCTCTACAACAAGTACCAGTAGAATTGTCAATTTAATAGCAATTACTAAAAACATTGAGCTTCAGGACATCGTGCAAACAAGCAAACTCTAAAAAGATGCTGCATGTTGACACCGACTCACTGTGGTGTATCTGTAATATTGTTGTAAATATTTACACCAAGGTCACTGGAGAATATGATTCACTCATGCAATGAGAAGAAGGTAGCCTGATAGAAAATAAAATACAGCCTGGCCATTCCTCTCCTCATGGAAGACGGCACATGGTTGGAGAAACACACTTCGCCTGATTTGCATAAACAGGTCTGCAGAAATGTTGCCCAGAGCTCAGGGACAGGGATGAATTCAGAAACAGAATCGGGAAGAGAGGATACAATATTGGAAAACTGAGACCCTTGTTCGAATAACACTGGGTTGGCTGTATCATTTGCTGTTCATCAATAAAGCCCCGCCACACGTCGCTCAGAGCCGCATGAAACCCAATCAAGACCCAGGAGACGGGGGGCAGAAAACACACAGTGGCAACTGTCGGCCAAAATACAGTGAGATCTGGTGTTTGGATAAAAAGAGCGCCCCCTTCGGAGTCACGTGGGAATATGGATGTGTTCAATTTATGATAACAATAGTGAGATAACACTTATAGTCTTCTAATCTGTCTTAATTTCTATTTTCCTCAAATTTGGTATTAAAGCACAGTCACCGTCAGGTTGCAAATTTGTAACTTTACGGCTAAATTGCACAATGAAATTTTAAGTTTTATGCCCTCAAGAATAAAAGCGGCTACAGAAGCTCTTAAATTACACTCACGATTTGAAGCCGCAACAGCTTTTGATGATTCCAAAATTTGCATTTGCCCCCTGAAGCCCTGCTGGATACTCATTCGGACTACTTTATTGGTTTATTATATTTATAGGTGTATTGAATTTGATTTTCTGGCCTCTTCATATTTAATACTATTGAAAAAAAAAAACATACATCATAAACACAGGGGATGGATTTCAAAATGAAAACTGCAATCAATATATGCAAGGGTTTGCCGGTAAGATTGTATTTGCTCATTAGTCGCTCTGCCATACTTTAGATGAGCAACAAGAATAGGAGCTCAAAACGCACAGTGGGCGATAAGCTCAACTTAACAAGAGCCCAGTTCTGCAGGAGTGCAAAGGCATAAATTGCACCTCCAGTTGAATATGAATAATAATGTGAGTGGTTAGTTGAAAATGGCGATCAACACTGTGCAGCTACTTGCTAATTGTCTGGATATCATAACATGGTATTCAAATATGGCTCATGTAGATCATGTAGACACTGCAACCTTAGCCTTTGACAACTGAAACACGGCAACATGAGGTCACAGTGACCTTGACCTTTTGACTTCCAGGCACCAAAATGTAATCGGTTCATCTTTGAGTTAAAGTGAATGTTTGTGCCAAATGTGAAAGGATTCCATGATGGCGTTCCAGAGACATGGGGGAAAATGTGCTTTGTGAGGCAAGCGTGACCTTGACCTTTGACCTTTGGCCTCTAAAATCAAGTGACTCAATCCTTGAGTACAAGTGAATATTTGTACCAAATTTGCGGAAATTCCGTTAAGGCATCCTTGAGAAATCGTGTTCACGGGAATGGGACAGACAGACGGACAATCGGAAAACCTGTTTGTCGCCAGCACGGAGGCATAATAAAAACAAGGCAGCATAAATCAAACAAAGAGCACATTAAATCAATGTCGCCTTGGAAGGAGTTGTTGTTGCTTTATCTATAACCCATCAGTGAATCATGCTTTTACGACCTAGTTTCCAAATGTCAGCCTAAACAAGGACATTAAACATACCAAACACATATAAACACAGGGAAGAAACAAAACTAGAATAAAGCCTGTGGTCACGTCAGTGTCATGTCTGATTACACTATAAACTCCAAGTAATAAACTGAAAGTAAAAGTCTGATTTCAGCTTTCCTTTATCTGGCAATTAGGAACAATAGCTTTTCCGGTCTGCGTTCCTGAGGGGATATCACTAAAATCCCATCTGCTCTTTGTCTGGTCTGGATCTTGAACAGCATGTTTACTCCAGCTTCACAAACATGAAATAAAAATAATGTCAAACGCCACAGGGGAGATGCAGTGGCTCCACCTACCTGTAATACTCGACGTAGGCTGTTTGTTCAGCAACAGCTGCCAAGTCGACGTTGACTTTGCTGATGTCTGGCAGAGCGGTCAGCTCGCGGATGACGTTGTTTACCATCAGCTGCATGAAGCGCAGTGTTTTGAGATAGTCGGAGCTCGTGGAGAAGATCTCATCCAGCCGCGCCAGGTGCTGTTTGAGTCCGGTTTCCACATTGCCCATAGAACCTGCTACCTAAAGCAAATGTAATAAATACAGGTATGAGATTAAAAGGAAGAAAACAAGAAATATAAACGGTAACAGACCAAGTGAGGAGGAAGTGGGAGAGGAGTCAAAATGAAAACAAGGTCAGAGGGAAACAGGAACATAAATAAATTCATAAAAAAACGGATATTCATAAAGAGAAGATTGAAAGTATGGAGAGAGGTCAAAGAACCAAAAGGAGCAGTCCCTCGAGAAAAGATTAACTTTTCTCTTCAACCGTGTGTTTTATTCAGATAAACAATGTTAGAGTGGAATACTGATAACGACACCAGGGAGACCTGTTATCACAGGGGTGTTTGATAGTGAGAACAGAGTTGGAGGAGGCATGGTGGAGCAGAGTAAATACATTTTCCTTTTCAGTTGCAACAATAACACTGTGATGCAGTAAACGCCTGAAACCTCTCAGTATCAGCCGAGCTAGAAATAGGTACATTTTAGCTCAGTGCTGACGGGGGGGAAAGAGTTTCTCTCCGCCGTAGCAACATTTGACTTGACGTACTTTAATAAATAATTTTTAAAAATACATCATTTGAACTGTGCAACAAAATTGGTCCGCCAGGGCCTTTTTGGTACAGTGATGTTATTTCTTCAAGCATTTTTTAAATGTTTCAGATCGCAAAAGTCTGCACGAGCTAAGCTAAAATGCCATGCAAGTCAATAAACCACAGTAAATGATGAAAGTATTGAAATAGTAAAGAATCCATATGTTTTTTGAACGATGTGAGTTTTTAAGAGATGCCCTCTTTTCTCTGCTCCTCTCCCCTCACTCTTTCACCGCCCGCGAGGAAATGTAATGACCTCATCGTGATGATGTAATGAGGTGAAAGACAGAGGCCTCGTCTTTCTGCTGCAAAAATAATGAAAACTTCAACAACTATGTTTTTTATTCTAGATGGATTTGAACAAGACAACACCGCTGCCATTTTGGGGAAGTCCCCTGGTGCAATTAATTGTTGTTACCACATTTTACACTGCACTTACGTAACCAAATGTAATGACATTATCACAAGTTGATTTAAATGGGCATGGGCTGTAGTTTTCCAATCCCGTTTGTAAACAAAGTGTAACCCTGCCATCAACATTAAAACGTCAAGTAGAAAGTTAGCATCTGTTAGCTTAGCGCAAAAACAGGAAGCAGGAGGAAACTAGTGTGGCTCCTTCCGACTGTCACAAAACCCTCCAGCACCTCAGGGTTCACTAATTAACCGGCTACAATTCATTTGTTTAATGAGTACAAACAGACAACAACATGAAAAAACAATTAACCGTTTTACTGAAGAGGTTTTTGTTCCTGACTTTTAATTGGTAACTTCCTTGAACCTCTGCTGTTTGCTTGTCAACTGCACATATAACCCCCCCCCCCCCCCAGTAAAAACAGCAAATTGCTCTTTTAACATTTCGGGTTTTATAGAGAAAACAAATGAGATATAATGTGTTGGTGAGCTTGAGACGGAGGCTAGCTGCTTCCCCCTATGTGCTAGCTAAGCTAACCAGATGTAACATTACCTTTAACGGACAAATATCGAATTGTTCTTCTCATTTACTGTCAACTATAAAGCCAAAAAGGTGAATTTCCCAAAATTAACTATTTTACTTAAGGTCAAAGATTAAATTTGTGACATTTCTGAAGTGTTTATCTACTTGCAAGACACAATAAGTGACATTATATATAAAAAAACAAACATTTTTTACATGTTATAAAACTATGCAAATGAGGAATCTAATTTATTTTTGCTGCCATATAAACATTGTGTGTAAAAACATATTAAAGGGAATTTCTGATATCTCTTTTTATTGCTCCATATATCAAACAACACTGCCAACAGCCATAAAGAAAAATAATCAATTTTCACCATGTTTTTTCGAAATAAAATGTAATGACAAAAAAATAAGAAAACAGGCTATGAATGATAAAAAGTATTTGAAGAAATTCCCTCTGTGAAAAACCATCTGAAAAGGAATAAAAAAAACGAGTGCTACTGAAGTGGAGATTTCTGTCTCCTTGTTTTAGAAAATGGCTCCAGCAGACACGGTGGATGCAAATATCTCAAAATTGACTATTGCATGAAAAAAAAACAAAAAAAAACAATGCATCTGCCTGTAGTGTTACACCTCGGCAGATGACACATGCCCACCCACAGCACAATGACTTCCCTGAAACAGCGTAGGCTATTTAAGATTACACTGAGTAGGAGGCTCCACTAATTCTGACCAGCTGTTGTTTTCTGTGTTCTAATCTGCAGCACTTTCCAGCAGTCCCACTGTCTTTATCTCTCATCCTCTCTCAGTCACACACCCTTCACTTCTTTAAAAAGCGTTCTGGGTGCGACCGGCCGTCCGCACGCCACGAAAAAACTCGCCACAGAGATAAAAATGTATCTCAGTCTTCTCGACACCATAACGTTTACGACCCTCTTGATTCTACAAGGGTGGACGCGTCTGATGGTTTCTAAGAGAGAGTATCCACGTGAAGATTGAGGCGAAGATTCAGGCCCATCCTCCACTTCAACACTCCCAAGGGGGGGGAGAGTGTGTGATTGCCAGTAAACTGCACTCACTCCCCACCTCTAGGTTCATCATCTCTCACAGTTCCTGCCACAACACCCGGAATCTTATCTGCGAGCCAGCCTGCCTGAGTGTGAGAAATGGGATCCATCAGCTCGCTGCTCTGGGTGATCTGCATTTCCCTAATCTGAACCGTCCCGTCTCCCTTTAAAATGGATTAAAACTCACTTTTCCTGAAAGCGGGTCACAAGGAGGCATCTCCATATTGGACACGCCTGTTAAATAAGACTGATTGGCCCACAGCGTGCAACTTTGCAGGCGTGCAACTTAACTGTTCTGCCTGATGCCTTCAGTGTTTTTATATATCGGAGATTTATTGCATCGACCGTGACGATAAAACAATATGTGATCAGAGTGCTTTAAAGACGAGCGGGGTAAAGTAGGCCGCTGACGAGTGACGTTCAAGGGAAATGATGGACGGTGCAGGAAGTGGCGTTATCGTTCTGTTTCAAGAATCACAAGACGGCTATCGCTTTCAAAGAGGAAGAGCTATATATCTAAGTGTAAACCAGGGTTATAAATGGGAGTGGATGTGCTGTGATTGCCGTGTTTTCTCATCCATTATTTCCCGGCAGCTCTGAAGAGCTCTCAATGATACGAGCCGAACACTGGAAATGAGGCTAAAATAAAGAATGCCTGTGAACAATCGAAAGTCCCCTTCAGTAGCAAAGAGAGGATGGCCCTTGTCATCAAATCCTCCCCTCTACGACACACGAGGATCCCTTACAGTGTGTGAGGGTGCATAGTTTGTGGCGAGAAGAGCCTCAGAAAGCCATCAGCCCAGTCAAACACCTCTCACAAACCTCACAGGAGTCTCGTGAAACAGAGATTTGGTCGCCCCTTGTTTCTATTTGCTCTACCCGACAGATCTGATATCAAACCAATGTGTGAAATATCTGTAAGGCCTCAAGGTAAAGGATAATAGAAACACGCACAAAGTGGAAAGACAGGATTCAGGATTCGGTAAGACAGTTCAAATCAGGGGAGAGATTATTTTCAGTCTCGACACAGAACACAGACAAAAGCAGCTTTCGCTCCACGGGATGAACAACCGGCCAACTCATCAAATCTGTAAGTGGAGTACATTACGTCAAGCCAGGAGTTTGTGAGTGAGAAAGCCTTCGTCTCCCCCCCGGGAACATCTACGTTTCTCATGCACTCCATCATGCTACAGTATCCAATCAATACCAAGAAACCACAGAGAGAGTCAGTCGCCAGGATGTGAAATCATCAAATATGGTTCTGGTTTACTTCCTGTGGGTTTTTTGAAACTTCGCAGCTTTATTGCCATGTTACGTGCACACAAAGATGAAACTAAATACAATCTAATACAACAGCCCTGAAATAATTCAAATGATTGTGAGTTTATGATCTTCAGTTTTTGGTTGTTTGTTGGATCTAAAGTTTACGGACAAACTACTGGCAAAATTCCACGGAACTTGGCGGAAAGATGCAGGGGGAACAAGAAAATTGTTAAATGTAGCTACACATCCGGATCAGGGGGCAGATACAGGACATTTTCTTTTCACTTTCTTCAATGTTGCAAGATAAGGCGTTTTTCAACATTAATAAGAATAGTTCATGGATCTTCATGTCATCTCCAATAAAAATCTGTCTCTAGTGAATTTAAATGTGGTTTCATAAGAAGACTGTCAGGCCTTGGTGGAGGTATGCAAGGTTATGTCAAACTTTATGGTCAAACTATATGGTATTTCAAAATATTTTGTGCACCACGTCATTGGAGGTAGTCTGAATACAGCTTCCAAAATTACCACAGATGTGAATAAAAACTCAAATGAAATAAAAAACCCTTTCAAAACGTTATAACCTTCAGTAAGTTGTCATTTTGCTTGGTGTGCCTAATAAATCGGTAACTGAGTGTATATGTATTAAGGTTCCTTTTATTAATCATGACTCAAATAACCCTCTCCCTGTATCACAAAAATCATCGTGTCATCTAAATGTAGTAAATCTGAATATGTTATGTCACTGAGAGGGTGCACACAAATCTGTTTGTGTCCATACATTAATATGATATGCGTGCATATGAGGCCTTTAAGTGGATGTGTGATACTGATATGCACACACACACACACACACACAACCACACACACACACACACACACGTAGCCGCACACAGTTCAGATACTAAGGCTGAGGGAGATGGAAAGAGGAGAGGCTTAACATCCATTACTGTACTGCAGATGGGAGTTAATCCTCTTCTTCCTCATTGTGATTATTGCTTCTTGCAGGGCCTTGTTCTGACTCCCTTGCTTGCCTTCCTCTATCCAATCCCCCCCCTCCCCCCTTAAGCCTTCAAATAACTTCCCTGAATGCAGGTCAGGAGTCGCATGAAAAAAAAAAAAATCCCTATTAACAAATCCTGAGGCAGCCGTCACCTCGATTCCTTCACTGTGACTAAAAGCGGATAGAGACCCCCTGCATTGGTGTGCTATTCTCTCAGACAGATGCACACCCCATTAATAAAGGAGAAGCCCCGGTGTCGACCAGCTGCAAATCACTGTTACCAAGCAGACTGAGATAGTAAGCCATGAAAAACACAATGCTTTGTGCCATCATGCCTAATAAAGTGTGTTGGTAATTGAAAAAAAGAACACTATGAGACGTATGAGACAACTGGTTATTCACAGCAAAACGAATGTTCATTTCTCTCACAGCTTTGACACATTCACTGCTCGGTGAACTTGAGGCGATTCAACTGTTAAATTGCAACTACTTTATGACAAAAAACTTGTGTGGTGACCACATTTAGGGCTCCGTCGTACAACTTGCAAAGGATCCTGCATTTATATCTTGAGGCAGCGGAAAGCGATCGCACTAAACAAAATAGGACAGTGAGCTGTGTACATAGGTGGGTGTACAATGCATGTACGCTCTTCTTACACACACACACACACGCACGCACGCGCATGCTTTGACTTTTCACACGAGCAGATCTGTTTCCTTTGCAGAGAAGCATCGATCTGCAAACTCGGCCAGAATTCCACCAGGGTGCAAGCTCCCCTGTTTTTGTTTTTTTTAAAAGGGAACAGGAGTTGGAACTCTGTTTGGTTTATTACATCCCTGATTAATTTGAAGACATAATAAAAAAACATTTTGAACACTTGAACCATACGTTCCGCCATTGAAAAAGCAAAAAAGTGGATTTGGCTCTTCCCTTAATGCACTCGTGCCATGTGCTTCGGATCATGAAGGATGGATGATGGATGGATCAAATAGAGCCCTTAGTGTCTGTGACGATGCAACTGTCAGGATGTAGATGAGATCCTGGTGTGATTCTCTCACCAGATTATTGATGCCACCCAATGTGCGGTTGGCACTGTAGAGTGAGTAGGTCAGCTGGTACACCCCGTCGTTGGTCTCACTGTTACCATAGAAACCCACTCCTACAGCCGAACTGTGAAAAACAAAAAGGAGAGATTCAGATCAAATGAATACAAAAATTAATTCACTGTTTGTTTTATAATGCTACTTCTGGATTAGGGATTGCCGGAGGTTATTAGAAGATAATTAAGACAAATAAATCATAATTTCCCAAAGGGGAAACTTCGAGCCTTTAGGGGAGTAGAGTAGCTTGTGTATTATACCAGCAAAGGGTCTATGTTGTTTTTTATAATATGTATTACTTTACATTCAGAGAATAAAACATGCCACTGGCAAATAGGAATTTATTAACCAATCCATGAATAAGTAAAAAAGGGAAGTAATCTGTTTTGCTTATTGTGGTTTATTTTACGTGTGGAGACTTAAGAGTTAAAAATATAAAACCTCTATTTTTCAGCTTTGGAAGTTTTGAATTTCTTATCCCACTCTTGGCTAAAACCACATCAGAATTCTGCTCCACATCTGAAAAAGTATCCGAGTGGAATACACAGAATCCCCGGTTCCCCACCTTCCTGCAGCCTCTTGTGACTGCGCCTGAGCCTCTGTAATATGGAGGATTAGTGTCCTAACCCCCCGAGTCAGTGCACTCCTGCTGCTCGCAGTCTGCAGTGACATGAGCAACGACACAATTTCATCAAACCGGACTGCGGTGAGGTCAGTCCACAAAAAAGTCGGGGGGCTAGTGACACTTTCAACCAAATTCTAGGGGCCGTTTCGGAGGAGGGAGCTCATCAATCAAACTCGGGATAGGAAAAGATCAGAGCGAGATAGTTGTTGGTGGGACACAAACACAGAAAAGGGGGGGGGGGTCTCCTGAGTTCTAGTTTACTCTCACAGTGATTCATAAGACTGTTAACACCATCCATCTGTGCTGCAAAAGCCCCTAAATCTCCCTGAAACAAGTTAAGACACATGGTCAGGTTAACCAGCACCTGAGACAACAACGGAAGTTCACAGAGAGGAAGTGGTGACTTGTTTTATTTTAGAAGTGAGCACATCCTGTCACTGAATGCGTATGTGCAGAGGTGTATGCTTCATATTGTGACCGCCAGCAAATGTAACCTTGTAAGCATAATTAAAATCATCGCCTGTGTCTCTTCCATTAAAGGAGTGCCCCCTCCGGGTTATGATAAGGGACACCGGGGGGGCATGTTCTCTACAATCTGGTCCGAGTTTAAAAAAAGAAGACACAATAACAGTAAATCCTCAAAACCCCAAATGCGAGGACGTGGTCATAAAATGATTTCATTCATTTAGTTAAGAGGAAACCAAAAAATATCATTTTACGCTTTTCACGAAATTTGTGTTCCCGTGGATCTGCAGCCGCCCGCACAATGAGCTCTTCATTAACCCTGTGGCTAACCTGGTGACACGTTGGCCACAATAAAGACCCACTAATGATACAGCAACCAAATGGTAATGACACCATCATGGGGCAGCACGGCCTCAAGGGAAGCATTAGTGCCGTTTTTTTTTATTTTGTGGTTGCTGAAAAAGGCTGCAGCAGCTGGAGGAGATAACAGGAACCCGCACATTAAACAGTAGGACTCAGGATATTTAAGTGTCTTTGTTCCTCCAAGGATAGCTAACTCCACAGCACACCCTGAGATAACTGTACCTCCGTATTCAAATCGTGCTGCGAGCGGAGCCGAACAAACGGCCACACAGGGCGAACAAATAATGACAGTAAACGCCTTGATTCGGTGCACACTTTAATAAATCATACCAGGGTTAAGAGAAACTGGCACTGGGACTTAGGATTTTCTGAAATTTAGATTTGATTTCAATCTTTAACCGGAATTCAACCCCAGTCGCTCTCCTGTGTTCAGAAATAATCTTCCACAGAGGTGCAGCAGCTCTAAAATCCCCCTTTATTTCCTGTTTAAAAGCTTCAGCGCAAACGGAAATGTAATTCTTCTCGAGAATCTTCTCGATAAAACTATATCGGTGAACAACCAGATCTTTCAAGTACGTATCAACTCATTTCAGCTAATGAAAATCCCATGATCAAACAGGAAAGAAGGGACAAAATATGTACAATGGGTCGTTTTATTGCATAACAGCGTCACTTCCAGTTTAGCTAGAAAAGACATTACAGAAGCATCAATTCAATTAAGCTGATCCTGCTACGGCGAAAAACTTAACAACACCAGTCAAGTAACTTAGGGTTAAACATTAAAAAAACATGTCAATAGAAATAACTTTACATTATCAGAAAAGCCAAAATATTATTCTAGTGGGTACAAAGAAGAAGTATAGGGATATCTGGTTGGTTTTAAGCCGCAGTATTGTCTCTTCAATGTCATTCTACTTTACGTAGAGATGATTCAACCAGATGCTTTTTGTAGTAGTTTATATATTGAGCTTTACGTCTATTTTAAACATCCATTGGAGTCAAGCTGCTACTGAGCTGAGATGAGCACTTTTGAGCCAAGGACAGAAACCACAGCTCCTTTGCTAAACAGCGTCATGCCCAGTCACTTAGCATCACAACAGATCTTGTGTGCTGCGGCGGTGGTTTGGGTCCGGACACAGAAAAACTAACAAAGTTAAAGCCCAACACTTAGATAAATGTCACAAGTTGAAGCAGCTCCGCGTTCGCAAATTCAATCAAGCCGCTTTGGGAGATTCGTTTGTTCCCATTTCATTTCTGCCAGGAGGATTTTCTTTTTAAAAAGTGTATTAAATCATACACAAAAGTACAATTGTGTCGGAGGACATGTCGCTGGAGGTTTTATGGAACATCCTGGCTGTGGCGTGCTCTGTACAAGATACTTAGAGTAGCTGCCACGCCAGTTAGCTACACTAATTAGCTTCACTGGTGGAATCATTTAGAAAGTAAAGAATTGTAAATCGATTACGTGTGGGTGGTGGAGGTTTACATTAGCATTTTTCTTCTTACAGCCTACTACTGTCAACTTCTCTGATCCGAAGCCAGTCACGAATCTAAGCGTGGACTTACATTTTGTACGACATAAACAGCAGATTAAGCCGAGTCATTTGACTTTGCTTCGTGTTCTTTGACAATTCCATACTTGTTTAAGTAAGTCCAACCTTAGGTCATAGCTGCCTCCCACTAACAGTGAGTCAGTTATTTCTCTTTTCTGGTTCCTCTTCCTAAGAGAGGTGGAACCAATTACTGTAAACCTCACACTGCCCCAATTAAGCAACACATTCTGCAAAACTTGAAAATAAACAAAGAAGAGCTTTCCGTCACCTCATTATGTAATAAGCCAGCTGTTGTGTAGCCGTGGGTGCATATATACATGCATTCTGTTTACTGTATCCTTGTTTATTTATTTTCATTTATTTTTCTCTTTCGACCCAGTTCTCACAGGTTTGCGTGACTTTGGAATAAACCCTGATTTGTAACCATGACCTCGTGTCCATTATTGGAGAGAACTACATTCCACTAAGGAGGTTGTGTTTTTTCTGTATGCATTTGTTTTGTTTGTTTGTTTGTTTTGTGTGTGTGTTAGCAGTACTCAAACACTACTGGACGTACTACCACAAAACATGGTGGAGGGTGAGAAAAGAACCAATTAAAATTTGGTGCGGGATCCGGATCAGGGGAAGCCTCCAGCAGTTTTTTCCACTTCAACATTGCGAGATAATTAATTGGTCTTGAGGAAAAGAATCAGGCATGTTTAGGGCACTGATATCGATAAGTGAGTGCATTTAAGGGGACTGTTGGGCCTTGGTTGATCTATGTGCTGTACTGAGTGTTACTCTAGTGTGTGTGTGTGTGTGTTTTAATTGCTTGCATAAAGTAAATGAGTGAATTTTTCAAAGAACTAGAATGGGACTCAGAGGAGTGTATTTCCACTGCTAAGGCCCAACACAGTCCCCTGATGAAACCACATTTCAATTCACGAGATCCAGATATGTATTTGGATCTGCCCCAAATTGCACACACTCATAAATATCAGTCCACTACACATGTCGGATGTTTTTTCATAAAGATCCATTAATTTTTCATTGATATATCATTGAAAATGTTGAAATATGCCCTATTTTGCAATGTTAAAGCAAAAGAAAATCCTGGATCTGCACCAAAGTTTAATGGGTTCTTCCTGGCCCATGCCACGTCCTTCCACCAAGGTTTTGTGATTATCCGAACTGTAGTTGTTGCATAATCTTGCTCACAAACACGCCAACCAGCCAGAAAGCAAACATACAGGGGTAAAAACACGACCTCTTTCACGGACGCAAGTATTACTCAGCTTCATGTGTATCTGAAAATAACACAATGGCGTCATTCTACCATTCAAACTCACCATATGATGAGGCCTGTGATGACAGCGGCCCAGGCGACACAGTGGTTATCGGGTCTTTTCGTGTCTTCGTCTACGTCCTTGCGGCAGCAGCACATGCAGACCAGGTACACTGCCAGAATTAGGAGGCTCAGGCCGAGACCCACAGCTCCGACACATGCTAGAAGTACCAGAGACTGAGAGAGGAGAGAGGAAAGATGCAAAACAGACAGCTGAGGTCAACAATTATAAGTACACCAAGAACTTTTTCGGCATATCCTATCAACGGATATCTTTGAGGAGGCGCGAGGCTATTATGTGTGGTCTCGCTGTGTCAAGCAGCCTGACCCCCACACCGCTTAAAGTTTGACAGCCTGAGTGAAAACAACCCACCAGTATCAAACAGCACTCACGTGTGGAGATACTTTTGAGGTGAGTGTGCAGCTACCTCATCCAGTGATGGGCATTAACACTGCTGACTCCTGCCTACAGTAAAGGGAATAGAAACAGCAGCGTGGTGGTCTTGGGGGCAGAGAGCGCTCACAGAGAATCTCGATTTGTTTGCCAAGTGAAAAGTTGGGCCGCGGCTGAGAGGGAATAACAGAAAGGAGCCGAGGCTGTGGGAGGGGAGCGTCATGTGATGCACCGGCTTTCATTCAGTCTTGTGATTCCTGAGAGCACAAAATATTTAAAGCCTGAAGGATCGAGGGGAACAGAGGGACACTGATGTAGAGAACATATAAGGAAACGCTGTATTGAAACTGTCTGTAGGAGCTTCTGCACATGAAACGCTCTTAATTTTAGATTCCTCCAAGATAATAAAAAGAAAATCCCCTTAGAGCTGCTAAAACATACAGAATATTCATAATCTTCCACGGCAGAGAAAAACGGCATGATTTAATTTATTTGTTCCAGATTATACTGGGGCGGAATTCTTGGATTACAACAACCCATTTAAAATCCTGTTTTTTTCAATTGAGCAAACTTTCTTATACTTGTGGGCCACTTTTTTTACAAGTCACTTTATCTTTTCATCTTCACACCACCATCACGTGACGGATCTCCACCCGTTCATTCATTTCCTGGGTTCCAACTCGCAACATTTGAGCTTTTGTTTCGCATAAAGACTTGATTTTACTTGCAAATTATTAAGCAGTGAAGTCTTAATGCCCACTAGTTCAAAGACTGTGGTTGTTTCTGACTAAGTGGAGCTATTCCTTCGCTACGACATCTGTGACTAATTATTCTATTTGGATGACAATGACATTGTGAGTGAATTATAGATTATGTTCTTTTGCGTAGTCTAACAAAGTCCTGCATTGTTCCAACTCCGTTATGTTGTGCTGACCAATATTATCCTCTTAGTTCTTCTCATCAAGTAGGTTAGCAAGTGGCAACTATAGCTAAAAATACATAACTGTATGTTGAAGCAAATACTGAGATCAATGGTGGCCTCAAAAACTGTTTTCAATGTGAATGCGCAGAAGAAAATAAATACTAAAAAGACCGACCACAACTTGACGTAACTTTAATTGTAACTTAAAAAAACATATAGGTCAATGCAGAAGTGGTGTCACATGAGCGGCCCTACTTAAACTGGCAGCGGGGGCCAAAACCTTAATCCAATGATTGCTAATCATTGGATTTTTTTAAGGACACCACTGACACTGACACAGTGTAGAGACGCTGTGTTGAGAGTCTGGGCTGTTTCGTTTCAAATCTGTTTTAGATTTCCTGTCACTGTAGCACAGTTAAGATCCCTCATAAGCACAATACTGCAAGATTCACTCTTTCCTCCAATTTTCCACTCCATTGTTTTGTAATTAGACATGCAGGCACTTCAATTTCCAACGGCTGCATCGGCATAACGAGGCGAAGAATGCAGCAGAGGGAGGACGAAAGAGAGACAGAAAACAGCTACAGTGCCAATAGTCATTGATTTTTGATCCCCCCCCCCCAAAAGTATGTTTGCATGAAGATCTCAGAATAAATAGTGAGGTTGAAGGGTGGAGGCCATGTCTAATTTAATTAAACAGTATACAACAAGCTTTAGGGATTGCGTCTGTGTCTGTCTGGTCTGCACTTTCCATCTTTTTCAGCGTGTCAAATTAAGAACACGAGTTATTTCTCAGCAGGGAGGATGGTGAAAATGACCTCTGAAGTCAGACATGCCCCGGGGCGAGGGGAACATGCCTGTGCCACGTGTGTATTCGCACCAGAACACATGAGCAACTAATCTCAGTCCATATTTCAGGGGATACGTTGCTGAATCTTGAAAGAAAAACTCTGAACAGAATCGATCCACAATGTTGCTCACAGAGCATTTACCGTTACTTGCTTTGTGAGATTGCAATGGGAGTGTAAGATATCGATGACATCACCGCAAGCTGCCAAACTACGCTGCTGTGATGTGGCCTGACTCGTTTAATATGGCAAGATTCTGTCTGAACACATTGTAAACCAAGGCAGAGCCAAACATAAAGAACAAAACAAACCAAAAAAAAGAGAACAAAATGAACTACATTGCATCGAAGTAGAGAGGTAACAGTGCAGTGAGGGACTTCAGATGGAAACCTATTCCATCAGAGACTTTTTTTATGAACAAATACAATAATGACTCTCATCCTGCCGCCCCCATTATTAAACATGACAGTTTTTGACATTTATATGGCCTCAAATGGCTGCATTTACTCTGGGCAAACTATATCACTTTTATTTGTTTTATCCACTGGGGCAGTTTCTCTAGCAATCATCTCAACTTAGTTCCAAGTCATGGAGGAAAAAGTCCCAAATCTTCTACAGTGAATGAGTTGTTTATGGTGCAAGGCTGATCATCCAGTGTGATGTATTTTATTACTGTTACTATGGATAAGCATGGTCACATGTTGTTGGGGATAAATAATAAAGCTGAAAGTTGAAATGTATCAAAAACAAAAGAAAAGTTGTCTCTCTCAAATCATTGTGTGTGCAAACTTACATGGAATGTAAATAGAAGCCCTACGTACAGTAGCTGTTTACCACCTGGGATTTTAGCCAACTTAGTTAATACCGGTCATGTGTCATCATGTGAGAGGTGCAGTACAGTATGAGTTCTTACTTCCTGACGCCTTTCATTCACAGAGACAGTTAAGATAAAAGAAAATGCTTATTTTTTCCAGTCACACACACAGCAGTTTGTCCAGAATAGTTTGTTTCTAAAAAGGTGCATTTAAATATGTTGTTGTCGACAGCAGCAATGTTTTCTTGTTTTTTTTTCTGGTGAAATTCCCTACGTGCGCCTTTACGCACAGCCACAGTTACCAACCTGCTGATAGCTCGCCTCCCCCGGTTTGAAAGTGCTGTCGACCGACTGGAAAAAGAAATTGAAGTGAGGGAAATTGTGCAGCCAGTATGTCCACCACGGAGCCACATAATCAAGCCTTGCAGTGGCCATTCCTGCTTGAAAATGCCGGACAGCAGCGACCTTTTGTTGAGACCTTGACACTCGAATATTCCCAGGTTTTGCGAAAAAGAAAGAGTAAAAAAAAAAAAAAAAGGTAAAGACGCGTCTTCTGTGGAGGTTTCAATTACCACAGAAGGTTAAAGAGGAAGTTGTTCCCTTGCCATGACAACATCCGAGCAAGGCCGACTGTTATAACTTCTCACTGCGGTTCCCATAGTTGTGCGTAAACTGCTGAGTTGCGCAACTAATGGAAACATATACAGCTTCGCTCGGTGAGGGCCAAGCGTCTGTATCCCGAGACACGGGATCGAGTGACGACACGAACCTTCCTCCTTTAACAGAGAAGGCGTGACGACCACATCTCAGTCGGATGATGGACCATGCAGGCAGGGACACTTAACTCATAGTAAACAATACCATCTCCATCCTCTGGACTGGGAAAAAAAAAAAGGAGGATGAGAAGAATTTTGTCTGCGTAATTGCAAAATGAAAAAGACCTCCTGATGGCACATTGTTCCACGTGGATGTCAGTGGCCACCACTCCTCCGTGTGCATGTTTTCCCTCGGAGGAAACGCACACACAAATTTGATGACATGTAATAAAAGTGAGTCACGTAGTGAAGAAAACGACCTGCTCGCTCTCTGTGTGTCTGCCCTGGATGCTGGGGTATTCAGTGCAGTATTTATGACTTCTGCTGTTAATGTCTGACCTCTTGTGGACAATGAGGCGCACTGAGGTGAACGATAACGAGCACGGTAATGAGATGCTTGCAACCACTGGAGCAGGATGTTGACTCCTGCTTTTATTTACAATATGAGGAGGATCAGGACAGAAGCTGGTGAATGTGCAGGGTTTCATTTGGATGAATGGCGGAGAAACACAGTGTGAACTCACTGTCCACTGCAGGATGGCGGTAGTTGAACACATCCCTTTTGTGCGAAGGTATAACAAAGCACTGTATAACTCCATACGTGACAGATGAGTAAGTAAGAAACGCAATGAATACATGGGCTGTTGGATAATATTCTGTATAGGTGCAGGGAGGCTTGGCAACGCTGTAGCGCTGTAAAGGTTGCAGAGGATGTGGAACAAGGTTTGAGATTTTAAATCTAACTGGATACCAAGGTCCTTACAAAAAAAAAAAACATGTACAAATCTAATTAGAAAGATGAGTGGGGTTACAGTCAGCTACTACAAAAGGTGGCAAAGAGCTGCAGATGGTGGGCAAGGTTGACGCCAGAGCTGATGTGCTGGAAGTGTCTTTAAACAGTGTATAACCTTCCTGCTGCAGTCTCAACCCAGATGGCAGCTGGAAAATGGATGCAAATACAGTATTTGTCAAACAAATTGTCAAATTGATGATGCATAATTATATTTGGGGTAAAAAAACTAACAGAAATATTTGATTTACAAAAAAATATGCAGTTTTAGAAGAATTTTCCACAGTGGGATTGTTTAAGTGCCAAAGGCATGTGCATTTCTTCCATGCATTCTCTCTAATTTAAAGACATTTAAAAATGTACACGATTGCAAAATGCCACTGATTGTATTTCGATGATATTGCCAAGCTTCTGTAAATTGTTTTTTGTCGTTGTTTCATTCATTGTTCTCATGCTGATTTGGGAATGAGCAGAAACATCGACAACCAGGAGATTAATTGTTTTACAGGTTTGTTTTTGTTTTGAGTTTTTTGTACTCTGGCCTGTTACAACTGGGAAAACATCAGCTTCTCCATCAAGACATTACAACTGGCTCTGACTCACACTGTGCGTCTTGCTGTGTCTATTGTCTATTTGGAACCGATAGAAAAAAGTTTGACACCTGCCTACACAAACTGCCTGTAATCCAGATATGCTGTGGGCGCATAGTATCTGTGAATGGCTCCTATCTTTTGTTTGAAAAGAGTGAAAATCCCAATCTTATTTACTTACAATCTTGTTTACAGTGGAGACTCGTGGCAAAGACAGCAGATTCAACGTACTTGCACAAACAGAATGACAAAACCATTCCTCAGTAATGCAAACCACTTGCCTTTGGGAAATCAAACAAATAAGAAAAATGTGATAAAATAGAAGTCCATTGGCGGTAAAGGCTCCATCGGCAGATAAAAGGGAAGATGAAAATATGACATATGCATTTTGCCCTGAGGAGGAGTTGTTTTATCTACATGGAGTACAGAGCGGTTTTCTTGCAAGCTAAACCATCTTGATATCATACTGGTACTGCTGTAATTATTTGGACGCTTTGATGCACCTCCACCTCGGCCATGAGTGCCTAGAGAGCTGTGCTCTGAGTCAGAATACTCCGACTAGGTGACACTTGAAATGCACCGTATGAATATGAATCCTCGGCTGTGCTCTGCATTTGCAAACAGCTGGATTTTGTGCCGTGGAACGCTCTGGTGATTGGGATGCCAATCACTCACTGTTTGAACTGAGGGACCGACGTGGGAGGATGAAAAAAGAAGGGACAGAAATGAATAAAAAGCACCTCTGTCTGTGTCTCTCTAATTCGTTCGACACGCAGGAAGCCTCCCTGCCTGCCTGTTCATTTATTCTTGTCATCTTTCAGCAGACAAAACATGTCACATCCAACCCCCGATGCCAGTGTGAACCTAATTGTTCGCCGAGGATATGCAATATAAAGTTAGGCCACAATGAGCCTTATTCATATTTTGAGCTAATTAAATGTCCGTATGTGAGATTAATTCTGAGGTTAAGTATTTTGTAATTTTCTGGATCCAACATTTTCTGCCAACACTGATGGGGTTTGGACCCTGGCAGGATTCACCAATTTGATACAGTGCTATTGATAAAAAAAAAAAAAGATTAATTTAAAATAAATAAATTTTCCATACAACACATACGCAGATGATGAAGCTGAACCATTAGGTGGCAGCCCAGCTCTTTACTGTTGGGCCGAGAACCTCCTGCTTCCACATTGTCCACTGGTTGTGCGTTTTGTGGAGAAGAAATCTCCACCCATCACCGTGCGGAGCCCCTCTGTGCATAATACTGTCCATAAAGTGAGATCTAATCGTAATGAGGTGTGGCGTACGGATCAGACCCTCTGCTCTCTGGGGCTCCTCATCAGAAGGAGTCTCTGGGGTCAGTCATTTGGGCGCTGATGATACAGGAAATACATATCAAAGAGGACTTTGAAGTCGAGTAACTTGGACCGCAAAGGAACACCTGAAAGTAGACAGGGAAGAAATGAAGTCATCCAGTGAGTGACAGGTCTCAAGGTCAGCCGTGTTCCGTATGCAGTGTTGTACAGCACATAAAAAAAATTTGCTGAATTTCAAACCACGGGCCAGAGGACTCCTTTAGGAGCAGGTGATACTCCAACCTTGACTTCTGTGCTGCAAAACATTTCACTCAGAGCTGACTGCCACTACCTTGAGAATTATGCTGCACCCCTTTGCTTGAATTACAGTCTATTTGGACTTTCCTATAAACCTGCTTTTTTCCCCTCCCTCCTCTCCTGTAAAAACCACCCATGATTCCAAATGTGTAGAATAAGAAATTTATGAGATGCCTTGACACAACTGTGAGCGGTGTGCAGTGGTTTGCAGATAGGATTTTCAGCATGGCGGGGGGGCGGGGGGTGGTGGAAACACACTCTTCACGGTCCTTGTAGATATACACTTGTTGCTTCCGCCTCATCATGCGCTCAAGTGTCCTCAACAAGCGCTGGATTTACCTCCTGATTGACTGTCTCCATAACAATCACAGGGACGATTGGTTCATTTAAAAAGTGTTTTGAAGAGCCCCCGTGTCCCGTCCCCCGCCCCCCCTCACAAGCGAGCCGAGCCGAGTCATAACAGTTACTGCTCAGTCGAATGTGGAAATGCGTTGTAGTGGACTTTTCCCTCTTTCATGGTTATTGCTTTTTTCGGGATTTGTGACTCAAATCCCCTCGCTCTATTTTGAGTGATTTATACATATGAATGAAGATTTATGCCTGAGAGCTCAATGTGCCAGTGTTATCCAATCAAACTGGGCTGCTCAGTGGCTCCTGAGATTGCATTAAAGTGTAATATCAATGCAGCAATCCTTGGGATATTGCCACTTTGAAACACCCGGGGTCCCTCTGATGCTGCAGCCACATGTTATGATCAGGCAGATTTGTCTTTTGAGTTAACGCCTCATGTAGGATATTGCAGCGGTAAATTAATGAAAAGTCGCCTGCCGCGGTTAATTTATCTCATCAGTGATTGAATGGAGACATTACATAAAAAAAAAGTAAAAGCACTACAGGTGACCTAAAAGTGAGTAAATAAATACAAGCAGGGGGGGGAGAGAACCAGACCAACAATCTGTCTCTGTCTGCGTCGTAAATTAAATAGAACAGTCATTGGAACTTATTTTCTTAAGATTGTCCTACATTGATTTATTTTAATGTCTCTCCTTAAGGTTCTTAAGATAGAGGAAACAATCAACCGAAAGCTAACCCTGTACTTTAGGTGGAGGTGCTGTACTGAGGCTGAATGTTAACACTGCTGCACCCTGAGACCTTTAGAGAACAGTGTGGGGGGGGGGGGGGGGGGGGGGAAGTCAGGAGGTAAATTCTTCAGTGGTATTACAGCTTCACAAAGTGCTCCATCAGGTTCTTTAACAAGAGGAGGTCATGTTCTCATGCTCCGGTGGTCAAGACACGGACGCTTTTTCCTTTTTTTCTCTCACGACTCTTCGATCACAAACTGTACAGTAAACAAAGGTTTTTCAATTTCTCTCTGACAAGTAAACTACCTCCAACCTCAGCCATTTTTTTTATTTTTTATAAAAAAAATTATTTTCCCCGTTCAGTCTGCAGATGCTCGGAGCTCAGATGAAACCTTTAGTGTGCATTCGGCGTGTTCCCCCCCGTGAGATCTATTAATCCAATGACTTATCCATGCTATCTATCTCTTCTATTCTGCTTGGTGTTTTCAACTCTGCGTGGGGTTAGACATTTAAAATGAAAAACTCAGACGCCGGTGCTACGTGAGGCGGCAGCTCTGATGTCACGTTCATACTATTACTCTATACAGCTGCCTGGTGCTATAAGGACTATTTTATGCAGTAATGACTTTTTGAGAGGAGGAAAAACTAAAATGACATTGGCCCATTTGTCCCCCCCCCCAGGAAAATGGCTTTCTTTGCCTGAAAATTTATCCAATTACGGATTTACAGCAGTGCAAAGTCGACCATATGATACAGTCCAAGTCTATTTTTTTTGCCTTTGGAGCAAATCCAATCATTCCAAATGGTTGCTGATGGTAATAATTGCAACAGCATTGTATTGATCTATTCTAGTGGGTCCATGGAGTGGAAACAAACAAAGCACATGACAAAAAAGCAGAGGGTGCTCCTCGTGTGCAATAATATTTGGTTTGTTAATCTGCCCTTTGTGGGGACGTAATACTGAGGCATTACGATAAAGCACAGACTTTTGGCTTTATTGGTTTCTAGTGAAGGAATTTGTGTCCCCGCTGATCCCTCCGGTTTCTTTATTCAGTCTGTGAATGTTGTAAAGGTTAAAGCATTACTGTGCTTTTCGAAAATCAAGAGGACCCGCGGGAGTGGGAATCTTACAGATGGCCCCAGCACTACAGTTACTGTGATCCAATGCAGTAGATGCAGTAGAAAGTTCCCTGCCTTTGTTAGCGCTGCTGTGCATAACACAATGAAAAACTCTCTACACAAATAAAAAGGATGGCGACACAAGAAATACCCAAAATTTGAAACTGAGTAATGAACAATGATTAATCGGAAGCTAAAATGGAGCTTTAGCGGCAGTGCTACTCTCACACATGATACACTCTGCTGCAGACAGGCTATTAAACGTACACTCGTTTTAAAAATCTTATTACATTAAAATATTCTTCTTCCTATTGAAACTGTCAGCCCTCTGCCAACTGCTTATTTTTTGCAGAGCTTGATGTTTTAGCCTGCCTGTATTTATCCTCTGCATTGTCTTTAACTGTGCTAAAAGCCGTAGAGGACCGCAGCCAGTTCCCTCGCCTGTGTCAACGCACTCGCCTGACAATATGGATTCTGAGGCTGATTCTAAATTCCTCTGCCGTGGCTGTATTTCTGCTCGTTTGCAACTCGGCAGGAAACAGTTGCTGACACGGTCGCCGCCGCCGCACGAAGCTTTGCATTAGCGGGCTCACCTGCACGGTCTGATTGTGCAGGAGAGTTTGTGCCACATTCACTGCTGCTGATGCTGATGCTGCTGCTACAGGGGGGGGGGATGCATACGCTGCTGCTCTCTAAAACACGTTAAGCCTGAAGTGGACACAGTGTTTGGGTTAGCAACACAACTATTAGCTAAATGCTGCCAATGCTTTATTTGGCTTATTTCTGCAGATGAGGTTGTGATAACACTTTGGATTCTGTTGATTTCTCCTGCCATCTAATAATACTGACTAACTGATAGATAGATAGATACACAGATGGATACTTTATTGATCATGACGGAAATTGTATTGTTTTATGCTTTGTTGTTGTTCATACAGTTTTGGCTTTCGCCCAATGTCAGTTGGGATTTGTTCCAGCTCCCCCTGCGACCCTTGGAAAATAAGTGTTATAGATAATGGATGGATGATGACTTCCACCAAGGAGGTTATGTTTTTTTGTTTGTTTGGTTCGTTTATTTGATCCTGATCAGGATGCAGGTCCAGGATTTATTTTCACTTTCTGTAACATTGTGAGATAAGGTGTTTTTCAACATAATTTACGGATCTTAATGAAAAAATCGGGCATTTTTAGGAGACTGATATTGAAATTTGGTGCAGATCCAACTAAAAATCATGAGCAACTGAATTTAAATGAGGTCTCATGAGGGGACTGTTGAGCCTGGGTGGAGGTATGTATTCTACTGGGTACCACTCTAGTTTATATAGGAGATAAATATAGATACTTTGAGGGCGATTCCCAATTCAAACTGCCGTCTTTTAGTTTTTTTGGTGGTTATATTGTACGTTGGCTTTAATATCTGTGTTCTGACACTCACCATTTAAATAAGTAATGGCTTCAAATTCAAAATAGCTTTTGTCACTATTCTCAAAGCCAAATATGACAGCTCACTTTACTGTTCTTCTTATCATAATTGCATCTTTACTGCTGAGCCTCTGTCCTGCAGCTTGTGCTGCTGCTACTCTCAAACAAAGTCAGCACATGAGCTGATGGTCATCTGCTGCTTATCAATGCTACTTTAGATAGACCTTATCCGCTCCAGGCTATGATTTCTCTTAGACTTTAATATATTTAAGTTCTAATTATCTGCTGCATTGCTGATGTGCTTCTTTGCCTGATGCTGCATATCTACTGAATCCATCTTAATTCATTAGACGCAGTCCCCTACTCATTAGTTAACTACACAGGAGTTTGTGTACTGCCTTGCTTCACGTAACACTCGTGTCAGTTCTGCATCTCACTTCCTGAGAGCATATGTGGGGTTCATTTAAACATCCGCAGTGCAACTTGCTGAGGCGTGTGAAACAGAGTAGTTCTGTAATAGAAAAAATAAAGCGTGAATCCCCACTGAACTGGAGGAAGTCCTGTGACATTCCTGGCAGAAGCACCGTCCTTGTTGATGCTGATGACGAGTCCTCCACCAAGAAGGAACTGAGCCAACTTCGTGCAAGGCTGGAGAGGGCTATCACAGATCTTAATATCCTCTTACTGTCAAATGACACTAACACTGATATATGTTTTAGGAACCGGCAAAATCAGGATCCACCTGAGCTGGCAGGTTTTCCAATATCTGCTGCCGAGCAAACAAGAAGCGCTCCTGCATGTGTATATACTGATACTAAACAAGGGTACAAATGAGAGTGTTTTCTGTGGCACGTGGGTAATGCTTTCCTAACAGCTGACAACCATTACACATAATGGTTCCTGCAAAGGACAAGGCCTCAGATTCATATATTAAGTGCCTTGTCTGGGTGATGGATAAGGACAGTGTAAAGACTGGGTTGAGATACATGTGACAGACAATGGGGACCCGCTGTAGACAACGCAGAGGGAAAGTGAAGGTGGTGTGTGAGGACAGAGACAGATAAATGTAATGAACGGGGGGAGCTGGTGGTGGTGGTGGTGGTGGTGAATCAGTGCCGCAGGCTCGGGGGCATGGGACTCGTACTATTCCATAGTAGATATGTACTCTCTGAAACTGCTGATATACTTTAATGAGTTTAATCACTGAATTTTAAGTAGTTTTGTCAGTGTTTAAAATGCAATGCATTGTGCAATTTGAATAGCTAAACATGCAAATCAATGGAGTGTAAAGATTGTGGGTAACTAGACAGATTTGGCTCCTGGTGGAATAATGTCCGATTGTTATTTGGGATGTGGGGGGGAATATATGCAGCCACAGTTGGGGAAATGAAAGGAGTGCCACAAAGTAACCAAATGGCATTTTGGTAAAATGGGTGTCATTTTAAGTCCCCTCTGCACATTTCAAAGTGGAGTCGAGATGTATTTAACTCGTGGCTCTTTTCAGCAAATCCATCAGCCTGAAAAACGTGGAAACTTAACGTCTCCACCCTTTGAGCTCAAGGTCATGGAATACTGACAGCAGTGTGCAACAAAGGGTTGTACTTTTTTTTATTTGGCAGTGAAGGAGCTGCAGAGTGGGAGAGATTGATTTAGTGCGCTTCAGCTACATGGGCTGCTTTTGTGGCTGGAGTTGCAATTTAGATTTAGAAGACAGAGGGGCTGCAATCAGGAAGAGATGGTAATCAATTTTTCTTGTTCATGTGTGAGCGTGTGTGTGTGTGTGTGTGTGTGTGTGTGTGTGTGTGTGTGTGTGTGTGTGTGTGTGTGTGTGTGTGTGTGTGTGCTGTACTTGGACCCACAGCTGCAGAGAACAGATCCACGGCCAGTGGCAAACGAGAGAACCTTGTGATGATAACCATTCTGCTCTCCTCGCTGCCGAGATGCTGTCCGCATTCTTCATTACGCCGCCTCACCTTAATTACACACTTTTTCTTTATACGTGACATTCAATACTTTATTTTTGTTTTTCCTACGCAGGCAAACCAATTCAGAGTAACATTAGGCTTTCAACGTTAGAAAGACAACTCCAATTTTCTGGAAAATCTAACAAAGAGCCACTTTCTGTGTTGTCAACAACAGCAAAAACGACCAGGTAATGTGATGCCTAATGGATTCCCTCTGTCACCAGGGGAATTTGTGTATTTCGCTCACCTGAACATTTGCCCTTGCACTGCACACAGGAAGCTTATCAGAAAGTTTCACAGAGTGCTTTATTACAGCCGGATGACAGTTGAGCCAGCTGGGTCTATATTAGTTTTAAATATAACTGTTTGTGCGGAACATGTTTTGACTTTGCTGTGATCGGCGCATGAGAGAGGGTAGAAAGATGAGTATACACTAAAGATTTAGTTTTCACCTTGCACACACCATCACTCTTCTTGACAAATTTCTCCGGCTCAGCCCGTACATGCGGTCAAAGCGCTGCGGTCTGATCGAGAGGCACAAATGGTGTGTCTGGCATACGGCGCTGAAAGGTCAATCACTGAATTATCCTTCACTCCGGCGGAGCATCAGACAAAGTGTCACGCTGAGGTGTGTGTTCCTGGAAGGAGTTATCAGTATGTGTCTTTGTAAAAAACAAAATTTAAAAAAAGGAAGGCATTCCCTTCAAGAGAAGAAAGGAGTTAAACATGATGCGAACAAGATGATTTGATTCCTTCCCTGAGAGCTGAGGGGGAAATTCCTCATGTGCTGACTGCAAAGCAACGAATTGGCCTGATGGAGATCACGTCCTCTGGGGGAAACGGTTGAAACGTGTTGTGCTGGCAGCCCCAGTACAGGTCTCTATTGGGTGAGGGGTGAGGTCGCACCTTGGATTTCCCGTACTGCTATTAATTCATGCAACTGTCTGGAGGATGAGCCGTGCCGTGAGCCAGGGCACAGGTCTTCCATCTTTGCAGTTGAGTTTATTACAGGAGGACTGGAAGCACAGCCGGTTAATGAGCGTTTCCCGTGAAAGTAGGGGTACGAACAATATGCATTATTCGTCTGCATAGCAGTGTGACATCAGGAACATGTATTTCTGTCGGTGCTCAACACAGTGCACATTACTGCTCGTTTACCTCTCAATCACCCTGCAGATACCCAGTCTAATGCCTTGGGCAGAGCTAGTAGAGGAATAAACCACTGCAGCCTATATAATGTAAGGATAGAAATGTGGGTTTCCTTGTGAGTCCCTGAAGCCAAGGCTCCCTCTCCTGCCTCTCATTATAGCAGATGTGTGGTATACACAGCAGCAGGACAGGAGTGACACACATAGCACATAAACTGGACCATGAAATAGGCAGGTTGCCCGCAGATTGGCTTGGAACAGTGGAGGTGGTTTATTGTGTGAGCGGATGAGATGGGAGGAACTGATTTTCCTTTAATAACCAGCTGTGTGATGTGAACTCATACTGGCCCATCTAAAAACATTGGCTTCCACTCACTCAGGGGGAGGGATATAAAAGAAAAAAAAAAAAGGTCCAGGACCAGTGCGCCCACCACCTTCAGCTGCGAAGAATAATAAGATCTGTTTTCCACTTACGTGAATGGCAAGATTTAGCGACTGAGGATGGTGGGAGCTGCCTTTGAGATGAAGGAGTGAGCTCATGCCGCAGAAAGATGTTCAACCTCACCATTATTTAGGATCTATGTGCTCACATGATGTCATTAAGAGTTATAAACAGTACAGAGTATCCTAATGTCATGTGTATACCAGTATATAAACTGTTGCCTACAAATCAGGGAGAAACATTATAATTTCTATGCGGCCTGTTTCTCTTTTAGCTCGTTTTTGGTCTCTACCAACTCCTGAGCGAAATCTGCCACTAGATTTCTAGATTCAGGGTTAGGGCAAAGTTAGGGTCATTTTGAGGATCATAGGACATGACAGATTTGGGATATGGGTTAGAGCAGAGGTCTTCAACAGGGGGTCCGTGACCCCTAGGGGGTCCGCAGAGGTACTGCAGGGGGGTCGCGAAATTTTTGGTTGATTAGACAATTTCTTATATTTTTTTAATTAAAAAAATATTTTTGCAACCATTTTTTTCCCTACAAATTTAAATGTCTTTAAATACACATTAACATGAATCCAACATATTGTAGCCAACGGATAAATGGAGGCAGAAGACGTTATCTTTCAGTCAGCAATGCACACATTCAGCGACACACAACAATAAAAACATGAATATATGAACCTGTGTATTATTTGAATAGCTTAGTATTGAATGCACAATAACAGGGTAGCTATGTTTATACATGGCACTAGGCCCAGTTTAATATAAAACACAATTTTATACAATATATATAGTAGGGGATCCCTGCTCCATCTCTCCATCAGTTTAGGGTCCTTGGCCTGAAAAACGTTGAAGACCCCTGGGTTAGAGTTTAAGCAAGAATGCAGGCAACAGGGGGGGTTGAGGGAGTAACAGCACTCTCTAAAGGCAAGGGACTGTAACTGCAAGACGAAAAAGTTAAAGCAAACCAATTGTTACATTTTTTAAATTTCATTTTGTAACATTCAGTGTATGTTCAGAATGCACGCATGTAGAACGTGACATAGATAAAGCTCTGATGGAGATTTATTTAATATCACGTCATGATGTAGGCTTTCTCTCAGCGCCCCCAACTGTGACGGACTTCCAGCATCCCTGGGTTAAAGTCATATTAAGTAAATAAATAAAATAAATAAACAAAAAATCCTTCATTTATTATGTTTACTTACATTGCTTTTCATAATCAATCTTTTCTACTCTCTATACATCAACCGAAGATTCTGGTGATATCATTGTCATTAGATTTAGTGCCAATTTACATGTTAGATATTGGTTAATGCATATGGTGAAATGAAAGGTGACCACAGTTACGCAACAAGAATCGATACGATTGTTCTATTACTAAATGTATTATTTTGTGTTTTTACTAAGCCAAGATTTTTTTGAAGGTTATAATTTTCACCTCAGTGTGTATGACCTCACAGATCTGAGTATCTATGAACAGGGTACAAGTGTCTTACTAAAATCAGTGGACTTATTATTCATTAAAAAGGCAATTTACCTTCATTATCTTCATTTTAATGACATTAATTATATTTTTGACCTTCTAGAGATGTTTTATTATTTTTGCTACATCCACTGAGCCCATGCAAAAAAATGATCTCACAATTATTATACTTTCAACAACGGTCAGCATACGATTCAAGGTCTAGATTGGGCCCAGGGTTATAGTGTCTCTGTACCATGCAAAGTTAAAATCCTGCAAATCCAAGGTCCACATGAAAAGGTATGAATGTACTTGAATAAAAAGATTTCCTTAACTGTCGTCGCTTGTGACAACCTTCAATATTTAAATGTAGATGTACGGCCTCAGAGTCAGAAGAAAACATGGTTCTCATAGAATGTGCAGCTGAAATGAAGAATAATAACAATACGAGCACAACAGCAGAAAAACATTGACATATACTGTATGCTCCAATGAATAGAGAGGATACCGAGACATCTACGTGCATGTGTTGCTACAATAACCAACCCCACCTATAGAAATCGGCTTGGATAAGTTGTTTGCCCCTGATATAGAAAAAAAGTAGTATAATAATAATGGCAAAAATATATATATAATACAATGCAGCATTCAAAGCTCATACTGTATCCTGTAGATCAAGGCAGAACAGAAAACCAGATTTAAACCCGAACAACAAAGCTTCGCTATGCGTCTGTGCCTTTCGATTCCTCCTCTCACAAAGAGTTAAGTCGCAGCGCTAAACTTGCAGCAAACTCTCCAAAAACAGATGAGCCTGTGACCTTGATTGGGAATTCCCATCAATCTAACAGACGGTGCAGAGTCGTCCCTTAACAATATTCAGTGCATGCAATATTACGTTACCTTGAGCTAATGGATTTGAGTGTTGAGACAAAGTGATCTGGCTGCATCTGCCGCTTTTGTTTAAAAATAAACACTTTGCCAGCACGTGCAAAAACACACACACGCACACACCAACTGATGCTTTATTGCGAGAATCGATGGCAGACCTTTACTCTCGCTCCACTTCCTCAATGTGTCATACCAGGAAGAGGACTGATCCTCCTCTTCGTCTTTCTTCCCGTCGTCGTCGTCTCGCATCTCGCCTCTCTCTCTTTCTCAGACATGTCAGCAGAGTCTGGGTGACATATCCCATAGGTGTGTGGTGCAGATTGCTTCAAGTTTAGGATGAAAGGCAATCCCATTTGGCAGTCACTTAATGGAGGAGCATGCTCTCTTCCACCCATGTCTGCCTCTGTTCAGCAGGTTGGATTGTGGGCACAGGCGCTGACTGTCACTGCAGAAATGACAGTCTCCTGACCGGCCGGGTTTCCTTTGAAGCCGATGCCTCCGGGTCTGCCCCGGGGCAGTGGAGGCACGCTGGGGTCTGCCATAGGTGGAGGAGTCCTGCGGTACCTCAGCTCATTTTGATTAATGGACCTCTCTCTGCCCCTGAGTGAGCAATTATCAGAGGGTAGGCAAAGTCGTTCATCACTGTAACCGAGCAGCAGGTCTCTTCCACTGTCGAAAGTCATACCTGCGGGGCGAGGGGTCTACGTCCACATCCACATTACCTCCCCCTCCGCCTCCTCCTCCTCCTCCTCCTCTCCCCCATAAACCATGGCTGCTGCCCCATGTTTGACCAGGAAGGCGTGTTTACAATAGGTCGGGGCGGTGTAGGCTCTGGGTGGTATACGGAGTGCAGACGGGGCGCTGCTTTACGAGCAGATCGGATTTCCCCCGCTGTAATTGTTTTGCTGCTGCCTGGGCTTTCTTACCTTGATCAAATTCAAGCCTGCATGTTATTGTGAGATCAAGTTCCTAATCAGTGCTGTGGCACCAAGCCTGGAATTCACTTAGTCTCTGAAACATGACTGGTACGTGCTGCGGATGCGTACGGAATACTAACTGTCTTCCACGGCGCGGGTGACGGCTCCTTTATTTCAACTCACATCAGCACAAGTTGCTATTTGATCACCAATAACAATAAATACAGCACTATATCTTTTGTTTTGGTCACCTGAAAGCCATGAAAGGTACACTCATTATTGATCTTTGTTTATTTTTAGATGTACAATGGATGTTTTATTTTCTGCTCTTGAAGATTTGTGCGAACACAAAATGACATCGTGAATATCACTAAACCATGAGGCTGCACTTACAGGTTAACAGACACTTGGTCACTGACATTTTATTCGGCTAGAGGTAGAGAAACACACACACACACACACACACACACACACACACACACACACACACACACACACACACACACACTCACACTCGTGTCTCCATGACTACAGAGGACATTGCATTGACTTACATAAATTTCCTGGAGACTTGTAACTTTAACTATAGTAACTACTTTTTATACAAACTACTGACCCTAAAATTAATCTAAACCAAACCTAAACTTAACCCTACCCCTTAACTTGAATCTGAACCTTAAGACATGTCTTCACCACAAAGAGTTACGGAATACATTATATGGACCTCCACATGTCCCCATAATGTGACTGTGAAAACGGATTTAGGTCCCCACAGAGTCAGTAGTACCTGGCCCACACACACACACACACACACACACACACACACACACACACACACACACACACACACACACACACACTACCTACAAAAAGTAGCAACCTCACAACTGTTAGTGTCCATTTGTGTGACTGACAGTGCGCTCCTGAGGTGCTGTTAGTATTCAGTGGACTTCTATGTCTACCTGAACAAACTCTGACCTTTCATTCATGCAGAACTTATAACCAGTTCCCCGTCTCACAAATCATTTATGAAGCCACATCTCTGTATTTTTTTCTTTTTCTTACCAGGCCCTTGACATCTTCAAGCACAACATCCCAGAATTCCGCACGATAATTCTCCATTAATGCGTTGTTCGCATTTGAACTGGGAGGACTCGTGTTCATAGAGCTGGACGTAACAGGGCCGCCTAATTGCCGGGCTCATTGCTACCCTGTCATTGCAATTATACACCTGTAATCCCGGGGACCAACAATTTACCTGCAATTTACCGAATCTATTGGTCAATTACCAGTTTGTCTTCAGGCTGACCCCAGCGGCTAATGGCTTTAGAGGAAGGCCCGGTGTCTTGTTTCCTTTTAGCGCTGTCTAATGGGCTGTCAACCTATACATTATGAATGCAAACCCACTGAACACCATCCTGCCCACAGTGCTATTAGGGCCATTTTCTATTCATTGATTTCTCTCTTTACTTTTAACTAACGATTTTCTCCTCCTTTTTAATGCATGCCAGTGAATCTGTTAAATATGCTCCGTAGGCTCAACAAAGGGAGGGTTTGGAGATAGCCGTTTAGTTTGACCACCCTGTTATCAAATCCCTACGTGTAATGCATCCAAAATTACATTTTATGTGCGAGTGTCTCTGTCCGTCCACCTCAGAGGAGGTTTGGGTAGTTTCACCAAAGACATATTACATAAATGATTTTTCCAAGCTTTATTACTGTATAATAGATTTTTATCATTTCCTTGTAAACATCCTGAAACTATTGATTTCGTATTCATTATTTCCCAGTCGTGTATATTTTGCCCTAGAGGGAGCTTAAAGTAAACAATTTAGCATAGTGTAGCTACATGGTTTATTTTTGCCACACGAGTAAAAGCTATCACGAGGCATCTGGTCGGGACATTTGCCGCTGTGCTCTGGAAATGCAGAAGCCTGTGTGCTGCCACCTTGTCCACCCTCCATCTCGCTCTCCCCTCGTATATCTGGCTGTGTGCATCTCTGGCCGGTCCCTCGCCCTCCTTTTTACCATCTCTGACTGCCGTCTCCATCTCCAGCTCACATCTTTATATCACTCCAATTTTCTCACAGTGAGATGGAAATTGAGTGGGAGGACTGGGTTGCAGGATAAGATGGAGGTCTCAGAATGGACGAAAATAAAATCCAATTTTACCCCCCCCCAAAAAAAATCCCTCATGCCCACCACCTCTCCACACTGCAGCCCAACTACTTACTCTCCCTGCCGGTCTGCAGCAGGTCTCACCTGCACATCGCTAGAATTTTAAAAACTGAAACACAGCAGGAGGGCAAAAAAAGAAGGGCTGTGCACCAACCACCTCCATTCTCTCACAGCTGAGATTGGACACAGACCATCGCGCTTGTTTCTACTTTTTAAGCCAACACTTACTTCATATCGTAATAGATGGAGAGGCTGCAGAAAGGTCCAAATCATTTTAGTTGTGAAAAAAGGACACAGCAGTGCTTTTAGATGGAGCTTTGCAAGGGCCAGGAAGGTCAGCAATGAGCTCTTCATCAGTTGACATGAAATCATATTTAAATTAATTAGATCTGGATTATTATTTGGATCTGCACCCAAATTGCACAAACTCTAAACATGACAGATTTTTTTCCCCATCAGGATTCATGAATTATTCCGTCTTTAGACAAAAATGTTGAAAAATGCCCTATGTCACACTGTTAAATAAAATCCTACCCCTGCTGCAGATCCACTCCAAAATTGAACGGCCTCTTTCCTTGACCTAAACCAAATCCTCCACCAAGTTTCGTGGTGATCCGTCCTGTAGTTTCTGAACAATCCTGCAAACTAGGAGAGAGAAAAACAAAAGAAAAACATAACCTCCTTGGCGAAGGTAAAAACTGTGTTTTTCATGGTGCTAATGATAAAGCAAAAGCTCTCTGCTCTGCATAACGACCTCTAACTCAGCTGACAGCTCAGTGGGACTGTTGACACGAGGAAAGAGAAACAAGTGTTGAAAAATATCACATGAAAATACCAGCAAAACACATGAAGAGGAAAAGACTGAAGGTTTAAATATCTTCTCTGTTTATCTGCTTTTTTTTTTTTTTTTAGATCAGTTGATCTTTGCATCTACAGGGTTACAAAATGTACAAGGATTTCACTGAAAGCAGGTTTGTTATACCGGAGTCAGATTTAGTCTTTCAGTCCCGTCTCTCATGTTGAATTTTATTTTTTTTTGTTGCACCACAGCCTCACAAACCGAGGAGAAAACAGACATCCTCAGATACAGTATATATATCTGGCCGGGCGAAGTGAGGATCCATCTACTTATTTTTGGAGGGTGAGCAATAAGCATCCTCTGGAGCTGTAATCTAGTTGACTGACAGCAGTGCACAATGCCTCTCTCCACACCTTACCAGAACACATTCAGTAAAAAGCCATGCAATTCATGAGAAAAGAGAACACAGGCAGGGAGTGAGGTGAGAGAAACGCACTCATCCACAAAGAGATAAGAAGGAGGGAAGAGGATGAAAGACAGTAAAGGTGGAGGGGAAAAAAAAAAAAACTCTCACAAGATCTTAAATTTTCTTCTTCCTACAACATATTTTTTGAGTTAGATCCACAGTCATCTGGGGTTTCACCCAGACTTTCTATGACTGTTTCCATTCTGCTGGTTTCAAATGAACACATCTTTCCAGACAAGTCCCCGGAGATGATGTATTCAAATATATGGTGTCGATGATTTGTACAAGTCCAGACTTTACAGGAATGGGACTGAACCCAGTGGTGAGAAAACAGGACAAATACAGTGTAAGCAAATGTGCAGCACCCTTTTCTTTGAGGCAGCTTTTTCTGCAGCAATCAAGAAGCTAACATTTTTCATCAATGTCTCACATTAGAGCTCCTGCTGGACTGTTATAAAATCACGATTTTTCCAATCGCCAAACCTATAATTCTCTCGATATTTCAAGCAAATAAGCAGAAAGAAAATACAGTGAATCTGCAATCTTTCTGTCAAGGTGAGTGAAGAATACACAAATAGTTTTGGACTCACAGGATTTACCGCAGATACGATCATTGTAGACACAAACTTTCAGGAGGATAAGGTCAGTTGAAGGAGTAAACTAGGCTGTGCAGCTACTGAGTTTGAGAGGGATATGAATTTGAGTTGGGCTGGATGCACCGCGGCGTCCAGAGGGACCGGGAGGAGGAGAAAACCGGAGCAGGGATGAGTACAGTTGGGGACACAGTGCAGCCCATCATACTCTGTGTTGTTAGACTTTCCCTGTAAGACCTTATTATTCTAAGCTCCTTTTGATGCTGCAACATGGCTCACTCAATCATCCAAATTTCCATAAACTAGCAATTTTGTGCAGGATAATAAAAAAGGTATAATTCAGTGGAGGATAGCACCTTGTGTCCTCAGGCGCCCTTATCTCCCAAAAAAAAAAAAAAAGAGAGAGGTATCAGATTGTACACTGTGTGCAACCAAATTATATTTTTGTTTGCCTCAAAGTGCAAAGCAATCTTGCAGAGACCTAACAAGTGGTGTGAAGAGCCGCTTGTGTGCCAGGGCAAGGACATTTCCGCACTTCGGTTTAATCTTCCAGATGTGAAAAATGCAACACTTTGGCCGGGCTGGTGTCAGGGAATCCTGGTTTGCCTCTTTATGAGTCCTGTTCTTCGAGGATGTGTAAGAAAATTAGTTGTCTTAAATGTAATCCAGGTATCCAGGAGATCTGCACGTAATAAATGAGGTGCAGCGTGAGGCTGGTGAGGCGGTGACTTGAGTCATAAGCAGGGTATAGTCTCTACCATCGCATGGGTGTGACTCAGGAGAAAGAAAGCCTGTTTGTTCAGGGGGCTTTTCTTCAACCATGATAAGCCGGGAGCTTACTGTCGGAGCCACTGTTCTGAAAATAGAAAACATACAAATGCTTTATGAAATACCTCCAGCAGCCATATGAGTTTTTTTTTTTTAAATTAAATGACTAAATTCTAAATTTGTATGATATAAAACCGAGGGGATAGACGATCACGTATTATTTTTCCTTCTCGAGCGTTAAACTTACAAATCCACTTGTATTCACACTCTGCCGCTCTGAAGAAATGTCTGTTTTACACCTGCTGTCAAAGTCCTGGTGCTCCATCCTCCTCATCAGACAGCATCCCACAGCTCGGCTCCACAGCCGCGGCGGAACAGGCAGTCAGACTCTCCTACTTGTCAATCAACCTGATGTAAGGCAGAGATATCGAGATTTCCCCCACCGTGTTTCTATGTGCAGGTTGTGTCGCGGGTCAAACTGACTCTCCGGAATTTCATGCTGCCGGTTTCTTCTTGATTGTGGGTTGAGTTTCACTGCGGAAGCCAGTCATCATTGTGTCAGTACAGCATGGGTCTACAGAAAAAAATATATGGACAAGTGCAAAATGCTGAATGCATGAACCTCCTGTATGACTGAGTAGCTTCACCGCGGACATAAAACTTTTAAATCACTTAAAATGACTTTGTCAGATTCAAAGCCCGAGTGTATCTACTGATTACAAATGTGTTTCAGTGATATTCTGAATATGGAACGCTGGATTTTGATTCCTGTCCATCGGTAGTAACCTTTTTCAATCTATATCATACTATACCAACCTTTCAATACTTAAGTAACCATGTGTGTGAGTGTGTGTGTGTGTGTGTGTGTGTGTGTGTGTGTGTGTGTGTGTGTGTGTGTGTGTGTGTGTGTGTGTGTGTGTGTGTGTGTGTGTGAATAATTCAACAATGCATCAATAGATTTTCACCAAACGTGTTCCAGATCATTAATTACCTGAGGGTGGTGGTCAGGGGTGTGTGTGTGTGTGTGTGTGTGTGTGTGTGTGTGTGTGTGTGTGTGTGTGTGTGTGTGTGTGTGTGTGCATGTTGAATCGTCCCCGCCTGCCAAAGACAGTAAAATCTTTACGGATAGCCACCGACCACCAGTCCTTGATTTCTCCCAGTACTGTGACAGACAGTCCGTGTGTTTGTGAGGGGGAGAAAGGCAAAGAGCACATGTCCTCCTGTTCTTTCCGATGCCCTTCTGTTTTAACTTTTAACAACAACTGGCGGCTTCCATGATTTAGACAAATATTATATCTGCACACCCAGCACTCTCTCTCTCACCGGAGGTAGGGGGGTGGCAGAGAGAGGATGGCAAAATTGCCATGGTATCAGGGGGGTTGAATTTTTTATCATTACATTTAAAGGGGATGGCTTCGCCCACTGTCCGGATACATATCTAGACTCTCTCCGTCTTTACACTTGGTAAATCAAAGCCATTCATCCTAACCCACCCACTGCCCAGGCCGACAGCTAAGCACGCGCTTGTGTCTCATATCCTGGCACCGCAGACTTCATCTTGAAGTGCTTCTGTCTCTTACACTTTGTCCCACCTGCCCTGTTACTCCGAAGCTATGTTCGATGGATGGGGATCTCATATCGAGAACATACATCTGTGGAAACCGAACATTTTTCCTTTTTCTTGAACAGCACTACTCCAAATGCTTGAGACTTTGCTGCAATAGAAGTTTCTGCAGTTTTTCCATCTAGACAAAACACTGCAGTCTGTCAGGGCCCTTGTATACGAGCACACTGATTATTCCATATAAAACAAGATGTTCATTCTGTTTTAATTTATGATGCAGCTGAAAAAAAAAAAAAACCTCTCAGCTTGGCAGTGTGGTAGACATCATTAAAGTTTGGCAGATTGATGTTTGTTTGTATTGGTGCTTTGATTTAGCCTCACACTAACAGGTCAGCTCAAGATGAGCGAAGGCGACTCACACACACAGGCCTGGTGTCGATATTTGTAAGTTCGAGGGTGATTACTGTTCTAGTCGAAGGCATCATGAGACTTGTGTTATTGTCAGCATGTCTTGGGATCAAACAGCCCTTTACCCACGCTATCACTGAAATGCACTTGGAAGTGAACAATGCGAATGGCTGGATGTATTCCACAGTACGCTTGGCAGGAACTTTAGAGGTCAATGTGGATTAAATAGCTCAAATGAAAAATCTCCTCATTTAGTTACAGTGCAGCTGGAGTTGGCATTAATCTCTTCGATTAAACACAGCACCCAGTTGCATTAAAATCCCACCGCAAATGTGACTACAACAGACACTGTGTGGCTAAATTTAACTTACTGTACCTGTGGTTCTCACAATGGTGCATCTCCTTTCATGAGACGTTCTTATTTATAATCACCAGAGCCTCTAAAACAGATTACAGCAGTCAGGGTAAAACAGTGAGTCCAGTAAATGGTTGCATTTTGAAGAACAGACTTACTCGGTCCATCCTGTGTTTCAGTTTGTCCGGTGGCGAAAAGTGAGATGCAGTTCTGTGCCAGGCTGAGGCAGAGAGTACAGAAGGTGTAGCTGCAGTCTCCTGAACACAAGCCAGAGCACACGTCCACACACATCTGGCAGCAGATGTCACAGCAGCGGTCAGAGCAATATCTCCAGTCGTCACACACACACGAGCAGCGACCAGCCGGTCTGCATCCCTCTTTACTTTGTAGGCAGGAGTTGCAAGGCTTGCAAGACTGTAACCCCATGGGCTTGCCTGTTAAAAAAATACACAGACTCCGGGAGATGAGATATTGGAAGAAATCACTGTCTGGAAAAATGGTCCCCTTTTCAAGTCCAGATTTGGAATTGAGGATGTATATACAAAAGGAATTCGGAGAAGAAAAAGATGCAGATAATTGGCTGTCAGCCTGTCCCGAACCTTATACAAGTTCCCCCCGCTATCTCCAGCTCGGTCCAAAGTTCTTGCCGTCTGCAGTTTTATGCTGATGTTCCCTGCAAACACTTTGACCAACTTTTATACGTAAGGCCTGGTGTCATACTTTGCCCCCCGAGGCCTCACACCATTCTGCTCCATCACCTCCCACGTTCATGAGACGAGGACTGATGTCAGCCCGAACGGCGATTCAGGGAAGAGATCTACCCTTGAAGAGAGCGTGACATCCTGAAACGTCACTATCAACAGGGTTTTTCTTTGTTTGCACAAACCTCAAATGCGCATTACACCAAGGAGGCAGTCTTTTTCCTGTTCTGGCTGTGAAATTATACAGAGAGGCTCTTTCTCCGATCGACTCGTCACGGGGCCTCCGAGATTGAGACGCTGGTAAGCAAGGATAATGAGCAATGCAGCGCAAATGAGGGGGCACTGATATAATTACAGGAAAAGCACTAACCATCCACGTCTCTGGAAAAATAAAGATACTGATAGTGTGCCAGATGTTTGTTTTTTTGTCTTTATCTTGTATTAAGGAGAGAAAAAATTATGTCTGGAGTTATTGTACAATAACTGAAATTATGCTTATTTTCTAACAAAGGCTAATAAACTAGGCTAAGGCCCACCTTGAATAAAGGAAATATAGGACTCTTTACTCACTGAACATTGGTGCAGGGGATGTAAAACAGACACTCTGCATGTCACATTGGTAACACCACCCGGACTCAGAAGAATCAATCTGAAACCAATCACAAGACACAGGTAACCAAAATAATCCATGCCAACCATCATGTGATATATACCCAGACCAGACCTACTCACCCAAATACCTAGAAGCAGCAATTAGAAATGTGTAAGTGCAGTCATGAGGGAAAACAAGTGGTTTGCCCAGTACATTTTTACAACAAATGTAATTTGTATTACTGGAGTAAGAATATCCAGGATAATTGAGTTCATTAATTACAGTTAGTCTGATACAGCAGCGTTGTTAAAAGGTTGCGAATCAACTCTATCGTCATTTTGGAGGCTGTAGTGTTTGCTGCGCTGTGGAATTGTACTGCATTATACGGGGAGGTGATTCTACTTCGTTCACTCCATTTATACCAGTTTACAATCTCCGATCGTGGATGCAAAGATGTGTGCAGCAAACAGGTCACATCTGGAATATCTTAATACTAAACAATAGGAAATTATGGTTTATGAAACCCCCACTTAAAAACCACTTGTAAATAAAGCATGACTCCTGATAGTTTTTAATCATTATCACAACGCTAAACATATTTACAGCACCAAACGGCAAAGTTGATGGATCAAAGTTTGAAATTGACTCTCTGTGTGCGGCAGATGCTGCATTTAATGTTATTAAGTGTTCAGCTGTCTTTGGGAAAAAAATGAAAAAAGTTATCGGCTCTTTTCAAAACCCCAATGATCCTGTGATTAAAAGTTCTCCTCAGGAAACAGATGCCATTATATTTTTTACTTACAAATTGTATTCGCATAGGAGCTATACTCATCACGGTTAATCAAGAACGGAGAGCAGGCTACATCTGTTCACATGGCAGCTCTCCTGACGTTTTATTATTTCCCTTCCTTCTCCTCTGTCATTCTGTCTTTTTCTGTCTTTCATCCTCATCCTCCTTTTAGACACACACACACACACACACACACACACACACACACACACAGTCCTCCTTGCTCCCTATAACACAAATGTCAGCAGGCTGAGCGTGACAGGTGAACGACAGTGAAGCAGATTTGACCTTGATGGCTCTGAGAGTGAAGTGACAGTAATAAAAGGCTGTAGTGAGCTATTGTTGGCCCTGGGGGCATCCATTAATGAACGTTATGAAACAGCGGTGTGATTCGGGGACAGGCAGGGGAAGTGGAATGATGGAGGACAGGTGGCAGCAGCCCACACGGCCCTCACCTATAGCGCAGGGTGCACACTTCAACATACACTCCATACGGCCCATATACCCAGACGGCCGCATCACGACGCAAATGTGCACACATGCATACGAGCCGTGTACAGGTGTCAAAACCACACAACCACCTACAAACGTGAAGACATTTCTGTCAAATGGCTGTTTTCACTCAAGGATAAATCACCAGCGATTTCATTACATTATTCATGTGCTAAGTAGATCCCTTTGCACCTAAGGGCGACTTACATGTTTTTTTCGCCTCCCACTCACTCTGACTCCCATACCCGGATCATGCACATGATACAAACCCCAGTGACAATTCAGCTTAATCCCCATCTTCCTTCTGCTGCAGTGCATCCTGTCAGTCAATTGTTGTGAGTGTGGAAATGAGGCCATTTTGGGGATTTGAGCATCTTATATATTCAAAGCAGTGAAAGTGCGGCACAGTCTCGGGGGTTCTTTCAATCGAGTAGAATTTGTGGGTCTTTTCAACTGTTATCAGGATGATTATAGATAATGAATTGATAGGGGCTTTCGATGTCAGACCACTAATAGAATGCAGTACTTAACCTCCATAATCCCTCTGTGCCCTTCACTTAGTGTCAGGATAATCAGATTACTGCTGCTGACACCTTCTTCACTCGCAGACCCCAACTAGTACATACACACTCTAGCCGACACACACACACACACATCATACACACTGTGCCTACTCATGTGGATGCATGAACATAATGTATGTACAGATACGTGAGAAGGAGGCTAGTGGAATAAAAAAAAAATATAAAACTTTTACAAGTGGGTCCTTGACTAATTCTTAGCCAGTGGTGGATCGAGGGTTTAACATCACTGCACAATTCCCGATTTAGTAAGATGCACTTTGAAGTCATCCCTTGTTCAATATTAGTTATATAACTTTGAGTAAAGCTAAACATAATTGAATAAACTTTGAAGAAGCTCAGAAAATATTTTTTAAATTGAAATTAAATCTTCACATTTATTGTTAGTATTGCTAGAAAGTGACTAGTATATTTAAAAATATATATATTATTGACAGGAAAGGGGCACCTCAGGGGCCAATCAGATTTCAGCTGGTGTCAGTATGCCTGGCCCCACCCCTGGCCCCTCCCCTAGGTTTGTAGAGTTCATGCACATAAAGGCCTTAGCAGGGCAGACAAACACAGGTTTAAATAATGTAAAGTTTAAGCAGTTTTTTTGAGGAAGGAAGTGCATTCAACCTTTGTCGATGGAGTCTATAGACATTAGCAGGGCTGATCTTGATATAGCGACAGAAGAGACGTCTTCTCTCAGACAAAGTAAATGTGACCTGGATGAGGGTTCCTGTGGAGCTCACTTGATGGAACTCTATGATGATTGGTAAGTGGGGGTCAGATCTTAATCAGAGAGCTGAAACTAGTCAAAATCAGAGAGGTTGAAATGAAATAGCAGCAACCCACTTTGAATGGGAAAGTGGTGTCAGACTTCTCTGCCCCACTTTATGAAATATGCATACATTAGAAAAGAGTCTGAGCCTGTCATTGTGATTGAACTTTCAACAACTCATGCTACATCCCTTCAGGAATAAGAGGCATCCCGGGAAATCACATGTTGTGAAGTTATAATTAAAGGTCCATCCTTTCAGTACTAAGGCTAACAGTGCTTGGCATGATGTCCACACTTTTTTTTCCCCACAAAATGCATTTGCAGGATGAGCAGTGAGTAACAGTTCAAACAGTAAAAAACACAGAGATTTACTGAACCTGTCGGGGATGATATGGCAGTGCAGGTTGATATATGGCGGAGGGGGCGACTCCAGCATTTCATCGGGATTGGCAAGACACTTATATTTTACCTTAGCCATCCCCCAAGGGGTTCTGCTCTAGCACATCGCATCGCTATATCACGCAAATCAACTAGGTGGAGAGCAATATCTAATTGGCAGGAAGCTTGTCACATTCAGGGGTGACAAAGTGAGGAAAAGAGGGGGAGGGTAGAAAAAGATGTTCGCAGGTAGGCATGAGTGAAATAACTTGGGCAATTCATCCTAAGAAAATTTGTACAGATATTCGTGGCGCTCAGATGATAAATCAAAACGACTCGCAGTGAGCCCATGACTTTTCATCTAGTTATTTTGTGCAGGTCAGTTTTTTTTCCACTCATAATGAATGAATCTACTTGATGGATTGGAGTTTAATTTTGAACAGACAGTCATGGTTCACAGACAGGATATTGGTGATCCTCCGACTTCTCCTCAAGGGGTTTTCCTTATGCTTTTTTTTTTTGTGTGTAAATCACTAACAGTTATTGGATGGATTATCATAAAATTTGGTGCAGACATTCATGCCGCCCTCAGGATGAATCCCACTATTCCAGATATCACAGTCTGTCTGTTTGTATGTGACTTGCATATCTTGAGAACCGTTCATCTTATCGGCTTCACACTTGGAATGTGAATTTCAAAGGGCCCAAGGACGAGCAGTGTTTAAATTGGTGCAATTTGGACAAGCGATTTGTTCATTATTAATAAACACTGATTAAACAGGTGACCAGCGCTCTGTGGCAGCAGCGGCTGGGACTCATCTTCGCAACAGGAATGGCAACGACAACTGATTCTCCAGTTCGGGGTCCCATGTACTGAGTCGAGCTTCACCGAACATTGAATAAACAGGTGAACAGCTATTTACTTGCCATGTCTCAATTACGGCAAGTCACTTTTAAAGTTTCAGAAAGAAAACAAACAAACTGTCCATTCCAATAAACTGGTGATTCATAAGCATTCAAATTCAAAAGTTCTTCAACTTAAGCAACAAAATATATTGTTTGTAACTGCCATTCAGCAAGAGTAGCCTCACAGCAGGATGACAAATTGGTTTGGGTTAAGGAAAGAGTATAGTTTCCGATAAAATAAACATTCAATGTTGGAAAAAAAATCTTGTTTTTTGAATTAATCAATTCAAATTACTACTTCATTAGGGTTTGGGAATATTCATCACTAGTAGAAATAATATCAGGTTGGATACGGTCAGTGAGTGACTGTGGTCATGGTAACAAGAAACCAATGATGAACTGCAATGATGAAAAGAAAGACGTCGTCCGCATTCGTTCCTTCACCTCAATTAAAAGAATTGCGCAGAGCCTGCGGGAAATGCGATGCTACCAAGCGAACCAATCACAGCCCTTGCAGTGTGCGTCGCCTCAAGGTGTTTGTTACATTTTTAGCGAGGTGCACGTCAGGTGAAGGCCTAGGGCTCTGCGTAGGGTACATGTCTACACGTAGGCTACGGCATAGCTTCGACGCAGAAGCACGAATTGGCCTGAAGCCCTCTGACCGGTAGACCTCTCCAACTCTTTTAAACCACTGAGCAGCAGAATCAGATGAAAGTTTAACACCTTGCTTAAGGGCAACTTTTAGAGGTAGTTGCTGATAAATGTAAGAAGTAGTTCTCGATTACCTCCTGCCTGTCTGGAGATTTGAACAAGCAGTAGCTTCTTTAACTTTTATGCAACAGTCACTCAAGGACAGACTAGTGATCTGTAATGCGGGAGACTTTTGACTCCAGCAGCACTGATATGAAAAACGAAAGAAATAAACGACCCATTCTGTTTGGCCTTCCTGATTTAGACTGGCCCACTGGGTCCGCGGAGATGAGTGTGCGCAGAGGGCATCAATTTACATGATCTCAGGAGTCTCATCTTTCTTCCCTGTCAACTTTACTTTTGGGCCAATGCTACCCTCACACAAGCAGGAAACACAAGCTACTGAAGAACAGAACCAGGCATAGGTTGGACCTGGTTTTGTAGGACTAGAGAAACAATGATGTGGTTAGCTCACCTGCCAGTTTGTTAGCAGGGCAGCAACAGGTGGGTCAAGCCGCATTGTCTAGCTGTAGTCAAGTGTGGTAGGATTTCGTCGTCACGTGTGGCCTCTAAATGTCCAAACGTGAGTCTGATTATGTCATTTCAAGGATCCACAGGAATCAGGGTAAAGGTTAATTTGGATATTCAACAATGATGTCTTATCGATACAGCCTCACCCCATCGTTTCTCTACAAAAAGTAATTCAAGATTTTCAAGGAAAGTGACGAAAAAAAGAGATTTCCCTGAAGTAAATGAACTTCCTGGCATTCCAAATGAAACATGTGATATCAAGGCTTGAATATTTTTATCATTTTCAGAACTCATCCTGCGGTTGCTGATAAGACAATTTAGAGACAGTTGACCAGGGAGTGTTCCACACTTAAAACTTTTAAAACAGTGATGCATGTAGTGTATTAAAGTGTCGTTTATCAGCTCAGCACAGGCAACAACTTCACCCTCCGTATGCCAGCTGGAAACTAACTACAGCATTTCCCCCCATCACCTGTGAGGTATCAGGTGGAGTTGTTGCCGTGAGCTACGAGCGAGAGGTGCTATGACAGGCTTTTCATAATGACTGATGCCATTTGCCGCACTTTCATTTAGTGTTCAAAGTGATGGACAAATGCCGAGAGTCTGCCAAGGGACTATGTCATCAAGATGTCTTTTTGAATGAGTGTTTCTGGCACTTGACAAGCTGGTGGGGTGTTACCGTCTCCTTCTTGGCCACGGTGAGGTGAGGCGATTGATTATGATTGGTTTCTCAGAAAGTAGTCAAGCTGCCACATTGACTTTGTAATGTGTGTTGACATGGAGATCAACTGGGCCTACTCAAGCAGCTGGTAATTAATGAAGCACAAAATAACGACTGCTAGTCGCCGCACAATTCCCTATTCCCTCTGCTTAAGCACAACACCCACTCCCGGCTGCACTTGTGCGGCAACAAACTAGTCCTCTGCACCAAGCTAGTCCTGACCCATGTTGTTATGGTAATTAAAAGATCCACTGTCATGCTTATTCAAGACTCAGCCTTGGCTCAACATTTGACAGAGGAATTGGTTCTTTCAGGCTTGACCTTCTATTCCTCTTTTAGTGAATTATTCAAAACTATTGGGTTTTATAATAATCTTTGAAGGAAAAATACAGTGTTTCAGATTTTCCCTTTCCTCTACTGCATTATATATAGTATGTAAAGATCGGCAAAGTTCCAAAGAAAACACTGCTCCTGAATTGCCTCGTCAGTGTTTTGAACCGATACTTCCGAGGCATCGTGTCGTCGCGTGACATTACAATGCCCCACATTTGCATAATGTACATCAAGCGCCCCCCTAACAAAAGCGAGAATGGGGGCCGACATTTCTTACACGTGCAGGAAGCAGTCGATGAATCACAACAGAGTGGGCCAGCTGGCCAATCAGGGCAGACTAGGCTTTATCGCGAGGGGTGCTTTAAAGAAACAGGACCAAAAACCAACTCTTTCAGACTAAACATATAAAATAATGCAGATGTTGGGACTGCAACTACTACTACCAGAGGTATGCTACATACAAATTGCAAAAACATCAACATATCAAAGATTTAACTCACAAGGAAAACAGGTTTCTCTCCAGCATTCGAGTCTCCCCAACAGTATTGTTTTCTACATTAGAGGCGTTAAGGAGGACCAGAGAAAGACAGATGTGCTGTTGCTAACGTTAACACTGCTGAATCGCCACTGTTTGTGTTCCTGTGGATTATGCGCTCTACTGGAGCTCGCTTGGCATCCACCGCTTTGTCTAGCCCATTCATCAAAAGGACCAGTGGTCTTGTGAGTTAGAAGATTCATACACCGAGGAAGAGAGGTGGAGAATTAGCCCAGATTTATGAGCACAGACTGCAATGGCAAGACACTGGCAGCTGCTACTTGACATTTGAACAGAGAATGTGCAAGAAAATTGGAGGCAGGGGGAAACAGGAAATTGGAACAGCAGTGAGGTGGAGAGGGACAGAGGAATGAATGAGACATGAGCTGGTGGACGATGTAAAAAAAGAGTGGCATGTGATTGGGAAAGCTAATTTGTGGATTTAAAAACAAAGGCTATCCACAGTAAAAAACTGCTGCTCATTAAATTGATTCCCATTTTTGTTTTTCAGCTGCTCATTTGCCGACACTAGAAGTAAATGGGAGAAAAAAAAGGCAATACATTTGACATTTCATAAAATTACTTGTAATGATCTGTTAGAGGGTTAGTGATTTCCCGAATTGACTGAAAGCAGTGCAGCGGCTGTTAAAAGATTGTAGCTCATTGACCGATTGCTCCAGAAATTATGTATTTTTTCCTCCTTGCCTCATTGTGGGGTGGAGATTAAAAGGCCATGAGTTGAACTATCCCTGACCTGAATTACCCTGATGATCTTAGCCATCAAAACAACAGTGGGATAAAATGCAGCTGCCCAGTTCATCATCCGTCCCATTTCCTCTCTCTGCCGTCACCTCACGGTTGCTAATGTGGTCCGATTCCTTTACTTTGATGCCCATGCAGGGACTGTTGATACACTGCACATCAGTGTTCAGGTCTCACCCCTGCAGCGGCCAAGCTATGATAGTTGTAGAAAATATCAGGCCAGAGAATCAATGTTCAAAACAAAACAGAGCAAAAGCTTGTCAGGGGAAACTTGAGGGGGAAAAGAACAAAGTCCACAGAAGAATTTTAAGGCAATCACGAGTCAGGACCGGAGCTAGCATTTGTATTTTGTTTTGTACTGTAAAAATATATCTCTTTCTTGTGTTTGGTGTATTTATGTAGAGGCACAATCTTTTGCACCAGATTGTGGAAGGTGACTCGGCACCAACAGGGCTGCTCACTGGCTCAACGGTATTTTGTCATTTTGCCTTGTAGGAGGAAACAATGAAGAGAACACGACTGCCCTGCATGATCTGCAACACAGAGGGAGACTGTGCCCTTCTCACCTGGGTTTTGGAGGCACACCGACATGGCTGGGAGATCAGACAGATGTGATGAAAAGCATAGAAAAAGTCTTCTCGGCCGCGGTGTGCATGCAGTCACATCAACTCGGAGTGAATCATTGTGAGGTGACACAGAGAACCACAGAGGACAGCGGGCGCCTGGCCTGGAGGCAGACATCCACATCTAAACTGAGTCAAAATCTGACTCACAACGTTGGTGCTCAGCTTCCATTTGTCTGCCGGTGGCCTGCGTTTTACCTACTGACTTCATCCCGAAATCCCCCGTATTCCTTTTAGTTCTCTGTGAGCACCAGTCGGGGTCAGTCACTGCCACAACTAGTAATGACTGTCTGGCAGGGTGGGAGAGCGCTCCAGGAGCTACTAGCTGGTGTTGGTCAGCTGTTCTTCACCGTCTGACCGTAGCGGCAGCCAGGATGGGCTGCTGGGGCTGGGATTGAAGCTGAAGCAGTCCAGGAGCCAGTGGAGAGTCTTCATCATCGCAGATGCTCTCTTTTAAGTTCGAAGATCAGAAAGAGGAGAACAAACAGCAGCGTTTTTTGGCTGCGGTACAACATGTGTGCAAATGTGCCCAAGGTAGATTGTTGAAAAGAAAAAACACAAAGGAAAGTGTTTGGTAAAAATATTTTCTAGTGAGCTAGTGAATTTAGGCCAAATCTCTAACACTGAGGTTTTACCAAACTGTATCTTTCCCACCTAGAAACTTTAATTTGAGTCAATAAGAGCCTGTGTGGGTGCTTTCAACGTGTTTTGAATCAGGAACGCTGGAGTAAAGTCAATAACGATCCGTCAGGCCAGGACAGCAGGTCAGGATCAGAATATATCCTCCAAACATGATCTGTCGAATTCAAACATTTCACAGATCACCTAAGTTTTCTTATCCTCTCTTCACCTTCATCTGTTGATATTCCTGCATAAATTAACCACACTTGATTTGCGCTAATCATGACTTTATCTGAGCATAATTACTTGGGGGTGACATCAGCTGAGGCACACCAATCTTTCTTAAAGATAACTCCTCATTACGTTTTTTTTCCGTATAGGTTGCTTTGACTGTCTGTGTGTATAATACTGGAGAGAGAAACATCAGTAAGGATGAAGATAAAGCTCTTTCCGATGTGTTTGACTATGATCTCTTGACAGTGGTAAACCCCAAGCTGAAACATAAAGGCGCCTGGGAATAGATAAGGGCTCCATTGTCAAGGAGTGAGACTCCTGGAGCCTGCAGGCATCCTTCCTGGAGGTTTGGAAGCTGACTGTATAGACTGATGGAGGCTGTTGCACCAACAGGAGATATTATCTGACTCCCGTCTCTTACTGCCTGAGGGGGAAAATATATGTGCAACCGGATTGCTTCTCACTCTATTCAATCCCGGATTGACGTCAGAAAGACAACCACAGTCCTGCTCGGTGGTTAATGTTTAATGGACTTAAAGGACATGATTGCCCGTTGGCGCTGGATCAAAATTATAGAGTGGCCATATTCAGCGCCAGCATAAAATGTTTGACACCGTACTCCTAATGACAAAAATGACCTCTGTCATAAGTGTGTGTGTCTGCTAAAGTTATTGCAGTCGTCCAATTTGAAACGTGAGGTCTTGGCGTCACAAGGAGACTAATTATGTTTTTGACATAATCAGCCCACAAGAGCTCTCCGTGATTAGCTCAAATGGCTTCTAATGAAAATGTTGTCTTGCTTTGTTAACCTTGTGTGGCTTTAACACTCAGGTGTTAACAGGGTCGGACGTGGGCGGCATACATCGAGGGTATAAAACCCTTGGTCTGAGCAGCTATATCAAATCTCATTAGCTCCGATGCTGTTGCAACTGGGTTATGGTTGGATGGACTTTACAGCCTGCTTTACGGCCCGCTTTATGAAAATCAATATGTCACTTTATGGTATATCTTACATATACTGTCAATAAACTGTTAACAGGTCATCTCGTCTTTTGTGGCTAATTACATTAGAAAAAGCGGTCATTTTTCAAGCCTCATTTACAGGACGCCATCGTGTTGCTAATGTTTTAATCTCTCCATTGGGTATAATTTCCTTAGGACAGTTAGCAAATGCTCCTGCAAGTCATCTGTTAGAATCATCAGTGGAATTACTCAATATAATCAGTCGTACGCGTGTCAAAGGCATATGCTGCATTATATTTGTGTTGCTGTTTGAATAGTGATTTGTGTCACTTACTCTTGAGTGCACATTTCTATAACTCACCCTGTACAGTTGATGAAACACAACATAAAGCTGTGTGCGCTCTAACCGACCCTGCTTCCTTCGCAAGGATGACTCACTCATTATTTTATCATCATCTCATTCACGCTGTGATTTTGTTGAACAACAAGAACGAGAGGGTGCGGGGCATTTTGAGCTGAATCCTAATTTTTTTTTGCCAAACACCTTGTCTTGTGCTTTTCCAGACAGCCCCGCACAACGCCCGTCCCACATGGGAGGGCTCCAGCTCTATACCACATTCATTTGCATTACGCTACAGCCCAAACTCCCGAAAACTACATTAATCATCCTGTCTCTGCTAAGCTACTTGGGCAATTCAATTGGCTTACGTTTAGCCACATAATAAAGCATAATGGCATCCGCGCAGTGCAATAATTCAAAACCATTGATCTGATTACAAGCATCCTGCCCCATAATTCACTGTGTTGAAAATACAGTTAGGGTTATGGAGATCAAGCAGACAATACTTTCATCTCTGTCGGATCGACACAGCCGGGTCAAACGTGCATATGGTTTTAAAATTCCGCCCGCGCCAGCCGTGCATATAGCAGCTCTTTGGCTTTTGAAAATCTCCACTCTTTGTTGAACTCAAGAGGCTGTTATTACTCTGTCTCCTGTAATTCTTACAGACAAACTGCGGCATTTCCAAGGCCGTAATGAATGCCTAGAAACAGCAGAGACCCTTTACATAATGTCATTAACAGCAAGAAATGGATTTTTCTCTGTCTACATGCCGGAATGCACAGGTATAGGCTGAAACAGCGACGCACACACACACACACACACACACGAGACTTACATGGCAGAGTGACGGCGACCAGGAAGAATTTCACAAGCTAAAACCGGTGTGAAATTGTATGAGACCTCTGGCTTCCATATCTCTGTTCATCCCACCTAATCTTTAGGGTGCCCAGGGTATTTTATAATGCCATGATATACAGTGCGATGGCAGGGTTTATGGGCTCAAGGATTTAACAGTGTGATGTGATCAGCCAAAAGTCAGACTCAAGAGCTACTGGGGGAAATAATTTTGCACCCCATGTAAATAGCTGCCTTAATTATTTTCCAGCAGCTGAATATGAAGATGGCAAAGATGACCTTTATCAGCCGGTAATCTACAATTACCAGGGATATTCTCTCTAATGCTTTTCCCTTTCTCATTTTTTAGCTTTTGTTTTTTCGGCGATCTTAACAGTCTTGTGATTAATGAGATGCTTTTCATATGCAGGGAATAATTATTGATTAGCGGGATTCAATTTAGATAGAGAGAAATCTCATACCTCTGCAGCACAATGTAGTAAACATTGATTGTTTCGCTATCTATGTAGTGCTGTAAACTAATTTTTCACTCTTTCGCCGGCTCAGAATTACACGTAATGAAAGCGCGGCTCTTTATGTGCCGCGGGGCTGCAGCTCTCACGATGTCGGCTAATCAGATGGTGCCAATTAAGTGAGAAGAAGGACGGAGAAAGAAAAACACTTTCCACAATCAGCGCTGTCTTTTGCAAGCTTTTTGCTCTAAACAAGGACCTGTGGAGGATTGAGAATATATATAATAAATACATTGTCAAATCAGTGTGGTGGAGGTCAGCGGGAGCGACACGGGAATAGTAACGAACTTAAAACAGGACACAGCAATCACTAAAGAAAATGCCAAATTGTCAGGTAACTCGGTGGATTCACGAGGACAAATTGTTCAAAGGGTCTGATAAACACTTCAGAGTGGCAGTTTTGCAGCATAAACTGAAGTCGTATAGCGTAAGTGTTTGACGCTGCACAGGCCATCAAGTGCAAAGCGTATGCATGTATTTGTGGTACCGTTTCTGCGTGCTCATTTCTGTCAGTGTGTGGTGGACAGAAATTGCCGCCGGCCAGGCACAGAATCAATCCCAATAATGCTGCATCTTTCAGGTATAGTGTGCGGCCTCTCTGACAACCTGAATGAAATGCATGCTCCACATCTCCAGTTTAAGACATTCAATTTCCAGCTGCTTCTCGGGGGCAGAATGCTGCAGTGAAAGATCAATGCAAAATGACAGGAAAATTGCTAATGTTATTTAAATCAAAGTGAGACTGGAGGAGACCAATTATGCCATTGATTCAAGGCAATATTCCTAAGTGAGATGTCCCTAGGCCAATAACGTTATAATATTTTGATATTAATGATATTCTACAACCTACCCCATATTGTGTTTTTTTAAAAACACATGCACTTAGAGACCCAAACCACATTTATCTACTAAGCTGTAGACGCTATAGTTAATGTGCTATTGTCAATTTATTCATTTTGAAGAAGAATTCCCAATGCTACGTAAAGGAGCCACGCAAAAAGAAATATACAAATTGTTTGTTGTTGTGGGGAGAGAAGAGATCTAAGGCAAGTGACACACAATATGATGCTATCCTGTGATGCCTTTGCTCCGATGCAGTTATGCATCTCGCAGCAGCGGTTTGGTTGTATTTTTCATGTTTCAATTCCCAGTTGGAGTCTACCACTGTCTCAAGGAAAGAGCTGTGAGATGATCGGTTACTGGGGAGAAATCTGATTTTCTCTGCGAGACGCTGTATATGAAGTGTCAAGAATGATGCAGCAACTTTGGTGCGGTGCTGTTTGTGTATGTGAGTGTGTGTGCCGGAACTTGGGGGGAGACAGCTGAGAGCCCGTCCACATTGGAAAATCAACAGCAGCAACATATATGTCAAACGGTAGCAGAATCAGAGGAGCACAGAGAATGAATAACAATGCCAGAGAGAACGGTCGGACTGTTTCTCTGTTTGCAAATAGACCAGGGTAACTTTTCTGTCTCTAAACACAGAGGAAGGAAGAGGTCGGTGTTTCGTGGCCACTTTGTTTCCCTTTGTGCTACCGGGCCCGCATGCATAAGTGAGGCAGCCAGCGCCGGGCCAATCTCAAATAAAGCTCATTTCAATCAAGCCATTTCAAATCAGGCGAGCTAGAGGAAAGAGAGCAGCTTTGCGAAAGGTCAAGGTGCATTCCCCAACCTCCCAGACGAACATCGGTATTTATTTAGTTGTGTGCGCGATAAATGGGAGCGTGTTATCCTTTCAGTCCCTCCGACGGTGAAACACAATAACCTTCCGAGTGACTGTCATTGACCCTGAGAGCACGCAGGGAACGTTCAAAGTCCCCGATGTTGGAAAAGAAAATTAAAAATGTAAAAATAATCCAAGGATGCAAATAGGTACGTGTGAACTATGCCTCCGAGAAGAATTGATCTGCACAGGTTATTCTAACGCAACGCTACACTGCGGAGATCATCTGTCTCGGCGCTTCAGCTTTTAAGACTATTAAAGAAATGGCACTTGATTGATCACTTGTTTTGTGCTTGTCACGAAAAAGGAAAGACAATACGACTTCTGTGAGACTTCTGAAGTCTGCGACACTTGTCCAAGATTAAATAGAAAATTAATATTTTGAAATAGTAAAGCATCTTTTTTTTTTTTTAAGTTTGTCAGTCTGTGTCACTAAAATCATTTGGTGTCTAATCATGTGAATCATTGTGGACTCATGACAGTTTACTTGTCTGATAGCTGAGGGACTTTGAAACAATGTCTTTACCTCAACTAAAGTCAGTAAATGAATCTGTTTTTTGTAACACGGTGACTGAATCTATTCTCTGTAAGTGTATGTACTGTATAAATGTCAGCGACACAATGCCTTATTGTTTGACACCAGCCTGTGGTGTGGTGCCCCCCCCCCCTCCACCCCCCAGCGTGGCTTGTAGCATCAGGCACCCTCCGCTTCCTCTGCTGCAGAAACAGTTACAGAGACGGAGCACCTGCCCTTGTGCCTGAGTGTCGTTCCCAGCAGCTTGCTAATGTCAACCTGCCTGCTACGCACAGCGGGGTGGGTGCTCCAAGACAGCAGCAATTTTCCACTGCATGCGAATGAGACTGGAGAGCAATCTGCTGGCCTAAGAGCCTCATAATCAGCACATCATTATCAGGAGGGGGTTGGTGCATGGGGTGGCAGCGGGGCTGAGGAGGGAGGAAGTAAAGGGAGGGAGCAATGGATGACACCGAATGAGCCCCTGGCAGCAATGAGACGTTGTAAGACACAGGGAGAAGGGAAGCTGGTATTTGTAGAGCAAAAAGGGCAGGGGAAGAGATTCATGTTGGGACTAAGCACCAGCATGAAAGGGAGAGAGGCAGAGAGTACACCACCTCCATTTGTGCTTATAGCTGATGGAAGCTTGGCCTGTTTCATGTTGTGCCTTCAAGACTCTCAAAATCTGACAGCACACATAACACCATTAAGGGAGAAATATTGTGACAGCCCTTTGCAGCTTCCGCACGCAACTTCGGGTGGATATCAAAAGGCGTAAAAGACAACCAAAGCTCATATCACAGCCCATAGGTACCCTCCTCTTTTATGCAGGAGTTTCTGAGCGTTCGAACTTGCCCTTTATGCCCGTGCGATAGAGGAAGCACTCTGATGCCGGCGAGCATTCATTCACAGCAGCGGCCCTGACATTCAGATTAATTCTCGGCTCACATTAAGTTGCTCAGGTGTAAGCCATTTCCTATGCCGTTCGTCCGGGTAATGGTGTGGGCTGCTCTGCTTTTAAACCACTCCACAGCAGAGCCAGGGCCCTTTTACTGGGGCCAGTGCAGAATAAATAGATGCACAGAACAGGGCTCCCAGGCTGCCACTTTACTTTTAGTCTGTGACCCAGTTAACACTTTTATCCTTGGCAGCAAAAACATATTTAAAAAAAATATATAACTATTCGGGAGAGATTTGGTTGTCATCAGGTAGTTTTTAAATCCAGGCTTTATTTTTTTTTGGGGGGGGGGGGGGTTTAATGTGTCAGCAATCAATCAGAGCTGTCTAAAAGGATATATCTCCTACCGGTTCCTGCCGCATGGTGGCACTAGCGTACAGAGCACTTGGGGTGGCTGGGTTCAGGTTGCGCGCACTGCTACAGTCTATATGGTGATCAATTCATTAAAAGAAAAAAAAGCTGAAGGCATACAGAGACCACCCCTGCAGGAGCACAATAGAGGCTAAGGGAATATTTTGTTTTACATGTAAAGGAAAGAAGACTGGGTGTGTTTATACTTGCTCACACACACACACACACGCACACACACACGCACACACCTCACTGCTGGCCACGGGCTGAATGGAATGGAGAGGTGGCTATGCAGAACGCAGCTGCTGAGGAAAGGTTTCTGTGTGGGAAACACGCAAACAATTATTTTTCTTTCATCAAGAGACTTGTGGAAATTGTCGTTTTACTCCAAGTTCTCCTCCGCAGACATCATATGAACTTGGAGACATCAAACAGTCACCATGGGCTCTTTTTCCCCCCCATTCCATTTTACGCACCACTCTGTGATGCATGCGGGGGTTTATTCGGGGCAGTAAGAAGATGATGTCAATATTCCGTCTCGCACACTTGACAGCCGAGCAAATTCAATTGGACTGACTCCGCCTTGCTCATGCGAGACTTGTCCACGGGATCCTCACAGTGCCGCGTGCCCGTCTGCGTGCCCGGTGCTCTCCGACGGACCGTGAGCTCCATCCAGTCTCCTCCACGCGCGCTCTCCCCTCCCCCGGTCACTCGCCAAAGCCGCCAGTGAGGAGCGGTGTGACGCACAGGACCGGCAGCAGACGGGACTCTTCCCGGGAGTGTGTGTGTGTGTGTGTGAGAGAGAGATAGTGAGAGAGTGTGTGTGCGGGGCCACCACTGAGCAACATGTTCCCAGCGTGGAGACGGAAAAGGCGCACCGGGGGCTCGATGGTGGCGCCGCCGCGGACCATGGTGTTTACAGCCGGACAGGTCGGACAGGTGTGGGTCTCCTGTTGGATTCTGCTGTCGGCGACTTGTATCCTCGGAGCCAGAGCTCAAGGTAAGATGCGCAATTTCTTTAAAAGTCACATAGCTGCTGTTGTTGGGGGGCGACAAGAGAGACGCACAAGAAAGTATGTGATATGCAGGAAGGAGGAAAAGCAGAAAATACCCAAAACTGTTCCAAATCTACCCTATTCCTGTTTGTTTATGCAACCAAACTTAGCCCAGATGGCTGATTCACCTGGCACACACTACATGATAAGATCCGTTATTGTCACATTTCCTATGACAACAACGTGTGAACTGTTCTCCTCACCTCCATCACATTCCACACTGCAAACACAAGGCTATCTGCAGCCTCCTAATGCTCAACAAAGAGCACAGCCTGTACAAGTAGCCTGCAAACCTGGACAGCCCAACACTCACCATATTTGTCATCAGTCATGTCACATAATATCCACCCAAAGACTTGTGATTATTGTGCCTCTGAAATCTTTATTGTATGTACACTTTTACAATTGATGGTGTTTTCATGGTACCGACAACCACATTTGTCCATATGACCTGTAAAAAACATTTCTGCTCTCCAGTGAAATCTGTAGAGGAGAGAGTGTCCCAGCTGAGAAACCTCAGAATATATGTTTTACAGCCTGCACTGAGCCGCCCCTCTCGCCTTAAAGGCCACCTTAATAGCCACAGGCAGTCATTAACTCGTATGAATATGACTATGGCAAAGTGAAGCAGGGCCATTATTAAAGGCTGTATTACATTTGCTTAATGTCCACCACCCTCCTGCTCTCTTAATCACCTGCTGGGAGGAAGTAATGTGCTACAGAATTAATAAATGAAAAACATTTAGGCTTTGTTCGTGTCCGGCACAGTCTGATATGTGTGGATAACGGCACAGACACGATCCATACTAATCAGACAATTACTGTGAAATTCGGTGTGGCTCGTCACTTGTCGCTCTGTCAGCGGATGACCTCCACCTCTTGACCAGTGAGGTGGTAATGGGACCTACAGTAGATGCTTGATAGAGACAGAAAGCCAGCGAACTGCCAGTTGTCACATAAGCTGAAGGTAAGTTGATAAAGGACAAAGTGTATTGCACGGGCTTTAGTGAATTTCTTTAGCAGAATTACTGTGTATTCACATAAAATGGCTTTTAACCTTATGCTTCAGAATTCAACCACAAGGTCGGGGTTTTTATTACCGAAGGCCACGCAGAACCACAAAGGAACGATGCATGTTTGTCATACAAATCCCTGAGGCATTTGCTTCAATAGGGCCCAAGGGAGTAAAAAAGTCTTGTATTAGAAGTTGATTCATATGAGAAGTGGCTCCTTTATGCACTCCCCATCTTATAATCACAACGCTCTGTGCACCAAAGTGCTAAAAGCAGCATAATCCCTTTGCTTGTTTGTCTTTGAACAGGTTGCATTCCTCCAAAGTGCTCCTAACCTTATCTGAAAAGAGTCTCAGGCGTCTCTTATTATGCAGGGCACAGTTCCTTTAGCTGTTATTGCCATCCTTTTCTCGAGCTGACGTGCCTCAAGTCTAAGGATCTGCTGAGCGCTTCTAGGCTACTTCACAGGGCTTTACCTTTCCTCCCCAAACAGACCTTGTTCTCATCCTTGCAGTTGGTATTCATGCCCCTTGAATGTTCCCGGCTGCGCATTAGCATTTGTGAGAGATTCCCCCCCTCTGTCTGCCTGCTCGTTTCAATTGAGAAGGACTTCCTCTATGGCGCGCAATCGCTGCTCTAGGTACTTTAGTGGAGACGCAGTTGCAGTCTTTGCAAGGGAGCCACTCATCATCCAGAGAGGTCTTGTTCTTGTGAAGAAGGAAGCAGATCTCGTCCTCATGGGGCATCAGTGTTTGCAAATGACTGGCAGTGAGGCTGTGCCTGTGCATAAAGTTAGAGATGCTGCAGTCATTCCCTGCGAGCGCAGGCCCTCTGAGGATGTCATAAATTAGGCGATACACAGGCACATCAGGCCCCCAAGGAACCAGAGATAGCATGTACTTGTTTTTCATCAGGTTCCTACTGAGGCTCCGGCTGTGTTTAATACTCCAGGCTGCTCCATTGCACAAGAGGATACCTGATAGAGTCCACGGGGGGACCTTTCTCCTGCTGCAGACTGCTCTCAGCGGGTCATTTTAGGACTCATTTAGACCCCATCATCGAAATACGAAATAAATAGATGTGAGGTTTTATCTTTCTTCACCTCATGGCGGTCTCTATCTGCTCACTCCTCCTGAAAGCCTCTGCCGCTGAAATCTATCCGTGTGTGTCTTGTGAGTGACTGTGTTTGTACATCTTGTTGTGTGCGTCGGGGAAAGTGCGTGCGTGTGCTTGCTGACGCTTATGCTCCTGTCTACTGGGCTTTAATCTAGAGAGCAGCATTGACATCCCGCCAACCAGCAGCTGCTATAATTTTCTGGACGCACATTATTATGCGGCTTGACAGCTGTCAGCCATTTCCAAATCTTTAAATCTTATGATAATCCGCCATGCTTACAAAAAAGCATTTGTTTAAAACACTCCGAATCCGTGTGTGATTAAAACTCTCTGCTCTAATGCAGGCAGCGGATCATAATTCATCTACAGTACATCAGTGGCGCACCAACATGCGCATGCAAACACATCCACAGAAATATAGAAAAATCAATGGGTACAAGATTACACAACTCCATCAAGAGAAATATAATACAGTTTTAATAGAATCTAAGGCATCTCCTAGTTCCATAAAAGACTGATGACAAACCCGGTCGTACACGCCCACACGTACAAGACTCCACCACAAATAATAGAAGGCTTAAGCTGTTCTGCATGTAACTCCACAAAAGTAGACCCACATACTCACATTGATGCCACATGGGCCTCAGGCATCTGAGAGACACGATGCCAAATCCATGTGATGAAATGATTGCATTCCCCTAAACTTAAAGCACTTTCATGTGTTTCAAGTCCCATATGGGACAGTGGAAGCGCTGCAACCCCGCCGCTACCATACCATAATTACACAATACACACAGCGCATATTCGTGACATATGCATCTCCCTGTTTGGTGGGATGTAGTTAATTAAACGTGCAGCCTACTCCAGAGAGCTAACAGATGTCTGCCGAAATTTGGACTGAATGCTTGTTTTCTTGGCGACGTGGATCGAGCCCAGAAAGACCGACTAGTGGCTTGCATGGCCTCAGGTGAAAAAAGCGGTGGCAGCCCGTCTCCCAAATCAGACTCCTTGTGTGTCTCTCCGGCGCCTGCCTCCCCGTGTCTGGCTGGTTGGCTGCTTTCTCTTTGCCTGCCAAATGCTGTCTACACATGTTTATTCATGTTGCCACAGGATGCTTTACTCACCAAGATGGAACATATCACAACTGAATTAGGAAGGAAAAAAAAAAAACGGAAGGGGGAAAAAAATAAAGATCTGTGCTCACTGGCAGCAACATTTGAAATAAATGAGTGAAAACGCCTGATGCGTTTTTCAAATATATAAATAAATAAATAATGGTTTCATTACGGGAAAGAAAATGCAAGTGCCTCAAACATGTTTAAGGGTGACAAATGATTATGATCTGCTTTATGGTTGAAGATCAAACCGCTGCTGTGCTGTCAACGGTTTTTTTAGCTTCAGGAGGCCTTTAATTGGCTCAGTCGAGCAGCAAAACAGCGTTTATAGTTTATAATGGAAATGTAATCAAATTAACTTGTACCACAGGGTTTTGGCATTCACCCCTTGCCCAGTAATTGCCATTTGCCTGTGGGGCTATGGTAATGGCTATTTGCATGGGGCCCAAAGTCCAATCTCCTGCCATGTGTCCGTCGTGCTGCCATATTAGGGTCACCGACTGAAACTGTTTCTTACTATGCAGGACTTTTGCTCTTCTTCGCTGTGCCAGTGTTGAGTCCTTGAGAATGCAAGGTATCCTCACCCAACAAAATCTGCTTTTTTTTCCCACCGACTTTCTCTTACTGGGATGTAGAAAGGTACGGGCTACTCAAATTCGATTTTTCAATAACAGCAGCATTGACTGAAGAGGCAAGTTTCTTTGGGGGCCACTTTTAATCACACAGCTGAGAGTGGTTTTGTTTCCATGTCTCCTTGTTTACTGATGAGACTGAGGGGAGAATCGCTGCAGGGGGAAGCAGACAAATTCTTCACATATTAATTCTCCTGGCTAAAAGTCTAATCAATCTGAAACAGGACCGGGAGGCACCTCTTCAGCTACCACGAACATAAAGAAGTGTCTCAGTGCTGGCCCTGAGCTGGGACAGAAATCGAAAGAGGAAAATGACCTTGGATAAGGGGGGGGGGGGGTTACAGATTGGCTTTGTTTGTTTAATTTGTCTAATATCATTTTGACAAGGGACCAAAGATGTTATGCATGCTGCTTAATTCAGAGTATCATTCTAAGGAGCCATTTGGAAAAAGCCGTCAAAATGGTGTCATCGTCATCATCCAGGGAAAAGAGGGATTGCACTGAAGCGGTATTCTTGGACCATGCATCTGTCTTCGAGCCCCCGAGCTGTTCCATGTAAACATTTAAACAACACAAAGGCAACTCACTGAAAACGGTGGGGAGAAACAATGCTTTTTTACAGCATAATGTGTGCACTGAATCTCTGCTCTCATTCAGCGCGCCCCTCCTGGGGACTGGTGAGTGTATTCTTGTGCTGTGAATAAATGGCAAAATAGGCAAAAACAACTCTCCTAAAAACAACCAGGGGTACGGATCCATGTTTTCCTTTAAACGTTTAGTTGAATTAATTCACACTTTGACCTTCTGCTCCATTCTTTTGCTGACCTTAAACCAACAGCACAACCCTTGGTCACTTGGTCATGTTGCCCTTCCACCACCAGCAAGATGGAAGCGATGGCATTGATAGGCACGCCAAAAATTGCTGTTTCCTTTAATTCAGATAAATGAGACAGGAAACAATCTACGTTGCCCCGTAACATATGGAGCTTGTTTTTCCTACCACGTCTCCTTTGTCTGTCCTATCAAAGCTGTATCTCAGTTGATTTTGCCAACTCTTGCCTTGCTGTTTGAGGAGAATGTTTTTTTTTTTCTTCTTGTATCAGCACCATGCATGGAATTGGAGTCAGGGGTCAGCAGGTTGGCAGGGCTGGCTGAGCCGAGAAACTGATTCAGTCTGTGGCATACTTCCTCTCCACTGGCAGGGTCATCTCTGGAAAGATGTTCTCCATCTGCAGGGCTGAGTTTCCTACTCCGCTCAGGCTAAGCTTGGCAGAAGGCCTACCAGTCCCACCAGGGGTCCTGGCAAAATGCCTCCAGCTCCATCTCAATGCCTCGGGTTCACTATTGATTAGGGCCACAACTCTCATTCCCCACCGTCCTGCTCTTGGCCACATGTGAGCCTATATCATGTTTGATATAATCTTTAGCTTTTTGCACCTGTTCTCCTTAAACCCTTCCCCAAGATAAGCAGAGCCTAACGTCAGGCCCTCGCCAGTCCTGTCACATTTTGACAATGCTCCACCTTCACTGTAAAACAAATGGCTCGCAACCAAGCTACCAAGGGACGTCAGTGTGGATTTTACAGCCCGGTACATGCAACGGAGATGAATCGAAAGAAATTCCCACCTAAAATCTTAGGGTTCTGCGATGCTTTTGTGTTTGTTGATGAGGCATCCCTGTCTGGCACGCGTGGCAGGGTAGAGGTGGCTGTCATCGTGGCATGGCAGCGCTTTAATGTACACATATCTTTGATCACTGTCCTTGCCGCTAACATCAGCAGAGTGTCAGATCAAAAGTGTGACGGTGATGGGAGCTGACAGCAGAACTGCCGGCTGCTGCTCCACGGCTGATGTCACATCTGGATTCCCTTTCCCCGGCCCCTCAGCACAAGCCATGAAAGCGCTTCAGGTGCGAGACTGAGAGCATATGGCGGGATTCAACCTCGGGTGAAAGCCCAGACAAAGCCTTTGTCCGACACCGAATGAAAGGTTGCTTAACTGTCCTAAGGCAAAATGGATAAGGAGAGTTATGTTGAGAGTTTAAAAACAACTTTAAACAGGATATCTGTGGTAATTATTATTTTTTTATTCTGTCGTAGTTTCCTGATTATTTATGAACTAAGATTCTTTGATCTAAACACTTCAAGTGTACGGGTGGGCGATGTGATGATTATATAACCGTTATTAAGCTTGTAGACGTCCATGGTCTATTTTTCAAGCAAATAGTAGAGAATGGGTCCAGGTTAGTTTCACAAACCGACAGAATAGTAGATCGATGTGTTGACAACTAAATTGTATGATATGTCAGCGTGAGCTAGCTGCGTGGTAGATGAAGGTCTGGGGCCAGAAAAGGACTCGGTGTCAGCAGTGTGGACTCTGCACAGTCCGATACTTTTCAAAGCAAAGTTATCTGTACACGTTTTTTGGCCAACAGTCGGTACCTCTGGAGGTAAAACAACAACTTTGTACAACAACTTCAAAAGGAAACGTTCAAAGAAACATGCCAAGTGTGTTTCACTCAGGTCAGTGCAAGCACACTCATCTGTGTCCCACAGGGTTTCGGAAAACACAAACAGTTATCATTGATCAACACATTAGAGCAGTTGGAAAAAATAGCACAAAAGCAGCACACAATGGAAAGAGGTGACTGAGGTGGTCGCATTGTATTTAGCTAATGACGCCATTCAAAAGTGTGGACAATGTGGGATTCAAGAAACTGTTGCAGGCTTTTTTTCTCTGCCTTAATTACAGTATTGTGTTTTTAATAGTGCACATCAATACCTCCATCCATCAATCAATCAATTAGACTGTATTTGTATAGCACTTTTCATACAAACAGAATGATGGTAAAAGCCAAACCCATCCACGCAATCTCATAAATTTGAAATGAGGGAACACTAAAAGCAGGGACATGATGATAAAGTAATAAAATGCTAAAAGAGGTTTGAATACATTTCAAAATGGCGAATGTGTGTTAAAAAGATTGTGATATGAGCTTTTGGGAAGGTTGCCCATTACTAATAAAGTGGCGACATATTTGGCCATAACGTCCGAGGTCATAACATTTCAATTCAATGCAAATGAAATAATTGACGAGTCCAGTTTACTGTTCCTAATCTGAACGCATGCAATGAACAAAGGCTCCAGAAAAAAAATAGGGGTGGCCTTATAGCCTAGCTGCTTGAATGATACAAATTATGTTAGCGTACAGTACATGCAAAAATCAATACAGCCGAGCAGCTCTTATTGAAATCAACAAATTGAAAAACTTGTGGTATTCACTCTGCTTCCACGTTCTTACAGGATTAATAGGTGCACGGCCATGGAGAGCCAGTGTTTGACGATGAAGCATGAATCCGCCAATACGTAAATCAAGTCCGCCATGTGTTTCTGCCCGGAATGATTTAGAATCAGTTTAGGAAAGCTCCTCAGAGGGTTAAGCGGGACGTCTGTGGTGCATTGCACCTCTGAAAGCAACCAATACTGACAAGGATAAAAGAGATCCTGTGCAGATGCATATGCCTATTTATTTTAATTTCAACGACAGCTCGAATGAGGAATCCAATAAAAGTTCCTTTATTGCTTTAATGCGTGTTAGCGGATCCCCAACCATGCAAGCGACTAAAGAGTGCATGTTCACTTATATGCATATATAACACATTTTCTCCCAGTAACACATGCATCCACACACACACACAGATTGTTTCATTATCGCTAATGGAGCTTTTTCAAAAGACCAAACCAGTATTTGAATGCTGTTTTCAGCACAACTAATGAAAGTGGGGCACAGCCACTGTGTCTCGTGTGAATAGACAAAATCAGAACCAGTATTTTCCGTGTGACGCTTTACGTTCGGCCGGTCCTCTGTGCAAAATACTTCCCAATTTAACCTGTCCCCCTGCCATGTTGCGGTCGCTGCCAACTGCAGTGAGGCGGCGGAGAGAGGGGGATAGAGAGAGAAATGAATATCGCTGTGGACTTTGTGAGGAGGCAATGGGTGCGGGGTGTGGCGGCGGTGGCGGCTCGGTGGGGTATTGATGAAGGAAAGAAAGGAGAGCGCTGCATCAGTGGGGTTGAGATTGCTGTAGTGTACAGTAGCACAAATCCTAAATTCTGAGCAGATCCGACGGTAGCTAGGAAACAGCTGACAGTAAATGGGGGGATCAGAGGGATTAGTGTGCCCAGTTTGAGCCCAAACAGTAACCCTTCCCCTTCTCCCACCGCCAGCCTTTTTATACATTCACCCCTGTGTTTCAGTGGTATACTCAGCCTGTTAGACACAACCCATCTCTTGTTATCCTCCCCCGAGTCTAATTGTTTAATTTGGCATCACCCTTTTTTTTACATACACTTTAGCTCTTACATACTCCCACAGACAGGAAAAATGTTGAAAAAGGTCACCGTTTCGACATCAGGAGAGAAGTGAGCTCAAGCATGCGCATGGGCTACCCTAAGTGCAAATGCCTACACACAAATAATCCAGACAAAACAAAGACGTTGCCCCTGATGGAAGAGGCTGCACATGTCAGACGCAATCAGTGCTGCCGTTTGTGATCTGAGTGAGATTTCCTGTCACCGGGGCTCGAGACGCAGCCTGTTTAATTCTGCAGGGGACTGCCGTCTCTCAAAAGCCTTGGTCAGTGTCTCTTCTCGTTTCAGAGCGAGAGAGACGTACCTAAACTCGTAAGCCCAAGCGGCCCCTGTTGGGGGCACGTACTGTACTGCACCGGGAGGACTTTCTGACAATGTTGGCCCCGTGTCTCCACACTGGAGATGGAGTGGAAATGTGAGCACACTCTCGACTGACGCACGGCTTTACCCGAGAGAGTAAAGCCAAATCGGATCTGCATCACATGTGACAAACATATGACGTTTCAAAACTGATTTGTGATGCCTGACTTAAGCGAGGTGCACTATGGCGGCAACAAAGGCAGGGGGCTGGCTCTTGTTGTTCCCCTCGTGCGAGCAGATTCTGCATGCGGACGCAGGATGGCTGCCGTTGCTCCGAGTTGTGGTGCTTTGGCCCGGGGGCTGCATTTCAGCGTCATTGTCCTCAGAGCTTTCTCAAATTGCGGGTCAAGCTATTTTAATTTGCAACTGAGAAGCTTTCAAAGAGTAATTTCCTTGTTCTGTAAAAAGGAAACGTTTGAGCGCATATCTTATTGTAGAAATGCTGGACATGTTCTTTGCCTGTGGGAACGGCAGAAATGCGAGAGTCAGTGGGATTATATCAGTCCAGTGAAGTGGCTCTGGCCGATGTTTTATTTCATAGAATTCAATTAAAAACCTTTATTTCCATTTCTGTAATCACTCGAGGGGTCGCCATCATTAAATTACGGCGAAGGAACTGTGAGAAATCACCAATCAATTTTGTGCTTGTTATGCTCATCCACTTGTGTCTTTCAAATGCTTCACAGTGAATTTAATTGTGAGGGAAAAGCTGCGACAGAAAAGTTAACTGTGGGGTGGTAAAGGAAAAAGAGGACAAGGACGTGTGGCTGCATAATGCAGGCATAGGAAGAAGTACTACTTTGTGGACAATATGTAATCACCTCAGCACAGCAGCTACCTCGCCTCTTTTGTTTCCTCTCCGTGGGGCCTGCTCAGATTGTATGTTAAAGTGGATGAAACACTTTTTTTTTTTTGCCATCGCTGCATTAGCGAGGAATAGCGAAGACGAGAAAAAGAGACAAGGCGAACGACAGAGAGAACACGTACCCTCACCACCCTTCCTACGAACACGGACTGTAGAGCTGACATATGCAAACTCAAAGGGTGGCGGTGTTTTAAAAGCTTTAATCACACCACTGCTCAGAGCCCGTTGCACTCTGCATCATTGGAAGCTTGTTTTATTAATGTTGTCCAGAGTGAAGTACGGTGGGATAGAGGGGTTGGCTTGGGGTGGAGGGGGGGGGGGCCTGCATTGTGCTCTTGATTTAAAATGGGGTGGGGTGGAGCAGAAACAATGGCCATGAAAAAAACATGGCAAGTCAGTGAGAAGCAGCCCATTTCCATTACTCCGCTCGGCACAAAGCCTAAAATGGTGCATGAAAGAGTGGACGCACGGCTCAGAGAGAAACATTCTCACATGATGGGTCGTCATGTTTCAAAATGAAACGTAATGTGATGTCAGTTGTAAGAACAGAAGGAATTTTCAGACGTAGAGAAGAACTTGAAGCTCTTGTGCTCCGGTCGACTCTGTAGAAATACTCCGCCGTGTGCTTCATGTGACACATACAAGCCAATCAAGCCAAAGTGCGCTGTCTCTCGAGCGAGCGGGCGAGGTTGAATCTCATGTGAGTCGGATGCCTAATTGCTCTCATTAGCAGCCGACGTTCACACCAGTTATTCTGCACAATTAACCGACTGCCACCAAGATGTTATGAGGCAGAATATTGCGGTGGGTCAGGGGAAAAAAAAGGTTGTAATTAATTCTCACTTAAATTAATGATTTCAGATTTCAAAGGCTGGTACAATGGCATTTCGTTGAGATTCCCCAAGGGGAGACCACTGATGAGTGTAATTTGTGTGTGCGCGTGTGTGTGTGTTGTGGAAATGAGGAAGTGCCCACCGTTGATGGAAATCAGGAGCCATTGTTGTTTGACAGTAGGCACCTTTGCAGTGATTGCCTGTGTTATTAATTTGTGAGATGAGAGGAGGCAGGCTCCTCCAGCCTCTGATGGTTACGCACCGCATTAAAGAACTGCTGCTATGAATGACACTCAGGACTAATGAATATGAATACATTTACAAAAATAGGCACCGGCTCCCCTCTCAGTGCAGATTGGGAGTGACAGTCACATCGGCTGGGCACGGTTGATGAGAGAGGGAGCCGCTGCCCCTGGAGATGGGGAATGTTGCAGGGATCAGACAAACAACCCGCACACACACACACACACACACACACACACACACACACACATACACACACACACAAACACATACACGGCCATTCACGAATGCTCCCGCTTGATGACATTCAAGGCTCCTGCATTTAAGACTGACAATCTTGGATCTCATGACAGTATTTACACACGCTGGACACAAACAGTCTGACACATCAGAAGCTTGCGTCGCCCTCACTGTTGCGTCCCCGAAGTCATCATCATCCCAGTATCATGGAGCTAATTGCTCCGTTTGTGCATGATGTCACAGCGCATAGATCACCCATTGTATGTGTGACATACCCAGCAGGTGGGTGGCTTGAAAGAGGATTTCTCTTACTTTTGGAAACTCACAGGTGACATATTGTTTTGCTCGTAATTTATGCGACACAAACAATACATTTACATTTCCTGTCAACCGATTTATAGTCTGTTTCCTGTGGAAATAAAGCACGGTAATTTATTGTCATTAACGCTCAATTCATTAAGGTCAGATCGACTTTGGGGATGTGACGAGTTGCCTCTCTGTGTTTGCAGTTTGGCATTTAAGCACAGTCATTACCTCACATGCATTAATAATGAACTAGTGTTAAATGAAATGCATTTGTTCACATTATCCAATATACAAGGAGGAATGCCTTCGTCTCTGTAGTTCATTTGTTTAGCAATGTGTAGTAGCAGTGTGTTTTTTTTTTTATTTATATAAATATTCCCGACTCGAAAAATACTTTCAGAGTCATCCATCACAAGTGCAGTCCATCTCACGGAGTCTTGTCTCTCTAAAGATGTATTTCTTTTTTCTATTTATCAACATCAAAAGCCGTGGCCTCAAAAAAACCCACAGTCATCAGAGAAATGTATCACCGAGCGCGTTCTTTCTGTAAAACAGATGAGAGATAAGCCAAACACGAATGATATGCAAATGCAGTCATCTGTTTCCCTCGGCAGGCGACAATCTTTAATTGATTAATTGAAGATGTTTATTTGATTGGTTGCGGCTTAATAATCCACTAGGTTCTTTTTTTCCAGGCTGTTCAGTCTAGGTGCAACAGTGTGTCTGCCACCCCCCCCCCCCCCCCCCCCCCCCCACCCCCCCACCTCCTTTACATATTTTCCCAGGAAGTTAATGTGCTTATTTTTTTCCGAGTTTGAAGCACAGGCAGAACCAATCCCTCAAAGATTTGTGAAGGACTTTGATTGAGATGAGTGGGATACTCATCGCCTCTGACGGACGTAACCTTGGTGTGTGCTCTCTGGCCGCCACTTGAGGAGCACGGGAGACAGAGAGCGCCGGACGCTGGGCGTGACTGATGCCACGGTGCTAACCTGAGCCAGGTTCCTATAGAGCAGCAGCATCAGTATTTAAGGGCCTGGAGAAAACTCATTGAGCAGCTGACTTAACTGGGTTAGACTGCACCCATGGACGAGCGCCATCAAACTGAACTAATTAACAGCTGAAACAACCTTGAAAGCTGCAGACAACAGTGTGTTAGCAGCATTTTTGCCCACCCTCAACCACTCTCATTGCCCCCACCATTCTGACGCGGCCCGCGCTATAGTGCTGCGGTGCTCCACTCGTTTATTTGCACTTGAACAACAGTTACTTTATAATATTTCCTCACCAGCTGAAATTAGGTTTGAAGTAGCTTCACATCAAACCGTTCTGTTGCAAATTGGAGAGGCATAAAAGACAGATAAAAGCAATACATTGTGCCCCTGAAAAAGCATGTTGGTTTGTGGGGTTGGAGACAGGGAAGAGAGGGAGGGAGTAGGGGGGGGAGAGCAGATGCAAGACCAGTTTCAAATAAATGCTCATCACTTTCTGGAATGCTCAGACCCTGCTGAATGGCATGACTCATTTATTTACTTATTTGAATGTTGGCATGTCTGTGTTGCATGTTGCCTCGGAGGGGGAACGTCTGGGCCTTTGACTTGAATCAAAAACAGCAAGAAACGGAAGAGACTCATCAAATTCTGTTAGATTTGAACTCTCATAACACGGGGCCCCGGGGATCCTGTTTGATTTCTTCCTGAATCAGCAAGGCTGCCATTTCCTTGCGAGGGTAGTTTGGTGTGAGCTGCTGCTGGGGGTCAGGGGCCAATTCAACATTATTGAATAATGAATAAATAGAAATGTGTTGCGGCTGTAGCTGATCCCTGTTGTTTCTTCTCCTCTCACTTACCGTGGCAGACAGACAGCAGCTGCGGCCTTGTATTTGCTGTAATGGCCTGTATATATGCAGGGTTTCATATTTCAATCACCGCCACGGCAGCAGAAATAGGTGGTTTAAGATGAAGTTGAAATTGGAAAGTGGCTATCGTGTCTGCATGAGGAAACACATTTGAATCCCGGTGGAGAAGGTGCTTGGCAGCTGCATCTGGAACGCAGTCTGACAAGTCCTTAGGAGCGGAGTATAAAGTTAGAGCACAAGTGCTCCCGCGTCTTTCAAGCCTGAGCCAAATGATTTTCCGGCGGAGGTCGCATCAGGGACATGAGATTTGGGGAAGTATTTCATAAAAGCCTCATAATCAATGATTCATCACTGGAAATATTAATGAGGCATAAATGATGTATTGGACTCTGATGAGGTAGATCTACAATCACATCGTTAAATGTCACCGGTCTGTTCAGTCACGGTAATAAGGTATTTGTAATAATTAATGCTTCGTTTTATTTGGCTATGAAGTCTGTAAGGGAAACAATATGCCAGTGTACATTCATTTGATTGTTGGGAGTTGTTCTGTGAGGGTGTCGGAGAGTTTGGCTCCTCGCTGTCACTTATTTCTGTTCCACTCGCCGCCTCGCTCTCGCTGCTACATTAACTGAATATTCATTATGTGGCTAATAGTGGTGCCTTTGAAGAGGAATGATCATATTTAATTTTCTCGCCTGCGAAGGAACAAGCCAGTAAAGGGGAGCCGTGTAGGAGAGGAGTGCACGGGAAAAGATAAAGGGGAGGGAGCAAGAGAATTAGATCAAGCGATGAATTGAGCGGCGCAGGGGCACGGAGTTTATGGACAGGCGGGGGTGGGTGGGGGGTGGGGGGGGGGCGCTGGGTGAGATGAGTGTCCAGATTACAATATGATTATATCAAGTCTATCTGCCTGATAGCATTGATTGACCTGCACCTGTGTCTCCGCAACTCCACTACCTCTCAATGGCACAGCACAGCGTGTGAGGGGGCTTTGTTCTCACTCCCTGGCGTTGTGCCTCTTCTGTTTGCAAGAGGAGATTCTTTCCTTCTACTCCCCCCCCCCCTTACTCTTGGCGAAAGAGGATCAGATTATGAGAAAAAGGAGAAAGAAAGAAAGAAAAAAAAAGAAAAAGAAAAAGAAAAAAGCTCAACCAGTGGCCGCAGCGGTATTTCTTCGCCCCGGCAGCTGCAGTGCCTGCCTGTGTTTATCGCTTTATCGATTACCATCACAAGGCAGTAATTTGCTGGGACTTGCAGGGACATGATTAAAGATCCGCAAGCGATGCATGGTGGCTGAAAGTTTGGTGCCGGGGGGTGTCGTGTTGATGAACATGCGCTTACCACACGCACACGTAATACACAGACACTGACGCGGCGGGATATAAGCACGGGGTGTTCAAGGGAAGGGGGGGTGGGGCAGGGCGGCGAGGGGGGTGCATTCCTGTCATAGTCATCAATGGCTTTAAATCTCCTGAGCTAACCTTTTAATGCTCTCAGATCCTTATGGCTGGCTGGATAATTGATTGTGTTTGGTCTAATGGGATTAAGAGGCAGCAGTGGCCTTGGCTGGACACAGTGCAGCGATGGCAGCGAGGGTAGTGATTGGAAGATGGAGAGTTAGATAAAGACATAGAGGGAATGGAGTGGGAATTGAATTGAGACATAGGTGTCTGTGTCTGTGCATGTGTGTGTGGGGGGGGGGGGGACGCAGAAAGAGTGAGACGTCGTGGCAGAGACGGAGAGGCAGGCCGGAGACAGAAAAGCAGCAGAGTTGGGAAAAAAGGGAAAAGAGAGGAGAGAGGATGAAAACAGGGTGAATAGCTGCAGGTCTGCTTCTCAGTCCATCCCTAATTAGCTGTACGAGAGAACCAGGGAGCTGATGGTATCCCCAAGTGAAAAGCTTGTTAGCGTAAGAGATGCTATCTGCCGGCTATTGGTTTTGGCTGTGTTTTGCTCGGTGGGTGAGTCACTGGGTCTGCGGTGAGATGAAAGCGGCGGGAAAATGAGAGCCAAGGTGGTGGGGCCCATCCCCCCCCCCTCTTATCACCCAGGATAAAGCCTGTCCTATCCTAACTTATCAACACCCTCGGCGCTCGAGCCTCATCCCCAACACCAGAGCTTGTTTGAATGTGTCAGTTTTGCGAGCCCCCCCTTTCTTCCCTGAATTATTTTTAACTTCGCTCCACACTTGGGATGAGATAAAAGCAGAAGTTTGTGTGGGAGAGTGGTGAGAGGGATGTGGCTGCGGTTAGTGGATTTTTTTGCTGGAGTTTTCACTGACTGCTTGTCGCTCTCATGTTGCAGCCGCTGGTCTGGAATCCCCAGTTCCTTTATGCGGCGCATTGGCTCTATCATGAGTGCACACGCAGCAGAGAGCTGTCATCGTCAGTGCCAGTTTTTAACGTCTACTCCCCCCCTGTAGTACTACACACCAGCAGCCCCTCCCTCTCCATTTATGTATACAGCCAGGCAGCGACTCGTAGTATGAGGGTTAACGGGGTCCGTCATTGGTGGATTGTTGGCTCTATTCACACGCCCAGCCAGCCAGATCATACCACAGATCCAGGTTTTGTCTCCTGTGAATAGAGGGGCTGCCGCAGCCCACCGCCCTTTATACTGGGCCGCGTTTTTCACTTGGTGTGAGAATATGCCAGGTCAGGATAACCGTTGCCCTTTTGGTGGGCGGTGGAAGGCATTTTCCCAGCTGTCTGTGGCGAGGGTGGCGAAAGCTGAAATGTGTTTTGTCGCGAGTGGTGTGTGTTGTGTGGTGCTGGTGAATGAGGAAAACGGAGGAGAGAGAGAGAGAGAGAGAGAGAGAGAGAGAGAGAGAGAGAGCTCAGCAGAGGGGAGAGAAAAAAGGCAAATGAGAAATGTTGGAGTGTGTAGAGCAAGAGTGTCTGCTTATGTTCTGGTGGGAATAGGAGAGAGTATGGGGAACTGCATGGAAAAATCATCATAGTGCATTTGGGAGTCGGGGAAAATGTGTCACCGTGACCTGGCTGTCTGCCTTCTCTTGTCGAGCAGGCGACAGGTGAGGGGTTGCTATGGTTACCTGGAGCAGGGGTAGGGCTGGAGTGAGTGTGGCGGCTCCCCTATTTCACATGTTCCAGTTTTGTTTTAGGTGATGGGTGATATTGTAGCGCCATATGGGTGCAGCAGGTGTTACTAGTAGCGGAGTGCCATCCTCTGCACATCGTGGGTGTTAGAAAGAGCTATCAGTCAGCCCCTTCCCCGCTCCATAGAGAATTCCCAGGGAGCTGTGCTGTCCCTACAAGCGCCAGATGCTGCCTTGGTTTGCTCTGCTGCCCTCTTTCCTCTCTTCCCTCATTCCCAGGCCCACATCAAACACGCGCAGCCCATTTCCCCCCACAGCTCTAAATCTTTTTAATTCCATCATCTGTTGCCCATTGAGGGTAGCAATTTAGTCTTTACGCAGCATTTTACTGTGCCATTAAAAACCAAAATTCAGTGAGGTTGGTGGCCAGGCCCTGTAGCGGAGAGGTGGCCGGTCTTCAATCTGTGTCTCTGTGTCCAACCCCTGACGTTGCCATCTTCTGAGACACATCCAAACCGTAAAAAAGAACGTGTTTGAACAGCTCGGCCTGAGCACATAGAGAAGATATTGCATATCGTGTACACTCAACCACTCCATCAAGATGACTGTCCATGTCATTACTTTATGGGAATGACCACAGAGGCCACACTCCAGCCTTGTAAGGGGCTGCCTGAGTAATTATCAAGAAGGTATTTTACTTTTTCCCCCCCTCTCCGCCGTTTACAGCCTTGTACATGTAGAACTTAGTCACTTCAATATCTGGCAATCGTATAATTTGACCTTAATCAACATCTGGAGCGGAAGGTTATAAGTGCTGCTGCCTGGATTTTATAGACACTAAGTTTTATGCAATTTCCAGCAATTTCACCATTACTTTTACAGTGATTGGAAACTGGCTGTGCTCCGGTTAATGATTTCCCTATCTCCCAGATGGAGAGGATCGCCCACCCCTCAAAACAATGACGTAACAATGACTTGCAAAATAATCCTGTCTCACATAATGATACCAGTATGAATTGTTTACATCATTACAGCAAGCAGCACTCCAGACTAACCTGAAGCCGCCTTGCGCTTAATAAAGCAAGCAAGCTGTTTTTTTCCCTGTACAGAGTCAGGGGTCTCCTGAGGTTGGGTTTCACATGTTCACTCCAACTAATAGGGGGGGTGTTGGTTGAACCAACGGTGGCCCTGTCTAGCACTGTGGCCATTCTCCTCCTCCAAGGTTAGAGAGAGCATGTCATTAGCAGACCTGACCCTGACTCTAAGAGTGATTGGCCTTTCTTAATCAGTGGAGTGCCTTGCAGCAGCAGGGAGTCCCTGTTTAGACGAGAGATGTCCCTCTACCCTGCTGCCCGGCTCACCCTAAGGTGGCGTAGTAAGTTTTCTAATTTTACCAACACCCTCTCAAAAAACGACTTCCTCCACCTAAACAGACTAGATAGATACTTTTTTCTTTAGAAAATGTTGAATTCCCCTTAAATAATACTCGAATACTGATTCGCTCATATCAGTTTAAACACAGCAAAAAGCCCTCTGGAGCGTTCACAAAGCCACAGTATAATACAAGGTCTTATGTGGACTAGTACGCTTCTTGGCAGGGTCACAATGACCGAATGAGAGATCAGTGTCAAGTGTCCCTGGAAGAGGCAGCGCGACTCAGGCACAGCTGATGAGAACGAGTCATAACACAAAGACCAGCACCACCATCAAATATATAAGACGTCATTGATCTATGTTTGCATTCGAGATACGTTTTTTTCATGCATGTCTATCACACGGCATTTACCAGGACAGATGCAGAATAGTAGAAAGAAGATGTTTGTTGTTGAGGGACGAGAACCTCCATTCGTCTGTTTGATGAGATTATTATCTGTAAATAATTCCCGTCCACCTATTTACTCTGGTGTCTCATTGGCGGCGGTGTGTGTGTGTGTGTGCGTGTTTTCCCCCAGTATCGCACGGACAAAGATAAACACCGGTGTTGTTTGCTGGTGAGCTGATGTCAACACCAGTGATGTCACCGTTACGCATTGTAACAAACAAAACCCACGAAACAATGATACGGGATTAGCTGCCCGCCGTTCAGGGACAGCCTAAGGGCAGCGGAGCGATACGGGCCTGTTTAGCGCTCCGGTTTAGCACATCTCGCTGACAGCTGTCTGTCCACATGTCAGCCAGAGCAACAAGCCTAATCCAAGGCTGCATGGCACCTCATGCATACAGCAGCAGTGACAGTAAGGAGAGCAACAACATGTGCCCCCTCCCTCTCAGTCTGAAAATGCTAGGTGCTGGATTATTCCTGGTGTGGCAGATCATCCGTGGCCCTCTCACCCACCGCGTCAGCCTCAGAGGTGGATTAGGGGCCATGTAATCTGACTGTGTGTGGTCACACATGTCAACCATGGGATGTCTCGAGACATGAGTTGGGGTGAATTAGAAATGGCTGGGTAATCCAGGCTGTACAGCATCAGAGTCTTTCAATGCGCTCAACCGCACAGCCACACAGAAACACACACACACACACACACACACACACACACATGTACAATCCATGTTTGTATATTGCACATACACCTGTGGGCTTCCTTGACATTACCTCGCTGACACTACCTCCTCAGTATATGCCCGGGATTCCTGTCACATCCGTCCACGGGCTAGAATCACTTTTAATCACGGTGAAACCAGTGGCGCTGCACAACCTTTTTTTTCTCCTCTACTCTTCCTCTCCTCCGCTCCTCCTCATCACAATGTCAATCATCACAAAGCTGTCACTTTGGATCTGTCTCTGAACTAAACTGTCTCACAGCTAAAGATCCAGACACTCTTGAGAGACTGAGGCAGACTACTCACCGAGACACTTCTCTCTTCAAGATCTACAACTGTTTCGCTCCTCTCTGCCTCTCGACTCTTCCCGACGTGTTTTTTTTTTGTCTTTTTCGTTTCCAACATTTTTTTTTTTTCCTTTTTCTTTTTTCACTGATCTAATTTGCAATATTTCCACATATTAGATGAAGCCTGTACATGCGGAACAGAGTACACATGGCCAGGGAATTGAGAAGTGCAAATAATTCCCTCATGTGGAAAGGCTGCAATTAACTGGGGATGTCAGCCTTTGTAAAATATAATTGAGTTCAGGACGAAATGAACGTCTTTAATCCGGCCGACAGAGCACTGTCAATCAGCGCTCCTTGCATCCCCCAAAAAAACCACTGCCATGCTTGTATATGTCTGTCCTCACCACCAAATATTTGGACACTAATTCTCTGGCAGCTGCCCTCTCTTAATAACGCGCGGGTGACTGGGTGACTTTGCACATGCCGGGTGGGAGCGGGATGCCGTGGCGTAGGGAGAGAGCGGACATCTGTTTTCTCTGCTCGGGCTGGAGATAGCGGTGTGCGATCAGGCATGGTGTCAAACACCTGTGTGATTGAGGAAACATTTTCTCCATTACTGAGCATAAATCGCCTCTTGTGACGTGTGGGATGATATCAACAGGGAATGCAGCTATTAGCGTGGCATGGCTTCACCTCAATTCCAAGGGTCGAGTAACGGTCCGCCACTCAGCTGTGTCCGCAGTCAATAGGCCTCTCCCTCTCCCGTTGGTACCGCGTGTGAATTACCTTTCCCCGTCATTGCAGGGCCGTTCGAGGCATCTTCAAGACACCCTCCTGGAAATGTCAACCATTTACAACACTCAAATATTGCCTGTCATGGCAGAAAAAGATGAGCGTTGACCTTAAAGTGTCTGGATAAATGAGTCCACTTAGAGGAAAATCATTATTTTGTCCTCTTTAATTCCTTCCCACCTGTCTCTCATATAGCGGCGGCTGCTCCAGGCTCTGATCTACGGCCTTTCTCTAATCAACCCTCTTGCTGAGAGGTAAAGGGCCGCGAACGCATCCCTCACAACAGGCCCCTGTGTCTTTGTCCTGTGTGAGTCACACAGTTCAGTTTTTGTGTGTCTAATGATTGCCTTTCAAGGGCCTCCTTAGTGATCCCCACTGACTCCCAACAGGCTCCCATGGAAATGGATTAATTACAGGGCGCCTGACAAACGACTGCCCACAGTCGCGGCCGCTCTGTACACTCTTTTGATTAATCAGCTGAGGACAGAGCCTGGTCACTCAGCACGACCTTATCACCGGCCTGACGCTGTAGCTGTGGCTGAAGGGGCTCCAGTCAGAGATTAATTGAGTTGGACCCTCGTTGCTGCTCACCGCTAACTGACGCTGTCATCTCTGTGTTGTCAACAACAAGCGAGGGCTCTTAGCCGCAGACACCTGTGGACCCGCCTCATGTGATCGAGAAAAAATCTCTCTCTTCCAACTCCTTATCTCTGAGAGTTGTGATCCGTCGGCGGAACAGATTTAAGATTGATCATGTGCACTGTGAACTTGGTTCACTGTGGATTCCTGTGGGTTGTGCGCACCCTGTTGCTGTGCTCTGTTTCCTCTGGGATTATAGAGCAGGTGAATGCACATTATTCTTTGCCGTCTTAAAGCGAACTGGGTGAAATTTACATTGATGCTCTTTTGCGGCTCATTGGAGCGTCATATCAAATGAATACGCTTCTCTCGTACAGGAGAGATTGAAATGTGTTTTCACACACAACTGATGTGCAAATATCTGTCTCAAATATCACTTGTGTGGCTTCAAAGCTTCAGAGAGAATTACTCTGGGAAAATTCTTAAACCCTCTCTGAATTGATCTGTTGTCTGTAACCTTGTTTTCTCTGCCACTTACCTACCATGTTGGTTTTGAAATTAGTTTCTTATCCACTGCTTCAAGATGAAATGCTGAAGTTTGAATAATCATTTAATATATTAAATCTCTGATTTCTGGACTACAGAGAAATACCTGCAGCATTGTTCAAACTGCATAAACCTGTATCATACTATACAACAGGAATACACAGCCTTGTGTATAGAACACATTTGCAAGTAGGTTTGTGAGTTGCCTGTTCCAGGCAGGAATATTGCACCTACATTCCACCGCAGGGCATTGCTGTTCTGCTCTCAAACCTAGCACAGCGCTACACCAGGGGTTAGGGTGGGCTAGAGCCATGTCACAAATCTATGCAGCCCCAGTCAAGCCCCCTCAGGTGGTTTAGGAGGCTATATTTTCTTGTGGCTGCAGTGTGGATAGTTTTCATTTACATCTGAGGTTGTGACAGACATTTGTTCTGTAACCAAGGCACCGCAGTGAGCCTGTATTCAGCGGTGAACGTTTTTCTTGTTTGCAAAAGAAATATACTTGGTGATGATAACCGTTGTGGCCGCACTTTTTATATTCCCGATTTAAATTTCTGGTTTTGTGATAGTCTTTTCCCGAAACATTATTACAATTGCACTGTTATCTTGTTATGATAATGGCATAAATGCACTTCTTTTTATTGTGTTTTTTGGATGTGTTTGTGGAATGAATTGTATACTGCATGGGCACTGTCCGGGGCTTTTGGTTTGTTGAATATTCTTTGGCCAAATTCAATTAAAAACGATATCTATATCGAATGTTCTGTGTGCCATATGTGCCTTTATGGGGAAAACTTCCTTTAAAAGTTACTCTGCTCTGAAAACAATTTTTTAAGCCGGATGGATGTGCGTGTAAAGTGGAGACGCGTTTTGCGCAACGTTCTCATAATATAGGTTCCTCTTAAAGACAATATAGATGGGTTGCTGCCTTAAAGGGGCTTAGGGTAAGTGTGTTTGCAGGGAAGAGAGAAGGTGGATGAGCGAGGGTTGGTGGAGCGAGTGCTGGGCATGCGTGATCCCCTTCACCAGGTTCCAGATCCACAGGCGGGGGGGAGAGCACTGAGCTCTCAGTCAGCACATCACATGAAAGCACCGGGCTTTGCGGGATTGCAAACTGAGAGTTGATTTTTTTTCCCTCATTTGTTTCCACCCCCCCCCCCCCCCCTGTCGGTGAGGACAGGTTTTCTGCCATTGTGAGGCACACACAATGGAGTCCTACCATTATCACAGCTGTAATCTACCGTTAGAGTTTGTCTCCCTCCAAAGTGTTCGATGGCTGCGGGACAAAAAGCCTCCGAAACAGACAGTGTGTCCTGGTGCAAACAACAGGGCGGATCATCGTTCCAGCTTAAACCAACAGCTTGTAAATTGAATCCTGTGGCATACAGTCAAGTTTACAGTGTTCAGTGGAGCTTCGCCACTATCAACCAGCCAGCAGAGCCCCGAACCGACCCCGAGGATCAACAACACCTGGCTCTCCCCTTGTTGATCACGGGCACGCATCCAATCCAAATAAAAGTATCTGTGTAGCTGTGGCATTCTCACGTGAGGCCTGATCCGTGCCCGTCCGCCACATTATTTTAAAAACATCGTAAACAATGCTTTTGCCTCATGTTTGCAGGGTTATTGTCTGTGTCAGATGTTCTGCATTTTACCTTTTTCCAGGGTTCGGTCTAATTCACTGTTCTCTATTGTGTCTGCATCCATTTGTCGGTTTTTGTTCCCTTTGTCAAAGGGTATTATTGACGCTAATGGGCTTAGATGCCGTACACGATTGGAACTGTCAGCCTCTGGATTAAAAACATAAAGGCCAGTTGATTTTTTTCAAGTATATGTGTGTGTGTGTGTGCTTGTATTTGGGGGACAAACTGCTACTTTTTGCGCATGTGTGCATGCGACTTTACCTACGCTTCAGGTGGCTCGTTGTCGGGGCACGCTCGCGACAAATATCCAGTCGCATCAGAGAAATTATGGGCGACAGCAATCACTTTACATTCCCGGAACTAAGCAGATGGGGCGTGCTATAGAGTGAAATAAACACACCGCTGAGTGTAGCGCTGGTAAACTCGAGCCAGCTCTGGGAGGAAGGGGCACAGGAGGGAAAAAAACATGGAGAAAACAACATTTGGCAGAGCTTAGTTCGGGGGGGTTGTCCACTGTGTTGATGGACTTAAGGTAGAGAATTCATCTGATGATCAGAGTAAGACTTGTCCCTAAAACTTTGTCATCCGTTTATTTCAAACACGTCCCTCAATCTGCTCTCCACTCTTCAAATGTCTTCTACATTAAGTGTGTTGTGGTCAAATAGGATTATGGAGAAGTGGACCACATATGGCCTGTGCTGGTCCCCATCCCTGTCAGGGGATGTAATCCCACACCCCCCACCCTGTTCTGCCCTGCCTCATTATCAGATGGCCAGCTTGTGTATTAGTATTATGCCACATAGCAACACTATCAGCAACCCTCTCTCACGTCGGACTATCCTGGAGATGTTTTTTTTTTTAATAAGTTAACTGTCATCTTTTCTTCCTTTATCTCCCCCTATTTTATGGATGACCAGGAGGTTTGATATAGTATATTTGGGGGAGATTGGTGTAACCGAATGGACTTGCAAGGAGATTACAGTGGGCGAAGTAGAACGACAACAATGCACGGATTACAGGCAGGATTTGTGTGAGGAACACATGATATCCTCTCTCATCCCTTTATCAGATTGTCCGCGATGGCGAGGCAGTCGTGTCGGGGGCCAGGGAGGAGTAGGTTTGAATTCATCAGGACACGGCCAGATCAGGACATAAAGTGATGATAGCGGCTCATGATTCAATAGAAAAATGATCTGACAGTCAGACGAGGCGGCGATCTGGAAAGTCTATGTAATAAAGTAATGTCAGATTATTTTTTTTTAAACAAGAGAATGTATTTGCAGGGTTGACTGGATAATTGCTACAGTCTATGATTCAACTTGACTTGATCCGTGGATTTCTGTAATTACGACACAATAGCGTACTGTAGTTGAGAAGTGCAATGATTTCATGTGCAGCGACGCTTGTTTCTGAGCAAACAGCTTTCTGTAAATGTATCTGAAAAACTAAGATTTTAAAATAAAAAAATTGTTTTACTTTGTTCCCGAGAAAGACTACAGGATAATTTCAGAAAATTATCCCAGCCCCCCAAAAAAAAGAAAAAAGTTCAAGTGATGAACCTCTGTAGAGGCCGATGAGTCAACAAAAATGTGGTACTTTGCTTCGGGAGACAGCTGTTCGTTTCCTGTTTCCTAGCGACAGTTAAATTATTCTTCTTTTTAAATAATGACTGCTGTTGTTCTTTGAAGTTAACTAAGAACATATTATGTTAACCATGGAAATGATGGTCCACTAATCTCAACAAGGTTGTTATTTTAACCCCAGACTAAATGAATTTGTTTATTTTAACGCAATCTACGCACTTTCCTTTAACCCAATCCCGGTGTTTTGTGCCTAAACGTATCCAAACCATTGGATATTTTAGTGTTCTGTAAATAACTGATGAATTTGGATAAAACACGGATAAATTAAAACCCTTCTTTCACTAGCATCAGATCAGAAAATGGTTAATCTAGAAGGCCGCTACAAACAAATACATTTCATGTTTAAAATGAAGGTTTCGCATCACCGTGATTTCTTATAATCCAGGCAAGTGTTGGTCTCACTTCAACCAGTACTCTGTCTTTAATTTTAAAAGTAAATTTTTTCAAATTAATTTTTTTACGAAATAGCAGAATATTTTTTGTCCAAATTCGACCATCTGTTCAGCAAATTCCATTACTGACTGACCATCACCATTTGCATTTAACAGGGAATTTTTTTTTATCGGCAGCCCGACACGGACCCCGCTGTTCTTGGTAGAATTCCAGAGAAAAGCGTTAGAGATGAGATATTTATATAATTTATTTTTTTACCCTAAAACCACAAATGTTCCAGTGGATATGAAACAATCCACATGAAACAGGAGAAAACCAAAAAAATATGGGACCTTTAAAAATATTTTTTCAGGTTGTTTATTCAAAGAAACTCTCATCTCCAAACAATTTTTTTGAAATAGCTGTAATGTAAATCAAAGCCTTTCTTGTAGTTAACGATTAAAATGCACAGAAACAACCTGTATGGTCCTTTAAGAGAACCCGAGATGCATTTTTGCTGCAGTGAAGTCGGCCACATACTTAATGGGAGTCTCTGGAATCTCAGTGGTGAGGGAGTTATAATTTAACCTATACGGACAGAAAATCTATTCTTTTCCTCCCATGAAGCTGTAGGCAAACACAGAGCAATCAACAACATGCCCTTTACCTATAGTTATCTGTACTGACCGAGGGGAAAATGAATACACAGTTCGCCGCCGCAATATTTATCGTGTGTGTCCAGGAGAAGCAAACTCAAACAGCATCAACAGCCGACGAGGTTGGCTCCATCGCTATTCAGGCTGATGCACCTTATTACAACGCTGTCCTCCCACGCCAATCTCTCCTCTTCCCCCCACATGTCTCCTCTAAATAGCCCCGGTATACAGGCTTGCTATGCATGCAGTAACTGTAAAGACAAAACTCTAAAGGGACGAAAGCGAGAGGACCAACTGAGGAAGGCGAAGGAGCGGAAGGGATAATAGAGTGACGGGAATGGGGAAGGAAACGGATCGAACAAGAGGATGCCATGACAATTATAGGCAACAGAGCCCCTCACGTCAAAGTGGAACTCTATTTCTGGGAGCTGTCCATTCTTCCAAATGTGAGACAGTAAATACCTTGTTTCTATCTTCCCCAGACGTCATTGTGACCGCCTGCGCCACAATGGAAACCCTGATGAGGAGCACATGCAATTGCTCTCTCTTAATAAAATCTCACAGTTCCCATTACACCGGAGCACAATGGGCTTCTCGCCTGGCCACTGATTGAGTTCCTACTCTCCAGGAGCTATAATAGCAGCCAAGCCACTCCCTCCCTCCCGCCACCCTCACCCATTTTACCCTGCGTCCCTTCCTCCACCCACTCCAGCCCTGTGTCCGTCTCCTTCCCCTGCTCCGGCTTCGATTATTTTTTTTCTTCTTCCTTTTAAAAGTAAGATCTTTTCACTCAATGCCCACATCCCTCCAGTCCTCTCCTCTCCACCTTATTTCCTCCCTTTTCTTCCCATCCTTGCGACATTTCCCCTCACACAGAGGAAAGAGTGACAGCGACCTGGTTTCTTGGCTACTATCGATCTGATCGATAAGTGGCTACTTTTAGAGTGTTACCCCATCTGATTGATGCGAGGCACACCTTTATCAGGACAGACTTAGTGGCTCGGGGAAAAAAAAGAGTCTGTCAGGGAGCGGTGCAGATTATGAGGGATTTTGAGGAGGTTTGCTGAAAGGGTCACGAGGCACGCTGGATTCCTTTCCTGGAGGAAAAGGGCAAGAGGTTCTCAGAAGTGGGTTAGGTTGTGGGAAAAGGGATTTATTGTACTTTATTCTGTTAAGGAACTGTGGCCAAAGGAAGGACACGACTGACAAATGTAAAACCTAACATGTAACTGACCTGTCTATGGCATTGGATCGAGACAGGTTGGTTATATGTTTAAAAAAACAACTAGAGTGCATACCTACACCAAGCTATATCCCCTTCAATTCCATCAAGCAGCACCAAAATCCACAGACAGCATGAATTGTCACCTGGGAAATGTGCAAAATAAAAAAATGGATCTGCCCCCTGATTAACACCAACATTTAACAGGTTTTTCTCTGACACATATCACATCCTTCCACCGATAGCTTCATGGAAATCTGGTCAGTTGTTCTCATGTAATCTTGCTCACAAACCAACCAACAAACAAACAGAGGGAGGTGAAAACATAACCTAAAAATTACTAAGTCAATAAGTCCAGCATTGTCCATGAATACAAATCTTTCCCCTTAATTAAACGATATCATGAAACCATCTCTAAAATGGTGAAATTGTTTTAATGTTCCTGAGGAATTAAGCCAGAACATGACCCCACATGACCTTTCCGGCTTTTTTAAGAGTGTGGTTTTGGTGCTGGAATGCAGCAGTGGTCGGAGTGGCCGTGTGGTTACTAGAAATGAAAGGATGAGCACGAAACTGGGATTTGATTTATTAATTTCTAGCGACTCACGCCCACTTTGAGGTCCTTCGCAGCACAGCCTCCGTCCACTTTGTAGTGGATCAAAGAGCAAATTTTCCTTTCCATGTTGACTTTTAATGATACAATCAAAACCTTACGAGAGCACATGCGCGGCGAAGCTACAGGCAGACACACGTGCTTCCACAATCTGACCTGCTGCATAAATACACACAGGAGTAAATAGACAAACAAACACACACATACCTCCTCGCAGGTGGTAACCCATTAGAGACCTTTTGATTAGCTGTTTTCAAGATGTGAGTCAGGTAAACCGTGGCACTCCCTGCTGCTGTGTGATGCTGGTAAAGGTCAGCAGCTGGTGGCTCCGCTCCTGTCGACACCACACTCTCTCCGCGAGCCGAGCTTGGACACCCCGGGAGGGAGGACAAAAAAAAATAAACACATGAAAAGCTTGTATTCACTTGCTGGCTTCATGTGGAGGCCACACATGTATGCTCCAGAGAAAACATATTGACTTCTGAGTGGCTATAAAATAAATACAAAAATAAAATAGGAAAAAGAAAGAAGAGAAAAATGGGATGTGCTATTTTATGCCTTCCACTTTTTTTTCAAATAAAAAGTATGGCTTCCAGTATCACTTTTTTTCTGGCAAGGACAATTTCACATTTTTAAACTTGTGTGAAAGTGATGAGCGGAGATAGAGAAAAAGAAAAAAACTGTGTCCAGTCCACTGTTTAACTTCATTGAATCTGTTTCATGTAGGTCAGAGCTCTTGGTGCAGGCTTACTCTCACTCGGATACTCCACAGGCCTGACATCAGCTGCTTATGTCATATTCATTTCATATGGACTATTAGATGGGCAGCCTCAGATGTACTTTGTATTGATTTTTTTTTCTCTGTGTTGTGTTACTTATATTTGCTCCGGTTGGCTGACTCGCCTGTGTGTGAGGGGACTGATACCATAAAGATAAGGGTGTCAGATCAGTCGGGTGCCATGCTTTATTTCCCCCTCGACAAATCCGCCGAAGTTTTCACATCTCATCCGCGCACCGTGGTGACAGCCCGACAGGAGGGGTCCAGCCCGACACACTGCAACGACAGACAGCTCACGCTGACAATAATGCCACTGTTGCTCACGCTGACAAGAGCCCATCCTTTCTCATTTCGTTGAGAGGGGATACGGCGAGAGGGAAAGAGGTGGGGGGACAAAAGAGAGGGAGGCTGACTGGCATCCAGGCGAGGAAAACAGACCAATTTATGTGCTCTAGTCTGTCTGTCACCACGATGGAAAGTCCTCAGCAACACCCTTCCTCTGCTGTGCCGGTAGACTGTCAGACAAACATAGATTATACAAACAATGCCTGTAAGCAACTTAACAAACTTTCAGAATAGATATAATGTAATCGATACAAGTTAATCACTCGAATTAAATTAAATGCCCTTGATAACAGGACAGCTCACCAGTCTCTATGACAACTCGTGTGGAGCACATATCTCCGCCAAGGCCCGAAATTCCCTTTAAACTCAAGCTGCACCAAATTACACACACCCATGGATATCAGTCCCCTGAATATGCTCGATTTGTTACATCAGGATCCATGAAATCGAAAATGTCAGTGGAAAAATCTTGTTCACAACTAAATTTACCTCTTTTTGAACGTTCATTCTGACTTCTTAAAATAACTTGTGTTTAAAATGAGCACGCAAATCAAATTTTCACCTACATATGCATGGGGATGTTTACATGTAGTCGGCAATCGACACGCAGCTTTCTGCAGAAGTATTTTGGCACAGCTGGTTTTTTCGCACCCACATCACAAATCCGAAAGACAAATGATTTCCTCTCGTGCTCAGAAAGTATGTCAAACTCCCTCCAGTGAAAAGCTGCCAAACCTATGAGTGATTTCATACCTCAGTAAAAAAGCAAATAGTCTGTTATTGTGTTAGAACGTGGGTGTGTGGCTCTTGGAGACCGATGTGGCTTCATGCTGCACGTATAAGTTTGACTAGAATTTTCATATTTGGGGTTTGAGCTGTTAATCCAATCTCAAATATGAGATCACATCTGTGACCTCCACAGGAAAAAACATTATTACTTTTTTCGCCTCAACATAAGCCATGTTTTTCATGTTTTTTGCTATGACGACACAATATCTCTACAATGATTTTTCTCTTCACAATTGCTTGAATTAGACGTCAGTACTGGAAATACATAAATAAAAAAATAGCAGACTCTATTCTTCCATCGACCAACTGTCCAGTCTGCCTTATGCTGCTGGGATGCGATTTGTCAAGACAACAACACAAATATATGCCGTACAAAAAAGAGTATTGAGTGAGCGAGTTCCTGTTTTTGTGAGGAATCCCAAAAGTGTTAAATACACGCAGGACAGCGCTGCACAGCCGACTTGACTACTCAACATAAAAAAAAATTAAAAAATGACATTCCCTGTCTGATATGCATTGGATTAGATCCGAGTGGATTAGAGGGGATGTGGAGGCAGGTTGGTGAGAAGAGATCACCTAGATTGAAGAGGGATTTCTAGCACTTCTAAATGAGATATGGGCACGCATTCAGAGATAAGAAGCCACATATGAAAATGGGTCAATTGTTCTGAAGGTTTAGCTTGTGATTAAGAAGATTACGTTCCACCAGTGAACAACAATGGCAGAGTCAGACGGCAGCCCAGTTGTACTTACCCCACTCCGTCAGCCTGGCTGATCCCCATTCTGTCCTTTCACCGCGCAGCATTCAGACTTTCATGTTTTGAGCGATGGGACTTAAGTGCTGAGGCTGTGCTTGTCAGGCAGCAGATTTTCTGCAGGAACAGAACATAACAAAGCAGAGAATAATTTGACTCATTCCCGGACCAAAGGCTGTTTTGATGAAAGTTTATGTGGGTGTGTTTCTGGTCCTACCACCTCATCCTCCATTTTTCAGAGGAGAGTGATTAGAGCATGGGCACTTAGGCCGGAGCTAGTGGACCCGGTATTGATTGATCAAACCTGGCCATTCAGTCCTGGAGAAGAGGGAGGGTTTCCACACGGGCCTCTATTCCTCTCTAATGAAAGGGAGGCAAAGCTTGCTGCCCGCTTTGATCCTGAAGGGATTAAAAAGTCTGCCCGATGTACCGCTGAGCAAGATACACAGCTCTCCGCTGTGGAGTCTGAGGCTGGGTCAGTTCACGGTGGGGCCGGGAGATCTGATTCACTATATGGTCAAACTAACCCCTTGCTATCGCCACGCTTTGATCATCAGCATCATCACTTGCACATCGAAAATCTACTTTTGTTTTCTCCATTCTGCCGATTTACGAAGATATGGGCTGAGCCACTATCTCCTCTGTCTCTCTTTGATTCTCATTTCCTCCCCGAAATCGCATTTGCCGCTATTACGAGTTTCCTGTGTGTGTGTCGTCTTTTAAACCTTCCACTAACGGCAGCAGATCTGAGGTTTTTGACAGGCCTCTCTTTGCAACACGGGAGGCAGATTAGAATCAATAAGATCATTTTGATATGCTCAACGGCGCCTTGGACAGCAATTTGAAGGAGGTCCCGAAAAACACTAATAAACTTGAAGCCACGCTTTCAATAATTGAAGCTGATTTTCTCGGAGAGAAAACATTTTTTGAGCGAGCTGGTGAGGCGGAAGGCTTTGATACAGCCTAGAAGCCTTCATGAAAGTTTTAGATGTAGAGAGAGTAATTGACATTTTTCGCAAGTTGGCAGTCAGAACCACATTCGCTTTGCCAAGTGGGCCCTCAAGTTTTGTGCGGTTGGTTTCTTTCTTTCCCTCTGTCGCTCAATCTCTCTCTCTCTCACTGATGCACACACACGCGCACACGCACACATACAAACAGGTCGGCGCACACACACACACCCACACACACCCACACACACACACTCACATACGCACACTTTCTGTCCAGTGCATTTTCAGTTTGATCTGTTTTATGGATTTCTCTCACAGCTCAGTTGAGAAAAAAAAAAATTCAATTAATTGAGCCATGCTGTGAAATATCTATCAGATGAGGATACAGTCATTTTTCAGAGTGTGGACGCTGCATGATGCATAGAGTGCAAAACACGAAACCAGGGTGGAACAGTTGATTTATGCACATATCTTCCTGATTTATCTGCCCTGTTTCACACACACGCACACACACACACACATGCGCGCACAGTGAGGCAGGCGCTTCAGGTGATGAAGCAGTCGTCAGGAAGTGAGGTCGAGCGGGGGCAGCGGACGGCACTGTGATATGCACAGTGACATGTTGCTCTAGCTGCTAACCATATGCACTTGTTGCATGCCCTTGTGAGGCCACTGTTTGTGGAGCCTTCCAGCAGTTTAGAGTGGTCTGTTTGTGCTAAAGCCAGCCACCAGGGGGTTGTTGATTGCCGGGTTAACACACACACACACACACACTTTCCCCCACATGCATGTTAGCACAGAGGGCAGTTGTTAAAGAGACACTGATAGCCGCTGGCAGAAGCTGTAGTTCAGTCTGATCGCTCTCTCCAGGAGCATTGTGCATGTGAGAGTGAAAACACAGCAAGTGCCATTAAAAGACAGACAGAGAGAGAGAGAGAGAGAGAGAGAGAGAGAGAGAGAGAGAGAGGGATCAAGCCTCTCTCTCGGCCCCAACTTTCTCCAACTACCTTCTCATTAGGCTGGAGACCGGCGGAGCTGCATGAGGCCTGGTAACTGCCTGCCTGCCCGACACTGGAATGTCTGACATTATCGGCTATTTATCTGAAGTTGCTGAAGTCATCAATGCACTACCAGGCATCAATACATCAATAAATCATCGTTCACTCTGGGCGGCCTTGACTTCTATAGCTTCCTGCCGCCCCGACACACTTTTATATACTCCATTTTATTCACTTTTTATGTGCGGGGTTGATGTATTTTATCGAGCTAGTTACTACAGAACATAAACTAGGGATTACAACCCTGTGCATAAAGAGAAATCCGCCCCCCAGAGAGAAATGGAAGCAATCTGTTTTTAATATACCCTACTTCTCATTCTCTTCACCGCTACCGCGCTTCACTTTTCGTCGCTCAGCCTGCTTTCCAATGTATGCAGAAACTGAGCAACATTGTTTTTTTTGTTTTTTTTATTATCTAGAGAATTTGCCTGGCCCTCTGACTCCTCCAAGTTTTTTTCTATTTTTTTTTTTGTTACCTCTCTACCTGTTAAGACTCCAGAAGCAGATGCTGTTATCTCCAAGGCTTTCAACAGCCTGTCACATCCTCTAGCTGCTCCCGTCTTCAAAAGCTGTCTCCCACTACCTTGCTGGATGCACTCCCTGCAGTTCCTGATACCTGCTGGGAGGCACAGCCGGTGATGTCAAACTTGGATGACTCGGGGGAAAAAAAAGAAAAAAGAAGGAGGAACCAACACAAGGGTCAGAATGATGGAAGGGAAGAGAAAGCATATGAGTGAAAGAGTGAGGGGGTGCCGCTGCAATGAGGTTGTAATTTTTTTTGTTCTGTTTCCAAAGCTGACTTTATTGATTTTTCTAACCTGAAACACAGTCACAGTAGAACCTTCCATCGTCCTATAGATTGGTATTGATTGCCTTGAGGCTCTCTTGTCCTGTAAATATTTGCAAGACTTTATTGATTCCATTAGTGGCTGGCTGCTATTTGTGACAATGGTATGGATGGTTGCTGTTGGTAAGATTAAACTAATGCTGAGAGGCCGGGGCCTTTTCCACTGCACATTAAGGTTGTGTTTCACATGTGCATCGTTGTATACGACCTGTCCCTGCAGCCATTATGAGGTAAATGCTCACCTATACTTGATATGTGTGGAGGGTTTTGAAAGCTATTTATGATGTTGATATACAGAACAGGCTCACAGCCATTTCCATTAGTCGGTTTATGCATCTTTATATCATAGCCTATATGATTCTTTGCGTAAAACCACACTCAGAGGATGGCAGGGATGTGTTTTATTGGAAGGTGTCAAGGGCCCGGCCTTGGATGTGACCCTTGGTAGCAGAAGATGATTTCCGCATGGTGGGAAGGAAGGGAGGAGGCCACTGCATTAAAACAGCTGAAGTTTCACACTCATAATGCTCATATAGGGGCCACTGACGTATGGCGGATATAGACTGTGGGTGTTTCATCTAATCTGAGGAAGCAAGGGGCCGGGAGAGTGCTGCTTAAGAGCACAGGGGAGAGCGAGGTGGCCCACGCACTGCTGCTTTGTTAATCCACATCTCCTCAACCCCCCCGTCCTGCATATTCTACTGTTGTCTCAGGAACACAAAGACTATTTTCAGGCAGCCAATCCATGGCAGAGTGGGGGAAACTGCAGCCCTGCATGCCCCTAAAAGCCTTCATGACTTTTTAATCGGTGGCTCAGGGCTCTGCGTCCGGCGGTTGGAGAGTGGACCCCTCTGCCAGAGCTCCACTCCACGGAGGGATCAAATCCCCCCCGCTTGAATCTCGGGCCTGTCAAAGCAGTCAGGCATGGAGGCAGCGGATGAGTGGCATCTGAGAGATATGAGAGAGAGAGAGAGAGAGAGAGAGAGAGAGAGAGAGAGAGAGAGAGAGAGAGAGAGAGAGAGAGAGAGAGAGAGAGAGAGAGACAAAGTTGGCAGTGGAAAAGAGCTGTTTGCGGGTTGAGAGGGGTGGATGGTGGGAGGGAGCCAGGAGGGGATGTTTGTAAAGGGAGACAGAATTTATGTGAAACTGCTGAGAAGGAATAGCCCTGTACCAAAATAGCAATTTCTGAGGTGAGAAGGAGTTTGTACAGTTGAGTTAAGAGAAAAGTGATGTGTGTGTGTGTGTGTGTGTGTTTGTGTGTGCGTTTGCGAGTGCATGGTACGCTCAACACAACATTTGGAAGTGATGGATTGTTACAGCATACCAAACAGAGTAAGAAAGGTGGGTGGTGGATTCTATTGGAGAGCTGGAAAGGTTTTGTGATGAATAATAGTCATGAGTGAATTGGTCATTGTCAGAGCCCTCCAGAGCCTATTGAATGAGCAGGGCGAGGGTTTTACAATGAGCTTCAGCCATGAAGATCAGCCTGTTGGGTCGTAATAGATGGAAAGTGAGTTGATGGAGGCAGGAGCCACAATAGATGAGGCTAGCTCTCACCACTGGAGCAGCATTTGTCTGTGGGGAAATGGGCCACAGGAGAGACCTGTGTTCTTCCCACACACTGTGCGGAGATCAAAGAGCAGTATGGATGCATTTGATGATCGCACACACACACCCACACACACGGTTGGTGCACCACAGGTACACGCACACATACAGTAAGACGCGCGGCATAGTAAACATGCAGCGCGGGTAGCGTGCCGGCTAATGATGCCGTGTTGACCTATCGCTAATGATCCCCCTCTACTCAACTAGGAACATGATGAGCTTTGATCTGCCTGTCATTACGGGACTATGGAGTACATGCGCGCCCCTTTAATCTGATGAAGAATTCAAATATACACGGATCAACTCACCAGAGAGACACATTGACACACATTTAGAAGCGGGTACTCGCATATGAGTAATTATAAATGCGGTCTCACATGTGAAGACAGAAGTAAACAGCTACTGTACACAAAAAAGACATGAGTGTACAAGACTCGACCTTGCAGTAACAGTGATTTTGCATACACACACACACACACACACACACACACACACACACACACATTTGCATACATGCAGGAAAGCGCAAAACCCTCAAATCCATGACAGAGATTAAACATGTCATTTACTCTCCCTGGTAAAAGAGCAGCAATAAATAAAACAGACGATTTATTAATATCCAGAGTTGTAATCCATTGCATTATATGTGTATTAAAGCACATTACTTACCATGACATGGTGAGCGTTAAAGTGCTTCTAATAAAATTCTTAAGTGCCTACAGGCATTTCAAAGCAGCGGCAGATCTCGGCGCAGCATCTCCTCAGTGTCTCACTAATGGGACTGATGTAAATATGTTCATTTGTGAATCTTCCCTCCAATTTAGCGCTGCTCATATTGTAGATGAAGATTATCCAGGGATTATGAGGCTGGATAGAAGAGAAAAAAAACGCTATTTGATGTGTATTTATGCACGGCTTATAGATGTAGTAATAAGGAATTAGGTCCCATCATGGGTGGAAAATTCAAACGTGAAAAAAAAAGCGTCAATCCCACCCCCCCTCCATTTGGCTCCCAGTCAGGTTGTCATTTAGTGATATTCATTTCCAAAAGTGGAAATTTAACAGACGTTTATGATGCAAATCACAGGCTATAACTCCATGTGGCGTGGAGGACCGCATTAAGCCTTCAAATCACTCATGCTGTTGCTTGGGCGCCAGTTACATTATGATCGTTTGCACATATTTCAACGCGTGATTGCAGCCAACAGCAGTCAATACCACCACTTTGTAGGTCCTTCCAAGCGGAGAAAGTTCAAAGAATCACCAACATGTTTTTTTTTCACATCGATGTGTAAGAGCAGTGGTGGGAACATTTCAATAACACAGCAGAGAAAAAAATCGCTCTCGGAATACATTAACGTGATTGGCGATGCTGTTCTTATTTAAATTTATGTAATTTCTAACGATAACCTCCAGGATATACCTGACATTGTGTGAAGACTAAAATTGCTGTGGTTGTAATTCCATTTTCTTTTTTTTTTTTACATAAAGAGCTCTTGCATATGTATAAGACTGTGTCAGAAAATAGAGCTAACCTTGGTTTTTACTTTACTTACACTTTTCCATATACTCCACGTTCTTCTGCATATGAAACAGGCCTGTTGGGGCGGGGGTGTGGAGAGTTAAAGGTTTGAATCCAGGAGTGGGTGGGGTGGATTTTTTCCCTTTTAGCAAGATTTTTTAAATCCAATTCAAATGGAACAAAGCAGGACCCATGCCAACACCACTGCAGCAACACCGGGAGCAATGTTAGCTTGAGTGCAAGCTTAAGAAAATAATTAGGAAAACATGATTAACCTCATATATTAGATAGCATTTTTGGCCCAGGACTCCAGCCCGCAGTTGTGCCAGTGTTATGATAGGTATTGATTATCAAGGCGTATGGTTTTCTTGTAAGGCAGCTTGCAATTTTTAGATCACAATCTTTAAAAGCCGAAACGTGGACGTGTTACATTAATCAGGAACAACAGAGATGACAGAAGGGAGAAGGGTGATTAAGTGGCCGATATGAAACAACTGTATTGTATGAGAGATTTTCCAATTTGATATTTTGAGATTACTAAGAATAACGTTCAAAATGTTTTGGTGTGGTCCGTCAGAATAAGTGTGTAATCATTATATTTTTCAACTCTCAAGCGTGCCTGATTTCATAGCATTCGCGTAGGACGTCATTAGGCACACCCGGTTTTAACAAGTTGTGTTTCTCGCACTACAAGCATTTGTAAAGGATCATGTGGAGCGAGCACAGCCATTATAATCGAGATGACCATTGTGGTGTGAAGTCGTGTAAGGACCACCCAAAACGCTACCATTAGCATAATGTCAGATCTGTGTCAGTGCCATGTCGTCACATAGTGTACTTCAGAGTAACAGACAAAAGGAGTCCTGTCTGTGTGGGTGCCGTGGAGGTCAGAGACGTGGCCTGGTGGGATGTTGGAGAGGAGGTCGGCAGCTTTGAGGTTCTATAAAGGAAGTGGTTTTTAGGGTGATGGGGGCGGCTATCACGCCATCAGCGAGCAGGACTTGGTGCTCAAACATGGATGATGGGAGAAAATAGTGGTCAGAGGGCCTCTCTGTAATGTAGTGGAGAGAGGCAGTTATGTGACAGGCTCCATTCTGTCAGCTCTCACACTCCAGAGGGCCACATTAGGAACAGGGACTCTGTGCTCCTGCCGGCTGCCCTGCTTACAAAGGTGATGATCCTGCAATCCTGATCCTCGCCCAAATATATATTTTTTAAAAAAGAACATACGCTGCATTGACACCAGAAGAAGGTGTCCGTCTTATGCAGAATAGGTAAATAAAGCTCTGCCAACACTGATTGCTAGTCACGTCTGGGCCCAGAGGAAAAGAGGCCGACAGACAGGCTGGCCGCGTAAATGTAATGAAGGGATATAATAATTCTTTTCTCTGTCAGCTGCTCTCTGCCATTAGCATTTACTGCCAGCCCCTGCCACTCACTGCTTGGCGCCTATGCACTCTGCCACACTGATAAGAATCACAATCACCAGCCATTCCGCACGCATATATTACAACGGCAGGCGGCCCGATACCTCGCACCTAGCAAAACATTATTAGCATGCCGCTGGTATCTCTCCAAATTCAGAGATTCAAAGGGATCGACCGTGGGGGGTGGTGGGCACGGATGGGACACGGCAGTTGGAGACCATGCATTTTGCCCGATAGTATTCTGGTGTCGGTATCTAAAAAGACAACCAGTCGCAAACACACAAAGATGAGGGCATCCACGCACTCTCATGCGCATAGAGGGAAACACCTGCACCTGCACACCCTACAGTGGAGAAAGGAGAAAAGGGAGCACACAGGTGTTGAGGAATTTTTGACCGTACTACTACTGTACAGGAGAATAGTGCCTGTCTAAATTCCACAGATACTCCCTTCTCTCTCTTAGCAGTACTCAGGGTCAGGTTATAGATAAAGGGCCAACAAACAGTACATTGTAGTGTCTACGATCGGGGACTTTTATATCTAACTCAGGTGCGCCAGACAGAGAGGCACCAACTTCAACTCTCACCGACTTTAACTGCTTTGTGTATTTTGTCACTGGCAAGACGTAAGGACACAATGTGATTCAGGAATGCATATACTAGACTTTACTGTCTAATAGGATGCGAACACCTACATAGAGAGTGACAGCAGTTCTGGCCATTCATGGATGTGCTGTCGGAATGGGTGACGCAAGTAGAAGAAGATGCTGTGGAAGACCTCGTGAGACTTGGGGGTGACAATTGCTCCTGTTACTCTGTTGACGTTTGTACATTGTTCCACCTTCTGGTCTCCTTGATGCATCAAGTCTACATTAAAACCGTCTGCATAAGACATCAGCTGCTGCCTGAGTTCTCCTTTCACCAGCTTCCAGAAAACTTCCTTAACAACAGGGTTTTTTTTTAAAACGTCAAGAGCAAAGATGATTCTCACAAAAGTATAGAAGTACAGCTCTATCTCTACGTCAATGGTGGGAAAGGAAAGATCCCGATTCCGTCTGGTGCATCAAGCAATTAAATCCAGACCCTGTGTGATAGATACATCTTCATGGAGAATCCCACCGAGGTCCCAGGATGGACAGGCATGCAGCGCAGCATTGCAGGTGCATCTGATCATCTCCATCTCAATGCGTGTGAAGTAATGTTTCCCCACCATACCATCTACTAATTAGCCTCTAATTATCCAGCCTAGTGTAAACAATCAAGGCAGATGGCATCGCGCGCAGTATTAACTCTAATGACCCGGGGCCCCGTGGAATTCACATTTCAGCGCATTTGTTTATTTTCCTCCATTAATCTTTGCCCTACTTTCTAAATTCACTTAGGCCTATTCCCAACCTTCTCATGCCTTGAGAAAAAGCCGCCCGCCTCCTATTCCCGATGCTGCTCTCATTGTTTTGTTTTTTTCATTTGCTATTTATTCCGCTTACTGTCGTTTATCTGTTTTGTGTTACTTTCTTCTTTTTTTTTTTACAATGTCAATTAGCTCTCACAAAGATCAAGTGAAATTTTGTACCTATTTTCTCCCTCCACCGGCTACCGTCTCCCTTCTCCCCTGTGAAATAGAAAAAAGGAAAGTGGGAGAGAGACGTGTATGTGATCTGGCACATGAAAACCTCTTCTTCTTCCTCCAAATCCAAGCTGTCTGTCACACCTGGGAAATGATACTGTGATGTCTATCATACACACACACACACACACACACACACACACCTCAACGTGTGGAAAGCCTATAGATCCTTTCCCATTGTGTTCTACCCATAAGAGCTCACCAAACCTCACTTCTTGGAGAAAAGAACCCTTTCATATTTCGTGTCCTTAGAAAGTGAGAAATTGCCACAGTGTTTCTGAATCGAAGCAGCGATCTGTTGGTGCCACAGCTTGCTGCCGCAAGACATAAATCTTATTTGAGTGCCACAAAAGTCAGACAAGAACCCCTGCTTTATCGTTTGCGCAGCTATGACTATCCCTTGGTGATTAAAAACACAACTTCCTTACATCTAGTTTCAGTTGTTCAGATGTGGTTTCCCCACTGTTCACAGGACAAGGCTGAGCTGACTAGAGACTCGATGCTGCAGTGGGCGTGTAATGGTGGCTGTGGGTGTGTGAGGTCTCATTAATTGACGCCAGGCCTCGCGCCTGTGCCCCTCTGCATGCCGTGTTCTCTGCCAGGAGCTGGACTTGCTAATTAGGCTCCTGGATATCACAGACACGTCCCTCGGTGCACCATACAATATACTGCGAGTGACTCAGAAAGAGAGTGCTAAAGAGAAGGAGCGAGCGGGGCGAAGGGACGGGGGGAGACTAGGAGGAGCGATGCAGGGACCGGAAAAGATGGAGAGACCGCTCGGCAGAAAGCTCAGAAGGAAGGGATGTGGAGGGGAAAGTGTGAGAGAGACAGATGACAACTGATGAAAGGGCAGGGGGAGAGAGTATGAAAACTATTGAGTGCCACAACAGAGAGGAAACTGTTGTTGTGGTCGGGGGAAAGAGAAAAGACGAAACTTAGGACAGGAGGAGAAGAAATGTGAGTGAATCAAAAAGAGAAAGATAGTTTGAGACAGGCAGAGCAGAGAAGCGAGGCAAACAGGGAGGGATTCCAAACAGAGATGGTGTGTGTGTGTTTGGGTATGTGTGCGACTGTGAATTTGTCTGCGCTGCCCGCTGGAGTTTGTGTCCAGATAATTCAATCTACTGCCCATTGACTGGCCTCCCGCTCTGTCTTCGCTCCTAATTAAATCTCCATTTGTTGGTTGGATGCTACTGCTTCTAATTGCGTTGCCGTAGCATCAGATAGACACACAGCGGGCACACCTAAACACAAACACACACACGTGCGCACACACAAAGGCCCCCTGCAGCAAGTGGGATCACAGGAACGTCACCGCGGTACATTACACCTCAATTAATCACATCAATTACACATCAATTACACATCAATTAACCCGTGACAATCCACTAAACACAGCTGGGATGCCGGCGGTACTTCATCGGCAGCAACCTGGGGACTTTTCCCGCAACATCAAAGCAGATGCATCATCATTTTTGACAGCTTTACATGGGAATCCATATTACTATTTCATCTCTCCCTCTGAGCAGTGAGCATGACTGTATGACTCTGTGCGCTTTTTAAAAGCATGGCACATGGGCCATGAAGTCTATATTGTCACACCTTAGATACGGAGGGATCTTATAAAGTGCAAAGTCCCACTGGATGTTGGACGAGCATGATTTAGAGGCTGTAAATACGAGAGGGAAGTGAGGGGGTGGGGGGGGGGGCATCGGGGAGTGATGGACTGGCGCTCACCTGCAGCATGCAGATGCCACACGGGCCATTTCTTGAAATGAATGTGGATTAGATGGAGGCTCTCCATCTCCCCGGCCTGTCTTCCTTTCCTGAGCTGCTTGTTTGGCTTCCGCTGTAATGGGTCGCTTCACCTTGCTGCCTCGTGTTGGAGGACAGCCCCCTCTCTCTTTTCATTTTTCTTTCTCCACCTCTCAGTCCCTCACCTCACCCTGCCTCTACATCACTTCTCAATCTCTCTTTGTTCTCAGCATCAGCCCCTGCATTTCTCCCACCATCTGTTTCACTGTAACTGCTCCTCTGTCTCCTCTCATTCAGCCTCTTTCTTAATCCCTCCTTCCGGGTCCACCTGCTTTCTGACTCGCCTAAATGATAGAGTGTAAATCGGCGAGGTGGCTGTTGTCACGGTGACAGCATCTTGTGACAGAGTGATAGATCAAAGTGACCTTCAGCACGGACCGTTTTCCACGAGGGAGAGGTGTGAATATTTGTGGGTGTTTGTGTGTGCATTTTATGTATTCAGAGATCCCCGTGTCATGGCTCGAACATCCTCATCTCAGCTTGCAAAGCAACAAATGGGTTGTAAAAGGTAACCTAGTATGAGTGTGTTTGCTTGTTGTGCATGTGTGCGTCCCTAAGGGAGGTGTTTCATCAGCTTTAAAGATGCTTTTACCCCCCCCCTTCACCAGCCTCCCCCCCAACACACACCCTTTTACAACGCATTACTAGGCCAAGGTCAGTGCCATGACTGTTGCATAACCCCCATAAAAGAGGCTAACCATAACCCATCTCACATGTTAAAGTCCAATTGAAGAGGCTAAATGACAGCTCTAAATTTCCCTGGATGACATGATGCACCAGGAGGTGAAGTGGAGGTGGTCGATGGAGCAGGGAAGTTATGTGCATATGTGCGCGCGCGTGTCTAGGAAGAGAAAGAGTGCTGGAGCAAATGGATAGATAGCAAGGTTAGAGTGAGTGATAATGGGGATAGAGTGGGAGTGGATAACAAGAGAGGGGACCTCCAAATGTTTCAAAAGCCAGGGTCTCCCCTTTATCACTGGATATCAGTTGTATCGTGTGCCAGCTGGGATGTGGAGCGTTGTCTCTAACGCAGGAGTCTGAGGATTAAACGGGGGGGGCAGCAAGAGCTCCCTGCTGCTGGAGTCAAGCAGAGGTAAGGAGGTGCAGCATAAAATAAGCAAGAAAGAGGAATATGTGACAAAAGTCGAGTGCGAACGCAGTCTGTGTGATTGCCTGCCAGCATGGATGCAATGGGGAGCACAATGGGCCTTGGTTTACAAAGCTGCCCCAGTGCCTGTGGTCTTTGTCTCAAAACCATTAAAATTCTGTGTATGCAGCAGGGAACCCGGCTGGAGCCATGCCACCATTCAACCTCAGCTGTCAGGTTAGAATAAGGTGTTTTTATATCTGCGGTGAATGAGCTGTGGTGGTGCAGCCCGGCTGCTGGGGACAGCTGCTCTGCACAGCAGTCACATTAAAGCCCACCTGGTCTTCCCATGCCAGCTTTCGGTCTTCCCTAGATCAGCTGACCTGCTTCGGTTCACTTTTATTTCCGCCCGTGGTGCTGCAGGAAGCCCTGGTCCAGAAGGACTGTCCTCTAGCCCTCCATCTGGATTTGGAGCCTGCGGCAGGCGATGCCATGCGACTGCCAAACGCACCGTTGCTCCTTCTTTCATTACTGGCATGGAGGAAGAGACTGTTCTTCTTGGCCAGTGCTGTTTGTTTTCTCCCCCTTCCTCCCATGCTGGTATCTTCAATAAAAAAACGTAAAATTTTACCTTGACATTGTGCAGCCACGCAGTTCCAGGTAGAGACAAATGTTCCCTGTTGAGTCCATAGCCCCATTTTGTACCGGACTTCTTTGATTTTGCTTCGACAGGCATGTGTGCCTGTAAACATGCGTGTGTGTAATATGTTCCGTGAAGTCACAGTGATAGAAGGAGATGAAACGGGAGACAAACCATGGATCAGATCAGCACTGGTAATACTGAGCCTTAGCAACAGCAGCACACTTGTTCACGCTGTGTCATCACAACTGCTCATTCTGGACAAATTAATTGAGCATTAATACTGTATGTACATAGATGTAATATTTCACTGCAAAGAGTAGACAAGGATGTTCCCACTTTGACCTTTATGCATGTGCAGACACATTACTCGTATTAATTTGCAGTGGCTGATGCACACACAAAGAAAACAGAGGAGGGAAACAATTCAAATGATGCAGCCACCGCCGCCACACACCGTGTATCAGCAGTGTTCGGTGTGATTGAGAGTCAGACAGGAGGTTTCTCTGTTGCGAACTCAATGTGTTCTAGAGCCGATTATGCAAAGAAATTGGTACCATCTTCCTGCAGCAGTATGAGACTTCTTTGCGGTCAGTGGTCATTGAACTTCTCCCCTGGTCTTGAGGAATTGCAAGTCAGTCCTGCCTCTGTTAATGAAAACACACACTTCTGCCTGAATGTGAAATTGGTTACAAGTGGCGCGCGCAGCCAGAGTTCAGGGATTCATAATCACGCCTCAACTCAACTTGCACCGCGAAGCAAATGCGAAACCCACAAGCAGCAGGTATCCAGAGCGGTGATTAAAGCGCGCTCAATTCCCTGTACCACCATAACACAGTGGTAACTTGGTGTTATACATATTCCTTTTCTCAAACGATAAGTCAGGATTTGGCATGCGGAGGTCTCTAATGGCCGCTTGTTGATGTGGCCACATTTCTGAGTGCACAGATCCACCGAGGCCCCCGAACACGCTGGAAGTGGTTGGGTGTTGCCCATGTGAATTTGTGCAGGCATAAGTGAATGCCTTGGGACCGAGTGTGTGTGTGTGTGTGTGTGTGTGTACGTGTGCGTTTGTGAAGTATGACTGCATTTTCTCGCGGATGGAATTACAGCGAAGCCACTACTCCACTCCTGCTGTAGCGCCTGGGGAAAATAGGGATGGCTCCTCCATTTGGGCTCAGACTGGGATCAGTTTCAAGGGCCTGTTAGGTTTGACAGACAGTGTTTGTTCTGGAGAAGTTCACGCGAGGATGGTAGAAAGAACAGATTAGCCAGCGAGTGGAGTACTATTGTTACCAAAGGGGAAACATCCAAGGGCTGGTTTTGGAAACAGAAAGCGATGAGATGGCTGTTTGTTTGCCTCCTTTTTATGAGTTGTGTGTTTGTGGGTGACAGGAAGCTGCAGCTTTCGGAGGGGTATTGTGCGTGCTGGTGTGCATGTGTCTTGTTATCTGTGGCTGTGCGTGTCTACAAAGTGCGCGGATGATGTGTGAGATTTATAGTCATTCCTTTATTTACAGTTTCAATCGGTTTCAGTTTTCTTCATCCCCCCCACCCCCTTCCCTGCTCGGCGAGGCCGCCCTTCTATTCGCCCACTTCCACCACACCATCTTCTGCATTTACAACCATAAATCTTGGGTGGGAACTTGCGTAGGGTTGTGGAGAGAGCGCGCGCGTGAGAGAGAGAGAGGGAGGCTCCAGTAATCAGCCATGAGAGTGAGTCAGTGGTGCGGTGGAGCTACAACCAGGCATGCTCCAGGCCTTGGAGGCTTACTGCAACTATTAATACAGACTTTAATTAGCCCGCCACTAACACGGGCACAATCGGCTCAGCGTCGCCCATGGCTGGCGAGGCAGACAGATCAATAGGTCTGATCATGCCTTTTTCATCAGCTCAAATGAAAGCACTTTGTCTCTGAGCTCGGGCCTGGACCTTGTGTATCACCTTAAAGGCTTTCTTTGGCTGCGCTGGCTCTGTGCAGCGTTGCGGATGGGCCCTGTATAATCTGGCTGCATTAGGGAACTATAAAGATAAATGAAGGGAGGCACAGAGCATAACTCATCCTGTCAGAGAAGGAGGTTTAAGGCTGGAAGACTTTGTGTTTTCTAAAGCAGCCCCCGCCACCCCCACCCCCCATGGCTTCCTAGTTTCTCACTCTCTCTTCTTCCTATTTGCTTGCACTCTTTTTTGTTTGTGTGTGTGTGTGTTTGTGTGTGTATGCAATCTTGTATTTTTCTCCCCATGCTTTCTGTCTATCACCCCCCTCTCCCTTCCATCCACCTCCCTTTCTCTCTCCCTCATCCTATTTTACTGATCTAGAGGTACGGAAGTGTTCATTTACACTTCTTCTGCTGCACAAATTGCTACTCTACCTCTTTGCCAGCACATTTCAATTTGAAATAAAAGAGTAAGTTGCTTTTGCAGTAACAACTTATTCCTTGTGCTTTTTGGCAGGCTTTTCTGTTGACCTTCAAGTTCCCAATCAGTGCAGAAGAAAAATGAAAATAGCTTGTTCGGAGTCCTCATTTCCTGTGAATTGCGGGAATTGTGTTGTGTGTCTGCTCACAGTGGTTACTGAATCACTGCCTTTTTACCAGTTAACCCCTCTCACTCATTTCGTTTCTCTCTTTCTTTCTTCCTTCCCCTTCTCAGTAGATGACGTCCCACCTTATTTTAAGATGGAGCCTCCTCAGACACAGGTTCACCTGGAGGGGAACCGCCTGGTCCTGACCTGCATGGCGGAGGGCAGCTGGCCCCTGGAATTCAAATGGATCTACAATGGGTCTGAACTCACACGTTTCTCCTTGGAATACAGGTAAGCAACGAAACCCTGCCCACCCTGATTCTATTAGGTTTTTTTTGTGTAATTCTTCGAACTATAATTAGCTTACTACATAAGGACATTTTAGCGGAATTTAATTGTACACAATAGCTCGATTGTTCATTTTTATTCATATTACAGGCTCATTTTTATGGATTTATTCAGGACTGATTTGGCTGCACGTCTCCCTGAAGACGTAACATCTTGTGTTTAGGGGATTGTCAGATTTATTCCTATTTGTAACTCACACTGCATTCAACATTCATAGATGGTGTAGGCAGATACTTGGGGCTACTTTCCTCTGTTAGCATTAAGATGCTGTTTCACAATTTTTATTACATCAGCTTGTAAACACAATGCTTAAGAGTTCTGATAAGAGCGCCGAATGTGGTCGTGAGAAATCTCGAGCCTGTGCTAACGAGGTCTTTGTGTGTGTGTGTGTGTGTGTGTGTGTGTGTGTGTGTGTGTGTGTGTGTGCGTGCGTGCGTGCGTGCGTGCATGTGCATATATGCATCAGTTTTCTCTGCCCATTCGTATATGTACTCTAAGCTTGAAAGTCTGATGTTTCCTCCGAGGGCTCTGTTCATACCTGACATGCATCTTGGACGATCCAATCACAAGTGGACTGCTCCAAGGCCTTAATGCGTTTCTGTATGTGTCTAGAATCGCCACTTGTGATTAGATCTTACCTTCCCGCTCTGTATGCAAATAAACATGCATGTCCATTTCCGTTTGCTAAGACCGATGCATTGCTGTTTTGAAACAGCAGAACGGAGCGATGCACTCTCTGTGTCTCATCTGCTAGAAATTAAAAGAACAAGAAATGAAAACACTTCAGACCAGTTCTATTCCTTGTCAGGTTCAAGGCAACCCAAAGCACCATTGGTATTCTATAGGCTTTTCAAATTGTTCAGAAGTCATGTATAAAGCCGGCTTACCATATTTGTGCAACTTGTGTTTGTTAATAAGTACAGCTGCTTACACAGAGGGAGGAGGTGGTCTTTCGTTGGGGCCCAGGACACATCCACATTCACCCTATGACAGTTTAGGTCTGTGTGGGTGGAAGTAAGGAGCTTGGAAAATAACAACTCAAAACTCACAGACACACTTTAGCTGGAGATTCCAGAATGCTTGTAGTTTATTGCTAACACAGTCTCCAACCTAACCAAGCCCGGTTGCACGGCCACATGTCACCTAAACAGTCAGTCATAAGTTGGGGGCGAGAGGAAGAGTCTAGTATTGCATTAGTACTTGGATACCACCCAACTAACTCATGGTCCGGACCAAAAGAGGTGGTCTCAGTCTGGATCAAATGAACCATAGTTTGGTTTGTTTGCAGTTTGAAAAAAATGTTTGGGGATAGTTTGGACTTTCGGACCAAATGCAGGAAGTCAGCAGACAGCAGTGCACAACAGAAGTAGAAGAAGTACAAGCAGCTGGCAGGATCGCTTGTAGTCTTTGCCTCAGAGGAAATAATGTTTGAACGTCGAGGATTTTAATTTTTTCAGTGAAATCAGTACTAACCAGATCAAATTTGATCATTTTAAGGAATACATAAACCTTGGTCCGGACCAGACTTTCAATTGTGAAAATGCCCTCAATGTCAGGTATGAACAGGGAAGTGGACAGTCCGTCTCAGGTGGCATTGCCTGAGTGCAACCAGTGGCTATACCTCCCCTCACACCTTCCTTTCCCCTGTCTGTCTGTTTCCCTCTCTCACATGGTCTCTTCCCTTCATCTTCATCTTCTTCTTCTTCTTCTTCTTCTTCTCCTTCTTTCTTCAGCATTTGGCTGTGCTCTCACGTGGCTTAGTCTCTGGGTCTGCCTTGCAGGCCAGCCCACTGCTTGTTATTCTTCACCAGCCCTGATCAAAGAGGAGAACTGGAATCCATTTAATCAGACCCCCCCCCTTCCCCCCCCCTCTCCCCTTTCCCCCCGAACCCCACCACCACCATCACTCCTCCCCACTCAGCCCCCAACACTACACACTCACACACACTCTCACATACCCGAATTGCAGCGCAGAGGGAACATGGCAGGGGCAGACTCCACACTCCTAAGTGGCTGTAGCAAACCAATTAAAGGGGGCTCAGCTCTGGGGTTATCTCGCTTGCATTTCACACGCACCATTTAACATGAATGCACGTCAGTGGAGAGATGTAGCTATGACTGCCGAGGACCAACGTGTGAGAGGTGCTCATATGATTTTATTCAACTGAGTGAAGACACAAGACAACAATGGGGTTTTGTAAGCCCTGCCAGTCAGGGACTCCACTTTCTGCCTCCAAATGACCTTTCTTTGAGTTCACTGCATACTTTCCAGTGTGACAACAGCAGCAAATTACACTGTTTTACTGCTTATTTAGAGCTTTTATGTCTCATAGCTAAGTGCAATGCCATTTAAGATGTTGTTCAGGTGCCCGGTGAAACATCTCGATTCATTTACCATCTTGAGCGTGGAGGGACGACAGCGACAAGATGACAAATGTCACCGTCCTTCATGCTGATGATGACTAATGGATGTCTGTGTTGTTTGTGCCCATCAGGTACCTGATGCCCTCACTGGACCGATCACACGCTGGCCGCTACCGCTGCATTGTGAGAAACCGAGTGGGTGCAATAATGCAGTGCAGCACCGAAGTGCAGGTTGCCTGTAAGTGGTGGTCTCTTTCCTTACATCCGAAAGGCGAGGGGAGAACACTGTTTTTGTGAAATGCTTGTCATGCACAGTATGCGGATGAGTCACTCTGAATAAAAGAGGTCAGTTTTTTTGAAAGTGGTACATTGCGTGGTAATAATGGCAATAGTTCTTTTGTCGTCTTCTTTGTTCGGCTTGTTTTCTCTTGGACCATAAATTTTTCATTTTAACTCACTTTCTTTGTTTCTCTCTCTCTCTCTCTCTCTCTCTCTCTCTCTCTCTCTCTCTCTCTCTCTCTCTCTCTCTCTCTCTCTCTCTCTCTCCCTCACACTCTCTTTGTGTCCACTAGATATGGGCAGTTTTGTGGAGGGTGAGAGGTCTCAAACGGTTTCCCAGGGTGAGGGGGCTCTCATCCACGTGCCGCAGATTCACAGCTTCCCCAAGCCACAGATCACCTGGTTCAGAGACGGGCGTAAGATTCCCTCCAGCAGCCGAATGTAAGTCCCCCTTCACCTCGGCTCGGTTTGTTTGGTTCGAGCAGCGAGCGACTCCAGTGTTTCTGCGCGTAGCCGAGCATGTGCTCTCTTATATGAGCCGCTGAAGCAGAAAACCTTGCACTTCACAGAGTTCGAAGAAGTTCAATACTGCGCACAGATTTTCTCCGATACCCCCCCCCACACACACACACACACACACACCATGAGTGAAGTTGAGCAGAATAGCTGATGATCCGATGTTGGCGCCAGCCCCGTGTTCATCATTGAATCACCTCTCAGTGATAAAGCGGGTTATTATATCGCCCCTATTGACTTTGCAGGCAGAATGATTGAAGGGTAGAGCTAAGGCAAGCAGCAGGGGAACCAATTAGACAAAATTGGACAAAAGGCCTCAATTGATGATGTGTTTGACTGACAGCGTTCACCCCTGCGTGGATTTGAGTGTGAGAGGGTGTGTGTGCCGCATGTGGAAAGAAGCTGCGTGAGGCCGTTTGTACATGATGGGAGTTCTGTGGGGTGTTACTGTATTTCAGTATAGGCTGTGCTCCGACTCTGAGTGTGTGCGTGTGGTTGCCTTTTCTTTTCCCCTTCATTGGATTCATGCTTGCTCAGATATGCAATTTTCCTGAAGAGACACTGTGAAGGAAATCACCTGAGATTAATTGCACCATACCGACAAATAGAGGAAGGCAGTCCACAACTCCTCAGGAACCACCTCCCCATTTATTATTCAGCAGCGAGCTCTATGTTGTAGCTGACATGAAGACTTCTGCCCTGACTTGCCATGCTCTTGCTTGAAGAACAGATTGGTGCATGTCTCCTCTGCCTGCAGGGCTCCCGAAGCCCGGTACAAGCACTGAAGGAAGCTGCAAGGGAAAACAAATCTCACACCCTGTCAATGAGTGTTCGACCGATTCTAGACGCTGGTTACTATGCAGCGTGTTTCTTATCAGGAATGAGGCGCTGAGGCTTCGCCCTCGGAGAATTGAGAGGCATTGACAGGACACTCAAACCACTTGTTTGCTCACTTTGTGTCAGGCTGCACTGATATCCGCTGCCGTGTGCGTATCACTGCTGTTTGCGTGTTTGTATTAAGTGTCTGTTGATTCGACTCCTAATTGTGCAGGAGAGTGTCTGTTTATCCTGCAGCCATCAGACAGATGCTGGCAGATACAAAAAGCCTAATCTGGCTGCATGTTTAGCGTCAGCTCTCATTTAATGGGGCCCTTTCAAACGTTCAAGACCATCAGCCGACCAGCGTTCGGCAGAGTCTCAAGGCTGCTGAGCCACTGCAAGTAAGATAAAGCATTTCATAGTGATAGCTGCACATGTTTTACTAATTGCTGCTTTTTGAATACGTGTGTTTTTCCACATTTTGTCTCGTAAATTGTGGAGCTTAATAGTTACTATGAAGGCGATTAATGTGCAAAGGTCTATTGCAAGCGAACAAGACTTCGCAGATCTAACACATAGACTGTATTTAACGATGGATGAGGCCTCTCCCACTGTTCAGAAATGAAGCCAAAATATCCTGGCTCCAAATGCTGTGAAAGGAGCTGTGGTAGTCAATGTCTCGCAGATACACAAGCTCGACCAATCACTTGTCAGTCTCAGCTGTCAATCATGATGTGTCACCCCATTTTAATAACTAATTAAACAAAACTTACTGGAAAAATGAACACTCCATACATACCACTGTGATAAGAACTACCTAAAACTACAGAAACTGTCTTTGATCAAATTTTACTCGATGTTTACTTATTTGTTTGGTCCATGTCCCATCTATTAATATAGATGAGGCTGGATTTATGACCTATACTGCAGCCAGCCACCAGGTGGAGATCAGGGGCGCTTTGGCTTCACTTTAGGGGGGGAGCTGTCATGTCATCCATCTTTATATACAGTCTATATCTACTAGAACACTCGGCTGATACAACGATTATAAGGAGTTTGAGGGGTTAATTAAGTAAAACTATATATGTTTTTCTTACCCTTTTAGCATCCGACAAATATATCTAAAATATGTAGATATGTGTTGCACCATGTTTTCGTAGGCACAGTTTACATGTCTTCATTAACAGAGACTTCAGAAGGTGAACACAGGCAACTGGATTGCTTGTGTTTCTTGCTTGTGTTTTTTTCAATAAGAAAGAAGAAGATACCGTGACCTGGATGACATGGAATCTTCACAGATATATACTGAAACTCTTTCCCAACACAAAAGTCAAATGAGCTTCCGTGGTCAAGCACTCGGGGGCTGGCCTATGGTATCTCACCAGAGCAGCCTAACCTATCGTAGCCCCCAGAGTTTACACGGTAATTAAAATGGCTGTGAACTCGTCGTTCTCCTCCTGTACTGCAGGAACAGTCGGTGCACAACAGCGAGATAAATCCTCAACTATTCCTTCAAGACAATGTGGTACCTTGTAGATGGAAGTGCTCATAAAAATTGTTTTGTGTGCTTCGTTTCAGACATAATTTATGAGTATGTGCGTGTGTGTCTGTGTGTCCGTGGTTTACCCTCAGGATTTATTGACTGTGAGAAACAACTACGCACCGTTTAATGATACGAGAGTGTCTGCATGCTTGTTAGCGAATGCATGTGTGTGCACGATGCAGTGTGTGTGTGTAGGTGTATGGGGACAAATGTTTTGTTGAAAGCACACAAGTTGACGGGGGATGTCCGTTTAATTGGGAGGCCAATGTGTGACCCCCCCCCCCCCCCCCCCCCCCCTAGTTTGATTTAACTATATTCAAAGCAACGTTAAGCTGTTTTTGTCCTGATTAGGGGAAAGTTGAGTTTAAGTCAGCTCCATGAGAATAACGTCAATGAACATCAATGCTGGGTCCCTTAAACGTATGCTTAACTAACGCTTGCATGTGTGAATATGTGCTCAGTGCCATCACGTTGGACAACACACTGGTCATCCTGTCCACGGTCGCCCCTGATGCTGGACGCTACTACGCCCAGGCGGTTAATGACAAGAACGGCGAGAACAAAACCAGTCTGCCCATCACACTCACAGTGGAGAGTAAGTAAACACACACGTACACACACATTCACACACTCAGGACGCAGCTCATTGTTTGTGTCAGATTGCGTTGAAAGGCTTTTCCACATGAAAATGTTGTTAAAGGAAAAAAAAGAAAGAATTCCTTATTATTCTTTTAGCTCAAGGCCACAGCACTCAGTCAACACAACAGGTCGGTCAAGCATTAGACAGCAGACACAGAGATAGCGCCCTCCACTGGCCGGCCTCTTCTTTCTTTTCACGTCTCTCTCTGCAGACTTAATCATACACATTACCTACAGCACAACAGCCGTCCTCTTGTTCTGCAGTGCCCCTCTAACCTCTGGCTCAAGCAGTGAATTACAGTCATAAGGTGCGTTGTAGGTGGAGCTCCGGCTGCTCCCCTCTGTGTGGCTGCATGTGCAGGCCCATAAAGAGGACCTTCGCTGTAATCGCTCCTCGCAAAAAAAGCAGATTTATGAAAATGACACCGACAAACGGGGGAGCGATTAAACGCATACGCACCCCCCACCCCCACCCTGCACCGCACAAACACGTCAGACTCGAAGGTCGGCCTCACTCACGAGCAGAGTTGCGCACGACTTCAAATGGAGTTTGCCGTCGCTCGAGCAAGCACGGTTACGTGTCAAAACATTAGTGTTCCGCCAAACCTGACGCTTCGGCGTCCCGTCGCCTGCTGTCACCTTTCATCCGCACGCAGTCACACAAATCGTCCCCCCCGCTGCTGCTCACTTTCATCCAAACAAATCAGCCGTTGTCTGCACACAAACACCAGCCAATTAAAGGAGTCCCGAAAATGTAGTTTATTTTCTAAGTTGCTCTGTGGATAATATTTATGATAACATTTTATAAATCATCCCCTCACAAAAGATATCAGCGGATCCCTTATGATTTGTATTATTTATGTGCTGGTGGCTTCTGACAATCTCACAAGGATTTTAACCTGTTAGCCGTGGAGCCGCTCACTTTTTAATATCAGCTTCCCGCTCGTTCCGGCGTCTGCTCATCATGTCGTTAATACTGTGTTTGTAATTCAGTGCTCAGTACGCATGACGCAGCAGTCTGCAGGGACCAGATATCACTGAATATCACCGAATCTGACCTTGCGGATCGCGCAACTGCATTTTGCATCTGAAAGTCAATAAGGTTTTTTACAGCTGCATTTGTTCATTTTAGCAATTCTGCGGAGACAAGGCAGGAAAAATATGCAGTGGCAGGAGCATCTCGTTCCAAAGGGAGCATACAAATGAGACGGAGTTAAACCCTAATAGTAAAAAGGCAAACCGACGGCGGGGAACACTCCAAGTGGGCAGATGTTTTTTGGGGTTTGTGTGGTTTTTGTCGCTCTCTGTTTTATTCCTCAGAGTGTGAAATGCACTACAGTTGACTGGGGTTTACAAATGTCTTTGGACACAGACAGATGTCAACAATGCGGTGATATTAGTCGCGCGAATTTGCTATGCAGGTCACCACGTTGTTTACTTTTCCCATTTAATTAGAAGATTACACACTTGAGGTATTCTCGACAATGAGGGTTTATGAACTGCAATGCATTAATTAGTGTCTGCCAAGGAACCAATCATGTCTACTGGAAAATAAAATGAGTTCTCTGACAAGTCAAATGGATTTTTTTCCTTGTGTGAAGCTGGCGAACGTAGACAATATTGTACATTCACACAAATCTGTAAGACACATGGACACCGAACTGATATAAATATGTAATATAAGCATGAGGGAGAACCGCAGCCACCACGTATTTCTCTTCACAATTTCAACATGATTGCATCAACGATTTCAATCAATAAATCCGCCATGAATTATTCATGAATGATTCATGAATTAATTATATGTTATGTCCTGTTTATGCCATTACCAGTTATTGGCCCATAACTGCTTTGCTTATCCTTCATCTCCTCCTCTTCTCACTCGATCATTTCTTCTCCTTCTTCTGCTTCTTCTCTCCTTGTTTACTTCTTGACCTCTGAATGTATCAGACTCTCAGAGACCATAACACCCGCACCCATCAAACTTTCCACTTTATCTCACCCATTAATTGGGAGAAGAAAAATTCCATAGAAACTGTAATTTTACATTTTAGCCAATAACTTCTAACCCAAGTGAGTTAGATTTTTTTTTTTCTTTCCTCATAAATCCCTCGGACTTAAGCCGATCATTGCAGCCTGTTTGATTTCTTCTTTTTCTTTTTTTCCTTTTTTGGGACTCTTCTGATGACTTGAAAGCAAGAAGCTGTTCTACATGGATTGATTGGTCTTTGCGATGCTAATTAATACTGATGTCAATAACACCCTCAACATGACGCTTGTGCCACCGCGATGAAAGAGATTAACAGGGATGTGTTGTGTGTGTCTGAGATGAAACACAGCTCAGCTCTTTTAAATCAGAAAATTTGCTGTTTGTTAAGGAATTGTGTTTTAAATCTGTGTTTGGGTGTTTACCCATTTTCCCCCGTTTTCCTCCCTTAACCGCATAAAGCTGTACAATCACAGGTAAAAGCATCTGTATTAGTCCAGTATACTTTCAGAATAACTACATTTGAATACAATTAGCTTCTGGTTGCCTTTGACTTTTAAAAACATGCACTACTGTGGACATTTGTACTCAAAGTTAAGCTTTAAACCGATTTTTATTAACTTATATATCAACCTATTTTATTGAAGCCATTAAAAAAAAATCACATTTCACAAGGTAAATTGTTACAGCGAATTATCCAATGTATTGAAACGTATACAATCGTGATGAGTTCGACATCATGATTGAATGAAGCAATCAAATGGGCGGCGGACCCGCACAGCAGTAACCCATCAGGGGGCCTGCTCCTACATTCATGCAGTGTTTGTGGAGCACGCTTTGTCATTACACTGCTGAGATCCCACAGAAACGTGTGTGTGGGGATTTGTGAGGGCGTGATTCACAATGAGGTGGCACAAAGTGACAATAGTGATGATAAAAACTAGATTAGGGACACTATTAAGCAGGGGAGAAAAAAAGAAAAAAAACTTTCACAAACAAACCTTATTTGCACATCCGCACAGCACACACACACACACACTCACACGGAACACACCATAAACACGCAATCACTCAAACACATACAAGTGCACAGGCCCATAGCTGTAGACTGGGGAGGTGTGGAAAAATGAGATCAGATTCAGAGAGAGATCACTGATTGAGGGCAGTGAATCGATGGCTGGCTGGAGGCTCCGTGGAACCAGTGAGTGATGGTGCTGCATTTAATCGCCTTTTGTGTTTGTCTCAATTATGCTATATAATGGCTTCTAACACCTGGGCTAATACTGTGCTGAGGGAAACGCCGTGTGCACGAGGAGCCGGTTTTAAAAGTAAAGACAGGGGTGTTGATAGTCGGCTGACAGCACGCTGGCTACAGTGACAGATTGTCAGTCTCCGTGTGTGATGTAATAGCCACGGCTCAGTCGGCTATATCAGGCAGATGCGCCGCTTTAATCTGAGGTCTGCATATAGGTTTTCATTTCTCAACTTTTTCCTGCTTCTGTGTATTTCTGCGCGTGATAGACGTCGGGGGACCAGTAGACCCCATCGCTCCCACCGTCATCATCCCCCCGAGGAACACCAGTGTAACAGTGGGGAGAAACGAAGTCGTCATGGAGTGTGTTGCCAATGCCAGGTAAATTTATACATTTTCATGCCCGACACTTGTGGACACCGAGGGAGAAAAAAATGCAAATAGAGACGTGCACACATAATCAGTACGCCTCCACCTTCCCTCACCTCCAAATGCGATATTTTGCGATTTAAATGAGTCTTGAAATCTTTTGTTTGAACATGATAGCAGCGTGTTTTGTACATCTCTCATTTTGTACCTCTCCTCCATTCTTCCCTTTGATTCAAGGCTTCACTCTCTTCTCCCTATCTCGCGCAATCCCAGTCCTGGGTTCTGACTATTATCTCCAATTCAAAGACTTAATCAGAATGACAGATGTATCCCATTGCTCCCTCAATGCTTTCTAACCTTGAAACAGAATATGAATCTGTATTAAAAACCACGCTCCCTATCTCTTGCTCTCTTTTCCTTCTTTTTTTTTTTTTCGTCTTTTCAACTTTTCTCTCTCCTCCAGACCACTCGTCAAAATGAGCATCACTTGGAGGAAAAACGGGGCGGTGGTCAGCACGGGGATCCGAGACTTTGGCCGCAGGTTGGTCATCAGTCTGCCCGCGGTCGTCGACAGCGGTTACTACGAGTGTGAGGCATCACTCCGCAGCAGCAGCGTCCCCTCCGTCACCGCCGGGGCCTTCCTGCATGTTCTTGGTAAATAACCCGCAGCTCACGTTTTTTACCCTCGAATGGAGCAGCTGAGCCCCAATTACCCAAATATTGCATCAGCGTGACAACCCCCGTGTCGAAAGAACATTTTGCAATCATGTTTTATTTCAGCCGCTGAGTTGACGCTGCTATCTAGAGGGGTTCAAATGCTCATTTATCAGAGAAGGGTCAAGATAAAACAGCGCCCAATGATTTGTGAGTTGTTTTGAAAAGCTTTAACAGAACAATATCTCTGTCTTCCCAACAGAGTTCCCTCTGTTTGTCAAAGAGCCACCGAGTCACATCAGCGCGGAGATGGAGAAGGTGGTGGATATCCCCTGTCAGGCGAGAGGTTAGTGATGTCTGTTTGTTTTTTCGCGTGCTAATGCAAGACAGCGCAAAAACAGAATGAAGGGACCAAAAGGGGTCACGATAACAAGGGGAAGAAAATAAATCCTCTCTCCTCCCTCTGCAGGCACACCTCAGCCAGACATTGTGTGGTATAAAGATGCGGTGCCCATCAGCCCGGTGAAGATCCCCAGGTACAGGGTGCTGGTGGGAGGCAGTCTCCAGATCAACGGTCTCCTGCCAGATGACACCGGGATGTTCCAGTGTTTTGCTCGCAATCTCGCGGGGGAGATCCAGACGAACACCTACCTAGCTGTTACTAGTATGTCCCGCTTGAAAAATGTTCAAAGCTATCTGCACGTCGGCTGCTTAATTCTGCTCATCCTCCCCGCTCCCCTTTTTTCTTTTTTTTTCTTAAATCCGCTCCTCTGTTCGTCTCTAATCCTCTTTTCTCCCTCCCTCTGTCTTGCCTCCTACACCCTTCTATCTGTGTATCTCTTCGCTGTGACAGATTTGCCACCTTGGATGCTTGGGCCATTATTGGCTATTTATGAATCAGAGAATGTGCAGGAGAAAGCGGGGAGACGGAGGCGCCTTGTCAGATTCCCAGAGCTGTCCCTGAGAATGAGACCTGACAGCCGCCCCTTTTGTCAAGTCTATTAAGCTCTCAGCTGCCGTCTGCTTTATTAGGTGGAAGGCTGTTTAATGTCGCTCATTATCACCTCTGTCTTACCTGATCTTGTTTCTCCCTGTGTGTTTTCTCTTTGTGTGTGTGTGTGGCTGACCCCCCTCCCCTCTTAGGCATCGCTCCCAATATCACCGCCGGTCCCTCTGACAGCGCCGTGATTGACAGCATGTCAGTCATCCTGCACTGTGAGACCTCGGGAGCCCCACGGCCAGCCATCACCTGGCAGAAAGGTGCGTGGGCTCTAACAGCAGGAGGTTCTGTGGGGGAGTGGTTCATTATCCTGCGTTCGGTCTTGTCAAACGACGGAATTCAGAATATGCATTTTTTTATCCAAGCGAGCTTCTCTTCTTCAGCTTTGCTGCTTCCCCTCCTGTTTTGTTTTCCCTGACATTTCTCCAATACCCTAATCTCTCTTTCTCTCTGCCTCCCTCCTGTCCTCCGTCCCACACCATCAATCACTTCCGCCCGTCCGCGCAGGTGAACGTGTCTTGGCCAGTGGCTCGGTCCAGCTGCCCAGGTTCACCCTGCTGGAGTCGGGCAGCCTGCTAATCAGTCCCTCCCACCTGTCTGACGCCGGCACCTACACGTGCATGGCCAGCAACTCCAGAGGCATTGATGAGGCTTCGGCCGACCTCTTGGTCTGGGGTGAGAAACTGGACACTCGCCGGATATTATTCAAGTATTATTCTTAGTTTTGTGTCTTTTTTTTTTTTACCTTTTACCTTTACCTAGCACATAATAATATAAGGTTTGAATGGAAATTGATATAATGGATGTTGAGGGAAGGTGTATCTGACATGCGGGGTGTTCAGTTTTAGGCATCTTTCCACATGAGCTTATTACTCCTCACCCCATACTTAGAGGGAGGCATACAAGAGGTTATGCACCAAACTGAAGAAGAATGGATGAGTGAAGGAGGGGAAAAGAGGATGAAAGGATGTAAGGGAAGGAGGGAAGAGAGGAGGATGAATGGATGAGGGAAGGAGGATGAGAGGATGAGGGGTAGTTATGATTGAAGGATGATGAATGGATGAGGGAAAGAGGATGGATGGATTAGGGAGGGAGGATGAATTGATGAGGATAGGGATGAGAGAAGGATGAGGTGAGTAGGATGAATGGATGAGGGAAAGGACTGTTTATGACTGGATATATTTCCGTTTAAAGGGGATTAGAGACCCTGCTCCTCAACCAACTGCTTTTGATCCAGTAACTTGTTTACTTGTCGATGTGTTAACATGTCTGGCTCCTGGAGTCCGTTGTCTACCACATAGTAGAATGATTCATATATAATTCACATTACCAGTCCTTGAACACCTCGCAAAATACTCCAACGATTGCAGACACTGCATGATTCACCCTTTTTTCAGAAAGACATTCGGTGAAAGACGAGACCCAGTCTGGCAATCTGTCCTCAGAGTGCGGTTCAAATACAGAAAAGCTGAACAAAAAAACCCTGTGTTTGTGTTTCTCAGCACGAACTCGCATCACGAAACCGCCACAAGACCAAAGTGTCATCAAAGGGACCAAGGCCGTGATGACCTGCGGCGTGACCCATGATTCCAGTGTCACCATCAGGTAATGCTGACATCCACCCACACAGCTGTTTGAATTTATCGTTTTTTTTCTTTTCTTTTCTTTTTTTTAACAATTACAAGGAGAGGATCACGTATTTGTTTTGGTCTCAGACATCATTGCTGCGCGCGGTTCGCCCCTGAAATCTGCAAGAGACCTCGTTGTGTTTTTCCACCCTTTTACCAACTCCTATGGGAAGATATTGAAACTCTCATAGTCAGATTGAGGAATTAGCCCATCACTTCTCTCCACCCCCCCCTCTTCAGACAGCCTTGAGCATGATAGAGTGTGCGTACATGCATCTGTCTCAGAGGGGACTGGAACGGCGTCTATGGAGCCCAGTGATTAGAGTGCCTGTCACCTGTGGGCCCACGGCATTGATCAGATCGCGGGGTAAACAGATGAATATGTAAACAGCGTAATAACTTCAGACAGCGCCTTTAATTAAACGCAACACAGAGGAGATTAGCTGGAGAGCCCGAAAAAAGTTGCAATTAATCACAGGCGCTCCGAGTGTGTGCATGCATATGTGCATGTGGACGGGGGTGGGGGGGGGGGGGGGGTGGGGGGTTGTTTGTGACAGGGAAATGAGAAATGCGTGGAGGAAAAGGTTTTGGAACCGTGTGTGTGTGACAGAGAGAGACGGTTCTCAGATTCTGATCACTTTGCTATCAGCCTCAAAAGACTTTATCATCTGTGTCAACACCCTCCGTGTTTTGCTGTGTGATCTGACGCAAACACTCAGAGATACACGACGTTCACGTGTGAGTGAGTGCGTGCGCCACACTGACATACACGTGTAAACACCTCTAGGTATGTATGGGAGAAGAGCGGCACGGTGATTGACGTGAACACGTCGCCCCGCCTGCGGCTGGAGCCCGACGGGACCCTGCACATCTCCCAGACGTGGTCGGGCGACATCGGGACATACATCTGCAGGGTGACCTCAGTGGGTGGCAACGACTCCCGCAGCGCCCACCTCAGAGTCAGGTCTGCATGTTTTCCACATCTCTTATCTCGCTGTTTGCGTTTGTCTTCCTCTTATTTACATCTGACCGTGATGTGATTGATGGATTGTTTTCGTCACCGTTGTGGTTTATTGCTGTTCTCCTCGCCACGATCCATCAAGCTAATATTTACAATGCAGGGCTCTTAGTTTGGCGGTTTAATTCTGTTATTCGCTGCCTCTCTTGTCTGATTCTATTTGCCTTTTTCATTTTGTCCCTCTCTTACACTTGTATGTGCTCCTGCAGGCAACTGCCCCACGCTCCAGAAAACCCAATAGCGATTTTGAGTGTCACAGAGAAGAGGGCTATCAACCTCACGTGGGCCGCGGCCTTTGATGGAAACAGCCCCCTCATCCGCTACATCCTGGAAGTCTCAGAAAACAGTGAGTGGTTTGGAGATCATTGTCTAAGCAGTGGCACAGTCAACGCAAAAAAAATGACGCATTTTATTGTTTCTTGTTAGTCATTTTAAAGGCAATATTGTTGCTTTAATAATGTTACCCAGAAGCTCTCATTTCCTACCCCTCTTATTATATTACACTTCCATTGTTTTCTGAAATTGGCCCTTGCGTCCTCTCTTGCCTTCTGCAATCAGTAAAACTCAATTGCCTCACCTTCCCCGCGAATGATCAGGGGAACCAAATTGTGTTGATGTCCAATGCTCTTATCTTCCTTTCGCTTGATAAAAATCAAAGAAATGTGAATGCTCTCACCCGTGGAGAGTGAATCGTTCAACCATTTCTCACCGAAGCTCAAGCTAACAGAGAGGGTGACAGCTCATTAAGAGGAAAATGAATCCGAAGATGCAGATGGGATCTGTTTTTGTGGATAATTGAATTTCAATCTGATATTTAGAGAGGGAGTGTACAAAATAAATTACCTGTTTTTATCAGTGTGGCGGCAATATTATTACGGAAAATGAAACAATGGTGTGCCACGATAGTCAGGAATGACATTCAAATATGAGTTTGTGGAGAGATTATTCTCAAGAAACATGTTCTCACACAAGGTCATAAACTGACTGCTTGTTTTTTGCTCACAGCTCTTTTTGTATGTGCGTGTGTTTGTTTTTTCCTCTCCGTCTCAGATGCGCCTTGGACGGTGCTGCTGGCCAACATCGAGCCAGAGTCCACTGGGGTTACCGTTGGTGGCCTCATCCCAGCGCGCTCGTACCAGTTCCGCCTGTGCGCCGTCAACGACGTGGGCAGGGGCCAGTTCAGCAAGGAGACTGACCGGTGGGCATTGTTGCTGTGCATCCACAGAAAATGTAAAACGCTGCTGGTAGTCTACCGGCCGCGAGAACAGCGCTGCACTTTGTGGGCCCTTCGCAGTTGCCGAACGAGCCGCTCATCCGCCCCTCGTCTTGGCAGCTTAATAGAAAAAAATCCCCTGATTATTTCCTGTTAAGTCCACTTTTTGGCTTTCACTCCTGTGGGTGTAAGGGAGAGACGAGCCAGTTTTTTCCGGGACAGGCCGTTTTCAAGATAAAACTGTGAATGAGCTGAAATTGCACTTTGTGAAGACTTGATTCGTGTGCTGACCCAGCTTCATCTCTCTCCCTGCTATTAACTGTCTCGGCTGTACTTCGCCAGTAGAATACAGAGAGGCTTGAAAGAGGCAGAGATCCACATGGACTCAAATCTCAAGTGAATTCTTTGGGCTGGTAAGACGAAGCGGTCGTAACCAAACAGACGCACCCCACACCCAATCTCGCACGTGTTCTTAGGTCACCACAGTTCACCTGTCCACGCCCCGTCGGCGCCACCAATTTGCTGCTTTTATTCCTGCAGCGTGGAGCTGTGCACCCCTAACCCACCATGCACCTTTTTCGCACCGCACACTCATTTGCAGAGCTGAGTTCTGTGCGAATGTGCCCAGACAAGAGTGCACCGCAGGAGGGTGACTGAGTGTCAGTGAGAGTGCAGGGCTTTTCTGAGGCATCTCTCCGGCACACCTCTTTGATCCTAAACACTCTGCTTTATCTCCTCCAGAGCAGTGCTCCGGTGCACTGGGAAGAAATCAAGATGTCATCTTAAATTGACTTAAGGGAAAAGTCTGCCTCGATCTCTCTTTCTTGTTCTTTTATATCGTTCTATCACCCGCGCTGTCTCTCCATTGTGCCGCTGCTCCATTTTTACCAGGGCCTCTTTGATCCTTGTCATGCCACAGCGAGATGTCCCTCTGTGGACAGTATTATAGAAAATGTGTTTTTGGACAAAGACACAGCCACATTTTTTCCCACTTTGCTATATGGAGCTTTACAGGAGAAAAAAAATAATACCAAAAGCGGGCTTTACTATGATTTGATGTCTATGATGAAATGAGATTGAAATATACGAAACCGATTATAATTAATGCATATCTCCACTCTTTGTCTCTTCCATCATTCCTCTCTCCCCTTTTTACTTTTCCACGCCGCACCAGGCTAACTCTCCCCGAGGAGCCTCCCAGTGCCCCCCCTCAGACCGTCATCGCAAGTGGCCGCACCAACCAGTCCATCATCATCCAATGGCAGCCGCCCCCGGAGAGTCATCAGAATGGTCCGCTCCAGGGCTACATCATCAGGTAGGAACATCGTGACAACCCGTCTAACTTTTTTCCCGGGGATAGGTGCCCGTCCTACTGTGCTATGCAGATGTAATAATAACTGTCAGCTCCTTTTCTTCTTCTCCATTTCACTTCATTCTCACTCACCGCTGCAATAGAATAATTGGTGCCAATTAAATACCTTCCTCTCTACTCCCTATTCATCTGTTGTCACCTCTCTTATTGTAACCTTTTAATATCTGTTCAGCCTGGCCTCTCTCCCCCGGCTCCCCTCTCTGCCGCTCTTCTTTTTCTCAGAGAATGTCCGTTCTAATATATTTATGTTTTTGTTCGTCTGTCTGTCTCTGTCTATCAATTACCGCCCCGGCCTGCCAGGTACTGTCTGTCTGGGCTTCCAGTGGATTGCCAGATGAAAAACATCACCAGTCCGGACCAGACCAGTCTGCTCCTGGAGGACCTCATCATCTGGACCAACTACGAGATCGAGGTGGCAGCCTATAATGGAGCAGGCAGGGGCACGTACAGCCACAAAGTCACCGAGTGGACTCTGCAAGGAGGTGAGCAGTTTCTGTTGGCTTCATGAATCCCATTTAACGCCTGCAGCCTCGTCCCTGTGGCTGAGCCCGCAGCACGAAACAGGGGAATGACGGTTCAATCCAATCATCTCTTATCAGCCTTCAAATTAAGAGCCAAATTTTTATCCGTAGCACATCGTCGCTTCGAATGCTTTGCTAACCTTGAAACAGGTGATTCACACACGTTGTTAAGACAACAGGCACTCTCTTACTCCGTCTGCACCCACGTAACCACTACTCACCTCTGTCTCTTTGGTCAAGTTCTGTGTGGTTAACTTTGCAGTAAATGCAATGCTCCAAAACAAATTATATGCAAACATGAGACATGAGCCAATAGCTTTATCGCAGCCTTTTTCTAAAAGAAGAAAAATATTCAAGGTCCTATTTTCGCCTGGTTGATTTTACTGTTTTAATTCCCTGATTTGAATCTTTTTTTTTTACTAGTGCGCCATGAAAAATTCTACATTTGTTTTCTCTGATGGCAACACTTCACAAAAAAATAAATCCTGGAGACGTTGGCAGCGTCTCTGAGCCCAGATTGAATTGACTCCGCACATAAACTACCCAGGTGATGATGCGCGTCAGGCTTGTGACATAGCTTACGACGGAAATTGCCTCCATTGATTTCTTGTCTCATTTTACATGCTGGGAAATATAATTAGAATGCACGTTGTGAACTCTCCGCTACACATTTCCATCAATCCCAGTGATTTCAACACCTTATGTTCTTTCCCTCTCTGTCTATTACAAAATCTTCAGAGGACCTGAAAGCACCATCTGGATGGCAACACAATGTTGCCGCACTCGATAAAGGAATCAGTCAATCTATCTATCCACCATAGTCACATTTGTTACTGTAAAATTACACCACGCTGAATCTAATAAGATTATTTGTGGCACCACATCAATGAACATTAAATTGTGAATCTGTCTCTGCAGAAAAAACCACACATTAACATGCAGACTTTTTTTTATCAAGATATATAACCAATGTAGATGTTAGTTAATGCATCAGCACCCTGAAAGGTTTCTTTTTTATTAGAAGTAGCTTGAACGATTTTCTCCTTTTCCCGCTTTCCTAAAAAAAAAAAGTCAATTCATAGATTAGTCTTTAAAATGCTGCTGCCAGACTTAAACAAGCAGAAAAAAAAAGGATTCCGCTCCTGGTTTAGAGATGCTGCGCTCGCTTCCAGTTTGATTTGGAATTCCTTTAACTTGTATATAAAGCTTTGTAAGGCTTAACACACTCACATATCTCTGAATCCCTGTCATGTTAAATCCACTCCATGAACAGAGATCCTCGACACCAGACTCGCTAAAAACTCTCAAGAGCACTCACAAGAAAATTGTGAGTGTTTCCTGCTGCTCTGTTCTCCTCCGCCGCTCAGATGCAGGACAGGCGGATATTTTGGCTGCATTCGATTTTTACAGATGGCCTTACAGCGAGAAGGTTCCCGGTTCGAATCCCAGCTCGGCCAGGGGTCTTTCTGTGTGGAGTTGGCATGTCGGTGAATGGTTGTTTAAGCAGTATAGACGTATCATTTTTGTTGGTTTCAAGTTTAAGATAATGTATTTGTTTACATAGTTTTTTCTTTGTTGGCAGGTTATAATTATTTACAGAGAAAGTGTTAGGCATATGATTCCCTATATTTATCTGACCCAGGCGTTTTGTTTACCCAGTGGGTCTGTATCGCACACCACTCACACAAACACCTACACATTCACACACACCCCCATTCACTCTCTGTCAAATCGCATATTCGTGCTGCAAATGCAAATGTCGGTAACGCTGTGAAGAGGCTATTTAAATTCATGTTTATCTCTCCTCACTGTCATTTAATTTCTCACTTTTTCATCTTTACATTTCGAATTCAGATTATTTGTTGTTTCTTCTGGCTCCTTTATGTTATGGGTGTGGAGTGTGAGTATGTGGGGTGTAAAGATATTCTATTTCTGTCACTTTCATTGGGCTTGATGATTATAAAATACTTCAGATGCTCCAGAAGTAATTGATCATATCTGGTATATGTTATTATTGAAATCTTGGAAACTTCAGCACTGATTGATGCCTTTTCAATCAATCATGTAATGAGTGGGTCCAAACTAGACTCTGCAAATAAACAAATGTGCCGCATTTGAGGAAAAAAATAAAAAAGCCTGAGATTGCTGTGTTTAATTATCAAAACTGTGAAACCTTGAAGGTATGTGGCAAATCTCGCCGTTTTATTTCCATCTCACTTCTCCTTGCGAAAAATTAATAATGATTTCATCATCCCAGTCACTGTCAGTGAATAGCGGCAGCGAACAAGGCATTCATGTTGTTTAGCTCAGCTCTCATTAATTAGACGTCTCCATCACTCACTCCATTAAAGGCACAAGAGCCGATCATGATGTGAATTTAAATACATTCAAAGGGAATCAAGGATAGCGCAGGGTTATAAGTCCCCGACTGTTTTCCGGTGTTACATCAGAATGGCATGCTCACTTCAAACAAAGTGCTGCAGGCTTCACCTGGAAGCCGCCTGAGGCAACCGCTCTCACACCCTGTTTGATTGGCATGTTCCTACCTCCTCAAATGAGCCAGAATACAAAAAAAAGAAACCACTTCAGACTGATTCTCACACCCAAAACGGGGCTGGTCTGAAAAATGTTATTTTTCCTCATCTACAGTCCCTCCTCATCACCCCCCCTTCCCTGGCTTTTCTGCAGCCCCTCTCTCCGTCTCGCTCTCCCCCCCCCCACTCTAACGCTCTCATTTTTTTCCCTCCTTTCCCTGGATCAGTGCCCACTGTGCCACCAGGAAATGTACAAGCCGAGGCTGTCAACTCCAGCACGGTGCGTTTTACCTGGAGTGCCCCGAGCCCTCAGTTTATCAATGGAATCAACCAGGGATATAAGGTGAGCAGCCCCCCCTCTGTCAACTAGTGCTCTCTAGTGGCCAGAGGTAGAAGAGCACTTTGTCATCGAAGACGTGACAAGCTGTGACATTGGGGAACTAACCCCAATTTTTTAATGTAAATTAACTTAACAAATATATTTTTATGTCATCACTTTAAACTTGAAATTACATTTTCCTACAAAAAAAGGATACTGTTGATATGGTCTGCGTTAGTAAGCCTATAACGTGGAAATTAAAACCCTGTGCCCAATGGCATCATTTCCAGCTGTTGGCATGGGAACCCAGTCATGCAAATGAGGTCGCCATGGTTACGGCGCGTCCCAACTTCCAGGATAGTGTTCATGTCGGCTACATCTCCGGCCTTAAAAAGTTCACCGAGTACTTCACGTCAGTGCTGTGCTTCACTACCCCAGGAGACGGGCCCCGCAGCCCGCCTCAGCGGTTGCGCACCCATGAGGATAGTAAGTGCAGCCATTCAGACTATTATATGGTAGTTGCAGATAAACCGAGATAATTATGTGTCAGGCTGTTGTTCTGTTCATTTAACTGCCTGCTGTTGTTATTTTTTAAAGCCCCTGGTGCTGTGGGACACCTCAGTTTCACTGACATTTTGGACACCTCACTAAAAGTCAGCTGGAAGGAGCCACTGGAGAAAAATGGAGTTCTCACAGGTAACCATTAAAGATAGCGTTAACATGTCTTCTTTTTGCACAATTTATGTGTCGCCGAGCTTTGTTAACTGGGGAAACTATTTGGGATTTGCCGACTCTTCCAGGCTACCGTATCTCCTGGGAGGAGTTCAACAGGACCAATACTCGGGTGACCCATTATTTGCCCAGCCTGACTCAGGAATACAAGGTGACGGGGCTCACTGCCCTCACCACCTACACCATCCAGGTCGCAGCCATGACCGCCAAGGGCCAGGGCCAGCTCTCCGCCTCCACCATCTCCTCTGGTGTGCCGCCAGGTCAGTGGTCAAATGAGCAAATTAACGATTTGACTGGAAGTAAAAAAATGTATTAAAATTCAAGTATTTTAAATATCCACCAAACACTCTGTTACTAGGTTTTAAAATGCACCTCTTTTGACTGAACAGATTTCTATTAAGGTTCTGTATGTTTAACAAACGTAATTTTTTTAATTAGTCTTTCCTCTGTCCTCTTTCACAGAGTTGCCCGGTCCTCCCACCAATTTAGCCATTTCCAACATCGGCCCCCGTTCTGTCACTCTGCAGTTCAAACCCGGTTATGACGGCAAGACCTCCATCTCCCGCTGGCAGGTTGAAGCTCAGGTGAGACACTCTGACATAATAAGAACAACCTGTTTTTGTATGTCTGATGTCTTAACGTTGGCGTACAGGTGTAAGTAGCTTATTAGTTTCATTTATTTAGCCGCTTATATCACTCTGCGTTTCAGATTGGCATAATAGGAGAGAATGAGGAATGGCTGATGGTTCATCAGCTGGCTAATGAACCTGATGCTCGTTCGCTGGAGGTCCTGGAGCTAAACCCTTACACTTTCTACAGGTGAGCACACACTGCAAATTACGCTTGTAAACTGTATTTGCTATGTAATAAAACCCATATTTTGCACCATCGTCTTGTGTAAACTGATTCTCCTTTATCTTTATGATCCGTTTTACCGTCATCCTGAATATGTGGCTATGTTTGCATTGTTTTCTGTGGTTCTCGCCTCATAAACGGATCCTATTCTCCATTACTGCAATGACCTAGTTTCCCTTTGGCCATCATTAAAGTTTCATCCAATCTAATCTAATCTAGTCTAAAGTAATCTATCCTAATCCTTTCTCATATCGCTTCCCTATCACGAGTAGAGGAATTCCAGAGTCAGCTATTTTTCTCTGCCCCAGGTTCCGAATGCGCCAGGTAAACATCGTGGGCACCAGTCCTCCCAGTCAGCCCTCCAGGAAGATCCAGACCCTGCAGGCCCCTCCAGACATCTCCCCCGCCAACGTCACCCTGCGCACAGCCAGCGAGACCAGCCTGTGGCTTCGCTGGGTGGTGAGTTTGCGCGGCTCATTGCACTTTGGGCGTGACTCAGTGCGTCTGGAGTTGGTTAGGTTTTATTAGATTTTTATTAAAGTCAAATATGCATGTCCGGGCTTCGACCTTGCACTACTGCACTGTACATTACGACTAGATGACTATTTCAATTTGCTTCCTTTTTTCATCTCTGTCCTTCTGGTCGGTGGTGGTGGTGGAAAGTCATGTTGGGATGAGAATGAACTGGCAAAACGCCCTTGATATAATATTTGAATGCTACACTCGTAAGCTAAGCTTTGTGAAAATCTGATTTAGGCATTAGTCATTTTGCCCATAAAAATCCCATTTTTTGACAGTTTCTTTCTTTCAGTTCTTTCTCTCTCTCATCATAATTTGAAGGAAAAAAATACTTTAAAATCACTTTTATCGCAAAACCTCAATTTAGAAATTTAGCACACGTGTTTTGTCTTTATTGTGTGGCAGATTTTTACAATGCATGAAAATGTTAATGTGCTAATGTGTTCTTGTACTCTCGATGCTGAATACAGGTGATGGCATTTGTTATATTTTGGAAAGGTGCATGCACTCTGTCCTTGATTGTGGCTGCTGTCTGCATCAGTATTCGGCCAGTGTGTTCCCTGCTACATCTGCCCAATATCGTCACGGTGCCAGTGGCTGAGCTCGGTGCCAGGCGGTGACAGACAGCAGCAAAGCACCCCCGCAGCTCCTGCAGGATTAAAAAAAAAAGTGCATGTTACCTGGATTTAACAGCAGAGGGGTGTCAGCGGTGTGATACAGCACCGACAAATTAATGGAGTAGCGCCAGGATTTTTGGGCTCTTTTAAAAAAGCTGGGCTAAACTGTAGTAAAATTTTGTGGTCCACTTTATTGGCATGGCAGTGGAAGTCTTGGCAGCCGGAATCAAGGCCACGTTAATTTGAAGAACACGAGCGCTTTCATAAAAGTCCAGTACATGTTTGCGTTAGGATACTCACTTATCATGTTCAATTATATGCATAGGTCAGTGTGAGATATTAAACATGCAGGTCTGTTTCTTTAATTTATTCTCTCTGGCTGAGTGACTTTTTGAGTCATTGCCAACACCTGCTTTTGCACGGCAGTTAATTTATATATTGATGAACTAATCACTCAAACCTGCACAGCAATCAGGATTTTAATTACTTTTCAATAACTATATTTCCTCATGAAGTATGAAATATTGAGATACAATTATTCATGAACTGGGGGATCTCTCACAGCCTCTTCCAGAGTGGGAGTACAATGGAAATCCGGATCTCGTCGGCTACAAGGTCCAGTACTCCAAAGCCGCCTCTAAAGGGGGCGTCCTTTCTCACGTCATCATGGACCGGCTGGAGAGGGAGTTCACCATCGAGGACCTGGAGGAGTGGACGGAGTACGAGGTCAGAGTTCAGGCCGTCAACGGTATTGGCTCAGGAACCTGGAGCCCGCCAGTCCACGGCAGGACCCGGGAGTCTGGTGAGGAGGGGGGAAATATGTCCACAGAAGCCCACTTTAAAAAAATCAGATAGATATGTATATTTGAAGTGCTCTAAACTTGGGCCTTTGCCTCCCTGCTGCAGTGCCCTCCAGCGGTCCCACCAATGTGTCGGCCTTCGCCACCACCTCCAGCAGCATCCTGGTGCGGTGGGGAGAAGTCCCGGCCACTGACCGCAACGGACTCATTTTGGGATATAAGGTCAAATAAGTGATCAGAATCTATAGAAAATTAAACTCTATATGACTGTTGAGTAAATAAAACAGCATGAAACCATCCCCTTAACGTCCCCTGCGTCTCTCAGGTTGTGTACAAAGAGAAGGACTCGGACAAAGCGCCCGACTTCTGGACGGTGGACGGCAACACCAGCCACAGTGTGCAGCTGAGCGCTCTGGGCAAGTACGTCCTGTATGAGATCCAGGTGCTCGCGTTCACTCGTATCGGAGACGGACGGAGCAGCTCGCCGTCCATCCTGGAGAGGACGCTGGACGACGGTAAACGGATTTAATCACGCTGTTATCGTTGAAACATTGTTTGTCTCTCAATGTTTTTAATGGCTACCAACGCTGAGAGGATTTCAGTTGACGATGTTCAATTTTCATTTCCTTGATGCAGTTTTTATGAAAGGATTTATGTGACAAATAAAACTAATTTAGATTTCTTGTTTTTTTTGCGACAGTGCCAGGACCTCCGGTTGGCATCCTCTTCCCAGAAGTCAGAACCACCTCAGTGAGGCTCATCTGGCAGCCGCCCGCACAGCCCAATGGCATTATCCTGGGTGAGTGTTCAATATACAGACTTCAGCTATTATTATTGTGAGGCGAAGGCAAGAGGCAAATTTATTTATCTGGTACCTTTCAACAACAAGGCGTTTCAAAGTGCTGTATACCTGCTGCGTTAAAAGGCATCAATACAAGGCAATTAACAAGGACACAGATGAAGAGGATTTATAAAGACAACAATAAAATGGAAGATAAAAGGAATAATTAGACCGAATAAAAGCTGGAGAGTAAAAGTTACAGCGCAGCTACAGTGAAGTGGGAGATGTGATTCAATTTTATAGAAGACAGTGGCAAAGAGAAAGTTCTGAGTTCAACAAAATACGTTGACTTTCTCTCTGCTCTCCACTATTGTTTGATTTTGAAGTGCGGCTGGATTTTTGTTGTCTTCGCTTCTGCTTTGTTATGCGTGACTGGGTGTTATATGAGTTTGTCCTCTCAGCCTATCAGATCACATTCAGACGAAACTCTTCAAATAGCAACGCCGCCACCGTGGACGTGCTGAGCCCCAGCGCGCGGCAGTACACGGCGACGGGACTGAAGCCAGAGCTGGTTTATGTATTCCGCCTCACCGCTCAGACACGGAAAGGTTGGGGGGAGGCGGCGGAGGCTTTGGTGGTCACAACAGAGAAGAGAGGTAAATATACTGCTGCTCAAATGTATTATTTAATTTATCCACCTCTTAAATATGTAATCAGGTTCCGGAGTGACCGTGTGTGTGTGTGTGTGTGTGTGCGACCTTCAGCTCGACCCCAACCCACAAGCCGCCCTGTTGTGCCTCAAGAGGAAGTCCAGGCGCGCAGAGTGCTGTTGTCATGGGAACCAGGCAGCGACGGCCTGTCCCCGGTTCGTTACTACACAGTCCAGTACAGAGAGCTGCCCGACAGTAACTGGACCGTCCACTCTGCGTCCGTCAGACACGAGACACACTCCTACATAGTGGACAGGTAGGCTTTAAATGTCCTCTGTAGAAAAACTGATATATGGCTGCACGTGCTTTAGTTCAGTCATGTAACGTAAGTACAAAATATGGGTAAAAATATATGTGGGGTGTGGTTAAAACTAGTAACCACTCCCAGATATAACAAAAAAGATCAAGTACAAAACATACAAAGTTATATTTTGGTATAAAAGAGAAAATTGGATGAAAAAATATATATGCTAAATAAAAACAGTATGAATATCATAATTTAAAAGAGCTTTATCTCTTTCTGTAGCCAGACAATAACACAGAGGAAACCAATAAATGCACATTTTCATTCCACAAGATAACTCCATTAGGTTTAATAGAGAAACTGGCCTGGAGATGTTTCATACAAAGGCAGATGAGGAATTCTTCGCCTGTAACACGACGTACACGTTGTACTTTTTCTCTATCTCTTTAAAGGTTAAAGCCGTTCACGTCTTACCAGTTTCGCATTAAAGCCACTAATGACATCGGAGACAGCGAGTACAGTCTGGAGAGTGAGGCCATCACCACGCTACAAGACGGTGAGACCTTGGCGACCCGATGCATCAGCGTCATTATCTGTTGTATGAACATGCCGTTACGTCCGTGTGTTGACTTTGGATTTACACAGTGAATATTTGACATCATCAGTGCTTGTTTTTTCGCTCTCATGCTGTTCCTATCCAGAATGTTTGAATTATATATCACTCTCCGCAGCTGGTTTGCTTTGTTAACACCAAAATTCCCTTTTTTCTGTGGTGTGTGCTTATCTTCCAGCCCCAGACAAAGCCCCAACAATTATGTCTGTTACACCTCACACAACCACATCTGTGCTGGTCCGCTGGCAGGTACGCTGTTGAATTACTTGGCGCTATGACTGGAAGAATGAATGGTGACAGTGGAATTTGTTGGCCGGAGCTGCCGATTGTGACGCACGTGTTTGTGAAGTTTTGAGCATTAAGCTCAACCTCCTCTCTTTTTCGCAGCCTCCCTCTGAGGATCACATAAACGGGGTCCTGTTGGGGTTCAGGGTCCGGTACCGAGAGTTACACTACGACAGGCTGCGCAGCTTCACCGTCCGTACGGTGAACAGTCCCTCTGCCAACTGGGCCGATCTCACCGGTGAGTTCACCCCTTCAGTGTTTCAACTACCTTGGGTTACATGCACAAAGTGATTGATTCACCAATGTTCTTTTTTTATTCAAGTCGAAAAATATATATATGTATGTATATATGTACTTTATTGTGGGAGTGCCAGAGTTCTCACAATTTTACTTTTCTTATTTGATGCTTGTACTTAAAGCAGTCTGACAATATTTAAGATTTTTTTTGGTGCCAGTGCAGAGAATATGTAAATACATGTATAACAGCAATGACAATAATGAAAGAAAATAAAGATATCGAGAAAAAGGAATAAAAGAAAGAGGTTTAAAGAAAAAAGTTAGCTTGATAGTGCATGAACATATATATACATACATGTACACACATACATGTAAAGTATATCATACATGTTGCATATTGATACATTGACAAGGGCTGGATTCTGTATTATTATTCAGTTGTGATCCAGATGTTTCAGTTCTTGATTTCTAATTCTATAAGTTATTCTGTTAATTTCTAGTATGGTGTTCACGTTTGACTTCCAGTTGTTGACTGAAAAGTTCCTCGTTGTGTGTTTCATAGCTGTAAATCTTAAGTATCCTGTATTCGTATCTGTCTATTTCTAATATGATGTCAGATGGTGATTTGCCTAAAATAATAAATTTGATTGGGAGTATTATCATGATAGAGATTTAATTGCCAGTATGTCTTGAGTAAGGGACAGAAAAGGAAAATATGTGAGTGAGTTTCCTAATGTCTCCACTCCTTCCTGATCCTTTGGCCCTCACCCTTGTACTCCCGCTCTCCCCCCCCCCCCTTCGTCGAACCTCCAGCTCCTTACAGTGTCAGGAACCTGAGTGAATCCTCACTCACCCAGTATGAACTGGATAGTAAGTGTTACATAATTTCCCTTTATGTCTTCTCCTGCATCGCTCCACGTCTGTCGGCACGTCATCTGTTGTACTTCACATCCACAAAACATGCCATTTGTATAATAATTCACAGCAAGCGCCCGTTGCACCATCCTCCCACTCAGCCGTATCCGCTAAGGAGCCGCTGCTGACTCGTATGATGTGTATACGGCTTTAATCTCTCCAAGATGCCCTACCATTATTCAGTGTGTTTTCTTTCTTTGTAATCACTGACAAATCCCCCCCCCCCCCCATGTCCCGACAACAACCTCCCTTTTTTTTTTATCAGTTTGCCTTATAATTCCACAACCTCGTTTTTTTCGTTGTCTCTTTCATTTGTGATGCTGTGGTTGCAGTGGGCCTCACTATGACTGTGTGTGTGTCTCCTCGGAATAACTTCTTTTTTACATTTTTTTTTTTTATCTTAACTGTTCTTTTAAAATAATGTGCTGGGTTCTGTCCTTGCAGATTTGAGTAAACACAAACGCTACGAGATCCGTCTCAGTGTGTACAACGCTGTGGGGGAGGGTCCGAGCAGCTCGCCACAGGAAGTGTTTGTTGGAGAGGCGGGTATGTTTTTTTTGTGCGTCTTCATCTTTGTTTCTTAACACGCTTACAAGCAGTGATAACATTTCTACTATAGTTATGATCTGAACTCTGCCCCATTCTAGTTCCAACAGCCCCTCCCCAGAATGTGGTGGTCCAGTCCTCAACAGCCACACAGCTGGATGTCACATGGGACCCTCCTCCTCTGGATGCTCAGAATGGGGACATACAGGGTTACAAGGTTCTTTCTTTCTTATTTCTCTATTTTCATTTAAAAACCTTAATAAAATACTTTAATTCTGCAAACAATTCTGCATATCCTTAACTCTTACTCTGTTTCCAGATCTATTTCTGGGAGTTCCAGCTCCAGAATGAGACGGAGCGCCTGCGTACGCTGTTCCTGCCGGAGCTCGGGGTGAAGCTGAAGAACCTGACGGGCTACACCACCTACATGATGAGCGTGGCGGCCTTCAACGCTGCAGGGGATGGGCCCCGCTCCCTGCCCACCAGAGGGCGCACTCAGCAAGCAGGTGAGTTTGCACTGAATCCAGATGTTCAGAAAAGATTATAGTTATGGGTTAAAAAGGCTGAGACTCTTTATTTCTTTACACCTCACTGCCTTTCGTCTGACTAACTGTTAGTACTTCAGATTATTTAACCAGAATGTGCTCATGTGGTTGTGTTGACTCTAACTCAAGGTTAAGAAAAATGCACAATCAATGCTTTTATCTTGAGTCAGTGTTACACAAAACTACAAAGTGCTACTACAGCTTTAAGACAAATAACTTAAGAGCCGATCCTCCTATTTCCCTAAGAACATTCTCACTGAGGAGCTTTGGTCCCGTGAGATACAGCACGAGAGATCACCTCCTCCAGGACAGGCCTCGGGGGTGGAAGCCCAGTGACAGCAGAGGAGCAATGAACACAGAGCGCATGGGGGGGACACATGTAGATTAGCTTTTTGGCTGCTGCTGCACAAAGACGCCTGTGTTTACCAGCGAGTGAGAGTCCCTCCTCTGCGGTTTCAGCACAAAAATGGTTTACAGTATCGTCTTTTCCGCCCCCTTGAAGGCTGTGACTTTGGTGAGGGGTACAAAGTGCTGAGAACTTAAAAACACAGGCAGGAATTTTGGCCCCAATGCACCACGGGGGAACTGGGAAGCGAGCCAGCGTGAGCTTTTGTGAATTTGATGCAGAATTGTGGCTAAATCCCGACACTTAGCTGGATCTGCGTTGGGTCAGCAGGCAGAATTCTCACAGCGCTCCATCAAGGTCACAGTAACATTCTTGTGTCTATTTTGAGTCAGATTTTTGGTGACGCACTTGCTTTTTTCCCCCCATTTTTCACATTACTGCGAGCCACAGTTGATGCAAAATACATTTTATTGTAGCTCTGATAATAAACGATGAAAGCTCCTTCACTGCTGGTCTCATAATATTTTTGTTTCATATCATCTAGCATCATTTTTTCATGAATGTGTCAAATTGCTTTCCTTGCTTTGAGCGCTGCCTCTGGATTCCTGCCATGCTGTTTCTTTGTTGACAGTATAATTTCCCCTCGTGTGCGTCTGCCACAGAAGCAACTTAACAAATTGACAGTGTGCTAAATTACTATTATGACTTATTAAAACTCAAAAGTCTCCTGAAGAGCAACGTCAAGAATAAGGGACATAAATATTGCGGAATTCAAATTTAATTGAATGGCTTATTTAGCTGCTATTTTCTGTTTCACTGAGATTTTACAAATTGTATTTAATGGTAGCATATCCAGGTGATTGCAGCTTTGCAGTTGAGTTTGCAGATTGCACAGGGTTAAGTCTCAGAACTTTGAGGAAATCCAGCAGCCGTCACCTCTTCCCCCTCTTTCTCCTCCCAAAGCCCCCAGTGCTCCCAGCTTCATCCACTTCAGCGAGTTGACCACCACCTCCGTCAACGTGTCCTGGGGAGAGCCCAAGCAGCCCAACGGCATCATTGAGGGATACCGCCTGGTTTACGAGCCCTGCACTCCAGTCGATGGTGAGAAACTGGGCCTGGAGCCTCATAACTCTGCCATGTCCTGACTTTCCTCAGCTGGCTCCCTCAGACACTGATTTACAGCATCTAGCCTCATTACTGTGTTCCTTTTAACTCGCGCTGCTTAAGCTCACGTGCTAATCTGCCACATATGAGCACAGGCCCCGCAGTGGCATATATGGCACGGCTGATAAAAAATATGTTGGAATGCTCTGGTGAGACTTTGCACGGCTTCCTCTCACACTAAGAGAAACATGGCTAATAGCTGGCTGAGTGCGGTTGCCTGGACCAGATTGTGAAGTAATTGAGAGCAGAGGTGGAATGCTGAGCAGGGGCTGCTGTGGTCCCACGGCTATCCACTAATGGACCCCGAGCAAAGCTAAGCAGAGCAGCAACAACAGGGAATACCAGTTGGTCTATTCTAAAAAGCGCTCAAGTGTCGCTTCCTGTCTGTATATCTGAGAAGCCGCTTGCATAATACACCTTTTTCTGTTAAATATGCATTTCTGTTATATATGTGTGTGTGTGTGTGCGTGTGTGTGTCTCTGACAGTGTCTGGTCTTATAACTGTTAGTCACTGTGAAGTTGTTGTGCGTGCCTTTGTGTGTCTGAGCAAAGCTTGGCTTTTTTTCGCTTGTAGAAAGCAGCATCTAGAGTCTTAGTGTTTCCTGTACAGACTCCTCTCCTCGCACTCCAGGTGTCAGTAAGATAGTGACAGTAGATGTGAAGGGCAGCACCCCCTTGTGGATGAAGATCAAAGACCTGGCCGATGGCGTCACCTACAACTTCCGCATCCGAGCTAAAACGCTCACTTACGGCCCCGAGGTGGAGGCCAACATCACCACCGGGCCGGGAGAAGGTGCTCTTTTCTAACGTTCATGTAGATTATCTTATTTCTTTTAAGTGGCTCCTTGACAGAATGACACTAACCTTGTTTTTTTTTTCATCGTCCCAAGGAGCCCCAGGCCCTCCTGGAGAACCCTTTATTTCTCGTTATGGCACCGCCCTCACGCTGCACTGGACGAGTGGCGATCAAGGTCGTGCACCCATCACGAGATACGTCATTGAAGCCAGACCCTCTGGTGAGCCACAGCAGCTCCGGACTTCTTAGTCCTTCCTCCGTGAACATTACAGTGATTGTTGATGTGCTGACATGTTTTATCCTCTTTAGATGAAGGATTGTGGGATATCCTTATCAAAGACATTCCTAAAGAAGTGACATCCTACACACTTAACCTGGACATGCTAAGAGAAGGGGTCACCTACGACTTTCGAGTAATAGCGGTCAATGACTACGGATATGGATCTCCCAGCGCTCCTTCCCCTTCCATATCAGGTTAGTTGTACTATAATTAGAATTAATCCCAAACTGTGCTAATTATACAAAATCATGTTTTATATAGGTATTAACTTGTGTTACTTGTTGTGTTTTCAGCCCAGAAAGTTTCTCCCTTCTATGAGGAGTGGTGGTTCCTGGTCGTGATTGCTCTGGTTGGCCTCATCTTCATCCTGCTCCTTGTTTTCATCCTCATCATCCGAGGCCAGAGTAAAAAATACACCAAAAAGGCAGATTCAGGTAGGAGACCCAGCTGACTGCTCAACTCAGCGCCACCGTTTCTCTTTCTCTGTGTTTCTGCAGCTTAAGCTATCGACTGGATTCCGTCTTCCTCTCAGACAGCGCTGCTGAGAATTGCACTTTAATGATTGCACATCCGAGGTCTATTTTCTAAGATGGAAGTGTGAAGGTTCACACAATTAGACAAATGACCTGTATTCCCGAACATAGTTTGAGCTGACGGGCAAGAGATGAGAGTAAAAGGTTACCAGCTGAAATAGGCAGATGAATAAACATTATTGTTCATGTTTAACTGCAGTGAGGATCAATACTGGGATTAATGGCTTGGCAGCGGTTTAACGCTCAGGTCATTAGTCAGGCTGAGAGTAATTATATAAATACAGCACCAGTGGCTTTCACACCACTGAATCAAGAAGCCAATTTTCATGACTTCGAATTATCCCAGGTGACATTTCTGTAGATAGAAACTCTTTATCAGGGTTTCGTCTTCAATCCCCCAAAAAAAGGAGGACAGGGGGAGTTAATCAACATTAGTGGATGTATAGTTCGTGGTCAGTTGACAACTAATTAGAGTGTAGGGCACTTTTGGGGAATTGGTCTGGAACTGCTCAGAATAGACGGACATGGTGGTATGAGAGGAAGGAGGGAGACTTGGGTGAAAGAGTGAAGGGTCAGGTCAAGTCTTCCTAAATCTCCTACTAGCCGCTCTTTGGCTCAGTCAGTCTTTAGCGTGGTGAATGGGGCTTGGCAGGACCGGTCCAGACAAGGACTGTGTTTGTGTGGGGATACAAAGAGGGTCTCTTAGCCCCTCTCAGCCCCTCCCCACTTTTCCCAGCCGTGAAGATGGACTGACCCGCTGGCGGCTGGTTGTTTTTCCGAGAGGTGTGGGACCGGACAGTGATGATGATGATGTTGATCTACCGATGAAGTCAGAGAAAGCAGCATTTGATGTTGTTGTGACGTGTAAATTGAGGATGAAGTGAATAATGAACATGGTTGTGACAGTTCCCTTCAGCAAGGCAGGGTGTGTGTGTGTGTGTGTGTGTGTGTGTGTGTGTGTTCATGGGTGGGTTAAATGTTCAGGTAAAATGTTCAGTCTTCCTCTTATTCCTCTTCTTCTTCCTCTTCTGCTTCCTCTTCTTCTAAAATCCATGTGTACAACTATTCCTCTGGTTTGACAAAAAGTACCCATGCGCATGTTCACGCCTGAAGCTTTATTGTGTAACTATGCTCAAGACTGAAGATCACAAATCACTTATTTTATTCCACGACCATTACAGTGTCGTCCTCCTACCCCTGTCCAGGCAACCACTCCAACTGCACAGCGCTGCCCCTGACCCACGGAGAAATGGTGCGCCTGGACGAGGGACGCTTCCCGTCCCTGGAGCTCAACAACAGACGCCTCTCCATGAAAAACTCATTTTGCCGCAAGAACGGCATCTACACACGGTCAGTGCCATCAGTCATCCGCGTCGGTCAGCTGACCATCGCATTCATTTCCTGCAGGGGAAAATATTCCACTTCATAAATAATATTGTTAACCACGTTTTGTATGAGTTCCCTCTTCCAGCTGAGTGTGTTACTTATGATACTGACAGGAATTAATAATGTAGTGTTTTGTGTCCCCCCCCTTCCCTCACAATAGTCTGTCATTCTTGAGAGAACAAACTGTGCCTGGAGGAATCCAGCTGCTGATTTCAGCCTCCTTCCGCTCCCTTGTTGATATTCAGTGTTTGTGTGAAGCAACAATTTATATAAGGGGGCAGCACAATACCAGCTGATTAGCATTCATGAGCTTCTGCATGGGCCCTTTGTCCGTCCGTCACCGCTTCGGAGAAAAGGGGTGCTTATGGGTCAGAGCCGGCCATTTTCACATTGGCCCCGAGCCCAGAGTTTCTCTCTCAAGCGCCGTCAGTGTGAGAACGCGTCCGACAGCCCACCAGCCGGACTTTGGCAAACTGGCTCTTTGGTCATGTTTGCTTACACGTTAGATAAGAGGAATTTCGCAAACGCTGCAGCATGAGAAGCAAAAGGAATGTTCCACGCAGAGGCATGGGTCACACATTGGGTGACTGCACGGGCGGATGGTCATGTGGTTGCTTTGTGGGGTCGGGGGGGTTCAAAGTCTGCTTCTTGTCATTGCAAAATACAACATGATTTTCACTTTAGTGTGCATATTATTGTTGAATCGAGGGGTGGGCAGTGAGGGCGGGGGAGTCTCTGCTGATTTTTCCTTGACCGTGGAGGCCAAAGAAGGGGATCAAAAAGGCCTTGAGATCCTCCCTCTCTTTGAAGGGCTCCTCTCTGGTTCTGTGCTCTTCACTAATGATCTGTGGACGGAGGAGGGAGAGAGGGAGGGCTCCCTGCGGGATTATTTGAAAGGGTGAGGGAAAGAAGGATGAATTAGTCAGATAAGGCAAAGGGAAACATACAGCCCTCCTAAATAATTCAAAGCTCCCGGCCAGCATTTTGGGTGTAGGTGTGATAGGAGGTAGGAGCATCCATCACTCCTCTGTGCACATGTGGCCCCGTATTCTTCTAATGTCTGAAACAACCTTGTCTGAATTCTGAGTCAATATATTTTTATTTTTATTTTTTCCGCCTCCGCACGTCATCCCCTTCAACCCAGAGGAGATGTCCCTTTGTTGTGTCTCAATCCCTTCATAGCCTTTGCCATGTTGTGTCTTCTGAGCTCCCTGATCTTGTCATTTCCAGCGACTTAGCTCCTGCACACATCTCAGTATATATATATATTCTTTTTTTTATTTTCCCTTGAGAGGTCGTCAGGGTTGTCTGCTTTATGCTCCGGTATTTAACTTGACATCACAGAGTTTTATGCTTGTCTCTTTTGCCCCCACGTACAATGTTTTCCATTTCGAATCATTTAAACATTTACTTTCATGCCATTCCTAGTTTATGTAATTCTTTCGGCCATTTTTTTCTCTAAAGCCAGCGGAGCAAAGTCTTGCCCGAGTGCGTTTAGCCCGAGTTACGTACTGAGCCCACTGATGTAGCTCGGTGATGTGAAGATAGTGGTCCGGTCTGACCATCCCATGCAATCCAAGCAGACCTTGAACACAGCAGCAGTCATCACTGCACAAAAAGGAAAATAATTGCCTGCACAGATGTTTCTTGCTGCTTCACTTTTACGGACTTAATGACTGGAGCCAAAAGCAGCTACGGGTCTATTTACTTGACCTGCACTCCTAAAAGAACTTCCTAATACTTTGAGCTTAGGGCCATGCTTTGTTACAGAGCCTTTCTGCAGGATGTGTAAATCTACAACCGACACGGCATGTACGGTCTTTCAGCTCTAATCACCACAAAGAATCCTTTCATGGAGATACTCATGTTTAAACTGAATTCTGTTTGAGCATCTCATGACGGTTAAAGTCCCCCCCCCCCCCCTGCTGCTGATGCTCCCAGCAGACATTTGTTAAAGATCAGGGTCAGGGAAATAGCAAAAGAGTAAAACCACATGTAATCTCTTCCCTAAGTGTTCTGTTAGTGGCTGCCAGGGATGTATATGTGCATGTTGAAGTAAGTAATCAGCACTCTTCAATTGTACCTGCACCAAGGAGGGTATGTTTGCGCCCTTTTCCGTTTGTTTGTTGGTTATTTTGTTGGTTTTTAAGCAAGGTTACGAAAACAACTGCTGGACAGATTACCACAGAAATTTGGTGGAAGGATGAGGAATCATTCTTGGTGCAGATCCCGATGAGGGGGCGGATCCAGTAATCTTTTTTATCACTTTTTTTTGTGTGTGGTCATTTTCACTGATACTGCAGAGAAATTTGTGCAGTTTGATTGAATTTAAGGGGACTGTTGGGCCTTGGTGGAGGTATGTGCTCTACTTGCAGACTTCAGTTAGTCATGTGAAAGGTGTCAGTCACAGGAATGACAGGGCTAATGTATATATCAAGATGAGGGAGATTCCCAAAGCAAAAGATGCAGATGATGATGAAATGAAGCACGATATAACCTCTGTCCCTCTTTCCCTTATTTTCTGCCTTTGGCGTTCAGTCTTTCATCAACCCTCTTTCTCTATCTCCCTTTTCTTCATTTGTACAGTTCTCCACCAAGACCCAGCCCTGGAAGTCTGCACTACTCAGACGAGGATGTCAGCACTAAGTATAATGACCTGATTCCTGCAGAGAGCAGCAGCCTGACTGAGAAACCCTCTGAGATATCGGACTCCCAGGTGAGCAGTGGCCCTGCCTCGCAGCCAGTGTCGTCTTCGTGTCTGGAATCGGCAAAGATATGAATTAGAAAAAGTAAAATTCAGAAAACTTATCCCAGTGTTTTCCCTCGTGCCACAGTCACCGTCTATCATCTCGATAACTTTCACTGTTTTTTTTGTCATAATCACTGCTTTGCTAGATGCATAAACTAGATAGCTGTCTAATTAAGAAGCAGAAGAAATTAATGACAACAACAATCTGCCTCGAGTGGATCGCCTCAAATTAAATATCCTGTGTGAGCACAGGCCAGTCATGGCTGACATTTCCGGCAACTGAATTCTAATACTATCTGCTCTCGTGGGAAAAAAACTATTGAGCCACTTCTCACGTCTCATTTGGAATATCTTCACAACTAATTAATTTTCCTCAAACAGGAAATGCCCTGTTAATCTGGCTTGCTGAGTCTCAGCTCATCATGTGATCATCTCAAGAGCTCGGTGGTTTTTGTGTCTGCGGAAAACAGGGAGGTCCAATGAAGGGAAAGGGAGTGTAGAAGTGATGAGGAAGAAGATGATGATGGATGCCAAAGACAGAGAATCGGATTGCAGCAGATTCTGAACATCTGTATTCCCACACTCGCTCCGGGTCTCCCTGGCCAATTTATCTGGTACCTGCACAGTCGAAACATTGTTCGCTCCCCTTTGAACAAACACGGCTCTCCCGGGAGACACAGACGAGTGTTATTCTTTTCCTCTGTATTGCCTCCCACTGTTTACCTGCCACTTGTGCAAATAAATGGAGCTTCAGCATCTGTTAGGTTGCAGCGTCTCAATAGAGCCGTGGATAGACAGGCACTTGTCAGGCACACAAATGCACCAAGTGTGTGATGTTTTCTCTGTGAGTAGTTTGCTCTCTTGCTTGTTGTTTAACTGTTTGTGTTTCTCAGCCTGTACAATGTGCAAGAGCCACCCACACAAACATTACTACATTATAAGACTGAGGAGTGTTTAGTATGACGACAAAAAAACTCGTTAATCCTGCAAACGTTATCTCTGTCAAATTCTAGGACGCCCTTGTCTACACTTATCAGATCTGTGCTCCACAGAGCAATGGGTGAGATCCTCGAGATTATCTGCCCCATAGGATCGCACATGGATTCATAGATTTCCAGTTGTCTCATAGTTATTCCCTGCTGTGACTCAGTAGCTTCATCCACACTTGTATGTATAAGCTTTAAAACGTCTAAAATCACTTTTGCTACATTAACACCTGGTGTGCACACTAGTATAAAACTTCTGCGACGCCGCTTCCCCCGTTTTAGTTTGAAAAGGCAGCTGCGTTTTAGACGAACGGGCAGAAATTTGGAAACAATGATGCAGGCACTCTCATTCACTTTATCAGTCAACGACTCCACTACCAGGTCTAAATGAACAGTGTTGCTAGTGCGTCTTTTACACCAAAACTAGCAGGTCTACGCTGGTTATTTATTTGATGGTGCACCCACCAAAAAATGCAGTTTGACTCCGTTTCTTTCTCTCTGTTGAGTTATGTTCAACGTCACAAATGTGTCCGAACCAGAGCAGCTCTCTAACCTTGCTGTTTCGCCAGTGTTGCACCTCGGACAATGCAAGTAAAGAAAGAAATCGATAAAGCCGATAGAAACCTGTTTCTACTGCAGAGTCGTTTAACCTCGGAGTGAATGCAGATTGTTTACATTCCCATTGCAGAATCGTGCGATATATATATTTGTGTGTTAAGTACGGACAGAGATTATTTCTCATTTAAAGTTAAAATGCTACACTAACACATACTGAGTGTGGATGTAGCCAGTGTTGCAGTAGAATTAGCCTTGATTTGTGAATCAATGTAGCCACCATTATTCTCTGTAGTCAGAATCCTAAATGTCTGCTGTTGTATTCCACTGTATTTGGTCACTGCGGTGATTTCTAACTCTGTTTCCACGCTGACTCACAGGGCAGCGACAGCGAGTATGAGATGGATCAGAGCCGACAGAAGACGCACTCCTTCGTCAACCACTACATCAGCGACCCCACCTACTACAACTCGTGGCGGCGGCAGCAGAAGGGCGTCTCTCGTCCACCGGCGTACGGCTACTCTCAGCCCGAGCCCCTGGTGGAACAGGAGCCGCGGCAGCACCCCCCGCCCGTGCCCCCTCTGCCCCCTCTGCCCCCTCTCGTCCCCCAGAGCGCCCCGTCCCCGCAGCCGCAGTGCCAGGGCCAGGGCACTCTGTTCAGGCCTAAGGGAAGCCGGACTCCCACCCCCTCCCTGCTGTCCTCCGAGCCCCCCAGCCAGCACAGCACCCTCTACAGGCCCCCCAGCAGTCTGGGCTGTGCCGCTCAGGCACCTACCGCGGGCTTCTCCTCTTTTGTTTGACACACAGCTCTCCTTCCAATAACAACAGGACCCTGAGGACGAGTCTTTGATTTTGTTGTTGTTGGTTTATTTGTATTTCACTCTTTCTTTTTGATCCTTTGGTTTTATTTTTTCTCAGCTCTCTCTTATTGACGGAGTTGTTGCTCAATATTAAGCATTGCAGGCATCTTGAATAGCGCTTTCTTCTCTGTAAAGAGTGTGTGTGTATGACTGTGTGTCGCGCGTATGGTTGGTTTGTCCATGTAATATATATTTCATGAAAAGACAATCATTTGAAAGTTTATATGCGTCGCTTGAGTAAATTTATTTGACGGTTCAACAAGACGAACAAGGGATAAAAAGAACCTGAGGTTCTGAAAAAAACAAATCCTTGTTTTAAAAATGCTGTATCATTGTTTAACATGAGAGCTTTATGGAAAAAAAACACCCCCTTAGAACCATAGTTTATGGACCACTTGGCTTGCTGAGACTGAACAATGGGAAATCCACCTCTGATGGAAAACTGTGATGTTTGAGAAGAGGACAAACGTGAAGTGAGAAATGGACTCGGACTTGACGGGAGGCAGGAGTGGTCACTGTGGCTGTTGGCTGCCTCTGAGTTTCTCACTCTGCCTAATCATCGTTATCTCCACCAAGGGGGTTTTCACACGTGTCCGTTTATCTGTCAGCAAGATTATGCAAGAAACTGATTAGCACCAAACTTGGTGGAGTGATGTGACGTGGTCTGAAAAAAAGAACATTACATTTTGGGGCAGATTTGGATCATTGACTAGGACTTTGAAATTGTTGCCCTGAAGTCTGGTGTATGTTGTTTGACGTCGGCCTCTGCGGAGGTACGAGCTCTCTACTGAGTGCCATCCTAGTTGGAACTGCATTATGTGTTTACTGTATGTACTTGTATTATATTGTTTACAAGATATTTATATCAATCAGCTTCAGACATTTCCAGAACATCACTAGTGACAATGTTATGAATCACATTAAAGCATTGTGGCACCTTTTATAGTAGTCTGGGGAATATGTCAATTGTGTGCTGGTGTCAGTAGATATACAAACTTAGACGACTTTATTAACATGCATTGGTTTGCCTTTGTGATTACACACAGAATATAACACTGGACCAAAAGCACAAATCTCCCTCTTCTGATCACAATCACAGCAAACATAGTGCTATTAATAGAAGTGCAAGAATAACTCACTTTGATCAGGTTCCTAAGACATAAGGAACAGCAGTAGAAAATGTGATGAATTGACTGAGTAGATCTCTACAGCACTCAATATAAGATAAATTATTATTTAAATTTTCCGTTACAACACTATGTGAAATTGGGGAAAAAACCTGAATAGGAAAATCTCATTTGTATTTATCTCAATTTGTTGATCAGGCTAAACAAAAGGCCAGCTCATAGACTGTATATAAAGATGGACGACGCGACTGCTCCCTAAAAGTGAAGCCGAACCGTGTCGATCGGCCCCTGGTGGCTGGCTGCAGTATAGGTCATGACTCCTGCCTCCTCTATGTTAGTGGATGGGACATGGACCGAACTAAAACCTCACAATACACGTGAAATAAAGTTTACTCGCAGATAGTTTGTATCATTTTAGGTAAGTCTTATCACACCATTGTTTTTCCAAGTACAAATTTTTCACAAGTTTTGTTTTAATTAGTTGTTCAATCATATAAAATTGGGGGTAAGACATCATGACTGACAGCGGAAACTGACTCACGATTGGCCGAGAGCGTGTATCGACAGGACCCCTTGTGCCGCGGCTCCATCCCCCAATCGCTGCTGTGATATGGCTTCAAATGTGGAAGATGGCGGCGTGCGTATCGGCTGTTTTGGCTTTGGGACATTTTCATCCGTTTTTATATACAGTCTATGCGCCAGCGTGACTGTGTATCTATGTTTATTTTAAAAAAACAGCTTTATTAAAGGACGGACATCAACAAGACACAGGTATTGTCTGTGCAAACGTATCACAGAGGGTTGTGTTGTGATATCTATTTACAGTGTGACATGGCATTGAAACGATGACTAGAAATGTGTTTTATGCTCGCAGTGCACGCATATACAGATGTTATGATGTTTTCTACCGCACCTTTGAATATACTGGTTCTTTACTACACTGGTTCCTCTACTATACTGCTGTGCTGCAGTCGGACCCCTTAGTGTATACGACGTAGACGTTTGGTCCACAAGGTCCAGAAATATCATCTGTCTAATTACCAATGTGAACATACCTGTATACATTATTAAGGAAACATTATGGACCTATTCATGGTGGCTCTCTAAAATAAAACACTCTATTTTTTAAAGGCTTTTCTTCATCTGAATATTTTAGATTACTATAATACAGATTTGGAAAAAAAAAGGTGTGATTTTTTTTAATTCATATTCGACATAAGAGAGGATTAGCAAAGCTTTGAGTTTCTGACCCCTGAGACAACTGTTTAGCACAGACAGACAGTTCTAAGTAGACCTATTTGCATAGTCTGGTAGGCAAAGGTATTATAGGTGAAACTTGATCCTACAGTGCAGAAATAACCCGATTCTCTAAGCCACAACAGAGACCTGATTTAGGATGCATAAGAGCACGGTTTGCAGGGGAGAATTTGAAGAAGAACCTGATCTGGTGCACGCATGCTGAAAAGCTGGGGGAGGGCAGAAGAGTGTGCCTGGGTAATCTCCTTATTTCAGCCTGGAAAACATCGATCTTAAGCAAGGCAAAGAGAGGAGAACCAGAGGGATCAGACTGGAGGGCTTTAAAGAAAAAAGAACATTTTAAGTCGACACAACTGATAGTTGGTGTTGAAGCGTATTTAATTGGCTTCATCAGAAACCAAAACAATGAAAGATGGAAAAAGGCCCCCAAAACAATATCTGTGGTTGATTTACCATTATGCAAATCACATTTCAGTTAATTCAGAAAATCTGATTTAAATGTTTTAAGAGAGAATATTCCCCAACAGACATCTCGGAATCAAAGAGGGTAAATTAGTCATATTATTTTAAATAGCTCTATGTTGTAATGGTAATTCTTTGTGTGCGCAAATCTATCGTCACCATTCACCGACTGCCAATGCACTGCAGGGAGCCAATCTTCTCTTCACACACACTCACACATGCTGCAGAGACAGACGGACGCGGCTTCTCATCAAGAAAATCTGTTGCATTTTTATCTTTTGGTTCGGTATCTCCTCATGGCGCCTGACTCGTACTGAACATGTCCTAATTCTGACTGCGCTTGCTGGAGTGCATCAGGGCACATATCGCAGCAGATCTGACGCAGCTTGACTGGCGACTCTGAAATCAGGACCAAACCTGTTATGACGGAAATGGGACGTTGTTCAAATTTTTGAAGACAAAGACTTTTGTCAACATGTAAGAGGCAACTGGTTTATTATTTTGCACAGATGCACAGCAGCGTCACATGCTGGTTAGTATATGCAGCCGGGTCCGGACAGTCAAGAAATGTAATATTATATCGTGAGAATCCTCAAAGCTCTCCTTTATTATCCTCTGCAAGACAATGCACTGAAGTTTGTGCGTACCGGTTTCAACAAATCAGGCCTGTCTAGACGTTTGCCATCCCCGTACAAATTAAATGGCATCTTGCACACACAACAAAGACACAAACTTGTTGAGTGACATTGCGAAAAGGTTAAAGGGCACATGTCCTCTGTCACTTACATGATTTATAGGCTCTGCAGTGGCACCTGACATTATTTTAACACCGTCTCTGATTTGGAATTAGAAAAACAAAGACGATTATGTACTCGTCGCATGTGAAACTGATGACAGAAATCTCACAACTTCTCCTCGATCATCCGACACCACAGCAACAATCGTAATGAAATAACATACACAACAACAGACTGGTATCACAATCTGTAATCCGCTGCCAAAACTCCAACATGTGAATGTTTTACGGGGGTTTCAATTTTCCGTTCACCCTCAGCATCTGACCCTCTGAGCAGCAGATGGTGAAATGAGGACAAATGGTCCGACAGCTTGAGAATTACCCGACTGTCCAGAACGCCTCGACTGACTTTTAAAAAGAGTCAAGAACATCAAATATGGAGAGACAGAGCAGAGGCGCAGACACACTGCACAAAGATCCTCCTCTGATCTTCTCCTGAAAAGAGCTGTCAAACCTGCTGAAGATAAAAAAACAAAAAAAACAAAGGTAGGATTTGAGGTTGCTACAGCAGCAGGATGAGGAAATAATGAGCCAACCGTGAACTTTACATGACTTTAAGGGAATTTATCCACAAGTTATTAAAGAAAGGTGCGATTTTGTTTGTTTGTTTTGAATTGTATCTCTTGACTGGTCAGTAAAGAAGTTTATCTTTACTTGTTTGTGCATTTTAAACTTTCATGATCGGGTCCGGAGGAATAGATCTGAACACAGACGAGGTGCATGTGCTGTAAACGCAGATGAGTAGCTTAGTAGCTTAGTGCAGTGTTTGCAGTCCATTGCCCAATACCTCTACCAGATTTCATCAACATGGTTGGACAGAGAGTAAAAGTGTGAGTCAGTTTAGAAGAGAGTGGTAGAACTGATACTTTTGGGATTGACAAAACGCAGCTTGAGCCTGGACAAAAGGCCACTGCAGTCAAATTCTCACCATAAAGAATCCTGCTCTCCCATCAGCTGGTGGGACAGATCCGACTGGGAACATTGCCAGAGGGAGAAAAAAATTCCTTTTGAGTGTGTGTGATGGACACTCGGTTCATATCGCACCCAAATATTATGAATTACCAGAGTTTTTCAAAAAATAGCATTGTGCTGATGAACTGCAGTTTGTCTGTGAAGGACAAACGTGAATGGTCCTTCTCTCCAGGTACTGAAGGAGGGTGACCTTTGCCCTTTGATACCTATCAGCCGTTCACACATTCCTTTTCCTCGAGCTCAGGGTGAGCGTGCACGGCCTCGGGCTGTGACTCAGCTGCTTCCCCCTCATTTCCATTGCTAAAGGTTCTAATGACCGGTCGCTGGCCGAGGTCAGCTGATCGACGTGGAATACACATGGTCAAACAAATGGTCACAAGTATTGAGTGTTTGCAGACAGAGTGAGATCCATGACAGCTTTCAGACATTTTGCTTTTCAGAGGGTTTATTTCATTAGGATGTGAGGCTATTTTTAAACTTTCACTCGCATCCCATTGACAATTAGAATTGCACTTAAAAGAAAGCATGTGTCTGCCAAGGCCCAACAGTTCCCTTATGTTAAAACAAGCCCTACATATGAATTTCTAGCCCTACTTATTAAAGCCAACATGCCAATTAAACCCCATTAAAATCCTCTAGATCCAGATTTTGATCTGCACAAAATGGCAAGCACTCGTTGATACTAAGCCCATAAATATAGTCTAATTTTAAATCAAGATTAAGACATAATTATCTGATAAATCAACGTCCTGCAAAGTTAAAGAGAGTCAAAAAATGTCCCTGGATCTGCCCCCTGATAAACCGCCGCCTTATACCAAGGTTTGTGGTAATCCATAATCCTGCCAACTAATAAACAATAAAATGCAGATGAAAACATAACCTCCTTGGTGGAGGTAATAAGCTACACTTATTACAATTACAATTATAACATGCTCTTGTTTTATCCAAATTATCCTCGCCTCTTTTTTGGGAGTTTCTCAATCACAGAAATGTTTACTCTCAGTGACACGTGAGTCCTTCGTCATCAGCCACGGACATTTCTAATATCCAAATGAGAAAGTGAGAAAGGAGAGACATATAAACACAACACCGCAATGTAGGCCAATATGATTACAGCATTACATGGTGTATTTGTGGATTCCTTTTTATTTTATTAAATATATAATAGTGAGACATTTACTTATGTTGTGAGAGCGAACATGAATGTGGCTCCAGAGGAGGATATCAGAGGACATTTAGGCTAAAAACATGGTGTAAATGACACCGTTTTGAGGCGAATTTAAATGTCGAGGTTTCCTGACACTTGGATGACCCCACAGGAGGAGTATGGAGGCATGTTATGGGTTTTTTTCTGTTGTTTTATTAAAGTTGAAGAAGGAGTCACCAGTTACTTCAGTTGTATTGGACTTAGCTTCAACAGTGTTTACCCCTGAAACTCCAAAAGTGTTTTGTGGACTCAAACACTTCACCCACCCCTCCATCGGCATAGTGGTGAGTAGACAATGAGTGAATTTTCATGTTTGGGGTGAACTATCCCTTTAAATGTTAAATATGTGTTTTTGTGGATTCATTTTCATTTTGGTTAAATATTTAATCGTGAGACATCTTACCCCACTGGTACTGGTGGTTTGTAAGAGTGACTCCGTTCCCCTGGCTTTCACCCCATCAGTGTGCATGACACTGAGCCCGCCTCCTCCCCGTGAGGGACACCGCACCGAGCCAGTGCGTGGGGCCCCACGCGGGGCAGCCTGTGTCTTTAAGGAGCCGCGTCGAGGAGGCGTGTTCACGCGCACTACCCAGGCAGCAGGCATCATCCCCATTGTGGTGTGTGGCCGAGTTATTGCGCTCCGGAGCAGCAGCACCGCTCGTGAGGATGCGGTGGCAGCTAACATAATATTTTCTACAGAAAGAAAAACAGGGGCACGTCCGTGTGGCAGCTTCGTTCGGACGCGCACGTTTTCATCCGAGCGTGTGTGTGTGTTTTTTTTCTTCTACATCTCCCTTTTTCCATGAACGCGCCCCCATCGTCAACCTGCTGGGGGCCTAGAAGTGCAGCTGCACCCGGCTTTTTATGAATGGGATGCTCGGTAAGTGTGCGCGCGTTTCTTCCGTGTGTGCTCAAACTGGAACTTCTCTAGAGGATTAGATGTGTTTTTATATGTGTGCGTTGCATGCGGTTCCTTGATGGATTCATCCCTGCTTTATTCAGCGGAGCGCACGGTGCGCACAGCCAGCTGACGCTTTTGTGGCCGGCTACTTATTGTTCTCCTGCCAGTGACCCACCCTGAATCACAGCTTTATTGTAATGGGATCGAAGCTCCAGTGGGTTGTAAACACAGCAGTGAATCTAGAGCCGTTAAATGGACATAAATGTTCCTGTTTTCAAGGGTTTCTTTGTTGAGGAAATAGCGTTCGAGGAAATCGTGTTGTTTGGTCCACACACCCTTTGAAACCATGTGGTATTATTCATATTCTTGGATTATCTGAGTGATGCTGTGGATCAAATTCATCCAAAGTGTTTGTGTTATATTATATCACTTTGCTTTTCTTATTTGACGTCAGAAGATAAGCAAAATATTCAAAATTAGGCCACACACGTGTTTGATGACATACTGGGTGAATGTGTTGTAAATGGGGAAATGCTTTGATTGCAAATGTTTGCAAATCAGGTTTGCGTGTGTGTGTGCAAACTTACTCTAGAATGAGTCAACACAGGAAGTGAAAGGAATATGCAAAAAAAAAAACTGGGCCAGATGCTGCCTCTGAATTCAGATCAGATGACTAAACAAAAAAAAAGAAAAACCTCACATTATACACTTTCTGCCCCAGCATGCACTGCACACCTGCCTTGTTTGTCCACTTCATTACCCACATGACCGCCTTGGCCCGCCCTCTCCAGTTTGCTTGGCAGCGGCCGTGTCACTGTGGCATCGGATGAGCTCACTCACTGGAACAATGAGGTGATGGGCCTCAGGTCTGTCGGCCATCGCTCCATCACTGCCGTCCTGAGAAGAGCTCCTCTGCAGTTGTTTGAGGAGATCATGTTATCGCAGGTCTCTGCTTGTGAGGTACCATGGGTGGATTTCTCTGTTCCCCTATAGGTTTAAATATGACATTGGACCCCTCTTAACCAAAGTAAACAGAGTTTTTTTTTTTTCTTTTTTTCGTGATGTGATGTCAACTCCCTCTGCCGGGCCTCTGTGACGGATGTAAGTCGACGACACAGCAAACAACCGAGCCTCGTTGCCAAGATTTCACGTGTTATAGGCTTATGGTCTGTTTACTTTTTCCCAGAAGTGCCTGTGAAATGCCTCCTTTTGAACAGGCGACACATTCTTTTTAAACCAGCCCGCACTGGTTCTGCTCCCTCTACTTTCCTCTTGTTTCTTAAATTACAAAGCATCTAATTGCCTGCAGGAGACATATGTTTAGTGCCCGAAGGTGAAAGCTAGTCTTGGTTTGTGCGGTGTTGGACACTGTGCCAAGCACTCTGTTATTGGGCACCGCACATTGTAGACAGCCTCAGCTGGCTGGAAGCCCAGGAAACCCAACCTGCTCTGATTGTTCTTTCTTTTTTCTTTTTTTAAACCAAAGTGAACAAGTTTTTGCGCCTGACTTTTGCATGTTGGAGATAATCAGAATCTCCGAAATCCCTCGGCGGTGGTGCTGAAGTGCAATTCTTTAAACTGTTATTTGTGGCCAGCGAGTGTATGGTCCTGCACCCAAGTTTGAACATGTCTGGAGTTTGTGCGTGTGTGTGCGTGTGTGTGTCCTGTCCAGCCCCTTCACATTCCAGGAAATGCCAATATAAACTGTTTGAGCACGGTGATAGTGAACTGCTGGATTATTATAGACTACAACACCGGCCTTTTGAATGATCTGTAGTTTAAGTAGCATGTAGGGTTGTTGTCATCTCCCCTGAGATCCTACCACAGGCCTACAAATGATAAAACCAGCTTGGTGGATAATTTACTTCCTGCTTAGATGTAGTTTGACATTGTGGCATAAAGTTTAAACAGTTTATTGGTACGCTGCCACCTACCTTTTTTTTTTTTTTATGACCTTGTTGTCCCAACATCAAATTCTAAGGGCGTCTCATGTGTCAGTGTGTGAATGCCGTGTTTGTTCCTGGGTCTTTTGTTTGGAGGCATTGTTTTCTGTCCTTATCCAGCATGCTGCTGCATTGTGACCCAGTGTGCTGGGGTTGGTACTTTGGGTCGCAGGAAATGTTTATTCAGTTTTTTTTCCTCCATCCTGTTTCCTTGTCACCAGTTGTAAATATTGTATAAGGGTGATGTCACTGTGGCAATAGAGAGCAGCAGCAGGGGGGGTTGTTATTTTAAACTGCACAAATATGCAGAGAGTTGAAGAAGTCATTCTTTAATTTTCATCTTCCCTGCAGTTTTATTTCCATTAATCCAATAATTGGATACTAAATTCTGAAGGAGAATTGACACTCAGTAAAATGATTATCCACTTGAGTGACACTGCAGATTGCCTCTCTGTGGCCTAAATCGCCCATAAAGCTGTCGAGTGCTCTCTGGCTTTTCAAAAAAAAAAAATCTAATCTTTGACAAAAAGCCCTTCGTAGTTTGATAGCTGCTTGTTCGGCTTCCCTCCAACCTGCGAGGGAAGCCGAACAAGCAGCTTGTTGCTTTTTTATGCTCCCTTGACCCTATAATTATGGCACTCTCGCACTTTAAAGCAAGATTCTCTGGGTCCCATAATTTCCCTGCATTCCTTCCAGCGAGAGCACAAGTTTTCACTTGAGTTTCCTTTTTTAAAAACCTAAGCTCGCTCCTTTTTTCTGCAGCTCTGAAGAGGCACCTAGGTGACAACACAGACACCTGGGCCTGAGGCCAGAGCCGTCATGAGCTGTGACTCATCAGATACCTGCTCTGGAGGAGATTCAGCCTCCTAAAAATAATTAAAGTAACTCAGCCTGAGGTACAGTGCACTAAGAGCTGCTGTTGAGCAGTCCCAGCTCTGTCCCGGACCCTGTGAGGTTATTAAAACTGAGTGTTGATGGCGATATGAGCTGTGTTTGTTAGCTTAGCCCATCAGTAACATAGCCTGATGGGGGGGGGGGGGCCGAGGCCTTGTTTACATGATGTGTGGCCAGGAAGGGCAGGCTGAGAGATTTCCGGAGAGATGGGAGGGTTTACCGCCTCATTTTCTCCCCTGCCCTTCCTGCGGACCCCCGGACACGCCAACCTATTTCTCTGTCAAACACTGGCACATGAAATATGAACTTCTGGAAAAGAGTTGGCAAATTGTTGAGTCGAGGCTATTGGTGTCGGTCACATACCTCAACAATAATCAGTCATATTCTTGCCGCTCTGTGCACATGCACCACTCAAGGGTCCTCAGACATCTTTGTGGGGACAGGGACGGTTATTAATGACCCGAAGCTGGTTGCTGACCTTTCTTGTCCGGCTGGATAATGAGAGCGATATCAGGTTTCAGCCATGTCTTATTACAGAAATCATTCATTTCTGGCAGGCATAGGGCAGTGCAGTGGTTAGCACTGTCGCCCCACTGCAAGAAGGTCGGTTTGGCGAGGATCTTTTCTGTGTGGAGTTTGCATGTTCTCCCTGTACTCTGACCTCCTCTCGCAGTCCAAAGACTGGGGTTAGTTTGATTGGAGACTCCAAATATGTGTGAATGTTGGTTTGCCTCTGTATGCTGGTCTTGTGATGGGCTGGCGACCTGTCCAGGGTGTTCCCCTCCTCTCAACCAATGTCGAGCTGGGATTGCCTCCAGCCCCTAAGCGACCCTCTTAAGTAAACTTGATTCCACACTGGTGCCAATTTCTGCCCTACCCCCACCAACCTCCATGTTTATTTAGATGCCATGCCCAATACACACAGATGACGTTGATGCTGAGCGACGCCGGCTGTAATTTCAGAGGCATGTTTGTGAAATGTATTCCAAATAGAGGCGATGGCAAGAGCAGGGGCGGACAGCGTTGTTTGTGTATAATAAGGCATTGTCGAAACCGTGAACGTGTCTTGTTTGGCGCACAGAAAACTTGGTGTATAGCCTCCTTGTCCGTCATTCGCTGTTTGTGTCTGTAATCAAAGCTGTCGCCTTTAGTGAGAGCAGAGAAGGAGACGTAGTGTCATGTCTGGAGGCTGTGTTGGCTGCAAATGTAAAAGAGACAAGTCATCTCCTCTCGGGTATCAGAGGTCAGCTGCTACACGTCGACACGACTGGCTGCGGGCCTGTTCTCTGCCAGGAACCTCTGTCATTGGCTGATGGCTCCGCTCTGTGTCGCTCACCTTTTCTGTCTGAGTTTTATATCCACCACGTCAATGATTATACGATGAGTTCATGTTTGCACTGGCCAATCCACGCTGATTATACAACACTAACACACTTATGGACTTGTGTACTTATTTACCAGTCCACTGGATGCTATTTTTAAACACTGCAGAATTTTGTAAGTTGGTTCCTCCAGTCCAAGCAGCTTACCTAAAATATTCCCCTCACGGATCTCAGTGATAAGTCAGTGATTGCGAATGCCAACTGAAAAAAAAAACCTACAGGGACTCTTATTCGCAGGAAAGCTCTAAAACTCTGCTGTGCTTTGATCTGTACTAAGCAGAATGTCCTGCTGGGTAAAGTGTGATATTAGCATAACAGACCGCCTCACACCAGCGTGCCAGGTATGAGTGGGGACGGCCAAAACACTGATATGCGAGTTCTCGTTTGTCTGTGCTTGAGAAATACACACACAGGTTTCTAGTATCTTTTTACTCAACTTAAGCACATTATTCTAGGTTCTGTCCATATAGGGCTGAAATGACTAATATATTTTATCAAACCAACTTTCCAAAACACCCAAAACTTCTATTTACCATTTAAAAAGTGTTTCTGCTACATTTATCAGTCCTTAGTCAATAATCTGATGTTTTTTATGAATTCTAATAAAATTATAATCCCATAAACAAAATATTGTAGCATAAATTGGCTATCCAGTTGTCCCAATTAACTTTTTACAATTGACATTTTTTTTTACTCGTATAGAAAAGTACTCCCTTTTTCAAAACATTAAAGCAGGTGTCTTAGTAATTTGCTATCCTATGCTACATCTACATGATTGTGTGAAGCCTACAGTTCATAAAGTTCATAAATATATTTGGAATAATTAAAACATTTTTATATTATTTGCTATCATAATAAAAAACTTTCACATAACAATGATGACCAAAAAGAGCTCCAGTATTGGCAGATATCTAAATTCAGGTATTCGAATCAGGACAAGGTGAATCGGTTTGCATTTAATATAAATATTGACAGTTACTAATTCTGCTATTCGACAGATCATTGCAGCTCTAGGTCTTCAAAGTGCAATTAAATAAAGTTGGACTCTAACATGCTCAGGTCAGGGTCTGTGGGAACAGGAGCCGGTCAGCAAATGCCGGCTAAGCCTGTTGCCGCGGGCGACGTTTCCTCATCGTTTTCTGAATTTAACAGTAACACATTTTTGGATTTGTCTCGCTCTTCAGACTGCAGCGGATTTACACTTAAATCCTGGAACTGCACGGTGGAGAACGGCATTGGGGAAAAAGGGTGGTGTGGCAAGAGAGAACTCCAAGAAAGACTGCAGGTCAACAACTTGATCCCGAAATCCATAAAACTACAAGCAAATGGCAGTGCCCATTTAGAGGGCCCCAAATGGGCCATTTAAACAACAGCTAAATCTGGCTTTTTATGTAAAGCCTCTGGGGGCTTTATTTGTAAATTCTCATTAGACCGGTGTGTTTTCTCATTGCTGCATTTATCTCAGAGGGCAGCATCCGCCTGATTCATTTTGTTCCCCGTCTGTGTGATTGAGAGATAATGTGATTTCCACTGTTCGTCCTAGGGCTGCTCCTTCCTAAATGAGATATTCAGGCCTGCTAACTGAGTTGCGTGGCAGATAGCTATCTATTAGACGCCATTTGTCTGCTTAATTACTGGTGTGTGTGTGTGTGTGTGTGTGTGTGTGTGTGTGTGTGTGTGTGTGTGTGTGTGTGTGTGTGTGTGTGTGTGTGTGTGTGTGTGTGTGTGTGTGTGTGTGTGTGTGTGTGTGTGTGTGTGTGTGTGTGTGTGTGTGTGTGTCTGAACAGAATACCTGGTATTGCAGTTAGATGTTGTAATAAACCTCGGTTTTTACTTGCAAGTGGAATGAAGTCGTCTAGACTAATTTTTAGGTTGAGATGTCAGCGAGATGGAGGAAAACTGCAATATTAGTGCTTGTTTTTTGACACACATTTGGGTGCCTCCATCCAAAGGGGCCTCCCCCCCCTAATGTCATTTCCCCCTCAGGGTTATTTGCTTGTCCGTCCAGGTCACTGGCTTCAAATGAGGCAGACAGACAACCCCCACCACCACCAGGGCAGCAGCAGCAGCAGCAGCCACCCTCTCCCAGACAGTGGAATACACACTGGATGAATTAAGCACAAAGACGGTGCATCAATACTCAATTAGGGAAATGGACCATTCGCCATGTACGTGTGTGTGTTTGAGTGATCTCTTGTGTATTATTGTTGTCTGGCCTATTGTGAGAGTATTGACAAGAAGTGAGAAGTTATATTCGTCCTAAACACAAATCATCCGGGGGGGTCAATACGTCTGTGATGTTGAACAGGAAATCTTTGTCATGAATATAAATTCACTTGTGTGTGTGTGTGTGTGTGTGTGTGTGTGTGTGTGTGTGTGTGTGTGTGTGTGTGTGTGTGTGTGTGTGTGTGTGTGTGTGTGTGTGTGTGTGTGTGTGTGTGTGTGTGTGTGTGTGTGTGTGTGTGTGTGAGCTGTAAAACCTTAATGGATGCATGTTAATGATATGAGTGATTTCTGAGTCGCAGCTTGTGCTCACAGCCGCTGTGCGCTCACTTCCTCTGATGTAGCATCTGTGCTCGGCGTTAAGAGATGACTGCAGCATTTCCTCTGAGACTCGAACCTCTCCCAGGTGAACAGAGTCAGTTTATTGTCTGATGTATAATGGCTGCCTTCTTTTTTCTTCACCCGTGCAGTTCAGTCGGAGTAAAATAACCCGTTTCTGTTTGCTGCCTTTCTCTGTTATTTGTGTGCTTTTCCCTCTGAAGACCTGGGTGTGTATTTTCTTCCCACAGAGTCGTGGCTATAACCATATGATGTTTAAACAGATTTAGAAACCCTCCACGGACCCAGCCTAGGTATTTAAATTGATAATTGAGTTTCGCAATCTATAAACGCATTGCGTTTTCCCATAGAATAGTATATACACTTGGAGGGAATTGGCTGGAAAATCATTTTCTCACACATTTTGGAAATTAATGGGATCATGCGTGCGCCGCATCCGAATAAAAGCTCGTCAGTCATCTTCCAAAAACTCCAATCATTTACGGGGCTGCTGCTCTGCGGGTCAGACACGTCCAGTGGGTGTTAGCTTATCAGAAGCTGTTCTGGTCTCGCTGTCAAATTGGAAATGAGGCAGATGCGTCTGATTCTGTCCCACGTTCTGTGTCTCCAGTGATCTCTGCAGCAGCCTGACCCTGAGTGTTGAGAAAGTCTGTTTATAAAATCACCCCCCTCCCCGCTGTGACCCCGTAGTTCCCACGCTAACTGCTGCCTTCTAAGGCATACACACATGCGTACATTCACACACACACGCTCTAATGCAAAGACACACAAGGCTATAAATACAACAGGGCCATACTAAATCAGGTTTTGATTCTGCAGAGTTCCCGGGGTCTGGTTTAGATTCGGCTGATGAAGAACAGTCTGCCTGGTACAGTCTGAAACAAATTTCTGCATCCCTGAGATGGTCATGCCATTGAGCTTCTCAGCTTGATCCTGGCCTGGGGCGCTGAGATGAAGGAGATGGAGATGGGATTTTACCATCTCCCTGTTTCATCTGCGAGTTGTTTTCCCCTGTCTGTTTATACCACCCAGAAGCAACTACTCATCATTTTTCTGCTTCTTTTTTTTTTGTTTTTTTTGTTTTTCGTGCTGGGTGTGAATTATTTCCTCATTATTTCCCCAAAAAACAAATCAGAGCATGCAGCTTCAATAATAAACATGTGTCTGTGAAAAAAGTGACCTTGTTTGTGTGTGTTGGCGCAAAAACACTTGGAGTTCATGGAAAGTTTTCACATCTCGTCTCAGCCTCGGTTAAATAAGGCTTACAAGTTTACACGCAGCCTATATGCTTCTCTTGATACAGATCGCTTCGTGTCCCACGTTGGAACACATGTATATTTTTACTTCTTTCCATTTTGGAGCAATACAAAAATATACCCACAGTATGGATGGGTGGTTAGTGAAAACATCAGATTAAAAGCGAGTATTGTCTGAGCTGCGGATCGACACAGAAGGAGGCCATGTGTTGCACGCTGGTACGAAGCCCGGAGCGTTCTGCGGCCCCTGACAGGAAGTGCTGTTGCTTGCTTGCAGGAGGGTGTTTCTATGGAGACCAAAGCAGGTGAGGGCCTGAACAGGAAGAGGAGTATAGCGGCTCAGCTGGCAAAGAAAGGAGGCGGGGGGGGTGGAAGCAGATGAACGAGGTCGGTGAACTTCAAAAGCGCCTGCCACATTAAAGAGGAGAAATCCCCCAAACGGCACTTCTACCCAAAACAACTCTGACTTAAATATCGTTTGAAGGCTCGCCTGTAAGAAATCCAGAAGTCAAGGTTAAGCCGCTGACTGTTTTTGATGATCTCCCTGTGTTAAGATGAGTAAACGGAGAAAGCGGCGCTGTGTGCAAGCCAGAGAGGCGCTCGCTTAAAACGGCAAAGGTAAGCGCTTTCTTTCGGGGCCCGCTTACGTGAAACCATAGACATTTTCCCGCCACAAGTCGGAGGTGCATGTGTTTTTGATGCCTGTCTGCAGAAACTGCTTGCAATTCATTCTGCAGACCACCAGGGCAGTGTTCTTTTCATGCGTGTTTTTTATATGTTTGGGATGGCTAATGAGATACCCTGCCCCTGTCCTCCAGTAGAGCACCTGAAGGAAGCGGCAGCAAGCTTGGCAGTTTCCTCTGTCTGGGGCCTGGGCTGCTGCGGAAGTGTTTTCTATCACCCGTCGCTCACAAACCGTCTTGGTGCTTAAACTCTGATGGCTGGGGGGGGGGGGGATATTCTCTGTCGTTTCTCATGTCTCCAGTTAAAGTTCCACATGCGTTTGAGCAACTGGATGATAAGTTTTCGGTCAGACGCTGCGTGCTGTGCAGCCGAGGTTGTCATCTCCGGCAAACCCGACTCATGTTGGTCTGTGGTTGGTGTTTTTCTCTCAATTATAATGCCATTTTGAAACAGAATCCTGTGGTGTTACATCTTTTATTTTTTTTCTTCCCCCCAGAGGTCATCACACAGATGTTTGAAGAGTGTTGCTTATCATTATGGAGATGCATAATTGATGGCTTCGGCTCTTGTAATTAGTGGAAGGTTTGAAATTCTTAGAAATGTATTTATTTATTTATTTACTTGACGGCATTAAAACAGTTGACTGAAAATATTTTGTGCAACATAATGTGAAACTCGATTTTGCTTTATTTCTGGCCTGATTTCTGTGTTTTAGCGAAAAGGATTCGCTGTGTTTCTCAGGGTCGATGCAATTTATATTCGGTGTTTAATTTAGTTTAAAGGATTGATCTCTTTTTAAATGTGTATAATGTTGAATTGGTTCTGTATAATTTATTGTATTTCTCTTCATTTTTTCAGGTTCCCAGGCTGACTGAATTTAAGGAGCATCAATATTCCCTCCAAGGTCTCTAACAAGCATCACATTCAAGGTCTGGAAGCTCCTCTCATCGGCTGACCATCTTTTTCTTACCTCTTCGTGCAAAAGAAAAGGAAGCACCTAATCCGGCGCCATGCCAATCTTAAAACAGCTGGTGTCTGGCTCCTCCCAGACCAAGCGCCGCTCACGCATGGACCTGACCAGGGAGATGATCAGTGCCCCGCTGGGCGACTTCCGCCACACTATGCATGTCGGTCGCAGTGGTGATGCCTTTGGAGATACCTCCTTCCTCAGCACCCGCTCGGGAGAACCTCCCCCCGATACCACGTCCTTCCCCCGCTCCCCCCGACCCGGCCTCCTGTCTCGCACCTTCAGGAGCAGCAAACGCTCCCAGTCGGTGACCCGAGTTGATCAGCAGAGCGACAGCGGCCTGGTGCTCCCAGGCGGGTCACCGACCTACGTGAAGAACGCCATGTCTCTGCCCTTTCTCAACGATGAAGGCCGCAGCGACATCATGGGAGCAATGAGTCTGTCCTCGAGTCCGCTGAAGCAGCAGCATGACGAGGTGGACGGCAGAGGTGCGGCCGCAGCCACTCACTTCCTGGAACTGGAGGAGAGAGACTTTGGCGAGCTGACTGAGCTTCCGGAGAGCTCCTATCACTGTGGAGGAGGAATGAAGCACGCCGTGTCGGTGATGTCTTTCCACGTCGACCTTGGACCCTCCATGCTCGGCGACATCCTGGGGGTGATGGAAAAGGAGGAGGACGACCTTGGCTACGAGGAGGGCAAGAGCAGCGAGGGCCGTGCGTCACCACCCCTCAGCACGCATGGCGAGGACGAGGACAGCATGGAGAAGGGCCAAGACGAGGATACAGAGGAGCAGATGGAGGTAGAGGCAGAGCTGCAGTGCTCCGTGCACCCACCCAGGTCTATTGACAGGCAGCTTGAGGACGGGGGGCCCTACACCCCGCAGTACACCCCCGAGACGAGGCCCAAACACTTGCAGCATCTAGACAGCTGCTCCGTGTCCAGCTCCGGCTCCGCTGCCCTGGATGAGAAACCACACAGTCAGACCTATGCAGGAGACACAGACAGCGCCACCTTCAGTGCCCCGCCAGAGGAGGAGAGCAACTTCTCCTCGTTCCTGGAGGATGAAGATGACGAGATCCGCGTATGAGATTTTCAAAGCTGACGAAAAAGTAGGACAGAGCTCTGGGAGGGGGGTTTGTGTGAAACTAGCAAGTCCTTTGACAGAGTGGATTTACACTTGGAAAGACACTGTAGTCGTCTGCTGTGGGAATGGGACTGTGAATGGGAATTTGTGACATGGGAGGCTTACTTTGAACGTCTGTGAAGACTGTGCCTGCTCCTGTAGGATGGGCCAAACTCCATCTGTCGGAGAGCCTTACCCTCCACTGTGTGTCAATCCATCCCTCCCTGTTGAACACTCAGAGAAGTGACATGGAAGAGCAGCCGCCTTTTTTTTTTTTTTTTTTTTTGAACAGGGAACATTCCAGACGTGCGCTGGGAGGAATGGGTTAGAAAGGAACTTTTTTTTTGTAAGAAAAACACTTTCCATAACTAAAGCTCGATTCACACGCGCTCTCTCTTTTCTCACTTGACGTGTCACATGTGCTTTTCTCTCTCTCTCTCTCTCTCGTTCGCTCTGCCTCTCTGTTGTTGTTGTTGTTGTTGTGTTTTCTCTCTCTGGCTGTGGGACATCATGAGGCCTGAGCCCGAACAGAAGGTCTCTGTCAACACAACAGGACCACTGGTGGGTGCCTTGTCACAGTAAAAAATGGGCTGTGTTTGTCACTGGAGAGTGAAGTCCTGCCTTGAGCCTCTCTCGTCTTAAGACAAATATTATACTAAAGTACCACTGATCCGTCAATTTTCTCCCTTATGTAACATCAGGGTCCTTGCAACGCTGCACAGAGGCTGCCATTTCCTGCTGCAAAGCGAGACCACAGAGCCCAAACCCCAAATTCTCTTCTGTTTTTAATTCGGCGTGAGCACCACACAGACACAGACTCGGACTCGGTGTGAATTAAAGAACACGTAAAAGCTTATGGAGATACATCAGCCTGATTTAACTAAAGGATGATGTTACTACACGATACTGAAGGAGTGAGGAGTCATGTGTGTGTGGCACCCTGGAGAAGGGCCGGGCGTTTTTTTTTTCTCGTCTCGTGTCAATGAACATACTCTTTTATTTCACTCTTCTCATAGATTTCCGTGAACCGGCACGAAATGACGAGCTTCCTTTCGATCAATCTGCCAAACTGACACAGAAAACCACTTCCTTCCTTGTTTTTTATACATCTGAGAGACTGCAGCGGTTCAACTGAATTCAGTTAAAGATTATAATTCTCTTTAAACCCGGGGGTGCCTTTTATGTGTAAAAACAGTTCCAAAACTACTTTAGGGTTAAGGGTTTGTACTGATGGAGGGAAAAAAAGAATTGCACCAGCCGGCACTATTAGACCACACACTACTTCTGTACGTGTCTAATACCTGGTGATGTTAAATTTGTTTTGCTATGTATGAGAAATATTTGCGATATTTGGCTATTTTTGAAGAGCGGATGAGAAAGAAGACACAGCCAGCAATAGATGCAAGGGGCATTTTAGAAGACTTGCTATTTTTATGCAAGTTGCTTTGTCATTGCAGCTTGACTGTATCTCTTGCGTCATGAATAAAACAAATAAAATAAAAAAAGATGCAGTGGCCAGAAGTATTGAGGCTCAGTGGCGCTGATTGATGTCTCTGCCTTAACTGAAACTGACATGTGCCAAATGATTAATTTTCTCGCCAAAAAAAAAAAAGATTCAGTGGCGAGGCTCTCTTTCTGGGAGAGCCGGTCACATCTGCCTGTCGCCTCCCTCTATGTTTGGATAATCACTGTGGAGTTCAGCTCGAGTTCAGCTTGCAGGTTTAAAAAAAATAAGAAAAAAAGATGGAAATAAATGGTGTTTTTAAGATGTGCTACCATGCAGAAAAATGAAAACAAATGAACTTGCATAACTGGATATTTATATTGCCAATCGCTCACACACTACATAATATATTCAGGTAATTTCCAGAGTAAATCTTGTGCGAATGGGAAGTTGTCCGTGTTGCTTTGTTCCGTATTATGTATATTCTGCCTTACTGTCGTTTTTTCCTACAGTATATTTACAGCCTTTTTTCTGTATTATCCAAAATAACCTATATTTTTCAATAAAATAAAGTCTGAACATATTTTACTGCTGCGTATATCTTTTTTTTTTTGTGTTATTGCCTCTTTGTCTCAGCACATCAGAGGATAATATAACTTTTGAGTGCGACTCCATCGGCAGCATTAACAAAGGAATTCCTTGAGTGCCTTCTCTGTTTCCTGTTACTATTTTCTGGCTCTCCCAGAAGAGGAAGGAAGGAAGCAATTGAGGCCTAAGTTGGATGCGTCTCTTAAGTATTAGCTATACAAGCTGAGAGGGATGTGATGACTCATGAGTAAACGTGTGTGTGTGTTGAAGTTTGTGTGAGAGAGAGACGAGCTCTGTTCTAGAGCAGCTTTATTCTCATTAGTACTGATGTGGGGCGAGTGAAAGATGGATGGTGGAGGGAAGGTGAGGAGCCTCGCCGATGACAGGTTCTTGTCCTGATTGGGAGCGGAGGGACGGGGGCGTGTGGCAGCCACGTAAGGAACGGGCTCCTCCGCTTCTCATCATGGACCCTGTTCTGTCACAGTCGATTTTCTACACCCAACTCTTTGGCTTTCCGCACGCACCGGCGATGCCCCGGGGCCTCGGTCAGAGTTCAGTGCACTCTGTTTAGTCAACGGTCGCAGCAGACAGGCCAAGGTCTCCACCCTGCATCCCTCCACGTTAGAGCTGGCATGCTAAAACAAATGATGGGGGGGGGGGGGTGTTTGGATCCTCGACCTCCCTATGGAAAGTGCCCCTGAGATAATGCATGTTGTGATTTGGCGCCGGACGACAAATGAAACACACTTAAATTGAAGGGGAATTAATCTCCTTCCACTTTCAGTTTGTCACAGTCACATTAAGCCAGCGTTCAATCTACCAGAGGGCCCGAACAAGTCATTATTCTTAGACTCGCGGTAGAAACAGGCCATTTATATTGATTGTTGTGGTCAATACCAACCAGCAGTGCTATTGATCCTTCTTTTCACTGTCTGTGTGAAGTCATTACTCTTCTTGGAGATTGTTGATTTGTTTTTTTTGTTTGTTTGTTTGAGGAGGACAGCCCAAATCTCCACGAGTCACCACTTCTGCATTTGTTTCAAAGTCCTGTCTTTTTTAAACTGAAGTATAAATCATCCTCACGTGCAGCATGGGAGGCGAGTCGCTCGGTCCAAGCCTTGTCGTCTACTGCCATCTAGTGGTTGTGCGACGCTCCCATCTGGTGATGGGTGTGTGTGTGTTAAGCGTAATGGCCGTTTTGACTTTGAGATTTGAGATTGATCTTTTTAATACCTCTGCATCAACTTACACTCAAGAACACCACGTTGATTGATGAGTGTGTTTTATCACAACCACGTCTCAGTGTGACTCCCACGTGTCAGTGTCTACAGAGATGGAATGCCCCCCCCTCCCCCTTTTAAAAAAAAAAAAAAAAAAATCTCAAAACTCATCACCAAAACTGTCGAATGAGATTATACGTGGTGATTTGTAGCGAGGGGCAGGATGTGAACCCAGCCGCTCAAGTTGTCCCGCACATTTAAACTTGACACTGGAGATGGGTGAGATCTGCTCACCTCCCTCCCCCCATAGAAAGCCCATTGTAACAGGAGTCTGTCATGCAGCTGTTTCTCCCCCTCAAACACCCTGGATGTAGTTTCTCATCTGGCTCAGAGGCTGTCAAATGTCATTTCCCTTTGCCTTCCAATTCACTTTTGAGGAAAAAAAAAAAAGAAAAACATACACTGGATCCATACTAGAGCCACCAATGGGAGGCGCTCATTGCCTTCAGGTTTATTATGTCAGGAGCCCCGGCCTGGACCCACAACCTTTTCCACCAAATTCCATCAGCAGACTTGAGGCTCTTCCAGGAGGCCGAAGGCATGCTGAAATCTGGAAAGTATTAAACAACCTGCTGGTGGAGGGGGGGAGTGGGAAAGGAAAGGTGGGAGGGGGGGCAGATGAAGGAGAGAGGGGCTGGGGTGGGGGGGAGTAAAAAGTGGGGGATGGGGGAAGAAAGGAAAAGAATACAAAATTGTTCATATGCCGCCCTTTTGCCTCGCTCCGTTCCCTTCCTCCTCCTCCCACGCGCACATAATAGTGTGTGAGCGCTCCCCCTCCCCAAAAACATCCAGACCACTCCCCGAGCAGATCCAGCACTTTTCTTTAATGTTGGCAGCAGTCGTTTGCAAGTCCCCCTTTTTTTTAATGGGTCATAAACAAACAGCCATTTCTGCTGCGTAGCTCTACGCTCAGGGAGGGGTTAGAAGGGGGGTGGGGGGGGTGGACTGGAGTTGTTTTCTGGCACAGAACTCGAAGGCGAGTGCCATGGTCGAAAAAAGCCCCAACTGTGTGTTTGCGGTTGGAAGAGAAAATGAAAACGCTGGATGCCTTCCAGACATCCTTTCCCATGCTTTGATACACATATCTCTGACCAAATGTATGCGCGGTGTCTGGGAGGGCAAAATGTGCCCCAGTGAGAAAGGCCCGCCCATCAAAGATGTATAATATCTAAACTGTGCCAAGTTTAGTTTATTTTATTTATTTTTTCAAGAAAGCAAGGAAGAGAATTCCTCTTGCAGGCAATAAGATCTGTCCTGACTGGTAATCCATCAATGTTAAATGATCAATAGTCTCTTCTTCTCCTCTGCCGAGATAAAGTTTGACTGTACATCAACTGAGTTAATGATCATTACTGTGTGTATGTTATCATTCAGCAGAGACATTTCTCCTTCCCTCTTCTTATCGATCGAATCTTAACACCTATTACAAGAGTAATTTGTCTTGTCCTTTTTAAATGCACAGTGTCTTCAGTCCCGTCTAAGTGTAAGAGCGTCAAACTAACAAATGTTATCATTGTGTGTCCTGAAAGATAGTTTGAAGCGTTCCTCCGTGAGAACAAGACGTGACGGCCCTGCGGATATTGGCGCTAACAGGAGCTGCGAACATAAACATTCCAGTACCCAGTGTTGACCTCTTGACCTGCAAAACCTGGAACTGCAGGGCCAGCAGCAGGAGACCACACACACACACGTGGTGGGGGGGAGTAGCAGGAATCTTCTCCGGTGTCCCCGCTTTAAAGATCTTCAGATGCTTGCGCCGAAGACGACTGTGAAAAATTAGCCCATCCTCCGCGGTCTTCCCGCGCAGGGACTGCGGCAGGTATGTCAGAATGTGGGTACGTCTTTTCTCAGATGGAAAAGTGATTCCGAGGGAAACGCAGCTCTTGTTCTCCCCCGGCCGTTGTGCAACGAGCAGTTTTCTTTATAAATCTGGAGATTGTGTCATAACCTCTTTTGGGCAGCACTCAGATCCTGAGCGTTAAAATGTGTCTTTTTCCATCGAGCAGAACCACAATTGCTAAATCCACGTTCAACTCAGCAGACTAAAACTGTTCTGCGGTTCTTTTTTGCTACGAATGAACAAACAACTGGAACAACATACGCCAGTTTTCTGTTGTTTTCAGAGTCATGATATTTAAAACTTAGCCGTCAATCACAATCAACTTTGTGATCTTTTAGCATTCAGCGTGTTGTACTCAGATCTGAACATGAAGGTCTCGTTTTTTTGCCATAAGCACAGAAACGATGATTCATCCCCTCATTTTCCATTCTTTCCTTCTGTCTGAGCCGTGCTGTGCTAACCCTGTCTCCCTGTGCTGAAAAGAAGATCGGTTCCTGCAGGCATGTGTGTCCTCTGGAGGTCTGGTCTGGCCTGCACTCAGCCATGACCACATAGGATGGGGCTGGGGGCTCTGCTGCTCTCTACCCCCTCATCTCCGCCAGAGGCTGCTTCCCGTCCAAGACCTGCCCACGGCTGGCTGACACGAGCGGAAGGAGACCACTCGTATAAATATATATAACGTATATATACGTCCACGCGTACTGCATTCCTCCGTACACCCACATGTGAAGGTCACTGTCGTAAAAACTTCGCACCTAAAGCTTTGGGCAATTTTTGATGGATATAAAGTAGATTTCCAAATCCTCAAATCTGAAATAATTGGATTTCCACCAAACCGTCGAGAGATAGACGACCTGTCAGCTCCGCAAAAGTGAAGCCAAAACATCTCGTTCGCCCCCTGGAGGCTGGCAACAGTGTAGGTCATAAACCTACGTAAACATGTATATTTAAATAACCTCTCAAGCTCCTTATCGTGTGTTGTGTTATCGTTGTATCAGCCGAGTGTTGTGTTGGATGTTATCCATGTTAGTGGATGGGACATAAATCAAAATAAAATGTACACATCAATTTCTTTTTTTCTCAAAGATTGATTCTGTCATTTTAGGAAGTTGATTTATGTACAAGATTACATTTTTCAAAGTTTGGTTTTAATTAGATGATGAGTTTGATGCTGTAAAAATGAGATCAACCGTCATGATTGGCAGCTTAGACTGACTCGCGATTGGTCGAGTGTGTGTGTGTACCGTCTGGACGTCGATACTGCAGCTCCACCCCCCCCTTTCCACTGCGCATACTTCAAATGTGATGGCAGCACTTGGTTCCTGGAATTTTTGGCTTCATTTCTGGAGAGTGAGAGGAAGTGGAGACGCGTCACAATCTATGATTTCCACATGTCGAAAAAAATCTACGATTCATTCATCTCTGCGTGCAGCTCATTGGTGGGAGCCGTCAATGTATCAGCGAACCCAGGACTGAACCAGCGAAACCGAGGGTTTAGATGTGGATCTCGCATCTAAACCCTCGGTTTCGCTGGTTCAGAAAAACCAGGAAGCTACATCCTTGCCAACACCGACTTGGCGCCGTCCCATCAGAGGCTGTATGTCCATACAATACCCTCCTTGTTTGGTAGACACTGCATGCCCACTGTGAAGTGAAACGCTCTGAAGCTGACCAGGAAGTGGGGGATCACAAAGGGTCACCTCCCATAGGCCAGCTTTAAACTATGACCTTCTGGTCCTCATTCAAACTAATCCTCCCTCTCTCCTGACATAATGAGTAATACCAGTGCCACTCAACCAGTGCATGGACAGCATCTCTTGGCTTGATGCAGTCAAATATCGTGAGCGATTATCATCTGGAATTAATTGGACCCTTTTGTCTGACACATTTCATTCATCCCCACTTTTTAGATGAGCTAACTTTTCATGCAGAGCTAACTTATTTCAGCTTTTCACATCCTCAGGTGTACTTTTAATTTAAGGCTACATGAGCAGATATAAGTTTTGAAGGTCAAAGGGGTTCTTCGCACTTACGAGCAAGCACCAAAAAGTACATGGGTCTCAGCAGCTATGACATCACCTCACAATACTTTTGAATATGGGACTATTCTGCAGGAACCTGTTGCTCAATCGCATCTTACTTCACAGTTGGTTGTGTGACACGAGGGACTGGCTGTGCTCAGGCCTCTGCATTCCTTGCTTTGCTTTACAAAACACAGTGTCCACTGTTCACATGGGCTAAACCTCAGTGGTTTTATAGTGCACCCGCTAATATCAGCAGTGGCGGAGCCAATCAGACAGACTTTCCATTACAGTCTGTCACCTTCCTGTTTTCATGTGACCTTATACGCAAGCCTCTCTTCGCCTGTGGAAACTCTGCAACTGCTTAAAGGCTCATTCACGCTCCCCAAATCTCAACAGCATCATAAATCAGGGTGTGACTGGAGATAGAAAACAACACCAGTGTGAAGAATCCCAGAGCTCCACGAGGAGAGAGGACTTTAATACACGTTGCACTGGGTGTTGGTTCCTCGATTTAACAACTCCGTCATCCCGTTTGTGCTCCCCTCCCTCTGGCCATGGCTCCCTCAGGGCCGAGCTGGAGAGGAGAGGGGGAAAAGTCCGGCCGATGCTGGCTCTCTTCATCGTCCTCGCGGCCAGGCTATGACTTTCCTCCTCCTCCTCCTCCTCCTGCTCCTCCACAAGGCCAATCAGAACCAGCAGACCATAGGCAGATGTGTTGTGCTCATGTACTGTATGTGTTGGGTTGGGTTGTATTTATTTTATTCTCTCGATTCAGTGATTGAATGTGGCTGGATTTCGGTTTCAGTATAATAAATGAATCAAACAATGTAATTTACTGACTTCAAAAACAGCTCTGCATGTTTTGAACAAGAAAAAAATCATCATGCACAAAAACATTTACAACCTTCACATCATAAAATGTACCCGTGTACAGTTTTTTAGCTCGATGTTCAGATGACAGAAGACAGAAGAACCGTGATAAACCCTCTCACAAGCAGCCGCCATCCCCATCCTGCAGGCACGAGTACATGTTCACTCAAATGAGGGATTAAACTCGGTGTCAAAACACCACACGACGGTTTGATCTCATTAAACAACCTCGACATCCTCACTTCAGCTCATGAGACGCGGTGGATTCAGACTTGGAAATCGGAATCTATCCGCAGTGTTTATTTCAAACATAAACACTCGGTGTGACGCCTTGCATGTGATGTAGAGGCGCGTCTGGCTCGGGAAGACGCAGCTGAGCATGAGGCCATCTCCTGGCTTCCCTCTATCACACGATTTGCCTTTTGGCAGTGTTCCTCGCATGGTAAGGCCCAGCTAAATCCCTCTCCGCCCTCTCCATCTGTAACTGATTGCTCGGGATTGACAGCTCGGCGAGATGCTCAAAGAGGCAGAGAGAGTTGTACAAGTATTCATCTCGAGTGACGCGCGGCCTCGTTCACACCGCCGTCTCCAGAAAAACGTCCCGTTGGCGGAGGAAACCTCAAACTTTACGAGAGAGCGAGTCGTGCGTTTATGCGTCGAGTTCAGGAATGGGAAGAGGGCTTATGTGGGTGTTTGACCGACTTGGTGAGCATGAAATGTGAAATGGAACAAATAGAGAGGGGATGGTTAAGTAATCATCCAAGTCCCTGTTTCTGTTTTTTTTTTTTTTTCAGTATTCTTCTGCTGCAAGCCCCAGCTGTGCTCCAACCTCAGGCCAGTGCAGGAAGTGTCGGAGGGGGAGTGTGCGCGGGGCAGAGGCAGGGTGAGGTCACGGTGCTGTTGGCCCCCGGGGATGGGAGGATGGCGCGGAGGAGAGAGTGGAGACACTCGGCCCACTGTTACTGCTCAATATGTTCATTCTTAATCTAATTGTCAACCGAGCCCTTCTTCGGCGACATATGGAATATCCAAAGAGTCCCAGCACACGCAACATGTGGGGCACAACACAGTGCTGCCATTTTGGACACTTTCAAACACTGACCGCCCTCTTGTACACATGTGCACACACACACACACACACACACAAGACGTTCATAGGGAGAGTGAGTCACCCACAGACCAGTAGGCATATTTAGAGACCACTGTGCGAGTGCCTGGCCCTGCATACTTGGGATGCCTTGGGTGTGACCAGGGTGGCCCACAGTGTGTGTGTGTGTGTGTGTGTGTGTGTGTGTGTGTGTGTGTGTGTGTGTGTGTGCGTGCGTGTTATGGTCACTCCAGCTGCCTGTCATCCGCAGCCTGTCCCATTAGTTCTTGCTGAAGGAAGAAAGCCAGCCAGACAGTGACTCAAGCAGACACAACGTGTACAAACACACACACACACACACACACACACACACACACACACACACACACACACACACACACACACACACACACACACACACACACACACGCGCAGAATGGAAGGCTAATCATTGGAAAGAACTGCTGAGAGAATTTGGAATTTCCTGGTCACCAGCTGTTTTAAAGGGAAATAAAGCACTGGTCATTTTCAGACCTTTGCTGGGACACTGGTGATCTCACAAAGCCTATTGGAAAATGAAGTCAATTCTATTGTGAAACTGAAAGAGTTGGCGTTTATCTGCCTGTCGTTAGTCACAGAGATATGTGGATACAGTGGCGAGAAGTCAACACAGAGTTTCCAGTTTTTCAAGAAGTTTCCAGTCATCCGTTGGAGCAGAAACGCAAACTGCCGTGTGTCTGATGATCCTCGGGACCTGCCCTCCTCCCACAACCATGTGCGTAGTTTTTACAGACTGGAGATCTACAAACCCAACCATGACCTCAGAGAATTAAATACTCTCCTCGGAAAACCCCCACATCCCTAAAGTGGCACTTTTAGGTCGTCAGCTGCATTGTGATTGTAAGCTGTGTAGTGCGTGCGCGTGTGTGTGTGTGTGTGTGTGTGTGTGTGAACGCACCAAAAAGAGAGAGAGGAAGATATATGCAACCGTTTTCCATGCGCCCCGACTTGCTCTTCCTTTGTGTGTGTAGTCAACACAAGCTTGTACTTGCGGTGTTTACACCAAACACAAGTTATCAAACCCAATAATCTGGCATTAAATCTCGCAGGAGTCCAGCATTTTTTTTTAACAAGACTGAAGCTGAACTGAAGGCCCAGTGTAATGAGAGCCCTGCTTGTTTTTGAAACGGTAACTTTATAATGGAAAAATATAAAAACAATGCCTGTTTTCAGTTAGGTCTTTCCATACCATCCCCCCACACGAGAGAGAGCTCAATCCCAGCTGCCATGCTATATTTTCTTCTCCATGTTAAACACTTGCCTGAACCATATGGCCCAGTATGGGATTTAATGTAATTTTTCCGCTTGCACGTTGGAAACCTCAGTTTTTGGTTTGGCTAAGGCCTCATTTATAGTCATTCTCCCTTAAAACCTTGTTGCTCTAGAAGAAAAAACCTAAAAGAAAGTCTTTGTGGATGTTAAAAAATGCAAATATGTTTTTTTTTTCTTCTTTGCACAGCAATGCTTGTTGTTTTTGACCACACCCCATCTCTCTTTTGTCATGAAAGGGCGAACTTCATCACATACAGGAACTCAGCGGAACACATGTTTTGAAACACGGGGATGGGTGGAGGGGGGGGGGGGGTCTCATCTGGAATGCATAAAGCATAACAATACATCCCAAAAGCTCTCATCACGCTGGATCAAGAGGTCAGGCTGGGATGGGAGTGGGTGGGATCTGATATGTTCTGAAATCCGGCTGGAGCAGTATGGCCCTAATGCTGAAGGCCGCGCAGATTAAACTGTTCTTCATGTGGCTTTCTTCATTTACTGCATTAACTGTTTCATGGGGATTTTAGACACATCTTTCCCCATAAGTGGTAACGGCTGTTTTGTTTGCGCTCCACATTTCACAGACGTTATCCCACAATCAAACAACGTGGCCACTGCTCTAATGTATATTTTCCTCGGATTTGTCTTCAATGAAGTGTCGGTTTCTGTGGTAATGGGTCATTCTGTTTGTGCGTAGTTATGGCGGTTATCACTATTTGCACTAACTTCCTCAAATTCTTTTTCTATGTAATACAATCTTAAACGTTTTCTACATCATTTCGCCTGCTGGTATATGTTGTGTTTTGTGTGTGCTGGTCACTAGCATGGGGTACTAAAGATTGGGCGATTGGATTTCTGGTATGGGGGTAGAGCGGGTCTTCCACTACCCAGAGGATCAATGGTTTCGATGCCCGTCTCCTCCATCCTGTGTGCTGCTGATGTTTACTCGGGCAAAACACTGAACGCCAAATTGCCCCTGACGGCTTTGCAGGCAGCGTTTGTGAGTGATTTGTGTGTGTGTGAGTGATGTGTGATAGAGAAAGTGCCGCACAAAGATGAACTGTATGAATCTGTGTGTAGATATGTGAATGGCTTTTTTCTCCCGAATGTCTGAATCACATTTTATAGTAATACACCCATTAGCGGCCGAAGCATTTCACTCATAACCACAAATGTTGCCCATCCTTTAGGGACCAATCTGTACAGAATTTCCTGGCTGACAAACTTCCCAGTCCCACCAGCATGGGCAATAAATATATTATCATAATCAGTTTCAGTGTTTGGGTTGATCTTCAGGTCAGGGAAGGGCTGTCAGGGAAATCTGGCTGTGAATTTGTGGATGTTTCCAAGCGTGTGCATCGTCTTCGTGTGGGTTTTGTGGCATGTGCTTGTGCAACGCTGCGTCTAGTGCCAGAGCTTTTTCCAATATCATCCTCACCTCCTCCTTCACTCTGCCACTGAGAGGAGCTGTCAGTGGGCTCGCTGCAGATCGCGCGCGCGAGTGGCTGTTCTGGGCTGCGGTCCAGACCGATGCCGACGGATGAGCACACACAACACAGAGTCTCTGCTTCCAAGGCAGGCTTTACGGCACGGCCACAGTTTCCTCTGGCCAGGCCACTATGCAGTCACCGGGCTATCCATCACTTACTTATGTGTATCACCACATTCGCCAAAACCAATAAAGTTTCCCAAACCATGTTCGTCTACAAATACCAACGAGAAAAAAACAAAATGAGCGCTGTAGTGCAGTATTATCTTCTTTGTTTTGATGTGCTGGGGACGTGTTTTTGGTAACAACAAATTGGGTGTGCTGGTGAGGGCTACCTCAGTGAGGAGGCAGTGACAGAGAGGAGGATGAGAGGGAACCTGGAAAGCTGTCATCCTCCCTCTGCTGAGCTGAGGTGGCTCAGGAGCACAGGCAGCCACGTGCCTCAAAGTGCTCGGAGGGCTCCTTCATGCAGTCAGCCATCAGACTCCAGAACAGCTCAGCACCCGGTTCCTCCGCCCGACTGAAACACACAACAGAGCACCATTCTCAGTTAAACTGCCCCCACCACAGATATTACACAAAAACACTACACATGCACAGTGTTTTCAAAAGTTATTGGATATATTCCTATTTTAAGGCACTGAGATTCATTACTCACTGTCACATTCAGAACTTTACTCGAAAAGCAAATTGGTCTCCCTGTGTGTGCTTCACCTCAGTCACTGCTAAGTTTTTATATGCAAAACCATTCTGGGGGAAATTCCTCCCTATTTATCTTCCCTTTTAAACTGGAATCACTTAAGTCATAATCTTTATTCTCTTGAATTTTTTGAAATGTGTTGTTCCCAAAGGCCAAACTGAGTTGAGAAAGGAAGCTTTTAAGTTTTCAGGACCAAATGCACGGAGTAATTCTCAGACTGATTTTCAGCTCCACAAACTCGTAATTTCGGAGTTTAAAGCTCATGGTAAGATCTCTTGAGTCCAAATCGCCTGTGTGCAAGTACTTGTATTATTTATGTATTTAATCTATGTGTCTGTTGATTATGTTGAAACTGTGTTGCTGCTATTCTTGGGCCAGGTCTCCCTTGTGGAAGAGATCTTTAATCTCAGTGGGACTAACCTGGTTTAAAAAATATATAAATATAGTATAGTCTTACTTTTTTATTTTCTTTTTATTCTGATGCATTTGTGGAAATGTATTGCTTAGAGGCTAAAGACATTCCCTTGCACTGCTAAATTGAATTCCCTTAACTTGTGCGATCCATGATCATGTTTGTCAGCAGCCAGACTCGTAACACAAGCAGCGGGGTTGATCCAGACACAGATAAAACTAAAGCTCCTTCAGTGGGCAATCTTATGAATGATCTTATTCATGTGTTTTCTCCCTCTTGTCTTTTACATAAGACAACAACTAGTCCTGAAGCATTAATACGCTATTAATATGCAGATTCACCCTTGAGCTGTTTTATACAAAGACTCAATATTAGTCTGTTCCAAGTGTTTAACCACGTGTTAAGCCCTCCGGACGACCTCAGATGCACTCACACTCCACACACGTCTTACCTCAGAGTGTTTGCATTAGCCCGCCGTGACCTTTGACCTCCGGGTTCAGCTCCCTATATCATTTCCACGCAGCCACAATAAAACCGTGCATCACACAGTGTGCTAATAACCAGTTAGAGTCGGCTCCTTACCTGATTTATAAGAGCTACAAAGTGCTGGCAACTCTTTGGGAAAGAAAATATTTGCTGGCACACACCTTCTCGCGCATAAACTGTGAATTGGCAGCCTGCAAAGGAAGTGCTGCACTGTTCGCTGTCAAATGAACACCCATGCGCTTGCCTGGAAAAGATAGCGCCGCAGCAGGAATGAGAAAACCGCAGATAACAAGTAGAAAAGAATTGTTTGCTTTGCTCGGAGCGGTTGGGGATTTCAGCTGCAGATCTTACAGCAAGTGGATCAAATGACCACGAGTATTTATTCAGACACATTGATTGGAAGTCAAAAGTAACTAGCGTGAAGCGTGTCGGATGCAGAATAGATATTAATCCAAAGATAGCGTATCTGGGAGAACTGTGTAGAAATGCGAGCAAGGCGATCAAAATTGAATTCTTTCACAGGGTTTTATTGCTTCATTCCAACCCCCTGAGGCCCGTATCACTCTGAATCCAAGCAAGAGCTCTGAATGCTGGTCCTGCCTGTCGGGATGTGTGCGCTGATGACATCGACTTCAACACGAAGCCAGGGGCTAATGATTAGCACATGTTTAGTATCACTGGGGTGCCACAATCTGGAGTCTGTCATGCTGCATGTCTCTGATTTATTTGGTTGTTGTTGCTTCACGGGGAGGGGAACGGGCCCGTTTCTTAACGAAAAGAAACTAAGCCCATTCCCCCTCTCAAACATTTGGGTCGGCCTTATCTGATTTAGCTGGCAGCCAATGGAGATCTCCAGCTCGGTCATGGTCCGTTTTGCAGCCTTCAGAGTTCAATAAATGGGAGAGGTGAGACTGGGTGTGACCGATGCTCTAATGTGATCCTGCTTTACACTTGCGCACAGGCGGCCATGTTGTGTTGCTTTGACACACAAACACACACACACACACACAGCATGGACATTTACAATCTCTGACGTGCTCACAAATATGGCCGCGCCTTATGTTCTAATACACTGTGCACAGCTATGCATATTTACGGTCTTTGTCGATGTGTGTGAACAGCTCAGGGTGACCTCACTAAGTGTGCAATCCTTTAACCGATAGATCTGGGGGCCTCCTCTCCAGCTCCTCTTGGGCTGCGTGGTCATCTGATAGACACTAAGTGGCCAAACATAAACACTAAGAGCGGCACACTGAGGCCTCTTCGACCCGGAGGAGCGGGCGGCACAAAGGGAAGAGCCGTACACATCCTGGTAAGCAGAGAACGCACGTGCAAGAGGAAAGTCACTGTCTAAAGTTTCATAGAATGATGCAAGGGACAGGGTATTTCACAGGCCACGGCCCAAACAGGTCAAACTAACCCGTGCTGTAGTAAAAAGTATGAAGACCATATGCAGCTGTGTAGATTCATTGGCTCCCCAGATGTTACCCAGAGGTGTCCAGCGAGATGACCTGAGGTTTTCCTAGTGAGCAGGCGTTGTCAGCTCCTCCTGACGACATGTGACCAGGGCCTGACTTCAGCGCTTGAGCGTTTCCTCTTGTTTTGGCAGTGGCTTCCATAGGTGAAGGAGCACCAGGGCGTTCCATAATTCCTTCATATTCCCACAAGTGGAATTGCCTGTCCAGCTGTTTCGCTAAGACGTCCTCCAGACAGCCGAGCCAGTTGGCGCTTTGCGAAAAAAACCCAAATCTAATCCCTAATTGTCTACTCTCCTCTCCCTCAGTCCCCATGTTTGCTATTGGGGCTGGAGTCGTCCAAAAGAGTCATTGGCTACTCCTGCAGGTGGAGCCCGTGCAGTGCTGTACACCAGGGCTGGGCTTAAACTGTGGCTGACTCATTCTGTCACAGACCAGCAGTCAGTTTCACTGTTACACCTCGACTTGACTTTCGGTATGATCACTGGTTTGTGTCCAGTTAATCATTGTTTTAAATAGAGAATCACAGAGTTGGAATAAGTTGCTTTGCTACCAAAAATAAACTTTTAATGTAATCCAGAAATATTGACGTAACTGCCTATCTATTTAGAAGAATTCTACAATTCATGCCCAAACTACATAATCACTGTAATGTGTACTCTTTCCCATTAAAAACTGATTTTTTCCATAACAGTGAAATAAACATCACGCCCCTGTGGTTTCATTTTAGATCAGCTGCTTTGCTCGAGGTTCTTTCTCTTTAAGGGAAACAGAAAGTTCTTTGGTTAATAATCACAGATCCGGCAGGTCAACCTTTGTCGTATTGCCCAACTCTCGAAACAGCTCACCTGTGTCCTGGTATATGCCTCCATAAAGAGGGGTGTGACAGTTTTATATTTCAGCTGCAGCCTCGCCACAATGGCCGTGACTACAGTTACCGGGTGGTTTAGCTCCTCTCGCCTCTTCCTCTGTTTGCTTTGTAATCCTTCACCTTCAGAAGAAGACGAGCTGCGTGTTTTCATTTAACAGGCCTGGGGGTGGGGGGTGGTTTTGGATGGTTTCCAGTGCTATCAACCATGTAAAAAACGAAAAAAGATCATAACTTTTTTCCGGGTTATGGTTGAGCCATATGACAGCACAAAGTAATCAGTGAGTGAGATTGGCACTAATACGCTTTATGAGATCAAGGGAGACAAAGTAAAAACCACAGATCTGTTAGAGCATCTTCACAGCAACTGAGGATCTATCTTTAGTTTTTTTAGTTGAAAAATGCAACGAAGCTTCATTAAAAAAAGACTATGTGTGCTTGTTGTTTTTATTATATATCATTAAACATCCATCCGCTGTCTGAAGAAACCTCCACTGCTAACCCACTTATTAAATTAAATAATGAAGAAAAGGGTGGGGCACTTTGTAGCTCACTGCAGTGCAGAGGAATGAATCACAGATGCTACACGGTCATTTGATTTCAAGTTATGATCATCGTTGTTTTTCTTTGGTTGGTTTGGTTTGTCTATAAATCATCGTAAAGAAATAGGTTTGACGCTGTAATATTCTAACAGAGCAGCGCTGTGTGTGAAGCCTCTCTGAGCAAAGAGGAGATTTTAAAGACCACTGTGAAATTTATAGTCTCCACACACACACACACACACACACACACACACACACACACACACACACACACACACACACACACACACCTGCTCCATCTGGGCAGCCGGGTCTGCACTCTCACCCTGCTGCTGCTGCTGCTGCTGCTGCCTTCCTTCCCCCCCGGACCACTGCACCAATTACATCTTCCTAAGCAGCGGCCGGTCCAGCTGAGTGGTCAGCTGATTGTCAAATGCCTCTCTCTCTCTCACACACATACACACACACACACACACACACACTTTCTCTCTCTCTCTATCTGCCTCTTCCAGCTCTGCGAGGGCACACACCACTGACCCGTCCCACAGCGAGCCCGGCCAGCAGCCTCTCTCTCTCCCTCCCTCCCCCGCGTGTTTACAAACACAGACCACAGGAATCCACCTGATGAGCCAAGAACTGTTTAGCAGACGAGATAAATAACGCACACGAGCTAACGTTCTGCGACTGCAGCACCAGATCACAGTCACGTTCGGGCTGGGATGGCTTTCAAAACACCAAATGTGATGCTTGTTTTTATATTCTTTTTTTCTTGTCACTCTTGTTGTTTGCATTCTGGTGCTTGGTTTACAACGTTGTCACTTGTGAGGAAATGGCCCGAGACCACAGTGTAATGAGGGATGCAGGGCTGCGGAGGCCGGGCAGTGCCAGGCAGATCTCTTGTCACTCATCCATGAGTCTTGTGCGCGGGGAGATCCAAGCTGTTCCATCAATTTAGCATGACCGAAACATTGCACCGCGTTAACTCACCTTGGCACGGGACAAACGCTCCCTTCTCTGCACAGACGCAGGAGTAAACAGGAGGCCTGCTTCACACATGCACACACACACACACACACACACACACACACACACACACACACACACACACACACACACACACACACACACACACACACACACACACACACATACAGGCATTCTGGGCATACCTCGGGGCCTCCAGAGGGCTGGTATGTTCACATCCAAACACACACAAAATATCAGGACAGAAAAAAAATATGCCGGCCATGTGTTTTTTTTTTTGAAGCCCAATGTGCACAAGCCTGTCCAGCCAACTTCAACCATCTGGAACAAGGTAGCGTCACCCTGAACGTCCTGACAGCTACTGCTCAAATAGTTTGGATTTCAGGCGTGGCCTGCAAAGACAAATATAAACAGTTTAGTTATTTAGTTGTATTTATAAAATATAAAAAAGATTTAAAAGAAGATGCGACACATCTTTTCTGAGGCACTGTGAAGGAGAATTTGCAGAAAAACCCTGCAGGGGCTTGAAAATTAGGGAGAAAATGACGGGAAATAGGCAACGACGTTGAATATTGTGTCAATAGCTACATTCAAAGCAGAGTAAAAACATTAACAAAGCTTAATGTAGTACTTTGGCAGCAATTTATCCCATAAAAATACATCTACTACATAAGTATACTCGTTTGTACACATTAAAAACACATCTTCATCTCGTGCAAGTATACACGAACACATTAGGAACACACACACCCACAGTTAGAGTCATCATAAGACAAGATGTAAGTGAAAACACATGATATATTGTAAAATGCCATTCATGTTTTTTTCATACTTAATTCTGAATTGTTTTATTCTCTTCTAATCTCTCCATTTTAAAGCTCAGGCACAGGATGGATTATTTGTATAAATGCTATATTATTGATTGGACCCAGTTGATATAGGCAGTCTATATGGAAAGTATTGATTAGTAAGGGATTGCAGGTCTTTTTTAAACTGTTGTAAAGACACATTTTAAGAAATGTGTGGGCAAAGAATGTCTTGGCCTGAACCGAGATTCTGGGAGTATGAGTACAAATAGAAAATATCTCAGCTATAAAGTTCACTGATAAGACAAAATTCACTGTAGCACATTTGCAACATGTTCTCATTGGATTTTCACTGTTTGAGTCACGATTGTGTTGAAACAATGAAGGTTTCTCTCAGGAGTAGATGCAGAGACTCTTCGTCCATACGCCTAAATATTCCAGTTGAGGGGTTTGCACAATAATGCCATGGGATACTCCACACAATCCTGCAGACGTTTACTATAATCCAGATGATAGGCTACCTCGGGAGGGAGGGAAGAAACAGGAAAGAGAAAAAGGGAGGGGGTTTGGACGCGGGCCTCTGGTGACGTGCATTGCCTGCAGGGCGGTTTTTCTCAGGCGGAGAGAGAGAGAGAGAGAGAGAGAGACTGGGGCGTGTGAGCCACATCTGGAATAGTAGCTACAGAGGAAAAAGAGTCGCAGAGACGCAGCAGAAGCTCGGTGATACTTTCCCCCCAAACTCCTCACTTCGCGGTCCTCGCCTTTTCACGGACACAAACCTGGTGCTTTGCCTTTTTGTAAGTTGGATTGGATTGTTTGTTTTTTTTACACTTTCGCTTTTTCATTTACTTTTTTTTTTTCTTCTTCTTGTCTTCTCCTTCCACTCATAACAACAGGACCTCACCCCTGGACTTTAAATCGCCTTTGGATTTACGCACGTGAAGAAAAGTGCATGTCTGTCTTATGTGCTGTTGTTTTACTCGAGTGGTTCACTCGTCCATCGTTTTTAGGGTTTTGAGAGGCATCCCAGATTAACGCTTATAAAAAACGGCGCACGGTTGAGACGCACGCATGGCGGCACTACGCTGGAATGCGTTTTTTTTTTTTACGCAGATGGGTTGCGTTTGTTTTCCAGCAGCATGCGTTGATTAGAAGTGACCGAGCCTCTCTTCCTACAGTTGTTTCTCACTTTAAAGCTTTTTTTAAACTTAAAATGCAAACATGCTTTGCTTATATGACTATTTGTATTTAAATATCTTGAGTTTTAACGAGATAGTTCAGTGTTCAGTGAAACCAACTTGAGGATTTAGTTTCTGACTTTAAACCCTGAGCGTTTTCAGGCCATCAGGAAGAAATTAAGAGTTCCTTCTCTCCACGTTTGAATGTAAGAGGATACTTTCACATTGAGGTAAACATTGCGGTTGGGGATGTGGAGCGAGGAGTGAGGATGTGGCGCCACCTCGAGACGAGACTACGCCTTGCAGGGGTTTGGTGGGACGTTTAAATCCGTGAGGGCTGACTTCTTCTTGTCTTCTTTTTTTATTCTAGATCTACTTGAAAACTAAAAATGCTGCTCATCCTGCTCGGAGTGCTCGTCATGCACTTGATCATTCTCGTCCTCCTCATCGTGTCCACGGCAGCAAGTGTAAGTCCCACTTTTATTCTTCATTTCACTCTAAAATGCTGTAAAATGGAGACTGTAAATAGCCCACGATGAGAATGAGTGAGCACACACTTTAGCTGTTTTATTGCAACGACTATTTATTATTATTGCTGGTGGATATTATCTCTCTCAGGCTCATAGTGTGGATGCTGCCATGTATTTAAATGACTGTGTTGTTGTGTTTACCAGGCCTGGTCTGTAGGTGGGGATAATACCTCAGATCTGTGGTACAGCTGCATGACAATCAATGGAGGCTACCACTGCAAGCTGGCCAGCAATGAAGGTTTGTCGGCGTCCCTGAAAATCCGACAGTACAACAGTAATGACCGTGTTGAAATTCACGCCCCTGCATCTCCTCTGTTCCGTCCTCTCAGACTGGATCCAGGCGGTGCAGGCCCTCATGATCCTGTCCGTGCTCTTCTGCTTCTTTTCCCTCCTCGCGTTCGTCTTCCAGCTCTTCAAACTTGTGAAGGGCGGACGCTTCTTCTTCACCGCCATCTTCCAGATCTTGGCCAGTGAGTATGACTTCATCACACGCTGACCGGTCACACCCTGGAGCAGATGCGGGCGGAGGAGCAGTGAGCTCATCCAATGTTCCCTGCAAATTCCTCCACATTCCCCTCACGCCTTCCTGTCGTTCCCCTCCCTAGGTTTGTTTGTGATGTGCGCGGCGATCATCTACACCGTGATGAGTCCCGACGACAGCTCTAGCAGGCAGTTCGGCTACGCCTACGTGCTGGCCTGGGTAGCCTTCCCCCTCTCTCTCATCAGTGGCCTCATTTATATCGTCCTGAGGAAGAAAGAATGAGAGCCGGGAGCAGGGGGAGAAAAGCGGAGGGGGTGGTACGGAGACCCCTTCACCACAACACCGCACTGTGCCTACTGCCCACAGACCAGAGACTGACATCCTGACAATACAACAAAAGTGCATGTGTCACTGACAATTTGCGAACACAATAAGGAGATATTTATCGCTGCAGGTGATCTCTCTTCACCGCGTTTCAGCTTCCATTATGATTCCATCACAGGCTCCGTGAATTCCAAACAAACACCACAAACGACTCCCATGGCGACGCTGTGTCCTCGTAATGTGTTTTTCAATTTGTCGGTGACATATTGACTTTTGTTGCACGAATCCATCATGTGTGATGACGACGACGAAATCATCCTGCCTTTCTTCAGTACAAAGATGTACATAGTGTCTGTGGTTTTTAGACATATTTATAACAATTTTTACATACATTTTTGTACATATTGTTGTCAAGTTAACATTGTCGTGCTCGTTTTCGTGATGGAGCTTGTGTCTCTTCACAAATCATGCAGCTGTGCCAAAGAGATGTCGCTTCAACTGCCAGACTATCAAGCTTTTTCAAAAATCCTGTTTGTCTGTTTTGAGTTTGCTTTGAACAACGTGCCTTACTTAGAATATCTCTGTTCTTCTTGAAGGTAAATCCTCCAAAAAATTTTAAAGTAGTAATAAACACAAGAATTTTTCCCCCTGAATTATCTTTTTACTTGATATGCCAAATAAGAAATGTTTAGAATTTTGTAATCTAATTTTTTTTTTTAAATGGTGCTTTTGTATCTACTATTCTTGAAATGTATAGCCTACTTTGTGTTGCAAGTGTCATGTCCTGTGATTAATTTGCTTTGTACAAAACTGTTTCCTTTTTTTGTCAGTATTCTTCTAAATAAACCTTTTGAAATTAATTCTGCTGGAATTTTTAAATAAGTAAAGTATGTATTTACACATGTAGATTTTTACAATGAGAAATCAGGACCTATTTCTTCTTACTCTGAACTCATACTGGGTGTAGACCAGGACAAGCAAATGACACACAGGAGGGACACTGACCTGTAGGTCACACACGCCTCCTTGTAGTAGCTAAATTGTTCCACATGGTGGAGCTACGACATGCAATACCATATGCATGTGGGGAAAACATTCCCAACACCCTGTTATTCATCTGGGGAAATATTGTGATGTGGTTGAAATACCCGAACAAAACAATCCAAACAATAGTGCATTTTATTAATACTGCAATTTTCACAAACAAGAGTCACAAAGTACTTTACAGGGCAACAAAAAGTTAAACACAGAGTTGTACAGGCTCATACAACAGAAAACACACAGAAAAACAAAACAGTATACAGTATAGTAATTCAGTATTCAGGCATGATGCTGTACTCTTCTCATTCAGTTTAGTGAGATGTTATAGTGACAGAATTATCTAAAAAAATCAAGTCAATAAAAGCCTTTGAACGTATGATTTCTCTTTTACTTGTTCACAGTGCAATGCAAATGTTTCCAACAACTTCTGAGTAAAACTTCTAATATCTATATACAATTACAATTCATGACTAACTTGAAAATATGAAAAACTGAAAGTACAAAGTGCTCCTAAGCAAAGACACCAGAAAAGAAATTCTTATACAAATCAAATGTTGAACGAAGAGACATTTTCTGTCGCTGATATAATTTGGGATTTACAAATACACTGGAGCAACCATGTGCACATGTCGTAGTCCCAGCACAGATGTGAGTTCTTTGCTCTATTTTACAATCACATCATCATTAGACGTCAGGGGGATGAAGATTTGTACAACTATTTGTTTTTCCTTACAGTTTTCTATCTGCTCACCTTCAGGTCCATATATTATCCTTCATACAACATAAATCAGAAACTGGTCAGCCAGTCAATGCTCATGGGCATAGAGGAATACTTTGAGGATCCAATTCCTTATTATTCCACTAGGTGGCGATGGCAACACACTTTTCCTGCTTAGACAACTGATAACAGTACAGTGTTTTTTTTTTATTTTTTAAAGCTTTTTAGAAAATAGCTAAAACTATGTAGATTGTTATTTGACACATATGTTATAGAAAACGTGCAGCCGACTCTGTTTCCTGTTTAAAGCACATACAATACTGGGGTAACATGACACTAATCTTCTCATGCTCCCTCTCAGAAGTTGACACCACAGTGGATTATTGAAATAGGATTCTGCCTTTGATCAAAAGAACTTTATAGACTTCACACTTCCCAGCAGAAACAAAGTTTGTGGCTGCAACTGTTCAATATGCACACAACGTTTCACCAAGAGACAACTGCTTAACTATACGACATCCAACCTAACCCAGAATAAACCTGCACGATTCTGTTTATCAGTGATAAAAAATACCAGATATCAGATTTAACATCCTCTGTGTTTGCATGCAAAATCTGACCTGTGTTTGAATGCATTAATAAGAACTGAAAAAATTGAAATTATTATCAGTAAAATGTTTTATCTGCAAACTAACTTATCATAGTGCACATTAAAACCCAGCAGTCTCCTTATGAAACCAAATTAACATTTTCTAGATTCAAATTTTGAACGAACTAATAATTATCAGTCCCCTTAATTTTTTTAAATCAAAATACATCAATTATTCCCTGAGAAATCAACAAAAATGTTAAAGGATGTGATGATGATATGATAAATAATTCCTGGATCCTCCCCCTGATCTGGATCCGCACCAGCATTTAATGGGTTCCTCCCTGACACATTCTGCATCCTTCCGCCAAACGTCATGGAAATCGGTGCTGTAGTTTTTGCATAATCCTGCTGACTAACAGAACAAACGCTGACGAAAACATAACCTCCAAAGCGGAAGTACGAACAGATGGTGAACTTTAACAGTTGAGTTATTGCTGCTTCACTTTAATTTTCTCTCAAAGCTTCCTGTCAGTTCCATGGTGCCCTTACATGACATAAATCACAGCATCTCCAGGCTCATGTAGCCATGAAAGATAAACAGACGCCAAGGTACAAGTACCATTAGTTCACAGGCAACCCGGAGCCATCTCGGCAAACACGTGTATACCGTACGCTCACATGCACCAATCCAGCATGTTTAGAGGCACACACACAAACATGGATCACATCCTGTGCACAACCTATTTGCATTTTGTGCAGCAGCTGAGTTTTCAGCCGCAGGATTAAAATCTCATTCTCAGGTTCAGTGGTTAAAAGAGCTTTTCCTCTCATCAGGCCTAACACAAAAGAGAAAACAGTTAATGCTGCAGTGGTAAAAGTCCCTGGGCATACCGATAACATATTGGGGGTGTCAAGAAAACTCTGGAGGCCTATAATGGCCTCACAGCTCCATTTCAAACGTAGTTAACCTTAAGGGTTATTTATCACTGGGAGGGTCACTGGGGGCCGCTAGTATTTACTGCAGGACATGCTGGATGGGGGAGAGGGGACTGGGAGGAGGCCACCCTCATCTCCATCCACTGGGCACTTCCTTCGCTGGCTGCATACACATGCATCAACACTGTTGATAAGTTGATGAAGATCAGGATTTTTTCACTGACATGTTCGTCTCTCCTCAGCGTGAAACTGCTACGACACAGCAGCTAAAAACATTTAGTGCAGTGATTTCTTGGAGAACACATGAGGATGATTTCCATGAGCCTGTGGTTGGGAATTTTTCTGGAGAGGCAGTAATGGTCGCGAGGCGGCACACACACAATGGGCTGTAGCCAGCTGATGGCTCTGTGAATGGGGCGAGTGAGGACTTCAGAGGGAGCTGCAGCCCTCCTCTCTTCTTTCTCTTTAGATTTGTTGCTTTTTTATGCGGGGTGTCTGTCTCCCGGAACAAACCCCGGAGCCTTCAGATGTGGCTAAATGAGAGAGAAAATGGCCGAGCCCAGTTTATTCAAAGCTGATTTCATCACGCCCATAAATCTCGGAGAAATCAAAGCCCATCTCATGCCCACCCCTCTCCCCGGCCTTTGTCTTGCTAATACACATTAGAGTGTGGCTGGCTGCCCACTTTGACAGCAGCCGGGACAGGATCTGGGCAAAGCTGCAGATGTGGAACCTGGAGGCACCTTTGACCCGTGACTCCTGCCGTTAAATCCTGCCACTAGCATCCTCCTCAGACCCCCGCTATGCGCAGGAATCTCCCAGCACGATTTCCTGCCTAAAACTCCCAGGAGACACGAAAACATACATGAAGAATGGCAATAATAGTTTTTTTTTTTTTGCCACTTCATATTGATACATTTTCTGAATCCTACACACAAGTGCTTAAAAGCTTATGGCTGCACATATGTATCCGCACACCCACACACATATACACACAACTATCCTGTTAACACACCAGAACACAAAGGCATTCTCTCCAGATTATGAGCGTGAATAAATCCCACAAACACTACATCACCCATCAACTCATACTTTTTATAGTGTACTTTTACAAAAAAGGGCAGAGCACAGATGTGAAACATTTTCCTACAGCAGTGAGCTGTCAGAAGCAACCAAGCCAGAAGTATTGAAGCTGTATATGCATGTGGACCAGGGAAAACAAAAAATAAAGAAAAGATTTTTTTTCTCGGCGAAGTGGTATGATTACATTTTTTTTTAAAAGGCACCGCAATTTGTATCAACTGATCCCAAGTTTCCCCCGAATAATATGTGATTCAAAACAAGCTCGTGTAACTTGAGACTTAATTAAAACAGTTTGGCGTTAATAATTTATTGCCGGCAGCGGGATTCAACCAGTCATAATCATTGAGCAAGAAGAGCGGTTGTTGCATGGAGGGAAAAAAATAAATAAATTATTCACTGCTATTTTAATGCACATTTCATCAGGTTCCATAAATATCAGTTTGAACATTTGGTGCCTCAATATGGTGTTTCCCTCCATATCCCCTATGTGCCTTTTCTTCTCTCTCTCACACACACACACATACACGCACACACACGTTTGTACAGCTGTCTTAGTGAGGACACTCATTGGCATTATGCATTCCCCTGCCCCTTACCCTAACCCTAACCATCCAAACTAAATGCCTAACCCTAACCCTTAACCTAACCTAAACCTAATTCTAACCCTAAAACCAAGTCTTAACCCCCAAACAATCCATTAAAGGGGGGCCACAAAATGAGGTCCTCACTTTACCAAAATGTCCTCACTCCGTAGGTTGTAGACTCAAACTGGTCCTCACAAAGATAGGTGTACAAGAGCACACACACACACACACACACACATCTCATATGCACGGTGAAGACACTCAAACACTTGTGTGGCCACTAGCCAGCAACAAAGACCTTCTAATCCAGTGCCGGTGGCTAACAAGGGTTTCTATACTGGTGTGATGAGGCTACTGAGGCAAACATTTTTCCTTTAATTATACAACAGTGAGTCGGAGAATGTCTTGCCGCGCTTCTCTGGTGTTTCAGGCCCGAGCAGAGCCTCCGCCAAATTAGAGAGCGGTGTGACAGTGCCGGGATGCATCACTGTGGGGAAACACGGAGCCGCGGTTGCACGGCTGCTGATCCATTTATGGGCTTCAAACAGGCTTTCCCACATTTTGAGATGGCGATGGAAATATGCAGATAATTTGAGAGAGCCTGTGAGAACTTGCAGGATAATTACACATAAAGTGGCAGAAAAATGATTTGAAAACATGGTTGAGGTTCTGTCTCCACACGCGAATGAAGTTTCAATCTCAATCAAAAAGGAAGATATCAAACGTATTTGCGGATATGAAAATGACACGAGTCTCTTATTAGACACAAGGAAACTGGTCAGAGTACAGAAAGAAATCAGAATCAATCATTTCATATAAATTCAACCAAAACTGATTTAACACTTTTCAATTTAATTCCAAATATCACACAGTTCAAACAATGGCATCTTGTGAATATTTACAAAATAATGTTTTGGAACCTTTGTTAATTTTCCCTGACATAGACACATACATTTATATCCATCCAATTGCCTCGTCCGCGATATCTACTGGCAGATCAAATGAAGGATGGCGGTCGTGGCCTAATCGGGGGGGTCAAATTGAGGTAGCAGTGTTATTTCAACCTCCCTGACCCTGGCCAGTGGCCCCCGGTCTCCCCGGTGGATTTCAGAGTGGACGGGGAGTTGAAACTAGCCAAGCTGGGAGTGTTTGGAGTGGGTGTCTTTGTTTGTCTTCCCGGCCTGGATGCCCCTCACCAGTGACTGATGATCAGAGGCTCCGCTGCCTGCTGGAGTCTGGAATAAGGAAAGCTAGAATTACACCTTCAGCAAACACTCCGCTCACAGAAGTTTAAAAAAAGAAAGGTGGATGAGATTGATGCCCGCACCCGATCTAAGTTTCACAGGGCTACAGGTACAGGTATGCAGGTACCAGACATTTGCTCAAAGAGAAGTGAAATCCAACCAATAACTTGCATCCTCTGCCTGGGTGCCTGGACTTGTTTGTCATCACCTGAAAAATTGGCTGAGATTTAAAATACATTGCTGCAAGAAAACAGTAAAAGAAAATGTGCTTGTTGTTGCTATAGCTGCAAATGAATTTGTTGCCATATCCACCCACAGTGTTAAGACCACCCCATGAGCTACGAGCTCTGTTCCTGTCTATTCCAGCTGCTTCTTTGTGTTCGTATCCACTCTTAAAGAAGAAAGTTTATCTTATCTTTTGCCGAATCTTATCTTATTATTTCACTCTCCTTTTGACCTAAATACAACTTTATTGCTTATGACATCCACAGTGGCGAAGAGATTACTTCCTAACTGCAAATTCAAGTCTGGGAATGTATGAGTAAGAATTCCCAATTAGGGCTTTAAAGAGTGTTGATGTGATAGAAACTGAACAATGTAAGCAGCGTGAGGGCCAGAAATGCTGTTTAAAGCCAACTGCGTAAACACCAGGGAACTCAAATCTAAATCTTGTTATTCCATCGTTAACCCTGTCACTGACAATGTTTAGACAAAAAAGGTGGAGTGAAGAGAGAGAAATCTCTGCTTAGGGTATAGATCCCAGGTTCAGACGGGGTTAATAGGTCCCCCCCCCAAACGTCTGCGTAGTGCAAATATTGACGGTGACTCTGTCGTCTCATCTGATGGACCTGCTCCATGTCTGATCGCTCCTCTGGTCACATTACCTAAAGACTCAAGAGGCCAGAGAGCAGCTCTGTGATCGCTTTACTTTTACCCTGAGCAAATCCAGACCAGTCTCGATATACTAAGACCTGCGTCGCTAATGATTACCCTGACTGCCCACAGCACAGATAGGAGTATTAGAAGAGAGTGAGGCGAGACTCAGATCTGCTCTGTACAATATAAAAACAATGTGGATGCCTATCAAGTTACTTTGATTTCAATGAGAAATTTGTAACGCTATCTTCCACAATTAAATATTTTCAATATATAATTATATTACCATGTCTTAGGAGGGATATTATTTAATCATCTGAATCATTCAGGTCATTTTATTACTGGCTAACACGTCTAATTTTAAACAGTTGAGTGAGTTAACATGAAATATTAGAGCTAAACAATGATATCTGCGACTGTATTGTGTAACTCAATCAGTCTCAAATTTCACTTGACAATTAAAATGTGTGTCTGTGGAGTAAATTGAAAGTTGAGGAAGTTACTGTTCCACCGCTCATCTGAAGCTCTGCGGAAACATGATTCTCCCCCGGAGAAGCATTTTTCCTGCTTCCTCGGAACACAACACTTTTTTTTATTATGATGCGACTCTGTCAAAATAACAGTTAAGTGAGACAAGCCATGTTAATTCGGATGTGCCTGCAAGTGCCTCTTGTCCAATTCCTCGTTGATGGTGTCAGGCAGGGAAACTGCCCCAGGCCCACACGGGGCTGTGAACCCTGTAAATGTGTTTTGGAAAAGTCTGAACTGGTGAGTGAATTGCAGTTGAGCAAGAAAACACTTAAGACACTTCTCCCAAAACACAGGCGCACCCTCTGCACAGCTGGCATTAACCTCATCTGCCTGGTACACCGCTGGCTACTCACACATACTAACTTCCTTGTTTATCAAAAATACGGAAATAGAAGGGACCAAAATGATATGGATCGAATGTGTATTATCTAAAATATACTGTAAACAAAACCGTGCTAAGCTCGAGTGATCATTTTTCGAAGGTGTAGAATCGCGGATCCTTCTTATGTCTTTTGAAGCCTCAAGTGGCATCAGCTAACAATGGCGATCATTAGCCGTATCATGACGAGCATCTACTAATGAGCCAGTTAACCTCTCAACCTGCAGACCCAGGCTCTGATTGGCCAGTGAAGTCAAGCGTGGGGCCTTGTGTCTCCTCCATCACATCGGATTCCTGCAGACAATCATCTATGTCTGCGTTTAGGTCAAACATATATATACTTCCATGCATGGCACAAACGAAAACATAGAATTTCAATAAAGAAGTGAGTGGTGTGATTAAAAATGGTCTGATAAAGATCTTCACCTACATTTCTACTTTGTACTTGTTGAGCTTACAACGTGATTTAAGCATTTTCTTCAGATGCCTGTAAACCCGAGTGGAGAAAACTTAATAAACTGTAATAGTTTCCTCCTCACATGGGAGCGGATATTGATGTCTGCCAAAATCAAGCTGCATTAGAAGGAAGCCTTACCTGCATAGCTTCTATTGATTCATCCAATAAATATATGTAGGGTGCATGCCTCCGCAATCACCTTGTATTCAATCAAGCTGCACCAAATTTAATTTAATTTAAATATGCCTGAATTTTTTTAGCAATATGATTTATTCCCCCCAAAAAGCCTTGTCTCTCAATGTTGAAGAAAGTGATAAAAAAATCCTGAATCAGCACTCTGATCCAGAATCACACCAAAATGTAATGAGTTCTTTCCTGACCTGAACTGCATCATTCTACCAAGTTTCGTGGTAATCTGTTCAGTAGTTGTTGTGTTATCCTGCTCACTAACAAACAAACAAACACGAAAACATAGATGGATTTTTTTTAAACCTGTATGCATTCATGAATTTGCCAACTTTGGATAAAATAGGAGCTGAAGATGAAAACAATGTGACGTGCAGGCGGAAACAGCTCCAGTGAGCATGTGCACTGCGATGACACCTTTCCATCTGTGCTTGACAAGGTGTCAAGGAGCCTTTTGATAACTCCAAAGTTCACACCGTGTTCGTTTTGTCAAGTTCACCCCTCTCCCTCCCTCCCTCCTTCCCTTCCCCACAGCCCTCCTCCACTTTGACATACGACCAGCGGTGGAACAAAAAAAAAAACCTTGACACTGAACTTCTGGGTCATGAAAAGCAGGATTCATGGGAGGAAGCACTGGGTTATCCTAGGGTAAGAGTTGTTGTTTTTTTATGTCGCTGTAAAGACCGGGTTGAAGAACAGCGGTCAAGTACTGACTTGACACGGCAACCAAACGCTGCACTTCCTCCCGGAGAAGCACAATAGCTGGTTAGTGCAGTTAAAAAGTCACCACGGGTCATTTTACACATCTCTTTTAAATGGATTTCACAACAGGAGAGATTACAAGACAAGATTCATTTGAAAATATGAGGCGACATTACATTGCACATTACAGTGCAGCAAAACATACTGTATTGATGAGGGCAGTCGTTTTTCAACTTAATCAGAAAAAAGTTTTCAGAAAAGTCCATTGATTCCCGATGTGAGGTACAAGGGCTAAACAAGGACACACATTCATATCCTTGCAAATTATTCACATTGACACAACAAGCATCATAAATCTGCCCATAAAACTCTGAAAACAACAATTAGAGCTTTAAATCTTCTCTTTCTTTTCACCATTTTTGAATATGAGATGAAAACTGACTCATTGATCCACTTTTAAACCTCCCAGCTATACACAAGTAGAGAGCCATGTGCTGGCTGGACAATAGCCTGACAAAAACATACATGTCCAACATTAGTGGCTTCACGGCTCAGCCAGATGGCTGCACCACAGCAGCCTCATGTAAAGCCGGCGAGGGTTCACAGGTCCCGTTCAACCGCTGCTGCAGATAAGTGGCGTGTGGAGCAAACCAGCTCCGATGGCTGTGGCTCACCGACGTCTGTTTGATCTCGCTGTGGCCCGCTGGAAAACACTGTCAGGCAGGATGCAGCTTATGAACTTCAGTGGGACAGTCAAAGACACACGGGGACGTGGATGTAAAGAAATGTCCTCCTCACTGACAAATACTAGATGTTGTTTTAAGAATCTTACTTGAGGTGAAGCTACTGAATCATCATTTATTTCTTCATTAATGCAGGAAAAAAAACACAATTCCAAACTATTATTCCAGGTACCAAAAGTTCCAAAACTTTTGTTTTATTTGATGTGCCATGATAATATCTTAATCTTTAAAGAATATATTTAAGCTGAAGAAGAAATAAATATGTATTGTTGAAATGAAATACATTGTAAAAAAGGTTATTTCACAGAAGTAATCAATTATTTTACTATATTTTTGTGTAAACGACAGAAAAGTACATAAATTACTTTTGTGAAAAATACTAACCATGAAATAAAAGTTGTAATCTGTAAATTGATATAACATTTAAGTTTGAATTATTATTACACATTGCGCTCTATGTAAAAATGCAACAAGAAATTACACATATTACTCAGTGTTTTTATTTTTATTTTTTTGATCTACCAGTTTTCTTTGCTATAATTTGACAGTAAGTGTTTGGCAAGATGTTTTAAACTGTTTGTTTGTTTGTTTTTTTTACAGTGATGGGCCATTATTTCTCATAGGAAATCATGTAAAATAATTCCCATGGATTCCTAATTCGAACCCCATAAAACTTCTGTCATGATGAACAATGCGAACCCCGGGCTGTGACCGAACTCCGAACGCCGCTGGAATAACCAGAGAGAAGCAGAGACGAGGGCAGTGCAGCCGTGTCAGCTATTGTGGTGCCTTCCGTTTAAATTAAGAAACTGATGGTGTGCACTTGCTTCCTGTCTTTAGAAGCTTTCTGAAAGATTAATTGCTTCAGACCAGGCATTTAAAATGTGGGTCTGATATTGAGCTGTATTTAAGTCTGTTCATTATTTTCCAGAGCAGGAGGAAGAGGAGGAGGAGGAGGAGAGAGGGAGCAAGAGAAAAGAGAGGGGAGAAAGAGAGCGAGCCCTTTGAAAGGAGCCCGTGAACCCTCAGAGCTACAATCATTCTGGGTGGAAGTCGAGTTCTTGATGAGCTAAAAGTGATTTTTCAAAGTTCCTGGGGCACGGAGACGTCTTTAAATCTGGCAGCTCTTTGATTCTGGGGTTCGCCGTGATTTGTCTCTGATTAATGTGGAATCTGGTCCTTTCATTCATGTGGATACAGCCACTCTGTTAACACACACACACACACACACACACACACACATACGCATGCACTCGTACGCCGACACACAGCTGACTGCAGCCCAGTGCTGCAGGGGAACGCAGCCTGTTTTCCTCTGGTTTAACTTGTTTGGAGAACAAGGAAAAGGAAACGTCACCCTCAAGGCAAAACGTAAGAGGGCAAAAAAATGAGGAAAGAATTTTCAAAATAAGGAACTAGTGATTGCTGGATAGAGACTTTACTGGATAGTTTGTTAGAGCTCGCAGTTCAAGTCAGGTCATGGTAAACGGACAATGCTTCGGGTGGAATAACAGAACAGAATGTATGATTTTAATTTCTGTTTGAAACCTTTTTCAACACAGCATCCACAACTGTATATTCAGCCATTTTCTTTCACCTGCAAGAAAGCAGTTCCTTCATCTTCTGTCCTTCGATCTCCATTCAGGTTGTATTCTGCCAATAGCATCTCCAAACAAAGGCGTCATGGTGTCTCTGCTGGCTCCTTTCAGTGTGAACAGGAAGAAGAAGTTCATCCTCAATAGCTGAGATCCTCAGCCCATCACTAAGAGCAGGTACTGACGAACACTCTAAAGCGTGAGAGTTATAATAAGGTTCAACGATAAGTTAAGATCAGTATCTTATGGTTATGCTTTGACATCACAATATCCAATGATCAGGATCCAAAGCCTGTCTGTGAGGTTCACCATCTCTGTGAGCCTTTAGAAGATTCTGAATTCTTCCAATATCTTAGACTCTCCCCCTGCACTGACTCCTGTGTTTAGTCTATCACACTTGGAGGTTGTGGTCAACATGATACCAGAGGATACCAAACTAAAAACTCCCCTGAACTCCTCTGCTCCTGGACATTAATAATAAAAAACAGAAGAGGTGACACCTTATATAAAGTAAATGATATACATTTTAGATCAGAAAATAATAACGTATCATAATGTTCCCATCTAATGAGTCAGAAAAAAGGGCCACATGCAGTTAACTCTCTGGTCATTTACTGTAATGTGATGTAACGATGATGTATGTATCGCTGCAGAAATAATTGAATTAGCCTGCCTTGTCTGTCCTAATATAGAGCAAGTCTGCAGGGCTGTGAGCTGTGGGTCAGTGGTCGGTGGAAGTGCGTTACCGAGTGACCAGAGGGGGAGCGTGCACTGTTTAACTGTGGGAAGTTAATAAGTGGATGCAGCAGGGATAATGTCCCAGCGATGGAAATGTAGGACGACACCAACTAGAAAGTGTTTATGTGTCTGCCTGTGTTTGTGTGTAAGCGATGAGGACATGAGTTACAAAGCTGAGCCAACCAACCCACCCACCCACAGTATTATCCCTCCCACCCCCTCTCCTCTCTGAAGGTTGCAGCAGCAGCAGCAGCAACAGCAGCAGCAGCAGCCAGAGAAGAAGAGCCAGATATTTTTCTAACTATTTACTTTTCCTCTCCATCTTTGAGGTGCTGTGCCGTAATCCTTTGAATCTTTTTTCAGTATGTCAAATTGCAGGTTTGGGGCTTTTATCAATCAGTGGCACTAATGATTGTCTAAGCTTTATGTATTTATATACAGGCAATGTTAAATTTGTTCCCACCTCAACCTCTAAATAGGGGGAAAACATTTCAGAAAAGGGGTAGAAAAGGAAATAGTCACCAAAATGTAATCCCTCTGAGTATGCAGCCCAGTGCATCAGGCATTAAAATGAGCTCTACAGTATTAACCATGTAGTTTAGTCTGATAGATGATTATTTCCCATAACCACAGACCTTAACCAGGCTATAATGTGAAAAATACTTGCAGTGGACATTAAAATGTTGAAGAAAGAAAGAGAAACAAATTCCTGGATCCATCTCCTGATCCGGATCTGCACCAAATTGGGTTCTTCCCTGACTCTTACTGCATCCTTCCACCAAGTTTCGTCGTAATCCGTCACATAATCTCATTGGTGCAGGTGAATAATCCAGAGTTTTACAGAGACATCTAATATGGGCTTTCTGTTCTGGAACTGGAGTTTCAGTATAGATGTTGGTGGATGATGAATCTCTTGAGCCGAAGCATGTTATTCAAATTTCAGTTCCATATTTCTGTGTTTTGTGCAGAGTCGAAATATGTATTTCAAGCAGGCTTGTCTTAAAAGTTTGACCAACCAGAAATGCTATTATTTTTATTTGTGGGTGCATGTTGGGGGATTGTTTTACTCAGATGGATGAAGGGAAGTCAACCAGAATAAAACCTAATATTCATCTTTTCTCTGTCTATTTGATAACTTGACTGTCAATGGTAACAATAACCTTAAACTCCCTGCTTTAATTGGTTACTTTATTTGTTTCACCCCTGTTAATCTGTTTGTCGATTCTTTTGTATGCTCTTGAATGAGTCTTTCACAAAAGATAGAAACCATTCATTTTTGGGGTTTTTGGATCCAGGAATTTTTTTGACATTTTCGCCAATTTCTCAGGGAATCATTTTTGAATCTTGAATCTGAATCTGACTGAATCTTGTTGGCGTAGCTATAAGACTTGAATTTAAGGACACTGTTGGGCCTTTGGTGGAGGTATGTGTTCTAATGAGTGCCTTTCTATTGCTTTGAGCTGTGTGGGACTCCTGGTACTCACTAACAGGTGAGAAGAGGCGATGGCTGTTTATAAAAACTGTTACAGTATATTGGAGGCATTTGATATAAACAGTCTCTGACGGGTCTGGAGCGTCACCTTCTCAAACTACCACTGCAGCGACTCTGCACACTCAGTACAGCTGCACATGTAAGTGTAACACTCACTCACTGAAAAGTTAAATAGAAGGTGACACGTGAGGGAAAACAGCGGGGGTAATAAAAACAGTCTCTGTCCTATATGGGATGGATGACCTAAATAAAGCTCTCTCTTGTGATAATGGCTGAAATTAATTCCATACTGCGACCGCCTTCCTGTCAGACTGTGGCTGAAACAGAGGCAGAGAGAAATCTTGATAGTTCACCTTCTGAAGACTTTGAATCATCATCAAGGTTACCGCAGTGAACAGTAAAGCTGCACGGCTCTGCAGATACTTGAATTGTTGGGTGACAGCGGGGAGATCCTCCGGCTGCAGCAGCGGCAGCACCCGTGTTTGACATTATAAAGAGTTCCTGTTGGGAAGCAATGACAGAGCAGCTTCACTTTGCCACAAGGAAGGAAAGAGAAGATCAGAGGAGGTTGTATAATGGTTCCTCCGCATAACTTCCACCAGCTGGTGTGCACCCGCAGAATGGAAAAAACTGGGCTCCGGGCTTCAGCCTGTTGTCTCACGATGCGACTAAATGAAAGCCATCAAAGGGACGAGCAGTGGAGAGTAAGGTTTTGAACGAATTAAAGGATAATTGCAGAGGCTTTTAGATGTGGTGTGATGAAGAGCAGAGTTGGATGAGGAGGGAAAGGAGGAGGAAGAATGGCAGATTCCTGCTAGTTTGGTAGTAGATCTCTGTGTGGGGGGAGCTTGACTTGGGATACATTCTTTGGCAGCTCCACTGTTTGGCTAAATTAATGATTACAGTTTGTTTGGTGGCACGCAGATAAATCACCAGCATCTGTGTTTCCCTCTTATCATCTGACACGTTTTAATTCCCTACCCCATTTTTTTTTGCGGTCGGGGCAACAGCTTGTCTCAAAAGAGCAAATATAGCAGCAGAATCAGAGACGAGAGCTTGTCATCTCGGTGACAATGAGTGACAGTGCTCCTGATACCATGGCAACACAAGGAATTCTGCTCAATAGAGCCCATGACGAATCAAGACCTTGATGTTCACTGCTTTCCAAGTGAGGGCAGCAGGGGGAGGGACACCAAGGACAGAACTAACTCTCGATGGTTTGCGAGCGTTCTATAAGAAATCAAGTGCCATTCCATCATTTTTGAGAATTGATTCGAGGCCTGCTATTATGAAGCATTAGTGGCTCGCAGCATAAAGAGCATTAAGGTAAATAAAAGTATCTTCAGAAAAGCCTTTCAGTTTATCCTTTCAGCAAATGCAGCTATTTCCCTTTAACCCTTTTCAGCATTAAATGAATGAGGTGTGTGGTTTGCATTGTTGAGACCATAAATTACATTGTTGTGCATTAGTGTTGCTAAAAGGACTGAAGGGGGGGTGGGAATCTAATAAAATCCAGGAAGTCATTATTTAATTATTCAGTTTAATCCGGTTAATGGCAAATGCAGAAAATAAAAAATAAAAAAAGATTTAAAGATTTCAGATTGGCACATTCCTCACCTTAGTTAATAACTCAGCATATTTGTTGTGAGACTAATAATATTCATAACATGCAAAACAGGGCGTCTATCATCACTGCTGATCCTGTAGTGAAGGCTAGCGTCTGTTATTCACAGTTACCTCACAGATCATCAATATTTCTGACAGGTAAGAAAAACACAAATGTTTGTTTAATTCTCTTCCCTCGGCTCCCATAACCAACAGTAATATATTACTAATCAAACCGTAAAACGCACACCTCTGCCAATGCTAACACAGTATCTGGCTATGTTAAAGAATGTGATAAAACAATTCTGGATCCAACCTTTTATCCTGATCAGCACCAAAACTTCTTTCTTGAGTCTTTCTTTACCCATGTCTCATCCATGGACCAAAGTGAAGCCAACATGGAGGTGCTTGAATCCTGTACCCTCTTGAATGACCAGCAGAGGTTGACTCCACTGGGTGCAAAAAGAAATGTTGCTGTTTAAAGCAAGGTACGCATTGGGGTGTGGATTCCATGCGAATGAATGCTCCTACCTTCCAATTGCTGCAGGTTACAGGTGTAGGTGGGCGTGAAGTTTCCTGGAGCTCTCAGTCAGACTCTAACTCCCGCTCCTCTTAATATGGTAACTTGTGGTTTTCCAAAAAAACAAGATGGCGCTGGACAAAATGTGAAAATCGTGGCTTCAAGTCAAACCAATGGGTGACATCATGTTGGGTTGGACACTTTCTTCCACCAAGTTTTGTGGAAATCTTTTGAGCATTTTTTGCGTCGTCCTGCTGACGAACAAACCAACCATCCCACAAACATCCAAACCAACGCACAGGGGTGAAAACATAACCTCATAGGGAGGAAATGCTGTATTCTCATTGACACAACACTCACGAAGTTGTGGCCTATTACTGAAGGAGAGATAAGTGACGCATTTGTATGGATGGAAGATAAACAGCCCGGTGGAGGAACCGTCTTGGGAAATTCCTGGCTCCTTTCTGTCAGTGCTTTAGTTTCCGTTTAATCCAAGGAGCAGGAGTTTAACTAACCAATTAATTACTGAATCAGATTACATCCCTGAAATCCTTGAAATTATCTCTGTGTGAAATGTTTCTCCGATGCCCAAGGCACACACATTATTGGCCTTGGTTAATTCTTTTCATTGTAAGATCTATGTCACAAGTCTTCTTTTTTCATCTTTGTGATCAGTCGTAATGAAATATGCTGCACAACATAACTTTATTAAATTAAATGTCATGTGGGCTTGTCTCTGCTGTGGCCAGAAGAGCTGTCTTGTGTTCAAAAGCACCGTTTTAAAAATATCCTTATCTTTGTTACTCATACTCTTGTATAGATAAATGTAACCGTCTGATCCCGGGGGCCAGCTCAGACAGTACTATGTCTTCCACTCCAGATTAGCAGCCACTAAAGGGCAAGGATCCTCCTGTCCGGCCTTTGGGGAGGTTGCAGACAGACAACAGACCATGGAACAGACAGTCCGGGCATTAATCCCACTGAGGGTCCCACAAAACCCTCACCGCTCGAGGTTCAAATCTTGGATTATAAAGGTGACATTGGTGCATAGAGAGTAGGGGGCTCTGCACACTTCATTATGGAGAAAGCAAGATAAGCCTGGAAAAGTACTGAGATGTCTGAGCTGGGTGGGGTCACAGGTGCTAGAGCCAGGGCACCTAATGCTGATTTCCTCTTAGTCCCATGAAAGCTGTTATTTAAAGGGAACTAGAATGATCAGTAGAGTGTATAAACCTCCGCCAAGGCCAAACAGCCCCCTTAAATTCACCAAATCCAGATTTTCAATTGGATCTGCACCAAATTCCACACACTAACAAATATCAAAAAACATGGCTGATTTATTTAGTCAAGATCCAAGATTTTTATGAGAAATCAACTAAATGTCCTATCTCACAAATGTGAATACACTTTTTTTGGATCCTCTCCATCATCCAGACAAAAATTCATGGCTTCTTCCTTGGGTCATGCCCCACCCCCGAAAAATAATAGAAATTGGGTGTGAAGTTTTTGCTCCTTGGCAGCAGTAACTAGAACAGCACTGCCCAGACATGACAGATTTTTTTTCATCAAGCTCCATGATTCCATTATTCTCTGAGAAATCAATGAAAGTGTTTGAAAAACGCCTTCGCTAGCAATGTTAAAGAAAGTGATCAGCTGCCTGAACAAAAATAAGTGGGTTTTTCCCTGACACATACCACATCCTTCAAAAAGTTTCATGCAAATCTGTCTGGTAGTTTTTGTGCAATGCTGCTAACAGACAAACAAACGCAGTAAAAAACACACACAAAAAAAACCCTTGTTTGTATATTGTAATGTATAAAATGATTAACATCTATGTGTCAAATCGAATAAGCCAAGCGAGGTACTTATCCTCCCTCATATGCTTTGACAGTGCAGCGTTATTCAGATATTGAGTTTTGTTCCTCTACGGTTTCGCAATCAGTGACTCAGTGAGTGGCGATGCTGAGGTGGAGTGATAGAGTCATTACAATGGCATGCCACTGGGATTTGAAGAGGACTGATCCGGCCCTAATGGAGAGACCAAAGTGGTACCAGGCAGGCGGGCGACGGCAACAAACAGCGCTGGAAGACCACAGAATCAACATTAACATCAGAAATGCCCGTATTGGTTATAGAAAGCACTTCTCGCTCCCTCTGGGGAATCTCTGGTTACAACATTTCTCTGGTGGTGATGAGGCTTCACGACATCACAGTCATCCGTTTGCCCCCCTGAACAATAAGCACCGTAAGATCTTCAGATGAAGTAAATAAGCCACTGGAACGATTGGCTGAGAACAACTCAGAAATCTTCAAAGCTCTAATCAGCAGCAGTGTTGAGCGCCATATGTGAAGTCCAATAATCTCATTGGACAATGCCGGAAGCTGCGGCCTGCTGGGAGAGCTGCTACAAATCAGCTGTTTAGCAAAAGTTTAATACATTAAAAGACTAAGAACGAGACGATTTAGTCTTATCGAAGCTAAAACTGCGGCAGAAGAATGCAACGTAAACAAACTTCCTCTGGGGACAAGATGAGAACATGTTCAAGAAGGCGTTTTATTACCGACAGTTTTAAACACCGACGAGCACGGGAAGCGAAGCTATGCTAATGCTCGGAGGCCAATTAGAGTCAAAGTAATTACTAAATCAAAAAAATGTGATTAAAAGAGGTCTGAGGACTCTTTACCCATCTGTTTCCGTTCCTCGATGAGCTATAAATAAGCCACAGATCGAGAGCATTGGGAACAGGAGCAGCATGAAAACACGATGGAGAGGTTTGATGAATTGATTACGTTCACATCTGAAATGTGAGAGGGCTAGGTTTCAACGGTAAATAGCTCCGTTTTATTTTATCTATTATTTATTACTCTATCACTGCTCCTACTTTAAATATTAATAAGGATTATGATTAAAAAGTAAAACATTTAAAAGTGAAATTCTGCTTCTCACTGAATTTGTCATTTGTTCCCAGGCGTCATCATATCTGCAGCAGAAAAATAAAACAGTTGGTGAAATAGGTCGTATTTGGACGTGAGTGCGGCTCCACTGTGTTTGAACAGATGTCTGTGAAATCTGCCTTATTATTTTAAGAGCAACATGTTGAGTGATGATCTGTTCGGGAAAGCTGTTTTCAGATGCTACAGGGAATTCACAGCCAATGAGGAGCTGCTGTACAATAGCAACACATCATAATCTGATTTAGATTTCACTTGACAATCCTGACAAAGGTGTGGGTGAGTTTTGAAAAAAAACTCAACAAAAACCCATCTGTTTCATCTTCACGTATTAATCTCCGCTTGTGTTGTATTTGAAGTTACCTCAAACAAGTTGCTACCACACAGCACGACATGAAGCCCTTCTGCAGGAGGGATTAGATTTGGATTAGCTGTGTCAGCACATATATGTCAACTCTACTGCCTCAGATTAATGCTTGCCCTTCCTCTAGGATTAGGATTAGGGTTTGGACAATGCAGGATAAGGGCCAGAGGAAGGCAATTGTCTTATTAACCTCTGAAACACAATTTGCCTTAGAATGATGATCTGTTTTTTGATTTCTTTCCAATTTGATTCCAAGCATTTTACGCCGCAGTGCTTAAAAACAGGAAATACTTTTTAAAAAACCTGTCCGTCCTGTTGGTCACTCCACCAAATCAATCGATTTCCTGTTGTTTAACCTTTGTCTTTGGTTTTTCAACGATGCTGGGCTGATAAAAAATTACTTCCTGATCATTTTCAGAACACACTCCACACTATAAAAAGTACGGACCCTTGCTCCAGAATAGACTTGACATCCTGTTTTGCTAACATGTGCTGTGCCACCTTGTATTTCTAATTTCATCCCAAGTAGGTTTTCTCCAACTTCCTCCCACAGTCCAAAAACTTAAGTTCATTGTTAAGTTTATTGGAGACTACTAATTGTCAGTAGTTTGGTATCTATATGTAGGCCCTGGGATACACTGGCATACGTTGCCTCTCTTCAAATGTCAGCTGGGATTGTCTTCAGCCTCCAGACCCTCAAAGGATAAACGATACAGATAATGGACGGATGATTTTGAAAGAGGACAATATAGTATCATAAAGTATTGATGTCTTGTTTTGCTGTCTAGTTTGGAAGGTATTTCACACTGACGTGCCTCTGTAGGCTGTTGGTACCTGAGATATTTTTAGGCTACAGTCAGTCTGGCACCTTTGCTCATGCCACTTCCTCCTCTTCCTCAGTTCCTCAGTGTCACATAAAGGCTAAATCTAACATCGCATTGTGAGAACCTGACAAAAAACCCTGAATCACTGACTTGACAGGACTGCGCCCTACAACCGAGTCGAAAATAGAGGGAATGAATGACTTGCAATCATTTCTGCGGGCGAAGACCAAACACGTTTAAATCACTCGCCGTGACTGACATCTTGGCAGAGTACAAAGACTTTTCATTGACACTTTAATGAGGCCACAGTTCATCGTGCTGCCTGCATCTAAACTCCAAATTTGTGTACATCTGTTCGCTAAACTAAACAGTCTGCTCTTGTGTGATGTTTTATTTTCCTTTCGCTTTTATTCAGCAGCTCGATCCCCGAGTGGCAGCTGCCAAGGGGATGTGTGAAGTTGCTAGATGCTCAAGGCTGCCAGGTGCCTATTCTCCTTGTCTTTCCAACCTTCACACAACAACAGCCTCCCTTACAACAGCCCGGAGCGATGTGTGCTAACAGCTATTCCCCTGGCGGGAGCCCAGCAATTACAGCACCCCTCCTCTATCCCTGTAATTGCAAAGGGACTTGCTTCCTGAGCGATCAGGCTGCTGCAGCACTGCAACCAGGGAGACTGGCTTCATCACCTCTGGCAGCTCCAGGTAAATGAGGGTGTTATGCTGGAGAGTGAAATAAAGGTTGTTCATTAATAGAGGAGGGTTGATTCATATCTCGCTTGAACCATGACCTTTGCTCCGTGGTTAGCTGTGCTGCATGATGGATGCAACAAGTGGCTCCAGGCAAGTGCACAGACAACTTGTGGTGCCTCCATAATATATGACAGAACACGTGAGAAGATATGGAAAATACTAAATGTCTCTGGAATAAAAACAAATATGAAAACACTGTAATTTCTTCAACTGAATCTAACATCATCAGGGATGTAAACATACTGTCACTGCTTCAAGTCCTGGATGAAAACAAGACAAAGCACCTCATGTTTACATCCACATGAGCGTGTTCAAAAAAAAAGATTGTGAAACCTGACCTCCCTTCAAAGTGTTAGGTGTCACCCGGGGACATAAAGGAATGCTGGTGTTTTTCATGATATGCCGCCTCACCACCATATGAGAAACCTGACACTCTGTTTTGTGTTTGTGAGGGTCATGGCAACGAAACCCCCTCACCGGTGGCAGCAGGAGGCTGAGGCAGCTAAACGCCGTGAACCGCCTGTGCTAATTAGTGCGTTAGTGCAATGATGTGCAAGATGGTCAATTAGACGCAGCACTGCACCTTCGCCCAGAGGGATCCAGAGGTCTATACAGGTGAGCTGGGTAATGCATTAAAGGGTTACACATGTTCAGCCGCTAATAAATTTACCAATTTTCACGCCGGTCAAGGTTGGTAAAGTTTTCACCGCTGTTTGTTTGTTGGTTTGGAGATTTGGTGCAGAGGCCTCGGCGGAGGTGTGCGCTCTATTGGGTGACATTCTGATTTACACTACAATAAAGGCAAAGACAACAGATATGATTTTGGTAAAACATTTATTTCCTGCTTCATAAAAAAAAAAAAAGAAAAAAAAAAGACATGACTGCACCTTTTAATCAACGTCTCAGTCAAACCTGCTTCAGTCTCATGTTTGTAAAGCAATGAGTACAGAAAAAAATAGTGCCTCTACAACAACAGGGTATGTCGTTATGACATGATGTCTGTTAGAATTGTAAAAAAAAAATTCAAATAGGTTGAATAAAACTCAACCGTATACATGAAACTAAATATTGACAGCAGGTAGGTTGGTTTTAATTCTCTTCAGCTATCACTGAACGTAGAATACAGAAAAAGCATATTTTCTATATGCTATCGTGGATAAGGGCCCCATTAACATGTCTAGGATCAGCAGCCACTACAGTCATTTGATTCATTTTAGGTTTGGAAAGGCCAATAAATGAAGCCTGTGCAGCAGGTTTTTGGAAACAAAGGATGAAACCGGGTCAAAAGTACCATGACAGGAATCTCTATTGGATCCCGATCAACATTCCTCTGTAGAACAGGTATAAATAGTGGTTAAGTCGAAACATTGCACTGGAAATTTACTGTATATCATTATATTAACTTGAAGTTGGCTCAAGGGTCAAACATAAACGTACTGCCATTAATGGATCCGTGTTTTATTGCAGCGCTCGGGAGATCAAGACGGTGCCATCACTCAGGTCTAACTGACATGATTAGGAGCTATTACTGTATTGATCCACCTGGCAAGTGGCACTGGATCAGCTGAGGCCTGTATCGACCTGACTAAGTGGGCCCATGGACCTCTGAGGGTCAGGCACATGTTAAGGGGATATTACCAGTTGTTTGTGGAGATGGATCTCTTTCATGTTAAGGTGAAGCAAAAGCAGCATTTGGGAAAATAACATCAAGCCAAAAGTATGGTTTAAAAAAAAGAAAGGATACTGACCCTGCTCGTAATACCCGTAAAAGACATTGTGCTTTTATAGAAACATAATATTTGTAATGAGATTTAAAACAGGATGAAAAGTACGATCTTGGATAAACCTGCTTAGGCAGCTTAGTGAGTTAATATTATCGTAACAATAAATTATCATAAAATAGACTTCTGAACTTTTTACATATCCACCAAATACTGTACATACGCTGTATAACACTATCTCCAGACAAAACAAAAACAGACAAGGGACCAGCATGAGACTGCCGTCCTAGTTTTCATCTCAGTCCCAGCCAAAGTCATGACCGGTCATCTGGTAAAATTTCCTATTAAAGGGTTTATAAAAGTCCCGTAGCCTCTGAACCACCTCTGGGTCAATATTGGGATGGGTCCTGCCTTTGGTTTTGCCCAGGCAGTGTGGTTTGCTGTTCCCCTCAGGTCTCTTAAGGCAGGGGAAGCCCTTTGCAGGGTTAAAGTGGAAATGCTTCTCCGTCACCACCATCCTGAGCCCGAGGAAGTCCTGGACGCGAGCCATCTCGCCCGCAGGGTCGCTGATCAGACGCTCTCCGCTCACGAACAGCAGCTGCTCCATCGGGAAGAACTGGATCCAGCGCTCGAGGTGCTTGGCATACATGCCGATTTGAACGGCACTCCACGTGGTGTCAATCAGACCCATTGACATGTTCTTAAAAGTCAGGGTCTCGAAAGAGGGGATGTCCGGCTTCTTGGAGCGGGTCTGGGTGTAGTCTGATATCGCTCGCGTGACAGGGTCCCGCACGACTACGATCAGCTTTGTGTCTTTAGACATAGTGTAAATCCGAGCGGGGACCTCCTTGGTGACATAGTAGCTGGGGGTCTTCTCCATGGTCAACTGGCCATCAGAGGATTTGGGCATCAAATCCCTGCAAAGACACAAAAACACACGGATTTATATTTGCTCTACAGTCACTGCATGGCATGAAAACAACTCTGTCCCATCATGTTCAGTTCTTTGTAGTGACATCACCTTTTAAATCAAGCAACTTTTGAAAGCTTCCATAAAGGACGATGAGGTCAGCATTTACACATTTTTCTCTCCAGATTTAGAAATACTGTCAGGCGGGCGATACTCAATCATCGTCGAGAAGACAATTCTCGACATCATTACCCGCGTCAGTGTGTGCAGTTAAAGTGACTGAGACTGGTAGGTAGAGCACAAGCGCTATCAATCATGTGCGATTGCGTGTGAGGACAATACACAGTTCATGACATGTTCTAAATACAGACCCTGAAGGAAGACATTCATCTCCGGGTGCTGCATTTAATCTACCCTAATGCCTCAATCCTCTTCCAAACCCTGCACTCCCCACATTGAAATATCCCACACCTCCATTACAGCACACAAAAGATGGTTTAACTCTGAATAGGCAGCACTATGCCTCTTAATGTCATGCCAAGACATATGACTACGGCTGCACTGTTCGCCTCGTAATTGTCAGTAATGTTGTGTAAAATGGGAAGATTTGGAGAGGCGTTGCATTCCTGAGGAGAAAAACGCAAAGCTCAGGAGCCGTGTATTCCCGTAACTGCATATTCTTGTTGACCCTGGATGGCTCTGGTTGATCATAATACAGCCTGTTAACTGCAGCCCCGACTGGATAATGGCTAAAGTGAGCCAAGGGGGATTAGGACTAAGCCAAACACGCTACGGCATTAGAGGCTGCTCGGCTGCCTTGTTGGCTGACTGGGTGGCTGGTGTCTCTGGAGTGAGTAAGTGGGAGAGAAGGAGATAGATACAGCGTGTGGTCACAACGATGAGAGTCAGTGGTAAGTGGTTAATCCATGTAGCAACACAGACGGAAACCAGTTGCTTCTGGACACAGCACATACTCCAGTGTAGCCGAATGCGACCAGTGATGCTAGAAATTAAAATTCAATTTTGTGTTGACACAGACAAAAACGTTAATTTAACTCATGGGAGTAGTTTGAGGGTTTGCTGCATCCGAATGCATTCAAAAGGAAAACACAGGTTACGTAAGGACGTTTTGATTTCACAATCAGATTCTGCTTTCACCAAAAACCCTGCGCTCGCATTCAAAAAGCTCCCTACTTGTGCTTATATTTGCTGTGCTCCGACTTCTCCGACTTGGGTGTTTTCTTCTGAGCTTCAATTTATTTGTGCAACAAGTCTATTTAAATACCCACAACCGATAGAATGCCAGCTGTAGTGTTGATAAATGAACCCTCACTCTTGCCGCTCGGGGATCTGCTGCACTCCTGCTGCATGGCGGTGTTGTTGTTTTTCCGTCACGCACTCACAGAAGCAGCGTGAGGAGAAGAGCTGAAGCTGGAGCACAGGAAATTTGTCCAAGCAACAACATATCAGTGCAAGCGCCCGGTTTAAGCACAAGTTTAAGCACTTGAGAGCGTGTGCAGGGTTTTGAGTGAAAGCATTACAAAATCTGAACAGAAAAAAAATGAGTCCTACTCTAAAATAAAAAGACCCCCCTCTTGAATAAACATAGGAAGAACCAAGTATCCAGTCCCCATTTATGTACCCTACAGAGTTGCATCAAATTATAAACTCTTCCCCAGCTTCGTACACTTCCCTGTTATGAATAATACAGTAGTTGTAACTGGTTGTTATATGTATGTTACAAGACTTCCACCCATCCATAGTTTCCTATATGCAGGAGATTAGGAGAGGAGCTTAGTATCTCGAATGCAAAGGTAGATAAAGCTCATTCTACTATTCCCGAGCCATGATGCAATGTCACGTGTTTACAAGCGTCAGCCCCCCCCAACATACCTCACATTCAAATGTAAATCTCCAATTATTCCAGCACTTGGCTAATAATCTCATGTTTTGATAGCGAGCGCTTGTTCTAAGTCAAAGAGCGGAACAGCAGAGGAGCCGTGACATTAAAGTGATTGCCATAATTTCCATCCATCTGTCGGTGCACGCACAAGGAGCCGCGATATCCCTCTCCAAACACAGCTTTCATCTCACGATTGTAAGTGGTAGAGAGGAGCAGAAAAAGGGTCCGCGAGACTTCACTGTGCAGAACATAAGGAAAAAGCTTAAGTGATTGTGGGCAAAGGAGGCATCACCCATACCTCATTAGTGCCATGCAAACACAGAGGGCGTCTGTTTGCTTATGTAGTTTCATCCCCTAATGTCACCTGCTCTTTCTTTCCTTTCCGTGGAGGCTCTAGGTCTTACGCAGTTATTCCACTTTTCTCCCCCTAAGAGCCGCAGCCATCATTGTATGTAATGGAAAACCCCCAAACCTAATCAAGGTAATAGGTACGAGAGACACAAACAGCTCTATCAGTTCCCCCCCCCTGCAATCATCATGAGAATCTCTTGGATACACACACAAGCGGAACGCTGGAGGCCTTTCCTGGGGCCCCGAGGGACAAAAAAAACTTACTACCAATCAAACTTTCCACTTAGTCCCCGAGCAAAACAATCTGTGTGAGAAGTGCATGCATTATTCATCTTAGCAGAGATAGAGCGCGGCAGAACATCTCTGAATGAGCGGGGAGTGAGAGAGTTGCCTTCGGGGGGGCAGATGTAGCAAGCTTTCACAATTTGTTCTGCTTAATAAACAATGTCGCCTGGAACCAATAGGTTTCAGTGCATCCTCATCTATCAATCAGCCGGGCAGGGGCGTCATCATTCAGCTTCGAGACAACAGAGATAGTGCGCTCTGTGGAGCTGAGTCACAACCTGCTGACTTTTGCCCTCTCATGAATTTTTTGCGTGTTTCTATTTGATCCAGTTAGTTTGGGTTTTCACATTGTAATTTATCTACGCATTGGACTTCAGCGTGTCAATTGTAAGGTATCTGCTAAATGTTTTGAATAAAGTGGATAGAAAGCAGTCGTTTTCGTTTGAATGGAGAAAATTAATGAACCTGTTCACGTTGTAAATTTCTTTTTGCCACTTTAATATCATTGTGTTATTACTACGAGGAAAATAAATAAAATAAAATAAATAAAAAGACTACAGGCAATCTTGTGAGCTGCTTCTTTTTTTATCTTCTATTCTCCAGGCTGTCCAAAAATGTGTTTTCACACTTCAAACAAATAGAACCATGACTCGGTTTGATCCGGACTGAGACCTCCTCTTTAGCTCAAAAGGGTTTAAACCTACAATCGGTACATTAAAAGTAAATTTACATTGATGCTCGCACTTGCACATAAACATCCTCTGCCCTCTAACCTCTCCTGCTAAACTCGCAGGAGAACAGCATGGTCGGGGAAGATAACAGCTAGAGGGGGTGGGGTGGGGTGGGGGGGGGAAGTGAGGCGGTTAAAAGACAGAGATAAAACAAGAGACGAAGGAGAAGAGGGAGCAAAGAGAGGATTAGATGGAATCAGGAGTGCTGCTGGAAGATGGAGACCGAGTCGGTTGACTCCTCCGACCTTGAAGCCGAAGTGTAACTTTCAGAGTCAGCTGCCGGTTTCGGGAACTTTGTGTGCGGGCATTAGCACAAGATAGATCACGCCTACCACAACCTGCCGACAGATATTACTCCAGGAGAGGCGTGTGTTGTGTCATTTATCAGCTGGGTAGTCAGGTGTGTGTGCGTGAAACTGGCTGCTGGGGAGACGGCATTTAAAATCATTGTTTACATTCGCTGCTATCAGGAGGCAGGTTCAAGGTAGGAATTTACAACAGTGCGTCGTGCGGCTGCTGGATGATGCCCTCAGTTAGAGTTGGAAACCAAAGTGCGGAACAAGCACAGTGCAAGAAAACTCAAGACAAGATTTCTTTTGCTCCCTGAAGTCAGTCTGCTTGACTGACTCTAATTTGGCATCTATATTTGAGCTCCTCAGACCCCTGTGACAAGGGACTGCTCCAGAAGAAAAAAAAACCTGCTCAGGATTATCTAATGATATGAGTAATAATCTCCCGCTGCAGCTCTGAGAGGGCTGGAGCTACTGTGGGAATCGTTCCCCTTCGCAAAGACAGGATGAGAGGTGGTGGTATGCAGCCACTTAGAATAATCAGTCCAATTTACCGCGAGACAGAATCCAGACAGACGTCAAAGAGGAGAGCAGCTTCGTGGGAAGGTGTTCTGGGTCCATTGCGGCCCAGCTTATCGTCCATGTGAACATCAACGTCATGGTGCTTTACAGTCAGGACCTTCTCGTATGACGCTGAACAACACTCAGTGTCTCAAACGCATTCCTCCACGATGAGCGCAGCCTTTTCACATCCTCCGTTATTACTGTCAGTGTGCAAAACTGAAGGCCACCTGGCTGTCTAATGGTGGCGGGCCCATTCTGAGAGGAGAAGGAGGGGGAGGAACAGTGTTTGAACCATCCTGACTTCCCTCACACAACTGTCGGCCTTGTATTAACACGTCACAACACTGACAGTCGCTTGTTTACAGCAGCTGAGAGGACTTTTCAATCAGGGCGGAAAAATGTAAACCAGTCACACTGATTGTTGATCACACTCCTGGTCAAAGAGAATATAAAAAGTCCCAAAAAAAGTCATAAGAGTTGAATTAGTGCCTGTTTGGAACTGGCTGTTTGCTTGGCCTGTGGTGATGCTGGCTACAGCTTTCTTTCTGAAACTGTAAAAGTGACTAGAAAAGACTGGACTGCTGGACTCAGTCCACAGAAACATGAAGCTGCACCACCGCTAAAAAGCTGTTCACACGTTTATTCAAAGTTCCACTCAGTACGCAGAAACCTGAATCAGCTGTCATTACCATTGTCGTGAATGTGCGGTTGTTGTAAACGCGTTGTTGTCATGACTGACTGATTCAAAGTGTATCAACGTTGAACGTATCCTGTGTCAGAGTTACACCAAATTTGATGCTGCACTTCCAAGAGCCCGTAACGATACACAACCCAAAAAAGAAGCAGATAAGATAAACTGTGCTTGAGATATCCGAGCCCCAGACAGGCAGACAGAGATTTCTCAAAGAACTAGATAGATCAATACCAGTATGAATGGATACATAGATCTTATTACTATGCTGCTGTGTTAATGCTACTTAATTAGCAGAAAAAACAGGATAAGAGGGATATGAGAGACAACGCTAAGCTAATATGTGCACTGGACTATTATGATGTTGTGATGGGATAACAAAATTCTCTGCATGTGATGTCTATTTCCAAATTGTGCAATGGTTGGTACAATTGGCCGATTCTCTACAGATGCATTATGTTCTGAGGCTGTGTTCAAACCGGGCATAACCATGTGTCTTGAATAATCTGATCACAAGTGGGGAGGACTAGGTACAGATATGAAAGCAGCCAAAACCAGCGTACCCCGGGCCATTATAAAGGAACACCTCAACAGTTGTACGTACTCTTACACACATTACGTCCAAATTAAGTAGGACAACTGTGTCCACCATGTCTGAAAGATTTGAAGAGACACAAGTATTAGTAGTGTGTCAAACATCTTGGTTGATTTGGTTTGTCTGGGAAACACAGAAGAATTGACCCGGACCGCATTGTTTTGATTTCTTCTTCTGTGAATTTCCTGCAAACCAGGAACTGCAAGTGAATTGCTGTCTTCCTCCAGTTAAAAACAACAACGCATTTGGTCTTTGCAACAGGAAAATGATGCTAATGTTTATTTGCGCATCGAGCGGCGAAGCGACATCCCATCGCAAACGGTCACTCGAGACACACGTGAAGCTTATTCTAATACTAGGTGTGAACTGACGTACTTAGAGCTGTCCACTTGTGATCGGATCACCCAAGACGCAGGTTGATGCCAGGTTTGACGAGGGGCCTGAGAGGATCGGCGCAAGCAAACAAGACTTCAAAGAAGCAGAAAAAAAGAAATTGATGGCTGAGGCAGATGAAGTTGGTGTGACTAGCTGTCGGGGAGTCTCTGCAGTGGAGACCAAGACGGAGGCAGGAAACAACATTCTCTCTGAAGATGCGACAAGAGAGAGATGAGGAAGTCAACAACTCAGGGGGATATAATGGAGTGAACTTGCTTTGTTTCAGTGTTTCCAAAGTGCTGTAATAAGTGCTGCGGTTTGACAGATTGCCTCAAGCGAAAGCCCAGGGGGTTGTTGCCGCAAATTAAATCTTCAATCTCAGGAGCAGGGGAGGGGAGGTGCACATTACCAGCATTGACAATCTAGTGGACTCATTCGTGGAACGCTAGCGATCAGAGGAGACAATCACATGAATCCTGGTTTTCTTTTTTTTGCAGGGCAGGAAGTTTTAAGGGGAGAAAAGTTTGGGGGAATTTTCTTCAGAAACGACAACAAGCTTAAGTGATGGCTTTCTTTGCCGCATCTCATTCTCAATGCCTGCATGTTTCTCCACATTTTCCTGTGAATGTGCTGACACATTAGTTTAAAGTGGGTGATACCTATATTGAGATCTCTCTCTCTCATCCCCCCCCCCCCCCCCCCCCACGTCCTTGCAAAGAGGTAAAAAGTGTCGAGCAAGCAAAAAGCCACCGGTGGACTCGAACGAACCTTGTCTTGGGAAATGCAACTTTGCACACAGACATTTCTGAAAGTCAACATTCAGGCTAAAGAAGCTTAAGTGAAGAGTTGGAGTCTTTTCTTGGGCCGGTTCCAGTGAATGCTCTTTCCGACGAACTCCTGCTGGGCTTCGTCAAAGGGCACTTTCACCCTTCTGAGCACATTTGCATACAAAGTGAAGGCAGAGAAAACATGTTTCACACTAATTGTCTGCTCCTTTATTGTCAGGGTTAATGCAGACCTCAGGGGTTCTCCAGCATCCCCTTTCACTGAGCTCCATAATACTGTTGCGCTTTCTAAAGACTTGCTTTAAATTTACTGCCCTCTATCTACCGCTGGCCTGCGTCTGAGCAGCCCCGGGGCTCTGAGGAGGATTAGGCCATCTTCCCTGACACCCTCAGTAAGTTAGTAAGAAGGCCGTTAATTGTTCTATACGGAACCTCGAGAGGATTTCAACAATTAAGTCACATCTACCATATAGAACTCGGAAGACCTTGACTTGAGCTTGCATTAAATAGATGAGCAGTTAAAGTGTCACATATAAGAGGAAGTTAGAAATATGCTGTTGTCAAAGAGAGGGGGGGCCAGGGAGGAAGCTGTTCCCACGGCTTTTGGGAGTTGCCTCCTGTGCTCTGTGCAAGAAAGTGTGCACAATTGTCTGCCTGCTTCTCTGTCTCTCTCTTTTTTTTCTGCCTGTGTGAGTGAAAACAGGCTGTATTGTGGTGGGCGTCCCGCTGTGCAGGGGCCTCCCCTCTATGTGGGGCTCCATCAGGACGGACACAGCAGACCCCCAGCAGGATGGACACACCAATCACAGCAGATAAATGGTGTGGGCACAACTCAATGCCACCACAGGAAGTGATAAGCCCACCCAGAGGACAGCTCCTCTCCGAGCTACTGCTCACCATTAGTCGGGGGCGATGAAGTGAAACATATGGGCAAACAAATCAATGGAAGTCTTCACCCTACTTGGATCAAGGGGATTTCACGATGGAATCTTTTAACGAGCCTCAGAAAAGGTGCGCCGGGCAGAAAGCGCTCATTTACAGCATGGAGCCGAAAAGTTGGCAACGGATTGCGTGGAAGTATAGTCGCACGTGCGATAAGCTACACTGGATTTCTCCGGGCTCCACTATGCCTTAATGTTCATTAAGGGTTGACTCGATGTCACAGTGCTCTGCTGTATGGGGTCAATCAGTGGCTCAGTGCGCTTCCTGTGACAAGTCAAGCCAAGTTGTTTTAATTAACCAGATCACCTCTCTCGGAGAAGAACCTTCATTATACACGTCTCAGGATGAAACACTTTCCCCACCCTCCCCTGGCTGCGTGTGTGTGTGTGTGTGTGTGTGTGTGTGTGTGTGTGTGTGTGTGTGTGTGTGTGTGTGTGTGTGTGTGTGTGTGTGTGTGTGTGTGTGTGTGTGTGTGTAGCTGCCACAGTGAACGTCTCAATTAGATTCCACCGCTTCTTCGACTATTTTAATACAATTCAATCACTGGCTTCTTTAAAGATCTTCTTTCATTCCTCATTCTTCACATGCATCGCCTACTCATGTGTAACGTGTGAAATGTAAAAACACTACAAACATTTTGCCAAACAGATATAAAACATCTTCAAGCAGTCTCAATGTGTTTTCGTGGCTCAGTCTGTGGAGATGGACAAAAGGCCGCTCTTCAAAGACTGATCATCTAAAAATGTCCCGAACCTGTCCGGAAATTCTTAAAGGAGCTTAAGCGAGGACGCCTTTGAACAATGCTTCGCTTCCCCTATTGTAGCTTCGCGGAACCAGCTTTGAAACAGTGCGCGGATCCTTTGACATTTCCTGTTAATCCCTCGGCTCAGTCAAATGGACACTTGAAACAGCGGTATCTCTTCTTAACAATGCGGTTGCTCACAAAGTTTCAAAGGATTCAATGCCAAACCACTTGCAGGAACATTTTGGGTACACGAAAGATCAATCGTTTCTCAGAATAAAGTGTGTTTGTGTTTATGGCCAACAAGACGAGCCAGTTGTGTAACTGTGCAGCTGAGTCAATAGTAAAGAGCGTGTATATTGAGAGATGGGTTGTGGTTCAAGGACGACAGTTGCCATGACAGAGAGTACAATAAAAATATTACGTTATGCAGTGATGAAGGTGTGAGCAGCCACACATCACTGATTGCTCCTTTTCACAGCAGTGATGACTTCAGGATTGAAAATAAAAAAACTAATTACCGTCTAAATCAATTCCCTGGAACTCGTAATCTTTATAATCACACTCCTGGCTGTTAAAATAATAAAAAAAACAACAGCATGATGTAACTTGCTGACTGTTCACCACAAACTAAGTGCTGTTTGTTTGGACTGCGTCCAGAATGAACGTCTCAGAAGTTCAGCTCTATGTATCTTTCTTTTCTACCTGGTGTCCCCATCCTTGTCAGGGAGCTACAGAGGGGCCAAGGCCAAAGGACACATGTATAAAAATTCCCGGAACACGCAGAGAAGGTTGGACAAACAAGCAGGAAATCAATCGTGCCTGAGATGAGTTGCCCAAAATGTCGAACTGAAAGTTTTAACCTCAGCAGAAATGTGGTGTACATGATGTTCTGTTTGAGGACTCTGACCTGTGGTGTCAGTGACATTAGAGGTTTGATTGCTGCGGTTGGACAAACTTTGAGATGTGCGAGTGGCCTGGGCCTCATCGGCAGTTTGTAACGTATTTACATAAAGTTATCACTTGAGGTCACAGATAACAGCAGTTTCATTTCTATAAATATTGATATACACCAACATACAGTGTGTTTTTCAGAATTATGTTTATATTTCATAGGCTATGCTTCACTCTTGTTTTATTGTTTAAGTAACCTCAGACTTTAACTTGTGAAAAATTAATAATCAATGAAACCAACAACAAACTGTAAACCTCTTTAGTCTCAGGTTAATAAAGACACTAACATGGTGGAATAAAAGTTTATTATCACACTATGATTAACATAAAGTCACATCACACGTCAATCTTTTTACTATTTTATGATATAATATATATGATTTATTTTCTTAAAACTTAAAACAATCTACCTCCATGGTGATGTTAGTTACTTATCTTTGTAAAAATATTTTTCAAAAATTGCAACGAACCTTATCATGTTATTTAATCTATATAACATTTCTATAGGCAACTTGATGGAAAGTCTGTTCATTTAGCTGCGTATCACAGCTTTTCTTTCTACTGCTGCAGATCGATGTTATAAATCAATTACACTAAAGGTGACTTATAGTTCTTCAGGACAACAAAGTCACCATCTGAAATGTAGGTTATAAAATGTTGCCTTGATGATCACAGCCAGTTGTTATACAGACAAATAGATTACTTTTTATCTTGCCTATTAGATTTATTCCAGCCTATAGCATGTGGGTTTTGGTTTAAACATACGATCCAAAGCATAAAAGTAGCTTGAACTGAGAGGAAGTAAATACAAATAAAGAGTATATGTGTGTTTTATTCTGGACAGTCAAGCACAGCCAGAAGTCATGTCTCCAAACAGCCTTCAAATCTGTGCGTAATTGTGCGAGGCACGGTTCAACGAGAAATTGCACAGGCATTAAGTATGGCTGGTAACCCTCCCCTTCTCTCTGTCTCTCGTACAAGTTTTTAAACGTGGCTCAGTGTGATGTACCTGTACCACTCCAGCCCTTTGTCGTAGTTGCGGTCGAAGAAGTGCGGCTCGGCTCCCACCGCGCGGATGTCAGGATGCAGGCGCAGGAACTCCAGCAGCGCCCGGGTCCCTCCTTTCTTCACCCCGATGATGATCGCCTGGGGCAACTTTTTACTTTCCGACTCATTGAGGAAACCCGACATGGCATTATCATCCAACGCCTTCGCCTCGCCTCTCATCTCATCCCACTCCTCTCCTCTGCTGTCCAAATCGTTCTCGTTATTCAGCAAGTCCCTGGACGCCCCTAAGGAAGACTCCTGGTTGTCAACTTCTGCGTCGCTTTCGCGCCCGCTGCTCACCGAGCCGTACGCCAGGTTCGGCATCGTGGAGCAGTAGCCGACACAGCAATAAATCATGTAGACCCAGAGCGACAGCATGATGCAGAATACGAAGAGTTTGTTCTTCACGTGGGGTGATGGCACAACATGTAGGCTGTGTAGAATCGGACTATATTCCATAGGACCGCCGTGGAAAAGTTAGATCCCAGTTAACAGGCATGTTGGCACCGGCGCCTCACTCCTGTGCCATGGCTCAGATACTGGACTCTCGGTGCGTAATTTCCCCCAAAAGGCAATTTAGCAAATGCCCAAATGACGCCCAATTCACCTCCTGCCTCACTTCCAGTTCTGCTTGAAGGATGAGTTGAGTAGTTTTAATTCTGAACAAAAAAAAACAACTAAATCTGAAGAATATAGAAGAGGAGAAAATATCACAAAACAGTGGATGGAAATATCGCAGGGCGAGCGACGTGCGCGTCAGGGACTGAGTGGTCTCCCATCACTTGCTCCCAGTGTGTGCGCTCCCTCTCACAGCGGCACCAAGTTATCTACAGCAGGCAACAGCGTCAAGACAGACAGGGTGTGGGAAAACTGACTTCCGGTAGATCCTTTCAACTTAAAATAGTGTCGAGAAGGTTGAAAAGACGCGTGACAAATTGTACCCACGTGAGCGATCTTGGATTTGACAGCACTTTTCACCACCACCATTAAAACACTGAATGCGGGATAACGTATTGAAGAGTGGTGCTACATAGACCTACATCACCACAGGAGAGATATATAAATAAGAATATATCCACAATAAATCTATTTCCTGTTGGTTATTCCTTCAATTTGTTTACAGTCTTTACATATTTTAGGACAATATGAGGTATAAAATACAGTGTTTTCTTATCCATGTCATATAGGAGCATGATTTCTGTGTTATCATATTTAACATTTCTCAATAAACTTAGTATAGTTGAATCTAGATGCTACAAATCACCAATATTACGTTAATCTTGAAATATGTGCTCCATCAATACAATCAGGGAAAACCTTTTTTTTCTCTGTTGTGATTCCATAAAAAAACACTATTTTAGTTGCTTTAAGTTTTATTTGAAAGTTGTATTTTTATGCCTTCCCTTGTCGACTGCTGACTGCCGGTGGACGCGAGCATTTCCTCCAGACTGAACAGATCACAGCCCCTGATGTTGAACAGCAGATGGCATTACAATCTGAGTCCTTGTCAGGGGTCAGATTTATGTTATGTTCAAGTTCAGTTTATAGTGAACTATCCGTGCTCCACAGGCTGTTTCACATCAACATGCAACTCGTTAAAAGCCCCAGTTAGTTTCTCTGTGTTGAACAAGCTGTATGTTTCGTTGTTTGGGGGGGGGGGGGGATTTGGATCACATGTTTCCATTGAAAGCTTTTGAAATAAGAACCAAACCTTGACAACTTTTAACAATTCCTGATTCTTGGTTTTATGAAAATATCAAGGGCAAGAATCAAAGTATCTGGATGATACCCGATGATGCACTATTTCTCCGTGCCGTTTTGAAATAACCTCTAATGTTTTAACCTGTTCTGCAAAAAGCAAACAACAAAATTAAAACAACAGGTATATTGAAACTTTATAACCCCCCCCCTGAGCAGACAAACAAGTGACACACGTGAAAATATGTGTCACGGGTCAGCTGTTTCTCTAACAACTTCGCGCAAACGGTCGAGTGACTCAGAGTTAATTGGCCTCATAATCCGACCTAATAGCCCCTGTAATCATTCCAAACAATGTGAACACGCAGTTTTACATAAACAAATGTTATCAGCACATTCAGTGGACCAATAAAAGTTAATAATTTCCTCCGAAGGGGCCGTGGTGGTGCAGCCACGGCACACTGCGGTCACGGCGGAAATGTGTGACTGCGAATCCTGAGATGCCACTTGAAGTTTGGTTCGTGTCCAATGTGTGTGTTAGCACCTCCTCTCGGTGCAGGGTCAAAGGCCCGCAGTCCCACTGCACCCCTGAGCTAGCAGAGGATTAGCGGGATTACCCCAGAGCTGTCATGTCAGTCAGAGTTTCAGCAGAGACAACCCTGCCCCCTTCATCTAAGCCCCTTATCTCATCTCTCAGACACTGCTGTATATGATATATGTGTGTGTGCATGTGTGTGTGTGTGTGTGTTTTCTAATCCTAATAGTTGTATTTTCACAGTGTATGAGCACATGATAACCTGTGTGGAAAAAACGTGTGCATGAAGAGCTACAAAGGTTGTTTGCTCTTTCCGGTCTGTGTGCAGAGCATGTTTGTCTCACTGTGGACTAACTGTGTGGGTGTTAACTTTGATATACTTACACTGCAGGCAAATGGAAGAATATATGGAGAGAGAGTTATTACCTCACCAAGGAGGTTCTGTTTTCGTTTTTGTTTGTCTTTTAGCAGGATTAAGCAAAAACTACATGGATCTGGATCAAGTGGAAAATCCTGGAATTCTTTTCTTCAGGTTCTTAAACCTGTTAAGTGATTTCTCAGAGAATAATTCATGGTTCTCCATAAAAACAATAAGGCACAGATAGGAGACACTGATCTTAAATGTGGTTTTATAAGGAGACCGTTGGGCCTTGGTGGATTTACATATGCTCTACTGAGTGTCTAGTCTATAAATATAAGGACATAACTTCACATCTGCTTAGAAAAAGGTCCAATTTGTTTGTCTATATTTGTCTTTTTAAGTATTAGTCAGAACCAGAGTTTTCTTTTTTTTTATTTGCTGACAAATCCAGTCAGTTGAGGTCAAGTGTAAACACACTGGGACTGTTCTGGAGCACGGCCATGACTGGACAGTGGTATGAACAAGTCATTTCCCCTGAACAGATGAAACAGTTTTATGTCTGGAAATGTTGTCGCTGACACAAGGACTTTGAATGTTAATTTTGGAGGAAATAACAAGTGGGCAAAATGTGTATCCAGTCTTTTAATTTGTTTTTATCCTGAGGATGCACACACTCCAAAAGAAAACACACACACACACACACACACACACACACACACACACACACACACACACACACACACACACACACACACACACACACACACACACACACACACACACACACACACACACACACACACACACACACACACAAACATGCAAAAAGTCAGTTTTGTCCGTAAATGTTTAAGAGTGTGTGCTGATTTGCTCCATCTGTTATACTTCATGACGCATGGAGACAATCAAACTTAATTTGCACACACACACACACGCAAGCACACACACACACACACACACACACACACACACACACACACACACACACACACACACACACACACACACACAAACGCTTTTGTGCAGCTATGGTTATAAGAACTTTGTATTGACTTGAATTCATTGTAGAGAGCCGGACCAAAACCAATTTTTTTTGCCTAATCAGGACTGGGCTTTGCTCCCCATGAAGTCTACAGGTCTTGACGAGTACACACACACACACACACACACACACACACACACACACACACACACACACACACACACACACACACACACACACACACACACACACACACACACACACTGACATCTCAAAAGCATCCACGTAAAGTAAACCGGACACATCTCGACTTCTCTTCTCTACACATCCTCAATACGATTACACCAAGTGAACCGTGTTAACACACCGCTCTTCTACAGCCTAAACAGATGACATACACTGCACTCACCTCATACATAAAAGCCAGACCGTGCAGCAGGACTCACACTGATACTGTATTCAGACACATCGGTGTGTCTCATCTCTGGCACCATGTCATCATAGTATAAACAAGTGCAACCTGATCTAACGTCCGCAGGTTCGGTTCGGACCCGGCCCTTTGTTACATGTCTTCCCCCCTTTTCTCTCCCCATTTCACGCTCCCACTGGGCTCTCGGTAAAGGCAGAAGACCCCAAAAATATCTCAGATAACCCGCAGATGATTGTTGTTGATTCATTGCCAGGAGAAGAAAGCCTTGATCTGCATCTTCTTGCCCTACAAGGACATGCGATGTTCCACACATGTGTCGGAATGATGTAGATTTAATGACGCTGCTAACAATCTGCGTTTATCACCATGTCCCGTCAACGTGTTTCTGAAATTCACTTTTCAGCATTCATGTAGTTGCATGCATCACGTGGGAATCAGTTGGACACATTAGCCCTGTGCATATGTTTGTTTGTATTATTGCATACGCGCGTGCCGTAATTACAACCTAGGGTAAAATCTACTGTGAAAATATTGTCAATTTCCTGAGTAACACTAATGTCACTGTTGGAGCAAACTCCAGATGTCAGAGATCTGAGCCCATTAGAGGGAAAAGAGGCCTGACGGATGATCTCATCCACTGCTTTATCCTGGAAAGAACAAACAACCCCAAACAACAGTAGGAGCGACCGAGGCCTTACACATGCAAAGCCCTCAATCTGATGACAGGGTTATTAGGTGAGCTGAGAGGCAGATCAAGACACTCCTCTGGCTTCTTAAGTCCTTCTTCAAGGTCTTCAACTCCGGGTAAGGCCATTTAAAATGTCTATAAATGCTCTGGAGCCTTGCTAGAGTCCATATTATCTTCTGTTAAAGGAACAGCCGTAGCCTGAGCAGCTTTCCTGCCTTGATCCTGTAGAAAAGGTCTTATCCCTCACTGATGTCCTCCTGGACACGCCGCTGGCAGGTCAGAAAGCTCAGGCAGGCTTATGTGTGTGGTTCTTGCCAAGTCTTGCACAAGCTAAAAGGGTATCTCTGTGCTGTGAGCTCTTTCATAAAAGAAGAGGATTTGTTACATGTACAGAAATAAAAGATACACTAACTTTCACTGTGCAGCATTCGACGCTGCTTTCAAACTGCAATTGTAAAGTGGCGCATCGTCAGTTCAGTCTAAAAACCTGCATCCAGTTGGAGGAATGAGAGATTCTCCCAACATATGAAAGAATTTATTAAAATCACCTGATCCTGACATGACGTGTTCGTTCAGGAAAGTTTCTGTGCATCCTAAACTGTCCATAACGTTTTGTTGCACTTATTTCTTCCAACCAATTAATTTGTCTCAAAAGTTGCTTCAAAAGTATCGAAACAACTTGTGTTGATACTGTGTTGTTATGCAGTGTAATGACTTATCTGTATTTTTTTGCACAATATCCATATGTTTCACAAGTTGGCACAAGGCTGCAGTATCAGGTTACTTTAACACCTCATTATCAGGTCTATTTTAATTAAGTAGATGTTCTTCCACCTCCAAAAGAACATAAGACAAACTTCCTGGTAATGATTTTCTTTTTTGTTTTTGTTTTTAGTCAAATAATTATGTCCCATTAGCGTACATTTTCAAATAATAGTGTTTTATTTAATCATTATCATTTTTTTTAACTTATGTACCCCATCTAGTAACATGATATGGTTCACTATAGAGCAGATATAAATATGTGATATTCAGTCAGGTAGCTCTGGAAATATCAAAAGAAGTGTGGGTTAATGAGAGAGAGAAGTAAATCACAGAGTGACTTCAGCTTCAGGTGTATTGTCTCCTGAAAAAACTGTTTAAATAATCACTGCCAATGAATTTGACTATGTTTATGCATATAACGTAACTGTCATTAACCCATTCAGTTTACTTTAAATGTATGATAATTCAGTCAGTGTCTTTATATAAAATACACAGGTAATCCTTTCTACCGCTAACACAGATTTACCTTTTGACCTTTTCCAGAGACAGACCTCACCAGCCAAAGAACACATGTTCACTAGTGGCGTTCGAAAGGTTACAGGGGGAAATTCACCGGCAATGGCGGCAACTAGACACCCCCCAAGTCCACGGCTCGGAGGCTGGGCGTCCCTCAGGGGGTATATCCTGGATGAAAACGTAGCCCATTATTCGAGCTGAGAACAGGTGCTTTCAACAAAGAAAACCCTGCATCATTACGATCCTGTGGGAAATGAGGGGAAAATATCAAGGCCCAGGAATTTACAGCGTGGCCCTTTGAAAGCAAAGCGGATCAGATGCCAGGGTTACGAGTCCAACCAGTGAAGCTGTTTACAGAATAAAGAGGGAAAAACAAGGAAAAGCATCTCGTAAACTCAACAGGAACGGATGAGAGTTTTCCTCACCAGCTTACAGCGTGTTAATTGGACACATGCATGAAAACGATCAAGATGTTATTTGTATCCCCGTGTAGTATCACAGGATGACACATAAAGCATTTTGCAATTATTTTATGTCATTAATATCTTAATCAAATGATGTAAATCACATTTTTATTGGAGCGTCCACAAAACCAAGAAGGCTGAACACACTGTGATAGCGTTTCATAAAGCATTTACTTCTGGTTTAGAGCTTAATTATTTCATCCTTATTCGCAGCCAGTATTTATTGTTCAGTGGAGAGATCGTGCGTGTCAGCAATACTCCGAGGTCACAAGAAAGCAGGGCCGTGGCCAAGAAAAATGTCTCACTCAAGCTCAGTCTGGGTGGAGGTCCTCTAAAGACACATCCCGCTCCACGTTTCCACCATTCCTGCTTCCCAGTGCTTTTCTTTCAGCATTCCTGACGTGCTTCTCCTCTCACCTCTCTTTCATCTCACTCATCTCTCCAGATTACAGGTACTTACAGATCTCACTTCACTACTCAGATATCTTGACCATCTCTTGAGTAAAGTTAGAAGAGCAGCGTAGAGATCATTGCCTGTAAGGCCTCCTCATGCAGGGTATAACCCACACAGAAACTCTGTCTCCTTGCCACCCATGGTGTTGATCGAGCTCCGCTCTCTGGCTCCGCGCTCGCCACAGCCTTCGTCGAGGGCCTTGGCTCCTGTCAGACCGGAGCACGGTCTCCTTTGATCTGGGCTGAGATGACAAGGCTGTGTGGTCCCAGAGCCCCAGGCCTCCTCAGTCACCACAAGCAAAATATGACAAGGTCACTCAGGGGGAGGGCAGACCTCCAATCACATCGTCCTCCAATCTACCTGTATGACAGGGTGCTGTACTGGGAGCTGAAGACCCAGAGCTCCATACTTAGGTTATTAAATCTGTATAACTGAACATATTATACTTTCATTTTAGTTAGATTTGTATACATGGTTTGATTCAATCTAAAATAATTTACTGTTTGTTGGATTGTATACAACCATTACACATAACTCATAACAAAAAATGGCACTCAGAGAGTATATACCTCCGCAAAGGCCCAACAGTCCCCTTATGAAACTACATTTTGATTTACTGGATCATGAATTTGGATTCAGATCTACACAGAATTGCAAACAGTCTCCTAAACATGCACAATATTTTTCATCAAGGTCCATAAATTATTCTCTTAGATATCATTGAAAATGCTGAAAACTGTCCTATCGCGCAATGTTAAAAAGATTTTAAAAAATCCTTGGTCCACTCGCTGACCCAGATCCGCACCAGTTCTTCCCTGACCCACACTTCATCCTGCCACCAAGTTCCGTGGTAATCCATCCACATGTTTACTGTGTAATCCCGTTAACCAACAGACAAACAACTAGAAGTGCACCAAACCTCTGCCAAGACCCAACAGTCCCCTTCTGAAACTAAATTTAACTCTGCTAGAACTTGATTTTTTGGAAATCTCCGCACCAAATTGCTCAAACTCGTAGACATCAGTCCACTAAATGTAGTTGATTTGCAATGTTCCCTCTGAAATCTGTGAAAATGTCAAGACACGCTGTCTCCCAATGCTGAAGAAAGTGATAAAAACATATCCTGGAGCTGTGCCAAACTTTAATGGGTTCTCTCTTGGCTCGTGTCCCATCTCTCCACCAAGTTTTGTAGAAAATCTGCTCTGTAGTTTTGGGATAATCCTCCCGACAAACAAACAAACCAACCCACAAACAAACAAACAGATAGGGGTGGATAAAATAACCTCCGTGGTTGTGGTAATGGAAGATTTGATTATTAGATTCATGTGTTAAACTAATTAAACTTGACGAATATCCTGTGAAGTGTGAATGATCCTTCAAAGGTTTACAGTTTAGTTCAGCTCTGATTGGAAGGCAAACCCACAGAAATAAAGCAGATATCTTAAACACATGTGCTGCGTGTCTCTGCTCTACACTTATTGGAGACGTACGAGGTCACTCTTCAGACTTCCGGTTGTATTTTCGTTCAGTCACGCAGTAGTTCTTTCCCGCTGACTGTATTTTGTGTGGCGAGCCAGCTGAAATGAAGTAAAGCTGGTCTGTGGGCAAGCAGTCAACCCCCTGAGGAAGAGACAAGACAAACATGATAAGAGGCTGCTGGTAAAATTACAGACTACAGGCCGCCCTTAATGGAGTTCAGCTCCGGGTTGAGGGAAGTGGGGTCATTCAGTCATCGCAGCTCCTACACTGACGTTCGTGCTTCTCACATTCCTGAACACCGATGTCAACAGGCAGAGACACTTATCCTTACGTTATAGTTTCAGCCTTTTGAACGCAACTCCTGAACTCCTTTATCGTGCTTCGTCCACAAAGATCACTCATGTTGATGATACCACGCTGATCTCATATTGACAAAGCGTAAGGAGACCGTGCAAAGCCAAAACAAACAAAGTGAATTGAAGATTACCAGCTGTCCCTGTGGGGCTAACCACGCTCATTAGCATTAGATAAACACAACGCTGGGCTGGAAACCCGGGGAAGTGTATGTATATTTCATAAGGGTTGTGATGGTCCATTTAAAGTTGAACCTCTTCTAGATTTACTGTACATACTATGACTTTAAGGACAGACAAACACTGACCCACATCACCCACTGTCTGTTATACGCCATGAGACAACTTTTGAGCTGTTTTGCTGAATATACATTACCAGCGTCTCAACTCCGGGATTCAAATCTCTCTGAACGTTTGATTTATGGACGCTTCCGTGTTCAGTGTCTTGACCCAGAGTGTGGGATCCAGCGCTCCGATTCAGCTTTCAAGCCATACTGCAAGGATGCGGTATTTGTGTGCTCCATGCACATTTTTCCTTTTCCCATGGTCTATGAGCAATCAGCTGTAATATCCTGCCTGTAAATCTCTCTATCACTCGTGGCTGCTGGCCCGGGGAGGAGTTGGCTTGTCCCTCAGGTTGCTCGCCTAGCATCATAAATCCTGGAACCATCTGAGCTTAATCTGTCTTTCAGAGCCATGAAATGCCAAGGCTACCTCAAGGCCTCGTTTCCACAAGCGTTGGTCTCATATCAGATGTGCTGCTGGTGCGTTGGATGTGTATACGTGCATGTGTGAACCATCAGCCGGGATTTCATTTTCACGTTGCCGCACAACAGATGTTCCGTCTACTCCTGCTCCAATATCATGATGTGGACTTAATAGCTATGCTCTGACACATACTGTATAATATTATGAACTGCCATTAACCCTCCAAAAGCAAACACTGAAAATTAACTCAGAGTAATTAATTTTATAATGTTGGGGCGCTGGTTAGTGTCTAAGTTATAATTGTCCGTCTTGAGTGGTGTCATCTCGAACTACAAACATCACACAGGTACAACAAGATTTGAACAGTAAAACATAATGGTCTGATTTGATGCTCATTTTTATAGGGACAAGTATATAACATGAATCAATGCCACACTGTACCACAGGATTACAGCCTAGTAAAGTTTCTAATGCTTCTTCCTGTTTGGGCTGTTAAAACACACAAACCTAGACAAGAACATGTCTACTAATATATAATAAAATAGAGCTAAACACAGAAATTGCACAATACACAATGATGCAATAGCTTTGATTTGTCTTTAAAACTGTATCGATTTGTCTCAAAAACTGTATTAATTTGTATATAAATCTGTATCGATATGTTTTAAATTCTGTTCGGCCTCCTCCCAGGGAGATCAGCTCCATATTCATCCTACCTTTAGAGCAAATCCCACCGTTTATTACATGTATTTACATGCACCGTCCCTGTGCAAGGATACACAAATAACACACCGCAGCTGGAGCTCGCCACACCCCAACAAACAGTTATTGAATTGGCATTCAAAAATAGGTAGCAGGGGGGGTAGCATGCCAGGAACACTGTATTATCATCAGACTTAATGCGTCAATGAGTTTGCCACGGGCTACAACCTGTCACAACTACTTACTGTTTATGGGCTAATGGCTGATAAAATATTATAAAAGCCCGTTGTGTAATATTGAGCAGACATTCAGGGCATGTAAGTGAGAGTTTTGTGATTATGCAACCTGCAGATTAAAGGGTCGATGTTAACTCAGCTTCACAGTGCTCATGGATGTATTACGTGATAGATATAAGTGGGCAGAACAGTTGTTCCCTGATCAGTATATATAAATACTCTACAGCCCCTTGAACGCAGCTTTTTACTGTCTTTCATAATTTCACTTACAGCTTTAAACTGATGTTGGTGTCTCATGTTCTGCTTCCTTCTCATGTTGTGAAATACTTGTGCTTCTCAGTTGCAATGTTTTTCCAATCAGTGAAAGTGAAGCCGACTGTGTTTTATGGAGCAACACAATGGTTTGGTGGTTAGCTTCAGAGCGGCACAAGTGGCAGCATGTTCGCGCCTTTAAACCAAAGTTAACTGCAATAGATTTATGCCAAAGATTTAATGAATATTTGTATTAAATGTATTATAAAGTGCTTTATTCAACGCGAGGTCTCAGCAACAATTATCGTCTATTACAGAGTGCTTGTGTCTTCGAGGGTCTAAGTGATGAAAGGTGTGCTGTGAAAGTTAACACCTCCACAGCTGATATGAATTCATCCTCTCAGTTTTATGTCCACACCTCACTGTATAAATAGAACATATGAGGTGTCCTGTTAAAGAGCTAAAGCCACAGTTCTGATTAAAAAGTAGCTCTCTGTTTTATTGCTACACAAGCACAGTTCGACTCTATGTTTCTCCAAAGTTTAAAAAGTCTTCATCGTAGTTTCTTATAATTTCATAATTGAATATAAACCGTCCAAACCACACTTTCCTTGTGGAACATACAATTTTAATGAGATTACTTTTAATTATTTAATAAAAAATTTGTTTTAGTAACATCCGTATACAGTTTGTGCTTGTGGCCAAAAATTACAACTCAAATTCAATCCGGTTAAAAAAAGACGATTAAGCTCAACTTTGACACAAAAGCTACTTTCCCCCAGGCACCACTTGCAAAAACTAGCCTATAAAGACTAACTAGATAATGGCACTGGTTTGTTCTAAATTTTATAAATACCTCTTTGGTTCTAGTATTGGTGAGCTAACGTCAGCTGAATACAAGTACATTACAAAAGAACATGAACATTCTGGTCTGTCAATCTGCTTTTCCTTTGCTACAGCATTAAAATCTACTGGTGACAGTTGACGAGGAGTTTGGAGTTGGTGCAGCTGAATAGATTCCATAAACTAATACCACGTTTTCAAACTTGCAGCAACAGCAAAAAAAAAAAAAATTCAAATCATTCTGTATCTCACGTTTGCCAAGTAAACCCTCCTCCCAAACAAAACAATAGAGGATGTTTCCGTTCTGTTCAGTGAAACAACAGGTCGTAAAAGATCTCATGCACAATATATTTCTACAGCTGCAAAACATTATACATTCTCAATGTATTTGTTTTACAAATTCACACGTTCGGATTCACAAATACATGCACAAAAAAAATGCGATATGTAACCGCAGGCTGTGAAATTGTGAATTCCCAAGTTTAAAATGCCAATGACCCTTATTTGACACCAGGCGCTGTTTACAGAAGTGTTTACACTCCGATTTTTACTCTTCGTATGACTTCTACGACTGCTTTTTTATACAAGCCAGCGTTCAGTTTAGCTTCAGCTTGTGCAGAAGCAAGCAATCTAAATTCAGTTTCTTCAAACGGGCATTTTCTAGCTGTAGTTTCTTGTTATTTTATCCTGCATGTCCGACAAACCCGTCCGTGTTTAGTGCTCGGCTTGTCTCTCTAAACTTCAGGGCCCACTCAGCAGCAGACCTGCATTTAGCGTCTGAAAGGTGTTTGTGATAACCATCATTTTCTGCCATTGCCTGCGTGTTAAAACGGCCCCCGCAGTATAGACCTGTAATATCTTCCCCCCTCAGATGTCGCAGCGTTTTCATTAGGGCCTGGTGCTCGGCTGGCTGGGGCTCATTATGGCCCGAGATAACCCTTTAAAGACACAACACAAAAGTCTGGCCTCGGTGCTCGGGCTTACCTGAAAGGACTTTAATGCCTATGGCGAGCTTTGCTGCTCCACACCCAGTCTTCAACAGGCAAGGACCAGGTCAACTACAAAGAGAAGCATTCCTCTCTGCTTTTTGCAAGTGGCTCAACTCAAATCCTAACATGAGCCAACATTGGAGATGTGCTCATATTGGATGTAAAAATGTCTCTGAATTAAAAAGTGTGCCTGCCTGCCGCCTTGCACACACTCCCCTGATGAATATGTCACACTTTTCTTTTAATGACAGACCAAAGGCTTGCGGCAGCCCACCCCTCACACCCAGACTGATTGATCTGGGTAATACGATGCTATGTGTCTGAAGATTAAACACAAGCGCGATGTACATGGCAATCTCACCATTCTTTTCCCCCTTTGTTGACTGGGCAGCTTTTAACCTGAGTTCAAAACATGCCATTAGATCCTTCCTGACGCCCTACCCTTGTTTGTTTTTGAGCAAAGCAAACACACACACACCAGCGTTTTGTCTCCAAGACCTAACCCATCTTAATGACTGCATGCACAGGACTCGTAAGTGCAGCTCTGTACCGGAGCGAACTGTAATACCTCACTTCTGTGGAGGAGCCACAGGGCGCCCAGGTCTGACCAGGTCACTGTCAAAGTGCAGCCCACATATCAGTCGCAGCAACGGGTCATCAGGTGGCGAGGTCATGACCCGAGCGGGGGCTTCATTGGGCGAACTGGGAGCCAATTAGTCCCCAGCTGCCCAGCAGAGGAGCATTAGAGTGAGAGGAAGAACACTCAGTCATCGCACGCACCGGCTGGAGCAGCAGGAGACCGCATGACAAATTGTTGTTCAAATGTTTCTCTTGTTCTGCTGCCACGAGTCGAATGCTGCGAGCAGAACATGATCGTGTTTGAGGGTTTAAACGCACTTCTCCGTCCCTCAGCAGTTTGACTTTACGCTCGCCCCTTCCTGCATCTCTACACAGGGGCATATGGCTCCTCATGCAGGGATTACCGGTGAAATAGTTGCTGGAGCAGGTCAGCGGATGTGAAGAATCATATACACTGATTTAGAAGTGCCTAGAGACACACGCTGGAGCGGTGCGTTTTTTGGAAGGGGGTTGGGTTTAGAGTCGAGAGGACCCCCTGGAGATGCTTTCAAAAAAGTGCTCCATGCTTTATTGTGAGGGACAGGATGGGTGTCTGGACCGGGGATGGCCAGCCCGTCTGAGAGGGGACTAACGAAAACAAATGATCTGACGGGGTCAAAAGGTTGAGATCAAGGCTGAAGGATCCCCCCCGCCCCTCTCAATTTCCAACATGGGAGATTAATGAGGGCAGAGAACAGCCTTTTCTCTGTATCATTTACCCCCTGAGGCCTCTGAACCCTGTGGCGGTGGTGCACAGCCCACCTGTTGGCCTATCACGGCCTTATGACAGCACAGACAGAGGACATCACTCCTGTCTGAGGGCTGTGATGGCTCTTTCCTGTTCATAGCAGCATGTTGCATTCATGGATCTGCCTAAAGCCTCCAGCAGATTCCTAAAAAAAGTTACTCTTCACTCCACAAGACACAAGATAGTTGCAATCGCCATTTTACGAGTGTTTGCCGTATGCCCTCTATATTTAATGTGTGGCTTTTCTCTCAGTAAAGAAAACAGAGCAATATTACTTATGCTTGGGGGGTGATGCATATGAATTGAAGCTGTGAAATAAACATTTACTGTGAAAAGAAAAAACTGTTATTATGGAATATCAATATGATTCTAACATTGGATGGTTATTGGGTTACGTGGTGATTGTGGTTTCATCTGATTGGATGGTTAGTGGGAAGCGTTGGGATTGGCTAGTCAACTCATACAAGGCCAAAATTCATCTTATGTCAGTTCAAGACATTTGGGCGTCCATCTCTGAATTTATGTGAAATGCCAGTGCTGAAAATAGACCTGCATACGGACAGACAATATTTCTACGGCTGCAAAACTGTATTACACTTTCACCAATTTGTTGGCCAACAATTCTTTTCTTGTGCTAATAAAAAAATCAATAATCCACTCTAACATTGTTTGCTACATGAGTAATGATCACGCCTTTGATGAAAACATTTGATGAATAATATGATAATGATGATAATGATCCAAGACAAGCACAGCAAGTCATAGCGCGTTAAGTGTCTTGTCATCTGTGTTTGAACATGGAGACAGACTTCCTGAACACACTGCCCAGTCATGATGCTGCAGACGAGGCTCCACACTGTGCTGCTGCAGACTGAAGTTGTCTACACGATAACACTGCCCCCTCCTGGACAGGGACTCTAAAAGCAGCACAGAGTCTAAAGTACATGAGAGAGCACAGTCACAACTCTCAGTACTGTCACAAAAAAGTTACAGATGATTTATCCAGCATTTTCTCACAAATATAAATGCACCATTATAAATTGCTGTAATCTGGATTTCTAAACCTCATCTATTGTTTTTAATTCAAAAATTTGTTGGAGTCATTTATCTTTAGTTGCATTGGCACATGCCAGACACTAGATGGTGGTATTGGCCAGGCTGACTAATGTACGTGGTAGCTTTGTATACATTAAAAGGCTTCAACCTTTTAATATGAGAGAGCAAATTTGTGTAGTTACTGGAATAGTATGGATACAAAAATGCCTCTCTATAAGAAAATATATGAAATGTAGGAAAATATAAGAACAATATATTTGTTTGAAATATTTTCCTTTATACCAACAATAGTTTTGGGGATTTCTTTTGGATTTTTCCTTTATTTGTGTGTATATCTTCTCCTGCTTTCCTGATTCTTGTTTATTTTTCCACATGTTTTATAAATAACAATTGGAGAAGATATGTGTGTTTTTAAATTAGGGGTGTATGTATGCGTGTATGTATGTGTGTATGTATATATATATATATGTGTGTGTGTGTGTATGTATATATCTATGTACGTATGTATGTATAAACATTTTTATAACAGTGCAACTCTCCAAATTTAGAAATCAATCAGTTGTCATATAAATGCTTGTAATAAGTGGTTCAAGATATTAGCAACATTGTCCTGTTAATCTACTGTAATAGCAAAGTGTTGAAAACCAGACTAATTAAAAGGTTTTTAAAAACGAATTAACATATATAAGAATATAGACAATGACTGTTTGATCACTTCCTACAACCTTCTGTGAATAGAAGAATAATGTCCACCTTATCTCAACCTGCGTGATGATAAAAGACAATTGGGAAACACACGTCTTGGTTGAAACAGCCCAGATTGGCTTCCTCTTCGTCGAGGCTCTGCGTTGATTTACTACATTTCCCAGTTTGCAGTAGTGCGCAGCCGCGGGGCTGCTCGTCGCTGCTGTCGCTCCCTGCCTGTGCGTGTCCGCGGCGAATGGCTCCAGCATCACTGCGCAGGCGATGGAGCGAATGTAGAGAAAATATCATCTGAAAAAAAAGAGAAAAACTTCCTAGTAATCGCGGGATAAGTTTTTCTGCGTCGGCACTTTGCGATGAGGGAAGGACGATGTGACAGCGTGGATTCTGTTTTGCGCCGCTGTGGAGCACGGACCGTCACACTGAGAGAAATAATGCGGAATATTTCCCCCATGTAGGTGTTAACGCAGAAAATACAAGATGAAGAAGCAGTTCAATCGGATGCGACAGCTCGCCAACCAAACGGTGGGGAGGTGAGTACAGACCACTGTCCGTGCGCAATTCTGGGGGAAGAAGGAGATACCCCCCTCATTGGCCCCAATTTGGATGGGGATCATGTGCATGTAATTATGATTTTTGTGATATGAAATTAGACAGAATACAGTGAATAGACAATGGTGGGTGATGAGGGACAAAAGAAAGGGCTATCCCGTGTTTGAGACACCTTTAGTGCTCCTATGCGTAATGACCATGGAAGAAGCTACCGCATAGGCAGCGTGTAGGCGCATTGCCCCATTACAACCTGCCCACGGATACACATTATCAAGAGACAATCGCAGTATCTCCCACCATCGCACACACACACACACACACACGCACACACACACACACACACACACACACACACACGACCCCCCCCCCCCCTCTGTAGACGCCACTAATGAAGCTTTAAAGAAATGCCTCAGTGAAGTTGTGCTGTGGTTAAATGCACCTCCTGTCATCGAACCTGTCGGGAGGTGGAATGTGATGCAGATAGAAGATGAAAATGGGGAGAGAAAAAAAAAAAAAGGCGCAATGTTTTCATTACGCAGTTCTGTCAGCTGTGAGGAGGGAAACACCTCTTATAGGCGTCGGTCATCAAGTCAGTGCCCCTGAAGGTCGTATTCCTCATCCTGCGTTTATCTTATAGACTTTTTTGGTTTTTTGTAATGTCATCAGACTTGTTTTCATTTAAATAAAAATGCCTCTTTTCTTTACCTTAAATCCATTCAGCTGAATTAAAAAGAAGGCCCATGTGCACATATTTTTTCCATTCCTCATCTCCTCAGGAACTGGGTGGCTCCTGCAAACTCCCAATTCCCACCCTCAGAAATAGGTGTGTGGTGACCTTTTACTCAGGTCCTCTGGGGTTATCGCTCTTCCCCCACCCACCCTGTTCATTCACCTCACAGGGAGGCCGAGCAGGATATTGTCAAGCAGAGAAGGTGTTCTCTGGGATTGGATCCAGGAGGTGTGGGTCTACATCGTTACAAGTGCAGTGTGAGTGAGTGGCATGGGGTGTTTAAACCTCGGTTCGGGCTGATTTGTTCCATCTCCAGTCTTTTTATAATCATTTCCTCGTGACTCAGTGGAGTGTGTGTGGGTGTGATCCTGTTCTCATTTGGTGTGTGGGCAGGTTGTGGGCCTTCTTCTGAGCAGAACGGACAGTTCTTAAGTGTGTGTGTGTGTTTAGATGCACTCCCCTCATGTAGTGCATGCCAGTGCTTCTCACATTCTGCAGTTTTGTGCAGCTGTCTGTCTAAAGAGAAGCAGTGGTAACCTGCTGAGGTGGTCTGCCTGCACCACCGAGCTGTAATGAGCAACACTATTCTCCCTGATCAGTGCTGTCCCCTTACTAATGGTGCCCACTGTTCACAGCCAGCACTGCCAATCTCAAACCCTCAAATCAAAGCATAAGCAGAAATCTCCAGCTATGTACTGCGCAGAATACTTCGGGGAAATGGCAGCTTCCGCCAAAGACACATGATTTAAGTTTTGGATCAGAGCGAGAAGTAACAGGTTTGACCCTGTCGTGACCTTGAACAGTGTCAAACATCGGCTCTGTAATTGAAGGATAAAAGGTAAAGAAAGGAATGGACAAAGCTGGGCCATCTTATGCAACCATAGCCATATACGCAAGTAAAATGGTGAGGCAAGACTATACAACACTTTGTACCAGAAGGGTAAAATTATCTTACTTTGAGGAAAATTATCGGACGTGACCAGAGTAGGGATGGGACGCTCAACGCTGACGTTTCGAAGCTGTGTCGAGATTACAGACGTGATCCTTTTCGAGGCACAAGGCTCTTATTTTGAAACATGAGAAAGGAAGGACTTGTGTTAAGCTCACGAGGCGCGAGTCCAGTTCATCATCAAAGCATGATTTGCTGGAAAGACTTCACATGAGAAGAGATACATAAACACATGTGATACATATTTTGCCATCAAGATTAAAACCGATAATACTAAACGTCACAAAATAATCAAATTATCGTACATGATGCATTATTGATCGTACATCGTTCAGAGGGCAACATTACCGTACAAATATGATAAATACTGTACATCTGGCGAAACTGGCAGTTGCAGATTTAAATAAAAATCTTGATCTCATGAATTTAAATGTGGTTTCACCAGGGGACTGTTGGGACTTAGCAGAGGTATGCATGCACTCTTCTGAGTGTCATTCTAGTTTGTTATTTTTTATGTTAGCATGAGGGATAAGGCCTGGGCCCGGGAGGAACTCATTAAAGTTTGGTGTGGATGCAGATTAAGGGGATGGATCTAGTCCTTTTTTTCAACTTCTTTGTAACGTTTCAACATAGGGCAATTTTCCTACATTGTCTTGATCTTGATTTCACAGTGTTTAGGACTAAGTTTTATGACAATTCAATAATTTAGGGCATCCGACCACTTCCTAATTTCTTCTATATTTGCATTATACGAACTAAACAGTGTTATGCAGGACTGTTCGGCCTTGGTGGAAGTACCGTCTCGAAGACTGAAGACTGTCTTGCTTGTATTGAATGGCTTTGCCACCTTCTCCCCCACTGAGAGTTGGAAGGAGTCAAAGAGGTGTTGTGCTGAGCCATGGTTCATGTACAGTAAACAGCTCTTCCTTATTTATGCAATGAAGGGGGATGATGATGATAGCACCACCCACAGCAGAGAAATGTGTGTAGAATGGTATCCCACTGCGACGTGTAGCTGAACACAGAGATGTGTGACTGTGCTATGTCGACTAAAATGGACATGCTTTGGGCTCAAACTCGAAATGTCATCGTCTTTCCACTGATTTACCACAGGAGCTGAATTAAAAGGCTCCTCGTAGCAGTACACGTGTTACCAACCAAAGATAGTGAAACATTAGCATATCTATTAGCATATGCTCCATCTTGTACTCACTTGGGCTTTACCATTGTGCTGACTCGAGCCTCCGCCATCAACAGAGTGGATGGAGGTTACTCCTGTTGGTTTGAGCGTTTGACCTTCCTGAACCTCAGGAGTCTCTGCGGAGCTGCTCATAGTGCTGACCAATCCTCAGTCACGTCTCACCAACTCAACAAATCCAGAAGAAGCAAGAGGCCATGCAGGAAACAAGAACGTTTGATGTAGGTGGATGTGTGTATTAGCAGGAGTGTTTCTTTATTTAGAGATAATGAGTGGGGTGCTGTAAGTGCAGCCTTTTAATCTACTCATCTGTTTCTGGTGTGTGTTCCATGTCTGACTGCACTGACTGTATTACTGCTGGTCCTTTATGTGTCTTATGTGTGAGGGAGATTGAAGGTCTTCTTTCAGTGGGGGGTTGGCGATCAGGTGTGCTGTGTCAGCACCCCTTTGGCTCTCCAAGTCTGCAGCTGCTGCTGCTGCCGCTGCCTGGGAGAGATCCATGTCACGTGATCATCAGCTCGACCAATAGCCTCCGTGGAGCAAGACCTCATACTGGAGGATGTGCAGCCATGCATACTCTATATGGCTTGAATATAATATGTTGTGGTACAGTGGGAGAGACAAGAGTGTCACATTTCGGTGAGGTGGAAGAAATTATGTCTGAATTTGTGTTTTGTGCTTCTATTTTTCTTATGTTCTTCTTAACCTGTTGTAGTTCTGCCAGGCCTCAGCGGTTTTCAAACCGTTTTTTAATGATGATCAAATTAATTAGCAAGGTTAATGAACTTCACTTGATTATTTGCATTTGTCTCCAAAACACCCTTGTAATCGTTCTGATGCCCTCATGCACACGGAACAAGTCAGGAAGAGACTACTTTGGTTCAGCCAGCTCCCACCCTCCATTTCTCTTGACCTATTTCTCTATTCCCAGCTCACTACCCTATCTAGGTCTGGGGCGGTCTGGTTAAAAAAAAATTCCATGATACAAGTCTGTAAGAATATGTTATGCTGCAGGGAGTGAACTTGAACAGGAAAGACAGGGGGGGAAATACATTTTTCCATTTTATACATGTAAAGGAAACACTGTCTCTACCCCTAACCTCCGATAGCCTCTCGCCTCCCACCCACCTTCACACTCTGCCTCACCGACCTGCGTGATGACAGACGATACAAGGAGTGTATGGTCAGAGCATTATTTCTCCTCGTGCCTTCAGGGTAGGCTTTTGCTCACCACTCCACAATGCAATTATCTTAAAATGGCAGCCATTTGTGAGCTGGTAGATTCGTTGTGGATGCTTTCGCTTTCCCACATTGTCTCACTCTTACTCTGTTTCTCCTTCTCTTCCTACTGACAGTGCGATGATGCAGGAGGAGCATGCATTAGAGCCTCAGTTCTGGCCTCAGAGAAAAGAGAATTTAAATAAGCGGGACATAAGGACACAAGGAAATGCATCTATGCATGAATCCCTGAACATGTTTGTCTTGTAAACAATTACTTGCCGGCATAATTTTTTTTTTTTTAAACGCCCTTGCCTGTTTTACATCCTGCACATGTGCACCTCTTGCTAACAATATGTGTGGGACTCCACAAGAGCATATGGTAGCTGACAGGTAACATGAGATGTAGGAGGCGACCCTGTTGCATGCCAATGCAGCATCTCCTCCTCTCTCCTCCTCCTCCTCCTCCTCCTCCTCCTCCTCCTCCACCACCTCTGATTCGCTGGCTTGGCAGATGAGACCAACGCTGTGAAGATCTCAGAACGACTGGCCTTCACAGGACATTTTATTCATTGCTTTTCTGTAGTTTCTGGCGGTGTTGTTAACTCTCGTCTGAGAAGTACACTCACTGGCAGCATATTATTTAAGGGTTTTATTAGTCATCAGTGATCAGACACCATGAGTCATTCTTGATTGGGCATCTTTATTTAAAGCCGGAGCCCTTGGAGTAATTGTGCTAGTATCAGAGATCAGTGTCGATAACCCTCCCATCAGTGCCTCTCGGAGACAGCATACAGGGTAGAGTTAGTGATAAAGAGCCTTTGTCAAGGGACCTTTTTTGGCCATCAAAAGATAGATGATGTAATATCGGACAGAAAGCGCTGCTTCTCTCTTTTCCATGTCGCTGATTCCCTCCCCAGACTAACCTCTTAAAGAGCCCGTGTGCCAGGGGTCCACTAAGAACTCAGCCCCAGTGTATTATAAAAGCACACACAGTTAAAAAACAACACGGAACGACAACAGTGTTTGGGACAGCTGCTTGATCTCAACACATTAAAGTGGGTTCAATGTGTCACGGGTGGTCAGGGTCGACCTGGTCCGCTGCTCGGAATCTCATCTCCAACAGGAAGTGACCCCCAGGGCCTGACTGAAATGCAGCACATGAATCAGATGCAATTCACGCCGCAAGACATTCAAGAGCAAGATAAGGGTCTAAAGAAGATTTTATATTAAAAGACAAATATTCGTAATATTATGCTCCTCCAGTTCAAATATTTATCTCGGGTTAAATTTGTGAATTGTTTCATGCAATCAACAGTTTGAACTGATAATGGAAATTCACTCTGCTGTGCGAGTCATATCAGTGTTCTTCCTAAGAATGAACATTTGCATAAATTGAACTGTTGTGTAATCTTAGTGCTATGAAAAGATTTCGAAAGCTAATTTTCTTTCTCACTTACTGCTCGTAAGTACCGTGAGTATTTTGTGGCGGACAGCCCAAGGCCTTGCTACTGCACATACAATTATCTGCTGCATAAATCTGAGTAATAAACAGCTATAAATGAGGGCAGCTGAGTAGAGTGCCACTGTTGTTAGAAATAACCACATTGTCCTGGAGACAGGTTACTCCTTATCAACATGCCCACTTCCTTCCATTCAGGAATGCCAATAGGCTCAAAACAGGAAGCACTAATCCACTAATAACAATTTTCCTGGTTTGTTTACCCCTCATTTTCTTTTGGTTTCTCATTTTCCAATTTTCTAAATAGTGTTTGCTCTTAAATTATAACAGATGATCCTCCACCAGCCTTGTCTATACAGCGGATGTACAATCTTTCATTTGCCTTGGTTGCCCTGGAAACGCTCATTTGGTATTAGCTGTTTTATCACATCCGTGTGGCTCGGCCGGGCCACATGTTACATATTCAAAAATGGCTGAAAGAGATTATAGAGCGACCGAAAGATAGTGGTTCATGATGGTACATTTGCTCTTTACTGGACATTTCCTTTGTGTGTGTGTGTGTGTGTGCCTGCACAGATGCATAGTGTAAAAGAACAGTTAAGTCAAAGAGCCAAGATGGAGATTATTCACCACAAATAAAGTTATTAGAGATAACTCACTGCTTGTGTTTCCAGTGAAACGCTGCTGAATGCCACAGTCTCTCTCTCTCTCTCTCTCTCTCTCTCTCTCTCTCTCTCTCTCTCTCTCTCTCTCTCCCTGTCTCTCTCATTCACTCCATCTCTGGACACGTGTGTACTCTGTGTATGTTGTGTGTGTGTGTGTGTGTGTGTGTGTGTGTGTGCACTCCGCTCACAGTTATTCTTGCATACTTAACAGAACTGTGACCTAGTTTACTGGACAACTACAGTAAGTGTGTTTTTCTGTTTTTACCAACCCTGTGTCCCATCAGCCCCCTGTCTTGTCATTCGGGAGGAAACTGAGTGCCCCCCTCTAGATGCAAATGTCTGAATAAAGACATTTAAAAAAACATTCATTGGAGAAATATTCTGAGAGAATATCTAGCATGAAGACTGCAGTGTGTCTCTGTGTGTGTGTGTGTGTGTGTGTGTGTGTGTGTGTGTGTGTGTGTGTGTGTGTGTGTGTGTGTGTGTGTGTGTGTGTGTGTGTGTGTGTGTGTGTGTGTGTGTGTGTGGTTGACTCCGGATCTCATGCCAGCGCTCCAGGCCGTGTGGTGCCCTGCTGAGGCCCAGGGCCACCATTCTGCTCCAGTACCCTCCCCTAGCAGCACAGACAGGACCTATAGCATCTAGCACACACAGCTCTTCCAGGCCTTGGAGTCAGTGCTCCTGTTAGCCAGGCGAGCAGCGTGAGCAAACCAGAGCATGAGCATCACCACTTTTTCCTTTTTGGTGAATAAGACCTGAACACTTTGCATTTGACAGTTGGCGAGCGACCAAGGCAGCATGTTCAAGACTTGCAATTTTATTTTCTTCGCACTCTGATTTCGTTTTCCATTGATTATTCATGCTTTCATAAACCATGCACAGTGCTGGGGGGGGGGGACATGCGGCTTTCCAACATTAACATATCTCCAGATAGAAATATATATTACATGAGACATATTTCTATGAAATGTGCAGCTGAACTGGTCAACTGGGTATTTGGTGCATCTATGCTATGGAATTGCAATGACAGATCCCTGAGGAAAACATGCACAGAAAAAACGACATCTCCCTCTTTGACCAGCTGTAAATACAAACGCTCAGATGTGCTCAGCAGATTCTGGGCTTTTGTTCTCATCATCACTTTATTCATGTTACCATCAGAGGTGCAGAGGGAGCTATTCAAAGTTTGGATTTTCATCCCCCGGGTTAAACATTGTCTCAACAACGAATTCATCTTCCTCAGGTGTCTGCCGTCGTCCATATTTGCACAGATTTGCATCCTCGTCACTGACGAATCCCTGAATCATGCAAGATTTAGAAATCATTTTGTCACCTTTAATATGATCAATTTCAGCGTTTTGACTTGAGCTAATTAACCTGCATATTTATAGACGTGTGTGTGTGTGTGTGTGCTTGTGTGTGTGTGTGTGCCAGTATTGAGTCATCAGCAGCTCCAGGTAAAGGGATGCCTGCGAGGTGGCAGATGGTTGGCATAAACCTGGCAGAGTCGTCTTCCTCCTCCATGAGCACGCCGCCCACGTGGCTGCCAGCGTTTACTTTCAGCCCCGCACAATGTTTGCTGATAAGATTCTCTCTTCTCATCTCCAAGATCTCCTGCTTCTTTGTAATTTAGTTTGGGCGAGTATACTTCCCTGCTGCCTTGCACAAAACGTTGATCCTCCAGAAGCGTTTTGTTAGGATAGCTACCCGATCAGAGTCACACACCCCATCTGCTCTTCTATTTCGGAAATTTCAGATTCTTACTCTTTATGATATCGATATATTTCAGCTGCTTTTATTTTTAAGATGCAACTAAAGGTAAAATTCCTGAGCAATTCAATATTTACTCCAAAACAAATTCTCACGTCCATTTTCATTTAACTTGACAATCTTCAGATCTTCATCCTCCTAGAATCCTCAGTAGCAGAGGACAATTTTCAATAAGATTTAGAGGAGCTAAATCACAGGTGGCAAAGAACTGTTCTTCTATAAAATGTTTAAAAAGATGCCCGCTGCAATGTATACAATCATACCCCCCAACACACACTCACTTGAATGCATCTGCACACTTGTCCACATCAAATACACACATCTTTTCAGTTTTTAATTGATAATAGTGTTACCTATATTTAGGTAGAGGCTTCAAAATAAGCCCACTGGGGTTTCTGCCTCCGCCTGCACTGTCTTTGTCGTTTTCTATGTAATTTTTTTCTGTACTAAACAAACCTTAACCTTCATATCAGGGTGAAGCTACTCCAATAGCACCCGTGTTCCATGTGTCCTATCGCTGTGTCCTCACAGGCTGATGATGTGCAGTGTTGCTTTCCTAAGAGGAAATACCACTGTCTGAAAACAAACAAGCTCAGAGAGCAAGACAGTTTGCTGCGTTTGAAGATAGTCTCCGGTCTGTTTGATGTCCGGGTCATGATCAGCTGTCGTCAGCGAGGGCACTAGATGTCGGTGTGTTAAATTCACATTCCCTCATTTTAAACACGAGTTGTTTTTTCTATTTAACCAACTGTCGGGAGTGTGTGTTCCCTCAGTCACAAGCTTGCAGAACGAAACACCCCCACACTCACACATACATACAGGGAGAAGGTGTGAGGGCTTTGCTTTTCAGCGGAGCTCCCTGACACAGACAGCCAGAGCACAGAGCCTCACAGGTTGTCCATCTACCTCAGCCAAACATCACTCGCAGAGTAGCTCCTCCACGTCCTCGTTACTGCTGGAGCCCCTGTCCCATTTGTCCTGTGCCGTTGCTGGGCCCCTGTCAGGGTCCCTCAGCTGCCAGGGTCTGAGGCCAGATAGGCAGCGACAAGCCTCACAGCTGCATTGCAGGGCTCCAGGCTGCACAGCTCACACGTGTGACAGTCTTGTCTGCAAGGTCTTTTTATAGAAGTGAAGTTTGAGAGATTTTTTAGAGGCTGTCGGGGTGTTGCGGCAAAATTGTGCCAAACTTTAGTGCTGGCTCGGGTTATTTTTGTCCCACTTTGTCATGTAATCGGCAATCTGTTACCACACTTATCCTGAAAATCACGCCAGAAATCTCTTGCTCCTCTGTCGTTCTTTCTCTTTCTCTTTCTTATGCATGCACTACACACGCACACACACACATTTCCTGTATTTTCCTCCTAGCCCAGTGGGCAGAGCAGTTTTCCAGGAGGCTGGCTGTGATTAGCTCCATCGGTTCGTACATGGTTTGACCCAGTTCCCATGGCTCGACGCGCACATCTTGGCAAAGACAACCAGGGATGCTAATAACTGACATAATTAAAGCTCAACTCTCTGTTGTTGGGAACAATGTATGGAATATGTGTACATGAATGCATGTCAACATTAAACAAAAGCAGCGTATTTCCTCTCTCGATTTCTCCAACATGGTGTGCCACTGGCTGGGTTCGACAGTTTTCATTTGACAGACCTGATAAGAGCATTTTACATGAACAAAAACATGGAAAGAGCATTTTAGTTCTGTGCTGCTGATGTTTTTTTGTCTGACTGATGAATAATGGAGCTCAAACCAAGGTCTATTCCCCCCTTTGTCTTGGTCAATGGAGAGATACATTCAGAAGCTGTTTTTGAATAAATGATACCCAAAAAAAAGCTATTTGCGATTGGCATTGGCATGGCTAGGGCACAATAGCAGGAAGAGGTTGTGCAGACAGGAAGAGGAAGTGATGGGAGAGTATGTGCACCACTGGGTGGTTGTTGGGGGTCTGCAGGTCTGGATTGGACTCCCTTTCAGAGGTCAGACTGTCTGACAAAGCAGCCCCTCCCCTGTCAGACTACAGGCCCTTTTTTTTCCAGGCAGGAAGTACATGTTCTCCTCCGCTCTGATTAGATGCTCCTGATAGGTCCTGGATTGTTGCTTTAGATATATCTACTGTTGTGTGTCCAAATATGTTCCTGGAAAACAAATCCAACAGGAATTCACTGGTATTAGAGCCAGTCCAAAGGGAAAACGTGCCCTTTTTGATTTATTTCATGGGATTATAGAAGGCTGTAAGGATTATAGAAGTTCAAACAAAGAACTAAAATCTTTGAATGTAAGCTTTCTGAACTGAGCTGACACCTTATTTTATATATATATATAGATAGCTTATAGCTATCACTACCCTGCATGAGTAGTTTAATCTGCTGCATCGGCAGTGCAGCTCTGCCCTTTTTTTCAGACTTTGGCAAAGTCCCCAGTCTGATGGATTCACAGTGGGACGCGAGGCTCCTCGGTGGGAACCGACAGATTTGAGTCAGTGGCCTTCGCCGCCGCTCCTGCCTGTTTCACTCATGCTCATGGGTTGGAACACTTCAGCGGGTTTACAGCATGAACTGTTTGCCAGATAATTAATATGCTGTTACTATGTATTGTCTTAGATAATTAGCAACACGACCATTCAAACAGGCGCACTCACCCCCTCTCATGCTCTAAAGGGACGGGATGGATAGTGCAGCCACTCTGGAGCCCTGTTCAACATCACAGTGAATGAGACCTGTGCAAAACACCTTGGACCTTGTTTCACAATGAGAGAGACACAATATTATGAAATATTTTTGGATAAGAGATTTGTGTGCCTCAAATCACAGTGACAAACAACAATTAACACGTCAATGTAAACCGATAGAGTGTTTTATTATGTGAGATGTTATTTCTCTGGGTGATTCAAAAAAAAAAAAAAATCTTAAGATGTTTCTTTTATTTGCATATTAAAGCCTGACTGACATGGACTCAAATATTAGACGTTGTTATGATGTTGTTATCAAACCCTCATGACAAAGAAATTGAGGCTCGCCGTTTAACCATAAACTTTATTTTACAAACATATGAACAAAGAGAAAACTCAAATGCAACCAAATATATAGAAATTGAAAACATAACACTTTCATATAAAACATTTTTTGCATTGTTTATTCTGTAATAAGATACAACTTTTCATATCTGCAAACATAAATGCTACTTTTAATATGAAAAGCTCATATCAGCCAATTTTGACCGGTCAGCTGATAAATCGGTCGGGCTTTCCTGACCTTATCAATACTCAGAGCTGCCTGAAGGTGAATATTTGACGAAGCCATTACACCAGATATTTATCAGGGATCTGCAGTGCTGCTTATTTACAGTATGGAAATTTAGGCATCAGCTAAATTCTGTGTTGTCCCCTCATCTGGATCTTCTAACTGTTGCACACCGTTGTCTTTACAGGGCAGAAAAAACAGAGGTGTTGAGCGAGGACCTTCTGCAGGTAAGATTTTTTTTTTTTTTAAATGTGTGTGTGAATGTGTGAATGTGTGCATGTGTTTATTAAGATGGGGACAGCACCTGCAGACCAGATGCTGCGCTGTCATTCTTCATGCTGTGTTTCCTAACTGGTGGGATTCACGTTGTAATAATGATGATGATGATGATTGCCGTGTTTGACCACAATAGAAATCCATGGTTGCAATTTGTCTTGTGCTGAGACTCCTTAGAGTGAAATCTGCACAGAACATTTGTCATTATGCATTTTAACGATAACAGAGTGATTCTTCCCTCTCAGGTTGTTTCATTTGAACAGTGTTTAGTGGCAGAGAGATGTATTCTCCAGTATTTCACAAGGAAAAACAAATATTCTGTAAAAGTAAACAGCTTGTCTTCTGCCCTATAGTCCATCCATCATCTCACACTGTCTGTTGTCGATACTCAGTCAGTTTGGGCTGCCACCCAAAAAGATATTTTAATTTCATATTTTTTATCAAGTTTATCAATCGTTGCACTAAATGATACATTTCCACGATTAGTTACTAAAACCCCAACCAATGGTTTGAAGTTGCTCATTTCAAGTGACTATACATCCCTTCTGTTCTGGCCCAGCTTTTTATATAAGCCCTCAATGATTAGCATCCACAATGCATTACTGACCTTTTAATTCCATATTCTTACAGGTCATCTTCACAAAATTGTTTCCTTTTTATTCGCCCTCTAATGCATTAAAAGCAAAGTCGACTAAGCTCTCTCTGTTGCTACCCACCCACACTCTGGAATAGTTTTCTGGCCCACATTAAATCCGGCCAACTTCCATCTCTGATCATTTGAAATAACACTTAAAGAACTACACTTTTTTTTTTTACTTTGCTTTTAGTTTAGTCTGAATTTGCACCATGACTGTGTCAATATATCAATTTATTCTTATTTATTTTCAATGTACGCTTATTGCATTTTAATATATTATTCAGTTTCTCTTAAATCACTCATCTTCTAGTTTTGATCTTAATTCTTTATACGTTTCCTATTCAGACTAGTTTTTGCCAATAAAAAAAATCTATATTGTAGAATTGTAACTGTAGTGTTTATACTTATGCATGTGTGTGTGTGTGTGTGTTCTTGCAGGTGGAGAAGCGTCTGGATCTGGTCAAGCAGGTGACACACAGCACTCACAAGAAGCTCACTGCCTGCCTGCAGGGTCAGCAGGGCACTGACGTGGAGAAGAGGTCCGTCAAGTCACCGTCTGTGAGTACCTGCATCCACCTTTCCCTCAGACACTGACAACTAATGCAAATGATGTGATGTGTGGTCATGTGACATAAGGTTATGGATAATGTTTAATAGTTCTAACAGAAGCTCTAATAATAGTAATTATATTTCTCTGCTAACAGAAGAAACTACCACTGACGATCCTGGCACAGTGTTTGGTAGAAGGGGCTGCAGTGTTGGGAGATGACTCTCTCCTGGGGTAAGTCAGTGGAGTTAACAAGCCAACACTCACACATTTCACCCCCCCCCCCCCTTACACACACATACACACACGCACACACGCACGGTCATCTTAAATTATTGATTTGGCTATTGAATTCTTTGGTGTCCTCATTACCCTTGTCTGCATTTCAATTGTATCTGATTGCCCCTGACTTTGTGTTTGCCTGTCACCAAACAGGAAGATGCTCAAGATGTGTGGGGAGACAGAGGAGAAGTTGGCCCAGGAGCTCATTCAGTTTGAGTTCCAGATAGAGAGAGACGTGGTGGAGCCTCTCTACATGCTCGCCGAGGTGAGGGGGGGGGGGGAACGGCTGCTGCTTAATGCACCAATTTAGCTACAGCAGCCTCCCGATTCGACTGAATTACCGAGCCGCACTTTTTGCACGCCGAGTGTGGTCGTGATTTACATAAAAGGGCTGTTACTTTGATCTGAGCTGACTGTAATCCTACGCTTCATTTCCTTTTGTAGGTGGACATCCCCAACATCCAGAAACAGAGGAAGCACTTAGCGAAACTCGTCTTGGACATGGACTCCTCACGGACAAGGTGAGGGCCTCTGCTCTTGTTCATTAAATTTTAAGATGATGGCTTATAGTAACAAGCTTTTTAAAACGTGTGTTTGCGGGAAGTGTGACCTATTCAATGCATTGGCCTTTGTCTCTTTTGAATTCCCATAGATTTCAGCAGTCGTCCAAGTCATCCAGTCACCCGAGCACGCTGCAGCCAGGCGCCAAGGCCGAGTCCCTCAGAGAGGAGATGGAAGAGGCAGCCAATCGGATGGAGATTTGCAGGGTGAGTCACCAATCAGAGTCACTTATATTATTCCTTCCTCCAGTCCCTTTGCTCTACATTTGATTTTGAACCCCACTGCATGTATAGACACAAATAGACCGCATAGCCAGGAGGATATTTCAGTGCTGTATGGGACTTGAACTCATTTCTTATAGGGTGGTTTCTCATCTTCTCTCTGTTTCAGGATCAGCTGTCAGCAGATATGTACAATTTTGTGGCCAAAGAAATAGACTATGCAAATTATTTCCAGACAGTAAGTATAGTCTATCTTATTATGTGATTGGATCATAATTATTATGGAATCAAGTTATGATCCCAGTGGAGAAATACATCACATTGGTTTTCTGTGATCTAAAAGCATAAGTTGCATTATATTGTATGATACACACTGACCATGGATTGTTTGTTATTGTTTCCTGCTGTCTCCTTCTGCAGCTGATAGAAACACAGGCAGAATATCACAGGAAGTCATTAGAAATTCTTCACAGCATCCTGCCCCAGATTAAAGCTCACCAAGGTGAGTCATGCACGGTGTGTGTGTGGGTGGGTGTGTGTGTGTGTGTGTGTGTGTGTGTGTGTGTGTGTGTGTGTGTGTGTGTGTGTGTGTGTGTGTGTGTGTGTGTGTGTGTGTGTGTGTGTGTGTGTGTGATTGTCGAGAGATCTGTTCCATTTCTGCTCTTGAAGCAATATCAAAATGAGAAGTAATGGAATTAATAGCCCTGAAGTGTCACATAACAACCCCATTAACCTTTAATTACCCACCTTCATATTTCAGATATGGCTGCCTTACAAGCACTAAACTAAACTGAGGGCTTGTTTGTGTGTGTGTCTGTGTGTGTGTGTTTTGTGTTGCAGAGGCGTGGGTGGAGAAGCCGTCTTACGGCAAGTCTCTGGAGGATCACCTGAACATTAGTGGTAGAGAGATTGCCTTCCCCATCGAAGCCTGTGTCACCATGTTGCTGGAGTGTGGCATGCAAGAGGAGGTAGAGTGCAATGCACACACACTCACACATACATGTAGAGATACACATAACTTTGACTTCAAATGTAGGCAAATATACATATGTTGCATTGCATTGTTGCATTTTGTTGTGCATTGCCAAATAAACACCCGGTTATCCTTACTACAACCAACCACACTCAGGCATAAGTGTACCAGCATAATTATACCATATAAATGTTATATCATTAGAAGGATTGACATTGAAATAAAGCCTTAGATATTAAAGGTCCCAGAATTTAAGTTTTCCCTGTGTTTTACCTGAAGTTTCTATATTTATAAGATGATATATTTGTTTTATAGGGCAAATACGGGACCTTATAAGAACAGGCCTGCTGTATCTTCCAATATATATATATCGTAGTTATAACCTGACTTGATCTCACTGTATCCTTGTCATACTTAAAGACATATTCTTCAAATGAAAGTATATCGCGGAAATAGAGAAATAGTGAAAGGAGTTGTAGCAACATCTTTAGAACAGGAAACAAGACTGTCTGTGGGATTAAAATTGTTAGATATTTTAGCATTACCAGTACAACGGCTGTGGGATTGTGGTAATTTATCACCTTGACAAAGGTCCTATTTGTTTGTGGTAATTAGACCAATTAAAATCCCCTGATAGGCTTTGAATAATGGATGACAGTGATAAAGTGTAAGTATAGCCTTCATGTTTCTCCTGCACCAACCTGTGTTATTCCTCATCTGTCAAGTGCACAACGATAGAGGCTGTTACTTCGGTACATCATTTAAGCACAGGTCACGTTAGATGTGATAATTACTCACGATGATGTGTTTCCTTGTGTGGGCGGCAGGGCCTCTTCAGAGTGGCTCCGTCAGCCTCCAAGCTGAAGAAGCTGAAAGCCTCGCTGGACTGTGGAGTTCTGGATGTGCTGGAGTACTCCTCTGACCCGCACGCCATCGCAGGTGAACTACACCCACACAGACGCTTTGAACAAAAACCCATTTCCATAACAACAACAACCCTGATACTCTGTTACGTTAAGTCAGGAAAAAACTACAAAGGTATCTATGTAAGAGGAAGTGTGTTTTACTCAACATTGTTGGCAAAGATGTAGAAAGTTTGTACCATTCAAAAACCTAAATTCTAAATTTAACACATCCCTAAATGTGCCTGTTTTTTGTTTTTTTTATCAAGATCCATGAATTATAAAAATAATGGAAAAAAGTCCAATCTCACAATGTTAAAGAAAACATTCCTGGATCTGCCTCCTCATCTGGCTACTCAAAATTAACTGGGTTCTTCCCTGACCCATGACACATCTTTCCACCAAGTTTTGTGGTAATCCGTCTGCTACCTTTTACGTTATCTATTTTTCAAACAAACCAATGTACAAATGCACAGGGGTGAAAACACAACCAGTCTTCACCAGCTCTGCCCCTCAGTGTTATTTTCCCGTTGCTTTCCATTTCACACATTAACATGAAATCTGTGTTGGGCCGCCAGGGGAGTGGCAATTTCGATGGGGCCTGGCCTCACCCGTGCTTTGAAGAGAGAAAACATTTCTTCTCTCTCTATTCGCACAAAGCTGACCAGTTGTTGTTTCTTTTATCTGCACCCACAGGGGCTCTGAAGTCGTACCTCCGTGAGCTCCCCGAGCCGCTGATGACCACTGAACTTTATGATGAATGGATTCAGGCGTCCAAGTGAGTTGCAGTTTGTTTTCTTTATTAAAAGTTATACCACTGGCCACAATGAAAAAACAGAAAATAGTCTTCATGCAGAGAGTCTAAACTGACAAAATGAAAAATGGGGACATTTATTAGGAAGTGGAGCAACTCTAGAAACTATAATGATTTATTTTCTTTATTTCTCCAGCATTCAAGATATGGACAAGAGGCTCCAAGCCTTAATGGCGGCGTGCGAGAAACTCCCCACGGACAACTCGAACAATTTCAGGTCAGATGCTTTCCCTTATTTCCTGTATTTGCAAATGATCCCACTGCAGTAATAAAAAGGAGAGACAAACAATGTAGTTTCAGTCCAAACTGTTCCACCTGCAGGTAAGACAAGTAACAGCAGCCGCAGGTCAGACATGCAGATATTCACCTGTCACCAGCAGAAGGCAGTAGAATTGGTTTCTTGCAATATCAATGATATGTAAATAATTACCTGTGTTATTCGTTGTCTGCATGTATTAAATCTGCCATCAAGATACCTGCAGGTTTAAACAGCTGCTGCACATTACTTTCCCAAACAGTCGGTGGCTCAGGTTGGGAGGTGTCGCAAAATGATGATCTAATTGAGCAGTTGATTTAAAAAAAAAAGAAATTTATCACGACACTTGTCGGCTCTGCAGGGAGCAGAGGAAAATGAGTTAGCAGGATTTTGAGATGCAACAATTCATTTGAATCCTACAGATATCTAGTGAAATTCTTAGCCAAGCTGAGTGAGTATCAAGACTCGAACAAGATGACTCCCGGTAACATGGCGATCGTCCTCGGTCCTAACCTGCTGTGGACACACACCGAACCGTATGTATTCTTTTTATCATTTTTACCTGAACTTGGTGGATGATGTTCGTACTGTAGCTGAGTCCTTTCTCCTCTCCACCAGAAACATTACGGAGATGATGACCACCGTGTCCCTGCAGATTGTTGGCATCATTGAGCCCATTATCCAGCATGCTGACTGGTTCTTCCCTGGAGGTGGGGATTACATAATATGTATGTAATATTGTAGCCGGGCTGGGCCACATATAAATTAGCATTGTTTATCTACAATCACAGATATTTAATTATTGAATTTAAAAATTGATATTTTTGAGATTATGATCTACTTTATCTCAAATTAATACATCAAACAATTTAGACTTCTTCCACAATATTTATTGACAAGAGAATGCCCACTGAAAATCATTTTAAATATTTATATTAATGACTTGATATTATATTAATTTACTTGTTTGATATCAAAACTAGAAGAAGTCTTATTATTATTGTTGACCTACACTAAAACACACAACAAAAAAACCTACATGATGTAGCAGTAATACACAGTAGTTGATAAATTAGAATCTTGCTAAATTATACTTGAATGCAGGTTTCACAAATAACTAAGTACTTCATCTTTTGGCACCTCAACAACACAATGATTGTGTTAGAAACTGTGTCTATACTGAAGACTGATCCAGTGGCCGTGGGTAGTGGTTGACTTCGAGACTGTTGTTGGTTACATGTGAGTGATATTCAAAGGGGTTGCATAGTTTCTCCAGAAAAATGAGATTGGGAGCTAATTCAATTTTGGATCCAGACAGAGTGTCTTTTTTGTATTATTGGAATTTTACGATTTTGATTAGTAAAATTAGCCTACAAGAAATCTAGTAATCTCAAGAATTGTTTTTCTTCATTATGGTCCTAATAATAGATTTTATATATTTTAGGAAACATACAATATTCTTAAACTTGGTAAATTAGATTAATCCAGAGTTCCACACACACTCATAAACACTGCTGCAACTACATCTTCGTCTGCTTCTCCCTCAGAGATTGAATTCAACCTGACCGGCTGCTACGGCAGCCCCATCCACACCAACCACAACTCCAACTACAGCTCCATGCCCTCACCGGACATGGAGCAGTCTGAGCGCAAGCAGCAGCACGACCAGAGCCGACGCCCACTGAGCGTCGCCACTGACAACATGATGCTGGAATTTTACAAGAAGGATGGGTATGATGCCAGGCGCATCCTCCTGCTGCCCACCTCTCACTCTCTCCCTCTCTCGCCGCCCACGCCTCCTCTCACGCATCTGATACTGAATTCTTATATTTGACGAGAGCAAAGCCTGCACATTAAGTATCCGTTACCTCTGCGAAGTATTTACACATCCTGTAATCTAAAGTTTTCGCTCCAGTGAATCAGAAGCCTCTGGAGGCCGCAGAGAGCTGTGGGGTGTCACCGGTCAATAATTCCAGCAGATACAACTACATTCCCTGTTATAAAGATTTATCAGGATGAAAGCTACTCGAATACACGGGGGTGAATTGCCTTGAGTGGCGTTGTTTCCATGGCAACGAGAGGAAGAGCTGCTGGTTACCTCTGGCTTTTTTTTCTCGGGAAATATTTCTCCAGCGTTATCTTACCATCCTCCTACACCCAGCTCCTCCTTTGCAGTCTGGCTAGCACGTCACCTGGCCTGAGTCATTCATCCAGCCGGTGGAAAATCACAAGCAGAAGTAGAACCAATACCTTCAAAATGCCCCCATCAAATCAGGAAAAAGGATGTAGTGTTATACTGTGGGCATCAATTTAAATCTGCAGCACAGCACCTGTCAACATGAGGTGATAGAAACCAGCTTTGTATCTGTTTAGAGTAATGAGCAGCTCAGGAGCGTCTACTCTGAACAAATAGGTTTGATTAGGAAAAAAGAAGCTTTTCACTGTGTTGTGAACCATCTCTGCATTACCTCTGACCTCATATCCTTTTTGCCTCTCTTCTCCCCTACTAACGCAGCATTAGGAAGATACAAAGGTATCGTATCATGCCGTTATACCACTTCTTTCCTTACTTTCCCCCACTCCCCCTTGTAGTGCTGTTCTGTTTACCATATTCATGAATGACCCTTTGTGTGTGTGTGTGTGTGTCACCAGTATGGGCGTCCGGGTCATGGATACTTCCTGGGTGTCGCGTAAGGGTTCATCCACACTGACGCGCAAGACCTCCTCCACGCCTCCAGGCATGCAAGGGCCCGGCTCCCCCGCAGACACACTCATCCCCGAGCAGCCCGGCGAGCTCACCACCTCCCCGTCCGCGACACCGCCCCCTGCAGAAAGGTTCTGGTAAGTCACCGCGGAGACGCCGTCCCCCCTCTCTTCCTCATCCGTTGGCTCCTTTTAATGTTTATCATCATCACCATCATCGGCTTCCACACTCTGTGTGATCCAGATCCTTGGCTGTGCTAATCAAACGTTCACTTTTTATGGCATTTCTGTCATCAACACCTTCACGTCGAGTTCTGTTGCTGTTCTTATGATTTCTCACTCTCTGCATTTCCTCAGTTTCTCCTGTTTGTCGGGGAGATTTCACTGTGGGTTGCATTTTCAATAAGATAATGACATTTCCTGACTCTAGCTCTGAAGGCTTTTAGTCAAAACATTGTGTAGAAGTTTCTGTACTTTCGGCACTAAGCTTTAATCTGCAAGTCCTTGCAAGCATGCAGTTTCCAGTATCCCATTGTCGTGGCTTTGCTTTCTCAGCTTTGGTCCTGAATCTTTTTCCTTTTCTGTTGACACTGATTTCCTCTTTTGTTTTTGTAATGATTATCATAGTTGAACACATGAATAATCACCTCATGGTTGCCGGCTCTGCCTTGTGTGGCAGACGAGAGATAATATAGCTTCTAGTTTGGCTGGCTTTCCCCTCCTCTCCTGTGGCTCTTTCAGCCAATGAAAGGGTTTTGTGTCTGTTCCACACTGCCCTGGGCCGACTGCAGGACCTGCAATGCAAACAAGTCGTATAGGATTAAGGCCGACAGGGTTTTCCACATGCAGCAGTTGAGAGGACATTCAGTCACCGGGCCAGCTTTATATAATATTGGGGGCTGCAGACCAGCACTTTGGCTTCAGATCCTCACAGCTCCATGCAGTGTGCAGACACAAGGTGATCACAGAGGGAGGCGTACACACTGTATTCTTTTCCTTTGGCAATATATATTTTTCCTTTGCTCTTTCTTTGTGCTTGTCTTTGTATTTGCACCAAGCTGACTGTGTGCTAAGCTCAGTGCCCACCACCCACCCTAAATGCAACTTTTTTTTTCTCTTCTGTTTTTTGGCTACGGACCAACTAACACCTAACACCCTAATCATCAAAGCAGCTTATCCTATATCACTCCAATGCGTCTCCCTGTTCAATCACTAGAGCTGTTTTTTTGTGCTGTCTATTCTCTTAATATCTACAGCTCAGACAACGTGTCGCCCAATCGGCCGGACACCTCTCATGCCCATCCACCCCCAGGGGAGGACCGGCCGCCCCCCCCCTACCCCATCTCCTCGTGCCACTCTCTCCCCCACCACTTCTATCCCAAGCCCCCGCCCTGCGCTCGCCCCGTGGCACCGGGTCCAGAGTCCCAGCCCCCCGCCTCACCCCCGCCCCCGATGCGCTGGTCTGGCTTCACTCCCCCCGCCCCGCCCCCCTCCTCCTCCTCTTCCTCCTCCTCCTCGTCACTTGACATCAATTCGAACCCCAAACCCAGCTGCCTGCACTTCCCCAAGCACAGTCCGCCTGGCGACATGTCGCATGCGCCCCCGCCAGATGCTAATGCCTCACCACTCTACATCAAAACCCCCTTGGTACTAACTCGCCACGACCAGTCCTTTGGCAACCCCCCTAGCCTCCCTTCGTCCGCACCCCCGCCCCCGCCGTGGGCTGCCTGTCCATGTGTCCGAGAGAGAGGACCCCCCAGGCTGACTAGGTAAATACAACACACCCATGGCCACTATGGATGCAACACAGAGTGGCAGCTGTATCTCTCCTCTCCTCCAGCTCGCTGGCTCATGTTTTCTTTTTGCTTTTTTTTCCTCCCCCTTCAAATTACATATCTCAGATTCTGTAACATTCAGGTTGTCGGGGGTTGCCTCCCATGGGGTTGCCTAGCAACTAAGGATGTTACTGGCTTATATAGCGCTGGATATGATGCTGGTATGGAGTAGATGATAAATACATGTACAACGCTGCATATGGCTATCAAATAGCATATGAATGTATTTATTCTACAGTTTGCACCATTTGTTTTACTAACCAACAGAAGAAACAGCTTTGTAAGGAAATAAAGGTTTACAAGGTTAGTAATATAATGTGTGTTCCGTTATAGAAGAATATCTTCATACAAAATCTGCATCGCACAGCTAAACCAAAGGAGCTGAGTTTGTATTAAGTGATTGAGACAGTTTCCTTACTCATAGGTCTTCAGTGTTACAATCACACAATACAGCGTGAATCATTACTGCAAATCTTTGTCAGCAGTCAGAATAAGCTCGCCTGATATTGCTCCTTCTGGTGATCCGCTAAGGCCATGATTTCCCATTCAGATGATGTATTTGTTGGAGGCACACAGCTCAAAGGGGCTGCAGGAGATCCCAGTTAATTAGACGTCACATAATCCTAAATGTGACGACTCGCTGCAGTATGGATGCTCTTAGTGGGTGAGACTTCGTGGGCTTAGTCTTGTATTTGTAGCAGCTCTGCAGTAGATCTTATTACTGCAAGCATATCCTTGCTGCAGACATTAATTACAGATGTAATTATATTAGTGAGAAAAGAACACAGCAATTAAAATTCAAGAGCAGAGGAAAGAATTACAATATATTAAATGTTATTACCGTTACTGTCTTAAAACATACATTTAGCATCACTGAAGGTTTCTTAGACACAAAGAAAGTTAATGCCAAGCTTGGAAAATATAGATGGATTTTGAGGTCACAATCAATAACCATATTGATAATCTTAGTAGTAATGTTTATTTATGTTCCATACAGTTTATTTACAAAGGTACGCTGAATTATCAAAAACCATTGTGAGAGTTAGAGTAAAGACGTTTTCTTTTTTGTCGTCATATGCTGTATCTCTGCTCTTTTTTCTGCACAACCTCACTTCTCTTTGTATTGTGTGGAAACAAACCTAATGCATAAGTTAATTTATGAGCATTGATTAATGCTACGTCTGCTACAATAATGTGCACTCTCTATTCTCTAATGCTGGAATGAATTCCTCGAGCTCGGGGGATTTCTTTTGCACAGATTGACATCTTGTAAGTTCAGTTCAGATCCCAGCTGAGCGCCGGTTCAGTCACTCAAAATAAAATTGCTTTGGTTCACATCACTAAGCTTCTGTGTCTGCTGAGAGGAAAGGGCTTAAAGTTTTTCTTTGTAACTGACGATTTTTTTTTCTCTTTTCTTATTCAACACACAGAAATGTGTGATTTATTTTTTATGAGTAATAATAATGGTGGTGAAAAGTTTAAGGTGAGGCAGCATCTGTCTGTGCGACGATGCGATCTATTCTCATTATTCCAGTAAAAAAAGTTGATATATTGACTCAGGAATATTTGCTCAGTGATATTTGATTTACTGTGGTTTGAACAAGCCGAGAGATTTGCAACTTCAGGGATTCATCTGCTTGATGCTTGATTCATTTGTTTTCACAACGGTTAAATAAAAGGTGTTTAATAAAGATGTGCTGCGGTTCGGTCTGTAAACACCGGCTTGCTTCCCCTGACGTCGTGTTGACGGGTTCTTAAACATTGTGATACAATCCTTAATGATGATACTGATGATGATGGTGGTGGTGGTGGTGGTGGTGGCAGCACTGAGGCAATGTGCATGAGGACAGTTCAGGATGTAAATGTGCTTTAGAATGATTCAAATGAAAGTGTCTGATATCGAAACACTGATGTCTTTCTGTCTTTTTCAGTTCATTGAAGAGTAAAGAGCTCTCCCCTGTAACTGGACACAAAGCCATCCAGGTGGCAGGTCCGACAGTCCCTCCGAGCAGCAGCAGCCCGCAGAGCAGCAGCCAGTCCCCCCACTCCACGGAGCACAGTCCCCACACCCTGCACAAAGGTCAGCACCTCACGGGTATTGAGGTATTTAGTATTTACATTTTGAACAGGAATACGTGTTGTGTGACACGACTGTGTTGTGTGTTTCCAGGTTCCAAGAAGCTGGCCCCTGTCCCTCCAAAGGTCCCTTATGGCCAGTCAGGCGGGATGTCCGACCAGTCCACAGGTCAGCCGTCACCGGTCAGCCTGTCTCCCACACCACCTAGCACCCCTTCCCCTTATGGACTGGCCTGCCCCCCTGGGCTAGTGCCCCCATCCTCACCTGGGCAGACCCCATTGGGGGCGCCCCACTCCCTCTCCTCCCCTCCCTCCCTGACCGGAACGCTCACCAAGTCTCGGCCCACCCCTAAGCCCAGGCAGAGACCTAGCCTGCCCCCTCCTCAGCCGCCCACAGTCCCTCCTGGGCTCACTGGCCTGGCCATGGCCCCAGTTCCCCAGCCCCTGGAGCAGGGCCTCCTGGATGGACTGTCTCCTGGGGAGAGCATGTCTACAGGTAATCATCAGCCCTTGGTAACCACACCCCCGCCACCCCCACAGGTGGGGCTGCAGCGGCCCTCTCTCAGACTCGCTGTGGCTCTGTCCAACGGAGACGCTGGACGAGTGTAGGACTCTGTAGGACTCGTCACAGTAGATATAAATCAGCGCCCGTCCCCTTTTACTGACTGTCCCCACACGAATGTCTGAATGATTAAAAGTTGCCTTTTAGACACAGATGCCTGACAATGATGCAATGTAAATAGCATTTTTTGAGCAGAGCTCCTGACCGATGTATTCATTGCTTGTGTTATGTGATGATGTTTCTTGGTAATGTGTGGAAACATCAGAGAAGCATAGCTCGTCCTGCTTGTTTGGAAGTTGCCATTAGATTCATCATGTGCTCTCTGTTTATCTGTGTTACCCAGACCCTCACTCGGCAGAGGTAGGTCAGAGGCTTACACAGTTCACACTAGTCTAGTCTAGTCTCTCTTACCCACTGCGTAGCAGGCGTGGAAACCTAGGCAGACAAACCCCACATTATATCTACAGTATGATGTTCTGATGATGAGGTGTTCTGTCAATATATACCAATCGTTCTGTCGCTTTGTTATATTTATCATTCTCTTGTTCCCCCTGCTACTATTGTGTACCTTGCAGCTGTGTGAGGCCAGGGATTCAGTGTGGGCTAAGTGTGAGGGGGACTTTTAGGGTAAGCCAGACCGCCCCCCCGCCCCATGCAATCCATCTCACTGCCTGGCCTCGTGCTGTGGCTGCCTCTGGGGTCTCCTGCAGCCTGCCTCAAACATGCTCAAGTACCAGTAGCTCGCAGTCAGAACGTCGGCATTATTAACTCTTTGCATGGTATTGTGGTACAGCCAATAATGCATGGCCTAAGGACTTCCCAGAGTGCACCACACTGCGCTCACATTGCAGACGCCGTCGCTTATAGAGGTCCATCTGAAAGCCCCCGCCCCTCCCTCCTTTTGTTCCCCATTCCCAGCCTTACGCCAGCAGACATCCCCTTCTAACGTCCCCTGCCACCGGTATGGGGGGGGCCACAGGTAACCCCCAATCCTCCTCTGGCAGGTTCATCGCTTCTTATAACCTCTGCTCCTTCTTATTACACTGCCACGCTCCATCTCATTCCTACACAGGAGTAGTGTTCAGCCTCTGCTTGGAACTGCTGCTCCCAGTAAACGCAGCAGCGCTTTGGAAAAGATCTATATTTAGAGCAAATATCAAGTCCTCATGAGATTCCCATCGTTATGGTGTCTTGGTGCCATTTGTTCCACAGAGTTCCACACACATCTTGTTGCCTCTGTGTTGGTTTTATCTGGCCGTTGTTGTAAACGTGTACAGTAATGTGTCATCGTGCAGTCATTTTGACCTGTTCCTGTATTCTATCTGACAAAGTATTTGTTGTTGTTGTCTCAAAAGACACAAAAAGCTGTGACATGCCACACTAGTCGCCACCAAGTTGGTTCAGGTGTGACTAGTAGTAAGACACTGAATTCATCCCTGTGTAGAATGTGAAGCACATGTAATCTACTGACTCTTTCTTTTCAATCAGGGCTGACCTCATATTGCCACTTAACCATGAGTCCTGAATCCAAACGATTAATATTATTTCTGCTCTCTTCCGTTTTTTGACACCTCATTATCATCATCATACGCCCTCTTCTCCTCCTCCTCCTCCTCCTCTTTGCTCCTCATCCCCATTCCCACCACTCTGCTCATCATACTCACTTCTCCCACCCTGCTCACCATTAGATATCTTCAATTATGAAATCCCCTCCATCAATGTCAATCTGGACAGCCTCATCGATGAGTTCAGCGGTGCCCCCTGCAGGAGGTCCCTGGCAGTGACAGACTCTCCAGAGGGAGACGCTGTGCCTGAGGAGGAGCCCCAGAGCACCACTCTATGACCTATGACCCCAAGGCATCGCAGCTTACCAGCACCCCTGTGGCTGTACATACTCTTAGCTGACGCCGCCGAGGCCTGATGGAAACACCACTTGGCCTCACCAATGCCCACCTGAAACCAGAACTCAGACCCTCCCTCACATCTGCTACAGGCTGCAAAGAAACTCATCTTTCACAACTGCTCGCTAGAACATAAATGTGACAACAAGGAAAAAACACCAAAATGCCATAGTGGAGGAACAGTTGCCTTTAGGAGGAAAGACTGGAATATAAATGAGTATTACACTGAAAAGATGTTTTCAGTTTCTTTTTTTTTTTTTCTGCCTTGCTTTGTCGGTTGCTTGTTTGATGCAGTGGTCTGCATATTCTGTGCACTTGTTCAATTTCTTTCTTTTTTTTTGCCTTAGAACATGCAATCAAATTGCGCAACTTTTTCGGTTAGGGAAACTCAGAGCCTGACGTGGTTAGGAGCAATGCCCATCCTCAGGGTGAAACAGAGAGACGGAGAGCGAGAGAGAGAGTAATCTGCTTTTATTGCTGACAGGGTATTCAAGCTTTGTGCACATTGAGGAACATGCTGAGCCCGGCAGGTTTCGCATGAAAGATGAAACATTTGATTCTTATTGTCGCACCAGGTTTTGATCCAAGCCCCCCCCCCCCCCCCCTCCTCTATCACTTTCATTCACTTTAAACCAGCACAGTATGAGAAGAATGTGATTGTAAATTCAAGTTTCATCTTTTATTCAGTTAAGAAAAAAAAAAGAAAAGCACCAATATGTGTTTTGCATGAAAAGCCGATAATACGATCAAACAGTTTCGGTATCAAGAGCCTCGGAACGGCAGTGTTTTTATTTTTGCGCGAGTGTTTTTGCTGTTGTCGTCCTTGGAGATGTTACTTTAGATCAATCATGTGCTGTATCAGTTTGATGGTTATGGATGGATGGACTACACTGCCTTTAGGTTCACATGATTCTCTCTCTTAACCTTGTTTCAAGTGCTTCAGGTTCACTGACCTTTGACCCCTTGTGTAAATACAAAGACTGTACATAAATTGATGTACATAAATCTGAGAGGAAAAGTATATGTAAAATGCATATCTTGAATATATATATAATGATAATATATGTGCTGATATTTATCTGGTGTAGAAAATGTAATGATTAAAAATATGTGATGTTATTTTTGACCCTGCACACGATGAACAGGTCTATTGTAGATTCATGATCTTTCACTTTGACACCAGGTAACTACGATGCTGCAGCAGAAACGCAGAAAGTTATTTCTGCTAGGGAATCAAATCTTTCTAATTCTGCCACCTGCGCTTTGACTTCAGGCCTGCTGGAGTGCTAATCAGTTACACACCAATGCGCTATCTTTTCCTCTTTTTTAATCAGCCACGATAGATTCCTTTGTAAATAATAAGATCACTTTGAGCCCGCTTGGACCTTGTAATTCATCCGTAATGAGGCAACAAATTTCTAAGCCTGTATTGTAGGACTGACTAGAACTGATTAGAAATCGAATTTGGCTCATCGGCTGTATCGCCGTCTAAATTTTGAAAATGTTTCGCCGCAGACAAGTAATTAGAGACGTCAGAAAACAGATGCTGCAGTGTCACTTTTTTAATTTCACACAGAATGTCCTAGGACAATAATTTTGTCGATTTAAGTGCAATTACAGTGTTTACTGATCCACCTCAGTCCAAAAAAAGTGGTCAAAGTCACCCTAACCCCCAAACCTTCAGAAAAAAAAGCCATTAATTTTATTACAAAGAGGTTGCTTTTCTTCACTTTGTTTTTTTCCGTGTGAGTTTTCTGCTTTACGAAATGAATTCTAGATTAACCTCTCTCCTAAAGTGATCCATTGGTATGCCTCAGTGTGTATATGTTTATGAAGATATTGGTGACGTTGATGATTCTGTTGATAGCTGTGGTGATTATATGACAAACAATTGCAAGTGCCCTCACACTGGTTGTTATTTTGGAACTATAGGCATAATCAATGTGCACGATAGAGGTTTTTATCGTCTGTGCTGGATCCATAGATTTATACGAGGAGGCTGGGGTACCTCTGAATGTGACCCACTCAGATCTCAAACGGTAGGGTACCTGCTTTTGTAACCGCTAACAGGACGAACGAGAGCTAGCTTTTGGGATGAAAGTTAATTAGGGGCCTGTTGGCATGTATTGTTATCAGTGCAGGGCTGTATTACTGTAATGCTTTTGTGCATCATACCTGGAACTTACAGCCACCTAAAAGCATGCATTCATATTCATTATAGGTGTGATTATTACGCTGCTGAAGAGAGAAAAAAAAAAACGTCTGTATATCCTCCCCCGAAACACAAGTCATAATCACATCTTATCTTGTTTCAGCCAGTAAACTGATTTTACTGTCATGTTTGAGAGCGTTATTCATAGGAGCCACATTTTGCACCAAAGTAGTGCACTGTTCCGTAGTTTTATTGAGCATTTGAAATGCTGTATAGGCCTATATTTCCTATGTCACCTCACCACCAAGTGTGTTGGTCTAAAATAAAGCTCAATTTGTTTACATTTTGTGGGGGGGGAGGGGATTTTAAAGAAGTAAAAAAAAAAAGAGAAGAAAAGGAAAATCCGAAAAAAAGTGTCATGCATGCGCTTAGATAGTCTTTTGATAATCCATGTTTTGTGTCAATCACTGTCTTTTTAGGGATTGTACGAGGGGTAATGAACAAAAATGTGGTTGATGGACTCCGGAGAATGTGGATCACGATGAATGGTCCTGAGTGTGGGGGTTTTTGAGCAATACGGTAGAGGAGTGGACGTTGCCTGTGGATGTACTGCCTCCTTCTGCTTTCACGACTAGTGTACAAACAGAACCTGCTGCTTGTCAAGCCCACCACGCCAACCCCCTATACCCCCCCCCCCCCCCCCCCCCCCCCCCCCCTCCTCTGCTTAGCATATCAAGTGGAACACAGTGTGTACTGTGAAGCCTACCTGCAATCCTTATCAGAATGTCAGAAATAAATATATATATTAAACTCTACATTTTTAATTATCTCACCTGGTTCGTGTGGGTTTCATTTATGTGATTTCTTTGAGATCAAAATGTTGCTGAAATCAATTTCTTGTAAAGAGTTGTTATTGTTTGCAGTTCCACATTCAGACCATAGACTTCCTCCCACTGTATGCAAGTGAAGCCACAATATCCCAGATGTTAACACACATATTTTGCGCATTTGGAGCCAGAGTCAGCGCAGTAACTATCGGGGGATTGAGCCACTGAAGCGAGGTCCCGTTGATACACATGACCTCATTTCGATTGCATCAAATATCAAATTCAAACAAAACCTATTTGAAAATTTAGCACTCGAATATATGTCAGTGTGATAACTATCAAAAACTATAAACATATTTTTGATGTGTACTTTGGCTTTTTTCTTTGGTCCATGTCCCAGCCACTGACATGAACGAGGTGGGGTCAATGACCTATACTGCTGCCAGACACCAGGAGGCAATGGAGATGCTTTGGCTTCACATTTGGGAAGAAGTCATGTCTCCCATCTTTATACACAGTTTATGATTTAGACATTGTTACATTTTCACTCCATGCATGAAGTATAATTCCAGTTTTTCATGTTGTACATTGAAACATTTTCATTTTAAGGGAGTTATTTCCTGGTCTATTGATGGGTGTGATCTTGTTCTGGCATCGAATGAAGACATACGATGCAATTCAGGATAACTCAGGACAACTTGTTCCTTTATCCAACTCGTACAATGAAGATTGAACAAGGAAATGCAGATGAACACAGAAACCGCTCGCCTTCAGTTTTGGGTTGTGAGCGATGTTGGCTCAATTTAGGAGAGCCACACTAAATAAATAAACAAATCAACATTAACAGCATTTTGGGCTTTCCCACACCCATCAACATTCATTCACATCCGGACATGAAAGACTTCATCACATTACATGTGATGGAGTATTTGTACACTGTGTTACTGGTACTTTTACTGAAGAATACTGCCAAAAGTTTAGGTATAGGTTTAATTGCAGCAGCATATTGCATAATTCGACCTGATTTAATTCCTGCCTTTATTCTCTTTTCACCCATCGCCTCCTCTGGCCTTGGGGGGGGGGGGTTAATCTGGGTCCTGAAAGTCAAAAACAGGGCTGTGATGAAAAAGTCTGACTCAACAAATTGATTAAGCAGAAACCTGGCAGGGCTGAAACAGCAGAGGCCTTTTCGAAAGTGTAACCTGTGGGACTGGCCCGGCAGGATGGTTGAGTGAGGAGGAAACTAGGAGTGTCCAGGTTTGACAGGGTGGTGGTGACACTCACACTGAGAATGAGTCCCTCGTTTGTTTGGATCCTCCGCCCCCCCCCATACAGGCTCAGTGAGACACGGTTACTCTGTTACGTATATGTTGAAATAATGTTGAATCACGAATGAACTCTTAGATTAAGACCAACTGACAGATTGATTTCTATGAAAACACACATCATCTCATCATTCATGACTAAATTAAACTCTCTACTGTTTATATATGTTTTTAGGGGTAATCTAATGCTACAGTCCAGCAGCGTGTCTCCTTACAGCAATCAACCAGGCTCAGCTCATCTTTACCAGCCTCCTTCAGACTGGGGACATCAATTATTTCGACTCTAAAGGCGACTCTGTTAACAGCGTCTTTGAACACACCACATGGGAAGCCTGTCACATGGTGTAAGGGATGAAGATCCTGATACAACCATTAACTCCATCCAGTTATTAGACACCGTTCCATTTGATTTGCATGTGTAAGATTACCGCATGAAATGGAAATGATGAGATGATGTTCCATTAAATTTCGGACAACCTGTCCGTTGTGATGTAAGAGGGAGAGAGGATAGCCTGAATGTTTTAACATGGTCTTTACCACACTTTGCTCCCTTGTCAGATCCAGCTCATGTCTAATCGCTTTTCTTTTGGTGAAATGTGCAAACACACAAAGCTGTTGAAAGTGTTGTGTGGTGGTATAGTGCATTTTTTTCTTCCCACAAATTCATGGCCTGCTGCTTGGAATCCAGTATCCAATGACCATCAATAATGTTAAATCGTCTTGTTCCATTTCTGGTTGTTTAAGTCAGACCTCAAGAATGTCCTGGGATGTTCTCTGAAGTTGTTACACATCCCTGCATGTTGGCTCCTTATGAAACAGGCAGCACTTGTCACAGACAGGAATGCAAAACAAAAGGCTTGAGTTGTCTAGGCTTTCCTAACCTTGGTTTTACTTTAGACTGTTGCCTGGTGATTCACATAAAACAGGTGGCACGCCAGTAAACTTCCTAAATTTTCCTTAAGTTGCAAGTGGGGAGATGACAATGCCTGGTGATATCTTAAAACCCAGAAAGATCATCTGAATTGTACATGTATCAATTTGGATTCATTTGACCAGTAATACAAATAAACTCATGTCACACACTTCATTGCATATGGATGATGTTGAATTTGTGGATTCAACCGAGAGGGTTTTTTTTAAATAACAGTTCATCACTCCTTATTGGCACTTCGTTAACCAGTCAATAGTCGCTGCGTTATGCCAATAAAATCCAGGGTAAAGTTGCAGCCACCAGTGCGAGGAGAGTAAACGCCGACAGCAGAACGACCAGGCATCGTGCGGTCGTGCAAACCCTGCGCCTTCGCCTGTGCTGCGGCCGAACCGCAGTCATCACAACCCTGCGCGCATCACCCTCCACCATGGGTCGCCCCTCGGCGCTGATGATGAAGATCTGAGATGCGTTGTAGCCGGGGCTGATCAGCCTCTGTCGACGGGCTCGCTCCGAGATCCCCCTGAAGCAGCGAGCGATCCAGTTCGCCCCCCTCGGCAAAGGGGCCCCGGGGGTGCGCCGTGCGCTCGGGAGCTGCCCCGGCGGCCGCGGCAGGGGCACCTCCAGGGTCTGCGCCTCATGCGGAGTCTTGTCCGCCGCGAGGGACACCAGCGCTTCCTTCTGCTTCCTGATGAACGTCAGGTGTCGACAGACGGGGCAAATGATCGTGTCCCTGATCTTCCCATCGCCGTTGATGCTGACCAGCGTTTTGACCAGGCAGTCGTGGCAGAACACATGTCCGCAGCTCAGGGTCCTCTCGGTGCCCGACAGACACTCATAGCACACTGGACACTCCTGTGCGTCCTCCTGGCTGTCCTCCCTGTAAAATGCCATAGAGGGGAGGGGGGGGAAACACTGAATGTTATCCAGTTTAAAATCGGAGCCTTTGGTAAATGTCCTGTGAAGTTCAGCTCCAAGTTGCGTATTCCTCAGCGCACGGTGTTCTTCACTTTGGGCTGTGGGGGGAGGCGAGAGCGGCACCTTGTAAAACAGGGCCTGCCACCTGAGGCTGCACTGACTTCACTGATCGGGTCCCCACAAAACATGACTGGCACTTCAAGTGGCCAAGCTGGTTCATATCGCACGTTCTTCAGACAAGGAAACTTATCCTGAATTTCTTCTCTGTCTTCTCTGAGACACGTTTATTAATTGGGGGATATATTCGTTTTCTTATTTATGAATTATGCATTTATCTACTTGGAACAGTTGAGGCCATATTTTTATTCTTTTCTATTCTATTCGTACATCATTACATTAATAGACTTCTGTAGGTTAAAATGCTACACTTGAAAGATTGTTCCCCATGTGTGAGGTTCATTACCTGACATCATACGCCCCCTTGTGTCCACTGTAGTGAAAGTTAGCCACAGCAAATCCAAAACAAGGTGCGGCTGAGGACCATAATATTTAGAAAAACAAAATCGATGTCATCACATTCCATGCAATTTGCTGTTGTGGATCACAGTTATGTCCTTGAAGGAAACAGTCATTTATAATAGAGATAGAGAATGACGTGACATAAATAGCCCAAGATAAAATGAAGGAAGACTGAACTGGTGTTTATAAACACTTAGCCTAGTTACAGAGGTTCTGTTGGAAATTATATGTGTTAGAAAACAGAAAAAAAAACTGGCAACTTGGATAGTTATTATACTATTATAATCAAGGTATACATAATAAAAATTAATGTTTGAGTATTTTTTAATATATCATTTCAACGGGAAGTTTAAAGTTGAAAACTAAAATCTCACCAAAAATATTCCTCTTATGTCAGATTTATAGGGGTTTACAGAAATGAACTTTCATAGCAACCAATATCTTCAATTAACTGATTCCTCTTGGAAAGATTGAACTTGAATATATTTATTGTTTCATTCAGAATCGGGTATGTGGTCTGAAATATTATTGTTGAGTATCTGGCAGATCTCTCTTTCTGTACTAACCCTATGTTTTATATAGTAGATCTATTTCTATACCAGCCCTGTGTCCTATCTAGTATTTACTTGTACACCTGCCCTATGTTATAGATCTACTTCTGTATCAGCACTGTGTCCTATCTGGTATATAATTGTACACCAGTCCTTTTTGTCATCCAGTAGCCCTACTTCTATACCAGCCCTGTGTCCTATCGAGTATATATGTCTATACCAGCCCTGTGTCCTATCTAGTATCTACGACTATACCAGCATGTGTCCTACCTAGTATCTACGTCTATACCGGCCCTGTGTCCTATCTCTTAGATCTACTTCTATACCAGGCCTGTGTCCTATCTAGTATCTACGTCTATACCGACCCTGTGTCCTATCTCATAATCCTACTTTTATATCAGCCCCTCTTAAATATACTTCTATACCGGCTGTGTACTATATAGTAGCTACGTCTATACCAGCTCTGTGTCTTTTCTTTTAAATATACTTTATACCAGCCCTGTGTCCTATCTAGTATCTACATCTATACCGGCCCTGTGTCCTATCTCTTAAATCTACTTCTATACCGGCCCTACCCATTTCTGACGTCAACGTGAGTCACGTCAGCGCGTACGTCTGGTCGGGACATTACGTCTCTTCCGGGAGACGCGTTGGCAGTTTCCTAAACACGGAGCAGCTCAGTCAGTGCGAGCGGAGGCCGGGGACAGGGCGGAAGTGTGTGTGTGTGTGTGTGTTGGATGTAAAGACGCTGAATCTGAGGACAGACACACTCCGCGTTGACATGAGCAGGTAATTCCATCTGTTCTTACTGCGGACGACGCGTCGGTGTCATGGTGTCGTGTTCACTCTCCTCTGCGGCTCCTGTGTGTGTTTATCGCGACGCTCGGGCTCCGGACTCGGTTCTTGCGTCATATTCTCACATTTTATACGTTTATTTGTCTTATTTCAACGCTGTGAATCGTCAGGTTTATTCTCTTCAGGCCTGACAACCACATACTCGGTTTTAGGGGTCGACGCGATGACAGCAGCGGTTTGATGAACCTTAATGACAACCTGCTAGTTTATCTGAATCTGACCTGAAGAGTATTACTGTTATTTGTTTTCAGCTTCATTTTCTTGACTCGATATGTTTATTATGGCTCTACATTAAAAATACTGTTATTTATGGCGAATGATATTTACAGAAGAGCCTCCCACAGTTTAATATTTATATTGAATTTCTTTGATTTTATTGAACTTCCTTGCAAAAAAAAAGGCACGTTCTCCTGCTACTAATATATAATACACACATATGGGACCAGGTCTGGGGAATAACGGATATAGAAACTATTAGAATTAGAATGACAAACTGTACCTCTTATTATTGTTCACATCAGATCAAACCAAGAAGACAATGTAAATAAGCATTTGTGTGAAGGCTGGGCAATAAAACAATAGCAATAATTGTCACGATATAATTTTCAGCAACAGCAATATAGTTCAATATACATCGATGTAATGCTTATTCATTGGGCAAGTACAGTAAAGGGCTCAAATACTTAACTCATCTACCTCTGATTTGTAAAATGTTCTGCTGTTTTATGAAGAAGAGTTTAAAACCACAACCATCAAACATGAGTCTTTAAACTCAAAAGAAATAATGTGAAATTTATCGAGAGTTACCAATATTGACTAGTGTGAAAATTGTTCTCGTATGGCCCTAATTTGTGTTATCCTAAGAGCCGATCATTGATGGATCATTTTCATCACATAAGCTACATACCAAGTAATACTGTAAATATACAGTGAAACCCAATTCATAAAGGAGAAGCAGAATGACTTGACAGAAAAAGGAAGTGTTTTCAAAAATGTAGTCATAGACAAATTATCAATATATTTGGACAGTTTAGTCACAATATTTCCTGAAAACTAACATCCGAACAAAATGTATCCATAGTTACAACTGGAAAACTAAATGAGTCACAGTCCAGCTCACTGCTCTCTTAGGCCTCTATTAAAGAGAAGTGACTCCATCAGTGCATTAATTTCTTAGTAAACACCACGTGAGTCATCCGCAGCAGAGAAAAAGAGGATGTAGCGACAAGGATGTGGGGAAAGGAAACATGTCTCTTTTCACTACTACCTTCCCTTGTCTGTAGTTCCCAGAGGTCTCCACACACAGATGGTGAAATGTCCCCTGCACCATGTCTGCTGGCTTTGGGCCCTGGACCTTGCAGCGGACAAATAGATCGGAGGGTCGAACTCACACCACTCCAAAAGGATGCTGAAATGAGAGAGACAGAGAGAGAGAGGGAGAGAGAGAGAGAGCAGGAGCCGTCATGTCCTCTGTCAGAGTCCCAGCGTCGTTACGTGATATAGCTCAAGCTTTTCGTCTCATTTAAAATGATGTGTTAGGTTACCGGCACAGTGGCGGTCAGTCGTCATATGTACTGCGTTTGTGAAATAGCTCTGGCAGGGGTGCACCTCTGTCACATGATTTTAATGATCCCGTCAGTGAGCTAGTAAGCAGCCATATTTTTCTCAGGGGGTGTTTAGGCTTTAGATCTGAATCACCATGGAAACAGTCTCCTGTCGCTCAGAGACCTACCCGGGGAACCCACAAAACACCGGATCACGTTCCTCTTCATAATAACTACATATCTGTTACATTTGCTAGACTGGCTGGAATTTCTGCTTATCATCAGAAGAAAATAGGTTTCGGGTTATTCCCCTGGAGAGAGTTCACGACTCCGCTTAAGTAACATGTTACGTCAACTTTGGGAACATTTCGCCGTCTCCTCCCTGATGTTGTTCCGGTCTCCAGTTTCCTTTGAGATTTCCACAGCGTTGTACTGACACGTGAGGGGTCTGCAGCGAGGGAAATTGTTGATGACGCCAACTCAGAGGAATGTGTGAAGGGGGCGAGGGTCTGCCTCTGAGTCTGCGTCTCAGTCCGCTTCTTGGAAAGAGAAAAAACAACATACCCATGTCCTTGTCTAAGCCAGACCCAAGCTAGTGTGGCCAATACGTAATAATGATAATAATAATAATAATGTCTTCATTAACATATGTCACTTATTTTTCTTATTTATTCAACAAGTTTTTGTGCAGACAGTTGCAACAACAATCAAACCACGTTCCCCAAGATTTATAAATAACCTGTCTGCAGGAAATCCTAGTGAGCTCAGGTGGGATTATAAATACTCCTGGAGCTCCACCAGTGACATGACTGTGGGCAGCAGTAACACACACACACAAATGCCTCTTTCTCAGATGTGTTAAATATTTCGAATTCTGCCACATAGAACACAGCGAGGCCGAGTTTAGTGGCTCACCAGAAAACAGGAACGTTCCTCTAGTAAAGAGAAGAAAGGAAAGATGAACCAGGCCACAACAGACAGCTCTGAGCAGCTCCGATAAGTGCTGTTGACTTCACAGACAGGGTTGAGCTGTTGTGAGGTTTGATGAAATGTAATGATTCAGTCAGGACTTCTTTTACTGGGACCAGTCACAGAGGCTGGTAACAGTTCATAGAAAGGTTTGTCATGTTGGCCAATCAGTCAGTTTATTTCAGTAAGTAAGTATTTTTATCGGAGACTGTGGCCAGAGTCACTGATTCATGAGGGAACTACGGAGAACTCCTGCCTCAGCTTTATTTTATTTACCTTCACAAAGAAGGTTATGTTTGCATCTGGGTTTTCTTTTCTTTTTTTAGCAGGATAATGCAAAAAATACTCAACTGATTTTCATGACATTCTGTGGAGGGTTGGGGCAAGACCCAGGGAAGAACTCCTCTTTCTTGAACATTACGAGAAAGGGCAGAGAATTATTTCTCAGAGAATTATTCATGGATGTTGATTAAAGAAAATCAGTCAGTTTAGGGGAACGATATGTTTAAGTCTGTTCAATTTGGTGCAGAATCAGCAGATCCAGATAAAAATTTGGATCTAGCAAATTTGAACGTGGTTTCAGGAGGACACTGTTGGGACTTGGTGGAGCTATGCACTCAACTGAGTATCATTCAAGTGTTGTCATGTTAGGTTCTCCTGTTAGGAATCTTGATTTATCTGGATGTTCGGCCCTGAGATTAGAAAGGAATGCACTGCACCAGACTCTGCATGCCAAAGGATGTAAATAGTGTTGTGCCATGTGTGCGTCCCCTGATGGTGTTTCCTTTTTTAGATTACGTGGCCTTCTTTTAACCTCATTAGCATTGACTTTGTATTGTTTTCATAGAAACTCTTAACAAATACAAATCACTGAGAGCCTAATTAATATGTGAATTCAATCCTCAGGTTGCCCTGACATGGACACAGAGATGATTCCCAAATTTTCGTCAAAAGATGAGGAAGTGGATTACTGGAAGTCACAAGCCCTGAAATATAAGAAAAGGTAAGCGACTCAAATTAATTCTCCTGCGACGTGAAAAATATCTTTATTGAATTTCTTTGCCTGTGTGAGTTGACATGAATCATTCAACATGCACTGTACGCGGTAATTCATGAATATAGACGACATTTTCTGTTCTCAGCCTTTTCTACATGAGGAAAATGTTGTTTACTCAGCTCATTCTTGAAACTTGGGTCTTGTAACGATGTGTCGTAGTTTATTTTATGGTCTGTGCTGCAAGAAACATTAAATCAAATTTTTAGACGGTAGAAACACATTTTAACTCCTGACCATCAAGAGACTTGTTTGAAAAGTTGTTGCCACCCACTCTTACATAATACATAGGCTGATGCTAATTTGCTGAATATGTAGTTTTGCGTGTGGTAATGAAAGATGTTATTACACAATCATTTTCAAATTTTACTGACCAAATGTTTTGAAATATTCAGTTTAAAAGTTTGAACACAAAAAGACTGTATTTAGCCATATAAGGGAAATGAGCAGACTTTTTTTTTTTAAAGGTCTGCGCCCACAAACAGCTGTGGCTTACGCAGGAGGAAATGACTACATCTTTGATTTCTTAAACAGAGACCACAGCATATGCTGGGGAATAGGCAGCAGGGGCGCTTACGAGTGCTGTGTAAGATCTTTGTCGAACTCGGTCCGTCTGTATTTTCTATATGTGGAATTTGGGGGCCCATCGTTCCTTGGAGGAAGCATAAAACTGTGCAGAGGGGTTTAAATCCTGGAAACTCCTGCTGTGGGTACAGGGTATAGGGATGAAACATCAGCGCAATGGAAAAATCACTTTTACAGCAAACCATCACATTGCCAGCATGCTGAATTCATTAGTTACCTTCTAAGAAGTTCGCTCCTTGAAGTAATTTCATGATTTACGCTGCTCTGTGTCACACATGTTGTTCTGATCTGCTGGTAAACCAGTGCGAGGGCGGACAACTCTATGTGTGGTTAAACTGGGAAGTTATAGAGCCCAGCGTGCTGATGAAGCAGCCTCTGTGGCAATGGTATGTGTGGGCCGGCACAACAACTGATTCATGGATTCCACTGCGGTGTAGAGCCACTGAGAGGCCATTATACCAGCGGAGGTCAGCTGATCTGGGAGCAGTGAGAACCACGTTTTCACACCACAGGCGGACAAATCAGGGTCGGTTTAGATTATTTAAATACTGAGATAATATCACTATACATAATATATAAGACAATAACTCCTCTTCATTTCCCCTCCGTCTCTGCATGCACATATTTACTTAAAAAGATAGAAACCAGGTAATAAATTGTGTATTATTCCCAAAAGGTTTCTGAATTGTCAGCGCAGACACACATCCTGTTTCCTTGCCCCCCTCATTCTCTCTTTACCCCTGACCTTTAACCCCCCCCCTTCCCCAGACACATGACAGCAGGCCTGTTTATCTGTGTTACTTCCCGACCACCTTCTGTCACAGTTCAGCTGTCTCGTCAGAGCTGTATATTTAGAACGCCTAACTCGACAATGCTGAGCCGACGCCGCACTATTTCCTGTTTGGCAGATGCAGAATTGCAGGTTAAAAACCTACAAATATCTCCCTGGCTTTTTCGTGCAGGTTTATTTCTGGCCAGTGGAGGTAAACCTACCAGAACATGCCTGGCTCATCTTACAGGACAAAAGGCAGCCTCTCTCTTCTAGAGCCCATTCAGCCAGTCAGCTCTACACAATTGAATGGCGGACGATGAACAGGGTAGCTGGTAACTGACAGTAATTGTTTGTGTGTGTGTGTGTGTACCATCCAGCTGCCATGATGCACAGGAAGAGCTGCAGGAGTTCCAGGAGGGGAGCCGAGAACTGGAGGCTGAGTTGGAGGCGCAGCTCAGCCAGGCCGAACACCGCCTTCGAGACCTGCAGACTGAGAATGAGAGACTGAAGAACGAGGTGGCCAACCTCAAGGTAACTGCGCCAGGGGACCTGCTGCGAGGCTTTGCTTTGGATTGGTTTGCTTGTACGGTCTGTGGGTCAGGACACTGATAAAGGAATTAGTTACTTCGGAGGTCATCTGCTCTGCTGGAGCCAAAGGTCCCAACGTCTGATTCGTGTAGTAGCTGTTAATAGGGAATGCTGTTACATAATCCTCCCGCACTTCTTAATTGGATGTCAGGATAAGGAGGAAGAAAATAGAAAACTCCCAAGGACAAGTTTTCTCAGAGCAGACTTCACCACCTGCCAGAATTTTCACAATGCTCCTCAATTCATTGTTGTCGTTACTGTAGCTATTGTGATTAGCTCACAGAAGCTAATGCAAAAGACGAACAGTGTAAATGAGCCAGAGAGACAGTGAATCATGGTTTCCAGGCATGCAGCCCTGCCACTGACAGCACTGTGAAGTACCCCAGAGCAAAGGAGCCAATGAGCCACTGGGCCTGTCCAGGGAACAAAGACACCCTTTGACAGTCAAATAATGTGGAAGAACATCTTTACTAGCCGTTTCATGACCCTTCTAATTCACCAGGTTTCCCCTTTAATGACTGTTGTACTATCAACCGTCTCCAACTTGGTCAAAATACTGCAGCTCTTACAAAAACTCGAACGTATGAACACATTACCCCCATTCTCGCTTCATAAAATTGTATTGCTAGTTTTTTTAATCTCTTAGCGGCATTGCCCCGTTATATCACAGACCTTCTAATCCCGTACATACCTGTTCCTGATCTCAAATCTGCAGATCAACTGTTGCTTTTGGTTCCCAGGGTAAAGCGTGAAACTGAGACTCCACGACTACAGAATAACCTTCCACTGGGAATCAGACAAGCCACCTTGTTGCCTCTTTTAAATCTCGTTAAGACTCATTTTTATAATATGGCTTTTAACTAGATTTGTTATCTGTGTATGTAATCTTTCTGTTTCTATGTTAGTGAAGCACTTTGTAAACTTGTTTTTGAAAAGTGATATATAAATAGAGTGTTATTATTATTGTACAATGCTTAAAATAGCAAATGGTTCTTACATGCTGCGTACCTCAGCAAGAAAGAAATTAAAACAATGGTTCCCCCGTAAACAACAGGTCTCTTTTGATTTTCTTGTTTCTCACACACACACTCACTCCCTCTTCTCCACTGTTTCCATCTCTATCAGGAGAAGCTGGAGCAGCATTACGCCCAGAGCTACAAACAGATATCTATGCTGGAGGATGATCTGGGCCAGACGCGCAGCATCAAGGAGCAGCTCCACAAATACGTCCGTGAGCTCGAGCAGGCGAACGACGACCTGGAGAGAGCCAAAAGGTCAGAGGGGAACTGTATGATTAGGTCAATGTATATGATGTAGTAGCACACTGAAATTAAGGGCTCAACATTTTGTCTTCTGCCAATTTAATACAAGACAAAACCTTGTTGTTGATATTAAGGTTTGTTTGATTTGTATATATTTGGAGCCACAGTATTAAAACATAAACGCCATTAACAGTTGTTCCTCTCATTTGTACGTGCAGGGCCACAATAGTGTCTCTTGAGGACTTCGAGGGCCGTTTAAACCAGGCTATCGAGAGAAACGCCTTCCTGGAGAGCGAGCTGGATGAGAAGGAGTCGCTTCTAGAGTCTGTGCAGCGGCTGAAAGATGAAGCACGAGGTAAAGACAACGCAAACAAGAAACCACCCTGCCCCCTTTTTTCGCAGGCAGTATGTCGCCTGTGCAAGGATTAGCAGGAGTAGCATTTCACCAGTGTGACTCTTGTCTCCTGCAGACCTGAGACAGGAGCTGGCAGTGCGGGAGCGGACGACAGATAGGATGTCGGCACCCAGCTCACCCACCTTAGACATCGACAAGATGGATTCTGCAGTGCAGGCCTCTTTGTCCCTCCCAGCCACACCTGTAGGAAAGAGCATAGAGCACCCATTCATCAGCCCGAAAGGTGAGGACTAATCTCACGCTTATATTTCAACGCAGTAGATGGAAATTGAACTGCTGAGTGTACTGATATCGGCTTGTTATTACTTCCTCCAGCTTTGACTAATGGCTGTGGCAGCTCCTCCCTCACTCCTTCCGCAAGACTTTCAGCTCTTAACATCGTTGGTGATCTCCTGAGAAAAGTCGGGGTAGGTCTTAATCCTTTTTTTTTTTCATTATTTTGTTTTGGTTGCTTAGAAACGCTGTCTCATCAGCCACAGAACAAACAGAAATATATTTATATTGAGATCTCTGTTTCCTATTCTGTCTCTAGGCCTTGGAGTCCAAGCTCGCGGCCTGTAGGAACTTTGCCAAAGATCAGGCCGCAAGGAAAAATTACACCTCGGACAACAGCACACTCATCAACAGCAACGCCACCAAATTCTCTCACTCTCTACATACCTCTTACTACGATAAAACGTGAGTCCTTGGCTACACAAAAGCTCACAACACAAAGTGGATGTGCAGCAAAAATAGCCGGTGTATTACACCTGGTGTCGTGTGTATTTGTTGCCGTCTGCTAATGTTATGCATGTACTTGGCAACTGCAGGACTGTTAATGGATTGGACCCAAGCTCCTTGACCTCCATGGCGCCATCCAGGGCCGTGTCTCCACCAGGCCTGCTGCCTCTGAGTGTGTGAGCTGTCCCCGCGCCACACACACCTCCACTGAAACTCTTATCCACCCATCACAGTGTGGGAACAGAGAGGACACTTGAAAGACCATTACATTGTGTGTGCACGTGCGTGTGTATGTGAGAGTGACAGCGATGTGTGCGTTTTTTGCCTGTTTTGGGATTGTGCATTTTTGAACCTGATGTGTGGAAGAGAGGCTTGACTATACAATGAACCTGCCTCCGGTTTGCAGCTGTAAATGCATCTGTGAGTAGGTGCACAGTGTTTTGTGCTCACGTTCCTACCACTTGCATGTGCCTAAAGCTGCACTGTACTGTGCTTGTATGAATGTCATTGCAATGTGTCGCTCTCTAGATGTCCACTCTGAAGTGGTTATGTCTCTGGTTCCACTGTTCATTTGAAAAATTCTCCCCCGACAAAGGGTCTTCAACAGACTTCAGCTTCCTCGAAATCTTCTTTCTTTTTCTTTCCTGTATTTTTCACTTAAATTGCACAGTTGAACTCGTTTTAATTTAGAATGTATTATATTTAAAAAGGGATGTGTTAATATAATTTATCTCACAGTATGCTTTAAAATGCAACATTTTCCATTTGCAATTTTCCTGCATGTGTGCATATTTAAAGTGGGGTTTGGAGAGGCGTGGTCGGGGCCCTGTATTAACGACTGAAGTGAATGTTGATCGTTCAAAGCCATGCAGCTGCAGCGCCGTCTTTCCTCCTGTTACCGGCTACTTGCTGTAATTGATTTGGAAGTAGTCTCCACGCTGGTTCTGTCCTCTGGGTTAAAGCCGCACTTAAACAAACTGCTCCTTTTTGCCGCAGTTCGAGTGTTTCCTCCGTGGACATGCGTTGGCAATTTGAGGAAACAGTTTTGCCTTTTTTTTTTTTTCTTCTTTTTTTTATGTTTGATGTATAGATTTTTGAAGTGTTGTGACAGGCTCATTAACCACGTTCTGATGTAATGGCACGGTGCACTCACAACATGAGTGGGTGAATTTAACTTTATAAAACTCAAACACGAATTCTTTAAAACAAATCGAGAATCCTCTTCGAGACTGTCCGGTAACTTTGGCTGGTTTATGTTGGTAACGTTTAGCCGCTGGGGTTAAATATTAGACGTTCATTTTCCAACCCATTACTTTGTTGACGCATTTCTTTCTCTCAGACCTTTGTGTCACCATTTTGACATCTTGTTTCATATTTGAAGGCTTCAGCTTTGAGGTGTCACTATGAGCCTGTTACTAAAGTGTGTTCTACCATCAGTGTACAGAGCTTGCAGGGATGGTAATTTTGCCGAGCTCCACATTGTACATACGGACATTTGGCATTAAGGTCCTATTTATTTCAGATTCTGTATGGCATGTGTTCATATAACGAGTTTTACTATTGAACAGTGGTTAAGGTCACTGTGTTATGATATCATATTGTTTGTCAAAATTGTTTAAGTAAATAAAGACTGAGATGATAAATAAACTGTGGACTTGTGTCATATTCTCGAAGTAAAGATGATGAAATTCTAAGCACAAGATCCAATTACTGGACATTTCCTGGAGAATTTAGGGCCAAATTTGGAGCCGCGATCAAGTATGACTCAGATCATTAATAATGAACTATCGAGATTTCAAGTTTTAATTTTTTTAAAACATAAAACTTAATAATATTGTGAAAACCAAGAAACAAATCAGTGTTATAGGTCCATTTCAGTTCTTGGTACAAAATGCATGACTCAGCAGGTTCCTGCAATGTCCATCAGTCCGCAAATTAAAGGCCCAGGTTCTTCTCCATATCCTGCTTTAATATGTTCTTCTTGATCTAAAAAAACAACAAGGAAGAAGTCATCTTAGTTTAATCTTGTTAAATCAAAAATCATCTCACTCATATTGATAGTTTAGACGTTTTACTATTGGAGCAGATGTTACCTTTCCAGAGACAGTCAGGGGATAGCTGTCTACAAAGATCACATAATGTGGGATTTTGAAGTGAGAAATCTATAAAAACAGAAAACACACATCAGACCACATAGTGTACAACTGTGTTCAGACACATGTTGAGTTATATGTATCACCTGTCCTTTGCAGAACGCTCTAATCTCCTCTGTGCTGCAGGTCTGACCTTCCTTCAGCCTGATGCAGGCGCACACCTGCTCCCCCAGCCTCTCATCTTTCACTCCAACCACCTCAGAAACAGAGAACACAACGATGAATGTGACTTCTCCGTGGATTAAATGTCAACTGTTTACAGATACTTTGCTGCCCTCCACTGGTCGTGACTCTCACCTGCACTTCCTGCACTTGTGGATGTGTATAGAGTAGCTGTTCTATCTCAGCAGGGTAGATGTTCTCCCCTCCACGGATGATTAGGTCCTTAATACGTCCCTCAATTCGGCAGTACCCAAGACTAGTCAGGCTAGCTGTGTCACTGCGGGGGGAGAAAATAACATACAAGTGTGCTAATAACTTTTCATGTATCTATACATAAATGCATGTTCTTCTGTTGAGTTGAATAAAGTCGTCTGTCAACATTTATCTCACCCGGTCCTGTACCAGCGATCTTGGGAGATAGCCTCTCTGTTTTTCTCAGGGTCGTCCCAGTACCCCTGCATGACACAGCTGCCTCGGATCAGCAGCTCTCCCGGCGCCCCCAGAGGGACAATCTCCCCTGTAGTGGGATCCAGCACTTTTGCCTGTGGTTACACTTTTACTGTTAGTAGCTTATATCACGGCTGAACCTTGCAGAGAGGAGCAGAGAGGGCATACCTCAGTGTGGTTCATGATACATCCAACAGTATTCATCTTGAGCTCGTCGCTGTCTCCTGGATATCCCAGAAACGTGATGGGGCTGTTCTCAGTAGTTCCATAACCTATCTGTCAAAACATGATGGATACAAGTTCTTTCATGGCGGAGGGATAACTGTAAGTCGAAAATGGACAGGACAGGTGGACGCTCACCGTTATCTCGTTCATGTTCATGTCTGCTTTCAGTCTTCTCACAACCTCAGGGGGGCACGGAGAACCCGCCATTAAACCTGACGCACGAAAAAACGGACAAGGATGCCTCAAACGATGGTTCAACATGGAACCCAATTCATTATGCTATAGTTTTAACCATCGCATTTCTCACCAGCTTCAACCGATGACAAATCATACTCGTGCAAATTTGGTTGGCCGAGCAAGTCGATGAACATTGTGGGAGTGCCGTAGACGAAATTGCACCTTGAGTAACAATAAACAGGCGCAGTCAGTGAAACGTGGACGGTGGTTATGAATTTGAAACTCTTCCGGATGATTAACTTTATGTCGTACCTTTCGCTCTGAATGGCCTTTAGATTGGCCTGGGCGCTGTAGGCAGAAGCAGGGAAGACGAGCGTGACGCCGTGCACTGCCATAGTCATGCCTCCGAGCACCGAGCCGAAGCAGTGGTACAAGGGCACAGGTAAGCACACTCGCACCTGAGGCTTATGCAAACACGCAACACAAAGATTACTCACATTTCACTGTTTGTGTGTCCCCTTTAAAACAAGAGGCAAATGTGGACTTACTCTTGACGCGTAACCCAATCGCAGACCCGCGAAGTAGGCATTGTTTACAATATTGTGATGGGAGAGAGAAGCTCCTTTCGGACTTCCAGTGGTGCCCTAAAACAAAAAAAACATGCCTCAGTCTGAATCATCGTTAAATCACCTTAATACCAATCAATTATCATCTGAATGCTACAGCCGATCGGAGTATTGTTCCTCGGCACGTGCAACATTTTCTGGACACAATTAAAACCCCAACAAGGAACTTTTCATTTTAGTTGAGTTTCCAGTAGTGTTTCCATTGTCTCCTGTCATAAAACCCCTCGTTTTTTCTGGAAGGGGTGGAAAAAAAGACAGGTGGCTGTTTGCAGGATGCATAGCGATGAGGTTATGTATCTTTTAGTTGCTGTATGATTGATAACTTTAATATGACATAATTTTATTTTGTACCATTCATACACTAACCCTAACCCTGTATAGATTGTTTCATCTGAACGCCCATGGTCACTAAGACATTGAGATATAGTTTATAGAAAAAGCATATTTTCTCCCTTATTGTCTCATTTGCTTTTGTAGGCAGCAAAGAGAGGCATTAACATTAAAATAAGACAATATCATAGCCAGTTAAAGTTAAAACCATCGTTTAGTGGTTAATTCCAGCATGACAGTTTATCCTGTCACATAGCAGAAGTTCACAGATCAACAACGGCCACGGTCATCAGATCTGAATCCAGCAGAACACTTTTACAATGTGATAAAAATAAATGTGAAGCGAATGACACTGCAGAAAATATGCAATGTGATCATGTCAACACGAACGGGAATCTCACAGGAATGCTTCCAGCGTCGTGTGGAATCAAAGCCCATCAAAGAGCTCAAGCGGAGATGCTTACTGAAGTGAACTGGATGTTGATGGGGTCATCGAAGGACAGCTTGCTCTGCAGCTCCGTCAGCTCTCTGTGGTGCCGACTCTCTCCCGCTTGAATCACATCGTCTACGTGGAGCATCCCCGGCTGTCGGCTGTCGGTCACAATCACCATTCGCAAGTCTGGCAACCTGGGAGAGCCAAGACAGGATCTTTATATTACATCCACAAAAACTTCAACTGTACACCGAGTCCATTGTGAAGAATTTATTGAATCCTTTTAGCTCTGCCGAGGAGGTTATGTTTTCGAATGCGTTTGTTTGTTAGTCAGCAGGATTACACAAACACTACTGGAGGGATCATCACGAAACTTAGTGGAAGGTTGTGTTATACATTTTGGTGCGGAAACCAGATGTTTTTCAACCCTTTCTTTAACATTGGGAGATAGGGTGTTTTTCTAAATTTCCGTGAACTTTCGCAGCTTGATGGAAAGAAAATGTGATCTTGTGATTATAAATGTGGTTCCATAAGTTGGGTCAGAGTGTGCGTCTTGAGAAGATCTTGAAAAATCTGTCATACCTGGAGCTTTTGATTGTACCGGCTGATGTCAGGTCAGTCTCTGGGCAGATCTCCCTCAGCATCTCACAGAACATCTGGGTTTTAAAGTGAGTAGGGCAGACCACCGCCTTACACTGGACCTGGACGCAACATATTCATTCTGTTCTCAAAGGAATTTGTTCACATGAAAGTAGAACATTTACCAACGTTTGCATTGTAGTGTGGTTGAGTAATATATTAAGTAGGCTATGTGGTTGTGTAATTCAGCTCATGCACTGTGACCGGACAAGCTTTACCTTCTTTAGAGTAAACTCCACTTCCTTCACCTGATAGGCTGGGTTCAGTGACACCTGCAAGGACAACAGTTTAAAGTCAGCTCCTCAGCACACAGTTCTCAAAGGCCTTCACATAACACACATACAATATTACATCCTGTTGTGTTTATAGGTTCATACTGGGAAACCTATTTAGTGACTTCAGTGTCCTGCTCACTCTGCAGATGAAAAGACAAAACTGACCAGTATGATTCCAGCCTTGGCCGAAGCGAACTGGAAAAGGATCCATTCATATGTGTTGGGTCCCCAAACTCCCAGTCGGTCGCCTCGCTTCAGGCCCAGAGCGAGGAGGCCTGCAGCCGCCTTGTCAACCTGCACCAACGAAAGTAAATAAGAAATCTGAATCAGTAACAGAATCTGAGCTACGACGTGCATGTAATTAATATGTTACTAAGCCTGATGATTTTTTTTTCTTCCAAAAAAGAACCAACATTTGCATCATGAAACTAAATTTGCTTGATTCAAAGATGTTGATTAACCAGATTAATATTTTTGAGGAAGGAGGTACATTCTGAATCTCAGGACTACTACTAGTTATGTTTAAATGTCGATGGGTATGTTGGCTCCTGAAAGCCAAAGTTGAAGGCTCGAGACGCACATCCTGCTGAAGCTCTGCAAAGGTTTTCCGGACGCCGTCCTGCAGCAAAACCACAGCTTCACGGTCAGGCCAGCGTTCCACCGTGGCGTCCAGGCTCTGGCTCACAGTCTGGGAGAGCAGAGAGATGGAGGAGGCGCCATGGACATAGCTGCTGGTCACAGAGGGTTTGAGAGGAGGACTGTCCACATGGAGCGATCTGGCACTGCAGGGGGGGGACACAGGAGTCAAATACTAAGCATGGGCAGTGATTGGGAATTAACAATTAACTGCATCTTTTTGGAAAGAATACCCACTGATTATCTGTCCTCTAGATTCTAATGAGAGGAAGACCTGTTATACAGGTGAACAGCCTTACACACAACACTGTCCAAAACTTTTGTGCATCTCATTTAATCTATATTTAGTATCTGCATTTATAGAACAACACAAAGTTAGTAAATATTCCCATCTTGAAGCGATGAGCTGTCCTGTCTGGAAAAAAACATTTTCCCATGTTGATATCACACTTGAAATCACTGAATAGCCTGATGTCCCACGTTTTCCAACTGCACATAAACGCAGCATTCATTTCCACATATTTGTGCAGCTGGACGTCGTGAAAAAAAGTCTCAAGAATCAAAAATATGGATCTGATCCGTGCGCACACACTCAACAATATGCACACACATACAAAAGCATGCGAATATTGACTGTATGGCTGCACCGGAAACTTTTTATCTGTGAGGTGGAAATTAAACAATTGTACATAAAGTCATACTGGCCGATAAAGTTGTTTTAAATGTGTTTAAATGACTTGTGTGTGGATGTGAACGCGCCCTTTTACGCACGACTCGTTGCGCAAATGTGCAGATTATGTAACACAAACAAACTGATCTCAAACAAACTTGATATTTAGCATCAATAAAACGTGTCACAGAACCAAATATTTTCGGTAAATGTGTCGGTGACTCAATCTGAACACCGAAGAGAATGAAACTTACCATCGGAGCAAGGTCGTGCTGCAGGATTTCAGTGTCCGGCTGCGTTTGAGTGCATCCACGGTTCTGAGTGTGTGAGCAGACCTCAGCACCGAGGAAGAGATCAATGCTGACATCGCTTCTATGACCCAGATAATCTGTGTCAGCGGGATCTAGATCCTCTCAGATCTATGAGCACATCTGAGGAGAAGACACCAGGCCTCGAAAATGAGCTGCTTCTACCCGCCTATCTGGTTTAACGTGTTCAACTTAAACTTTAACCTTCCCTGAGCCTCCCTGGTCAATGACTGATGACGTTTTACTACACTTTAAGTAAAGGCCCCACAGCTGTTTTCCCCTGTGTTGTGGAAACACACACGTTTGCTGCATAAACTTTCCATACATGTGGCTACACCTAAAATCTAAACTTTTAAGTTTTACTCAACTTTTTCGTCATGTCTTAACAGGTAGAAAAATGCAAAAAATCTGAAAATCAATTATTTATTAGACATGCAAAACTTCAGATCTACACTGGATTCAAACTCAGATTACTTCAAACTCTGTGACCATGAGTTTCCATGCAGTGCTGTGGGATGTTTGGTTATGACTGTATCAATAATGACATATGATCGTTTTGTTAGTGTCTCAGCCACACTTACAACCCCTGAAGCTTTTCTGTTTGTTAAGGTTGTTGTTTATTTAAGGTTTTATAATACAGCCACCACCCTTTTAACTTGGTCCGGTATCAGAGGAAAGAGAAGAATCAATAGGAGGGGGAATTAAATACAAATCAAATGTTTTGCAATACAAATTCATTAAAACTACAAACACCACAAATCAGGAAACTCAAGGGTTGAACTTCTGAAAAGTACAGGCTCCTTCCCCAACCCGCTAAAACACATAACAAGGTAAGCGGGTTCAAATGTTGCACATCCAACGGGTCGAACACTACACTGCAAGCACAGCAAATAATTGCACTGCACATAATACAATTTACTGCACAGCAATCAATATGTACCATAAAGTGTAAGCAGGTCAGAACCAAATGCTACCAATGGGGGGAGGCAGAGGGCCACCCTGACAACCTATTTAAGATTCATCACAGACAAATACAAAAAACTTTGACAAAACATCACACACTAAACGTCAAAGTGTTTTATTTTTTTGTTGCTTATCTCGCCCTGGCCCAGCAACAAGACACCAAAAGAATCTCCTTCTCTGCTGCCATAACCAAAACAGTGAAAATAGCATAATTCCCTTTTACTTTGAAATTCTACATCAGAACTTCCTGATATTGTCAGAGTGAGACTCTGAGGTGCTGAAGTGTGATTGTGAAGTGAAATCAGTCCGTGGAAACAGCTCGTTTCTCAATGACAGTCAGTTATTTTGTTGCTTGAATTCAAGTTTATCCTCATTGGACAGTTTGACTAATTATTCACACAGTGGTAATGAGAAATTAATTTTGTAAGTCTCAATTTTGTTTGAAATAGTTTGGCCCAATTTTTCATCATTCATTTTGTTTACTATTTATCATAACTTCATTCACTTCAATTCATTTTGTGTATTTGATCTTGTATGTGAGGAAAAAACACTGGGTCTTGAAAAGAGATGAGCTGGTTCTACCGGCCTGTCTGGTTGTTGCTGTTTACCTTGTAATGTTTAACGTCCACTGATCCTCGCTGGCCAAGGACCAACAACAGTTAACTACGTTAAGTAAAAGCCCCACATCTTTATTTTTCTGTCCAGTGGAAAGAAATCATTTTTGCTTGAAGGACAACTTGCTCTAGATCCATCAGCTCTCTCTCGTCTATGTGGAACATCCTCGACTGTCTGGTGTCAGTCACAATCACCGTGAGCGAGTCTGGCAGAAACAAGACAGGATCTTATATCACTTCCAGAAAAACTTCACTTATACAATGTTTTTCCAATTTTGAAGAAGGTATGGCAGAAATCAGTCATACATGGAGCTTTTGATCATGTAGGCTGGTGTCGGGCCAATTGTATAATTGATGATTCCAGCCTTGGCTGAAGCGAACTGGAAAATTCAGTATAATATAAATATGTGTTGGGTCCCTAAACTCCTAGTTGGTTGCTCCAGAGCAAGGTGACCTGCAGCCAGCTTGTCAACCTGACGGTCAAAAGATCAAACTAGTATGTAATCATCTCACAAAATTTACTGAGTACAATGATTAACTCCCATTGTTTGTCAAAGAGTGATAGACATTGAAATAGAAGAGCTATGGTGTCATTTGTGTGTAAATGTTGATGGATATGATGGCTCTTAATAGCTGAAGGCTCAAAATGTGCCACGCACATCCTGCTGAAACTGTGCAAAAGATGTTATTATTAAATAGCTTTTGTTAAATTGCATGTCATAAAAATTTGACCACTGAATTGTGAAATATTTTCGAAATTATTATCAAATCTTAGTTTTTAAAGTCAGATATTTGAAAAAACAGTAGAATAAAATCTTTTTTCTTCTTCTTTTTTTAAAAACTGATTTTCAATACGTACATATTGTTGTGTCCGGCTCGCAAGCCACCACAAAGAAAGGAGACACAACTTAAACGTATTGAATCATTGTGTATTCAGGTAAATATTAGGTGTAAGTGGCAGAAAACTGTAACCATGGTCAATAATGTAGAATCATGATCAAAGATAAAGAACCACTGTCAAAATCGAAATTTTCTTTAATAATTACATAAACATATAAACAGTACAAGTGTAAGAAGGTTGGCGGTTCGATCCCAGTCTTCCCCATCTGCATGCCGCAGTGTCCTTGGGCAAGATACCGAACCCCGAATTGCCCCTCATAGAAAAAGTGCTGCCCATAGACGCATCGTATGAATGTGTGTGAATGAGTAAATGGAAAAAAACTGCACTGTAAAACACTTTGAGCGGTCAAACATGAATGACTCTCCATTGCCAGACTTCTTTCTTTCTCAGCAGGTTCCTTCAATGTCCATCACTCCACAAATTAAAGGCCCAGTTTCTTCTCCATATCTTGCTTTAATATGTTCTTCTTGATCTAGAAAAAACACAAAGTAGCAGCCATCTCAGTTTAGTTTTAATTAATCGATCGTATTGATGGTTTAGGTTACAGACTGTATATAAAGGTGGACGACGAGCCTACAAATCCTCCTACTGTCTATAGTGATGAAACCAAAATATCCCAGATATGATCGCTGCCATCTTGTGCTGAGGATATCTTTCATAGTCTGTTGAGTAGCAAGGACCAACTGATACCCGCAATCGTCAGTCTCAGCTGTCAATCACATGCCAGTTTTATAGCTTCAACTAAGTGTGATAAGAACTACTTAAAATGACAAAAAACAACTTTGAGACAAAATAGTTTGTTGACGTTTTGATTTGTTCCATGTCCTTTCCATTAACATGGAATGGTCGGGGTTTATGGTCTATACCGCAGCCAGCCACTATGGGGCACTGAAGACGCTTTGGCTTCACTTTTGAGGAGCGGTCATGTCGTCCATCTTTATATCCAGTCCACGGTTTAAACATGTTACTTAGTAGAGCAGAAGTTACCTTTCCAGAGACAGTCAGGGGGTAGCTGTCTACAAAGATCACATAATGTGGGATTTTGAAGTGAGAAATCTAGAAAGAACAGAAAACACACATCAGACCACATAGTGTTCAACTGTGTTCAGACACATGTTGAGTTATATGTATCACCTGTCCTTTGCAGAACGCTCTAATCTCCTCTGTGCTGCAGGTCTGACCTTCCTTCAGCCTGATGCAGGCGCACACCTGCTCCCCCAGCCTCTCATCTTTCACTCCAACCACCTCAGAAACACAGAAACAGACGATGAATGTGACTTCTCCGTGGATTAAATGTCAACTGTTTACAGATACTTTGCTGCCCTCCACTGGTCGTGACTCTCACCTGCACTTCCTGCACTTGCGGATGTGTATAGAGTAGCTGTTCTATCTCAGCAGGGTAGATGTTCTCCCCTCCACGGATGATCATGTCCTTAATACGTCCCTCAATTCGGCAGTACCCAAGACTAGTCAGGCTAGCTGTGTCACTGCGGGGGGAGAAAATAACATACAAGTGTGCTAATAACTTTTCATGTATCTATACATAGATGCATGTTCTTCTGTTGAGTTAAGTAAAGTCGTCAGTCAACATTCATCTCACCCGGTCCTGTACCAGCGATCTTGGGAGATAGCCTCTCTGGTTTTTTCAGGGTTGTCCCAGTAGCCCTGCATGACACAGCTGCCTCGGATCATTATCTCTCCTGATGCCCCCAGAGGGACAATCTCCCCTGTAGTGGGGTCCACCACTTTTGCCTGTATAGTTACAGTCCCATTGTAAGTCATCATGGAGATGTGTTGATAAAGGTTGCAGAAAAAGAGAGGGGGCTTACCTCAGTGTGGTGCATGATACAGCCGGATGTACTTTCCTGCAGCTCGTCGCTGTCTTGTGGAAAACACAGAAATGTGACGGGGCTGTTCTCAGTGGTTCCGTAGCCCAACTGACAAAACACGACAGATGCATGTTTTTTAACGATGGACAAGTAGAAGTTTGCTTTATTTGATAAGATATTCGGATGCTCACAATCATTTTTTTCATGTTCATGTCTTTTTTCAGTTTTCTCACAATCTCCGGGGGGCACGGAGAACCTCCCAAGAACCCTGGAGCACAACAGACGGACAAGGATGCCTCAAATGATGGCTGAACATCGCACCAAATTCAACATGACGTAGTTTTAACCTTGAAACTTCTCACCAGCTTCAAGCGATGACAAATCATACTTGTGCAAATCTGGTAGGCTGAGCAAGTCGATGAACATTGTGGGAGTGCCATAGATGAAATTGCACCTTGAGAAACAATAAACAGGTGCAGGCAGTGAATGTGCATGTTATACATTTAGATTTAACTGTGGTGATGAACTTTATGTCGTACCTTTCACTCTGAATGGCCTCTAAATTGGCCTGGGCGTTGTAGGCCGACCCGGGGAAGACAAGCGTGACGCCGTGCACTGCCATATTCATCCCTCCGATCACAGAGCCGAAGCAGTGGTACAAGGGCACAGGCACACAAATTCGCACCCGAGGCTGATTAATGAACGGAAAACATGATGACTCACATTTCACTGATTTCACGCATTTTCAAACGAGATACAAATATGGACTTACTCTTGATGCGTAGCCCATTCGCAGACCCATGAAGTAGGCATTGTTTACAATATTGTGATGGGAAAGAACAGCTGCCTTTGGACTCCCGGTAGTGCCCTAAAACAAAAACATGACTCAATTTCAATCGTGGTTATCAGAAACTCTCAACTATGCACTGACCTCTAGTGGCTTTATTGATTAACAACAATGCCAATGTAAAAGGAGCATTGAAATAAGTGGACAGTGACGTTTAAAATGGATGCATCTCTTTTCGTTTGTAAAAACTGCGTAAATGAACTTTTACTTGTGGTTAGTGTTATGATAATGAATTTGAAAAGTTGTTGAAAATGTTGTATAATCCCCAGGCAGTCGCTGTGTTGTTGTTTTTTCTGGATCCTGTTGTCATACTCCTGAAAGTCGTCTCCACTCGCATTGTCACTTTCTCTCTTTCAATCTCCTTTATTTTGACTGAAGCTTTCATACTAATCATCTAAATGAGTGCGCTCGTTGACATGTGCATCCCTTTTAGGCCACAATTTACTAATGGCTACTCCCAGTGTGATAATTTATCATGTTACCAAGCAAAAGTTGGGTCAAAATGGTTTCATGAACATGACAATAAGTCCAGTGAATTTCAGTGGCCACATTCATCAGAACTGAATCCAGTCGAACACCTTTAAGATGTGTGGCATGAATGTGAAGCTGCAGAAAAATGTCTCATGTGATCTTGTCAACATGAAACCAGAATCTCAAAGGAATCTTTCTAGCGTCATGTGGAATCAAAGCCTCGAAGAGCTAAAGATGAGATGCTTCCCAGAATGTTTCTAACAAAGTGCTGGGTCGGTGAAAGTTGCATCATAATGTCAGCCCAGGTAATGTATTGCATGTGGTGCATGAATGCAGGTTACTGATGTGAACTGGATGTTGATGGGGTCATCGAAGGACAGCTTGCTCTGCAGCTCCGTCAGCTCTCTGTGGTGCCGACTCTCTCCCGCTTGAATCACATCGTCTACGTGGAGCATCCCCGGCTGTCGGCTGTCGGTCAAAATCACCATTCGCAAGTCTGGCAACCTGGGAGAGCCAAGACAGCATCTTTATATTACATCCAGAAAAACATCAATAATACATTAAGGCAGAAACGTGTCATACCTGGAGCTTTTGATCATGTCCGCTGATGTCGGGCCAATCTCTGGGCAGATCTCCCTCAGCATCTCGCAGAACTTCTGGTTTTTAAAGTGAGTAGGGCAGACCACCGCCTTACACTGGACCTGGACGCAACACATTCATTCTGTTACTTTTATAACCTTCCTCTATCGTCTTTGAATGAAACTTGTCAATTGTCAGTTGTCAGATGTCAGATGTGTCACAAGCTTTACCTTCTTTAGAGTAAACTCCACTTCCTTCACCTGATAGGCTGGGTTCATTGACACCTGCAAGGACAACAACACAGGGCAGGGGCTCAGATGTCCTCTCACCGAGTGAATGACAATGACTATAACCACACAGCTATACACTGCTGTAAAAGTACATATAAAGGCTCCCTATCTGACCAGTATGATTCCAGCCTTGGCTGACGCGAACTGGAAAAGGATCCATTCATATGTGTTGGGTCCCCAAACTCCCAGTCGGTCGCCTCGCTTCAGGCCCAGAGCGAGGAGGCCTGCAGCCGCCTTGTCAACCTGTAGGTCAAAAAGTCAAACTAGTATCATCTCATAAACTGAGTGCAATGATTAACTCTCACCGTTTGTCAAAGAGTGATGATCATTGGAATAGAAGACGTATGGTGTCATTGTTAGTTTTATTGTGTTTCAAGGCAAAAAATGTGAGACGCACATCCTGCTGGAGCTCTGCAAAGGTTTTCCGGATGCCGTCCTGAAGGAAAACCACGGCTTCACGGTCAGGCCAGCGCTGAACCGTGGCGTCCAGGCTCTGGCTCACAGTGTGGGAGAGCAGAGAGACGGAGGAGGTGCCATGGACGTAGCTGCTGGTCAGAGAGGGAGTGCGAGGAGGACTGTCCACGTGGAGCGACCTGGCACTGAGAGCAACATTCGTTAAAAACAGAGCACGGGCATTGATTAGAGCTTTACAAAGTTTTTTAAGAGAATGCCCACTGGTAACTTGTCCTCTACATGACAGTGCTCACAGACTCTAGTGGGAGCTGGAGATCATGAAAAAACTTCACATGGAAATGGAGGTGATGCAATTAGACAATCACACATCGTAAAATAAAGAATCTCACAAATATCTATTTAATATACTTTTATAGGAATATGTGTCTGCACTTGAAAGTAAAAATGGTTACACGTGGAGTGAGAATTAAAAACATGTATGTTAAATAATATGTATTCAGGTTGTGCACAAATTGTACACATTTGTGGATAATGTAATACACATTTGTTAAAATGTCTCTCCACGATCAAACAGTAAGACAGAGATTGTCTCGATAAAAAAAGTAAGTTAAAATCAACCATGATCAATTAAAATGCCTGTGATGATGGTAGGCACCTCCAGTCTAAATCCAATTGTTATTCAGTATTAACAGAACATCTCACAAACCCAAACATCTGTAATAAACATAGTTGTGACTCCATTTGACCATTAGCAAAAACTTACCACTGGAGCAAACTCCTGTTGCATGAGTCCTGTGTTCTGCTGAATGCTCGCTGAGCGCAGGACCTCAGCACCGAGGAAGAGATCAATGCTGACATTGATTTGAAGTGGCTATCGCACAGTCAATATTCAGCCTGAATACAGCTGAGTAGAAGACAGTATGTCAGCCTACCTGGTCCAGCTGGATCTGGCCACTTGTTAATCTTTGATGCACACTCGTCTTCACTGTTCAATGATTAACATTTAATATCTACACAACTCAAACATCTGTGAGTTGGGGGAGCAGGGGAGAGGCAGGGGAGGTAGCTGACGGTGCCTGGGGGGGGGGGGGGGGTGTGGTAACAAAGCAGTTGATGATGGAATGTGTGGACATCCTGGGTTCAAGAAAACGAGAATTAATCACGAGACACAACTTCAAATACATTCACTAGAAAGGCTGAGAGCGTAGCTACAACTGATGTACTGCTGACGGTGATGAGGAGTTCCCAACCTACGATGATGAGTAGGTAGTAGGTACACACACACACACACACACACACACACACACACACACACACACACACACACACACACACACACACACACACACACACACACACACACACACACAGTTCTGCATGACTCAGCTCATTTCATCCAGTGCATTTCCCGTCACCCAGCCTATTACCATCTGTTTCTGCTGTGCTGTGTGCTGCATAGGATTCCTTCACACACGCGTTACACTACAATCTGGCCAAATATGGACCCAACACACATTCCCTCACCGCAGAACCCCTTTGAGATGATGGAGAGCGTGCTCCAGCACCAGGAGACCCTGATTACAACTGTCACCTCAGAAACAAGGCGATAAGCAGCTGCCCACGAGCAGGCGCTTGGGGCATTTGCCGCTCAGGTTAAGCAACTTGGCATAAACCTGACCTGGTCTGCAGCTCCAGCCTCTGCGGTTACTCCACTGCAGAGAGTTGCACCTGAGCCCCGGAACATTACACGGGAGAGCCTGAGGGATGCAATCTCTACTTCACAGACTGCTCCATCCGGTTCGCCCTGCAGCCCCACACCTTTCCCACTCAGGAGGCCAGACGCGTGTTCATCATTCACCACCTGACGGTTAGAGCTCGCCCGTGGGGGACCTAAGAGTGGGAGAAGCTGACACTGGTCTTCATTCCAGGCTTTTGCTGCAGAGCTATGAAAGGTGTTCGGCATAGGGGCCTTCAGCCTGACGCAGCCCGTGGCCTTATGAGTCTTGGGGACCAGACAGTGACAGACTTTTGCACGCAAGACGTCAGAGTGAGTGGAATTCTGATGCGTTGTGTGACACTTTCCTCCATTAATGGGCGGACTATATCAAAGACTATTCTAATATGATCTTCTATATTGTCATCAGGGTGAACCTCCGGATCCTGGCGTGGCGACGAGACAGACGTCCTCTACTGGTTAGACATCAAGGGACCTCGGCAGCAACCAGTCCAGCTGCCACCGCAGGGCCACAGCCAGGGGGGCCTGAGCCTCTGCAGTTGGGGCGCACCAGCCTCACACCAGAGGAGCACAAACCCTGCCGACAGGGGAATCTCTGTGGCCAGGTCAACCATTTTGTCTCCCGGTGTCAAATAAAAGGCAGGTCTCACTAGTAGATGGGGGAGTACTGGTGCGCCGAACCCTTTTAGATCAGCCCCACAACCCTCGAACCTCTGAGTCACTCCAGACTATCCAGTTCCACCTCCTGAAGTGTCCACAGCTACTTCTGATCCTGGGGCCCGCCTGGCTCCACCGTCACAACACGCACATTGACTGGACCACTGGGGCCATTTTAACAAAATGAAACAGGAAACACAGAATGAATAATATAACACAACATAAACATAACTTAAGGAGTCAGGCGAGATGTGACATGTTCCTCTGTACGAGCTGTATGAACATGGAAAATTAAACATGACATATTTGTTTGGTGTCTTCTTAATTAGACTTAAGTCTTTCCTGGAAGTGAACCTGCTTTCTTTTTGTGATCACTTGCAGCAGTCAAAGGTCGTGAGCGTTCACAGGCCCTTTGAAAACAACCTCATGGCTCTCTCACGGGCAAACAGCTGTTATTTTATTACTGGATTTCTTACCAGGCGTCGTGAACTCAACTTGATCTGACCGACTGTGTTTTCTTTCTAAATTTGGCAAGAAACTTCCCCCAACAGTAAGTGAAAGTCTAACCCTGGTGGACACGCTGATGAGTTTTTAAGTGCACGCTCGGCCAAGTCACTCTGAACAGAAAGCAGAGTAGGGTTTCCCTCCCTCATGAGGTCACTGTTGCCTTTGGGACAGATACTATATCGTCAGTTTCCTGCATCTTATCTTTGCATATTGACTCATGTCTGCAGGTAGGACTTGTTGCCTTCATTCTAATGGATAGTCACATTAGGTTGAGGTGGTCCATCAGTGCATGGACAGCATGTCTGCAGTACCAATGATCACAACACCACCGCTTTTACTGAGCAGTGTCAGTCATGTTCAGGCCTGTGTTATACCTGCAGCATAAATGTACATTTCACAACAGTTGGAAATACAAGCGGCCTCTTTGAGATGGGAGCGAGACGTTAAACATAAAGGCTTTTCTCTGTGCTCTCACTGCTGATATTATGGCTTTTGGTTTGTGGGTTAATGCAGTACAAAACACAAACAGTGACATGATACGTCAACGTACTTTTGTCCTACAGGGGGCAGCATCTGTCTTAAATAATCACTCCTTGTCATTTTAAAAATCTGTTTTTTTGTTTTTTTTTTGCAAAAGCTGTATCAAGTCTACATTTCCATGCATTGACTTTTCAACACTTTAAGAGTCATGCAATTTGCAGGCATTAGGTATTCAGATGCTTTACTTAAGTTAAAAAATACCACTAATAATGCTCATGTAGTCCTGCGAGTATTTCTTCAGAGTAAAAGTAATCATTATTTGCTAAATTTATATTTAGTATTTAAAGAAACAACACACGTTATGAAGAACAGTCCTTGTTATGAGCAGAATTTAAATGTGTCCTTTCAGGGTGAAGCTTACTAGTTGTTGTTGGGTAAGTAAACCAATCATTCGTCATATTTTATAAAGTTACCAGATTTGAACCCGAAACTTACAAGTTGTCAAAAGCTACAGCTACCAAATACATGTAAATACAAAGTGCAATGTTTCCCCTCTGAAATGTAAATGAGTTGTTTCCACATTTTTGTCAAATTTTGTTAATTGTTGTGACGTGACTTGTTCAGATCAATCTGCTTGAATGCTATTGTCATACAATGATACAACAATGTGATGGATTAGACAACGTAAACAGATTATGAGAGCAACCCCAGAATTAAAAAGTCAAAATGTCCATATGCCAAATGCTTAAAGAAAATAAAATGTTTATGCCACTCAAAAGTCAAACTGAGTGAGTGAGACTAAATCTACAATTTTGTATACAAATGCGACTTCTTTTTCATATTTATTTCTTGAAATAAAAACTGCTCTATCAGCTCAAGTTCAAGAACATTCATCACACTGGTAATTTGTGTATTTAACAGAAAAATAACTCTAATGGCTGCTGTAATCATAGCAGCAGTGGTGGAGGTGAAGGTTCTGTCTTTCTGCAGCTTCACTTAAAAAAAAAAAAACAGAAATGAAAAATGTCCCTGTCAGCACAGTCTGAAGCTGCTGTGTCCTCATCGCCGCTCCCTCTATGATTTCCCCACTCAGACATATTAAGCATTCCACAGCTGAGCAGTGATAATCCCCCAAAACTCTGCACATTATGTCATGAAAACCAACACTTGTCTCTTCACTCTGCAATGGAGTAAACTCGACGGGACTGTGGTGCAACATGAGCGTACACAGCCCCATGGTCGCCTTCTCGGGTTGTACTTCAGACGGAGAGTGAAAACACAGCAAGTGGAGCAAAGGACTGAAACCACAAACAGATATTCCTTCAGTTCTAATACATCAAAAATGTCCTTTGTATGGTGGCCCTGAAAAACACAAATGAGAAAACACGAGGGGAGCAGAGAGATCAAAAATAGGCAGCAGGTGTTTTCATTTTCTGTCATTGCGTTTTCTTATTTGCCGTTATGATTTTTTATTTGTTGTTTTGTTTTCCCATTTGTCGTTGTGATTTGCACTTCAGGGCCACCGTGCCTCAGCCTCTGTTTTATTATTGCCAGTGGTTTATATTCACAGGCCAGAAAGTCAGATCCAGTTGCTGCTTGACTTTCTTTTAGCATCGCTGCTGTGGATAAATCAATCCGGTTGACCTTTGACCTTTAGAATAGCAGGCATACAACATAACAGGGTCGTGAACTCTGATTGAGGGTCACTGGCTGTCACCTGTGCAAAGCCACTATGTGGAACAGCTACACACACACACACACGCATACGAGTGTGTGAGCCCCCGCAGCTCCACTTTCCCTGGACTCAGCCATTTCCCAGCTGACCGTTCAGCTGTTGCCAACACATGTCCACTTGATAACTGTTGCCACAGCTCAGAACTCAGCGCACTGGTTTAACAAGCACTAATGATTTTAATGAAAATCCCTCTGCTTCAGTCTGTGATCTTACCCTCAATCTATAATTCAACAGTGTCTTACTTTGATGGTTGCATTGAGAGGAACTCAAACACGTTTCATTTCAAAATGCTGTTTATTCGGTTTGACGTGTGTTGAGCTGTGCTATGCATGAGAAAAGTGTGTGACAGGCCCTGAATCCCTCTGATGCAGCTCTGTCGCTGGTTTAGATTAAAACGCATATTGACATGGACACACATTGTTAAAGAAGAATGCTCAAAAGGTTTTGCAGCTTTTATTGATGTTTTTTTTTTAATATATTTTATTTATGTTTATTTGATGATTTAAAAAAAGAAATCCTTGCTCATTTTGTAACACGGGTCAGGAAAAGTGTACCACATTGCTGCACTGGTTCAAAAGCATGAATTTGTGTTATAGTCTGGATACATGTGGTTTTGGTGCATGTGCTTTCTTGTGTGATTAGGACTCAGTTTTGCACATAATGGAAGATTACAACCACTGTTGTATGCTTCCAATTTATATGTCATGAAAGAGGCAATGCAATGTTTGTCATTTGTAAATATATGATTGGGATCATGGAGTTTACTGAGTCGTGGTCTTAAATTGTTTTCATGCATGCAGCTCTCCAGTTGACAACTTTGTAAAAAATAAAGTAATTTGCATCTGTGCCCTTTTTTTTGGTTTTAGCTGAGTCCTCGTCCCACAAGAATCGATCAATCATTCTCTGTCCCGAACGCAAACAGCTCACATCCGCTCCTGTGTGAAAAACTAAGTGTTCGCTTCCTACCTATCCATCACACAACCTATTATGCTCCTAATTTGGACACTCTTCAAACGTCACACGTTCAGATGCAACAATCCATCACGCTCTGCACTTGTCCCGCCATTGGCTGATGATCTTTGTCGCTCCCACAATGCCCAAAGTTGTGAGTTTCCTCTAAAAGGCGGGAGGCCACGCCCCTGTCTCCTCCAGGGTCTGACGGCTGAATTTAGACTGAAACCGCCTTTTTTTTTTTTTCTTCTCCTGTCATCCAGGGGCCACAGCCCAGGTCAGAGGTCAGAGGGGGGTGGGCCTGGTTGCTAGGGAAGGGTCCGCCTACAAGTCAAAGCCAGTGGCCCACATTGGTCTGTGCAAACTGCAGATCTGCCGCTCTGACTGTGACTGTGACTGTGACAGGCCTGAGAGCAAAGGAGCACAAGCAGACTGGATTGTCACAATTAGACAAGAAGCAACTGCAGATTAATGACATAGGGTAAAGAAAAAAGCGAAAGAGGTGCAGTGGCGAGACGAGCTTTTGTGCTTGAAATCAGTTAAAACATGACTTGTATCCTTAAAATGAGATAAACCTGATCCTTCCAAAAACAAAACATGAATTTACTGTCACACATCATGATCACCTAAGTCCAAAGTTTGGGGTTCTCACATATACAAATACGTGTTTTTGAGAAAATATCAGTTCAGCCGGGACTCGGATGATAACTCAAAGAGAGGCTTCATCAGTTTTCCACAGAGCCGCCAAACTCTGCGCTGTGATGACATCATGAGAAAGTTGTCCCCCGTGTTGACAAGGCTTGCTGTTGCCATGGGGCCCCTGGACATGGCACCGCGGCTCCCAGTGAATGAAGGCCGTCGGGGGAGGGGACGTGAAGGCAAGTAAATAAAAGTGTCATTTGCAATGTGTTTGCTTGACGTCTCTCGGAGCCAAATTCCGCTCCGTTATTGGGCTGCTGAGCATTGTGGTGGTGGTGGTGGTGGTGGTAGGGGGGGGCTGAACGAATAGGGGCCCCGCCAACCCTCCCCCCTGCCCAACACAGCCTTTGGGGGCCATGTGAGCCGACAGCGGCCGCACACATTCACTCATTGAGTAAAAAGGACGATGTGCAACAAATAGAAGAAGGAGACGGCCTTGTCGGAGAAGACTACAGCGGCACATCACCATTCACAAGCAGAAATAATAGGACATAATACAGACATCAGCCAAGAGAGAGGCAGGAGCTCTGTGAGGAATATGCAGGCCGTCACTTCTATATAGTTTTTTGAGTGGATGTGATCCTAAATGACTGAGTTTGAGTGAATTCGTTGTCAAAAAAACTAAGCAACCCTGATCTCATAACCATCTTCTTCATGCTCTCTCCCCGTTTACTCAGTTAGTGCACACAATTCCCCTGATCCCCTTTGATACCTGATATTGAGACACGCAGGCCCATGCTGTGACCCTACAATCGCTTTTTGCCAGAAGACACCCAACACCCCCAACCCTTAATCCCGCCATACCGCCTCGGTGGGAGAGGCAGAGGAGACGGCTGCGAGGCATTTCACGACATGGAAACTCATGACCCGCTGGGGATTAATGAGCATTCTGCGAGGCGTCTCATTGGCGTGTTGACACCCTCTGTCTCATGTGTTTTTCTTGAATTTGGATGTAAAACACACTTAGGGAACTGTACCAGTAAATCCACATGTAGTGTTGTCAAACTAAATCAAAATGTATAACTCTTTATTTTTTTATATTTAGGCACAAAGTGGATTTCTTTGCCACAATAGTTTGGTTCAACACTTGAGTCCAGACTGAAATGTCTTACAAACTATTGGATGGATTGGATTGGAAAATATCGCACCGATGTTGAAGGTGCAGAGAAGGTGCTATTAGAATTAGCATCAAGCCCAGTTGTATTTTATGTTTATTGCTGATTAGCAAATATTATCATGTCACAATACTAAAGTAAAAGTAAATTTCTGATGAATATTACCATTTCAGGCCCATTGGTACTCACCAAAATACCAAAACAAATCGTGAGGTGCATAGAGCGGAAACCATGAGGCGCTAAAAAATGGAAAAGCAAAGCAAATTTTATCACTCAAATTAAAGGTAGGTTTGGTAAATTGCTTCTGGAAAAACATTGATCTTATTTGTTGAAAACCTCTTCACGTCCTGATTACCATCAATGAATAAAGTCAGGAAAAAGGCCGTTTCTGTGATAAACATAATCATTTAATCCAGACTGAATTAAGTGATTGGCTGGTGTACCTGTCTGTCACTCATTGACCTGCCTGCCCCGTGCTCTCACTGCGCACGACCAGAGTCTTCACAGGTCGGGGAGACACACACCGCTTAAGCAGAGACGATAACCAGAAGTTAGCGAGCAGGTCACGTAAAAGTCGGCTTCGGTTGTCAGTCAGTGTGCGTTCATGTGTTTTGGGGGCGTGGCTTTGACGAGAGGCTCGGTTTTTCAACACGTAGCCCCACCTCTGACTAGCTTTACCAGGATCACCAACCCTAACTTTCAAAACAATCACAGAAAGATTTCATTCCTGTGTGACCTACGACCTTTGCAGAAAATGGCAGATCATGAACACAGCCAGCAGGATTCACTGCTGCACATCCTGCATTATCTTGGAGAAACAAAATCACATGCTTCCTGTGTTTGGTTGGTGTTATTTTTCTATTTGTGATTAGGTATTATTGGTAGGCTCCTACTATTACAGGGGAAACATTTAGGAAAACATCGGGATGGTAGCATCGTCCTTGTGAGCATGTTAGCATGTTAGCATGCATTTACTTTGCCTCGGTGCAGCCCACTGGCGTCTCTGCAGGCTGTAGACTGGGACGTCTTTCAGCCCTCTGTGAAAATATAATAATGTAACCAGTGCAAATCAAATTAAACAGAAATGATTTCCTCGACTTTGGGCCTGTTTCTGCCGCAGTGGGATTTGATTAATGAACACGAGGACGGGAGAATCCTGCAATCCGGAATTGAAGGGAGATGTTATTAAATAAAATAAATATCACAGGAGAATGATCAATATTGGGCCACATGACTCTTGGGGTGGAGGTGTTTGTGTCTGAAGCTGCAGGGTGTAGCTCAGTGAAGGTGGCAGATATCTCGCTGCCAGGGTGGTGTGCTGATGTTAGGGCCACACACACACACACACACACATGCACACACATGCACACACATGCACATACACACAGAGAAAACCACAGAGGCTCTATTGACTCCAGCTAATCAAGGCAGCAGCACTGGGGGAAGCTGTGCACGCGTGTGTGAAGTCAACACATTCTCCACATTCCAGCGCTTCCCAGAGAGGCATAAAATATTAGCCACTACACTGAGCTCACAGGCCTCCTCTCTCCGCTGGGGTCCTCCCGCTCGCTCTTCAACTCGGCTGCCCTCCTCTCTGCCAAGTGACTGTGCACTTTGCCATGACTGCGATTTCTCTACAGTCGTTTTTTTTTGTATTCCACCCACGAGATGACCATCCAGTGACTTCTCAGTGAATCACACTCACAGTACAAAGACTCCACATATTCATGTCTGGTTTAAACTGGTCCTCCCCAATGGTATTACAGCAAAATCTGACCTAGCCCATGACGTTGCAAGTGACTGTGTGTGCATATATATATATACAAATCAGATTAATAGAATTAGCTGTATCCAGGGACAAGAAAACCAAATCCCTGCTGAAATGTGATTAATGAACATTATCTGGAGTTATCTCATCATATTACATCTGCAAATGAGGTGATGTTTTTGCCCCCTGTGTTTGGTTTATAAGCAAGATTACACAAAAACGCCTCAAAACTTAATAAAAGGTTATGGGGAAGGAAAGAACCCATTCAGTGTTAGTGCGGATCTAGGTCAGAGGGCGTATCCAGGAATATTTTGTCACTTTCTTTAACAGAGAGACAGGGCGTTTTCCAACATTTTAACTGTCTGCCCAGATAATATTTATTGGATCTTGATGTAAAATCAGGTAGGCTACATTTAAAGGACTGGTATCTTTGAGTGTGGGGGAATTTCTTGTAGCTTGATTGAATTTAAGGGATGAGGTTATGTGCTCGAGTTTGGATCTGATTTGCTTATCAAGCACAGAGAAAAAGTTCTTTATCAGCCAGTGCACATAACTACACATCTGTAGCTTGTGACAGGAACAGAGACACTTTAAATAAATGTTAAATATATTGCATCATTGATTGATTAATTGTATCTTTCAGATGGAGATTCATCGGAAGGATTGAAAACCTTAGTGTCACCAACAGGTAGTAGGTTTATATTGTGATAAATTGTAAATCTTTCTTGCTGAAGATCTGGATTAGATGAGGCACAGCGCACTTCCTCAAAACTTTGGACAGATATTGATAATTTCCACAGAAAAGTCACCTGAACACTTTGTGCTCCTGCGACCAGCAGCTGCTTAAGGCCACATGATCCCAGTAGAGCGACTGTCCAGAGAGGAAGGGAGGCCTGGCAACCAGAACAGCTGGACCAACGAAAAACCCAACAGTCAAGTAATGCCTATTGACCCTTCTTCTCCACCTCCTCCTCCTCCTCCTCATCTGAGGCTCCCGGTCTTAAAGCCAGAGCGAGAAGGTTCACAGCGAGGCATCGTTGCCATAGAAACTCTGTTTGCATTTCCCAGTGAGCAATCCTGGGACCGCTGGCTTTCAGCTGGAATTCAGACATTTAATTTAACGCACAGCGCTGTCTGAGAAAGCAATTGTCTACGTGGGGGCAATTTACCGAAAGACATTCTAGGTGCACTTCCCTTTAAGTGAAAAGGCAGACAAAGAGAGCCTTGGCCTTGAGCTGGACGTGATCTTACCAAGCCTGGCTCGCAGGCTGCATCTGCTGCTGTGGGTTCCAATAACCTGATTGGTTCCCTGTGTATTATTTGAGGTGATGAAAAAGGCTTTCATTGAAATGGGGAGGTTGAGCAAAATTGTGCCTGCCAATCAAAATTTGGAGTGTGGTTGGAGAGTGCTGCTCGGTGCTGCGTGCCCAGTCACAGGGCTGTATTCAGATCCGTCTTCAGTCCTCTCCCTCATACCAGGCTGCTGCGCCGAAACAAAGAGGCTTTTCACACTGACCTTGACACACAGCCACCCCCATCACCACAGGAACCAGCGCAGAGGAATCCACCCCAGCTCTCTGATATCAATCTCTGTAACCTCAGCACACACTGATCCTCGGAACGGAGGAAAGTGCACATTATATGATGGTGTTTTTATTCCAACCACGAAATATGGAAAAATAGTAATCCATTAGCACCACTGTGAGTGTTATATCAGATCTGAAATGATCCACAACATTCTTCTACATCAAAATGTAAAATATAAAGTTAGAGCTTTATTAAGTAAGTAATATTTATATAAAATAAAAATAAAGCTAATAACTTACGATTATAACTACTGCAACTGAAACTACATAACGATAATTTGCATAATCAGTTAAATTATTTTCTAATGTAACATATTAATCCTTCAGGTCCTATCACAGGTCTCCAGAGCTCAAGGTGAAATCTTCACGTCCTGTTTTGTCTGACCAACAGTCCAAAACTCAAAAGTAAATCAGATTACAATGAAATAAAACATAAAAAAAGCAGCAAATCCTCACATTGGAAAAAGTAGCAAATACACAATCTTTTTTTTCCGGCTTAAAAAAGGTGTAATGGAACAGTCCATTTTCAAAATATGTTCTTATGAACTTTCTGTTCGTCAACTAAGATTCATCCGATCCCTCGAAGGAATAAAGTCAAATATCCATTTACTCACTGAAGATCTCATGACATGTAAACACCATGGACATGAACACCGTTCACTGGAATAAGCTTTTATTCTCAAGAGCAAAAAAAAAACATTTTGCATTTTGTTTGTTTTTTTCTTTGTTATCTTTTTTTTTTTTAAACAATTGTGCAGCCTGAAAAGCACATGAATGAATTCAGGCGTTTAATTGTGGATCATTTTTTAAACAAAATAAAAATAAGAAGATTTCACTTCATACATTTCTGTCATAAGAAATAACTTCAGAACTGTACATCAAGCTTTTTACAAAGCACACAGAGCTTCAAAATATACAACGTTCATTCACATTTTATACACATAGGAACCAAACGGCGTCTGCTACATTTAAAACCTGGGAAGGCAGTCCGAACACATTCCACGCTGCATCATGTTCCACAGTGAGAACATCGAGAGTCCAGCGAACATTCAGGAGCTCCGTTTGTTTTCCCTCATGCAAGAACATTCTTGTATTCTCATCCTAAATTGTGTTCGTACCTGAAAGAAAATTCAAAATACGCAAATTTGGTGAATGCGGCATGTTCTCCAAAATCACTCATATGTTCCGTTTAAGAACAAATCTGTTCATGTGAATGGTTATTGCATGAGGGTCCATTGTCTCCAAAGAGTCACAAGACAGCAGGAGAGGAGAGAGGCGCTGCCACTGGGCCAGTCCGTCCGCCTCTTCTCTCCTCAGCACTAACGCTTGGTTCAGTTCTCGTCACCACCCGGTGAAGACTTGTCATATTTCCAGGCGTGGGCAGGTAACCCTGTCAATCAGTGTCCAGTTGACAGGGGTTGTTCCCCTGCTGCTGCGCCTCGTGATACAACCGCAGGAAGTCTTTGTAACGCGGGGCACAGCCCATCCAGGCCTCCCCAAACCTCACAGTCCCAGTGAAGAGGAAATCGCCCTCTCCGGACCTCACCCCACAGTGCAGGGGCATCTTGATGCGGCCGGTCCAGCTCCGCACCCTCACACCACCAGATACAAAGACCTGGGTCTTCTGTCTGTAGAGGCGACTGATCGCCACAGTGACAGAGGAGTGATCCTCCTCTTGCTCCACCTTCTTAATGTTGCCCCGTGCCACTGGAAACACCACAACAGGAAGACATAGATTTAGATACAGGGAACACACTCCACAGACTGTTTTCATATGACATTCACCAGCAGGAAGTCTCTAATTCTGCAAAACAGCAGTGTTACTTACCAAAGTCATTGGTGCAAACTGCTAGAAGCATCTCAGCGTCACTGCAGGGCTTACAGGGTGCTAAGAGGAAACAAAAGGAAGAGGATGGATGAGTTTGGTTGAGAACTACAAATAGAAACAGGAGAAAACAATGATTTATTTGGGACTGCAGGACTGGCAGCATGACAAAAATCTTGTGGATGGGTCAACAACTGGTCCAACCAACACATGTTTGTACTTCTATCTTAGTGAGGTGAACCCCAACCATCCAGACTAAATGCCTAATCCTAACCCAAACCTAATGCTAACACTAAAACAAAGTCATAACACTCAAACAGCCCTTTGAAAAATGTCAAAATGTAAAAATGTCCTCACTTTCCAAAAATGTCCTCAGTCTGTAGGGTCTATGCTTAAAATGGTCCCCACAAAGGTATAAGTACAGGAACACACACACAGGAAAGTCATAAAATGTTCCCTCCCTGCAAATGATTACAATTTTAGTAGGTTTTGCACCAAACAGAGCCGATGGACATAAAATGAAGGTAATAATTGCTCACAAACAAAAATGCTAAGGTGTGTACGTGAATCTTAGTGTGTGTGTGTGTGTGTTTGCGTGCGTTCATGCGTGTTTAATGCTCAGGGGTGCTGTTCCATAAGCTCCCCCACCACAACAGGAAACCCTTGACACCCCATGACAAACAAGGACCAGATGAAAAGGATAAGAAGAGCAGAGAGACAAGGCGCGGAGCTACCTCTCTGACCTGAGCTCTGTTAGCGCTTTAGCAGACCTGCTGCGACCGAAACACTCGGCACAATCTCAACCACAACATCAAGGAGAGTTTTTTAAATAGCCTCTAAAGAGGCAGATAAGAATAGATCCACAAAAAAGGACATTACTATAACGTTTTGTCTGGAGCAATAAAACGACCCTGAGAGGGTATTGTCTCAAAACTACAGTGCAAATAACTGGTTGTAAAAAAAAGTGAATTGACTGAAATGGCCCTTTAAAAACCTGCTAGACTTCACCTATGACTGGAGGCTATAGAGCAGCAACTCCTCCACCAGTGGTTTATGGCAGGAGAAAGTGCCTTAAACAAGACCAGTCAAGTCTATTAGTTGACTCAGGTGGTCCTGCGGCAAGCTTCACCCCAACGCCTTCATTAGCCTCCGACCCGCTGTGGTTTTCCTTATAGCAGCAGAGTGGGCAGGTCGGGAGGGATGTCAAGTCAGCAGCAGTGGGCTGATGGGTGGGGCAACAGAATTAGAGTAGAAACCACCCTAATTTACACATCTGGTCGTAAAGCTAAGCGTAAATATTAATCTAGTTTAGAAGCCATGCCGTCAAGAGAAAAATAAGTCGACCGCTACTTTGAATTGAGTCTAAAAACACTAAAGAAGAAATGAGTGCCCTCTATCATCTTAAGGAGCTTATTCTTAGCTGGTTTGTCTGAAGTTGAGCATATAGGGTGAGGGGTGAGTATGTCTTAGGTCAGCTAGCAACATGAGGCACTGCCGCAGCACCGGAGAGATCAGAGGTCAATCAGCCGCAAGCTCGGACGGCTTAAGAACAGCTGGAGAGCCGGGAGACTTCAGAGCGGCCGACCTCGCCCAGAGCCCGTAGCCGGGTGCAAAAGGCACTTAGAAGTGAGCCTGCACGCTGCCACAGCATCAAGCCGAGCAGCGAGCCGAGCAGCGAGCCGAGGCCCGAAGCCAGGGGTGTTTTTTCTTTCATCCAACGCGGAGCAGAGCGGGGCTCACATGTCAGACATGAAACAGAACCGCAGGAATGGGTTGGGAGCCGAGTCAGCATCTCTCTCTGGCCCGTGCACATGCAGCGCCGCTCTGATCCGAACCACTTCACAGTGAGCGGAGAGGGATGAGGGATGGGAGGAGTGGTAAAAGGCGGAGTGGAGGGGCACATGATGTCCCTGCGACATCTGGGGCCTGATGCATTCCACGGTAATGGAGCACAACTTGCTAATACCACTCGGCACAGACGAAAACCACTTCAAACAGTCAGGGGGGAGAGAGGGGAAGATGTATGAAGGGGGGGGTGAGGAATGAAAAGAAAAATACTAGAATGATAAATAGACAAGAAAGAAATTAAGAGGTAGGAAATGGTGAGAGGGGGAGGAAAGGGGGAGAATAATTTAAGCGAGCTAAAAGGGAGTGACAAACGAGCAAAGAGGGAGCGGGGAGGGAGAAATGAGCCTGTATGCTCCTAGAAGTTCCTCCCAACATCTGGTTGGAGAAACATTCCAGCTTGATGGTGAGCAACTCAATCCCAGCACAGCGGGTCAGGGAGAAGACGAAGGGAGAGGAAGGATTGAAGAAACAGCAGAAAAAAAAAAGATAGGAAGATGAGAAGAAGGAGCAATCAATCCACCAGTCCGGGCTTCACTTGACACGAGACCGCTGTCTTTGTGAATCATCGCTGTGCCGTCTCAGACCATCAGGGCTGGAAACTGAGAACTCCCAACACTTTTATGGCTTTTCAAATTGCTTAGATGCTATCAGGGAAATCGAAAAATGCCTTGGTACCAAATTTGGATACCTAATTAGTAAATGTCATCAGCGCAAGTGAGCCAATAAGAATGCAGCATGTTTGTGCCGAGATCTTATAATGCTGCTGATTTGCTGTCAAACATAACGTCACACGAACGCGTCGTAAAACAAAACGTTAGGCCCAGGGACGGGGCGTGTGTGTGTGTGTGTGTGTGTGTGTGTCTGTGTGTGTGTGTGTGTGTGTGTGTGTGTGTGTGTGTGTGTGTGTGTGTGTGTGTGTGTTTCACTTTGAGAGACTCAACTCCAGTGTGCGTTGCATAATAGGTGTAAAAATGTCTAAGAGACGAAAACCACTGCTCCGTTTTATTTATCGCGCTCAATGCCAATGGCGGGCTATTACAAAATATGCAAATCGACAACAGATTACGCTACAGAGCCGAGCTGAGTGCACTAATGTGGATGAAAACAACTTTGCACACACTCCTCGGCATTTAACTCCTCTCTCTCTCTCCCTATCTCTCTCCCCTTGTCTCTGCAGTTCCAGATAATGACGCAGAATGTCAATATAACATGTGAACCCGGAGAGCCGTAAAAACAGATGTGGGCCTGATACCACTCATATTTTCGCTTTAGGTGGAAAAAACCACAGTGGCTTGCACAGTTGCACAGCTTGAAACTGTGCAGGTTTGGCAGGTACGCAGCGTGAAAATACATGGCTGTTTTTCAACGGAGGCCCAGTGTTTGGCTGCGCCCCTCCCCGCACACAGGCCGTCCAAAGAAAATGACCTCGGTTTAGAGCCATGGTGAGTTTTCTAAGTCAAGTGTGGACATTTTAATATTTGATCCTGAAGAATGAAAGCTTCATGAAACCATAAAGGGGCTTCAGACCTTGATGTTTTGATACTTGCAGTGGAAGTTGGAGTTTGACAAGAAGTATATTTTACCCCAAAACCAAAACGTTCAGACGACTCTAGCAGAGAAATGGACTTTGGCTTCAGTGTTTTGGAGCAAATGTTGAGTTTCCTATTATTAGAGTCCAACTGAATAAAAGTTTCCACCAGTAGATGGCTGCATTTAGTGCACAGCACACACCACAGGGGACAAAGGAACCCAGTTCTACAGGGAATCAATCTGCAGACCTTTATAATGGCTACTCAGATAAAGTACAAGACATTTATCTACAGGCTCACCACTAATATCGTAGAGTAGAAGTATAATAATAAAAAATGTCTCACCACTAAGCGATTGTGCTTCTGCCCCCAGCCGGTCGCTGACCAGCTCATACTGGAACGCTGTGATCCGCCGGCTGATGTCCGTGTGTGGGACGGCCTCGATAAAGAGCGCCCCCTCCTTGATGCTGAAGCATTGCACCTTGGCCTGAGCCTGGTCCTGTTCTCGCAGCAGCAAGCGCAGCTTCCCGTTACGGTCCAGGTAGACGTTGGTGCCGCTGGACTCCTCGGAGGGTTTGATGCAGACGGAGAGGCGAGCGGCGGCGGGGGAGACCGTGTTGGGTCGGAGGTTCACAATGATGGCCCCCGTGGGGTAGAGCCACTCCAGAGAGCCTTGGGAGCAGCGTAGGTACACCTGCTCCACGTCCCTGGTGTGGCCTTCATGGGTCAGACCGCTAGAGGACAAACAAGAAAGGAAAAAGCGTCAATCACCCTGAATCTTCTTACAAGGAGGTTGTGTTCTCACCCCTTTTTATTTGTTTGTTGGTCGGTTTGTGTTTTGCAAGATTACATAAAAATAGCTTAACAGATTTCAATGAATGGATGGACCTTGGATAAAGAAAGCACATTTAGGGAAAGAGTATGTTTTGTGTGTGAAATTTGGTGCAGCTTGATTGAATTTAAAGGCCTGTTGGGCCCTGGCTTACTGCTGCGCTCTACTGTGGGCCCTTCCAACCTTAAGAGATTATTCAGTTATCTAAAAAACATTTTCTGGTCATTTATAGGCTGAATTAACCAACCAAGGTGAAGACCCTGGGGCAACCTCCGAGGACGTTAGACCACATTCCTCCCAAAGCATTAATGACCGTCTGTGTGCAAGACTGGCTGCATGACCAGTCACGAGCCGGAGCAGCCGAAGTGACCTCAGCTCCAACACACACTCCCCATGCCACATTGTTCCTCCCGGGGCTTTGGCAAAAAGCGCCGGTGCCTGGCAGGCTGCCTTTGGGAAGAGTTTGGAAGCAGAAACGAATGAATGGAGGGACACAGGGGCTTCTGGGCAGACAACAGCCGCAACAGTAGCTGGGCCCGCTGCATGCAAGTGCAAATGCAGGTCACGCACTGAACCTCCCCTCGCTTTCAAGCCACCAAAGAGACTGGAAGAGACTCGTCCGGGCAGCACTTCGGACTCTGGCGCCAGTGTGACCAAATGACTCCCTCCAGAACTTAATGCCTGGTCAGGATTTGAAAACTCCGGGTCTGTCAGTCATTCTGTGGCAAAGCCAGAGGCAGGAAGCCATCAGCAGTCTACCAGCATGTGCATGCCAAGCCAGTGGTTTGACTCTAGGGGGAGAAACGCCCAGTTCCCCGAAAATGAGATGCTGAAATTCAAATTTGCCACAGATCTAAAGTAACCCACGGCACATGCTGAGCATATGCAGCCGAAGACCCATAACCAGGCTCGGCTCCGCACGCCTCTAATTAAGTCCTTTCTAACTTCATCACTTCTGCATGCAATTAAAGGAGATTAGTCAAGAGGCTCACTAATGAACAACAGATCATTGGTTAGGAGCTCAAAGTGCTGAGTATCGTCTCTGCCCATCCTGACTGGAGGATGAAAAACAAAACCACAGCATCTGAAGAGCAGCCTCTCAAGAAAAAAGAGGATTTCAGCGGATGTTTGATGGGATGTACATGTTATATAGTTTTAAATGTGTCTGTGGGGCTTATTAATAACCCTGAGAGAAAAACATGAACAAAACATCTCAATAATGAAGCTGATTGAATTTCCAATCATTGGAAAGGGTGAATAAAAGATTCATTTCATGTTTATTTCATGTTCATACTCCAAAGGGAAAATAATACTCAGCTCAAAGGTATTGGAAAAACTTTATGAGTCATAAAGAGCTTTACAATGATCAACTACTTTTGCCAATAATACATTTATAAATAAAGCCCAAACACAGACAAACGCTTGCGTGGTTCTGTTTAACAACTTTACTTTACTTTACTTTACTTTTCCCTAAATCAATAAAGTTCATAATCTCAGGCCATATTTGTAGTTTTTGTTTTCATTTCTGCCTCCAACTCCGCTGTGGAGTCTAGTTTTGATCTGAGTCACTTCAGGTCGCAGCAGCTTTTCACTCCAACACTTTAAATCGCGCTGATTTCAGATCGATTAACCGATCGAATCCAATCGATCGACGCTCACCTGCCCTTCCAGCTGCACTGGTCGCTGGAGTACTGGCACAAACACGTCCGACAGAGGAGGAGGAGAAGGAGGAGAAGAGGCAGCGGGGAGGCCAGCATCGGGGCCGGGGTGAGCATGTTTGCGTCGCCGCTCACTTCGCCTCTTCCCCGGTGAAACTACGATAAAATCCGCCGCCGTTGTTTCCGACTACATGTCGTTGTTTCCATGTGCCCCCGGTCCGCTCCGCTTCGTCGACCCGGAGTCTCCTCGTCCTATTCCCGGGAAGGGTCGGAGGAGTTTGAGGCGCTTTAGTGAAACTCGGTGGCAAAGCGCCTCGACACTGACAGCGATCCGTGAACCGTGTGTAGAGGTTCGAGTCCGGGCAGCCGTGAATGACTCTCAACGTCACACCCCGTCCACCACTGCCCACTCTGCTGCGTTCAGGTGCTCGGCCCAGCCTCCGAATTCACAGTTTTAGCTTAACGTGTCATTGCAGTGCTTATAAAGTTGGTAAAAGTAATTTTGGACCATAAGTAAGAACTTACTGGTTTCTTCATCCTTGCATTTCTTATTATTGTATTTGTTTATTTATAACTTTTATTCTCTTCATTTTTTTTGGTATCTTATTTAGCTATTTACATTTTTTCCAATGTTTATTTTTCTTCATCACTGTTGTGTTTGTTTTTTTGTATTTCTTATTATTCCAATTGTTCAATTCTCTATTTAACACATTTAAGTTTTTTTCTTCTTAACGCTTCATTTTCTTATCGTGCTTTTTATAATCCGTCACAGTTCATCTCTATAGAACATTGGTTTACAATTCTTTTTAACCATTACCCCAGAGCAATTGTATTATAGATGAATACATATATACACAGAATACACAGAATGTTGCAATATTACCTGTTTAGCATGTACAATATTACTGCTCAACATATGCAATATCACCCTTTTTATTATCATGTTCTATATGTGCTGTTATATTTATTATTTCATATACAATATCACTTACATTATTATCATGTACAGTATATCAATAAGACCAATATCACTGTTTCACTGTTACTCAAGTGAAATGTCACTTACATCATTCACATGTGATGATATATATATATATGAATATTTGCAATATTACATTCATTATCTTCTCATTTGTCATTTCTCATGCTATTTTAGTTTATTATTTTATATTTTTGTAACTTATCTTACTATTGTTATATACTCTGTTTTGTCATTGGTCCTCTCTTACTCCTCAATACACTTGATATTAAGATATACTGTATCTTAACCGTGTCCTTTTTACATTTAAAGTTACAGCTCAGTAGTTTGAAGATCACAGAAACTTTCCCCATTCCTTATTATTGTTTTTTTGAGACGCGTTGATATGAGTTGTCAAACCTGTCCAACAACAAGTGTCAAAGTTCTGACAGCACCTGAAGGCAGCATCAAAGTCAAGATTTTTGCGAACAACAACAGCCTCACATTTTGTCCTCTGGTCAAACCAGAAAAGAATAGTTTCTTACCTAAAAATATTGCTATGTGGTTATGATTTAAACCTCATCATTATAACAACCCACCTGATACATTCAGCAGGAAGTGAGTAAAACCGGCACGAGCAGCCGCCAGGATTTAACATTTTAAGTTTAACTGTGATACAGAAACATAACTTTGCTCAGTTTTAATTGCATTGTGCAACAGTCTGCAGCAGTTGTGCAATGTGTTGAGATGTAGGAGCTGATAATTAGTGTATTTGTGTTATTAAAAGCTAACTGGTAATCACACAAATAACCACAATGTGTTGGTATAATTACCCAGTTATTTGCATCAGTGTATGTAGGATCAACATGTTGTGCTTCTGAATCCTCATCTTTGAGCTGTTATTTATGTTGACGTCAATTCTTCGAGAGACAGAAGAACCAACTGACATTGAAAACCATCAATCTTCGGTTCATGGCCCCCACAATAATCTGCAAATATTGGCCCCACCGATGAGTAAATGAATGAAAGTATTCGTCAAGCAAACACAACTTCGAATGTTTCTTTTATGTGCCCCCAGAATTTCAACAATGTCACAGTGGTTCATTTACAAGAGGAGTGGGAATTTGGAAAACCTCATCCCAGAAAACCAAACCACGTTTTCCACACAGCTCTCAGGTCAAAGAGTCATTTCATTATATCCAATAAAAATTGTGGAATTATTATTAACTTTGATATGTAAGTTACTTTTAGAGTTGATCTTCAACTTTATGACACAGAAGTTCCAACCAAAGTTTGAAGACAGTCCCGAGCCTCAGTTTTCGCATAGCGGTGTTTCTGATTTTAAAAAGAGCTGCAGGGTCTTGTAGAGCGGCGGGGGTCCATTAGAACTGAGTGCATCAGTAAACATAAACTACTCATCACTCAAGTGCGTTTTCTTTAAAAAAAGATGTTTTGCGTGTGGATGGTGTTTTGCATGGCAATGAAACCCGTCTGACGAGGGAAACTAGAACAGTTTGTAACTGTTACTTTTCCTCTTTAGTTTCTTGGGACATGGAACTGGTCATGGCTGTTTGGTGATCGACGTGTCTGGATTACTGACTTGATATTCAGGGTACATGTCCTGGCTTGGGCCGCACGCCACCACTGGATAGAAACCTCGGATGCATGTGCAGAAAGGCTTTTAGTTTCTGTAAAAAAACAAAAAAAACAAGCACACACTCTCAACCATCTTCCAGATTTTCTACATTGAGCAACTTTTTATTGTTGTTTACGTAATCTGGATTAGAAAACTGGCTGTTGAGTGTGTGCACTGGTTTCTGTTGTAGTCCTTCCCGTAATGCAGGCAGTCTGGGTGTTGTACTTTTTAATGACTCAACAGAACCTCAAGGCGTGTTACGACACGATGTCTGAGGAGCAATCACTATTACACCTGCTCTGTAACACAAAAGCTACACCTGTATGAGTTTCCTAATAATGTCTTTGAACCACACCCCTTGCTGTGTTTTACAACTGAAGGTGACTCCACTAGCTCGTGTCGTACGTCAAAGTGCATTTACAGGTCTTGGTAGTGCTACTGTTTATGTAAAAACAATTTGTCACAATACTTAAAGATTGTTCAAGTTGCCTCAAGTGATGTCGGCGTTGGTTGAAGCTGAACACAACAAATGAAAATGTAAAGAAATTTATTTTGACAAGTAGGGAGATGTGTGAAATTAAAAGTCAGAAGTCTCTTTTCTGCAGTTTTATTGCAGTGCAGTAAAGAAGTAGTGTTTATTAATTACTGACGACTATTTTAACAGCCAGTATACTTGTATAGCACTTATCTAAACGCGAGATATTACTGTACGTTCATGTTTTGACCACGATGGACACTTATCAAACTGAGTGTGAAAATGTTCCCCTGTCAACGGTATTGCTATCAAGAACTATTTCACTTTGTTTCCAGCCTTGAGTATTAAGAGCAGTATTTCTATGTGTGAATAGATAATGTGACACAAAGTGTATTTGAGTTTTTAGTATGTACAGAGGCTTTTTGAAGTACTTAATGTCGGTGACTTAACAGCAGACTTAAAACTAGAGCACAAACAACTAGTTCATCAACTGTAAAATTATGAATTTTGATAATCAATCAATCATTTAAGTCAATTATTATATAAAATGTGCAGGTTCCACCTTAACAACTGTGAGGATCTGCAGTTTTTCGGGGTAATACCATTGTTCAAATAAAACAAGCAATTTGAAAAACATAGCCTTTAGCAATGGCGACTACACTACTCTATACTATACTATATACTACTATACAATACTATACTATACTATACTTTGCTTTGCTTTGCTTTGCTTTGCTTTGCTTTGCTATACTATACTATACTATTCTTTGCTATACTATGCTATATGATACGATACGATACAATACTATGCTATACTATACTATACTATATTTGACTATACCATATCATGATATGGTATGCTATACTTTAACGAACTATACTATACTACACCATACTATATTATACTAGTAGTGAATATACACTACTGTACTCAACAGATTATCTATAAATAATATGCATTCCTCCTCAGAACCTGGTGAGACTGACATAATATGCTACAACTCCAACGTCTCTGCCCTTCTTAAAGAAGAGTGCAGTTGCCCTCATCTTGTTATTCCAGTTGCTTGATCACTTGCTGCCAGGGTTTGTTATTTTTCTCTCATTGCAGCTGAAAGGAAGCAAATTTAGCTCTCACTCTCCACCTGTCAGAGGTTTCACTGCTGGTGGGAGCGGAGCGTGGGGCTCGAGGAGGGAGAAAAGAAATTGCCGACAGACAGCAGGAGACTAAAAAACAGACAGTTAATCATACGGTGCGCTCCTGTTGTTGGTCTTAGATTGAAACTTGGCAGAGGTGCCCTGACATTCAACAGTGAAGCACTAGGAGCAAGTTTAAATACGAGGATTAGGTGCGCTGGGTAAATAAGTGTTATGTAGCCTGGGATAGTGAGGTAGGATACAAGTGCAGTTTATGGAGTCAAGGAGGTTGAAGACATTCGGGGGAAGGGTCGGATTGTTTTTTTTTGTCAGGCCTGTTGTCCCAAACTCTCACTGACTGCGACTCATTTTTATGCCCAGAGTTAGCCTCCAGGTGAAAAAGCAGCCATAAAGTAAATTGGGCTCCTGACAGGATGTGATTTTAACTGTTGCTTGTCCTCACAGTCTTCAACTCTCGCTCTGTCCCTGTTTGTTTCACTGTGGTAAAACAAGAAACCAGGCTCATCTACGATTGAACAAGAGAACTGTGTTTTGAAGCGTCGCAGACAGTGAACAAACCTATTGTTCACCATGATGGCATTTTCTGCTCTGCGTTTATAAGTACAGTTTATTGATCTTCGGTGCTGGTGAATGAAAACCCGTCTGGAGTTAATTTTCAACAACCTTCCCTTCAACGTTAAACCCTGCTGATCCGAGAACCAGTTTGATGAATGCCTTAACTGTTGCTTCTTTTCAGAGCCAGTCCCGACCTGTTTTGTTTAGCGAACTATCTCTGCCAGATAAACTGTAAACTGCAGTCACACATGCATGTCCGATATCTCTTGGAATGCGTAAGCAGATTGCAAGGTGCTGATACCATGGAGAGGCCGTCCGCCTGTCATCATCCCTCTCTGGCCCCGCTCCAGACCGTCAGAAATGCAGCTGAGCTCCAACCTGAGTCCACATTCCTCACGGTAAACAAGAACCCTGTCATTTTCAAGTGCCAGCCATATCAGAAGACAGACTTGGCGCTTGTATCTCCACCGACACCTCACACGGCTCTGACAGTCTTACCCTCTTGCTCAAACAACACGGTAATGGACATAGTGTACATTCCAGCCCGTGTCTCAATCATCAGCCCTGGTCAGTGGTTGTGATTCTGCGAGTAAAGTCCATACATCCAGTCTCTGTAAAAATATGTGGGAAGAAAGTGACATATTTGAAGTATGCAGCAACTGGTGCATCTCACTCAGAATTCCCAGAAGTTTTCGCAGGGCACGAAGACAAAGCTTGTCTTTTGTTTCAGGCCCGATGGTGATGTATGTAGCCTATGTGTTTGTAACTGTGGGAGAGAGGAAAACACACAAGGAGTGGAGAAAACTCGAAAATGTCATGGTTGGCCCCTTCGCCGTGCTAGGGGTGGAAGAGGAGATTAGATGTTGGCTAGGCCTCAACCCAGCGACATGCTCAAGTCCATGCTGAATTAGCCCTTGATGCCTTCAAGCTGTTCTCAACACGGCGCTATCAGCTCCTTCATATCCCTCTCTCAGCAGCCCACAGAAACCTGAACTGCAGCACCGAGGGCCTCATAAGAAAAATGTGGGTCGGAGCTCACTCTGACAGGGCGCTCGCTCTGGCAGGTGGGCATCTCTTATGAAAGCAGCACAATAAAAAAGTGAACTCAACGCCGGTCTGCCTTCAAATTTCACAGGGATCAGATATGGATTAGGCCCGCAGATCCAAGTGGTTCTGAAGCTGAGGATTAGCCCATCTGTGACCTAGCATAACTGAGCGCGGGGCAGAGGAAGGCAGGGACCGGTATTCAAGGTAAAGTCTGACTCCCTGTGGAAAAGCGGTTCTGTGTGTTTGAAGCAGCCTTTCTCAGGGACGACTTCCGCTCTCCAGATTAGCTCCGGTGATCTGATTCTCATGGCTTCCTCTGGCTCCGCGTCCCTTCGTCTTCTTCATGGCCCGGTGACACAAGGGTTTCCTTGAAGGGGGACACTCATTCTTCAGCTCACCCGATCGGGCCAGGATGCGGTGCACAAAAAGCGTCATCCATTAGGCGCACTGATACTGGGTGACAGCCATGATAGATTCACCGAGACTGTGGGGGGAGGGAGAGAAGAAGCAGGAGCGCCCTCCTTTGTCAATTCCCAAGTTCCCTGATTCGAACGGGGAGATCAGCTCCTTCTATTCACCCACAGACTCTGGCAGCGTTCCTGTGCAACACTTTGCCTCAACCTATACTGAGCATCGCAAAGGAACATTTAAACATTTAACTATCCAAATAATATTGATTTCGTAAAGGCTGTGTTGTTTGTTGAGGTTGGGGTTTCCGGGGGAAAATATACAACAACAGATTTCTATTCACATGTGCAGAGTTTGTCGTCTGTGTTCCATCAGAGATGCAGTGATCTGCCAGAGCAGATGAGGCCCTGATTGTTTTTGGTTTCTTTATCTCTGATCTTCGTTTTCCCAGTGAAAGAATACAGAGCTGCAGTGTTGGAAACAAAGTACATTTAGTCAAGTACTGACAATTCTTACTCAGGTATTTTCACACCTCTGTAGGTTAGTATTTCACACACACACATAACTGGTGTAGTTGATTTTCAGGAGTAATGTGACAATTTCCCTTTATTCTACTTGTACTTGTACATTTATATATATAAAAAGTTGAAACGAGTTCAAAACGATTAGAAACAGGCTGAAATAATCTACTAATCATTTACTTTACGAGAAAAAGCACTTCAGGACAAATCAATGATTACTTAGGATGATGGATAGGTAGTTAAACTCAGCTCCACCTTGCGTTAATATTGAAATGATGCTTTGATATTAATGCTGAACCCAAAATGTTTTAACGACACCCTGGGGTCACTCTTTAAAATAAGTACTTTCACTTTTGATGTTTTAAGTAAATTTAAATTGCTGTACTTGACAATCTTTACTCGTTTTGACACTTTTCAGAGAGCTTCAGTCACATTGTAGATTCATATTTCACACACTCACATACAGTTTCAACCTGTTTCAAAAGAAGTCAACTGTATTTTCAATAGTAATGTGACATTTCCTTTAAATATCTCTTTGTACTTGTATATTTATTTATATAAAACGTTGAAACAAGTTGAATAAATATTATCTGCTAATCATTTACTTTTATAAAAAAAGAGCTTGAAACGAAATAGAACATTTGATCAAGCTCCACCTTTGTATTAACTTTAAAATTATGCTTTGGTATATATGCTGAACCCAAAATGTCAATACCACACCTTAAGGTACTAAGGAACTTATGTATATTTGAGTTTATTCTTTCGTTAAGGAACTGAATCTTTCTTGCAGCTCCAGCACAGCTGACACAGCGAGCCAACAGGCCGAGCTCTCTCAGTATGATTCACATTAACAAGCACATGTGTTTACACAAGGAGAGAAAATGAGAAAAGGAAATGCAGGAGAGGAGAACAGTCGGCCTATTGTATCCAACCACATGCAAAGTTTTTGTATCAGCACATGGTTCGCCTGCAGAAACAACCAACAAACTGTTTAGAACCAAACAATCAGTCAAATCTCAGTATCAACCGAGGACGATGGCTCTTTATAGAAATTCTGACCCAATGGCCTGGTTCATGGAACATTCATACAGAGAAGCCTTTATACAGCTCCTCTGGCACCCCTCTCAATGGATCTCATTCTGCGCCCGTAACGAGAGCTGGACCTCGGAAAACCCAGAGTTCCGACACTGGCGCGGTCCGAGCTGAAGGTGACACTCGCCTCATCTGCGGATTCACAAGCTGGTGACAGCTGTAGCCGCAGGTGACAGGAGGTGACAGGAAGTGACAGGAAGTGACAGGTTCGTGGGGAAAAAAAGGAGGGGTCAGGAAAAACATATAAGGTCGGTAAAGAAAACAAAAGGGGTCAAAAAGACTCCTGAGGTTGTCAGACTCTGATGTAGACATATACAGTATATACATGCAATACTATATATATATGCAGGACTATATATGTGTATACTTACTTAAGTAGATCTATTTTCAGGTTCTTCTCACTTTTACTCTGCAGCCACAGAATCACTGGTGAAGAAAAAACGAACACCATCGATACTGAGCCATTATATTGCAGACTGTTCCATTAGGGAGACGGCTACACTCAACAAGTAGTATTACCTTTAATAAGTGTATTTAAAAGCAAGTACTTACTTACTTTTACTCAAAGAGAAAAGTCATTGTGGTACTTTTACTTTCACCTGAGTACAACTCTGTCTATTTGTTTCTACTTTTACTTTAGTAAAATGTTTAAAAGGTACTTTTCTCCCCCACTGGTGTCCTCCCAGTTATGGTGACTCTTAGAACTATCATGGTTTATTGAGCTTGATGCTCCTAAACCAGACAAAACATTAAAACGCTTTTTTAACTTCTAATATATATTATATTATTTATATTTAGCTGTTTGTGTGTAATTTCGTCGTCTAGATAAGACTCGTTAATGTATTCCATGGTTTGTAATCTACTTTATCTCAAGCGTGCATGATGATATTAGTCTTAGACAGACTCCTGAAACACATCAGAGATCTTCCTTCTGAAGACGAGACGTGTCCACACACCAGTTGAGGCGCCCACAAACTTTTTATTTACTTTTAACGTTACATGGGAGGTTATTAAAATGTCCCTGGGAGCCTCAACTGGTGCGTGTACATTTCCTGTTGTCTGGTTTTCATGGTTTCTGTCCAATAACTGGAGCTCATCAAGTTTGAATGTGTGTGCTCTCGTATCCTGAGTTCTTCCGCCTGCCATGGGCTCGTATATAAAGAAGCTCTGCAACCTAGAAACAATCATTCGTCACCTCGGAGGTCAACAGAATGTGCAGTGTATTGAATTTGGTTTTAGTGCCTTGTTTGATTAGAACTTCCTGTATTGTGAAGCAGATGTGTCAACACAACTGCAAAACTGACACTTACAGGATTGTTTTAAAGGAAATACCACAAACTTAAATAAGCAGAGGGAAAAGTTAAGTCGTTTGGCACACATCACACTTACTGGGAGACATTGGGTTGTTTTTTTTCCTTCTTTTTTCGTTTTGAGACTTATCTCCTGTTCGTTGTCCCGGAGTATAGGATGACAAAATTTCATCATCATGTTTTTTCTTGGTGTTCGTCTTTAATATGAGGAGCACGGAAGAGAGATTTTAAACAAAAGAGTATCGAGCTCAGTAATCCTCAGCGCCAAGTGATTGCTTAATTCTCCAATCTGTTTTGTCTTTAGGTTTCATGTGTGAATAACAATGCAGGCATGCCAAGACCTGAAGGATGACATTTATGAAGGGCACAGAACACCACAAAAATAACCTGTTTGGTGTGCAGCTTCCTTCTCTCAGCCCGAGGTCATGTCAGACCGCCTGAAGAGCCATTTTAAGTGGAGCAGGTAGAGCTCGGATGGAGATGGCCTCCCAGTGGATTACTAATTAATCACCACTACGCAGACTTGACTGAGCAAAGGCTGAAAATGAGCCTCTGGAGGAATGAGGGTTGATAGGTTCATACCGGATAAAGTCACCTGCCAAGGTACCAGCATTAATACACTTGCCCTGAATTAGGTTGAGACTGAGACTATGCTGAAAGGCCACGTCCACAGCAAGAGATTATTTGAAGGTTTAAGCAGGTGCCGCTGGATGCAGGGAACGTCTCAGTATTTTGTTTTCTGGATGGAGTTGAAAGCGGCTGATGTGCTGACTGAGTGGAACATGGAAGCCATCGCTGCAAGATCAGCTGCGCGATCAGCTGAGGGATCATGGGAGCTGAGCACGCAGGCTGTGCTCTGTGATCTCATTACTGTGCTTTGTGTTAGTCGGCACTCAACCCCGGTCTTCGCCCGCCTCGGCTTAGCCCAGCTAAGTAGCTCAGTGTCTGACACACATAAACACACGTCTTTCAGCAATTTGTCTGGCCGGTTCGTTTGTCTGACACACACTCACGCTACATGTGAACGCACGTCTTGAGCGCTGATCCTGCAACCCTCCCATATTCTCAAGGCAGGCACGCTTCACACACACTCGTAGGGTCATGTGCCCCCAGTGCGTAGACACGCTTCAGCAGGTCAAAAGTCACGTGGAGTCGCATGTGGAAGCATATCAGATATGCTCAGAGCGGAGGACAGAAAGTCATGCATTCGTAAGAACAAACGAGTGATAGAGGTCGGACTAATGGCAAAATGGTGTCAGATAAAACATCAGCTCTCCTGATAATTGAATAAATATGTAGTTGTATATGATCTTACAACATATAGAGAATACCCACACTATTAAGAGGGGCTGATTTTTAAAAGACACACACACACGCACACGCACACTGCTGCACTGTCCCAATGCTGAATGTGCCCTCATCTGAAGTAGCTCATGTTGTTGTGCTCGCAGACACCTGTTGAAACACAGGAGACTCTGTCATGATGAGACATGCGCCTATGCAGGTGAATCACAACTGGCTGAAAGAGCGGCAGCAGGTGATGCAGCCACAAACCTGAACACACAAAGACACACACACCCACAAACAGACACACAAACACACACTCCTGGCACGAGCAAGGTGCTGGAGGCAGAGTTCAGCCCACGTCTCATGTTGCATTGTTTTATTTTCACTGTTTCCTCCTCGTAAAGGACTTTGTAACTTTCTTAAGAAATGTGCTAAAGACAGATACACTAGATGAAACTAGAGTAGCATTGAGAGGGCGCATACCTCCGCCAAGACCAAACAGTCCCTTTGTGAAACCACATTTAAATTCACTGGTTCTGGATGTTTTGATGAACCAAAATTGCAAACAGAAAGAAATATCATTCCCCTAAAAACGCCTGGTTATTACTATTTGAGAAATCATGCCACAATGTTAAAGAAGGTGGAAAGTCTGGACCTGCAACTAAATGAAATGAGTTCTTCCCTGACCCGTACCGCAGCCGTCTTTCAGGTTTCATCGAAATCCGTCTGGTGGTTTTTGTTTAATCCTGCTAAAAAACAGATAAATGCAAAAACATAGCCACTTTGGTGAAGGTAAAAACACACACATTTAATTTCATGATACAATATAAATTCTTTATTAACATTTCATATTTTAACTGCATGTGTGCCTGATACTAAGACTGGTTGTCTAAAGTGACAAGACCGACAATACTCGTAGCAAGATTGGACGTGCCTTCACATGTGTGTCTGACAAAAGCAGCAGCTTTGAGCCACAGCCACTTCAACCGTATGATCAAAATCCGTGGATATGTCTGCAAACAAAGCCGGCGATTCAGCGGTCGAGTTCGCTCTGCACCTCAACCCTGTCCTGCGCTCTCCTCGCCAAGCCTCAGATCCACCAGCAGCCAGTGGAATCAATGGTCCCATTGTACGTGCTGAGGTAACACCATAATTGTTACAATCTTCCCCGTTCAGGTGGGGGGGAAAAAAGAAACCCACCCACTTCTGACTCGCAGTGACATTTTTAGAGGTTTGTGGTTTTCAGTGATGTTGCATTAATCAGATATAATGGAGCAGAGCGTGGGCGGCTCGTGCACCTGAGGAGGCTGCGGCTGGAGGCCCGCTCCTGTGTGTGTTTCCAGGATAAGTCAAGGTCTGGGTCACAAGCTGCGTAGAGCCGGAGTGACAGATTTAATAACACGCTGATATTTCCACGAGGTAGATCCGTGATCTGTGCTGAAAGAAGAGTCTGCTGGAAAAGTTGAAGAATTCCTTGCTGCTGATCATAAAACCCTGAACGATAAACCTTTTTTTTCCCACTTGGATTCAATTGCCAAAAAGGCGGATTAACGTGCTGAAAACAGTAGCACAGAGAACGGTGCGTCTATTTTCTCTAAGATTTGGTTTTCTTCTTTTTGGTTTTATATTTATTCCTTTTCCTCAACCCTCTCTTATCATAGGGCTTTGACTTTAATGATAGGTGCGTCAGCCTACTCGTTCTCCCCACGCGCCGGACACATCCCCAGGAGATAAATCTCGACTATGGGCCTGTGGCTGGGAGGGGCCGGAGGAGTGGGAGCCGTATGGAGGCCTGGGTGGTTCCAGCTGGTCAGCTTCCAACTCTTAGTTGAGTCTGATGCAGGCCCTGCGAGGAGCTTCCCTGCCTTTCATCCGTTTAGGAAACATCTGGAATCATCTGCCGGTTGAATGAAAGTGTCCACGCGTGTGTCTGTGTGTCCTCCAGGAGGTTTGCCAGGAATGTTATCATTGTGTTGAGATTAACCCCCGGCGTCCAGAAAATAAATGAAGGAAACTCGCTGGTGAGTTGCCAGTAGATGTCTGTGCCTTGACATCATCTCCACGCGGCGAACAAATTCCTGCCGAGCATCAACAAGTCTCTGTCTTTTTCCTCAGTATTCATGGAGGGGCTGTGTCGTATCCAACTGCACAGAGAAGAGAACACATTGTATTTGTCAGAGAATACACGCTTTATATGCCGTCATCCCATTTTCTATAGCTTTTCACTCGGGTTGCACGTGCAGACTGTTGCCATTGAGTGGATAGTGTATCCTCGAGAGCAGGTGAGCAGACAAAGCCTGTGGTTGCACGGCATGCCGAGGCACCGGGCCCCGGCGCGTTGACAGAGAGGCAGACAGAAGCAGGGTCAGGAGTCACACCTGTCCATAAAACACCTCTTTTTCTGCGCACGAGGTGTCGTCACCTCAAACTCAAAACACACACACACTCGGCGCAGCCCCCCCCCCCCCACCCCCACCTGAGTGGCGATGTAGTCTGCACATAAAAATATCAGATCCCCCTCATCTCGAGACTGTGGTGATTTATAACTGGAAAAAAAATGTGTTCACAAGTTGTGAAAACAAACCTCATACCTGCAATATTGTGACAATGATTCTGTTTTGAGCTTTGCTGCCATGAGATTTTAAAGTATTTGAGTTGCAACATGAAAATCACCACGTCTCTTTCCTACGGTGGCCGAGAAGTCTCATACAAGCGCAAAGCCACACAACAGACACAACAACGACAAATAAAAAAAATATATCATGCAAACGCCTTTTTCCTCTTTTTCCTCCTGTTTTTCATGTGCACAGTGTGTAAACACGCTAACAGATAAGAGACAGTGCTGTCAGACATCACAGCCTAAGTGTTTTCACAGCTGAGTTTTTTCCGTGCCATGTTATTAGTTGCCGACTAGGTGTGTGGGGAAGAGCGCTGCTGTGTTTGGACCGGGGAGAGGATGTTCAGGTCTGGCTGAGATGACACCGGGGGATGTGATTTTTGGGAGTATTGGGGAGGATGTTTTGCCTCCTGTGTGGTGACTCCTGACCCCCACCATCCTCCCCCAACCTGCCTGACCTCTGTCCTATTGTAGCTCTTATCAAATAGCCCCGATGTTGAACATACACATTCGGCGCACTGGCCCGAGCAGGAGATAACGCTGGCTCCGTCTCACACACCATATCAGCCTGAATCTGTTCTCATTATTGTTTTCTGAGCTCATGTACAGCATCTCCTCCATCAGTCTGCATGTAGATGGCTTCCCCTGCCTCAACGTCATCCTGTTCCACATCCCATCATTCCCTTCCCCCTTCAAATCATCACGTGTGGGTCTTGTTGCTCCCTCGTCCTGTGTTCTGATGGGCAGAGCTGCGTGACTCCCCCGCCTGCTAAGACAACACGGTGTCGTCCTGAGGGTGCACCGTGGCCCCTGCCGATCACACTCTGCTGAGTTGCGCCCGTACCGCTTCTCATCTTCGCTAACAGACACTGACATGGCCCTTTGAAGTCATGAGGAGCGGCGTGGACCTGGGACGGGCCCAACAATAGCAATCTGATCCTCGGCTGATGTGTCCAAGCACGCCTGCGGCCCCCCGACAATGGAGTGGGACAGCGGGGGCCCCTCTTGCAACTTCTGTGTGTACCTAAGAATGGACCTGCATGTTGTCCACGGGAAAGTGGACATGTGAAAGACAGGACGAGAGAAGAGTTTTTTCAAAATATCCCAAAACATGAGGTTCAGCTCATCTCCAGATAAAAAAAGAGAAGACTTATAGAACAAAGCACATTGTGGGGAGCGTGTGGACCTGTTTACCACAAACATGGTCCAGCTACAGACCTGCTGGTCTCGATGCCTTGTCAATATTCTGCTTTGACACTCAGTAAGTGTGGTTCCAGACATTTTGTGGTGTGTGTGTGTGTGTGTGTGTGTGTGTGTGTGTGTGTGTGTGTGTGTGTGTGTGTGTGTGTGTGTGTGTGTGTGTGTGTGTGTGTGTGTGTGTGTGTGTGTGTGTGTCAGTGTCAGTGTGCTCTGCTTCCACTCACCTGTTGATTCTGTATCACCAACACAATGCAACCATTGGACAACTGGTGCTGATTGGAGCCGTTCCAGCTGGAATGGCTCTACTGGTTTAAACCCAGATTTATTTTAAAGGTAAAACACGTTGTGTCCTCACATTATTAGGGGTCAAGGGGAGATTAGAAGAGAGACACACATCCCCCACCCTTGGATTTGTGCATGAAAATAGACTCAAATAACAACCTCTGAATGTTTTAGTGTGCACGGCCCAGTTTCTCTGCTAAAAGGATTTATACATCTTTATACATATTATTATCAGTGATTAAATGTCATCACCATATCCTTCATCCTCCAATATACCAGAAAGTTAAAAAAGAGTAAAGTAAATTAAGCTGTCTGTATAATGATTCAAGTTTATCCGTTTATTTATGTATCTTTCTATTCATAAAAAGTAACACACTGGTGTGAAGGTTATAATAAGAGGACAGACCATTCTCATGGCTTAGCATCATTTTGTTATTCATTGTAAAAGGAGTTGTTCCACTTGAATACAACATCGTGAGTTATGGGACAAGTCGGGCAGTGGGTCAGAAGAAATAATAACAGTAGTCAGGCTCATCTGCCGAGGAACCACAGGATTAGGGTATGTTTAGATTTGTACTTTTCGATAAAGATTATAGTCGGGGTTGGCTCAGTCGCCGTGTGTTTCTCCTTCTCTCCTCTCGTTTCCTTTCGCAGGTATTTCTACCCCCAGAGCAAAAGAGTGTGGATCAGGTTTTGGAAAACTTGCTTGCTTGCTCTCTCTTTTTTCGACGACAGTGGGTTTTTGTTCAACAAACTCCCGTATGGAAACCACCACTGTGATCCACGTCTGACCTGTAGCCTGTCCCCGAAGCTCTACGCACACATTTGAAAACATTAAATATGCAAAGCTCATTTTTGCATACAGAGAAGGCGCTCCTTTGTGTCTCAAGCCAAACATAATGTTTATTATCTTGACATTCCAGCCTGTGTTGGATGTTGATATGTTAGAAGTGAGAGCGGCTCAGACCCTGGTGGACGTCTCGTTCCAGACTCAAGGTCTGTGTGTAAATCACTTCTCTCCTGTAGAGTCTGAATGAACAAAGCCTGCAGGCAAACCAGGTCGTGTGTGTGTGTGTGTGTGTGTGTGTGTGTGTGTGTGTGTGTGTGTGTGTGTGTGTGTGTGTGTGTGTGTGTGTGTGTGTGTGTGTGTGTGTGTGTCTGGGACCATTTGGGTAGAAGGGCATAGAAAACCACATCTATCCAACAAGTAGAGAGATCTGACCTATTACCACAAAGGGAGATTTTGTCATGAAGAAAGCAAGAAGGCAAGAAAGAAAAAAGATAATATTTTTATAGAGCATTTTTTAAACAAATGCTCTAATTCAGAGGTTTAATAATGGAAAGTGTGCTTAAAAAACATATACAGGTATGCACATACACACAAGAAAGAAAGAAAGAAAAAAAGAAAGAAAAAAAGAAAGAAAGAAAGAAAGAAAGAAAGAAAGAAAGAAAGAAGCAAAACATTGCTTTAAGACCATAAATAAATCCTGAAGGATTCACAGTCTCAGTCTCTCACAGTGACATTTCATTCCTCACCTTCTCAAACATATAATTTACAAATAAGCTATTTATATTCCCATCACATAAAGATGTCTGCTGATTGGCAGGTTTGGCAGTTTAATTCACGGTGTGTCTTTTACTCACCGTGAATTACACCTCAGGATATGAAGCACAAACCTGTTTTGTTTTATTTTTTGGATCTCGGCCTCAAATGTGCCGCCAAAACGCCACAAAAGTATCCATGGCGTCCATAACAAAACCTCCACAGCGCTCTATTGCACATACTCGTCTCTCAGCGTGTGGAGCGATCACGTGCTTTGACATCACTCAACGCGCTGACAGGAAGGGCAATTTTCTTTAACACCTGCGCAAAACACTTCCTTGTTTGTCTTCAAAGTTTACACCAATAAGAACGTGGAATTTATACGCCGCTGCCAAAACAGAGCCCAGGCATGACCTCAGCGCGGAGCAACGCAGCGCGCCCCGGCCTTTACATCTGGTTCACTTTAGCCTCAGCATCAACAAGTGCTTCCACTTTCACAGTGCTGCTTACTGCTGCTGCTTCATGTTCTGTCTCCGACACACAAACACACAGAGCGCATATGTATCGCGGAGGATCACAGCTTCGCACGTCCCTCTGTAAGCGCGGCACCCAATGTATATTTCATGAGGCATTTAGACGCCGTATCGTTCTCGCCGCCGTTTTGTTTAGGAGACGGACCTGAACAATAGATTCATGGCATGGTGCTGGAGGATTAGAATGCCTGGAGTCCACAGTCGCCCTTTATTCACTGGAGGGCACCGTTCATTATTCCATAAAGTGATTTGCTGTGGAGGAATTCATGTTAATCATCCTCAAGAAATTTCTTGACATAAAAGGGTGACTCATGTTTTGGATGCGAGCGGACTGGAAGCAGTGGGTGTAGAGTTTCTGGAAGATTCTATAGCGAGATAAAACCTTTTTTTTTTAGTTTATGCTGGCAAACTATAAAGTGGAAGAAAAAAAAAAATCAAGCTTCTACCAGATGCCATGATGTGTTGGATCATCAAGAACAGGTCTGGAACTCACTCTGCGCTGTGTAAGTCCAATAGAAGAGAACACATCCACCTTAACCTTAACCCCATCTATAAACCCTGCTTCTATACCACGGTCTGCGTGTCCTGAACAACGCTCTCTTTGTTCCCAGTGTGAAGAGTGGAGAACGAAGGAGAGCGAGCTGCATATCATCTGAAACAGACAGGGGTCACAGGTTTTTGGATGTACTTTATAACAGCTAAGCTCATCAAATATCCACCCCATGACATCTTCTGCTGCTTCCTGCAGAGCTGAGCGTAGGTAGCTCAGCGGAGAGCAAGTGCTCACTCCTGTGACACGTCAAAGGTATTTCAAAGCATATTACTCAGATTTTAGCTTCTCTTCATTGGCTTCCATGTATATTTTTGGAATGGATTTTCAGGAAAGGCCCTTCTCGCCATTCCACAGTCCTGCATGAGGACCAAAAGGTGGCCGGGCCTTTCCTGTCAGGACAACCTCCCTGAGGATATCCATCTCATAGACTCCTTATTCTATTTTAAACATTAGTTCAGATCTTACCGTGAAAATTGCTTTTAAATAGATTTTTATTGTTTGCTTTTTAACTGTTTCCTATTGTTTGCCTTCAATGTTTCATCCGTAACCTGCAAAGCACATTGCTTTATAAATAGGTGCTATATAAATAAAGTTAATTATTATTATCATTTGGCCACACAAAGTAGATCTGTGTGGAGGATCTGCAGCAGACAATGCTGCCACACATCTCCTGATACATTCCAGTGGATGAGTGGTTGGTGCCAAATTGTGCTCGGGGCACATTTTTTTAAGGGTGTAAATGTTTACACTCTTTAAACAAAGATTGTTTCTTTCTTTCTGGAGCCACCGTCAAGCAATAAAGTCAAATACTTCTCTTTTTTCCCCTTTAATAGTTATTATCTCCAGATGTTCCTCCGAGATACCTGTACTTGTCAATGCTTCCCTATTGCCTAAATAATTTTTTTGATTGACTCTCTATGTCGGATTTTGTGTTGACTTTTTTCAGGATGCATTTTTTTCCAGACACAGCTAATAAGATGAAGAGGAGGATTCCCAGGGCTGTATATCTTGGTACATTCCAGTGAATAGGTGATGGATGACAAATTGTGCTCGGGGGAAGTTTTTTACACCTTCACACATAAATGCTTCCTTTGTTGCTTATTAATCAAGTGTCACTTTTGTTTCTGCTCAATTAAAGTCAATGTTGTTATTTATAACCAAAACATAGAAGCTATTTCAGGGAACTGTTTCTCTAAAGCAGGTCTAAACCATACTCTAATGAATTATTTACAGAGATTCAATATTCTGCCATGAGCAAGCACTTGAGGAAAAAGACATTTAACATGAAGAAATCTAGAAATGTAACCTTATCATCAGCAGCCTGTCACTTATGTCTTCTGACCAGGGCTAAATGGTTCTCCCTCCCTTCTACTTTTGACGAGTCTCGGATCCTGTCCCTGCATTCTGAGAGCGCAGTGTTCTCACAGGGTGTTGGGGTATACAAGCTTTTTAAGACGATGATGAAGCCTAACCATCATATCTTAGTTGCTGAGGAGTTCCTGTCAGTACTCATGCTGCAACATTCTGGATTAACTGGAGGAGCATGAGCTGTTTTCCAAGGATCCTTTTTAAGACACAATGTCCTGATTTGTGAAATGTTACAAATGTGAATCAAGGTTGTCAATGACGTTTCTTCTATGTGGAAATTAAAGGACATTAAGTATCCTGATCTAAGATATCTGGTGATACAGTGATACTTGAGTCAAGGACTATCTCATCTAGAGTAACTACACAATTAGATAAGGTGTTTCTGAGCTGTTTGAAGATTGATGCTTGAAGATTACCCAAATGATTTATTTCATCTGGCTTCAATACAAGTCGTACTATAGAGTATCATCTGCATAACAATTCTTGTGAGGAATCCAGTTAGGCTAGAAGTTGGAGTATTTCCAAGGTTATTGCCTACAGGAAGCATATATAAAAGTGAATGCAATTGGTCCGAGCACAGAGCCTTGTGGAACTCCAAGTCGATTTTTGTGTAGAACATGTAGAAACAGAAGATGAGGTGGTGGATAAAACTTGTACCAGCAAAGTGTGGTTCCTTTAAAGGATATGCCTGTTTGCGTGTTGCTGAAATTGTAACACATGGCAGGTGTTCACAACTCATCTTAACCTGAGAGGTTAACAAGCAGAACGGGGGAGAATGAGGTTCTCAGTAAGGCAGAGTGGAAAGAGCAACATTAAAAAGCACAAGAGGCATGGACAGAGGGAAATAATAAAAGCAAGTGGGGGAGACAAAGTGAGCAAATCCAATTTAGCCATATGTGATCCTATCTCCACAGCAACTCTTTGTGTTTGCAGCGAACAGTTTGTGAGCTTTGGCGCTGACCAACTCTTATCCCCCCCTGTTAGCCCCTTTCTAACTGCCATCCCTGAAAAGACGAGCGGGCAGATACAAAGGGACACGATAAGGCACAGAGATAAAATGTGAAGTGATGTCGGGAGAGGAGGAGGATGGAGAGAATGTGAGGGACAAGAGGTAAAATAAAGAGCGAGTGGGGGACAAGGAGGTGATGAAGTGAGTGGAGACCTGAGAGGGGAGTCGCAGGACATTCCTGAGCCAGCTGTGGGTTGGAGGGGGAATTCTCACATAATGTCTGACGAATAAAACAAGACACAGGCTATTTCAGTATTCCAGGCAAAAAACCCACTGGCACATCGCAATGGAAAGAGGGGGGAAAAGAGGGATCTTGGAAGGAAAAAGAGGAAAAGCGGCTAATGAGAGAAGCAGCCGGCTGCACGGTCCGGTTAGGCAGGCCTACGACCGCAGCAGTCCAGCGGTTAACCTTTCGCTGCCTCTCCCTCTCCTGTCTCCTGGACCCAAAATGGAGGCAGAAACTGGCAGCGTGCAGTAGTGGTTGTTGGGGCCTCACGGAGCACACATTCCTCCTGCACAGACAGGTGGTGGGGCTGTTTAATAAATACAGGATTTGATGGAGGGAGTCAGCGGAGGAGGGGGGGAGGGAGTCAAAGGCCATCGCAGACTGTAAACAGCAGAGTTGAGCAGTCATAATATGACTACTGCTCTTCAGGGGATACAAAACCCCCCCAACTCCACTCATAACTCCTGGTTAATGACTCACCCATTCGACTGAAGTGCTGCTGACTATCTAAACACCATTGTTCCATTGCACTGGCCGAATACAAATGGCTCACTATATTAAGTGGTGCTCAAATATACAGTGTTTCAAACACAAACAGTCAAGTTCAGCGATTCACAAGAAGCGGCTCAAAAGCTCAAATTTGTATTTCATATTCCCAAACCACACAATCAAGACCAAACTAGTCTTTTGCGTCTGACGCGCTCCCACATGACTATCAAATGTTCATTTCAATTTATTTTAAAGTGACTGTTATCTAACACCATTACTTATATAAAACTGGCTATTGTTACAAAACCTTTCCATCCTATTCATTATGTCGGTTTGGACGAGCCTTGCAGCCATACTTCAGACCAGACAGTGGATTAAAGATCGTTTTCAAATTGCTTTTAACTGTTTCAAATGTTACTTCCAGCAGTTTTAAGTGTTTATTTTTGTGCAGACATTTTCCAGTTCAACTTTTACTGACCACTTTAACTATTTATCCGATACTTTTAGCTTATTATGTATTTATTAATCTTCTCTCTTGAAAACTAGGATTCACTAACACATGGTGTTCAGGTATAAGGACTCACTCTCTCAGCTTGTTTCAGTTGTTGGCTGATTGTTATTGGGTACTGCAGATCAGCCTCACACCAAAAGTAATCTTATTTGATTATTTACATTCCTTCCCAACACAAATATATGAACGTATAATTATTTTCCACATGCCACCTCTGGTAACTGCAGAAGCAGCACCCTGGGGGGCCAGTTCCCCTGCGAATTACTGAGCGAGACCATATCTGATACACGCCAAGCAACTTAATGGAAAATGTTGTTTACTCTCCCAATGCCATTAAAAAGCACAAAATACTGAATATTGAAAACAATCACCTGTTTCAGGGTTGTAACATTTTTTACAACCCTGGTTTTTCAATAAAAAACCTTAAGGTTGTTTTCCAAGAAGTTAAAACAGAGCAGATGCTTAAAAACCCATAATATTAAAACATTATTATATAAAAGCTTATTCTTGTGTTCTATGAACTTGAGAATGACTTAGATTACTAATACAATACACTCCAACACCCCTGCAATATCTTACGACATTATATTGTTGTTGACGTGCCAAGGATTTGACTCTGTGATTATCAGACTGAATTATATTAAGGGGTTATAACTCAAATGTTGGTGGAGGTGACTTCAACAAACATGTGCTGCTTAAAGCCACATATTACCCCAAAGATAAAAGTAGATATTCATGAAGAGAAAACCTTGTCACGACTGGGGTCACTCTCGATTTGCTGACCCAGATCCCACTGTAGATCTCAGAATAGCTATAAATATAAAATTCTTCTCCTTTTCTTCTTGGAACAGTTAATAACACTGTGCCATGTGCTTTGACACTTACTGTAAGAATCAGTTAGTGTTGTTTTCCATCTGATGATACGACAGCAGCATTTAATGCTTCCACACTTTCTGGTCTAGATGCCACGTGCAGCACCAACATTCATGAGCACAGTGAAGTGTTGTTGTTGTGATTTTTTTCTCCTACCTGCTGAATATCTGTTTTGTGTTTGATGGATACATTTTATTTTATACGGAACAAACCTAAACTAAAGTAAACTGACTTAAACTGCTGCCAGGATGTCAACATAGCATATGTGGACTGTTTCTTCAAGATACTGATACAGGTGATAAATAACAGAAAGAAAAGGACGACAGAGGAGATCAAAAGACTTTAAGCAAAACATAAAGAGAAAGAAACAATGTGTTTTCATTGCTGCATTGTTGATCTTCATTGATTTCTTGCCCACATGACAAACACTTGCTATTGTTGCATCCTCGTGCAGAAACTCACCTTTGCAACCAACACAGTGTGTCAGTGTGTGCATTGGTGGGAGTGGACTAAGCCGACTGCCAGTAACAAGGCATGGATGAATGATTCACTTGGGTCGGTGCCACGACATGTGACCGTACCAGTATGACAACGATGACTTTTAATTTGTAGGTATGGGACAACCTGTAATTTACAAGAGTTATGTTGCGCATTTCCTAGTGTTGCCAAGCAATGATAGCATTAAGATTTAGACCAATGGGTGTATCCTCCTAAAAGTTAACACCCCAAGAGGCTGACACCGTGTAACGTCACCTCCGGTTGTTTGTCGTCTCCTGCCACGCTCCTGTCAGGGCCCTGCAGGGCGGCGGCAGCTCTGAGAGGAGACACGTCCACCACAAGGCCTGTAAAGTACTTTCTGTGTCATGCAACAGAAGGCCGGGGATTTCCGGCGAGCAGCACTCCGCTGTTGCCACCCAGGGGCAGAGCACAGAGCACAGAGGCCGTGTGTGTGTGTGTGTGTGTGTGTGTGTGTGTGTGTGTGTGTGTGTGTGTGTGTGTGTGTGTGTGTGTGTGTGTGTGTGTGTGTGTGTGTGTGTGTGGGCCGGCCGCCACATCACAGCACGGCCTCCCGCCAAAGCCTTTCTGATCTTCCCAACAGAGAGCAAGCTCGCTTTTTCCTTCCTCTGCTCCCCCTTAACCACACAGATGAGACGGCAGGAGGAAAGAAGGATGATCATTTCACAGAGGGAGGGGGGGGGGGGAATCCCACATCCTGTAATTTTATCTTTTGTCGCGGTCCCTGAAAGATTTGATAACACGACTAATGAGGTCAAAAAACAAAACAGAAAAAGACTGATCGGTGGCAGCAGTGACAATACAGCCCGGGCTCATGCACTTCACTGTGAGGAATTGAAGTCGATGAACAGTCGAGTCGAGGGTGCGCACTTCCTTGACTCTACTCTGTGTGTCAGAAGCCACTTCCTTGCGTTGAGTCGCTCATTTTCTGATGACAGTTGCTGGTAGACCACCGCAGCCGCATCCACTGTCCTCTCTTCCTCCGTCTACTCATCCCAGCTCGCCTGCCTCTCTCTGCTCCTCTCTTTCTTTCTTTCCTCAGCACCGACTCTTGCTGGGCCAAAGCATGACATGACGCAAATCACAGGCAATTTCAAAGGCTTCTCGGCAAACGGCAGTTGTGCGGTGCGGTGTTTCTCCGCTAAACCGTTCTGAGAACATTAATGGGGGATAGCGAACGTGCCTCATGGAAAAATCCCCAGAGCGGCAGAGGAGTTCAGTCCCCCCCCCGCACCACATCCCACATCACTGATGGAAATGATTAAGAATATTGGAGTGTAATTCCACCCCCCTCGGTCTGGCTCTTAAAATAGAGAAAAAGAGAGGAGGGCGGATGTCTGAATTCCTCTGATTGGAGCAGAGCGGCAATGTGCTATTAGTGCTGATGTCGACCTGTGACCACAGCAGCGGGCCGGCCATGTGGGGGAGAGGGCCATGGCATCACTCACTCAGAGCCCCCCCCATCTCTCTCTCTCTCTTGTGCAAAACAGTTGTGTTGCCTCTTGTATTGCCAGCCTGTGGTTGGTTTTTTTTGTGTATTATTGATTTCAAAGACATTCCTTACATTCAAATGTAAACTCAAAGGGCGCACATATGCTTGTACCCTCACACGCACTTAACCCAGATCAAGAGTAGACAAACAACCGAAGAGGCACTGGCTGTTTTAAAGAGTCGTGTTTTGGTTGGTTCCATATTTCTGAACTTTTATTTTATGGAGCTGGTTTTATATGAAACATGTGTTTGAGCGCTCTACACAAAACTGCACTGTAACTAGTGTTATATTTATCACGTTAATAAGTCCCACACACGTCTGGCACAGAGTGTAGCTGTTTCGGTTGTGTGGCGTTCACTGGAAACTTTTAGGAAATGAGGCATGATGAACTGAAGGATTTCCAAGGAAGCGGAGGTTGTATGTACACGACAACCACGCTCGCAGCTGTCGGCCCTGTAATTTGGACGGCTGCTAAACGACAAGGTGATTGCTGCAATTACAGCAGAAATGGTTGTAAAAAGAAAAGAAAAGAAAAAAAAAAAAAGAATGGTAAGAAGTGGCGCTCTGGTGTTTTCGAACGCCGAGGCTGACGGGCTATCAGAGAGACAGGCAGCGTTTGAACTCAAGACATGGATCTGTGTCGGTGGGGTTAACCACACACGACTACACCGTGCCCGCGACCACATTTCCACATTTCAGATGTTTAAACAAACAAACACAAACACAAACACACACACACACACACACACACACACACACACACACACACACAGGATTATTAGACTGAGAGGAGGTGCCGAAAATAAAAATCTCATCAGACTCCAGAATTGGATGGCGGAGGTCAGCGGCTGAGCCAAACCTGAGTTTTGATGCTACCTCTAATGGTGCGGTGCAACAGATGCACCATAACCACAGGAGCAGTTGGGTGGTTTGAAGTGGGCTTGGATCTGCTCTTGAAGTCCATGAGGGTGCGTCGTATGAATCCTTGTGGTTGTGTCCCTTTGCCAAAACATATTTCACGGACTTTGAAAGACTCCTCGGGCTTCGACCTCTGCTGAACTCAGCAACTCAAAACAAATGCATCACAACATAACATCCCACTTTATAAGTCAGATCCGAGTGTGTGGCTGTGTGTATGGTCCATGTCAGAAGAGTGAGGATGTAGTTGGAACACTATGACGACAGTAACTAATATCCTGACTTTTACATCCGCCAAGCAGGTTCCCTTTCTTGTTTGTTTATTGGGGGGTTGGTTTGTATGTTAGCAATATGCAAAAACAAATGGACACATTTCCCTGAAACTTGGTGAGAGGATGTGGTCAGGTTCAGGGAACAACTCGTTCTCATTTGGTTTGGCTCCGGATCAGGGGGAAGAATCAAGGACATTTTCTTTTTCACTTTTTTTTTTTTTTTTACATTGTGAGATTACATTGATTTCTCAGGAATTATTCACAGATCTTGATGAAAACAACCAGAGACATTCAGGGGACTGATATCTATATGTGTGTGTGACATATGGTGCAGCTTGATTGACTTTATAGGGAACTGTTGGGCCCTGGTGTCAATCTACTGCTGACTCTCTTCTATGGAAAGTAGCTAACATTTGTCCGAACAGTCGCTGGATTTACAGCAATGTCCTATTTGTAAAAGAAACCGAAAAAGGTCCCTAAATGGGTCTGAAAAGTCGGTAAATCTGGCAACAGGGCTGTTGTGGTCCATCCAAAAAAGATCACAGGATGCAGCTGCGAATTAAATAAAGCTCCGCAAAAGCACGGTGGCAGAGTCCTGCATCACATGAGGGGAGAATATAACTGTGAACAAGCTTGTCAACACAAGACAACAAGACTTTAAGAGCCAGCGTATCATCTGATTTGAGGGTCCTGTGACGAGCTCTGGGTCCCGCAGATGTGAAGTGTCCGTCTGTTTTGCACGATACGAGTTCACGACCAGCCGCGGTTAATGGCTGCCCCGGAGAGACCAAAATTTGGCTGCACCGTCATTAGACACAGGGCGCTGCAGCCTCATCACATGCTCCGACCACAAAACACAGTGACCGCCTGTTACCCAGCCCACGCTGCTAATTGGTCACATTCAAATTTAGCTGGAAAAATGAACGCAAACGCCGCTCAGAGGAGATAGCGATCAGAGACCACATGTCGGTGCCCAGCCGATGTGCACACGCAGATAAGGGAGATGTTTGAGTGAGTGGCGACTCGTATTATCTGAAACTTGAAAGTGATGCAGTTCCTGTGAAGTGATGATATCTGATGTGAGTCAACGGTTTTTCCCGCTGAACTGTGGCGGAGCTGCATGGATTCCTATCTTCTGCTGTGCTGCGTCAGAGCCGCTCTTCTGCAGCCACTTAGATTTCACCCCAGATTATTTCTGAAAGTCATTTCGCTGAATTAATGTATTTGGACAGATGTTATGTTAATTCTGGCTGTTGATTTTCATTCTACGTGGTCGCTGGAATAACAGGTAACGTTTCCACGACTCGGAGAAGAGAAGTGGAAAGTTTAAAGTCTGTTTGAGCCAAGACCTAATAGGTAAAAAAAAAAAGTCAACACTGTCAAACACAATTTCAGAGACGTGGAATGAACTCGGATTGACCAAGCGTACTTCTGGTGGGGTGGTTTGATAATGTTGTAGAGAATGAGCTGCAATCACGGAGTGCCTCTGACCTAGGCGTACAGCGGCCAAGTCCCCCCCCCCATCCTCTGCCAAGCACTGCAAGCAGATCCATGTAGGTCCAGAGTTGACCCACAGGCCCAGAATAGGACCTACATTATCACAGATGTTTCTGATCGCTTTTTCTTTCACCGACCACAGCTATGGCCTAACCCAGAGGAACACCTCTCCCCTCCCACAAAATCCCCTTAAAGACCCTCCCTTAACTCCCAAATCCCAGCTCCACACATCTAACTTAAAACAACTCCTCAATGGCATGGAGTTGGCTCACCTCTATACGCAGTGCCTATATCCATCCTCCAAGCCCTGGAGTCTCCAGAGCGCCCACCTTCCTGCCGCATTTTGCCCTCCCACGGACTGATTCCAGGGAACAGCCGTTAATCTGAGGGGGAACGTTGGAGAGCGTCTCCTTTTAATTATCAGAAAACTCCCAACTGGCTTGGATAATGGATTCCAAATGGCGGGCTTGGGCTGCAGTGGGTGCAGGGTTGAGGGAGGTGGCCACGGAGGGAGAACAAGATCAGGAGGAGGAGGAGCTAAGAGATATGACTCCTTCTCAGGTTCTGACCTTTGGGTGCCCCCGCGCTCGTGTGCTTTGCCAAAGATTAAGACCAGATTGACTGTGTTGGCCCAGGATATGATGGGAGGATGGAATAATCTGAATATCGGAGTTGTACACAGAGCTATCTTCTCCCCCGGGGGCTATCTCTCTGAGCTGTTGATACCTCCTGTGCTTCAGGTCTTTAACTTAACAGATATTAAAGATAGCGCAGCACCTCTTCACTGGACAACGGTGATGGAGCATGAGTTGCTTTATGACAACTTTCTCTGCCTAACACAGTCTTCCCCCGGGACAAGAAGCCCATAAAACATTTATCATCGTAGAAGTATTTGAACACGATGGAACCATAATCTTTTATGTGCAGTCCTCCTCTCTAAACACAGGGAGAGCTTGACAGAGACGGAAGATTCTTACAGCCCGGGGGCTTAACTGAGAAGCAAAAATAATAGAATGGCGCAAAAACAAAACACAAGCTAATTATCATGGCTCCAAACACATCACAAGTACACATACATTCACACTCTGACTCCAGGACCACCCGTGAGAGCTGACCTGGCCATGCCCCCCTGCTGCTCAGCGCTGGCGTGCGTCCAGAACAAACTGGGCCTCTCCGTGGGGAACGGCGGAGGCCTGAGGCCGTGCTGCTTAGCAGGCGCCGAGGGGGCGGCAGGCTGCCAGTGGTCAGTCCCTGCCGGAGCTTCTGGGAATGGTGTTACACTCGCACTAACCCCCGTCCTCACACCGGCCAGCTCCCGGGGCCGGGGGCCGGGGTGCAGAGGTCGGGGAAGAGCAGCACTCCTACGGGTGAGCAGCTGGACTCGCTGTCGTGGATGAGCTCATTCTGGCAAACATCCAAACAAGAGGCGAGCCAGACCCCATGGTCGTCTGAGCTCTTCTCTCCATGAAGTCACTCCCCGAGCACAGATCAGCAGCACACGCTCTCTGCACACAAACAACATCCTGAAGTTCAACCGAGGCCAGTGTGGTGACAGGAAGAGGGGGGACATCTTAGCTGGACTGAGGCTGAAATTTACTGCAAGGGAGTCCAGAGAAGTAGAAGGATAAGGATGTCGTCTGTGCAAGAGATGGATTGGGAGGAGAAAAGAAAATTGCACTGAGGGCAAAGAAGCATGAAAAAAGCAACCCGTCTTCAAGGCTATAGTTTAATGTTATCATACTCATAACCAGGCTGCTGTGAGATAATAACAAGAAATCTTATCCGACAGACGGACCTTGATGACACCAAGTGATGCTAAGTATGCGCCCTTCAGCTTCTCTCATCAGATGCAGGACAGAGGATGACATTTCCCAGGCGACCGTGAGGAGCCTCTCCTGATATCACTTTAACCCAAACAGACCAGCCGGCCGACAACCTCCACTGCTGCTGCTGCTGCTGCTTGCCTTACGCAGCACGGAGGCATCTGCTCCTCGCTGTTTGCAGGTCAGACAGATGTGCAGCACACACCAATGCATTCTGGGAGCATATATGAACAATACTAAATAGTGGCTGAGGAATCTGGAGCTGATACTGGCTGTCAGACCGCTCCAGGATGACAGCGATAAGGCTAATTGGAGGCCGCCTGCTCTATAACAAGGCCAGTCAGTCCTCAGACAACACAAGCTTAATAGGTCTAAATCTAATTTGTCTTTGCAGAGCAGTCTGCTGCGATGAGGTGGTCAGAGCGTACACCCACTGCCCATTGACAAAAAAAGAAAGCTTGAGGAAGTCAGCACAAGAATACGACCATTCCAGTCAATTAGCCAAATTATCTGGACGAATCACGTGTGCGCTGTTGATATAAAAACACACTGCCCATTAACCTGTGGTCTATAAAAAGGGACACAGGCTTAGCAATTAACCCACATATCCAAACTTACCCGGCTGCCTCCATTTCCAAATGACTATAATTCCAAACAACGTGGTCGTTTCCTCGGCAGAGAGCGCATGCCTGGTGTGCTGCTGATTATGGCTTTTGGAAACTTATAAAGACTGGTGGTTTCCTGGAGGGAGACCGCATCAGCTGTCATATTCATAATTATAGCATTTCTGCGATTTCTCTCAATCATATAATTATCCTATCTCTGCTATTTCTATCAGTCATGTAATTATCATATTCAGTAGTTTCTGCGTAAACTTTGTGTCTGAGATTTCCTGGTTTTCTTTACGGCTGCAGATCTGCGACGCGTGTATATCTTTGGAGGGAGTGCGTGCTGCGATATCTGTGTGCGACTAATTCACCACACACTTCCAAACCTGTGACCACGGAGAAAGACACGCCTGCCACCGTCTTCAAATAGGTCTGGAGCGGCTTCCGTGCACAAACGCACTTGGCAAATGAATTTTGCCTATTTTCTGTCACACAGTAGCTTTCCTTTCCAAACTAAATCCAAGAAACGAGAAAAGATGAAGCACTAAAACTCAAAACTGCGACTCTTTACAATAATAAATTTAAGCCAAAATTGGGGGGGCCGGCTGTAACAGCTGCTCCACAGGACCTCCACTCCATAAATTTAGGGCAATTAAGCCACGAGCTCCACTAATGAAGCAGACTAACAAGCTGGAGGAGGGTTGCTGCTCCAGCACCAGGTGTCGAGGCCTCACACAGGAAGTCCCAGCAGGAGGAACACCTGGGAATAATAAACTCTCTCCACAGACAATAGCTCCATCTGAGGGTAAAACACTAAAAAATATGGTAAAAGCTCCAGTTTACGGAGCAAAGTGAAGCTTAACGTACTCATAAATATGATATTTCCAGTAGTATAAATCCACAGTAAGTATTTCAAGATTATCCACAGCAGCCTTTTGCAACAAAGTGCAAATTTCTTCTCCTCTTATATGAGTATATATTATGTTATGGCAAGAAATATTGCGTGCAATTGGATTGGCCCCTGGCTTCTGTTAACCCAGAGATGTACACAACGTATATAGAAAAAAAAAAAAAGTATGAATAACAGGAAGGAAGGTTAACCTGAGGGCATGTATAGTACAACATTTGCCTCTGTGCGCACCACAGTTGAATCATTGACCGTGAAAGGAGGGGGAAGTGATTTTGAATACACATACAGTACACGCTTCTGTGATGTCGATACCAATCAGCGGATCATGAGGGAAAATTGGAAACACGCAGCTTCCTCGAAGCAACAACAGTAATAAGTATTCTTACGGAGCCCGGGCTCAGCTCAGAAACACACACAAGCACTCACATTGTCATCCTGCAGGCCCGGTGACGTGAGACACACAAACAGGGATGAACCACAAACAAAGTGAGGATCTCAGAAAGCTCTCTAACCTGTGGTGTGTTACACTGCAAAAAAAAACTATCATTAACAATTAAATGTCTCTTGTTTCAGAGGGATGACTGGGTGCGGGGGCATAAAACAATATTAAACCTGACTGTGTTCTATAGACCGGCTCAAAACATTATTCCCCTCTTCACTCAGTCATCGTAACCTCGGGCGAAATGCTATGGCTACCACTGAATCTCATAATAACCAGAATAAGGAGGTCTTTCCTAATATCACACCAAACTGAGTGAATGAGCGAGCAGCCCCCCCTCCCCTCCCCTCCCTCCCTTCTCCACTCTGCTAAAAGGCCACCATTGTATGTGAAGAATTGCCATGGCTACTGCCGGGCGGACTGTAAGCCTTTTAGAATTATTAGCATTCCTCTCTACCCTGAGCACTGTAGCAAAGCTGCTCGCTTTACCATCAATCCGCCTTGAGAGAAACACACCGTTTCTTTCATTAGCGACTACAGGAATTTCCATCTGGCTGGGAATTAATTAAAGTCGAATTATGGGTCTGCGGCAATATCGGGCTGCCCAGACAAATTCAACAACACCCATGGAGGGCGAGGGTGAATGTGGCCTTGTTAGGGAGACTTGTGAGAGGCCAACGGAGGCACTTGTTGGAGACACTAACTCAGCAGTTATTAGACGAGACAGCGATGGGGCGATCGACAATATGATCATTGATATATCCATTTTCCAGGTAGTAGCAGGTCAAAACAAATAGTGGAGACTCACTTTACGGCTACAAGTTAATGATTATCAGCATTTTATGAATAACCAGCAAAAGAAAATCATGGCACTGACGACCGGATGTTAATAAATGGTGTCGCAGCACACACACACACACACACACATAAAAAGCTAATCAAAATAACCACTTCTATCAGGGTCTGAATACACTCAGGTTTCAATGGAAAAGGATAAAGTTAAAATAATCAGATTACAGATAAATGTAACATCTATGAAGTTTCAGCAATGTATGATAAAAAATCTGGGGGGGAAAAAAAGCAACAGGTGAACCTTTGTCAGCCTGAGACAAGGAGGCAGGTTGAAACAAAGTGGTCAATATCAGATTCTAGAAAACCTGAACCACAGGCCACCAGGGAGGCTCCACTATCAGGCCGGGGACTCCTCCAGCTCCCGACACCTCCACTGATGCAGAGAAAGTAGGTCTGCACGGTACCCGAGGGAAAGCAGGGCCCCGGTGACTTTCCACACTTTGTGCCAAAATGGCTAAAAGGCAACCATTTCCTTTCAGTGCAAACTCCAGTTTCAATTTCAACCTATCTGTGCTGTTCCGGTTACAAGTTACGAGTAAACAGCTCTGGCGAAACCATTTCCAAATGGGGGGCATGTAAGGAAAAGGGTTATGCACAGGAAACTACAATGAAATACAGATGTGCTTAGGATTGCTTTGAGTTTGGAAGCTGCAATAACAACGCAGGGGAAAAGCCACAAACCTTAATTCTATCTCCACAATAAATCATTCCTCAAATTTGATCAGGAAAAGTTCCACAGGACCAAGACAGTGTTAATAAAGTGATTGATTGAAAACTTTCTGGTAATAATAACAAAAGAGGGGAAACAACTTTTGTTTTCATCCATTTAATGTCATGTTATTCTAAGAAGAGACACTTTTCTCAGTACGATTGGAATTTTCTACAGTTTTTTGTCCACCTACGTAGTTTTCTGTTTTCACAGGCATGGGAGATCAGGGGGCCTGGACCCGGCTCTGCTGATGAAAGAGAGTGGTTAGGGTTAAACTCCAAGTCCAACAAGGTGACAAAACAAATTCTATCGAGCACGCCGATCAAACTGATGTCAGTCAAATGGTTACCTTGGCAACCACCTGTGGCCTGGGGACCCCCAACCAGTCACAAAGCTGATTCCTGTGAGTCCGCACTGTGGCGAGGTCACTTTCCCTGGAATGGACACGCAGACCAAGAACATGAAACATACTGTACTGAATTCATTGAATATATTAAAGAATATTTACCATAAGCATCCTGTTTGAACAACTCACCAATTAGTATCACTCAGCAGGGTCATGACATCATCCAGCACCTCTGGATCCATGACATCATCGTAGGTCAGCACCATCTCGTACATCTGGCCCGCTGTCGTCTTTCTTATCTACAGATGTAAGAAAGAACCAGTTGACTTTTTTCCTTTGCTGTTGTTGTTCACGACGACAAAAGCAGCTGCACATCACAATATTATTACAGGGCAGATTTATCAGGCTAAGGACAATGGTATTTGGAGAGTGTGAGTTTTGTGCAGTGAACCATAGTAAAACAAACCTTTTTATACATATGTTAAATGTACAATATGCCACTTGAACATAAGACCTAGGTTGATGATGCTGTGAAGCAGCGTGTGATCATGGAGTTGTTGACCTTATCACCATTGCCGATGACTTACGGTCAGAAATGAGGTAATGTATTAAAGGTTTAATAGTGTTACGGACCGAACGAAAAGTGACCGATACAAACAGTGTAAGGAAAACACTGGCTAACTGTGTGTTTTTGCTTTGTCAGTTGTCCTTATAGCGGAGACAGGCAAAGCCTCAGGTAAAGTGGATATGCCGCAATTAAAAGGCGACTAAAATCAAACGTCTCGTTACCTTGAACAAAATTAGGGATAGTCTGAATTTGAACATTTTAGTCAACAAAATGTACAACATAGGTAAGTGGTTTTTAGACATTTTAATGAAAAACTATATCTGTACGACAGGTGAGCCGCCCTTGACTTGTGAACTTACCACAGGGAAGGGATGGCAGAGCAGCATCAGCAGCTGGGCCAAAACTTTCTTCCTCACTTCACCCTGGAACTGGATCAGCCCACAGAAGCTGGGAAACACCAGTCAAACCATTAATGTGTCATTCATTCATCTGGTTTTAGAGCCCTATTTAATGTTTGCATTTATCAATGAGAGGGAGACTTACACAGCTACGCAGGCGGACAGCTTTTGAATTTCCTTGGTCTTCTTGAACTCTTTGCAGAGAGCCAAGATTTCCACACAGAACGGATGACTCAGAAAAGAAAAACAGACAAACTTAGGTTCTCGTATCACCCATGTTAAAAAAAGAAAAACTAAGACAATGCTTTCACAGCACTTACTTCTCTTGCCTTGTGAAGATTTCAAAGCAGTTGTTAGAGAGCATCTGATCCAACATCTTAAGAGAAGAAGTAGCCACCCTGAAAAAAGGAAAAGAAAACTGTCACTTATATCGTAGAGAGGATTTATAGAAATGAGATGGAAGAAGACATTTGAACCAGAGAAAAATAAATAAAACAACAATCTTCCATCGGGGTGGGGGGGGGGGTGTGTGTGTGTGTGTGTGTGTGTGTGTGTGTGTGTGTGTGTGTGTGTGTGTGTGTGTGTACCTGCAGTTGTGGAGATTGTTTCTTAAGACTCTCAGCAAAGTATCTCCAAACTGTGTCAGAGCAGCTTCATTCTCCTGGATCCCTTTCATATGATCGAACAACGACTTGGAAGAAAACTGCACCTGAGCAGAAGCAGTGGAGAGCAGCAGTGAATGTGGAGCCACTCACTGTGGAGAGGTTAGATGCAACAATGACTGTTTATTATTGACTGACTTTAAGAAATGAAACCCGGATATTTTATGACAATATCACTCACACGTTGTATAACTGTGTGCGTAAAATTAACTGTGTGCTTATTGGCGGGGGAGAGTGAAGCAGAGAAAGATAAACAGTAAAACAGATGAAATCATCAGACTGTGAGAAACAAAGTGTCAAACCTCGACACTATGTGCTGTAGATAGAGCACTGATTTCAAAAAATGTATTTTCCTTTACATTTTTGTGTAAAAAGATGAACTAAACCTGCACTGTACACATCCAGCAGACCTATAGGAACTATCATCACTCTACTTTAGCTCCGGTTTGTGTCTCAAACCCTGTCTGGGATACTGTAAAACACATCCGGCCTCCGTAGAGAGGACCTGTACCTGATGTAAATATAAAGTAAAGTACAGGGTAAAGAAAACAACGATTCGTACAATTTAGATGAAACGCACTAGTGAAAACATCACAAGGATTTTTTTTATATTCAGTAGACTCCTTTGAGCTAAATGTTACACATTGTTGTTTTATTACGTCGGCTGCAACGCTGTTTACCCCCGAGACTCCAGAAGTGTTTTGTGGACTCAAACACTTCACCCACGTCTCCATCAGCACAGTGGTGAGTAAATAATTTGTGAATTTTCATTTTGCGGTGAACTATCCCTATAATCATACACAAGGTCTAATCTGATTTTCTTTTTTTTCAGTGTCAGAACTTGGCACAGTTTCTGTTGTTTGGCTCTTACAGGACTGCACTCAATGCTCTCTCTACATTCAGGCTGCCCTTCAAGGGCGATTCCTGGAAAGTTGGTGGACCCTCCATCTCTCTCTGTCCTCTGTATGTGCCTGTGGTGTGAGAATGGTAATCTTGGCCCATGTACCGATGCAGTCTTGGCTCAGTTTCCTGCATGCAACCCTGTACAAACATATCAGTCCTTCCCGTCTCGGAGGATCTATCTGTGGCAAAGAAACGCTAGAAGAGCCGGAGGTAAAAGCATGACGAGAGCCAGATCGTCTCCAAGGGAATATGTTTACAGCCTCCATTGGCAGATGAGTTTAGCGTTACTGGCCTCGCGGCTGCTATTACAGGCTTTAAACTTATTTTTCTTTATTATATCCACAAACATTCAAAGCTAAAAATAATTTTATCATCACAAATCTTGATGGGAAGGGCCTTTTCGAGTGATTGGTTTTCAACAGGTTAGGTCATTATGAAGGACGAGGGAGAACTTGATCAACACTAGTTGGGGGCCCCTGCTGGGCACCCCAAGTGATGGTGAGGAAAAGGTCATTGGTGGAAAGCACTAGATTTGTCTGATGGGAGAATCTCACCAGTGCCGTGAGGGAAACGTTAGATTAATTAGTTATAAAGCTAAAGTGGTTGCCACATTATTATATAAACTGGCCCAGGTAGTGGGATGCAGTAAATCTAAGAACACACTGATTATTCTGTGAATTTAAGAATTAATTTTATGTCAGAAGGTTCAAGAGAAAGAAGGAGTACTACATGCAGAGGAGTGAGTAGACTATAATAGACACATGGCTCCCCCTGCTGGTTAAACTTCCTCCTAAATAATGAAGCAGATTTTTCTAGTTTATTACTGGCAGTAGGATTTTACCACCTGGCTCAACAACTATTCAACACTGTGATTTTGAGCAGGGCTGTGGAAAACCCCAGCATGCACAATGAAATACCAGCAGTAAAAACTTAAAACATCCTCAAGTAAAATAAAATGCCACATCTAACTCACCTCCAGTCACTTTGTTCTCATCGCAGCATCATTTTAAAAATGTTTACCATTGTGTGGATGTGTCTACTAAGTTAAAATTGTAGATGGAAGTAACATTTTATAAAATACAGGCGGGCGACACATTAAAAGGGCAAAGAACAGATTTGAGTGTCTTCGTGAGATATGAGGTATAGATTGTAGACAGTGTGGAATGATACAGGAGGGATGGAAAGCTTAATTCCTCCTTCGGGGTTTTGTTGATGATGGTAGAGAGTGAGATCACAGACTGTATATCAGGATGGCTGGCGTGACGGATCCCCAAAAGTAAAGCCAAAGTGCCTTGATCACCCACTGGCAGTAGGCTGCAGTATAGATCATCACCTCCATGTTAGTGGATGGGAAGTAAACATCAAATAATTTTTTCTAAAAGATTGTCGGCCATTTTAGGAAGTTATCGCACTGATATATGTTCAGGTTTTCGTGTGTTTCTGATAAGTTTGGTGGAAATTTCTTGTTTGATGCTATAAATGTCTGCGTTTGTTTTTCATTTTGTCGCCCATCTGTACAACATAATGCTCTGATTTCACAATGTTCTAATCCTCTCATCCCACTTGACCTACTGTAGACTCGGTGATATCGCCCACAGACGCGGTGAGCCCGAGCAGGGTGTGGTACTGATACTGAGGCAGTGCAAGCAGCTGGGTGATATATTGGTAAGCTTGGGATGGAGCATTCCAGTTCAGACTGGTTGTGGTCTCACTGAAAGACATAGAGGTGGAGTCAAAGATTAAAAATAATAAAAACTATACAAGTTATTGTACATAAAAATCACTCTGCATAAAGGTTTCATATTTTATGTACAGTGCTGTGCAAAAGGTTTAGGCACTTCAGGCGTTAAGCAATAACATCAGGGAGGCGTCGGATCGGTCGGAAAAGAAAACAAACCCAGAACATACAGCCAAAGTCGTAAAGAACAATAGAGACGATAAAGAATAAGAAGAACAGGGAGGCCTTCCCACAGATGGTCTGGCCCTGACAGAGCTCTGATCTCAGCATCATGGGGTGAAGGTGGGATCACATGAAGAGACAGAACAGACACATCCTGAATCCAAAGATAATATAACTTTGAAAAACTATCCATGAGGTTTGGACCATGGACCTTGAAAAACTCTATGCGATTGTTCCTTGGCGCATTGTTGCTGTTTTAAAGATAAAGCCGGCCAACTGATGGAATGAATGGCTCGTTAAAAATCATTAAGTTACAGGCAGGAGTAACTCACACAGGGAAAATGGTCAACAGCTCGTCCTGGTGGGGAATGTGGGGAACTGCAGGCTCTGTACTGTGAAGGAGGCGCAGGAAGATGTTGCCAGCGTGGGCTCTGTATCGATCGATCTTCTCCGCTGCCTGCTTGGCCAGGCCGCACATCATGCACCTCACTCTGCATCATACAATGATAGGAGACAAAAAGTTTGAAATGCTTCCTGAAGAAATATAAAATCACCAAATCAGCCATTGTTTTCAAACTTATACCAAGTCCTGTGCCTGTAAGAGCAAGGGCAATTAATCTTATATATTGCAGAAGCCAAACATGAACACTGTGTTTGAATTCTACCATGACATGACTCTTTTTAATCTCAGCTAGTATCAACGATAAAAGTGGATCTTACATCATTTTTGATCCTGTTCCTCTTTAAGAATTACAAAAAGGTTACACTGACTTAGTGCTCAGTTATTGTGGCCACACCTTCTGACATTGAGGTGATAAGGATTACTCAAGGCCATGAACATACCACAGGTCTATGACCAACTGATATAACAGGTTTTATGGTCAGCAGCTGGTGACAGTGAAGAGTTCCTCTGGCTGTATGGTTTAGTTTTATAAAAATGAGCCATGAGCTTGTGTCAATCAGAGTTTTCAGATTTCTACTCACATGTCTGGTGAAAGGATCTCTGGAGAACCGCTGGCCACCACCAGGGTCACATCCATCAGACTGGTCATTGCTGCCTCTCTCACCCTGGGGAAAAAGACAGGGGGAGACTTAATGCTTGAACTGACACGGCTTTGAATCTACTTTAAACTCATTGGCCAGAGTCATCCAGAATTTATTGAAGTAGAAAGTCCTTAAAATTATCATTTAAAACACATCGCAGGCTGGAATAAGCACAAACACCACCATTTGAAGAGTGCATTCCTGTGTCACTGAATTTGGCAGCTTTATAGTCAAAGTAGCTTTATGTCTGCAGGGCACAATTTGCTTATGTGAAACGTTAATCAGGGCATTCACTCAAAAGTCACACCCTGAAACAGGTGCACAGGCGACCGGTGGAACCCCTGATTAATTGGCCTCAGAGAAAATGTGACGCAAAAATAGAAAGAACATTTATGGCTGTGAAGGTGAAAAGAAAGAGAAGGAAATGTGTCCCTGTGTGGGGGCGTGAGCTTTAAAAAAAAAAATTTAAAAGCCCACGCAACAAAGAAAACACTGATAGTAGATAAGGAAGTTCAAAAAAGAACAGAAGAAATAGTGGATGGAAAAAGATTGCCTGAAAGAAACAGCCCATCCCATGCTGTGTGGACAAGTGACAAGCCTGGTGGCATTCCTGGCGAGTCGGTAAGCATGGCCTGGAGGTACTGAGAAAGGCATGCATGTCATGTCTTCATGACCCGAGGTGGAGGGACCGAGAAACCCCAGAGGCCTCGGGCAGGAGAACATTGCTAATGCCTGAGGCAATTAAAAGAGCACGAGTGTGTCCACATGTATACATCTAGATATCCGTTGATGAGACAGTTCACTTACCACGCCCCGATATTCCCTCTGCCGTCTGTTGTGTAGTCATTGATGCTCTCCAGCAGCGTGTCGTACACCTGGGCTACGTTTTCCGAACATAGAGTAGAGTCTGGGGAGCCGCGGGCTGAAACACCCACCGTCACACACACTCTGATGGAGAGTAAAAAAAAAAAAAGATACAAGAGAGATATCACATAAACAAGAAAATGAGATAAAGTTATTTTTGTGGGAAAAGATGGAAAACCCATGGCTAACATGTCATTCAGGTCCTGCAGGTAGAGTCAGTCAACTGTTTATCTTACAACCTGCACAGCTACGCAGTTAAGCTAGCAAGACGAGCGGGACAAAGGAGAGAGTAGAGACAGAGGGGCCTTTGAGACACAAGTCTGAACCATTATCAGATAGCTAAAATACAAATATAGGAAAACACTGAGACAGAAGATGCAAAGATGAGATGTCAATAGACAGGTACATGAAAACTCACTGAGCAATTGCTCTGACTGCATCTCTCCTCGCCTCTGTAAATCTCCCTTCCTTCTGGCTGAGAGCGCACATCTGCTGGAGGCCTTCAAAGATCTAATACACACATGTACCCACACATTTTAGGCCTAAATACTAAAGACAGTGAGATGTCAAATGGCTTGAAAATGCACATATAACTTCAAGCGCACCTGCTTCAGTTTGCCACGGATCATGAATCTTGGCAGACAGCCGAGAGTGAGGGCAGATCCACAGCGAGTGAGCATCTGAGGACTCTTCAGCCCCTCGATGTACTGAGATACCAGGACATCTACACATGCGCACGTAGACAAACAAACAGCATGCAGAGATTATTTTCAAACTAAGACAGAGAGGAAAATCCACTGCAGTAGGAAACAGTACTGAACCTACCTTGGATTTGTGAGTCAGCCTGCCCTGCCTCGACCTCGTAATATTCCTCACACAAGGCCGAGAAAGCTGCCAACAGTGCAGCCTGCAGAGACAGCGGGAAGAGTAGTGAGGGGATGAAGAAAGAAAGACTATTCTCTAGGAGCAGACACTTTGTTTAACTACTTCCAAAGAACAGTTTCTTTGCGGGTATGTAGCATTTAACTAGAATTTTACTGACAATTCAAAAGGAACACTTTCTTGACTCTCTGATGTTACCTCTGTTTAATACAGAAATACAAAAGCTTATTAAGTTTACCATAATCCCATCCTTCGCTCCACTGGAAACGAGATGGAGGTTTTTTATGGTGTCATCAATGAGCCCCTGCCAGTCAGCTAAAACACAGTGATACAACGTCAGACACTATTGGGTGTGATACTGAATAAATTAAAAGTATAATCACAAGTGTTTAATAACTTACCGATTACAGGGTCGTTCTTGAAAGGCATTTTGGACAGGGACAGCTTTTCTATTATGGTGCACACTGCAGAGAAGATGAAACCAATCAAATCAGCTGTATTAGCAGAAACTCTTCCAACTTTAACTAATTAAAAACCAGTAAAACCATTGTTCTGCTTTTAGACTTACTTGCCGGCCTCATTAGTTCTCCACCAAGACCCCTAAATAAAAGAGCATAATTTTATTATAAAGCCGAAATTATAATTATGTTTTTAACCAAACTCTAGAGAGTAGATTGAATTATTCGTCCTACCTGTACTGTTTTCTGTCCTGAAGCTGAAAGTGCATCAAAAAATTTAAAATCAGCAACAGGGGACATTTTGACAGTTTATTCATTTTGAAATGTATTTTTGTTTTTAGGTAACCTTACCTTTTGGTGAATGTTTTTCAGTGCTTCCACACATTCTGAAGAAATCATGTCCAACACAGTTCTACAGGACAAAGGCAAGCAGTTCAAGGAACAGAAGAGAAGCTTCACTTCTTTACCAGTGTATTTGTTATTATAAATAAAATAAAAATAAATCTATATAAGCTGTATAATGAGCAGGTTTTGAGCACAAACACAAACAAACATACACTTTCCAAGTCTTGTTTCCATAAAATGTCAACTTCAAGCCAAAGGACTATGGAGAGCTCATCTTCACAGTATATTTTACTATTCAGGTGGGACTAGGATTCCCCCAGTTTGTGCCTCTCATGTATTAGCTTTACTGTTAGCTGCTAGCATCCATCCATTTCTCTTATGAAGATATTTAAGATTCTTCAGACTCGTCTAACCACCTAAATTAACTCTTGAGACAGGCTAAAAAACATTTTCATTGTGTAGTTTACACATTTTTATCCAGATGGCTAGAGGAATTTGCAGATTCTGGAAAAACGTCTGGATGGGGGAGATGTTGTCTAGCAAGTTTCTGGGACTAAAACACTCCCGGGTGTTTATCTTTCAGAGACAATGGTGCTTATCATTGTGACTCAAGGTAAAGCTAAAGCTAATACATGAGAAGCTAAAGCCTTGGACATCCAGCCTGAGCTCAATGTTCCTTTGTCATAGTGCTGAGGAGTGTACCTGTCGGTCTGAAGGCCCAGTTTGTACAGAGCGTGTGTGACCTCTGCACATGCCAGGATGGCTCCATGGCGACTGTGGAGGTCAATGCCCACTGCCATGGACAACAGCTGCGGCAGAACTGAAACCAAACGAGGAGGGAAAGTGCATGGCATTTATCTACTCATAACCAATAATTATACGTTTCAGTCAGTTCCAACCAGTCATGTCGCATGAGCATCTTGTTGAAACACTACATTGCCTGGGAAACAGGTACGGTGACATTGTTTACCTGTTGTTGCCATATAATCGGGTGCTTGAGGCGTCAGGTTGTGGAGCGCTTTGCTCGCAAGCTCTCGGATCACACTGCAAAACAGACACAGAAAAAGAGATTTGTTTTAAAGATAAAAAACTAACTGTGATGTCCGTTTCATCATATTTGCTGAAACTATGAGTGCAGGACAACACAAGCACTTACCCATCCCAGTGGTTGATCTTCATGGCTACTAAATGGTCGATCATGGCATTGGTGTACTCTGGGAAACTAGCAACGTAAACACTGCGAGAACAACAACAATGCAGGATGAATGCCAGCGGAGAAAGATCAACTATTTTATACATCTTTACTTCATTTCATATCTAATGTGCAGTTCCTTGGTCAGATGCGCCCTGAGGCTAACATCTTTCCATCCACTGTACTGCTTGAATATTTGCTCTGCTGCATTTCTGCCACGGGTGAAAATTCCTGAAAGGGTTGAAGCTTTTCCATGTTTGACGGACACACAGTTCACTCCTCACGTGTCAGACACTCACCCAGAGAAAGTTGCTGCTGTTCATACACACATTCTTCAAAATTTGAGTGCTGGAGATGTCTACACAAAAACCTTGAGTTTTGGTTTACAACACACCATTGTGGAAAAATGTACAGCCTCACATAGAGGCTGCTGGATAAGGTGGAGGAGTTCGACTTCAAATAGGGGCAGTATCACTTTTATTTATCAAGTACCTAAAGGCACTTCCAGCTCATAAAAATAGCCTTAATCTACTACATTAAATATCCTACTAACTTTTAAACATTATGTGCATCACTGATGTGTTTACATTTTACATACTTCTATGTGTATAGATATACACTACCGTTCAAAAGTTTGGGGTCACCCAGACAATTTCGTGTTTTCCATGAAAACTCACACTTTTATTTATCAAATGAGTTGCAAAATGAATAGAAAATATAGTCAAGACATTGACAAGGTTAGAAATAATGATTTTTATTTGAAATATTAATTTTGTTCTTCAAACTTTGCTTTCGTCAAAGAATGCTCCATTTGCAGCAATTACAGCATTGCAGACCTTTGGCATTCTAGCTGTTAATTTGTTGAGGTAATCTGTAGAAATTTCACCCCACGCTTCCTGAAGCATCCCACAAGTTGGATTGGCTTGATGGGCACTTCTTGCGTACCATACGGTCAAGCTGCTCCCACAACAGCTCAATGGGGTTGAGATCTGGTGACTGCGCTGGCCACTCCATTACAGACAGCATACCAGCTGCCTGCTTCTTCCCTAAACAGTTCTTGCATAATTTGGAGGTGTGCTTTGGGTCATTGTCCTGTTGTAGGAGGAAATTGGCTCCAATCAAGCGCTGTCCACAGGGTATGGCATGGCGTTGCAAAATGGAGTGATAGCCTTCCTTACTTAAAATCCCTTTTACCTTGTACAAATCTCCCACTTCACCAGCACCAAAGCAGCCCCAGACCATCACATTACCTCCACTATGCTTGACAGATGGCGTCAGGCACTCTTCCAGCATCTTTTCACCTGTTCTGCGTCTCACAAATGTTCTTCTGTGTGATCCAAACACCTCAAACTTTGATTTGTCTGTCCATAACACTTTTTTCCAATCTTCCTCTGTCCAATGTCTGTGTTCTTTTGCCCATATCAATCTTTTCTTTTTATTGGCCAGTCTCAGATATGGCTTTTTCTTTGCCACTCTGCCTAGAAGGCCAGCATCCCGGAGTCACCTCTTCACTGTAGACGTTGACACTGGCGTTTTGCGGGTACCATTTAAAGAAGCTGCCAGTTGAGGACCTGTGAGGCGTCTATTTCTCAAACTAGAGACTCTAATATACTTGTCTTCTTGCTGAGTTGTGCACCGGGGCCTCCCACTTCTCTTTCTACTCTGGTTAGAGCCCGTTTGTGCTGTTCTCTGAAGGGAGTAGTACACACTGTTGTAGGAAATTTTCAGTTTCTTCGCAATTTCTCGCATGGAATAGCCTTCATTTCTAAGAACAAGAATAGACTGGCGAGTTTCACATGAAAGTTCTCTTTTTCTGGCCATTTTGAGAGTATAATCGAACCCACAAATGTGATGCTCCAGATACTCAACTAGCTCAAAGGAAGGCCAGTTTTATAGCTTCTCTCACCAGCAAAACAGTTTTCAGCTGTGCTAACATAATTGCACAAGGGTTTTCTAATCATCCATTAGTCTTCTAAGGCGATTAGCAAACACAATGTACCATTAGAACACTGGAGTGATAGTTGCTGGAAATGGGCCTCTATACACCTATGTAGATATTTCATTAAAAACCAGACGTTTCCACCTAGAATAGTCATTTACCACATTAACAATGTATAGAGTGTATTTCTGATTAATTTAATGTTATCTTCATTGAAAAAAACAGTGCTTTTCTTTGAAAAATAAGGACATTTCTAAGTGACCCCAAACTTTTGAACGGTAGTGTACATATTATTAAAAGCTGCACTTTTCTTGGTGATTGTTTGAATGTATTTTTCTTATTCGCCAGTGTGATAAGATCAGAAAAAGATCTCATGGCCACAAGTTTTCTAATTCCTGAAAGACACAATTTCCTTCCGGAAGTGAAACAAACCCTAAACTAAAATATGTCAGTGAGGCAGAATGGGACAACACCTGTTGCTGACGCATTTAATTATTTAGTCTGCAAGAACAAGTGTGCCTCCTCAGCCTTTGCTCAAGTGCACCTTCACTTTTCATGATTTTAGAAGATGTGACAGTTAAAGCCAAGAACCAGTTATGTGAAAACAGTGCTTCTTACCTGATGTTGAGAAAACAAGTGTTGAGATTCCCCACAGCATAGTAGTCTGCTGCAGTTAAAATGTCAATACCATGAGGGAAAGTTCCCTGTTGAGACAAACAAGCAATAAACAGCTGATATGTTTTCAGTGCATTGTGTTAGAAAGGTCTATGTTGTTAGCAAATGTGAGATGTGATGAGCTCAGGTTGTAAGAGTGCTTTGTGGCCGAAGGACTGTTGGAAAAACAAGCGTTTGCTGGGAGCCTGACTGGGAGGCCATTACTTTGCTTCACAAGCTACTGCCGACAAGGCAAGTTTGAGCAAGACCTGGTTATTTGGCAGCAAATAAAATTCAAATCACAGTGATTCTGTTAGTCACAGTGTATGAGTAGTTAATGCTTCAGTCACAAACCTGTCTGCCGACATTCTCCTGGAAGGCAGCCTGGGAGAAAACGAGACATTAAAGTGAACTTGTGTCATGTAACTGTAGATGTTCAGAGATCATTGGATATAGAACAGAGAACTTACAGAGGCGGCTCTGCGGCAGTTGACATTTCGATCAAACACGGTGGTGATCAGCAAAGCACTGCAGAGAGAAACACAAAGAATATAAGATAATGTAAATATCTGAAACAAGACTTGTGTGAAGAGCTGTAAACTGTATGCACAGAGGAAGGTCATTTGTTAAAAGTGTTTTTACAGCCACAAATATAAATAAAATAAATTGAGATTAAAGTTTTCATGTTAGTCGATATCGAACGTCACATTATTATTTCTTTAAGTTTAAAGACATATTTTTGCGTCTGAGTAAATGTTGTGGTTCTTCTTTATGAGCAGAGAATGACAAACACTTAATAAACAGCAAAATATATTTAAATCTGAGGTAGATCAATTATATGTTATAATTCCTCACTGTGCTCACACAATGCATGAGCAATACATAGCAATTAGACTTTAATTTTATTGCTATTGTTGGGAATTAAATCATATTAGTTGTTGATATTGTCAAGTCCTAATAAAATTCATCCCTTTTTGCTAGATTTATTTGCAGTTTGGAAAAACTGACAGTAAGGAAAGTTATGAGATTGTATATCTGAGTAATTAACCTTCTCAATAAGTCGTGTTACATTGCAACAACAAGAGTTTCAACAGCTTAGTAAGAAAGAAATCTCTGACTCAGATTTTAAAATGATGTCTATGTCATGGTTGCATCAACCGAAACGATTTTTTTTTTGTTGCAGTGCAACGGTTCCCAGAATTGCATCATGAACACAGCCACAGTGTGATTAACCATGACTGCTGCGATATGGGAATGGGAAATTGATAGTGTCTACGTTTTTATCTCAGCATCCTCGCCCGCTACGTTGCCACTACAAGTTCCAGGAGAGGTGGATGTGTGAATGTCAGTTGTCAAAGGGGGTGCAACCTACTTATACATTCAAAGGACAGCCTGACACTAACTGTTGTTTATTTTGTTTGCTCTCCTTCTCTGTTCCCTGCTTCCCGACACCAAGATTCAGGCCTGCAGCTTTACTAACTGCCCCTACCCCGAGGGCTTGAAAACAAAATGATTGCACAATGGATCCTGCCCTGTATCTGTAACTGTGGAAGTAAACAACCGTGTGTGTGTGTGTGTGTGTGTGTGTGTGTGTGTGTATGTATGTGCCCCCAAGTCACCTAAGTCCCACATTCTCAAAAGTGAGTTTTCAGCAAATGTCATCAAGCTGTGATGAATAGAGCAGGAACCAGCTTGTCGGAGCTTTGCTGGCAAACGGCGACCGAAACCTACAGCAACAGGCGAAACCTGGCAATCCTGTAGGCTAGGAGAAGGGAGGGTGTTGTTGCGACTGATCATGATAATGCTCATGATAATGGTAGTAGGGGTTCAAACTGACTCTGCAGAGCTGGTCTGCACAGTCAGAGGCCACAGGCCCATACATGCTCGGAGGAGGCAAACCGTTAGTATTGACAAAGGCTGAACGAACGTCACTGGATGATATTGCACCCTAGTTTCTCTGCACTGGCTGATAACATTAAGTATCAAGATGTCTCTCGTTACTTTGAAGGTTGCCCCCTGCTTCTGATCCTGAATGAGTTTAGCCTGTCAGTCACATGTTGGAGTAAGCATCCTGGTCACACTGAGTAAAGCCACAAATAACATTAATGTAAGAGTCTCTTATGTCCAAATAAATCACTTTAAGAGGTAGATAAAGCTACCAATGTTACATATTGCATCTCTGAAGAAGGACTACATTTCAGTGCCTATTTATATACATCTATTTTAAGGCCAAAGCCCAACAGTCTCCTCCATCCATTTAAATTCACTAGATCTGGATTTTTATTTGGATCTGCACCAAATTGCAGATGTTGAAAAATGCCCTTGCAATGTTAAAGAGAGTGAAGAAAAATTCCATTTTGCACAATCCTGCTAAATAACAAATAGAGCAACTCAGACATAAGCATAACCCTCTTTGGCAGAGGTAACTGCTGCTCTGCTTATAAAAGAAATTGGTTACAACAATACATACATAACAATTTTTATATGAAATTTATTTAGGTATAAATAATCATTCCACTATTAGCTATTTTCTTCTAATGCAACACAAGCCTTATGAATACACTTCTATTGGTTTTAATGGCACAACAATGCCCTAAAAGTGTCTTTCTAGCACCTGACTGAACTTTTTCAACTCATCTGAGTTCACAGGTGATTTCCGCAAAGGGATGATTTTCGATACATGTGGCTCTATGAGTTTATGAAGTGTATCATTACTGCGTCTGAGGAGGACAGCAAGTATTTATTCATACAAAAGAACCAATGGCTCCGAGCCACAAAAATATCAACAGCATATACCGTTTGGCAGCAGTGACATTTTCAGAGACAAAACTTAACAAGGAAACGCATACATGTGTCTAACAATTCAAATGATTTACTGTACATTAATATACACCATTATTTGAATCACACAACATGTGATGATCACCTTTTGATAACATAGTCTTGGAATTACAGCACACATGTGTTTTTTCCTATTTTCTGTCCTAGTTGACCTTTATTTTCTGTTTCTGTCAGGAAAGAGTAGGGATTGTGTTGTTGAGGGTGGCAATTGGGACATATTGTGTTGTGATGTTATTCTGATTGAAATAAAGATGTAAAATGTTCATGACAGCGCAGACACAAGGAGGATGAAGAGCAACAACTAAATTTTGAAATGGAAGTATAATTGTTATCGTGTAGATGATCCTGGCTTTTTCATTATGTATTCAAACAAACTTATTATTATTAATAAAAGGAATCATTTGGGGCCACACAAGATTCCCTCTTACGACAGTCTACTTGACATAGATAGATAGCAAAGCGCTCTGTGGTTTTGCAGCAATCTATGCATGTGGTGTGGTTGTATGGGAAAGAAAAGAAGAGGGTTACCTGGCAATCTGAGTGACAAACGGCTCGAGGTCTTTGGGCTCATAAGCCCTGGCGAAAGACCAGCACACGTAGCAGGCAGCGTCCCGCACGTTGGAACCAACGCTGCACGCTCCCCTCTTCTCGTCATAGGTCAGGGACTTGATGATGAGTGGCACGACTGCAAGCAGACAACAGAGCTGGATGAGTACTTTAATCTTAAAAACCAAAAAACTAAGCATTGACATTAAGCATTTAACGTATTCTGTATACAATCTTGAAAAGTCAGGAGTGTTGAAATATTTCAATTTGACATTCACTGAGTTATTATGTGATATATGCTGCATGCTTGATTTATTTCACAATAATGAAAATTGTAAAGATAATTTTTAATCTTTTTGCAGCACCTTAAGAGAAAAACAGAGAACTGCTTTGTGGCAAAATAGAATTGATTAAAAGCAATAGAAAAAAAAAAGAAGGTTGTGCACAAAATGCTGGTATTTATATGTAGTGTTTGGGAAACAAAGAATAACTATTAGCTATAACAAGTCTGCATTATTTTCTTTGCACACTGTTCACATTAGAAGGGAGGTAACGCTGAACAAGAACAGCAACAAATACACCTGCTAGTATGCAAATCTCATGCCGATTTTGCCAGTGTGCCAGACTTGAAACTTGATGCGTTTATGCAAATGAGCATGTTATTCTGTGGAACCGCAGAACAGGGCCCGCGTGGTCATTTCTACAGAAGAGACTGAAGGAGCAGGAAAGACGATAGCCCCCACCTCACCCCGCCATGTAAATCATCCCTTGAGGCCTGACTAATATCAAGTACATCAATGTTGCCCAAGGGCCCTGCTGTTTGGGTTGAAGCTCCACCCACTGGTGAGACAACACCTCAGAGAAAGGAACTCACCACACAACTATCATCACCAAATACAGCACACACATGCACAGTCACACACAGACACACTCTCAACTCTTAGCACATACTGGAGTGAATGTCCTGACGAGACACTAACGTTTGCCGTGGACTGTGGAGCGGCTCTCTTCAGACACTCAGAGAAGGTACGTTTTTTCTTTATCGTCTCTTAAATAAAAACTGAGTAGCGTTGAATCATATTTAAAAAACTTATGGCACTCGGTCGAAGCCTTTCTGAGTTTTCGTAAGACTCTAATGTTTTGTAAAGGTGCTGTTCTCTAAACTGTAAAGTTGTATTCAAGGTAGTGTAAGCGTTGCATGCACCTGTTACCTATGAACTATATTATTAGGCACCTGCTTGCACTGCTGTGGCTGAATCACAGGTAAAGTGCCTGAACTCTGTAGAGAACCCTCTAAAGAATCTAAGATTTTTAGGTATATAATACAGCTCTTTTTTTCCTCAACAACATATATTGACACCAGAGATCCAAGGAACCAACTTTATAATTTTAGAAAGACAAAAACTAACCAGAAAGGTTTTTTATTGTGTCATATCGGTAGTGAACTGCAAAAATTTTAAAAGGAAAATGAATTTCAATTCTGAAGAAGGGAGTGGCTTTGCGTGCTACTACAGCTTGACAGAAACTTGAGTGACAGCTTCTTGCGACAGCGCACGACAAGCAGGTTCCTCCGAGCGACACCCAGCAACACTTAACTCACTGCTTTAGGTGATGTTTCATTTCAAAAGGCAAACCAGGGGTGTTTCAGATACCAGAGACATTAATGAAGAATAACTTCTCACATTTTGCATTTCTCCAAAGCTGGTGAGCTCATCAAATGATGAAGGAGAGAGTGCATCCCGCAGGTGTAGTCATGGGAAGCAGGTGGCTGGTAGTTCCCACGCCGACAGCACAGAGTTTAGTAAGGTTGGGAGAGAAAGCAAGTCTCTGCATGCCCTCCAGGTCTGTGTTAGTAAGTGTCTAGTCTACCCGACAACTGCCGACCTCGTGCCTGAGCAACCTCCCCAACTTTACAGGACACACGAATGGAGGGAAATCTGAATGATAGACAGCTGAACACACGCCAAGTAGAATCGTTTGCAGGCTGCTGTCAATAGACTAAAGCCACACTAACACACAAGTGCACCTATGCAAACACGCAGGTATTTATTTTGCATACAGGAGACAAGTTTTCATATTTAACTAACGCTTAACTTGGTGTCCAATACAGAGTAAAGAAACAGTTGAAGAAATATATTAGCCCGAGGGTGCAGTGTTTTGTGCAGCTAGAGATTTTTCTGACCGAGCAGATAAAGAAACACAGAGAAAAACCTTCCAGTGACAAACTCTCTCCACCTGAACCAGTCGAACAACTTTATAAGCCTCATTACTCAGTGACAATCTGGAACAAAAGAGGCAATGATTCACAAGTTACTCTTTTAGCTTTTTGCTTTAGTGTGACTACTTTTTCTTAAACTTCATTATTCTCTTTTTTTCCCTTGCAGAAAAACGTGCATTAGAACCAAGATGGAGACTGCTCAGGAACGCAAGCCAAAGAGACCCCACTACATTCCCCGACCGCCAGGCAAGCCCTTCAAGTACCAGTGCTTCCAGTGTCCTTTCACCTGCAATGAAAAGTCCCATCTCTTCAACCACATGAAATACAACTTGTGTAAAAACTCCATCTCCCTGATGTCCCAGAAAATTGGGCAAACAGCTCGACAGGTCAAAGCTGTAGCAAAGGGAGCCCCCGACACATCCAAGGATTGTCCGAGCCCAGAGCCTGTGCAAGCGGTTCAGGACGACAGTCCTCAGAAACAGGGGGCCGAGGAGAACAAAGCTGAGTGCAGGGAAGACACAGAAGAAGTAGACGTAGGGTGTGACAGTCCAGTGAATAAGGACGGCCAGAATGTAACACCAAATACAGTTACAGAGAGAGAGAACAGGGAGAGCAATGAAGCACAATCCCTGCCACGCCCATCTGCCTTCTACCCAGTCACACCCAACCGTGACGGATCTGACACCTTCAAGTCGCCTGTGCAGCAGTCAGAGGATTCGCAAACCCCTGCTCCCGCTTTCAGCCACCCAGGCTTCTCATGGGGCACGATTTCCTCATCCATCCCCTTAAAGCCATTAGCCCCTCCCATGGTTCCTGAATACCCGACTTATCTCCTGCCAGACCGTCCCCTGTATCCGTCATACTACCTCCCAGGGAATCACCATGCAAATGAGCCAAACTCTTCTTCTTTCCAGCCAGAGTTGATGGATCCACAGAGGCCGTTGATGCCACAACCCATTGCCCCACCTCACGCTTCCCTTTTTTCTGCATACACATACAGATACTGCCACCCTCTCCACCCACCCCCTCCTCTGCACTATACCCTGTACAGGCCACATGAGCTCCCCATGCCATTTACAGGACCCAGATATATTCCTTTGTACGACCAAACCCTGAGGCCCAAGGATTATGACTTATACATGCACTCACATCTCAGACACAATGGCCTCAACACATCTGCACAAGAGCAGAGCAGCCATGGCCAAAGTGGAGACAAGGCAACCCGGCTCAGCCCCAAAGAGGGTTGTTCTGCTTTGGGGTCCCCGGACAGACCCAGCCATCCACACACCATCCAGAGAGACACAGAGCCCCTGCAGTACACCAGCATGGGTGACTCTCAGACAACCGCCCAACTAGTCCACACAGCTGCCGCCACGCAAGACATCTCGTCTGACTTAAGACAAGAGTCTGCTGAAAGCTTGCTGCATTTAAGACTTCAGCATGTGGACAGAGGGTAAGCGAAATCCCTATTTTTTCTATGTACAGAGAAAAAAATTATTCCTTAGCTGCAGTATATTGCATTTACAATTATTGTACTAAGTCCTTCAAATGTTTGTTTTGGTCTGTTCAGGTCAGCAGAGAGCAGCAGTTATTCCTCCATATCTGTCTCTGAGCCATGTCCACAAACTACGTCAGAACAAGATGATGATGACAGCAGAGAGGATCTGGCTCCCCTCAACCTCTCAACAAGAAAACAGGACACAGAAAACAGCCCATCTGACCACAGACTGAGGTGTTCAGACACAGAGAAATTAAAGCAGGATGATTTGCCTCTGAACCTCAGCATTCGAGCTTGTCACAGCAGCCCTGAAGATCTTCAGCGGAGGCCAGACGATGAGCTGGATGAAGAGCCGTGTGACCAGAGGCAGACGGCAGCGCTGGCTCTCTGTCAGCTCTCCATTGCAAGCTCTGCTGTCTCCTCATGTGACTTAAGCACTGCAGACAGGCCCTCAGAATATAACATGGATGGTAGAAGTCTTGGCTCTCCAGAGACGACTAAGCACAAGACAACTGGCAAGAAGAGAGCGAAGAGTGGCAGGGCTGAAAACAACTGCCATAGACCGAACAAGCGAGCAAAAGTTACAGGACGGGTTCTGAGGAGGAGGCATCGCTGACACTAACAATTAAACTCTGACTTTTATAATATTTGTTAATAAGGACAAAGCATCTCCCACCTTTTACTGGAAGCCTCGACGTTCAAATTAATGTTAACATATTAATTAAGCACTGAAAGATTTTATTATTCTAGAAAATATGTGAAATGTAGTGGCACAGGGTCAGTCATTAAGAAAAAAAAACGTGTTAAATGAAAAGACATGTTGCCACAGGTATGAGCGTGTGTATAACGTCTTGACATCAGACTAGATGGGAAAAGATGAAAAGCATTTTTATAAGGGTTCTTAATATTTAAATCTGGACATTTTTGTCAATGTGTAAAGTTGGAGATATAAGATATGGTAATGCACTGTAAATGTACACATTTTGAATAAAGGAGTAACAAACGCTGACTTGCTTACAGAAGTCAATTTATCTTATACTGTAATAAAGATTTCAGTGCGAATTTGTGGAAACATACCCTCCGTCAATCTGGAGGGCAGCAGCAGGCCTCTTCTGCTGAGCTCTGCCAAGGCCAGGCAGCCTCCGTGCCAAGCCATGTCGGTTTCCTGGAAGCTTGAAACACAACACACACGTTGCAGTTAAAAATATAGGACACATTTATTGAATAGTAGGGCGGCTAAACATTTAACATGACAGGTATTTAAATAAATAAAAAAAGAGTAGCTGAGAGTCACTGATGGTGAGGGCAAATAGGCCCCAAACATGAACCTACCTGAAGCAATCCAGCAATGATCCAACAACCTCGTCTGCCAGCTCTCTGGGAAGCCTCCCAGTCACCCTCCCATTGCTGAAGGGGTAAATACATATAAATGAAACAAAGACATCTAGAAATGCTGTCTTTTACAAAAAACAAGAAGCTACAAGCAGAACTTGTTATAAGCCGTTGCAAATTTGTTTAGTGGGGGCAGATTGTTACCCCTTTGCTGCAGACCACCGCACAATGGTTTCCTTATCTTTAAGTCCCACCAGCAGATGCTCTGTGAAAATAACGCATGCAAATTCAATTTTCAGATGAGACGTATTGCAATAACAACCTTTTCACACTTAGTGGAGGCAGGAACTTACCAATAACAGTTTCTACCTCTCCAGGTATATCATAGTCTTCTTTCTGTTCCTGCGTGTCCATATGAGGAGTCAGAGCATCAGTAGCTGAAGCAGATTCGGACGTGGAAAGGTTTGCGCCGAGGGAGCGGTTGCCCCTCTGGTAACTGAAAAACATGAATATACATTTCTAAACTTTGTGCTACTGCCACTAATAACAATAACATATTTTGTGGCTCTGGTCATTACACACTATATTATAAAGTAGATACTGATAGACTTTCACTTGACAAAATATTTGCATTGAAGAAGCTCATGTTTTTCGATGTGACAAAGTTCACTTTTACATAACCACAAAAATCATGAATTTATTTATTGGTTTCATGTCTGACCGCCAAGCAGCCAAACGTGGCTTCAGGAAGGTGAGGCCGAGTCTCTGGATTAGTTTGACACCAGGCTTCCTCAGCATGGCCTGGCTGCTCTCCGATAGATGTCTCTGCTCCAGACACCGCAGGATTGTAGGAGCTGGGAAACACATGAAAACATATTAATTATATGATGTAATAAAATTATGAAGTAAATAAATATATACAGGAATATACATAGCACACAGATATACAACTGTGGAGATCTCTGGCTAGAGGCTAAGAAAAACAATTATTTTCATCTTGTATATTTGAAATGCCTTTTGGTTGGAGGTTAGGATAGGATAGGATCAATATTTAACTGATATAACGAGATCATAGAGTGAGACAAATATCTGTTCTTTTTCTAATTATAGTAATATTTCCATCAAGTTGAGGACATCTGAACTCCTGAGATGCCTGTAAAAGCAACAGATTGGGACTGACGGCAAAATAAATTGATCTTCATTCATTTTACTATTGCAGATACAGTAGCTATAAAAGAGAAACAAGGGAACCTACCATACTGGAGCAGGTCATCTCGTTTCCCATGTTTGAAAAGCTTTGCCTAAGAGACACAAATAAGATCACACCAGATCAATCTATCATACTGCAGAGGACACATGAGAGCATTTTTTAAAAACATCAACAAATGAACAAAGTTACAGAGTTCTCTCAGAAACCAGCGCGCATTCCACATACCACATACCGCACTGTCCATACCAAGTCATTTTATGTTGCACGTTTTTCTGCATTGCTTTAGCCTCAATCTTCACACAGATCAGCAGGTATGCATACAAGTATGAGACTTGTTGACTGAACAGACAGAGCCAATTTTGAACATCCTACACACTACAGAGGCCGGGGCCCGCCAGATGGATTTTTGACATTAAGTACAAAGGAACTATTTCTTAAATGTTACGCAAGCTTAAATGGCGATAATTTGACTCTAATATTCTTGCTTGAGGGCTGAGATACGTTACCTTAACTGACAGGGGGGATTTGGAAATTGATAATATGCCCACAACCCTGTTTGCATTTGCTGAAAAACTACAGAATTTCTCTTAAATCTGTGGATTAAACGGACATAAGTCACTTGAAGCAGAAGCTCTCACACATGCAACAGGTGCATTGCACACCTGCTAAAATCGCACTAGGTGAAACATACCAGTCATGTCAGCTCTTGCAAACAACCCCCTGCAGGTTTCGATGAAGCGGTGCCCACAGATGGCACTGGTTCAAAACATAGACACAGCCAGGCGTGAACACACAACTAACTAAATATGATCAGGGAGTATGTGTTTACCAGAGACTGCAGAACACCATTCAGCAACCTAATGTCATTCAGTAATTCGTCATTGGTCTGGAATATAGTGGTGAGGCTCCAGTCCAAAAATTCGCCGAGACACTTCTGTTGCACATCGGGGCGTGTCATGAACCTGTATGTGCAAGAAGACGTTAAAGACTTTCAGGGTTTCATCAGCATAAACAAAGGAAGCCAACAGTAAAGACATTCTAAGAACAACCCTGCCCTCTATTGGTTAGAGAGATAATTACATTTTATAGTTCAACATGGTTGGTAAAATCATAAATGATACCAAAATGTTACATGATTATACAATACATGAAACAAAATCCTTAAACAAGACAAAACTTGAAGAAATAATTAGGGTAGCTGTCAACAACAGCATACATCATAGGTGAGAATTCTGGTGCTGACTGGACAATGCAGAGAGGAGTTGAAAAAAAAAAACATCCTTTTCAGAAATAAAAAGCGATAGGGCCTTCGCACTGTCGGACCCTAAACATGTAAGACATGTCATGTTGGTGAGTTCTTAATGATCCTGATTTGATCAAAACAATAATTATGTTCCAACCAAGCTTTTTTAGGCAACTCATCTTTGATGTGTGTAAATATTGAAAAAGTAAATGATCTTGAAAGAGATATTACTGTTTCAAACTGTGAAACTTACTGTATATCTTTTGGTGACAACCGAAAAAAAACAAAGTACAAGGTAATAGTCTGTTTATACACTTACTTTGATACCAGTACACATGCAGCATCCCTGGAACTATCATTGGCGGATAGATAAGACTGCAAACAAGCAAAACAAACTGTAATTAATACTGTATGACATCATGACTGTCAAATATCATCACATACTTAAAAAGTTATATAATAATACAACATAGAGACAAACATAATCAGGGCTAAATATATTTATCAGATGTTACACTCTAAAATTCTCTTTTTGAACGTTTCTCTGTGGTTATTTCAGTTTTGACAGGGAGACACACTGATTGTTAGTTTCTTCTGCTTGTTTTATTTCTTTTTGCTTTAATATCTGATTCTAAAACAAAAGAGGGAGCTTTGTTATAAGCTACTTTAACTGTCAGAGACATTTTCTGCTGAGCTTTTAGACTGTTATTAGGGCCCGAGCACCGAACAGTAGGAGACAGTGGGAGGCCCTATTGAAATTGTAAGGATTATTTTTTTTTTTTCCAGGCAAATGAATTGGCTTTTTGAGGGCTTTAACATGCTCAAATTGTTACCAAAGTTTGCAGAAAATTAGAAAGTGGTGAAAATTTACGTATTCTGGAGTACTTTTAAATGGGCGTGGCAAAATGGCTCAACAGCGCCCCCCGCGCCCCCTGGAGCGTGTTCACATTGACCGATCTTCACAAAAATCGATACACAGGTGTATCATGACCAAAGACGATCCCTTATGGAGAGCAGAAAACTGGACATTCAGCTCAATCTCTCCAAGAAAATCAAGATTATTTCATATACTTAACTTGCCTTTGCAATAGCTAGAATACGCTCCATAGTGGACTCTCTGGCCTTTCCACCGTCTGACTCCAGATTGCCATCCAGACGAGAAAGATCAAATGGAATGAGGCAGGTCATGGAAAGCCACAGCAACAGCATGTAGCGAGTTTCCCAAGTCTGGAATTAAAACATGGTCAAACATACTGCTGCTAAGGCTACAATAAAGATAATACAGGCAAGATTTGTAAGAGGAAAATACACATTTGCCGATGACATGTAATGTCAGTCTCACCTCAATGTCTGCGGGATCCTGTTTGGACAGCAAGTCCAGGACTGGCTGGAGATCAGCAACCTCATGTGGAAGAAGCTGCATGAAGACTTTATAGCCTCTTACCTAAACAGAACAAAGTACAGGTACTCAGGGGGCCTATATCACAGAGGAGCACTACTGAGTTTACCACGTCAGTATAATGAGCGTTCTGTTCTGAGTAATGAGTTTTACTACATCCAGTAGATTTATACCGATTTAGCTAACGTCTGTCAGCAAGACCACTGGTTATACCGACCTTAGAGATGATGTAGAGAAACTTGAAGCTCAGGTGAACCAGTGAAGATGGAGACTTTTCACTCCTCACAAAATCCAGTATCAAATTCAACATCCATTCTATAAAAAGAAGAATGAATATTGATTTTCCAGACGAATCTCCAATAGTAATCTAAATTCAAAACCAGAGTCACACATTTTGATTTAATGTACCTAGATGTGGGTCCAGCAGATGAGGCTGCTCCTGATATCTGTCCATGATCACTGTGGGAGAAAACAGGCAGGATGTGATGAACTGTGCGACCATTAAAACGTGGGTATGTAAGGATTCGTGAACTCTGAGGAGTGGGGGGGACTTGTCTCACCCAGGAACCTTTCTGTGGTGAACTCTGTGGACTTCATGTCCCCGTGGACTTCCGGCAGACTGGACATGAGGGCCCGGGTCTCGTCTCTCTCGCTGAAGCCGTCCAGGACACAAGCTCTGGCCACGGGGTCGGCCTCTGGCCCATCACCAGCGGGGCAGCCGCTCTCTGCGTCCGTTACAGCCATTCCGAGTCCCCTGCGTGGATGCTAGCGTACAAGTTATGGAGCGGTTAGCTAGCTATGACCAGCAAAACAGGAAGAGTGTGGATGAAATGATCCTGTGGCACCATGGGATTTATTAAACATATACTAGAAAGTACAGTCTAGAGAGTACAGACGAGAAAAGGGCTATGGGTTATCGTACTGAACTCCATTTGGCCATTTACCTCTTGTGTTGTGATGATGCTCGCTCAGACGTGCAGCAGACGCGAGCTTCGTAGAGGCAATTCCGGTGTCAACAGAAACTGCCACTGATATGTGAAGGCTGCTGCCTGGGATGCCACACTGTTTTGGAGGTAGCTGCAGTTGTTTTGTCGCCACACTGTTTTGGAGGCTGCTGCCTGTGATGCCACCCTGTTTTGCTTCTGTCTCTATGGCCACCCTGGTAGAGTCATTCTATGTGCGCAACATTCTTTAACGTCCCGCCCTCCCACTGTACGGCAAGCGAGAAGTGCCAGGACCTTCGCCTTATGCGGTTCCTTCACTGTGAATAAGCAAAAATCATTGGTATGAATTGTAAATAGTGTTTATATTAGATATGTATAATTACCAAGCATTTATATCATCCTTAAAACAGACATTGCCTGTATTTGAAAGGTGCTCTAGGTGAATAATATTATCTTCCTTTGTAAATCGCTGGCTGAATCACATGACGGTGCCATTCGCTGTAAATTCAAGAAGCCTTTAAATTGAAGAAATAAATCAAATAAATACAGACTCAATAATGTAAGTCAGGGGTTAAAGGAGCTGTGGTGAGGTCTTTATGATGATGGAGGTCCTTCGGTTTGATTCACCACAGTTTGCAATCCAGATAGATACAAAGTAAAGTCAAGTAGACCACAACAAACCATTTGGATCATCTGAGGATTTATTGTTGGTTAAACAGTGAATACATTGCAATGATTTATTACTATGTAGCAACACTCTGTAGGTGCAGGTAGTGTATCAGTCTGTGTGACATCAACAGTCAGTCAAGAAGGTAAATAATTTGGAGATAATTAAGTTTGTATCATTGTTAAATCATACAATACAATCATGGGTGGAGCATTCAGGGCAGTTTTATACACACTCAAAAATATATTACAATGCGGAAATGTTATGTTTTAGCCTCTCTAACAATTATCCACACTAGTTTTGGTCAAATTAGCCTCTGTCAATATATACATAATACTTGGCTTGTCTTTAAGACATGTTAAGCTTTCTGCAAAGTGTGTGCAATTACTTCAGTAAGTTCTTCATAATTCCTATTGAGGAGCCTCTGTAGCCACCACCGAAGTGGTTCCAGTGATTCAGATAGTGGTAGAGTTGGTAAAGCTGGTTTCTCTCTGCAAAGCCAGGCGCTTTAGGAATCTTTTCATGGTAAGCAGAGTAAAAAGATCTGTTGAAGCCACCGAACATTCCAGCGATACCCAGCTCAAACTCTGAATGTCCATAGAAGGAAGCAGGGTCAAAAATGACTGGGCCATCTGTACACTCTGACACATTGCCTCCCCATAGATCTCCATGGAGGAGAGCAGGGACGATCTCCACATCCGTGAAAAACTGAGGGATCTTCAGCTGTCAAAAACAGACAAAATATGTATGTTGCACAGGCAGATTATCGATACAATCATAAGAGATGTGCAAAGTTTGTTTCTGATGAGGGAGCACCTGTAGCTTGGCCCACAGCTCTCTGGCCTCCCTGTCTCCATGAGAATTCTCCACCATGTTTAGCTGGTGCTGCAGCCGCTGCTGGGAGAAAAATGTCACCCAGTCATCCTGCCACTCGTTTCTCTGGAGGGAGGAGAAAATCAAAAACAAAAGTGACTTAAAGACCAGGCACCCGTAATACAGTCCAGTTTCACCTAGTATACAGATACAATATATTTTTTTTACCTGTGGTAGATATCCACAGCATGTAGGTACACTAAAGCCAAATTTCCCAACAACAGCCACATCTGACTGCCCAGCTCCTTTCCCTGCGTATGATAGCATAAGTTAAATAGCACTATTTATGTGAGTTTATATATCAGTAATAGTCACTAGGAACAAGACGATAAAATATTTCTGTGCATTCATTTACATTTGCATGTGCAAAGGTGACATTATGGTGAATTACCCACTGTCTGCTGCTCTTTCTCAAATGTTTCCATCAGTCTCTTGTTGTGAAGATGCAGATCTGCCAGCTGCTCTCCCAGGTGCTTTGAGTACCTAAACATCAAAGTTGTAGATGACAAAGAATCACATTAAAAACAGAAACAGGGTTAGATTACAGTCTGTACACAGTGGTAAGGGCACCAATACAGCACTTAACAGGTTGTAGGAGAGAGCTCTTACTTGTTCAGACCTCTCATGTCCAGATGCTCCATCACAAACACACATCCCCCTGTGTCGAGCTCGATCACCTTCACAGATTTGGGGACTTTGATAGTGTCCGTCTTTAAAATGGCTTCCAAACTGGCCATCTCTCCATCAAACATCTGTTTAGCCTGAATAAAACACACCAAAACGAGATTTGGGCTGTCGAGCATGTAGCATGTAATTATATATTGGGGTATAGCTATATTACCTGGAAGAACAAAGCTCATTCACTGATGTGCTTTCCCATCCAGACTAATAGTACAGAGGTCGACACTGACATTAAGAAGCATATGCACCATAGTAAATAGATATTAGAGAATAATGTACAATACCCCGCTCTTGTGATTGATCTTCACAAACACTCTCCCAGTGTCTGTATCATAACTCTGTCCCTCGCTGATACATCCACCTCCTGAGTGACCGGTAGACTTCAGCATGGCTGTCCCCAACTCCTTCTTTAGTTTAGCTTCCATGTTTATCTCCCCCTCAAACAACTATGGTGGAAATACAGCGATGTTAACAACAACAACTCAGATAAACTGTAGTGTCACAAGTTTCAGGTGGACGGGGGGCGTTTTCGATGTTTTTCTTGTTTTGCTTCCGCTTGTCTTTACGCCAACGTGACAGCAGCCAATCAGAAACCAGGCTGAGATGATTGATGTCTTCTTCGCCCAATCGCAGCGACGTACCGCGATAAGTTGAGCGTCGCCATGGTGCCACTTCCGCTTTGGACTAAATCGGCTACATGCTATCGTCGTCGCTGCTGTGCTCCTGCTGCTGGAGGGGAGAAATGACCAGGAATGACGCGTGCTTGCTTCTCGGAGCCACCGGCGTCGGGAAAACGTTGTTGATGAAACGTCTCCAAAATATCCTTTGTGCCTAGTTGAGTGTTTTGAACCGGAACTATGAAATAAGTGCTGTAAACTGCACGTGTTGTGTTTCTTCGGTGCAGCTACTTTAGCCTGATTAGCTGCTGTTGCTGCTCTAATGGAATTATTAATACACGCACTAGCATTAAAATACGAGCTCGCTAAGTATTGCATGTATATTGAAGTGTTCACTCACACTCAGTTTATTAGGAACACGTAATAATGCTGTATATTACTACTGTACTGTATTATACTAAGAGGTCTGTCTGTTGTTCAGTCTACCCTCATTGTTCTGAATGGAGGGGACAAAATAACAGGAACACCTGTCAGCTCAACGCAGTGCAGTTTTACCTCATAAACTTAGAACTGAGAACATCCTCTCCACTGATATTAGTTGAGGCCCTTGTGTGATTTCTGCATTAGTTTGAATACAGTGTAGTTGCAAAACAACACCCCAGTGTAGCCTATACATTTTAAATGTTGCACATTTTTTTCAATCAAAGCTAATATTAGGTTGAACTCACAACACTGGCTCCCGTGGATTCTTTTTCTGAACCCATTTGTTTACAGTTTGGTTCGCATGGATCGGGTGAACTGCAGACAACTCCTTCTACCCTGCCTACAGTAAGTGGTCATTATAATGTGTTAATACAGAGTATTAGCAGGCTCCATTTTGACTGGATGGCCCACCCATGTCTCTGATCTCTTTAACTGTTCGCAGGTGGGAACCAACCTGACAGACCTGACACTGAAGAGGAGGAAGGTGACTGTGAGAGAGCTGGGAGGCTGCATGGGCCCCATATGGCCCAGTTACTTCAAAGACTGCTCCTCTGTCATTGTATGTTAACGTTCCTGCATCTGTTCGCAGCATTTGATGGAAATTAATAACACTGTTGGAATTACTTCACTGAATGTATCTGTGTTTTTTCACAGTTTATGGTGGACTCTGCCAACATTGCTCAGGTGTCCTCCTCCTGTATCCAGCTGCTGTCGGTGCTCTCTGCTGAGCCTCTGCACAGTGCCTCTGTGCTGATTCTCTTCAACAAGAGGTAGCTCTCTATATGCACCAATCCCTACATTCACTTGCACACGTGCACAAGAGTCAGCAGCTTCAAGACAACATGTGTAGAATCTGATAATTATGGTGTTGTGTATTTTCTTATTTGTGTTTTTTCTATGCCACTTTGTTTTCTAGGGACATGCCCTGCACTATGAGTCTTACAGAGATAAAGTCACTGTTTAGAATGGATGACATCATTGCATCTGCTCCTCAGCCAATCACAACACTGGAGCTCAGTGCCTGCTCTGGACAGGGACTTAAGGAGGTGCTCAGTTGGCTGGAGTCCATCACAGTCAAGTGATCTATCATACGCTTGTTCCTTTAAAAGTGAAGCTGCTCTCTCGGGACTCTGAGTAATGGTTCCAAGCCTTTTGGCAAGATATGCCAGTGACGTCAGTGGGCCAAGACTGTTGATGCAACATTTTCAAGAGGATGTAATGATGTGTTTACTGGTGGACTCACTGGAAATGTGGCAAGACATATGACAAGACCAACTGGAAAACGTTTCTGGTATCAAGATGAACTGAGAAGGTGATTCATTGGTGATACCATGGAATAATGGGATGGCTGTAAGGTTGGCCATTTTAACATTTGTAGAAGCAGAGCAGAGATTTCAGGCACAACATATTTCCATGATGCATGGAGAAGGGCAAAAATCATAAGAGGCCAAAACTTGAGCAATACTTTCATTATACAGAACAACTTTATTGTTAGACCGACGTGTTTCAGCTTGTCGCCTGCATCAGGGTCATTTTAACGTTTTCTTAAATGAATGAGTGTAGATCGGACCTGCTGCTATTTACACAGGTCACTGTTCCTAATTGAATGGCAGATAAACATTGAATTGCAGGGATTCATGACTGTGGTCATAGGATTTGCGTCACATTATAACAGAGGAACGTTCATGCAATGCTAAGTAAGAATTGATCTCTGTCTGAAATAAAGTAACCTCTTGTATTTCAGATTTTTAAAAAACGTTAAAGTGTGAAGAGCAAATGTTAAAAGAGTAATTACTGTCAAGGGACGCAGCAGAGTAGTAATGAGTTATTACCAGCAGGGGGCACAAGGAGCAAAGCTAATATTGAAACGGGATATGGGTGTGTGCTTGTGTAGTGAGGATTTCATACAAAATGTATTGATATCAAGGGAAATAAGAAAATGCAAAGCAATAAAACCAACTAAACAATTAAGCAGTGTTGTAATAATACCCTTATTATTTGCTGAGACTTCACAAGCAATGAATAAAAGTCATGATTCAAATATCTTCTAATGTTGCCTCGCTTATAGTTTACTCTGAAATATTTACAGTCCTCCTAAATTATTAATTTCATTCACTTAACCCCAACAATTCATTTCACCATAGTAGAATTTGATATGCTCTGATCTTTTTCCATCAACTCCGGTCTGACAGAAGTGCCACAGTTAATGATGCGGTTACTGTTGATAATGATGCTGTTGTTAATAATGCAGTAACATTTCAAGGGCTGGACATGTTCTCTTCATGTTATTAGAAATCGATTTTTCTAAGGGGCCAGAGAACATGACAGCAGCAGTGGCAGGCTTAGCCAATCATATAAGCTGTAAAAGATATGACAATGGATGTACAGAGACAAAAAGATTATATCAAACTGTGCTTTTGTGTAGGTTTGAATCAGTATTCATTTTGAAATAGGTTATGGCCTAAAAGAGGTTTGACACCACACTAATATTTCCTGTTGCAAAGTTGTCATCTCTGTTATACCCTGTTACAGCATTTGTGATCAGACAGGATGGGCTGTTTTAGTGAAGGGCCATTTGCCATTGATGATGTAATTGATCATATATTAGATCTCTGTTGTATTCCTCTCTTTGGAACCATTTGCATAAATTGAAGGGTGACTGTATTATACCACAATACAAAAACAACTTTGAATAGGGTTTTCATAGAAGTCCTCCGGGCTACAGTTTGGTCTGCGGTTAGAGCGATATTTCGAGAGCGTAAACCTAATCGGCAATCCCCTTTTTCCTAAAATTTCTCTCCGGTTTAATTGGTCCTCATAAGAAAGGGTTCTGACTGCTCTGTGAAGCCTGCGATCCCTGAGCGCTGGCGGAAGAGAAGGGCAGCAAGGGCTCAGGGAGGTTCCCTGGCAGGACCAGGCCGGGCTGCGTGGGGTGAGTGAGTGACGAAGGGAGGCTGGCAGGCTGGTGGCTCATGGGCAGAGGCAAGGAGGCACTGTATGGAAGAGAACTGTGAGGAGCCGAAGAGGCGGAGCCCATTTGATTCAGAGTTACTTTGGGCTGCTCGGTTTGGAATGGATTGTTTGCTGAAGCCGCACTCAGGCCTGGACAGAGACAAATAAAACAGAAGAGTGTTCATTTATCACATTGTTATTCAAAATAGATTTATCATATCTGAAACTTTGCTTTTAGCCCACTTGATGTTTTAATGAGTGAATCTTGCATGATCCTACAATTGCAAGCAGAGAATTTGAAAGTCTCCATTAAAATGTTCCTTTTCAGCAAAATACTCCCAAGGTTTAAGTTTTAAAAAGTTGGTATTTGCAACTGAATTACCATTAAAATCTCAGAAAATAGATTTCTTATTTCCATACACAAATACAGTGCCTAGATGGAAGCTATGAATTAATCTCTACAAGTATGACATCCCCCTACACATGATTGGCAGTATTATACATATAATTAGCATTTAATTAGCCAGATTATGCCCCAAAAAACGTTCCTTGCCTTTCACCGGTGAAACAAAAGAAGCATCTCTACTACAAATAATTACCTGATAAAAAGGGGTTCTTGGCTTGGGGATTTACTGGAATCAAGGTGTCCAGGTTCACCAAGGATGCTGCTGTGGGGTCCAGGAAGGACTCAGGTGTCCGGCATGTGCGAGGGCTGGGGGCACCCAGGCTTTCCCCGAGATGTGACAGGTCAAAGAGCTCAGGACTGCTCTCCCCTCGGCCGTTGACATTCATCAGACCCCCATCCATGGCCTCATCAAACAGATCCCCATCTAACCGCAGAAAAAAGAAAGAGCTCTGAGAGAAGTGGGACACCCGGAACCACAGTGAGAGAATGAGTAAGAGGAAGCTTTGTTTACCTGAGGGGCTTCCAGTTCGGGGAAAAGCGTCTCTGACGGCTCCTTCAAGTGCCGTTCCCTCTAATCGGGCTGAAAATGGATCAACTCTCAAGGAGGCTGTAAACGTAACGAAATGCATTTTATTTTAATCATTGTGTAATATTTAATTTCACATATCTCCTATATGTGTTGCATGCACATTACAGACGCACCTGTGTTTGCAGGTGAGGCCCATGCAGGGCCTGTGGCAGTTAGGTCGGAGACGTTTGGCGGGCCATCCCAGGGGTCAGCCGGGGGCTCCCATGGTGGGGGAGGGCTGCTGGAGGGTAGTGGTACCATCCACGGAGAAGCTCCTCTCGAGGTGTTAGGCTGCTGCGAGTCCCAGGGATCCATGCCCGCCGGTCGGGCTGTTGCTGCCTGCTGTGCGGCACTGGTCCAGCGATGGTCAGTAGAAGGCGGATCTGAGGGCACCGCGAAAACATCTACTAGGTCCATGAAGGCGGTCTGTCCTCATCAACAAGAGAAAGAACCTGTTCATTATATTGCTTCAGCACTCACTTGTAATTCTGGAGCCCGTAATGACTTATTTACATCTTTAACAAACAAACAGATTTGATATTTGTACAGCAAGTTACTTCGAGGGTTGAGCTAACAAAACCAAATCAGAGCCAATAACTCTGCCCATAATCATCATCATCATAGAGCACCACAGTGGATTTTGTTGTGACCCTCGAGCGGGAAATCCCTCGTTCTCAAATGTATGGTTGTATTTCATCACCCCCATTGAGATATTCCATACCCCAATATTTCATACCCCGCCTTTAGACTCCATCTGCCGTTTGCTCTCCTCCAAAGCTTTCCGGAGCATCGACTCGTCTCCTTGGCGACTGAGTTGTTCCTGTCAACAGATACAGTCACATGGTTGCCATTGGGGACGTCTTCAAGCAAAATTCACATATTGTCCCATCATATTCATGAGTCAGTGGCAGCACACAAGCACCAAAGCACCAAAGCCAGCTTGTTTTTTTTTTTTCCCTAGGCAACATATGACCCAGGGGTAGATGTGTGCAATGGGCACAAACCAGAAAATTCTCTGGTCAAAGAGAGGAGAGCATCGCTGTGCTCTCTAACAGTGCGGCTCTATTGTGCTGCGGTGTACTGACACAGACAGGGAGAGAAAACAGCGGAGCGGCCAGACAAGGGAGTGAGACGGGAAGAGAGAGAGAGAGAGAGAGGTGGGGTACAATGGTTGTCCAGTATAATAGAACAGACTGATAGGTATGCAACTGAAATAAAAGGCACAGCAAAGGACCCAGGTGTGGAAATAAGTTAAAGATTTATATGGAAAAGATCAGAAAAAGTGAGAAAACATGTAGAACATATAAGAAGCACTAGAAGATGAGGTGGGAACACCCTACTTATTCATAGCAATGATGTCATGGTGACTAACATTTGAGATGAGGCAATTCAAGTGATTGAAACCAAATTTTAAAATGGTACCTGAATGTGCTTAATCCAGAAATCACCTGGGACTCATCCTAAAACTGTTGTAATTTGACAAAGTCACTAGTAAATTATATAATAGGTTAAGTTTGCAAATGAGTTTTACGGCACATCGACAATTTCCTAGTTGACATCTTCGTTGGAGCAGCTCTTTTTCATCTTGAGATATTTGTATTCTTCCAGTTTTATGTCCGTCATGTGTTAGAAACGTCATCAACACGTCCACTCGCTCACTGGGAATTCTTCGAGACATTTTACTACTGTAAACTTGTATGAGCTCACTCTGACATTTTCTGGACACTTTACTTGGGGACTGGCAGGAAAAGTTCTGAAAAATGTCCGGAGCAACTGACTCAGACATTTGTGTTTTTACATATAGCACCTCCACAAACTTTCAGGAAAATATGCAGAGTTGTGCATGTCTGAAAGCAGCTCTAGAGTTTCTGTAGCATTACAAGGCAGTTGCTCCCCATATGACCCTTACCTGCTGGTGCTCCTCCTTGCTTAGGCTGAGGGCCAACTGCATCTGGGTGTCCTCATCCATATCCTGGTTGACAGGTGCACATTGGACAGGCTGTGCGGGTGGGAGAGAGAATAGGGTCAACAATAATGGAATCCATTCTTGGAAACCCTCATAACGAATTGCATGCAGTTCTACGGGTGTCCCAAGTTGGGTTAAGGGGTCGAACCCTGTTTTCCCATCCTTGACACCACACCAGAATAGGTCAGAGTGGCTGAGATGGGTATCTCCTACTACTGGACTGAGAGGAGAGATCTTGGGGTTAGTGGAACAGAAGGATGAAGCCAGAGTTGATTAGTCTCTGTCCTTTTGCTGTTTAAAAGGGAGTGAGGAAGGCCATGAGTCAAATCTAGAAAGGAGACAAAGTGAGTAGCACATGCAGTTGTTTCCCAGAAGGACAAAAACTCAATGGTTTTAGTGTACAAGGCAACAGGACACGATGCAGAGGAAGGATCTTCCCTTTTCCAAGTGTACTTATACCTGCTTTGACTCCTCCTTGCTGAGACTCATAGCGATCTGGAGCTGGGTCTGTTCATCAATGTCCACAGGGGGAGTGGGCTAGGGTCAAGCAGGAAGGATTAGGGGGAAGACGAATCAGAGGGAAAGGTAAAATCATGCTCGATTGAGTGATTCATTGAGAAATTTTTAAGTGAACACAACGATTGGAGGTGATTCAAAAGAGAGGAATACAACAGAGATCTAATATATGATCAATTACATACTCAAAATCACAGCTAATTTCTTGAAGTGGACAGCTTTACCCATAATATACTATATTTCCACAGTAGCCAAGAAAAGTCAGAGGGCGTAGGCCGCCTTTGCCACGGTGACCGAGGCGCAGTGTGGCTGCCTTGGAGTGGATCAATGCACACATCCTGCCTGGCTTCTCACTATTTCACTCACAGTGTCCTCAGGCTTCAGCTGTGCTCCTGCTGATGGGTCAAAGTGCCATTAATGACCACATCAGAGACAGAGTTGATGATATCACTCTCTGTAAAAGGCTCTGGGAAATGGCGGCCGAGTTGAGGCCGAGGGAGTGCTTCACCACCGTGTCCAAGCATGTGTGCGTAGTGTGTGTGGGTGTGTGGGAGTGTGTGGGAGCTCTTGACTGTCTTACAGCAGAAATACAACATTATATGTCGGCAGCAGGGCAGTTAAGAAGCCCCTTTCTGTTGGGCTCATGTGCTGAAAGGACAAGAGGTGTGTGTGTGTGTGTGTGTGTGTGTGTGTGTGTGTGTGTGTGTGTGTGTGTGTGTGTGTGTGTGTGTGTGTGTGTGTGTGTGTGTGTGTGTGTGTGTGTGTGTGTCCCATTTAGAGCTACCTTTTCACATTCTTCTCGGCTCATAGCCAGGGCCAGCTTCAGCTGCAGCTCCTCTTCTCCACTGGTCACGGGCCGAGCTTGCTCCATGTCTGGAGCAAGTTGAGGAGAGGAAGAGGAAGCTACAGAGACAGAGGAAGAGCCGAGGGGAAAGCAAAGAAAGAAACACTTTAGGCTGATTTTTAATGTCAAAAAATGTCTGGCACTGTTGTTGAATGTTGTTTTTTTTCCCATTGCCCGTTGTTAAGGGCCTTTGCTGGCATTGCTTGCCACGGTCTGCCTAACTCTGCCTGCACTGAGAACAATGGTGTGCCTGTGTGGAGCGTTAGGGTGGTAAAGGGGGAGAGGAATGGATGGGCTGGAGTGGGGCCCACCTTATTACCCCGTATCCTCTGGGTAGGATCCAGGATTCGGGTCCAGATTTGGGCAGGGGGTGGGTTTTGGCTTGGCCCGTCTGCCAGGCTGTGGGTCTGTGGGTCATGGGGCTAAAACAGTGCAGCAGGCAACACATTTGCAAAGGCCGGTCTCAGAAACCCATCATTTCCACTTTGCTGCCCTTCAATATCCCCCATCTGAGCCGGAAAGCTCGCTATCAATTAGCTGCTGCCAACCTCCTGACCCACACCCATGCCATCCGTCAGCACCAACACTTCAACCATGCGCCGGTGTCCAGGGACCTCCAACAGACAACCACTGTTCTCTATTTGTGCCTTTAGAATCCCCTGGAGCCGAATGAGGAGCTGTGTTACTGTGCAGTGTTCGACAAACTGCATTTACTCAGGCCGAAGACAAACACGCATACACTTAAGACACACAAACACACACGTGTGGAAACTAACTCACCCTTCAAGTATTGAAACACCTGCAGTATAACTCATACATATTTATGCTTTGTTATCTGGGCCCAAACCATTTTTATTTGGATAAAGACCAAGTGATTAGCTACTATCGCTGGTGTGTGAAATTGTTAAGATTAACCAGCATGAAAGCCAGACTCCCTCTGACAGACTGTGGCTTTGAACCTAGCTTTTTGTTGTGTTATCAGATGTATACATTTTTCCACGTTTATATTTTAGCATCGCTGAAAAAGAGCTTGGAGTCTGTAAAGGTCGACATGTGCCCGCAAAAAAAAGGAAAATGCATGAAATGGAAATGAACCGTTAAGAGGGGACTTTTGAGGGATTGGTGGTAGTAAAACAGCCAGATAGCATCTGTGGGGATAACTTTGTTTACACCATGAGACAAGCCACAGACATCAAAGTATAAAAGAATAACTGTTGCCTTCAGGAAACCGCAGCCCCGCTCCTCACTAGCATCTACTAATGAACAGCCTTCACCACATGGAACGCACAACTGTCAAAATATATGTTACGCACCACACACGCACCACATTTACAAACACCTGTATACTGCTTGATGTTTATCATCAGTGTGTTTTTAAGTTGGAACACGTATACTGTAGTTATAAAGTTAATCCGGCGCCCTAACCCAGACACACTCACAAAGAGATCACTTATATTACCGTCACCTAACCATGATCATTAGAGTGGCACAGCAAATAGCATCACATTCGCCGCAAGACTGAAACTAGCACAAAACAGGGGCCTCCTCTCTTTTGTAAATCCAGTTTAGCTGACGTGACTCTAAACGGGAGAATGAGAGGAATGCAGATGTCCCAACGACAGTAAAAAGCTAAACTCATTCAACTTCCTATTAAAACACAAGGGATTTGAGATAATTAGTTAAAGGTTTGTACTGTCTGTATTAAAACTGGCATCTACATCAGTGAGAAATCACATGACCGATGTACAAAAACTGGACAGATAAGAAATATGCATTTAATAATAAAGTTGAGGCGACCAATAAACTGATAAATTCTTGCCTTCAACATTCCTAAAAGTTAATCTTATAGTTTATCTGATAATCACGTGACCAAATAACCTCGTGACCTGTAATGCGTGAATTCCTGAATAATCACCAGTCACATGCCACGGGAAGAATTCCAGGTAGCTGTGAGCTTAGAGTAATGTGCTCGTGTTATGTTGCAGTGAGACGTCCCTACTACTCACAGTTAAAGGATGATGGTGAGCCCCTGCACCTCTGGAACTCATCCCCTTGGACCCCCGACGAGCCACCCTGGCTGCTGCGGTGTCCTGGGTATGGAGGCGGCAAGGATCCAGAACTTAAACTACTGGTGCCACCTGCTATGCGTGTCTTGGTCTTCAGCGCCTGGCTTCTTTCCTTATTCAGCTTCTCCTCGTCCCTCAGCAGGGCCACCAGTTGCTTGGCCTTCTCCCGGACGTTGATGCCCTGGTCGCGTCCGTCCCGATCAATGTACTGGAAGTCTCTCAGAGTGTGGATGGTGTATATGTTCTCGCGGCACTCCACGGCCACTCGCTCCGAGCCGGTTTTAATCAGGTAGTCCAGCAGGGTCAGTGCCTTATAAACATGGCGCCAGTTTTTACCGTGGTCGTTTAGCCGCCTCCAGATCATGCCCATGACCTCAGTGAAGGCCACCACGTTGAAGGTCAGGCTTGCAATTTCAGACATGAGTGAGCTGGGAGGACCCCAGTGGTCGTTGGAGGTGGCCTCTCGGACCTTGATCTCAGCCTCCGTGTAGTTGTTGACCATGTTTTTCATCTGCCGGCGAAGCGACGAGGTCTGCATGGTGGCGGTGGTGTGTTGTTTGTTTTTTTTCACAGGTAGAAAAAGTCAGGAAATTCCGACAGCAGGCCAACCTGCTGTGTCACCTCAGGCAAGGTTAGAGACTAGGTCAGCGGAAAAATGCAGTGAGGTCGTCCTCCCTCTAGGCAACTTCAGAGACGTCCACCAGAGTGTTCCTGCTGGACAGGAGCGCACAAATTAGACGTCCAGAAAGATTTGAGGGTGCACAGGTTATATTAGTCTTATGTAAAACATTAGCGGAGGGAACTTTGCCGCCACTAATAATCACAAGAGCTCAACTCTCACTTCTTCCTCTTACTATAATTGTGTTTGGGAAGAAAAGAGGAAACAACTCAGCACCTCCAAGCGAAGTGAAACACAACACCTGAGTTGTTTTTTTTTTCCGTGAGACAACTTGAAGAGATCTGTGCGAGCACACATATTGTTCCCTAAGTAAGCAATGCCCCGCCTCTCAGCTATTTGTACAATCAATTTCACAATATAATACTTCTTACCTGAATGACAAATTTTTACGTTTCAGATCCAGACACTACAGCCCAACCTGCAAGTAAAGAATTTTCTGTGTGTTTTACCTCACAGTGTTATCAGAGAGGGGAGGGGCATTTCTGACCTGATTACATCACTACGAACAGCATTGGAGCTCGAAAAGCATTTGAAGAATCACAAAACTCTAAGAAAACCGCCGAACCTCTACACACACACACACACACACACACACGGTGATCCACGAGAATCACCATCACTTTGGTGTTTTTTCATTTGACTTCCATAATCTAAGATAATTACTGTATATGTGACCGTCGAGCACAATTCGTTTTGCCTGAGACATTGAACTTTGTCCTGTGTAGTCAGGGAAGTGACTCAGTTCAATCAACAACTTTTCACTCTCACCTCGGTGAGATTGTTGAACTTGAAAGACTTGTAATAGTTAAATTATTAAGGAGAGAAATGTGCATATTGATCCCTCGAGTCAGTGAAATGTGGAGTTCGGTAAAATGTCTTTATAATGAGAAAAAGATTCCTCCAGGCTGTGGTTGTACTATGAATAAATAAAAAGGTGACTGCTGTATGTTAGCCCTGAAATATCAAACCCACTATGATTGAGAGAGCTTCCTGTACTGTGACAGGGGCCATAAATAGATTATCAAGTGCTGGCCAGGGTCTAAATGTCCGTGGCTCAGCTGACCACGGACCCAGATCACCATTTAGTCCCATTATGTCCTGCCACGTTTTTCTGACTCCTGACTGGGATGGATGTTACTCAGCTGGAGGTGGTGGGAGGAAGGAAGGAAGACAGAAATGCCTGTCTGTGAATAAGAGTTGGTAGAGGAGGGGGTTTCATTGACAGGGTGAGCAGGAGAGCTGGAACCGGAGGTTCAGAGAGTTTGGGTGGAAATGAAATTCTGCCTCTGGACAGATTTCTGATCGATGTGGATTTCATCACTGTGGCAGCGACACTCCTGATAAAGATAGTTAAAATTGGTTGGGAAATAATAATCTGACAGATGGTTGAGGAATAGATACTCACTGGATCTGTCCTGAGAATGTAAGCACTTCTCATACAGTTGTGACCTTGACATGGAGATACATTTCATAAAATACACTTTACAATTCTTCCTTTAATTTGTAAAATATGTTATTACTTGTGCGTAAAAAATCACCAACATAGGAAGGTTAATTTCCCCCTCAACACTTTCTCTCGGTCGACAGGAAGCGAAGTGAAAGCTGCTCCCAGATCAGGCCTACATGCTGGGCCAGGTACGTTCACATGTGCCGTACAGATGTTTCCCGAGAAACCAAAAGTCCCGATCCAACCTACATTTCTCTGGCACGTCCTCGTTGTGCCATGATGGCACGGCTCGGCCCATTATCGCGCACGCTGCGTCAAATGGGATGATCGGGTGGGGGGAAGCGTGTGCGTGTGGCCGTGACTCAGCTACCTTTTCTGAGTTTTAAAGTTGAAACCTCGACAACAACAAACAAAAAAAACGACGGCCCGTTTCCCTGCCGCCACTTCCCTGTCTCTTACCTTCATGTCATTGCGCGTCAGCGGGATCCCGACTCGGGGAGGCTTCGGGTGGAGGAAGAGCCGCCTCTCGACATGTCCCGGAGCTCTTCGGGCAGAGCGGAGAAGAACTAGACGTTTAGAGTCCAGGAGAAAGAGAGAGAGGGGGGGGTGAAATATCCGTGGAGAACCGTATGTTCTCAGAGTGAGTCCTAAAAACTCTAAAGAATCGCGGCGCTGCCCCGGTTTGTTATCAAACTAAAGTTGTGTGTGCATATCACGAATCCAGGCGCTGGGGCTTGCAGATGGCACAGCCCCCCGCCCCCGAAAACTCTCTCACACACACACACACACACACACACACAAATACACACAGTGAAAATGGATGGAGAGGGAGGGAGGGAGGGCGGCCTGCTCGGTGCATGCGGAGTCAGACTTAACTCTTTCACTTCCTGGTGGGAAAAGCGTGTGTGCCCAGTGGGAGCAGGTGATCAAAGGATTACAGGAACTCGACAGTCAACACAGTATCATGACGCACCATGTGGTGAACGCAGAGACACACGCTGTCCTGGACGTAAACGTGCTAATGCACCAAAGAGCAACTGTGACCCTTTATTACACTTTTCAGGAAATCACACTGAGAAAAATCCCTGCAGGTGTTATAATATCTAAATATTACAGAAACTACACACAAGTGCAAGTTTTGTGCTGGGAAGTAAAAATAAATAGCTAATAATAAAAACATGTTGACACGACACTATTTCCTATAAAGGCTATTCTGTTCTAGAGTGATCCCAGAGGGGTTCCACAAAGAGCCACATTTCCTCCTCTGCAGCATCCTCATTGCATCTCTGCTCTTTACTTATTCATCAGCACTAATGGCTTGTTGTCTGAAGTCATATCCTTATGCATTTACACGCGGCCTGCGTCGCCCCTCAATCACACTGGCTCCCATTCAGTGCTGCTTCTTTATATACATGTCGATGAGCCGGTGCTCGTGTCCAAGGTAACCTCCAGTCTCGTGTTTGCAAAGTAGACGGAGGGGTCATATCATATCTGAAATGTGGAGGGGAATAATGATTAGCCAGCTGAGGGAGAAGCAGCAGGAGAGACGAGTGGCTCGGTCTACTGAGCAGGATATACAGGAAATACCAGCTCCACCTTGAGAGAACAAAGGCAGAGACTCTTGGAGACGACAGAAGGGTAAAGTGTATGGAAATCAAAAGTTCCCCAAGCAGAAGTGAAACTAGGTCTCAGGGGATTTCTATATGTCTGATAAAAGGTTAAAAAGTTGGAATAAGTAGCCAAAGTGCTTTCCTGCACGTCCATTTGCTTCCTGTGACAGTTTTTAATGTGTCTCCCACTGATCAGAGTGTTGGAGCTCCACTTCATATAGCTCCTGTGGCCCTCCTCCTCTCTGTCCTGCCACCCTGTGTCTTTATTTCTCCTGAAAACAGATGCCTGAGCACTCTTTGTTTCCCAACAAAGGCCTGGCGAGGTCAGTGCAGGGGGAGTCATGCAGGCATGGTCTGGGAAAACAGAGGGGGAGGTGAGAGGACTGATAAATAACACCAGCCTATACTGCTGCACAGCAGCGACATCTTGCAGCAGAGGAAGTCTGACTTCATGTGTGAGTGTGTGTGCATGTGTGTGTGTGCGCGTGTGTGCGTGCGCGTGTGTGCGTGTGTGTGTGTGCGTGTGTGTGTGTGCGTGTGTGTGTGTGTGTGTGTGTGTGTGTGTGTGTGTAAGAGAGAGAGAGAATTTGTCTTGCATTTTTAAAGTGAAAGGTTGTTGTTGTTACAAAGAACAACATGAATACTTGAAACCGTATTACTCCTCAGTTCCTGTGCACTCCAGGATCTTGTCTCTGAAACTTCATATTTCCTGTTTGGAATTTCTTCTCCTCTTTGCTGCCATCTAGTGATGTTTCGGTAGGTCGACCTCTCCTCTGTCTGTTTCTGTGACGTGAACCTCTACATTAAAGCTTTAAACCAGGGGTCTTCAACGTTCTTCAGGCCAAGGACCCCCAAACTGATGGAGAGATGGAGCAGGGACCCCCTACTATATATATTTTATAAAATTGTGTTTTATATTAAACTGGGCCTAGTGCCATGTATAAACATAGCTACCCTCTTATTGTGCATTCAATACTAAGCTATTCAAATAATACACAGGTTCATATATTCATGTTTTTATTTTAAACATGTGCAAGGTACAGGGTGGCCGTGCCACTGCCATTTATAAACATACATCTTGCATTCAACACTGAGCTATTAAAATAATTTACAGATTCATGTTTTTATTTCAAACATACATGTAGAAGGGACAGTGAATCCTCAAGCCATCTGTGGATGGCACACATACTCCCACATTAGTGAGATGTCTGACCCTGATGAGCAGCACGCAACCTATCAGACCTTGGACGGATGGAGGTTGTCAGGCAGAGGGTCATATCAGCCTCAGACTGCAGTCTTGAACATGTCAATGTGTATTTAAAGACATTTAAATGTGTGGAAAAAAAATTACTAATTTAAAAAATATTAAAAATTGTCTAATCAACCAAAAATTTCGCGACCCCCTTGCAGTACCTCCGCGGACCCCCTGTTGAAGACCTCTGCTTTAAACGCTTTAAATGTCAACAACAATTTAATTTGAAAATCAAACTCTCCTCTGCTTCTCTACAGTCTCTGTAATGTTTTATCTGCTAGTAATGACTTAATCTCCTGGCAAATGTGTTGTGAATTGGCCTCTTGAAACATGTGACTCATGTGCTTGTCTCATACTGCATTTTGATGGTTTCATTAAATCATGTGTCATTAAAGATGAAGTAGTAACTGAGAGCCACTAGTCCAGTATGACGTTGTAGTGTGACTAGGTGGAAGGCAATAGTGAGACACAACTGTGTCTCGCACCAAAGTGAATTGAGGTACCTACTGTAAATATACTCTTGTGTTTTGTTGACATTGTTTTTCCTTTTATAGGTTATATGAGCCACATATGAATATACATATATATAAGTATATATATATATAGTATAAATAGAACATATATATACTAAATATACAGTATATTCCCTCTTTTATTCCATTAGTTCCTTAAAAAAAAAAGTCTGTTGTTGCTTGTATTTGGGATTTTTTTTGTCTTTGACTTATACAAAACATCAATAACAAAGATCCAGATGGACACATATAGGATTTTGGGAGGGGTTTTACTGCATGAACACCACTGGCATACCGTCAAGTGTATGAAAATCAATTATATTGAACCACATTTTCAGCTGAGGACTCTGTCTCCCCAAGCAGAGGCAATCATTATTTTCTTCTGGAGCACATCATCAGTTCAAAATCACGCTTTTGAGCATTTCTCATTATATGGACAACACGTTTTGTTGTGCTGATTGAGAAAGCTCAAGGTCTTTAGGACCCCAAGCACGGCGTGAGGGTTAAGTATAAATGGTGCTGACGATTCATGTAGCACAAATATATCCTTTCAGAGGCAATCATATATTAACTCAATCACCCATACTCATCTTAAAATCACTGCTGAGGGAATAATATTGAATGCAGCTATACTTGGGGCTCCAAGAGGCCACAAATCATTTTTGACTCATTGCTTTAACACTTCAAAGACAGATTCCTCTTCTATAAATACATCATCATACATGTAATGGCCACTGTTACATTTTCCATTATAAGACATGGTTTTCGCACTTGTTGAAATGAGATTGCACTCTCCATGGCAATCAGCCTGTCCTTTCTCTGCGACTGCATATCCAACCCATTCTTCAGGTTTCCAAGAAGGAGATTGTGTGTGGGCTGACCCTTCTGAGCGTCCTTGGTTAGTGAAAAGGATGCTTTGATGGAGAAAATTGTGTTGAGTATGTTCGGGTTACTGCATCGAATTGTTAGTGTGCAGCTCATCACTTTTCAGGCGAGGTGTCGTGTGTCCTTCACCCTGTTCCCCATGTTTATACACTTCTGAAGTTAAGTGTATATCTGTTAATTCAAATGCAACCATTCATGTTCCCGTCAACAAACAAAAATAAACTCATGACTTCTGAGGATGATGCTCATTTTGAATGTCTTCATCCAGTGGGTACATTTGCTGATGGTGTTGCTGAGGACTCATCTTTGTGAATCACAGAGCAGAGAGCGAGAATGTGTTCAATCTGAACAAGTCGTGATCACTGCAGAAACCTTTAGGGATCGTATTCAAGTAGTGCTTATTCCACTCTCATGAACAACAACATCCCGAAAGCACAGCTCGTGCCATGTCATTGCAAGTACGTGTGATTTCTGATTTGAAAACACAGTGTGATGGTTACATGAATATAGAAAAAACATAGAAGAAACAGTAAAACTGAAATATAGAAAATACCAAATAACTACTGTCACCATGACAGAATCCTCAGTGAAGACTATGAATAAAATTAATTTGTGCTTGTGTCTATGGCTACAGTGATTTGGGCAATTATCTGAACACTGTCCACCAGCGCATTCATCCATTAACCCATGAATGAGACAAGAAACCCCTGCACTAGGTGCTAAAAATAAACTTAATTAGGTGTGAAAGGGTTTGTGTCAGAAAATAATATTTTAGCTCAGATTATAATTTTGTGAGAGCTGCAGCATATCAAGTGAAAATGTACACTTATCTGGTTTCTTTAAAGGAAACGTACAAGAGTTTAAAGTGGAGATGTTTTCTGATTTGTTTTTTAGAGAGCCTCTTTATGCTTCTATAAAAGGAGTGCGCCCTGGATGAGGCTCTATGACGCAGGATCTGGTGCTCGGTGTGGGTGTATAAGAGAGGGCACTGCGCTCTGTCTCAGCACACAGATGGAGAAGCAACTGGGTTGGTGAGACTTTGACATCCTCCCGTTGCTTGAACATAAAGAGATGAACACAATTGAGAAGTTTTACCTTCCCATTGATGGCATCCTCGAAATGTTCAGCTCTCTCACCGAGCATCACCAGTCACAGTGCAGCCCTCACTCCGGTACTCCAGCACCCCAAAGTCTCAAACTTATCCAAGACCGGTATGCGCATCATCAAGACGATGAAAGGGCACTGGAGACTACAGGAGAGGAGAGTGGCAGTGAGTAGATCCTCAAGCTCTGGCAACCGGCAAGTGTCAGCGGATCGACTCCCAAAAAGGTCCATGGATCTGTTGGAGCTGGGTCTGACCAAGCCCAGGAACTGTCGCAGAATAGTTGTGCTTGGCTCACCCAGAGTGGGTAAAACCAACATCCTCCAGCGGTTCCTGGGGAAAGAATTTGTGGAGCAATATGAACCCACGACCGAGGACTTCCACAGGAAGCTGTTCCACATTGGAGGAGAGGCCTACCAGGTGGATCTGCTGGATGCGTCAAGTGAGAGGGACTTTCCTGCGAAACGGAGGTTATCCATACTGACAGGTGAGCCAGTAACAATCATTGAATTTGTATTGCATTGCTTTTAGTAGGTTATAATATATCATGGAGGTGGTGATTATGTAATTAAATAATTTGTGTGCTCTTCCTCTCCAGGTGATATCTTCCTGGTCGTCTTCAGTTTGGATGACAAAGACTCTTTCGGCGAAGCCTGCGAGCTGCTGAACGAAATCAAAGCTGCAAGGGCAAAATTGCTGAAATTAAAAAATCCCGGAAGAGTGCCGGCAGTTGTGTGCGGGAATAAAGCAGACCTGGAGGCACAGACAGCCGTGAGCCGGTCGGAGGTGGCACGAATCCTCGGCGAAGAGGAGGTGCCGCTCTTCGAGACATCGGCCAAAGACGGCTCAGGACTGGAGCTCATGTTCCGAGCCCTCGCCACCTTGGGGGGGCTCCCCGACGAGACCGGTCCGTCGCGGCATCAGACCGTATCCATCCTCACCTACCAGTCGGTGTGCCTCGGCCACCAGCGGGGCCGGAGAGGGATCCGGACGCGGGGACTGGGTGCGCCCTGCGCCGCCGTGGACCCTCTGGCGCGCCGGCCGAGCTTCACCAGCGACCTGAGGCTGGTGCTTGGATCAAGCACCAAACACAACAAACCAGAGAAGTGTCAGATTCAATGAATTGTGAGCCTTCTCGAAACACCAATTGTAGTAGTATGCTGCAATGTCATATCATGTAAGGAGTTATACTCTTAAAGCACTTGGCTGGACCGGTGCGTTCATATTTTGTATTTGTAACCTATATACAATTGATAACTGTATTATTATATCCTTTAATAAAATGCACTATTTCTAATTGACATGTGTGTATTGTCGTCCCCTGTTCAACCACATCTATTTCATTCTGTCCATTTCTGAAACAGCTGATGGAGGCGGGTATCAGATTATGGTCACGAACGTGCAGGAAATCAATTGTTTTATAAGTGATGACGTAGAACTGCTCAGCTGACCATTTTCCTACGTGTGTGGGAGAGAGATGACTCAAACACAGAAACCCTGAAACATCTCATTATATCAGATGCAGCAGAGAGATTGTTCACATTTCTGGGCGCCCACGAGGTTGTTGATGGCATCAAGGACCGAGGTGTGACAATGCCTACTAATTAGTGGCCTCACACACTCATGCCTCACCATGGTATTTGGAGGAAATGAAGAATCAGGAGCATCGTTTATTACAGAAGGGGGGAGGTGGGCGAGAGGGGGGAGAGAGACAAATCAGCACCATGGAGAGAGCCCACTGGTTATTGAACTCCCACCACACTGATCTGCCAGTGAGCACAAATTCAGCACGTCCTATTAATAACACAGGAAAAACACCCATGGAGTGACAGTATAGGCTTCATTAACCCATCATTAAATGAGTCACTTCAATCAAGGCAGGAGGCATCATTTCCTCATGTTATCAGGTATCGTGAAAATAAACATGTCTGTTGATTGCAGACAATATATTTTTGTTGACGGGAACACGAATGGTTGCATTTGATTGAACAGATACTGAACATACTTATATACTTAACTTCAGAAGTGTATGATTATGGGGAACAGGATGAAGGACACACGATACCTCGGCGGACTTAAAAGAAATGAGCTGCACAGCATCAATTTGTTGCAGTAACCCGAACATACTTAACCCCATTTTCTCTATTAAAGCATCCTTTTCACTAACCAAGGACACTCTGAAGGGACAGCCCACACACAAGCTTCTTCTTGGAAACCTGAAGAATTGAATGGGTAGTCACAGACAAAGGACAGGCTGATTGCCATGGAGAGTGCAATCTCATTTCAACAAGTGTGAAAAACATGTCCTATAATGGAAATATATATTGCACAATCTAAAGACCTTGATAGTTATATAAAGGAAGGCTGACACAAACAGCTGAACTCATGAGCAGATTTAATAAAATAATCACTTTAAATAAAAGCAACATAACATAGCGCTGAAATGCTGATGATCATTTCTGTCTTGGCAACGAAACCCCTACCACCATTAATTTTTATAATTATGTTACAACACACAGATGGAAAATTACAAGTTACAAGTCACGCTACACCCCTCCACGGGCATTTATGAAAATCCGCTTTTGCGGAATCCTGCTGACAAACAAACAAATAGCAATGATTAACACCTCGGGGGAGATAATTATGAACCTTTTAAATAAAGCACAGGCATTTTGAACAATGACTGAATATACCGATGTGGATTCTTTTTCCATTTTCTGTTAATGTACAGATGTAAAGAACAGTCAGAATAACTGAATAACCTGAGATGTGTGCTGGTTACAATATTATAAGTGATGATCACGTTCAACTATTACATATGTTCATGTTAATCAAGGCTGAGTTTATAATAAATGCTCTATCCACATGAAAATATGGAAATAAATATGGCTATATATAGATTCGTATATTCAACAAGTGTATTTACAAAATGCATTGTCAGTACAGACATACAATGAAGAATGAACAGGCAATCATAACAATGTCTGATGCACCACATCTTTATTTAATGAGAAACATTTTACGCATCTGAGGTAGATCAATTGTGCAGTATGTAATCCTCCTCACTGACCTTGAACAATGCTTGAGCGTTGTATTGATTTATATTCTACCATTGTTATCTATTGATGAAACTAATATTGTAATAATAAGCCCTAACCACGAGAGTTTAGATGACAGGGAAAAGTTTTAATGAGAAAGGTTTCAGTGTCAGCTACACTGGTCAGGTTGTGATGGTCTTGAGTTGTCATGACATCAAAACAGCAAAGTAACAAAAAGAAAGAACTACTCGAAGAATACAAAGTGTACATGTAGAGCATTAAATAAGGAATTTAAATATTTTCGCATTAAACTTAAATTTGACATGTTTGACTGTTTGACTGATCGGCCTAAGATCAGCCTGTTTTGTGCGCTTCCTGTCAGTCTGACCCACAAACAAGCTTTCTCCAAAATCTGCTCTGTTAACATTACTGTCATTGTAGGTTGGAGGTCTTCAGTGGTTGTGCATCAGCACTGTGGTCCCTTTGTGGCCCCTGGAGGATTTGGGTTTGTAGCTCAACCAGTAGAGATGGCAGTATGCTGTCCAGTAAGGCCAGTCCATCCCAGGAGCAGCGCAGACCCCTGATGAGAAATGGAAAGAAAAACTAAGTGTAATCAACAGCTATTTTAATAACTGATTATTGTTCAAGTTATTTCTTAAGCAAAAAATCTCGGTTCCACCTTTAAATGGGATCTAATTCCTCTCTAATTGAATATTTTGGGGTTTAGAAGAAGAAAAATGCTATTTTAATCACAGTGGGCTGTACAGCTGGAAAGTACAACAGAATTATTGACTACTTTCTTGCATTTTATAAACATAATTCTTCCATTTATGTTTCCATCTGTAGTGACAGGTGTATATAATGCACATATTCTCTGCATTGTTAATTAAATTTAGTGCCTACTTTATACTTTTACATGTTCTCTTGAAACAAGTGAACTTCCCTGGCATGGGGTTAATAAAGTTTATCTTATTTTATCTTATCTATAATATTGAAAATAGGCTTTATTTACACCCATACACACCAGGAACAATGTAAAACTTTGAGTTCAAGTATAATCCAATACTAAAGTGACCTTTCATCGAGAATCAGCTGTCCACTCTGTAGCAACTCTTGGACATCGGTGGATGCGCCAAAGACTTCATGGAGTCCCATCTGAGGGCTGAACACCTCCCAGTGCTGTTAAATACGAGAAGTGTATCACAAAACAACATTATGGCATTTCGCAAAGGTCACATAAGATTTTGTAGAAACTGTGCTGATTAGTTTGTGTCACGAAGCTTAAAATGTTTTTTTCACCTTGTGATCGATGCCCTCCGTCATTCTCATCCCCATCACCAGCACCTCCTCCAATCTGCCAATCAGATATGTTTCAAAACACCACCTCTCAGTGACAAGAGCTTGACGATAACAGGGACAAAGCCGAGCGAGCAAATGGACTGAATAATAATAATGATTCACTGCGTCAGAATGTCTGAGAGAACAAGTACATCAATAGTAACCTCTGACATTATGTTCCTCACGTTGTGTCCGTGGACTGGCCGATACATGATTGTTACATTTCACAATTTGTACTGGAAAATTGCAGCTGCCCTTTCGTGCTAAGCGCTCATTAGCATAGATAACACTACCGCCTGTAAGTGTAATAGCTCACAGTTCAAGATGGCTGAGCTGAACCCTCCTACGCGTCCCGTGTCCATTCTGTCGGACTTCACGAATCCACATGTCAGGCTCGAGAGTCTGGGTCCGCGCCTCCCGAGACACACCTCCCTCCCCCAGGGGAAGAAAGCGGCCGTGTGCTCCTGTTGCGGAAAAAAAATAAATGTTAAAACCAACTTACAACGATTATATAAAACAATTTTAATCTGGTTAACAGATCACCTGGGCCGATGCCGATGTACTGTCGTCCTTTCCAGTAGCTCACGTTGTGATGACTCGCTGCATTCTGCATGACACAGATAATAAGTGTTACCGCGTCGTCGTGATCGCACCTCTCAGACGTGTTTGTGGGTCAGCTTGCTGTGAAACGGAGCATCTGCCTGCTTTCACGGAGCGTTTGTTTAGTTTTTGGTGAACTCTCTTCAACAGAAACTAAATGGAAAATATGCGTAAGACCCTGGAGCGAACTATAAACAGCACCACACTTTTATTACCTCCAACAAGAGGGTTATGTTTTCACCTGTTTGTTTGCCTGTAAGTAGGATTACACAAAAATTACTGGATGGATTACAACAAAACTTGGTGGGTGTGGTAGGGATCAGGGTAAGGTTCCAGTCATTATTTTCATATTCTTTGACATTGTGAGATAGACATTTTCACAGCTCTCCCAGGGAATATTTCATCGACCTTGATGAAAAAAAAAATTTGGGGCATATTTAGTCAACTGATATCCGAGAGTGTGAAATTTGGGGCAGCTTGATTGAATTCAAAGGGACAATTTGTCCTTGGCGGAGGTATACGGCTCAAAAACATAAAAAAGGAGAGAATCAAGGGAGAAGGAAAACATTTTTGGAGTCGATACAGAAATGTGTTTCTCCTAGAGGACTTACATTTCTTGCAAAGTTTGACACTTCGTACTGCAGAAAGCCCTTCTGGTGGAGAGTCCTCCTGGCGCACTGGTACATCTCCGCCGTCACGTCTTCAGCTGGCACCGTCACTTCCCCTCGTTGCACCATTTTGAACATCTGGGTGCCTCGCTCCAGAGTCAGCTGGTACAGAGACACGTGGTCGTCGCACACCCTCAGCAGCTCAGACAGCTCTTCCTCCCACGATTCAACGCTCTGTTTGGGTCGTCCGAACATGACATCTACCGACACCCTCCCCGGGCACAGCCTCTGGGCCTCCTCAATGGTTCGCAAAGCCTGAAGGGAACTGTGGTCTCTTCCCAGAATTTTCAAATCATCATCCTGCAAAGACTGAAGTATTGGAAAACGTGATATAGAAAGTGTAACCCCACAGTAATCTATTCTGATCAGGCGTCTTTTGGTTTGACTCACCTGGACCCCGATGGAGAAGCGGTTCACCCCGGCGCGGCAGTAATCCTTCAGCTTCGACATTGCTGCAGGAGTGGGGTTGACCTCCAGCGTGACCTCGGCCTCATCCGGCAGATTCACCTGCCTGGAGACGGTTTCGAGGATGCCGGCGATGGTGGATGGGTGCGCCAGGCTGGGGGTCCCGCCGCCAAAAAACACAGAGGTGATGCTGCAGATTAAAATAGGAGGAGGGTGTGGTTAAAGGCTGTGCAGGATACTGGATGATTTCATGTGAGGCGTCTAGAAAACATACCTGGAGGCCTGACTGAGCTGCAGCAGCGTCTCGGCCTCCCGCTGCAGGCACTCAGTCATGATGCGGTGGTTGTCCTCTCGGGGTATGTACTTGTTAAAGTTGCAGTAGGGGCATCTCCTGAGGCAGTAAGGCCACTGGAAAGGACGGAGGAGGCTGTGACATCATTTGGGGCAAAACCTTCTCATGACATGATAATAGATTTTTGCATTGAAAACAAAAAAACGAGACTTGAAATGTATCTAAATCAATTAATTTGACATTCGTGCGTGCATGTGTGCGTAGAACTATCTCATCAGTTCAATTGACCAGAATGCCAGCTCACGTGCACGTAGAGAGACGCCTGCCCTGTGAGAGGTGGAGATCCGGATCCTTCAGGCACGTCCTCAATGACTTGTCCGCCGGACACGAGGCGCGGAGCGGGGCAGAGGGCGCGTCTGACCGCGGGGAAGGTCAGTCCGATGCTTCTGGTGACAGGATTCATCTCTTTCTTTCTCCACTCGTCACTTCTCATCCAGTTTGTCCTTCATCGCTGGAACACGTGGCCCCTCACTGCACGTGCCCGACTCCGATTATCGCCGATCATCACACGTTTCTATGACAACCACGTGGCCAAAGTAACCACACAAGTAACCGGTTACGTTGTTATAGTAGCTGTCACTGTCGCGTGGCTCCAAACTGGACATTGTAAACAGGAAGTACGTCAACGTGGTTTCCGCTTTATGCGTTGCGATGTTTGGCCACACAGGGGCGCTGTTTTACCAGTGCATCTGTAGTGCATCATTTTGCCCAACAACAAGGACAAGGGGCTGAGGACAGATCACATGTTTGACACTGTGATGATGTCAGATCAGTGTCAGAGCCATCGAGCCTGATACACATAGACTATAACAATAGCAGTATCTGAGTGAGTAGAACTTTTCTCATGTCCTGATTTCACAAAACTTCATTTTGTTTGTTGAATGACTTATCATGTAAACAACAGAGAATCATGGTTAATAAATGAAATTGACTTGTGCTATTCAATTTTTTCAAAAGCTTCATTAAAATATAGAACAGTGTATAAACAAAAAAGATGAAAAAAGGCTTATTTTACACCGAACCTACTAAAATATGACTACATAGCCCAGAATTTGCATTTCAATGGTTCTGACAGTTTCCATACATGTATGTTGATGGGTAGTATTATGGTTTTTCTGTGTCCATAGACATCTTTCCCTTGTGCCAAATGTATTCAAACCTTTAAAAGTGTTAAAAAGTGTTGTTGGCTTGTTTTGCAAATAGATGTCTCATGGCCTATGCCCAGGTGCTTGAGCATTGACTTGTATTAATACATTGTGTGGTTAGTCTGAGAAATACAAGATAGTAAAGGTACAATATTTCTCTAAAGAAAAAAATTACGGTTTCCTATAAATTGCTTCCTGAAATCCTGGGACTTTCGGGTGCTCAACAACAATAAGCAGAGACAAACTGTTTTCAATTTTAAAGTCAAGCAAAGATTCTTTTATTTTTCTGTGTAGTTTGTGCTCCCAGTGTTAAACATAGATGTCTGAATACTGACTGCGGCCTCATGATTGTCTTCATGCAGGCGGTTAAATTAAGTACAAGCAGGTCTCTGTGAACACTGGTGTTTGTTGTTGCAGTGACAACACATAAAGACACTAGTCTATATTTGGAATATTATTTGTGCTCCACTCGCACAGGATCAAACTAATGTAATGAGCTATTGATCTCCCTGAACCCAGGAAAAACATTGTCTGGTGGGCTGACAGTGAAATAACCTTGTATCAGGTCACCTTTAAGAATTAGATTATTAATACTGATGTTGGAAAATATCATCGCTATCACTGAAAGCATTGACTCCTCAGGGTTACAGTTAATTTAAATGATTTTAATCCTTTTCATGTAAGAATAAACACAATCCTGAGATCATCTGTGAATGACTGCCTCTGATCAGCACTGATTCAATTCGCAGAATTTATTGTGAGAAATCAGTGTGTGTGTGTGTGTGTGTGTGTGTGCATTTCATTAAACGTGTCAATAAATGTGAATGCGCTCACTGCCAGCTTCTGACCCTGAGGACAATTTCCACTTAATATTAACTCTGGTGCCCAACTACCTCATCAACAGAGAGCGGGAGAGAGAGAGAGAGAGAGAGAGAGAGAGGGGGAACAGACTGGGAGAACACATGTTTTCACTGAACACATGCAGCAGTGATGGTGATGGGATCAGTTCAGTGAGACGCTAGAAAACTTTGAGACGATCCAAAATTAAAAGTCTGTGCTGTAAATCTGGCAAATGGACAAGAGGAAGAATGGTAAGCTCACTTATTTATTATATATACAGAGGGTGAATGGAAATCCTTTTCTGCTCTGCTTGCCTTTAACTCGGGTGACATAATAAATAGGTGGTTGTATCACAGGTCATCAGGTTACATGTAATTTATCAGCGTTTATCAGCTTAAGGAGATGAAAGAATAATTCTGGATGTTTTATTTGTTCAGTTTGAAAACAAGACAACAGCTCAACAACAGGATGAGGATCAGAGTTATTTTGTGGAGATGATGGAGAACGTTCTTCTACATGAGGAAGGTTGAATTCAAACTCCAGAGACAATGGTTCTCAGTTAAAACACTTTAACGAAGACAAAGAAATCCACAGTAGCTCTCTAGACCACAAACAATACATGAGCCATAACTCATGAGGCACCATAGCTTGTTTCTTATCTCACATGTAGCCTACACAGACTGCTGGGGAAGTATACATTTCTGCATAAGGTATAAATGCCTAACATGGCACAGACCGTGTCAGTGATGATGTCGAACATATGGACATGACCAAGAGTGTGCAAATAGATTGTCACTGCAAAATCTCAATAACAATACAATATCTTTAGACGTCATGATTTCCAGACAGCTAATCCCAACGTATTTTTTCTGAAACACCACCATGAGGTTGATGTTCCTCTGATGATCCTCTGAGTTTTGTACATTAAAAATCCATATTTACCCTAGCAACTGTGGACTCTGCAGTATTTGCAATATTTGCAGATAGTAGTTATGTTTAATTTGGCATTTATTTGGCGTAAATTTACTGCACTTATCTTTTCACAGGATCTCCTACAGAATTAAGGCTGATGGTGGTCGGTAGCAGTGGACACTCTCAGTTCCTACTGACCAACGCCATACTAGGGAGGGAGGAGTTTCCTAAGGACATCACCTGCATTTCTGGCAGCAGGAAGAACACTGGAGAGCTGGCTGGAAGACGAGTGGCTGTGATCAATGGGCCAAACATCTATGACAAGGATATGTCTCCACCCAAGAGGAAGATGGAGTTGCGGAGGTCTAAGTGCTTGTGTATCCCTGGTCCCCACGCTTTCCTTGTTGCCTTTGACATGGACAAAATCTCCCCGAATGACGTAAAAACCCAGAGACTGATGAAGGAACGCTTTGGGAATCACTGTCTGAGGCACTGCATGGTCCTCCTGGCTTCTGAAAGAAATCCAGACGCCCTCTTTGAGAAGTTGCAGAAGACTGACTGGCACCTGAGAGAACTCATCGAGAAGTATGGCGGACGCTTTCACGTTTACAGCAAGAACTGGCGAGACCGCAGCAGGGACAGAGAGCTGCTGCAGAAGATAGAGAGGATGGTGGCATCCTTAGGGGGGAGCTACTTCTCCAGCAGAACTTTCCAGAAGGCGGAGGACTGCGTGAAGAAGGAGGAGAAGAAGCTCCGGAAGCAGAGGTCAGCAGAGATAGAGAAGGCATGGACCGAGATGGAGAAGCAGTACATAGCAGACGAGTTGTATCACCAGAAGGACGCCTACACCGCCAGTGTTGGCGCTGAGATCAGAGCCAAGGCAGAGATGGACAACGGGTGGCTCAGGACATCCCTGGTCAGAGGGCTGGGGACGGGTTTTGTTGTTGGGGCTGTTATGGGAGCATTGGTCGGGTCTATAGAGGGCCCAGGAGGGATGGTTCTTTATGGGATCATAGGTGGTGCAGTTGGAGGATCAGCAGGAGGAACAGCCCAGGTAGCTATAAAGCATATGGAGGACAGAGTGTCTCCACCTGCCAGACTCAACTTTAACTCAATCTTTATCAATCGCTTCTTCACCGCCGCTCGACCATGACAACATGGCACTGACTTCTTAATCTTCATGAAGACAGTGAAAAGAAAAACTTTAAATCATTTGCTCTTGGCTTTGGACTGTTGGTTATGTAGCTACCGAGTTGACTAAGTAGAAAATAAGAGAAGGAAATGTACAACTCCCAAACGTTTGTCCCATACTTCTTTCTATTTTATCATTTTTTGTACAAGTCACATCATTTACATACTGTTCTATACTATGCTACTGTTCTGTTGCACACTAGTTTAAGGGGATTACTACGGTGGCCCTGAGGTGCAAAACACAACGTCGAATGAAAAAATGATGAGGGTAAATGAGACAACATTTATATAAGGTCTATGCCTCTAACGGAAAAGGTAGGTTACTATGTTAGTCAAAGCTCGTCACTGATTGGACGGATGCAATGTCTTTCTTTTCAACAGGATGGAGATTCTGGCAAAACATGTCACGTGACGTGTCCTTGTGTCTTATTTGCCGCTGTGTAGTTGTTGTCTTTTCTCATTTGCTGTTGTGATTTGAACTTCAGGGCCACCGTAGATTACTTCTGGTCAAATACAATAAATCTCACAGTTATTAGACTGTAAATTAGTAAATTTGAAATAAATGCAGTTGTGTTTACTGACAGAGTGTTTGCTTTTTGATTTTCCAGCCAACATTTCCTGGAGTCTTGCTGTGTGGGTTAGTTAAAGAGTAGCTCAGATAACATCCAGGGTGGAGTTTTGACTGGGAGTGCCATTGTCTGAAGCTCTGCCCCCTTTCCTACACAACACCCACACATACCTTAGTACACCTGTCAACCATTGTAGTCTTGAAACTCAGAACAGAAGCAGAGCAGGTTGTCCGCAGCGATCCATTCGTAGAGGTAAGACCACATTTGTCTCTTTGAGCTTTTCTATATTGTTTCACTGTTGGTGAAACATATTTATCAGACCTCTGATTCGGTGAAGAACACGTTGCATAAGCGGAGATTGTTTCCTTATTGACCGTCGACACCGGAGCACAGTGGGGTCAAAACTCAGGGATCACACTTCTCGTGAGAAACAACCTTAAGCAGTCAGTAATCACGTTGCTGTGTTAAGAGACAATTTGCCTGCTACCTGTTTGACTACATACTTCCCATCACATCTTTTACTTTGCTGCTTCCATTCACTTGGTCTATGATCGAAAATAAATTCTTTCAAAGGTGTGAGGCATTGTGGTAGAAATGAACCGACGTGTTAGACTTCACTGAATAGTTTTAAAGAATGATATGAATCATGTGTCCTGTTCTTTGTTTATCATTATATAATATGAGAGGAATGCTGCTTTGTTCAGGAACATGAAGTCCCTTCCACTGGAACGTCTGAGTGCTGCATAATGAACTTTTTAATTTCCCGTAAACAACCAATATTTAAAATGACATCTTTTTGGTAAAACATGTATTCATATACAGTGGTGAAAAGTACATTTACTCAAGCAGTATACTTTGAGATCCTAATTGTTGTACTTGAGTATTTCTGGTACTTTATATCCACTACATTTCAGAGGAACATGTTTAACTTTTTACTCTGCATTATTTGACAGATATTCAGTAATTACTCATTACATTACAATATAAGATTTTACATTCATAAACACAGATAAGCTTATAAAAGACAGCATATATTTTTGGAATTTGACCCTTAAAGCAGTATTTATCTGAGTCCCTTCTCCAGTTTAAGATGTCTATGAACCTTTCCCCCAAAGAGATATTTAACCTTTATGCTATACATATAACTATTATTTATTTTTTGTTGGAAAGGTCCAAACTCCTGGAACCACTGGATTAAACAACCTTAAATGAAATGTATATAAAGTACTAGATATTCTCGAAATACTTTTATTGCATAAGGTACAAAAATACCCTCTTTATTTTAGTTTGACAGTTGATTTCTAGTTGTGACTCGCAAGAAAACAGCAAAAAATATTGTCCTCATACTTGGTTGACATTGTTGACATTACCATCGTGTCATTGTCACTTTCAGAGAATGGCCTCTACCATCAGCCTCCTCTCTGAGAAGCACTTCTTGTGCTCCCTGTGCAGAGACATCTTCACCAGCCCGGTGACCATAGCGTGTGGACACAGCTTCTGCTTGTCCTGCCTGAGCCACTACTGGGCCCGACACCAGTCCAAATATTGCCCCCACTGTAAGAGAGTGTTCACTGACAGGCCCGACCTCAGCGTCAACCATATCCTAGCAGACATCTCCGACAACTACAGGAAGAATCGGCCACAGCAACCACCTGATGAGGAAATGGTATTCCTACTTTCGTTTGCTTTTTTGGTCAGATAATCAGAGGTGATATGATGTAATGATGAATAAATCTGGTATATTTGTGTCACCGTTGTACATGTGCAGGTTATAGATGTCGAGCAGATGATCCTGGAAAGGCTGCAGAAGATAGAAAGGTTGAAATATTCTCTCGAGGTGCAAAAGGTGCGTTGAAAACCTCCATAGAAACAACTGGAACACTTTGTCTATTCTTAAAAATGCCTACAATTATATCATGATGGTGTCCAATCAGGGCTCTTACCTGAGGGAGGTGCGAGAGAGTCAGAAGGTCTTCTCTGCCCTGGTGTACGCCATGGAGAAGGGCCACAAAGCAGTTGTTGCTGCAATCGAGGACAGACAGAGAGACGAGGAGAAGCGAGTGGAGACGCTGGTGGAGGAGCTGGAGCAGGAGATCCAGGAGCTGAAGAAGGAGACCACCGAATCTGACCACCAGATTTCTGTGAGCGACGATCAGAGTGACGACAAAAAGCAAATTAACTTGGTGAGCATCTTCATCTGTGACACAGCCACACTCACCCTGGCTACTATCAGTGTAATGTTTACATCTGGTTTTTTTTGTCGCGCAGAAAACTATTTCCCCCTTGGACATGAAGGACTGGTCCAAGGTTACTTTAGAGACGGACCCTTGTTTCGGGGTTACCAGACGAGCACTGTCGGACATTATGGACAAGATGAGAGCAGAAGTCAACAAGCTCTCCAAATCTGGTCAGTCATACATTTCTTAAACATATCTCACATTATGTATTGAATCAACATTAATCAGATCAATCAAATTTCAATATCGGTGACTTTTCTTTCTCTTGTCGCTCTTCCTCTACAGAACTAAAAAGAACAGAGAAATACACAGGTAAGACTTTGTCTACACAGAATATTAGAGAGAAATCATCGAGTATTTAAAAAAAATTTCTTACCATCCCTGACCCCACATTTATATTTCAAATATTTTCTGCATATTTAGTTTAAAATAGAAATCAAATATCTACAAATTGGGGATCTTGTGTGCTCGATATGTCATTAAGGATCCTTTGACTTTTTTGTTATTCATGGTAGAATGATTCGAGTCAATACTATATATACTGAGGGTTTTGAAAACTTGAATAAAAGACTTAAGGCCCCTCCCTACCCCAGTCGTTTTTGTACTGTCCTATGTTGTTTGACCTATTCTCGACCTTTTCTCCTCCCTCTTTCCCAGTGGATGTCAATCTGAGCGCCAAGACAGCCCACCCCTTCCTCTCGGTCTCAGACGACAGGAAACAGGTGAGGCACACGGACAAGCTCCAGGAGGTGCCAGATCACCCCAAGCGCTTCGACCGTGTGGCAAACGTGCTGGCCAAGGAAAGCTTCGGCAGTGGGAGGTGCTACTGGGAGGTGGAGGTCGGGGAGAAGCTTGAGTGGAGCCTGGGCGTCGTTAAAAAGTCCATAAACAGGAAGGGCAAGTTCACCGTCTGCCCTGCGAATGGTTTCTGGACTTTAAGCCTCAGGGCTGGAGGCCAGTTTGTTGCCAACACCTCTCCCATCACCCCATTGGCTCTGGAGCCGAAGCCCAGGAAGGTGGGTGTGTTTGTGGACTACCCAGTAGGCCGCGTGTCCTTCTACTGCGCAGAATCTGGGGTCCACATCCACACCTTCACAGACACCTTCACTGACAGGCTTCATCCCTTCTTCGGTCCAGGCCGCCTGCACGGTGGCAAAAATGCTGCTCCTCTAATCATCGGTTCCAGTTTTTGTAGCATCTGAGGATCAATCTCACATATATCCACTTCCAAATCAGCTGCTATTCTTGTCATGATCTTTCCTGTGTGATAAATATATTTAATAATTTATATGAACATCTACTGTGAACATCATTTTCCCTGTCAGAACAGTGAACAAGAGGTGGCATAAGGACCGACTCCCTACACTTGAAAAACTTCAATGAAACCCATAAACAGATTGAAAAGGACAGAGGAGGTTGGGAGAAAAGAGAAGGCTCTCATAAACGAACAAGTGTGTCAAAAAAAGAGGAGAAAATGGGCTGCTGAGTTGGATGGATGGAAGGGGGTGCAGGGCTGGGACAGAGGTTGACGAGGAGCAGGGGGAGGGAGGGCACGGCAAAACAGCAGGGCATTGTGCTCGTACACCAGGCACTGGGAGACACACTCAAACACGTTCACGCATTCACACAATAACACGGCCGTGCACACAAGCGCATGCTTCTGCCCACTGCCACACAGACTTGCGCTGGCATCTGGGAGGGCAGCCCCATCTCCACTCCTGTCCTGGGTTGTCGGAGCTGTTCGAACCCCCTGTCACTGTAGTCCAGCTGACCCCTCGGACACAGCGGTCCCTGCTCCTCAGCCTTCCTGTGGACTAAAGTGAATTCTCAGGGCCGTCATTCACTACTCAGAGCATCCACAGCTGATCTACACAAGCCCGAGGACCAGTAACACCAGCCTGTGGACCAAGGGGAGAAGAGAGAACACCATACTTCATCTGAGGTAAATATCCTCTATAAGTGCATTGGAGACATGTCCAAAGATTTCAACTAATTTGACAGACAAATTAGTGAAAAGAATTTAAGGGAATATTATTAATATTCCCTGTAACTATATCATAAATTGATATTCCTGTTTAAGTAGTGATAGGGTAGGGTAGGGTCCTTAAAGGCAAAAACAATTGGTTTTACCAAGAATAAGACACAATAAAGCAAGGTATGAGGCCTTCAGGGGACAATGAGGGACTCTGGGCATTGTTCTTTAACATGAATTTATGCACAATGATTTAAAACAGTTGGCGAAGCCAGGCCATTCAAAATGGATATTCTGGTTCTCTGATTTATTATCTATTATCTCATTTGTATCTCCTATTTAAAAGATACAGATGTTCATTTTACTAGAAATAATGTCCTAGTTGGATAAGTAATAATAAAATAGTGATTTTATGAGTTATAGCTTGGCTCTTTTATCTTTATTAATCTATCAGAAGCTCTTATGGAGGATTTGATTCACAGAATCGGTGCAATGCGGACACTGAGTGCTGTGATAAATAGATGATACAGGTCGTCCTGGCCCACTCTACGGGCCTTCATGAAAGCTGCTTGTGTTCAGAGTCTCCTCATGTTTTTCTGAGATAATCCACTCACCCAGCAGGCGTAGCTTGACACCCACAGCTATGTCAAAGAAGGCTATTCTCTGTGCTTCTAAATGGAATCCACTAAACATGGGCCTCCCAGCCCAAATATTTATGATAACTACTTTATATGCCCCATTAGTCTTTTCCTGCTTGGCTAATGTAATGTTTTCAAAAGTAGCAACAAGTTATGAATAACTTCGTATTTTCAACTGTAGTTATGCTGCTGAGTATAAATGTATTTAAATTGATTCTTATTGTTTTTCTGAATTTCAGGATACCCGACCCAAAGTCTGAGGATCCAGTGTCGGAGCACGACATTTGCAGAACTGTAGACAGTCACATTTCTATTGTGGAACTATAACTGGGCCCTCTGCAACAAACAGAGACTGATCAAAAAACAAAGACCAATCGATTTGATCCAAAAACCATCTGTCACCATGGCAACAACAGGCATGCAGTTGCTGGGCCTGATCATGTCCATTGTGGGCTGGGTGAGTGGGGCGATAGTCTGTTCCCTCCCCCTGTGGAGGGTCACTGCCTTCATCGGTAACAACATAGTGACGGCTCAGATCATTTGGGAAGGCCTCTGGATGACTTGCATTGTGCAGAGCACAGGTCAGATCCAGTGTAAGGTGTACGACAGCTTGCTGGCTCTGCCCAGTGACATGCAGGCGGCCCGGGGTCTCACTGTCTTCTCCGTCCTGCTCTGTGGCCTGGCTCTGTCTCTGGGGGTCCTAGGAGTCAAGTGCACTAAGTGCGTCGGTGTAAACAGCCTCAAAGCCCGCATTGCCCGCATCTCTGGAGTCCTCTTTGCCGTCGCAGGGTTCCTCTACCTTGTGCCCGTCTGCTGGACTGCTCACTCCATCATCAGGGATTTCTACGACCCACATGTAGCAGCTCCACACAAGCGAGAGCTTGGCCCTGCCCTTTACATTGGCTGGGGGGCCTCAGCCTTGCTCCTCATTGGAGGTTCTCTGCTGTATGCCGGGTCAAGTCCCCCTGGTCTCCCAGGCTCTCCCACTTTCAGCAGTGGAGAAAGTAGTCCCCGCAGGGCACCTGCCTCACAAGTTAAAGGTTACGTCTAAGGTCCCTGAATCTGAATACCATCAAGTCTCACAGATCCACCCCAAAAGATGACAAACCTGTTTTCTCTCCTCTTGATTTTGCTCCTTGTAATGATTTTATATTTAATGTTATACCAGTTTGCTTTTTTCTTTGAAAAGCCATAGGAGGCTGTTTAGAGAAAAATGAACTCATTCTATGATTTCATACCTGATATCCTCAAATAACCCTTTCTTCTCTGTCTGTCAGTGTAAAATACAATAAAGTTTTGGTTGTCCAAATCTTCTACAGAAGAAAATTTGTGTGTGTGTCCAAATTTTCAATGATTACTGATATAAAATCCCTTTAAAAAAATCATACAACCATATGTGTTAGAGAGAAGTAGTACTTCTAAAAGGCAAATCTTTGTTTAGCTGATTTATGTAAATGATTATATGTGTTCTGCTGAGTGGAACAATAGAACAATGGGTGTGTGTGTACATTTGCTGGTGGTGCCATACTATGTGTGTGTGTGTGTGTGTGTGTGTGTGTGTGTGTGTGTGTGTGTGTGTGTGTGTGTGTGTGTGTGTGTGTGTGTGTGTGTGTGTGAGAGATGCTCCGTCCTCCTCCCTCTCACAGCGACTCTGGTCCAGGGACAAAACATATTATTTTTATCGTATTTAATGAAATTAATACAGTAACCCCGACTGTCTTAGCTCGGTTGATCTCAAAACACCTCTTACTCATCAGTCATAATCACACAGGACCAGAACTCAATGATAATGCTGAAGGCTAAATTATATATCACATTAAAATAGATGAACTTGCAAGTCCTATACTCATCAATACTTATCTATTCATGAGACATTGTTCATTCAGATTCAGATTAACTTTGAATTTCCAAAACAATTTCACAAAAGTAAAATGATAAAATGTCTTGAAGTTGAATCCGTTTTTGCCTTTACAAGCTAAATTTAAAAAAATGACATTATAGATAAGACATACCCTGTATTAACAGTAAATTTTGACACATTTATTAGGGTTTACATTGTACAGATTGTTACATCAGTTGTTCTTTCTGTTTGTGACAGCAGAGGACAGAGCACCACAATGCCACATTATAAAACACTACAACGCAACAATAACAATGGGCATCAGTGTTCCAAGTGCCAGGTAGTGACTCATTCATGACCTAAGCAGGCCTATACCAGTGCTGGTAGAGTAATGCAGCGAATACAGTAAGACAATCTGTGCTATTGGAAAAACACAGTGAGACAAGTGCACTAGTTACACAGTAAATAATCAGTGCAACAACACAATTATTGTACAATTTTATCCTACTGATTATAATTGATCGAGGAGCTAAATTCTCCACAGGGCCAACCACAGAACAATGGAGGAGGAGTTTGACATCACCCTGTTGCCAGCTCACCAGACTTACAGTATTTTCTCCATTTTCAGGGGATATACGTCTGAATTTATACGGTGCATCAATGGGCCTCCTTCAAAATAAAAGAAATAAGGTTTAAGAAATGGCTCTTGAAACTGAATGGCTTTATGATTAGTTGATAAACAATTAGATGATTACTTGGGGATTTTGAAATCCAGCTCTGCAAACAAACACAGGGGAATTATGGGTGTAATATCCCCTCTCAAAATGCAGTTGAGTATTTAAAGTTAATTACTGCCTTTAAAACAGTGTATAAAGGTTCAGCGTGTAAGAATCTAGTGACATCTAGTGGTGAAGTTGCATGTTGCAGCTGAATACCCCTCACCTCAGTTTAGTTTGTCCAGTCTGGGCTACTGTAAAAAACATGGTGGCCTCCGTAGAGAGGACCCGCTCCCAATGTAATATATAAAGTATTTAAATATAAAGGGCCCATTCTAGGGTGAAGAAAACAACAATTCGTACAATTTATATCATTTCACACTAGTGAAAACATTACTAGGATTATTTTATATTCAAGTTCTGCCAATAGATCCCTTTCACCTAACTCTTACACACTGAAGTACCTAGTTTCTCCAAAATCTACCTGCTGTTCCAAGTTTCAGTCGTTAGGGGGAGCAAAATCCCTCCGCCTCGCTGTGTCTGCGCCGGAAGCAGGAAGTAGGAAGAGCAGTACAGCTGTGCTCCGTGGCTAACAGAGAAGCTAACAGGCTAACCTCAGCGGTGGAAGTACCAGGCTCCGGTGACCAAACAAGATCCTCGACAGCGACTTTGACGCTCCGAATTCCGACATGGGGAAAGGCGGAGGCACCTTTGAGCGGCTTCTCGGTGAGTTATCCGCCCATTCGTCAAGTTGAGGGTTTATCAGCCAAGTGTGAGTCAAAGTGCGACGTCTCCCAGCGCATTGTTTTGACAGACGCTGGGGCTGTGGCTCTCGGGCCAGCTAATTCTAGCCTGCTAACACATTCGTGGCTATTGTTTGGGATCCCGGTTTAGGCTAACTACCTCTTAGCAATCTGGCTAATTAGCTGGTCAGATCTCGTTTATCCTCTGTTCTATTCGGATCAGGATCTCATCAAAGTCGTGTCCTTTGTGTTATCGCTCAGCTGTTAGCCAAGTAAAAAAGCCTGTCGGTTCTGTTCAGACAAGACAATACTTGAACGTTAGACGTTGTTGTGTGAGTCCCTCCGTGGCAGGCATCCAAGCACAGTGTCATCATTTCTGACTTGTTGTGTTGTCTTGGTGTTTATGATCCAACAGGTTGATTAGCTAGCTGCCGATCTCTTCCATTTTGAGATCTATGTTTCCCTGAATATAATTAACTCTTTATTTTTAAATGGCAGTTGTCAAATTGAAATCTTAGACCGCAGGGATTCGTTTACTCCAGCACTATCTAAAGAAAAATTCAATTAAATGTGTCTAACCATGTTGTAGGTGAAGGTGGATTCGTTGATCAGGCTGGAAATAGAAAGATAATCAAATCAGATAATACTCCGAAGTTAAAGTAATAACAGGTGGGAAATAATTTACCAACATCCATACTTGTAGTTGGCAGATTAATCAAAAGCCCCTGTGTTAAATATGAGCTGACACCCCATAATCTCCCAGTTGATAAACCACTTTCTGTTTCGTGGATCGGTCATTTGAAACACTAAGACATTTAGAAATACACACCATGTTAATGTATGACCGGTTTATGTAAGTTAGATATATAGTCCACACAATGCCTCAAGATCAGGCCCAAAGGAAAAACCTCATCTAAAGCCCCCTGGGTGTATAAAGTGACACTGTGCCATAGCAGGGCATATTTCCATATTACCAAATATACAGTTAGTCAGATTACCACAGACCAACAGTTGAAACTTTTGGGATCGAGGCAGCCTACTACCTCATGTTCCGAAACTTCACGTGAATAAGGAATAATTTGATATATAAGGAATGAGTGCAGGCACCCATTTAGCAATATTTGCAGTTAAGACAATAAAAATGGTCAAAATATTATGTTATTTATTTACGATTAGTTAGGTTAAATAAAGTTTTTCTCTTGTCTCATATCATTTGTAAGAGATTTAATTGTTTTCAGTTATCTCTCTGTCATAAGACTGACTGCATTATCTGTTCTTATAACACAGTAGTTTCTGTCTAACAATCCTTAAAGAGAAACATAATGCTGTGGTTGCATTAACCGAACACTTAGTTAAAGACAAAGCCACAAGAGAATAAAATACATATACATGATGTTGAGCCAAGCACTTAGTAACCTCTCCCCCCCCACATCAATAAAGGTCAAATTGTAGATAAAAGACATGTTCCTGTATAATGAATTATAATTTAACTGCACTACAAACTAAAGCCTCCAAAATGACCAAATATTAACAGCTCTCTGATACAACTTCAATAAATCTGAGCATAACCTTGAAGAAGGATGTATTTATCAGTTTAAGTGTCAGGCGTCCCTAATTAACTGACAACTGAGAATAGATTTGTGTTTCATCAACATAAAAAACTCAGATTAACATGGTCTCCATAAAGTCATAGAAAGTCTATAATGTGTCTAGGAGTTTTGGAAAAGAGAAAATCTGCAGATTTTAATGACATGTTGGTTTAGTGTTGCAGAAACCTTGTGGTAGACATTAGGCAGACAATAATCCCATCTGTACTAATTTCAGATAAAGCCACCAGTCAGCTGCTGCTGGAGACAGACTGGGAATCCATCCTGCAGATCTGTGATCTCATTCGACAAGGAGACACACAGTGAGTGACTGCTAATCTCTGTCAGCATTAATCTTAAAACAGTTCATTTGACAGTTATGTTTTTATATTTTTAGATAAAGAAAACTACTGAGCAATATTTGTTTTTGTCCTTACAGGGCTAAATATGCTATCGGAGCCATTAAGAAGAAGCTGAATGACAAAAATCCACACGTGGCCCTGTACGCACTGGAGGTAAAACATTACACTGCTGGTGAAAAAATATTCAAGAACTTGAAAACTAAATTAACAGGAAAACCTACAGTTCTGCTGTATATTTATTTTGTAATAGTGTGCTTATTTTTGGGAGAGAGCTGCCAAACATTAAATGTGAACAACATAGTTGTTGTAGTGAGTAATAATTTGGTCTTCCCCCCTCAGGTGCTTGAGTCAGTTGTGAAGAACTGTGGCCAGACAGTCCATGATGAGGTGGCAAGTAAACAAACTATGGAGGAACTGAAGGATCTGCTCAAGGTCATTGCATTTATTTATGTCTTGGGCATCACACTGTGCTGTTTAATTATTAATGATTATCAACTAATCCAATTATTAAATTTTTCGATGAATTGAATGTTAAGTAAAAAATACATACTACTATTTATTAGAGTCCAGAGTAACAATCTTTAATGTCTTGTTTTGTTAAACCAACCGTCCAAAACACAAAGGTGATTGACTTACAATGATGTTAACAGGGGAAAACAGCAAATCCTCTACTAACTAACTTACCTAATAACTAAAAGTTTTACCTCTTATTAAGTTCATGTCTGTGCAGTTATGTATTAGTTCCCTAACGTGAACAAGAAGAGGAAAGTTTAGATAGAGTTACATTAACCTCTCAACAGACTTGAGTCAGGTAGAGTTGTCTCACCACCTTTCCCACCAGCTCTCTTGACTGGATAACTGTTCCCTGCTGTGGGGCAGCTGGCTGCAGTACAGCATGAGCAAGCAATATTTGATTGGATCCTCGCTGCACCATGTGACTCAGGCTCATGCAGCCAATACCGGTTTCCTCTTCCTGATGATGTCACTGACTTGTGACAGCATAATTTTTCAGACCAAAGCAAGGGAGTTCCCCTGACCTCTTGTCATCAGACAAAGTGCTGCTTGACGCAGTTTGCTCACTCATATCAGTGTTATTCAACAACGGAGTGATAGAACATAAAAACAAGAAGGATTTAAAGGTATTTTGTTTAGATACAGACATTTCCTTTACTCTGTGGTTCTTTTTCCACCATAAACAGACGGAACCTAATGTCAGAAACAAGATCCTTTACCTGATCCAGGCCTGGGCTCACGCCTTCCGCAATGAACCCAAATACAAGGTGGTTCAAGACACTTATCAGATCATGAAAGTGGAAGGTAAGTGGCCACATGCTCATATACTATTTGGATTCATTCAATCTTACACACTGACCTAGATAAATGTGTTCTGACTACAATTAAGTCTTAGAAATAAATAAACATACTGGTTTAAAACAGGTCTCAGGCTTAAACTTAATTTTTTGTTTGGTGTGTTTGCTTAAAATGTCTGTTTTTCTTTTCTCAACAGGTCATGTGTTCCCTGAGTTTAAGGAGAGTGATGCAATGTTTGCAGCTGAGAGAGTGAGACATGTAGTTATTCATGTTTTACTGTGGTAGATTCAGGTTTATTAAATAGTGTTTTCTGTAGAAGCAGCATACATTTTATAGTAAATGAACACTAGAGAGAGTGAGGCTGGTCAGGAATAGAGGATAAACTGCATGTTCATGTAAACCAGGCTCCAGTAAGTCATCATGTCAGTAATATTTGATGTCTGTTTATTTTTTAGGCCCCAGACTGGGTTGATGCTGAGGAGTGCCATCGGTGCAGAGTCCAGTTTGGAGTCATGACAAGAAAGGTAGGCCAGGCTTTAGTGTAACTAGGCCTTTTTATGGTTTCCTTCTTTCAGTTACAGATATGTGTGTGTGTGTGTGTGTGTGTGTTGAGTGCTATGTCTGTTGCGCATGTGAGGAAGTTGACCTCTATTTATGTCCCGTGCTTTTCCAGCACCACTGTCGAGCCTGTGGCCAGATTTTCTGTGGCAAGTGTTCATCTAAGTACTCCACCATTCCGAAGTTCGGCATTGAGAAGGAAGTGCGTGTTTGTGAGCCCTGCTTTGAGCTGCTCAACAAGTGAGTCCTGTGAAAAGTATAAAGTATGGTGACCCTCTCCATGCTAATGAAGTAAACACTTCATTAGCATTGTTAGCTGCAGCCTGACATTTCTGGTATTGTAAATTATTCTCCTGCCAGTGTTGCGTTATTGTTTTAGCTTAGTTTGAGTTTAGACACACACTAGTAGATTGTCCTCTTTCTGTGCTTGATCACTGAGAGATTACAAAGATTTAATGCACTGCCTTGTCTAGGTTTATGTCACTCAACCTGAAAAGCTTTGCTCATCTAAATTTTTTGAAATGCTTTGAATCTCACTTTGTCTGGGTGAGTTTCTTCGGGTTTATTCTTTTGTTACCTCCAACAAAAAGGTTATGTTTTCAGCCCAGGTACTGTCCATCAGTTTCGCTTAACCAAAAAGGTTTTCTACTTAAATTTTATTTCAAGGACGGCCAGCGAAGAATAGTGCAACAATATGACCATCGTCTTTATACAATTTAGTACATTGTACATATTGATGACCCCGACGAAAGTTGTTAATTGATATGTCGTGTTCTATTTGATAATAAATGACGATGCTGTGCTGTCACCTAAATAACCCTTTTATGCTATTTAGATTAAATAGGCTTGCATCTACTCTGAACCACTTTGCAAAGTCTTATGGTGTTTTTCAGGGATGTGGCTCAAACAGTAGAATAATGGCCTGAACAAGCAGCCATAGCTCAGTGGTAATGAGCCTAACTGACATGATCTCACAAATCAGCACAAATAATCCCACAGAGCCATAGAATTTATGTATTTTTCAAAACTCTGTTTGACCCTAAGATTCAATTCTGAATGAAGATTAGTAACTTATAAAAGCATGTTATTGCAATACAAAATTGAGATAATAGTTTAGTGTTGAAAGTCGTATGCATTCTGCTGTTGCTTACTTGTATTGTTCTGTTTTTTGGTTTGGTGGAATGCTCTTCTCTGATTTACAAGGTTGTCTGACTTCCCTCATCCCTTTTTCCCCACCAGCCACCCCTCCCTCTCTCCCCCACTTAGGAAAGCTGAAGTCAAAGCCCCGAGTACCACAGGTACTCCTGAACTGCCTCCTGAGTACCTGACCAGCCCACTGTCCCAGCAGTCGCAGGTAACTGTTTAAAAAACGATATAGATCGGGAAATTAAATGGTTTACTTTACAGTTCTCATTTTTTTCTCCCTTGGTCTTACCACCTCCCTCTAACCAGATGCCACCCAAGAGAGACGAGGCAGCGCTGCAGGAGGAGGAAGAGCTGCAGCTGGCCATTGCCCTGTCCCAAAGTGAGGCTGAGGAGAAGGAGCGCGCGGTGGGTCACGAACCAAAGTGTTAACTTTGTATTTTTACAGCCCGTTTACAGAGATAAACTGACCCATAGCTGTGTGTTTTTACAGAGGCATAAGAACTCGTACTCGGTGTATCCCAAAGCTGATCCCACCCCAGTGACCTCCTCAGCACCACCAGTCAGCACCCTCTACACTTCCCCTGTGGTTAGAATTCTCTTCTGGTTAAATAATTATTGTTGCTGGCAAATATTCTTTATTATTATTTTATCATATTACTAATATGAAATATATTATCTACTGTACTCTCTCTAGAACTCCTCTGCTCCATCAGCTGAAGATGTCGACCCTGAGGTACATATGTTGTCCTTCTCTTCTTTAAAACCTGTGTTATTATAGATAAATGGAAATGCTACATCTTGACAATACTAATATGTCTGTCACAATGTTCCAGCTGGCCCGTTACCTGAACAGAACATACTGGGAGAAGAAACAGGAAGAGGCTCGCAAAAGTCCCACCCCATCAGCCCCTGCCCCTGTGCCAATGGCTGAGCCCCTGCCAGCAATCACTCAGCCTGTAGAAACTCATGTCCCTGTCCAGCCAGTCAGCATAGTGGAGGTATATTGAAATATTATGCCGAGGGTGGATGTAAGAAGCAGTATTTTAATGTTTAGCTGAAGTGAAAAAGGCAAACCACAAATGACTCTCTGCTCTTTGCCTCCCTCTTGTCTCTGCCTTCAGCAGCAGTACCAGAATGGAGAGTCGGAGGAGAACCACGAGCAGTTTCTGAAGGCTCTGCAGAATGCCGTCTCCACTTTCCTTAACCGGATGAAAAGCAACCACATGCGTGGACGCAGCATCACCAATGACAGCGCTGTGCTCTCCCTCTTCCAGTCCATCAACAACATGCATCCACAGCTCCTGGACATCCTCAACCAGCTGGATGAGAAACGATGTGAGTGTTAGCTTTTCAGGAGTGTGTTTGCACCTATTTCTGTCTCTCTGTGCGTCAAACCTCTGAACTATGACATCGCAGTGTACTATGAGGGGCTGCAGGACAAGCTGGCTCAGGTGCGCGATGCCCGGGCAGCTCTCAACGCCCTTCGTGACGAACATAGGGAGAAGCTGCGTCGTGCTGCAGAAGAATCAGAGAGGCAGAGACAGATCCAGCTGGCACAAAAACTGGAGATAATGAGGCAGAAAAAACAGGTAACGAAATGATGCTCTGCAATTAGCATGCAGATTGATGCTCTATTCTATTACCGTACTCAGAGGTCTTTGTCACTGAACTGCAGGAGTACTTGGAGATGCAAAGACAGCTGGCCATCCAGCGCCTCCAGGAGCAGGAGAAGGAGAGGCAGATGCGCCTGGAGCAGCAGAAGCACACAATCCAGATGAGAGCCCAGATGCCTGCGTTCTCTCTGCCCTACGCCCAGGTACGCACTGTGAACTGATGTCTGTAACACTGGTTCTGCTGATCTCACCAGCTCCACTTCCACAGAGAACTTCATCGTCATCACCACATTCTATTAGTCCAGACCTTAACCAGCCCTCTCTTAGGGCAGTGGTCTCTATGTAGGAAAACAACTGTTATTTCATCTCATGTATCATATTAGAGGATTGATTAAAGTGCATTATTTAAGTCGGCCAGTAACAATGTCTGACATCAAAAGCTGTAGACACCGGTGTTATAATTAAAATAAAGCAGGAATTTTTACGTCTCCATAAGTTTTTTCTTTTAGAATAAATGTTTAAAATTGTCTGCATGTGCTCTTACACAGATGCAGTCTTTGCCCCCGAACGTGGCAGGAGGGGTGGTGTACCAACCTGGTGCTCCACCCAGCTACCCAGGCACCTTCAGCCCTGCTGGTTCTGTGGAGGGTTCACCAATGCATAACATGTATATGAACCAGCCTGGGCAGACTGCACCGCCACAGTATCAGGCCATGCCCGGCCCTGTCACAGGTGAGGAGGTCAAGAAGAGGATGGATAAAGATGCTTTGAAATATCTTTGATCGCTTCAGAAATAGAAAATATACTATGTTTTGTTATTAAGTATTTGATTTAATTCTTAATCGTGTACAACTAAGTGTTCTCCTGTGTGTGACTGATTGTCCTCTCTTCATCCAGATCCGAATATGGCGTACATGTACCAGCCTGCGGGCACAAATGGGCAGCCTGGTCCTCCACCTGGTCAGGCTCCACCCACCACAAGTCCTCCCTACTCCAACTATCAACCCACACCCACACAGGGCTACCAGGTCTGATTGTCTCCCATCAGTTTCTGAACACCACTTACAGTATAAAATATTTTATACTATGGAACTGTCTCACTAATCTTTATCCTGGTTCTGTGCAGAATGTGGTCTCTCAGGCCCAGAGTATGCCTCCCATGTCCCAGCCTGCACCCACGAATGGTATGGGTTATATGGGCTACCAGCCATACCCCATGCAGAACATGATTTCAGCATTGCCAGGACAGGACCCCAATATGCCCCCCCAACAGCCATACATGCCAGGCCAGCAGCCCATGTACCAGCAGGTCCGTTTTTAATTATTTCTTCCTTTGTCACCAGATAATAGTTGTGCATAAACCCTCCAGCACACTAAGCTGACACCAAAATTCATGTTTTTACTTTCCAGGTTCTGTCGATCTTCATTAATTTTCCTGTTTTTACTTGTTTGTCCCTTTCTTGCTAGGTGGCTCCCCCCGGTGCCCCTCAGCAGCAACAGCAGCAGGTGGCACAGCAGCAGACCCCTCAGGCTGTGCCGGGCAGCGCAGAGGCACAGCTCATCTCCTTCGACTGAAAGCCACCAGGCTCCAGAGTCTCACACACTACGTCCTCTCTCTTCCTTTGGTCTTTCCTCTCCCCCCCTGGACTCTCAGGATGCCCTCTGGAAACACACACACACACACACCTCCAACCTTCCACCTAGCTATGATGTTGTGGCAAACGTGAAATATTGTGATGATGTTGCGCTCCTTGCCTCTCCCCCACTGAATTACGCGAACGTGAGGTGGAAGCTGTGAGAGAGGGCACCTTAACCCAGACCCCCTCCACCCTCCTCCTCCTCCCTCTTTCCACCTGACATGTATGTAGTACTTCCTTATTAAATGAATAACTGAAGCTCAGAAATAGTTGTGGTATTAAAGTTAAACATGAATAAGAAAATATAACAAACGAGAAGATAAAAATAAACATAACCATCCTTTGTCTCATATTTTTCTAAAGCAAAATTTGCATGTTAAATTTCAATTATTTTCTGGAATGGGAGTTAATTATTTCAGTTTGGGGAGCACCTGAGAGACACCAGAGTTTGTGCTTTTTTGAAAGGTTATGGTCTTGTGGAAAAAGAACAATGTCTTGAGATCGCAACCACAGTCACAGGCCCTGAAATGAATGGCGCTAACTCTCCACGTCCATCAGGTTCACGGCTTGACATTCCAGTTGTAGTTTTCAGTTCCATCCCTTCTATGCACACAGATACTCACACACTTGGGTCCTCTTATCTTGCTTTGGCATTTATTTGTTGTGCACTGCTTGGACTTTTAAGTGTTTTAATGTTGTTTCTGAGATGATGAAACAGGGATTATACACTGTGGGGGGGATATGAGAAAAGTAGCTCGATGGTTGTTTTATCCTCAGTAAATCTACATTAATAAATATGTCATTGAAATCAAACAACTAGAATCCATTCAATTTACATACTAAAGCAGTCCAGCAACTCTAAAAGCAAAAGGCCTCCCTTTTTAATAAAGTAACTTACTGAACGTACCATGAAGAACATAACGAAGCATGGGAAGCTGCATCGTGTTTGCATCTAGTTATAACAGTCACAATTGAGGGTATCAACATAATAACTACAGGTGGGCATTCTTATTTTTTTTCAAGTGTACTTTGCTGTCCAGGTGTTTGGAAGTTATTGCAGGGTGAACATGATGTGCTGCATGTATGTATGTATCACACGCCCAATCAGTGATTTCTGTAGCCCATCAGTTGCCATCTGTGAACTTCTTTATTCCATCATACTGATCTGTCTGACTTAAAAAGTAATTTTCAAATTATATTTAATAAATATCTGGTTCCTATTGTCCACCTGCTTCATCTTTTTTTCTGTATTCTTCTATAGAATTTAAAAAGACACAGACCTAAATGGTTTAACAACCTTTATAGATGTCAATACAAGGTTTACAGTATACAAATAAACATTTTAAAATCTCCTTTGTGCAGTTTGGCTTTTTCTTAAATTTTTCTGAAGATGAGGCATTTGTAGTATTCTTCCATCTCGATCTGGAAATAAAACGTTACAGGTGTAACAGCAACATCATGGTTATTACAAAGTAATTACCATCAGCTATAATAAACAACTCACAATCCTCTCCATACGCATCCCGTTCCCATAGGCCAGCTGTCTCAGTACATCCATGTCTGGAAGACCCCACTCTGGGTTCCTGTGCAACAGAATAAAACACATCACTCAACGTCAGACAAAACAACAACACATTATTCTAATGTCGTATTGAAATAGATGTCCACGCACATTTTTCGAATCTCCTCATCCAGATGTTCGTTACAGCTCGGTGTGATGGTGCCATTAATAGCATATGCCTGAAACATAACAAAGATTTAGAAATGTTAACAGGCTGTTCAGCTATGCCATTTTTAAAAATATTTTCATACTTACACAATGCTACTGTCTAAGGCTTAAGAACTGCTTCCTTCACATACCCCATAAGTTATCAGAAGGGCATTTAGTTTGAGGATCTGACCGGCTCCACTAAAAACACCCTTGGAAAAAAACAGACAGAAACAGGTATTGGCTCATTTTAACAATTTTCACGTTCTGCTTCATGAATGAACCACTGGGGCACAGCATCATTATTTTCCATCGCCTATTAGCTCAACAGCTTCAGTTGTTGTTAGATGACCAGACGTACCTGTGCTGTTTTGAAGGAGCTGTACTGCAGCAAGTTAATGGCAATAACAACGTCACAGGAGCTGCGGGGAACGCCGGCCCATTTCTCCCACGGTTCGCTGGCATCTAGGTGGACAGGCTGCAGAATGGTCTTGGCATGGGTCGCAGCAATGTAGGCCTTGATACTGTGATCAAGTAATGCAGAATTAATATTACATTTGAGGGTCTAAATTCTTTAGATTCTCATATATCAATCTTACTCTATGAGCTGGAAAGAGCTCAACCTGCCTCGTGAAGCTTATTACACAGTTGATAGTATCACTACTGCAGCCAACTATTTGGATTTCTTCACTGATTTTGTGTCTTCTCTACTCGTACACAAACCTGTCTCGAGACTCCTCCTTAATGTCCGATGGCTGCCAGGTGACAAAGGGCATCTTCTGGGCAAAGCGTATCACATGCTGCCCGGTTCCAGAGCCCAGCTCTAAGGCAAACAGCTGCCTGTGGGACTGGTCCTCCAACACATCTTCAAGCATTGAACACAGGCCCTCCCAGTTCCTCTCTGCCTGAGGAGACAGCAGCATGATCTGAAGGAAAGAGGCAGGAGAACATCTCACTCACTTTTATTGTACACCAGCAGCAGATGTATTGATTTCCTCTCTCCCTCTTACCTTCACTGGTGCTGGTTGACAGAAATTAGCTGGGAAATGGCATAACGGTGGTGGCTGGATGTGGCCGATGACTGACAGCAGATGGTGGCAGAGATTACCTGGTTAAGAGGATTTGATCTGGGCTCCTCTTCAGGGTCCAGAAAAGAACAGAGACACACAGATCAGTTCAATTCACTCAATACATTTGTGTCTGAATATTATGTAGCAACTATTGTTTATTATATCTTTAAATGATCCATCTCTTTTGTCCTTATTGTCATCATGAAGACGTAACTGACCACTCTTTCAACCAGTACCAGGAAGAGAGACAGCATCTCACCTGCACTTGTTTCTCCGCATCGGCTTCGCAGTAAAATATATAGAATTCAGTATCGGCTTCTTTATATTATTTTCTCAATCTGTGCTTTTATTGATATATATTTGTATCTTATTATTTATGTCGGCGTATTCATATTTCCTTCTTTTAATTTGATTTTAATAATGAACGATGATCTATTCTCTCTAAAACACTATTTAGAGTTTACTGTTTTTAAATTTGCTAATATTTATTGAAATAAATATAAACAAATATAACTCTACTGGACTCAACCAGTTTCCTGTGTTTAAAGTCAAAAAAGTAACTTTACTTCAAATCATTAAACTGTGTCATTTGGCTTAATAACTGTAACTAATATATTATTCTTATGCGCGCTCATATTTATTTAACTATATATTTATTCGCGTGTCCCTTATGGGCTGCCGTAGTTGCTCGAGCAGTTCACGCAGGGCATTCTGGGTAGGTCAGGACGCCATGTGCTTTTGAAGCCGCGGACCCAGAAGGAACCTGTGTGGTTTAAACTCGCCTCGTACTCTCCAGGACACCGGGACGAACGGCCCCAGCTCTCGGTCAGCATGTACTGCTCCACACGCTGCCTCCGGACCGCGCTGCGGGTTGCGGCGAACACCCACCGGTACGTGACGTGCTCCCGGGCGGGCAGCAGCCGGTCACGTAACACCGGTGCTGCAGCAGCGGCGGCGGCGGTAGCTGACTGTCTGTGCCCGTCTGTCCCGCTGCTTCAAGGGCAGACACACACACACACACACACACACAGTGCCGCCGCTGGTTCTGGGTGTTGAACGTGTAGCTGGTGGGAATACTGTGTTTTCTCTGCGGTTGTGAAGAAGCTAATCGTTTTTAACCTGGTGTGTACGTGAAGTAGATTAGCTAACGTTAGCTCGGTGACTTCAACCCCCTCAGACTTTAACACTATGATCATATAACACCAGCAAGTAGACTCGTGAAACATGTCGTCCTGAGGATCAGCTGGTTTTTTACAAAGGAATGAAAGTCAAACTTAATGTTGTAGCTGTTAGCTTCCTCTTTGTGGGATGAGGCAGCTCCTGACAGCCAAGGTCACAGTGAGCTGCAAGAAGCCCACGTTACTTGTGCTTGAATAACCTCAAGCAGCATCTTCCCTGTGTCTGTGTGTCACTAAACAATGAGCAAACTGGTGACCTCCAACAATGAGCCGTAAATATGTGGATTACATTTTGTCTGCTTTAGATCAAGATTTGAGTACAACCGTTTAAGTTGTCAGTAGTAAATCCAGAATGGAAATGCTCTACTTGACTGGGTTTTACAGTCAGACACACATTTGATTGTCAGATGATTATTGATTGTACCTGTAAGGTTGAGAGCCCCTTGGGTCAGTGGAGAACATACCTCAACCAAAGCCGAAACTATTCTACACGTGATTATTTTGTTTTAATTGTTAAATTAAACTCTAAAAGATTCGTCGAATTTGTGTAAATCTTCCTGAATCTACATAATCTCGGCTACTCAACAGTGGAAGTTGCAGGTTTTTTACATGCAGTGACAGAAATTAAGACCCCTTTTTAAAAAATATAAAAATCTGCTGGATTCACGTCACAAGTAGATAAATCTCAGTCCACTAAATATGCTTTAATTATATAAATTCAAGATCAACGATTTCAACAAGTAGATAAATATATTGATATAGTACTTGTGCATTGTCCAAACACAGTAAGGAGGTAAACCACATGATTGATCTACAACAGATTTGTAAAATGTTTGCAAAGTGTGAAAAGTTTAAAACATCACCTTCACTCAGGAGCAAAAAACTTGTCCTAAGATCTTAAAGAAACTGTCATATTTATCGTGATAAATGACTGATATGAATACTTTTATCTTGATGTAAGTTTTCACCTTATTGTCCAGCCCTATCTGAGCATTAATCCCTGAAAAATTCATGAAAAATGCCCTATTTTGTAATGTTAATGAAAGTGAAATGAATCAGTGGATCTCCCCCTAATATGCACCGGCACCGACATGTAGCGAGTTGTTCCTAGGTCCCATCACTCAAACATGGGTAAAAACATTGCTTCCGTAAGGGGGACACATTGTTGTCGAAATCTCTAGATAATCTGATCACAGATTGATCAGTGAGAACAAAGTTTGAATATCCTAATGCCAGATGTTTCTTACAGATGTTCTCAGCTGACCTTACACACTAGTTATGTTTCCTGTGTCCGAGAACATCGGCTAATTCATTTTCATTCTCCAGGCAACACCTTCAGCGGCAGACCCCGGCTCTGTGTGCACTCCGACTTCTGAGGACCAGCCCGACCACCCACTCAGACGCCATCGCCGCCCCTCCGTTAGACGGAGCACCCAAACATTATTCCCCCAAAATCGAGCAGCTCGTCAATGACATAGCCAGCCTCACTTTGTTAGAGGTGTCGGACCTCAACGAGCTCCTCAAGGTTTGTGGGAAAAAGTTTAAACCACAGTTGGTCTCTTCAGATAGATGTTGTGATCCATATGTTTTTATGTTGATTAATTCTTTCCTCTTTTTGTGATCATAGAAAACTCTGAACATTCAGGATGTTGGAATGATGCCGATGGGCGCGTCAGCTATGCCTTTGGCTCAGGTAAGAATTATCACAACTCTAAATGAATTATTTACAATGTAATACACCAAGTCAAATCAATGGTTCCCTAATTCTTTATATTGAGTGTAAAGGCCTATTTAACAAGTATCAGCAAATTGTAACTGTCATGTTTCCTAATGCACAAATTCATATGCAACTTCTCTCCCTTGTGTGTAACTAGGCCGCAGAAGAGGAGGAAGTACCGGCCAAGAAAGAGAAAACTCACTTCACAGTAAAATTGACAGAATTAAAGGGGGCGGAAAAAGTCAAACTTATAAAGGAAGTGAAGAACTGCATTCAAGGCTTGAATCTGGTTCAGGTAAGTCTCATCATTAGAGATCAGTCCTGATCTGAGTAAATTAAAAGAACAATGTGTATCAGAAAGGTATCGTAATACCCCACTGTTAATAATGAAACAGTACCCCACTTTATTAGGCTTTTAGGAATGACAGTGTTCTAATAAGAGCAGTATTTGCTATGAGTTGCAAGGGGCAGTCTGTGTGACGGTGCTCTATTAGCTTTCATTGTGACAAAACGTATACAAACACAATATGAATTTATTTCACTTGCATTGCTGACAGTCGGTTCAGCTCGGGAACACCAACACAAACCAAGTGAACCAACATGTCGAACCTAGCAAGGCATCTTGCCGATAGACACACGCCAAACTGTTAATGTAAAGAGTGACGGGTTAGTGACTGTACTAGATTACACCAAGTCTATGTCCTCAAACTCAAAGTAAGTCATATTAGATACAAGTAAGATTTATTTTATGATATCTGATTTTGACCAGGCAATAAAGGGCAATGATAACTTAAATTTGCCTTTGAGTGTGAAGGCAAATTTGTGTGAAGAGAGAAAAGATATGAAATAAACTATAGTTTTATTGAGCATGAAAATGATAAACTGACATTTAATTGTGACAAAGATCAAATCCGAGATCATGAGCCTGCGCACTCCAGTAGTGCACCAAAGTAGACCGAATACAAATCACTCGGTACGCCTCCTCTGGCAACTTTCTACTTTTCTATTTGGTCAAACTATATTTAAAAATGTAAACAAGAGAACAAGCTTCACCATTACTATTGAGATATTTAGACACAGTTATCATAAAAGATTTGAGTTTAATGAGGCTGTAAATACTGTTTCTATAACCAATATTGGTCCCTCTTTTAAAAGTTCTATGATCTGTTTGAGTCCTGGTGTTTCAGAAAGACTGAGGACATTACACCAGGTCCTGTCATGTAACATGTATTATTTTTCTCTCTTTCCTAAACCAGGCTAAGAAACTAGTGGAGGCTCTTCCCCAGGAAATCCGGGCAAACGTATCCAAAGAAGAGGCCGAGAAACTGAAAGCGGCCCTGGAGGCGGCAGGCGGAACTGTGGTTTTAGAGTAGATCTTCGTAGCCACCTTTTCACCAGTCTGCTGCTCCAGCACTTCGTCCTTCATTTTATTATTTCAGTTCTTTCTTTTTTTTTTAACACGACAAACGAGAGAAAACAGAGAAATGCCTTCTGACATGAATCCGGTCTCTCAGCAGCGTCAGGTGGGGCGGTGAGACTCAGACTGAACTTTCCAGGCACACAGCCTGCACATGCGGCCGCCCCGCTGTTTGCTCGTCCACGTGTCTGCTCATGTGTCTGTCTGATACCGGTGTAGCAAACAAGCTACTGAAACAGTGGCCTGGGTGCCAAGTAAGTCGGTTGATCATTGTGTGTGCGAGTGACTTAAACTCCTCACAGAAGGAGAGATGATGCTGTAGGGACATGGTTACCATTCCCTATGTTAAAGAACAACAGATACTGTATCTAGCTCAATGGATGCCAGGGCTCAGTCTGTATATTGCTCATAGAATTGTTAATAATGTGATTAAAGTTGAAATCTCCATGTTTTCCTTTCTCTTATGTTTTCTTCTATTGATCTTGTTGATTTTTTTTTTGCTAAATGTTGAATATGCTAACTTTAAAACTGATAAGAAAGAAATGTGAAGATGAAGTTGTCTGTTGTGTTGTTTCTAATCTGTCGTGGGAAGAAGTGGGTATTCTTATCTCGAGTTTTACTGCTGCTGTCCAGTAGAGGTCATAAGATCTCTTCTATTCACCTCTGACAGGTTGAGTGGTTGTTTTATGCACACACACAAAACGTTCTTCTATCTTAGTGAGGACACTCATTGGTATAAAGCCCTCCCTAGCCACTTACCCTAACCTTAACTAACTGTCTAACCTAATTCTAACCCTAAACTTATAACCAAGGCCTAACATTCGCATTGCCCATTCAACGTGGGTCAGAAAGAGAGGACTGACTAAAACGTCCTCACTTTCACTTGCTGTCCTCACTCCGTAGGTTCAAAGTGGTCCTCACAAAGATATCTGCTCAAGTTCAAACACACACACAATTGCGCAGCTTCCATTGTTGGGACTTTGCATTGACTTCCATTCATTGTGGACAGCCTAACCCGAGTCGTATCCCTAACCTTCACCAGGACCTCAGAAATGAGGTTTTATCTAATTAAGACCGGGTCAGTGTTTATGCTGGAAAATGTTCTAAAGTGGGTTAATAAAGACGAACACACAAATAGACCTATGTTTAATTTGTAAAGATAGAGTACATGTAGTTTGTAATAAGACTAAAAGGTGAAATCAACAAAAGTGAACCCCTTTAGGTTTGAGGGATGTCTGCATGAAAAGAACCAGTCGTTAGATTCCTGTACCAATGTTTCCTCCTTGGTCTTTTTCACTTGTCAGATGGAGCCTGAGTTACGAAGAACATGCACCATCTGGTGGAACTGTGACATTGAAATCAGTAGATTTTTTTAAATGCTGACTTAACATAATATACATAATTAACAGTGGCTTCTTTTCATTAAATTGTAACTTTCACGCTGCTGTTTGATGCTGGTTGTGCTGTTTTTGACACTTGCCATGAAAAGACATGTGTGATCTCACCATCACGTCTGCAGCTTATTTGTTAAGCATCTGTTGTGTACCTCGTCCTGATTCAGCCATTTTAGGCAAAGTTTCCTCATATTTTTTCAATGCTGATTAAGTGGATCCAGAGATCTGTGGCCTTAGTTGTGTGTATTAGGGCAGGATACATATTTGAAGTCCTTACAATGTAAGAAGAGCAAAACCAAGGAGGTTTACAACAAGGTACGTGTTTAAAACCAAGTTAAATATGACTTCATTTGAAATTGTACGGGTCTTTTTAAAAGATGCAGCCTTTACCCCCAAGAGAACTTAAACAGACAAATAGAATTCAGCCATTGTTTTATTATTCACATCTGTGCTTCTCCTACTGTGACGTGTCAAATGTCGTCAGTGAAGAAGGTCTATTGTTACATCTGAGTCCCTTTGCAATGATACACTGAGAAAACACAACACACAACTGAGAGATGAGAACTGTACTGGCAGAGAAACATCCCAGGGGGCAACTAAACGGTTTACATATTTTGCGAAAATCGAATTAGGCAACTCAGTGTTTTTCAGACTCATTATTTGCAATGGCAAAAAAAAGTAGATGTACGTTATACCTCCAACCGTAATGTAAAAATCCAATATGGATGTAAAATAACAGGAAATATGAATCATCTGCAGCATAATGTGGTTGATTCTAATCAAGCAGGATGTACATTTAAACATTTACCACATTCTGCGATCAGATGCCAGATCATTCGGTACACAGAGCTAAAACTAATACAGCAGTCCTGTAAAAAAAAAAACTGCCATTATGAAGGTTATAACGTTCAGTTTTTGTTGATTTTTGAGTCTGTGTGAGTGTTTCTCTTATTTCGCCCATTAATATGCATTAGTGTAGAGTAAATAACAGAAACTCCTCTCTGTGTAACACAATTCAGTTTGACAGTGCCACAAACAGCAACCTCCACAATGATCATAAAGTGAAATCAACAATTTTCCAAAACAGTTTCAATACAATGTGAACATTATAACTTTCTCAAAGGGTGGATTTAGTGCAGTTAAGTCTTAGACTGAATTAGTTCTCTCTCTCTCTCTCTCTCTCTCTCTCTCTCTCTCTCTCTCTCTCTCTCTCTCTCTCTCTCTCTCTCTCTCTCTCTCTCTCTCTCTCTCTCTCTCTCTCTCTCTCTCTCTCTCTCTCTCTCTCTCTCTCTCTCTCTCTCTCTATATATATATATATATATATATATATATATATATATATATATATATATATATATATATACAGTGCCTTGCATAAGTATTCACCCCCCTTGGACTTTTTCCCATTATGTACTGTTACTAACTGGAATTCAAATAGACTTAAATAAACTTTTTCCCATTTGATCAACAAAACATGCATAGTACTTTGGAGGTGCAAAATAAATTTTATTGTGACACAAACAATAATGAGAACAAAAAAGTTGACATCTGTTGGGTGCATAAGTATTCACCCCCCTGTGTCAATACTTGGTAGAACCCCCTTTCGCTGCAATTACAGCTGCAAGTCTTTTGGGGTATGTCTCTACCAGCTTTGCACATCTAGAGATGGAAAGGTTAGTCCATTCTTCTTGGCAAAAAAGATGAAGCTCAGTCAGATTGGATGGAGACCGTCTGTGAACCGCAATCTTCAAGTCTTGCCATAGATTCTCTATTGGATTGAGGTCTGGGCTTTGACTGGGCCATTTTAAGACATTAACATTCTTTAATCCAAACCATTCCTTTGTAGCTCTGGCTGTATGTTTAGGGTCATTGTCCTGCTGGAAGATGAACCTCCGCTCCAGTCTCAAGTCTTTTGCAGACTGCATCAGATTTTCTTCAAGGATTTCCCTGTATTTGGCTCCATCCATCTTTCCCTCTATTCTGACCAGAAGAGGATTTTTTTCGGATTTTTTATGGATCCCTTTCAACAATGGCTTTCTTCTTGCCACTCTTCCATAAAGGCCAGATTTGTGGAGTAGACGACTAATAGTTGTCCTGTGGACAGATTCTCCCACCTCAGCTGTGGATCTCTGCAACTCCTCCAGAGTAACCATGGGCCTCCTGGTTGCTTCTCTGATTCATTTTCTCCTTGTCCGACTCTTCAGTTTGGGTGGACGGCCTCCTCTTGGTAGGTTTGCGGTTGTGCCATATTCTTTCCATTTTCTTATGATGGATTTTATGGTGCTCAGAGAGATGTTCAAAGCTCTGGATATTTTTTTATAACCTAACCCTGCTTCATATTTCTCCACAACTTTATCCCTGACCTGTTTGGTGAGCTCCTTGGTCTTCATGATGCTGTTTGTTCAGTAATGATCTCCAACAAACTCTGAGTCTGTCACAGAACAGGTGTATTTATACTGAGATTAAATTGCAGACAGGTGGACCCTATTTACTAATTATGTGACTTGCAAATGTGACTTGTGAATGCAATTGGTCGCACCAGATCTTTGTTAGGGGTTTCACAGTAAAGGGGGTGAATACATATGCACTCAACACTTTTCAGATTTTTATTTGTAAATAATTGTGAAATCCATGTAATATTTCCCCCCACTTCCAAATGATGCACTATTTTGTGTTGGTCCATTACATAAACTCACGATGAAATAAATTTTAATCTGTGGTTATACCATGACAAAATGTAGAAAAGTCCAAAGGGGGTGAATACTTATGCAAGGCACTGTATATATAGTCTATCATCACAGATATCTGCATGTATCACATCCTGTAGCAGTTTGCTCATGTTTTGCATTTGCTCTCACTTTGACCGGGTTACTGTCAACTGTCACACACACACACAGACACACACACAGACATGTTGCAGTGTCAGGCTGCTCGTTGGCACCACTGCTGCACTACTTTTAAAATCATGTCACAGCTAAGAACCAAAACACGTGAGCGAGAACATAAGAAATAACTCATCAACACTTGTTATTTAATGTTCTCAAGTGATAAGAGTGAAGATATCCAGTCTTTTGACCTTTTGACCTTGACAACGTTATAATGAGACCGCTGCATCTATTTGTGACGGATGTTTGTTTGAACTTTCTGACACATGCTTGAGCTGAATCCTGTGATGCTGACAAACCATATTCACGATAGCAGCAGTCAAGCCAGTTCTCAGCACAGGGACATTGGAGTAAGTACTATGAGGCTGGACTATTTCCAAAATGTCTTTATGACAAACTAAAATGCAGATTTAAATGAAGTTGGCCTGGAATGAGTTTGTCCATCGCAGTAGCCTGTTTACACCCTACGGATTTAATTAAAATAAAAGATGAAGCTAATTTATTTTTTAATTCAACTGGCACTGGAGGACAATTTCTCTTTATGGAAATTAATAAAATGGTTCACTTAGGTCTCATTGACCATTCTTGGGTGTTTTTATTTTTACATGCTTGCTTGATAAAATGTTACTGTCTCAAGTTTTAGTACCGTCTCTTTTCCTGATGAAAACGCCTCTCGGAATAGCTTGTTGTTTCACGGGCGATGACTCATTTTTACCCAATTTCCGAAGATTTCAATAAGTTGAACAGACACTTTGGCAATGGTGTGCCTAAATTGCTCCCATTATGAAAATCTATAAACAGTTTTGGACGCTTTAAGAGTTAATGACGGAGGCATTTTTACCTCAGGTCTACAGCTACTGAATTGACTCTCCCTAAATTCAGCACCATGACTGAATGTGATTTTAATGTTAGTTTGCTGATATTACCATTTTAATAGGGAGCTATAATCAGAACCTGATGGTGTGAGGACTCTATTGTTCCTGTCATTATTGATGTATTTTAGAGGGAGTCAATACGCTCAAAAACTTTTCTGGTCTGGCAAAACATTATGTATCATATTGGTCGTACACGTGGGCCTTTTAAAAATTATATTGTGTAATTGACTGTTATTATAATTTGACAAATATTGTCCACCACATTGAACCATTTGGTTAATTAATATATAAATAATAATAATAATAATACAAGTTGAGTTTCACTTTGCAAAGTATACAAAATCTTTACATGTTTTGCAAACATTGCATCATTTAAAATTATTATAATAATTCAGGACATCTTACTGACGGAAAATCAAACGTTTTTTCATCCTTTGAGGTGAAAGTGTCAAAGACCAAATAAAATATGACAAGAAACTTTAATGGGGTTTGCGTTATCAGTGTGATTGCTTGGGTGTCACGTCTGTGTCGTGAATCCATGTTGGGGATTGAGATGAAAAAAAAGACCCTCATCATCTAAACGAATGACAGAAGGAGAAATCGGACGAGACAAGATGAGACAAGACGAGACAAGATGAGACAAGATGAGACAAGACGAGACAAGATGAGACAAGAGGAGACAAGACGAGACAAGACGAGATGAGACAAGATGAGACAAGATGAGACAGCTGGCCTGTGGCTCGACACATGGCTGCTATTATTGTTACTGTCATAGATGTAGTTAAGTTAATAATGACAAGTATCTCTTTTATTATAGTTATACAACCCTACATACTTGTGTATGATGTAGTCTGACGGAGCTGTTCCTGGTCTCTCTCTCTCTACTCTTTCTACCCCTCTTTTCCCAACTCCATCCATCTCTTCCTCAAATATGTAAAGCGTCCTTGGGTCCCTTGAAAGGCTCTTTAAAATTCTAAGTTATTATTATTATTATTATTATTATTATTATTATTACTCATTTGTCTCCTCTCACCCCAGCCGGTCGAGGCAGACGGCTCCCCACCTGGACTCCTGTTCTACTGGAGGTTTCTTCCTGCCAAAAGAACCCTCCACTGTCGTCAGGTGCTTGCACATAGTGTTAACTGTTTCTCCACAACATTGTAAGGCTTTGACCTTCTTATGTAAAGGGCCTTCAGACAAAGTATGTGAACGGTGCTATTAACACAATGAATGCAATAACTAGAGGATACTAGAAGGATTAAATGAGGTGACGATGGCCAAAGTTCAACTTCACTGAGAGATTATAAGGTTCAGCGCCAACACTTTTCTGGCCGCTCTTCAACAGCAACACAACCCAACACAACAACTCAGGAACAGACGGGGACATCGTGTGTTTCACATGGGAACCCAGCTGACCTGGAGCATGTCCGGGTTTAATGGATATATTTAGATTTTCAGACAGAGATGAAGGATTACTTATGTAGAAAAAAATAGTTTACGTATTTGTACATGTTTTCTTATTCACCGAAAAAAAAAAAAGCATGTTTCATGTTTATTGCAGGGCTGTATTGCTGCTGGGCTGCATACAGTAGTCTGCCGTGCCTTCAAACTTTATGTCAAATCTGCCTCTTCAGCACTGAAATGATAAATCATTCAATAAGACTCTTGTAACCCTGATGAAAAAGTATTTAAATTTCAATGAAGAGCTTGTTTTTGCTGCCTGGTTTTGCTGCACTGTGAAATTTAGGATCGGCTCAGAGATAGATTAAGATTTGTCTTCACTATCTCTAGGCTGACTATTTTTTTATGCTCAACAATAAAGTTTGATGGAGCAATTTCCCCTGAAATCGAGATAATCGTTATGAGGGTGACGCGTTGAGATGATTTGCTTTGGATGATGTGGATTTAGCTGGGAGAGCTCAGGACAAAGCAATTGAACACATCCCGGCCAAATCTTTTCATTGAGAGCTGTCTACATCTAAATTACCAAACTGGCTGCAGTATAGCTCATGAGTCCTGCCTCCTCCATGTTAGTGGACAGAACATGTACCAAACTAAAAAGTACATGTTGTGGTTCTTATCACACTGATGTATGTCCAAGTGTTCATTTTTCTTTCTGTCATTTAATCCTATAAATAAACACCATAAAGGGGCGAAACATCACGATCGACAGCTGAGACTGACTCGCGATTGTTTACGCACGTGTCTGCGTGTATTCTCGCTACTGCGGCTCCATCCCCAGATTCCTATTGTGCAGGAATCTCCAAACAGCGTTCATATTGGAGATACTTAGGCTGCATTACTGGGTAGGAGGAAGTGGGGACATCTTTATTTACAGTCTATGGTCACATAGTTCACTTACTTCTTCTCCCTTTTGCTATTTCTTGTTCGTGTTTTGTAGTGTTCTGTGTCATTCAGCTTGTGTGCATCTCGTCCCTGCAGCTGTCTTGTTATGACCCAGACAGTTGTTTCTGGCCACTGGCTGTAATCAGAATTACATAATTCGATGTGTCTTTTTTTGTGTCTGCCTGTTGCAGACTGTGTGTCACTGTCTAACAGACACAGCAAAGCTGAGCCTGAAGGCATGTCACGTGGGGGGATGTCACCTTCACTGGTAATGAGCTCCTGCCTGTCAAAAGTGTATGCACACGTTTCTTGATAGAGCTTTACATACAGTCTTCATATTCCTTGAGGATCATTTTTGTGCTGTGATCGTCATCTGAGAGTTTTGTGAGGAAGAGACTCCTAAAAGTTGCCGTGGTCTGTCTTAGCATTTCCAGGTGTCGTCGAACCTCTGCAGCTTCGTCATCAACACTTAAAAAATATACTACTAATAAAAAGTACAGACAGGAAGTCACGTACCGCCATTTGTCTCAGAAATTTCATTTTCATGGCCCGCCCTCTGCAGCCATAACACAAAATGAAAGTGACTCATGCATCCCCATCTCCAGATCAGGCGCTGGGGTGAAAATGCAATGTGATGTATGATTTTTGTATCTTCTTATCTGTCTCCCACAGTGTTACAAACACAGATGATTTGAATTATTTATATTCACCGCTGTGGTGCAATACCTGTCATGAGCTGTAACTATGGTACGTATGATCTGAGGGTTGATGCCAAAAAGAAGGTTAATAACCTCAGACCCTGGGAAAATGAAAAGTGTCTTTGAAATTAGTATCAGCTAATAAATTCTTACACCAGTTGATTACACTTTTCGATATGAGGCGTTCTTCTTTGCCCTCTGGGGGGAGTGTTACACTGAAAAATAGTGTGTCAAAGTTTGTAAGAGCTGTTTATTGGTTTGTATTGATCCATAAATTAGTGGTTCAATCCCAGGCTCCTTCAGTCTGCTTGTTGAAGTGTCTATGGGCAAAACCATAGACTGTATATAAAGATGGAAAAAATAAATAGAATTAATTAATAAAACAACATCCCTTTATTTGCTTCCTGGTCACTAGCTTGTTGATCGCTCTGCATGTATGAGAATGATTCTGCTCACATGAGGACAATCAGCAGGTAGCTGGGTGAAGCAACGTTCATCTGAAAATACAAATATTTGACTCTTCAATTCTGAGGAAGCAGCTGTGAGTCTTGGTTCAGCAGCAGCATTTGGCTTTGTGGTGTCTCATCGTTTAATATTGGTGTCCCAAGTATTATCATTCTCCCGAGTACTACCTTTTGTTGACGCACAGTTCATCTTCCTCAGCCCTGAAAGGCACCTGGTATTATTCCATGGGTTATTTACTGCCAACATCACTGTCAGTATTAAAGTGATGGTGGCGGTTTCCAGGGTTCCGGACGCTGTGTCTGTGATGTAAAATTAAAGAAAAAAGACAGATTCGCTTTCTAGCCTTAGCTCAACCTGAGAGATTCATTTGTATGCTAAATAATATGTGAGTCAGCTCTTCTGATAGATTGTAATGGACTCTCTGAAGTTACCTTTGCTGGGCTCCACGGCTACGTGTCAAACCTGTGCACAAAGTCATCTAACGGAGAGGCAGATATCATCAGTGGTTGTCACGGAGCTCAGCATGAGGGCATAGTGTAGGCAGGTAGTGTTAATAAAAATACACACCATGTAAGATTTATACGTCTGCCTACTCCTTCTTCAGTCCATGCCCCTTTTTTCATTTTGTAGTGAAACCACAGACGCAGGTTGATGTTCGCATCCAGCTCTTTATCAGGCACTCTATCACTGACCGATACAGACTGACCATCAAAACATCCACTGGGGAGACGGTTAATGATGTTAATGATGTGTGCACCCACACAGACACACACACACACACACACACACACACACACACACACACACACACACACACACACACACACACACACACACACACACACACACGTATGAATTCAGCTCCTCTTTCTTTCTTTTCTTTCTCTGTCTACGTCTGTTCCTGGATGAGAGAAAAACGGAGAAGTCAAACTGAAGCTGTGAACTGACTGACTGACAATCTTGGAGCGGTCTTTACAACAAAAACAGAATCGGAGAAAAACTGAATGATTTACATACCAGATGTTTGGGATATCACCATATTTGAACATGAGGAAAACATAATTCATAGCTGCGATTTGGCCTGATTAAGATGTTCACTGTGTACGTTCATGCTTTGTATAGACTGAAGAGAGTGTTGACAACTTTTTGATCCAAAACACAGAACCGCCATTTCAACCCCATTACACGCCAGTGAGACGGAGGCATTAGCAAAAGGTTTCTGCTCCAACACACTTAATGGGGAGTCAACACAAAAGTAAATTGCTACCTTTATATGTCACAGGATTGATCTGTTACATACGGTCTGATTAATTCTCATCTCAAACATGGCTAAAATATTAAAGATTTAAGATCCTAGACTGATATAAATGTTATATGTTGTTAATGTTTTTTTAATGTTATATAAATTACTTTGGCAATTTCAACTCCTCTGCAGCCTTTAAAGGAAAACATATGCTGAGAAAACAATGTTTATTTAAACAGTGACCCTAACCTCAGCTGTCTCCATCCGGCTATGAAAGTTTATTAGATATTAGCTTTAAATCGCATTTCCATGTTTAAAACTGTCTGGGTAAAAAAAAACATCAGCTGGGAATGATATTTCCCACACTAGTATCTGCATACGGCTGTTAACAATTTAATGCAATAGAGATTAATTCGATTGCATTACGTTTCCACATTCTAAGAGCCAGTGGGACAACAAACGTCCCAGTGATTCATATAGTGCCGTAATTTAATCTGCTGTAGTGGACATTTTGCATGGAGTATCTGGATGCACTTTTTTCTTTCGCTGCACACAAACTAAACGCAGAGCAGACACAAAGCGCATATGTGCAGCTGGCATTTCTCAAGCAGAGCGGTGTAATAACTGCTATGAGCACTGCTGTCTGCTGAACTCTCTGCCAGGGGTGGGGGGCCGACACTTCTCACAGCCTCACCTCGGACGCAGGAACATCATTATATTCTTGGGCGGCGGTGAGGTGGCGTTTATCTGCAACCTCCTGGAGCCATTGGAGGAAATCCCCTTCTCCTGTAATTGGTAGTCCTTGGCCTTCCCTTCAGCCGCTGAGTCCTCCTTCACTAAGCTTTCCTTCGGGATTAGTCGCACTATTGGATTCACAGGACAGATGATAGTGCATCGATCTCCATCTCGGCATTCAGCCACCAGCTTCTTCTAAATAAAAAGGGGCCTTTAAGATCCCTCTACAGTATTCACCTTTTAAAACGAGTCGACTGGGAAAATGTGACAATCAGCTGGGGACATTTTCAACAAACTCATGTTAGTTTAATAGCAAGGTAGTTATATCTGAATTTGCTAGTAATATCAGCTATAGGCCGCTTATAAAGATGGATGACATGACAGCTCCTCAAAAGCAAAGCCAAACCATCTTGATCTCGATCAATGCAAGTTCAGCATCGAAGTTCGATCCTCGGCCAACCGCTGTCTCCAGTGAACGAAAGCAACCCTCGATGTCACCGTAGTGTCCAGTCTGCCCTCAGTCCACTAAAAGTCTAAAGATGGATGACATAACAGCCACCCAAAAGTAAAGCCAAACCATCTACATCGCCCCCTGGTGGCTGGCTACAGTATCAGCCATTAAAGCCCCACCTCCTCCATGTTAGTGGATGGGACATGTGGCAAAGAAAAAAGTCAAAGTACATGTCAAATACATTTTTCTCAAAGATGGTTTCTGTCATTTTAGGTAGATCCTATCACACTCATATATATTCAAATGCTAATTCTTTCCGGTAAGTCTGGTTTTGGGTTAGAAAAACAAGGTGAATAGACATGATTAACAGCTGAGACTAACTCGCGATTAGTCAGTTGTGTGTATTGGTGGTATCTCCACAAAACGATCACTACTCAGAGACTCTGTCTCCGAATGACGCTTCGTTTTTGTACAACAGGAAGTGGAGATGCATCATCCACCTTTATTTACATTGTTTCAGCCAACTGCTGAAAGAATTTATGGATTTTTATATCGAGGACACTGTTTTGTATGAACTGAAGGATTATAGATATATTACCATTATCACTGTAAACTGCAAGTCATGGAACGTTCATTAGGATCCTCAAGATGACATAGATCCACTCCCAGTGTAACTTCCAGGGGTAAGAACTTAGCCAGTGTGTCCTATCATGAACCACGCCATTATTATCCAAGTCATAGCACCACCAGTCTTGACAGGTTGCACTTAGAGCTGCAGATCCTGAATAGAAGCAGGTGCTGCCATGCCACTATCCAAAATGTTATAAATTAGCTCATTAGAACCAAATGTGTGGAACAAAGAAGCCACAAATCCATTCATTCATTCAAGTTATAATTACAGGGAAATAACCACGTTTTCAGTTTCCAGGTTGGATCAGTTGACAACAGCAATATGTCCCTGTTCCTCTTTCATGAATCTCCTTGGTTTGGACCAACGACAAAGTCGAGAGAATGAGCAAAGGTTTCGCATTATAGATAAGTTTGTGGGATGGACCATGGGAGCCAGGCTTTTCCCTTGAGGTTTGACTGTGGATTTAAGCCTCTGTGCTCCAGCCTCGGGCCCCTAGCAGTCGGCCAGAACAGTGATCTTCACACAAACAGGAGTGAAACCCAAAGTGAGAAGACGTCCCAAAGACACATGAGGATGATAGTGAATCTTGTGACTGGCTGACCAGATCATCAGTCAGATTTTGTATACATAGAAAAGCTTCTACACATCAGTGTTTTCCTAAAGTCTGAGCACAGAATGTGTCACGTAGCTACATGTAAACACTATTCTTTCAACCAGGGTTTAGTCCCTATTGCATATGTCAAATGCTGTTGTCCAAATGATTTAGCATTTATCGTTGTGTTCTATAATTAAATTAGAATTTCTCTAATTGAAAAGCAGATGTAATCTTTAGACCATTTTTCACTAGTCAAAAAACTCACTAACATCTGGCCCCTGTCTGCATTAGGAATTGATGCAATCAGCGTTCACTCCCAGGGTCCAACACAGCAGACAATGGTTTTTATCTGCAGTGATGGAAACATGACAAACCCGGCTGAACGAGCCAATTTCTTCTTCCTGTTTTGTTTTGGCATCTAGAGGCTGATATTTTTTCTGACAACGTGCTTTAAACTGCCAGATGTTGGCGCATAAATAGGGAGAAACACTTGTGTACTTTTTTTACATCTAGGGAACAACAGTGATTTTTTTGCTCTGTATCGTGTAAAATGCAACACTATCATGGCAGCGAGGTGAGAGAGCTTCTCTGTTTCTGGTGCATTTGTGATGTCGAACATGACGCATCTGGGAAAAAGCAAAAAGCCAAACTCCTCTTCTGGCGATGGGAAAGGAGGCAATCGCCCTTTTGTACTAGTATACTGGTGTTAAAAACCTCTGTGTATTTGCTAGTCTTTGTGTAAAAGAGGTCCATGGTGCAGAACAGGCTTCTGCTCCTACAGTTGTTAATGATAATGATAAAGCAGGATCTAGGTTTTGTTCTCACTGAAAACCATTAGTCTCTGGCACCAGAGAAGAAAGTAGTTTTGAAAAGTCTTATTTTGTTTTCAAAGGACCCATGATAACAAAGGGTATCGGCACACTGTGCCTCCGTCATGCAGCCTCCTCAGAAAAGGTCAGACATGACTCCCACATCCATTATAACAACAGCTGCAAAGAGGGAGACATGCATAAATGTTACATTCAAATTTTTCGAGGGCCATTTACCCTGTCAGGGAAATTTAGCGTTTGCTTTAATTTCCGTACATTTGGTTCGTTCAGCAGGAAGTTAAGCCACGGAACAAAAATGATGTCTGAGCTGTGGTGGTTTGCATTCATCACGATCCCTAATAACATCAGTGGACATTCAGAAGCTATTAGTGGACCAAGGTAATCATATTGCTTATCAACCTGATATAGCCAGACACTGAGTCAGTGATACTGAACCCTGTTACCTTTGGTTTCCCTGTCGCTGAGGCCTGACTGTGACGACAGAGAGTGAAAAAGAGCTCAGTGGGAGAATTTAAAACTGAACTGGCCTTAATTCTAATGCTGTAATTAACTTGTTTTGCTCTCAATTTGACTCGAGATTGAATTGAGGTTTATGAAAAACAGCAGAGTCCATTCATGCAGATCTGCAGCTTGTCTGAAGGAGGTCACCGCTGGAGGTTTATCTTGTACTTTACTTCCCCCCTTGTTTTTTCTCAGGGGATGCCATTATATAAAGATTCACATTAAAGCTCCAACAGATCACATACATTAACTAAGCTGCCTGGAAAAGGCAGCATGCATGATAATTACCTGGAAGTCCGGATACATTGTGTGCATTTTGGTAAGATTTACACTTTGGAACAGTGAATTAAAAATAAAACAGCCGCTGCTTCGTTTGCACAAATTAACTGTGGGACATAATTAAAGCGAACTGTTTAATGACCCTGACGACTTCACAGTCTTACACATGTTCTCACACATGGATGACTTGCAGATGTCCGACACTGGCATGCATCTATTTCTGTCATAGTCTGGAGAGGAAATATTGTGTACTTGACTTTTAATCTACTTCATCAGACCACTTAAAAAGAAAAAAACAATTTGCCATTGAGCAGGGAGCTATTTTGATAATTGATGGGGCATGAGGTCATTACTCATTAGGTGTTGAGTTTGGAGGCTGTTGAGCTGGTTCCAGTGGTTGGTTACTTTGGAGAGTGCGGAGGCATCGGCTCTGGGTCTGTGTGTGTTCTCTGGCAGCTCTCTCCTCCTGTGGTGACGATGTGGTCGGAGCGGTTTTCTCTTCCAGGAGCAAACGTTGTTTTCATCACCTACACAAGCGTTAGAGTATTTTCCCTCTCAGTATTGAATTAGGCCCACTGAGTGAAACACACTTCAATGCACGGTTTCTTTACGTCAATGATGAGTCGACTGGCCATTTGATTGATTGTTTTTGTATTCTAGTTCCAACCTTCTACTGTCGGGAAAATAGCTTTAAAATACATTTTCAATGCATGCTATAGTTTTTTTCTGACTGATGCATGTGTTTGACCTCATATCTCATTGCCTTGAAATTTGAAGGACACTCCATCAAATTGAATAGGTGATAATAATACATAATAATCAGTCAATTAATCTTTAGCCTTTTTTGTACATTATTTATTCATTGGAAAAATCTTTCACATCTGAGATTTTTAAGCACATCTGAATGAGCCGATTGAAAAACCATGTTGAAATCAGTTTCCCTTATGTCAGCGTTTCGGCTGCAGCAATAATAGTGACTGGGAAAAGAGGCAAATAAATAAGTGATGGATTATCCATGCAAAGCACTGGCAGCGTGCAGTATTCTTTGGAAAGTATCTGTTAGTAAAGTAAAGTATGTACAATTTGTACTAAATTGACTATAACATGATTTAATACTTGCATGTGATGGAATGAGAGCAGCTTGTGCAGCTCATCAAATGAGACTGTGCACAGGAGACAGTCTCCATAATAATCATGTCTACTGATCGTCAAACAAATATTCAATACAACATGCATGAGTAATATTTTATTTTTTTAAAAAGCATCAGAACATTATTCTATATGATTCTATGTAATTATTCAGGTTACCACACACTTCACAATTCGTACAGAATCCAAGCCCAGAAGAACAAATCCAAGAAGTCAGAGAACAGATGGTTCACACATGCACAGGAGCAGTGTGAGCATGAGGAGAAGAGCTGGAGCGCTCAAAATTAGTCCAAGCAACAAAATATCCGAGTGCAAACACAGAAATTGAACACAAGCAGAGCAAGTTAAAGCACAAGCAAAGGGTTTAGAGTGAAAACATTACAAAATCTGAACTCAAAATGAAAGACCCTGCTCTTGAAGAAAGATCGGGAACCCTCCCATACTTAATGATTTTTATATATCTCTGATTTGCACTGTCTCTCTTTATATACATCCTCATAATTCCTCAACATTATCTTATAATCAAAACACATGGGACATTTAAGGAGCCTCAGATGAATGAGATCATTTGTGTTGTCCTCTTTATTTGCAGCTTTTTGAATCAAGCATGAAGCCAAACATTCACAAATTAGATTTCTGTGTATTTCCGAAAATACAAATTCTATTAAATCTGAACAACTGTGACGTTTATGGTAACACGTGTCGGGTTCTCTGAACGGCCTAATGTGTTTTTATGAGACAGTTTAAATGCAAATAAAACAGCAGTGTTCCTATTCACTTAAGGCTTATATGTTCTAAACTGGCCTGACATTTAGTTTGAGTACATCTCTGAAATAAAGTCACATTTCCTTTCCTCCGCCTGCCCCTAACTCAGTTTTATGTTTTGCATGAATGTGCCTGGAGACAGTTCTTTACCCATTGACGCATAAGAACAGTCAAATATTGTTTTGTTGCCACATTATAAAACAATTGCTTTCATTTCCTGTCCTTGTATGTTGTGCCCCCATGTCAAATTGACTTGATTTAAAATAAACAGTGAATTCACCCATAAATGCATATTTCAAATGATGGAAATAGCACCTGACATTATAGCCGGAACGTTCTTTTGGACACAAGTCGCTGATGTCTTTAAGCTCGTCAGTACAAACCTAATGTGCCTCCTGTATTAAACAACGGAAGAACACAGTTAGTGGGATATTGTTTTGCTCGCACCTTGGCCTCTGACAAAGACGTAATCCTGAGGGAGGTGGATGCGAGTCATTAGCAGAGACGTGTGCCGGCGACAGGGGACTGAACGTTTCCTGGCAAAGGTGTGAGGGGTCAACAGGCCTCAGAACTCTGTATTCTGAGTACAGGAGACGGCTCGTCTTTGTGCAGTCTGCATCCGTGACAGTTGACCTTGTTTTGATACAGCAGCGAAACACGGTTGTGCTTTGGTGGAATATTTTGAGCCAATTTACTCAAACTGTCCAGGAAACACGTGAGGACAGAGTCTTTAATGTGACCTGCGGGTTAGGGTACACAGGTGGGGAGTCAGGTAGTATTATAACAAAGATGATGGGGGGGAAATAAGCTCGCAATGGTAGATCTGCTGGTACAGAAGGAAACTGACGAGACACTGACAAGACAAACTGGAACGGAATAAAAGGAAACGCAGACTACATATGCAAAGTTAACAAGATGCGAGTAAAACTAATTAAGATGAGACAGGTCATCAACAATGGAGGGAATCCAAGCTGTGTCCCAGTTCAGGACGAATAACCATGAAGGTCGAACCGGAATGAGATAGTCTGGTCTACAGAGGATTTCCTCATAGCTTCAGCAGCTCGACTATTTCTATTGCTGTTGCCTAGGAACAGAGCTGAGGTTGGACAGGACGAGAAAGTTTTAATGCTCCTTGTTTTGAATGTGCTGTTAGTTATTCGGTTGAGTCATTACTCAAGCGTTGGACGTCTCCTCGCCTACCAGCACCATTACCTGTTTGAAAAAGGGTTCGTCACTGAAGCGCAACGAACGCTGGGATTGGTTGATCTGGGAAGGATCAGACGTTGGAGCCTTTGTTTCTCCGGGATGGAAGGATGCATTTAAAGGAACCTTGGAAATGGGACAGTCTGGTTGTGCCGCTGTGAAGTAATCAGTCTTCAAATGCAGCCTCCGGAGGTTGCAGCCCCTAAATTATTCTTATGAAATGCAACAGCACTAGCATATGGATGATCCTTTTATAGATGTATTACCTATATATGTAAATCTATAAGAAGCAGTTTAATAATGTAGAAGGTCAAAGTGGAGCTATTGTTTAATCTAATCACCACATTTTGTGAGCTCATCATACTTTTAACAGCAAATAAGTACAGTAGAGTAAACCTTGGAAGAATAATGAAGCTGATGTATGAAATAACATATAATGATAAAGTACAAATACCTCAAAAGAGATTTCCCTTCTAAACTTCTATTCACTGACAAACAGTTGAAGAACTAACTGACGTGTCTCCATCTCCACCCGATACACCTAAAAATGCTGTTTACACCTTGATGGTGAGTCGTATTTCCTCTGGACAAGTACATTTGTTTGAATTCTCTAAATGCATTGTGCTGATTACATTTCTGTACTTTTATTTTTTCAAAGCAGGACTTTTACTGGAGTATTTGACTAGATCTGAGTGTCTGTTCCACCACTGTCAGTTTGATCCACTTTCCCCCTGTGATGAGTTCACTCAAGTGCTGTTTGTCTTCTTTAAACCAACGTAAACTACAACCTCTTGTGCTTGTATCCTCGAGAAAAATAAACTTGAGATGTGTTTTATGCATTTGAAGGCTGATTTACCACCGTGTTTGGTTTGCAATTCAGCGCCGGTGCCTCTTGTTGGATTTTAATGGTTCAGCTAATGAGGTGCACTTTGTGTTTTGCGTTGCAGCCAGATGTGGCCAAAAAAGGTGAAGGAATGTGGCGTCCTCCGTGTGAGCGCATGTTTTCCCACCGCGGGCTCTCGAGGACAGTCATTCAGACGCGGGAGTGGTTGGAATGGAGGACATGATTGCCTTCGCCGCCGAACATCAGCCGCTCTCATCGCTGGGGTTATTTGCATTTTTTTTACGTCCGGTGAAAAAGTCTCAGGGGAAAGAATGAAACAAGCAAATGATCCGGGGAAATGGCCCTTGAGAGATACGACAGGGACTGAATGGGAACACTGCCGGTGCTTATCAGGTACGGCCAGAAGAACATGATTGGTAGCGACTCGCCAGGCTAACAAGGCGGAGGTATACATGCTGCAGAGCCTTGGTTCTGTCTGCGCGCGGCTTCTGATAGAGTGAAAACAGTGGCTCGTCACAACAGAGCTGGGTCCATTAATCCCTCTCAGGCGAGAACAAAAACCCTCTTAAATCTGTAATTGATTAATTATCCCTGCTGACATTCACTCTCACAAAAGACACTCACACTGTGAGATCAAAAACACGAGCGAGGGCCTGTTTGTGTGTGTGTGTGTGAACAGTAAGTGTGTGTTAAAGGCTTTTTATGACCGCCTCAGGTCGTGAATGTGACACCCCTGATATCCTGCAACAACAAATCAGTCGACGGAGAGTATACGAGAAGGGATTGCAGGATGTTAACTTTTGCCTTCTTTTCACTAGCTTCCAGCGCTGGATAATAATTCCCAGCAGGCCCCACAGCTCTTCGGCAGTTTGTGTGTTTACAGAGGGCAGCAGCTCTCACCCTGCACTGCGTAGATGCTGCATGCGTGTGTGGGCAGGAAACATGTTTCCTCACACGGCCGCTCACTTTGCCAAAAAGGATCATACGACTGCACAGTAAACCGGTACGCTATGCATTCTGAGTGACCTTCTCAGAGTAATGTTTGCTTCACATCCTTTTTATAATCACATTAATTTCCTTCCAATCACATATTGGAATGAATATGAATAACCCTGCCCAGAGGATTAGTTAGACATTTTGGGAAACGTGATTATTAACAGTTTAATCTATGCATAAAATGAAATGTAACCATTTATTGTAGGGATGTGGGCTTTATATAGTTTTTAGTACAAGTTAAAAATTAAAAATTAAAAGATGTCTCCCCTGATTTCATTACCTATGTTTTCCTCAGTATTTGTTAGTTAGCAGCATTATACAAAAACTACCAGATAGATTACCATGAAACTTAGTGGAAGGCTGTGGAATGGGTCAGGGAGAAACCTATTGACATGTGGTGCAGATTAAGATCAGGGGGCTGATCCAGTAAAGTTTTTTTACTTAAAAATTGAGCGATAGAAGTGTTTCACCGATTTCCCAGGGAATGATTCATGGATCTTGACAAAAACTGGGACTGTTGGGCCTGGGTGGAGGAATGTGCTCTCAGTGCTATAACTCTCTATGCTAAGCTAAGTTAAGCTAACCGAGCTCCTTCATATTCACATCAGAGATTTGAGTGGTGTTGATTTTCTCATCAAACTCTCTGTAAGAAGATTAATAAATAAATTAACAATTCATTAACTACAAACACAGAATACAGATCATTTGCTCTAAGCATACAGATATTTAATTCACATAAGGTTTGTATATTTCACCTCCACATCTTTCCATGCTCCAATTTATCCAGGGCTGATCTGAATTTTAAAAGAAAGCAATTACACAGTCTGAACAAAACTTTGCTTTTTTTCATCTTTTTTTCAAGTGCACTTCCATACGAGAATCTTTATGCAAATAATACATATTAATGAAACACTTTGGGCAAAGCCACTTTTCAGTGAAACTGCTTGCATCTGGATGAACAGGAAAAGACCATCATCTCACCGCTAATTATTCTGCCGCCCTCGCTGCCCTGCCGCTGTTTTCATCAGCGTCTCTCTTGTGAAAGTGTTGGTTTGAAAAGGGCGCTTGGCAGAGCCACCTCGCAATGTCTACCACAGCGGGGCAAAAAGATTAATTACATCTTAGAAACCACTTTCTCTCGCCACTGTTGCCCCCAGATCCAGTTGACAACGAAGTGAAAACATGCATAATCAAACAGAGGCTTCAGCTGACAGAGCAATCATCTCGTCAGGGATAACGCCGGTGCCACGGCACGATCAACACTGTTGACACTGGAGCACCGAGGGGAAAAGTAGAGCCCAAGCATCCTTTAAACTCATATAAGGAGGAAGGCTGTGAGCGTCTGAAGTGGAGGTATAGGGTGAGGATTGCAGAATGTACGCTGGTTGACCTTTATATAATGAAATGCAGATGAGGAAGCCTGAGCTACACTACAAACATTCGTGGAAAAACTAAAAGGTCACCGGAGTTGGCTACTCATTTCGAAGGCACTTTAGATGATAATTCAAAGTGTTAGCCTTTGTCTAATTATGTACTTTGTACGTTGTGTGTAATTGTTTGCAAATGGTGCAAGTGTGTGCATATAGAACACGAGACACTTAACCCCTCCAATACTTAGAGTTTAGTCCAACATAATATTTAAAAATATAACTTATAGTACCACTTACCGTCAGGATAGAAAACAGTTAATGTCCAGTGCTGGTATTAATGCACTACAGCCTAATAATAATAATAATAAGCACTATATTCTCTTTTTTCCCCCAATTTATTACCAAGTGGATTTTTCTCTTTTAAAACTAAAACCACACTATATGGTCAAAGAAAGCAGGAGCACTTTGAAGCTCTTTTCCCTTTTATTCTTAGAGGGGAATAAAATGTAAATAATTAATTCCTTCCTTCATCTATTAATCAAAAACTTCAAAAATATACTTAATATCAAAGGTAACTTGCAATCCCGTACGCTGCATTTGTTGGAAAACTGACGTCTTAGTCAAAACATTTGTTTTTTTTACTCTTCATATCATAACCGTTATGCATATTAGTTTTGTTTCTGTGTTTAAATTCCTATAGTTAAAAGAGTCTCTTCCGTGTCCGACACAGAACCAGCACATAATTCAGCCACTTAGAATAAACAGGCGAGAATCTCCTGTTACATTTTTTTGTTACAGCTACAAATAGTATTGTCTGGTTTCTTCCCTGACCCATGCCACTTCCTTCCACCAAGTTTCGTGGAGAAATCTGTTCATTTGTTTTTGTGTAATCTTGCTTAAAAACAAACCAACAAATGCAACGTACATAAACATTTTCTCTTCCTAAGGCGGAGGTATAACTACAGGCCACAGTAAGAGCGAAATTGAAGTTTGCACACTTCTGAAATAATGGCTCTTCTGTAATTGTTGAGTAATCGTTTATTTAACCTCGCAGTGTTGTCAAGCTGCTCATCAGTGACGGTTGCGTGGCTCTGTGGAGAAGGGGCGGCCCCGTGGCTGCGGGCGCGACTCTGTTCCCACTGATGATGTAACATGGCTCTAAATTAAGAGGAGCTCTTTGTGTTTCTAATTCAAAGTGACTCAGAGCTGACCATGTGGCATCATGCCTTTAAGGTTAACTGGTTCGACCTGAATATTAGAAGCGGCAGCTCTGTGGCGTTCGCTGCGTGGCTCTGCATGATAGATGTGTGTTACTTTCATGTGCCTGTCTGATGTGTTTGGCTGCCGACATCATGTAACTCTGTCTCCTGGAAGAGTTTTGGAGGAATACTCCAAAACTTGAATTACTATAACAAATATGGTCAATTGCAAGATTTTGTTCCTGCAGATTGTAAAATTCTTTACTGCAATATATCATTTCAATTAAAGCCTGATTAAACTTATTTAAGCTCCATTATAGGTGCTTACGTTTAGGGAAATTAAGGTTTAGTTTAATACAAAAAAGTCACCTGCCAATATGACAGATGTAGGACTGCAGCTTCAGCCACTGAATGGAAAATTCAGCTCCAATGATAGTCCTCCAAAGTGAGGTTTAGAACAGATCGGTGGAAGCAGATGTGAGGGGAGTTGGATGAACGTGCTGAAACTGCAAGAGAATCAGACCTGCCAGAAATCAGACTGATGATACGACCTCAGCTGTTGTAATATTCCTCAAACTGCACTTTAAACGATGACTGGTCCGAAAGAAATAGAGCTCTTTGGGGTTTGAAGTCAGACGTTACAGTGTCTGCCACGATTGGGCCGACGCTTGCAATCCAGTTCAGGCAACTACCCTGCTCTAATCATGTGACACGCCTCGCTCTCCACAATCCTCTATCATACCCCCCCCCCTCCCGATATGGTCGGCCTATTCAAGCTGCAAAGATTTCCCATCTCTCCCTTTGTTTGTCAATGCCGAAGCTGCCCTGCGCCAGTATCGCTGCCTGTCGATTCAGCCCCTCCTCCGACCCAGCATGCACCTTTACTGTCCGTCAGGGAAAAAAGACATTTGCTGATGATATTCAACGAAGTGATGAAGTCTGAGCCCAGATGCCAAACTCTATATTCTGACCCTGCAACATTTCTAACGAGACTTGTCTGACTGAAGCTTGAAAACCTCACCTCTACTTACCTGAGTCACATGCAATTTTAATTATTCCCACGGACTTTGAATAGAACACCAGCTAAACCAAAAAAAACTATTTGAAAAATCAAGGTTATCAAACCTCTACAGAGTCAGTTTTCTGCAACTCAAAAAGTTTGATGATCCTTGTGTGTCAATCCTTGTGTAATGAATAAGTCTACAGAAGCTTGATCACCCTGGTAAAGATAGGTTTAAGCTCCATAGTACAGTAGTACTTAGGTAGCTAAGGCAACATAACACCCGCAGATTAACCATTTGCAAGGTCTTTCCCAGGTGATTTGGTCGCAATGCACCACCAAAACATGATGGTTTCGGGTCAACGCCCTCAACGCGGTGCCACCTGATTTAAAACCCCAGGAATCACAACCGACTCACACATACACTTCTGCACATGAACGCACAGAACACACATGTTATTTGTGCTCTTCCTGTTTGTGGTCAGAAAGGCTCCGCATGGCCAACAGATGTGCAAGCAATGGATTGGCAGCGACAGTCACCACCACAACATGAGCGGTCTGCTTTCCATCCTCCTCAGTGGACATGGTTAATCAGCTTCTGGCCGTTATCCTCCTCTTCTTTTTTCCGCCGCACACTTCTTGGACCGCTCACCTAATTCCACTCAATCTGCAGCGAGGTGCGCATCACGGCGTTTCCTGCCCCGGCGCTGATTTATTACAACCTGCCTTCCAAAGATAACTCCCTGCCTCTTCCTCTCCCCTCCTCTCGTTCCCACCACCACAATACTCCCACGTGCCTCACAAGCTCCACGCTGGAGAGTCGAGCTGTCACAGCTGTGAAAGATTTTGACGTCAGTTTGGTGTTCAGTCAGCTGTATGTGGAATATGGAAACCACAGGGTCGGAGGAAATGGCTGTTTTGTCAGGATGAGGGTTCCTGGGAACCGACACAACGTCGAGCAGATGAAAACCCACAGCGACAGTGAGAAAAGATGCAGAGAACCGGACAGAAATAAAAACTTGGACCATCTCGTTGAATAAGTTTTACATTTATGTAATCGGCGACAATGAGAGATTCTCTCTTTACCACTTTGTTTTGGTTTCATTTGAATTATGTATAGTTTGATCTCATAAAAGACCAAATAACAAAAACAATAAAAGTAAAATTCCGTGATCCATTTATCTATTATCTACACTGCTTATCCTCTGAGGGTCACAGAGCTGGAGCCAATCCCAGCTGACATTGGGCGGGGGGGTCGGGGAACACCCTGCACAGGTCGTCAGTGTATCGCAGCATCGACATACAAGGGCTAACAACCATTCACATTCACACCTACAGTCTCCAATCGACCTAACGTCAGTCTGCACGTCTTTGGACCGTGGGAGGAAGCCAGAGTACCTGGAGACAAGAACCCACGCAGACACGAGGAGAACATTCTATCTCCACACAGAAATATCCAAATTGAACCAGGGCAACCTTCCTGTTAGAGGCAAAGGCAGCACAGCACTGATTTCATGATATTTTTTTGCAGCAAATAGAATTAAACTGTCTCAGCCTTTTTGATGTTTTTTAGCTGATATAAAAAATAACCTGGAAAAGTCGTACTTGATTTTGCAAAAGATAAAAAATTCTGCAATATAAGTAAAATGAGTCATCAATACCTAATAATTCCACTTATTCCACTAAACTTATTTAGTATGTCTTTTCTTTTGTCAGACATGTTACATTTACAGTTAAGTCTGCCATTAGCATCCATTGTTTTTTTTGTGCTTGTTTTGCACCTTTGTTGATGAAATTTCTCCTCTCCACAGCACTTTGCATTAAAGTTTTCTTTTTGTGTTGCTGTTTCCTCTGCAAATATATAAAACTCAACCAAACTTCTACTTTAGAACCTTTTTCTCTTCGTTTAATCTTCTGTCTCCTTGATGAACGAGTCTCCATAGACAATATATACCGTCTCTACAATCTGTGTGTCTCTGCTCCAGTTATTTTGCTGATCGGGGCCGACAGTGGAAAAACACACGAGTCAGTGAGAGCAGTAAGCCGGCACTCTACGAGCCCTGCTGTGAATAAAACTCCAGATTCACGGTGAGAGCACAACAGGGAGGGCTGATGTGGCAAAACTGAGGATTTATCTCCGAACGGCACAAATGGGAGTGAAAAACAGTGTTTGAGGAGACACTTTGAATCCCTCCTATCTATCCTTTGCAGAAAATGTTCCGCTTGTCACACACCACGAGGTTCCTCCGATATTTCAACATCACGAAGAGCGATTTAAGGGACAGAGTCTATTTAAAACATATTTGTCTGTACCACTCTTAATCGAGATTAGAATGATTTGCCATCTGTTTGCTGCGCTTGATAGATATTTTGGGTAATTTTTAATCACCTCGTAAAGCAGTCCCAATGAGAGATGCAAGCAGGCGTAGAGGGCAATATCCAAAGGGAACAAATTTTTCACACACACGGCATCAACCCTCTATATAATGTAAATTTGACTTTAGCGTGAAGATTCAACCCTTGAGGGAAAAATAAGTGTTTATGATGATATAGGGAAAATATGCAAATTCGGAATCTGACCAATTACCTACTATAGATTTCTCCTATATGAGCACATTATGGTGATATTAAGGAAATTGTGTCCCCTGGCAACCCACTCAGACACAACAAACCCACACACACACAAACACAGACATCAACCCCCCTGACTGTTTCTAATGACTCAATCACTTATGATTCAAATGTTCCCCTGTGTTACAATTGGGTTCCAATTCTTTCCTGCTATGCTTTTTTACAAAATGAGAATCGACACCGGTTTATCGTTAATATCAGTGAACGCTGATGATCGTGTCTTCCCACTGAGAAGCTGCAACTCTAATTGCACAACATTGTGTTAATGGAGCATTTGGGATCATTGAGCATATTCAACAGCAAGACTCCCTGAAGCCATTTTGAGGAGTAATTAGCGAAATTCTGTCAATCTTTAACAAAGCTGAACCCTGACTCAGATGCACTGCTGTTACCTCAGAGAAAAACCCACACAAACACGGGAAGAACATGCAAACTCCACACAGAAAGACCCGACTTCTTGCAGTGAGGAGAACACTGCACAACCAAAATCAGATTTTGCAGTATTTGCTTGTAGAGACTGCGGAATAAAACATTTTATGGTCATATTTGGGTTTATGATTAAGGTTTGGGAAAGATTGTGTCCGTTGTCAACCACAGACAGGACTCAGACTGAAAACATCTTCATGCACTTAAGTCCACAATCCATCCGAAGCACATTTGACTCTGATGTGGGGCATGAATGTAGTGTTTTGTGCACTCAAAAAATTAAGTTGCCGAACATAATCCAGGCTGTGATTCAATCAGACGACAAAGAGATTTGGAAAACTATTGAATAATCTATTAATGTACTTCAACTTCCCTGAGAGAGAAAAATGGTCTTAAAAATACACTTGACTAAAAGACTGAGAGAAGATCCATGTCAGACAAATCGCTGCGTGAAATATCTGCAGAGTTATGACTGAGCGATCACTGTTCGGGAGGGGGGGGGATTTGGTGAATGGTCAATCTTTATGAAGCTTTGTCTTAAAGGATTGTGGAGGGCGAGCAGGAATCAGACAGATGCAGACATTATCTAGAGAGGCGCCCCGGGCATTTTAGGTTTTGTCTTCATAAGAGGTTTATGTAATATTTCGTCTCACACTACTCTTTCACTTACTATTTCATGTTGGATAATCAAGTTCACGTCGTGTGCAGAGCAAATGGCTGTTGGCTGTTTTCTTTTTTTTATATAAGAGGCTGGAGTTGTTTTATAAATCACGCGTCTAAGGAGCCGGGCAACTGGGACGTGAAGCTGCTTCTATTATGTTTAAATTGAATCTGTAAGGCAAACAGCTTTCAGTCTCCTGAGGCAAACTAGCTGACACACAAAGTGATGGTGTGATAGAGTGAGAGGGAGTGAGAGAGAGAGAGAGAGAGAGAGAGAGAGAGAGAGAGAGAGAGAGATGCTCCGTCACCCCTGAACACTGCAGATTGGAAACACTTAACCTCGGGGCAGGAAATTAATGCCATGCATCCATACAGGGCTGGAGGTACCCGAAGATAACTGAGTGATGGAAGGCATAAATAGTGGCCTGATTCTGTCCACAATCAAGTGGCCTGACTGCATCATATCTGAACGTTTCCATTACGGTGCTCCTGGTTCCCATGGCCCTGTAGACCGCCGGGTGATGAAAGCCTCAGTCACAGCAGGGACCTCTTTAGAGCCGACACTAACTCTAGTCAGTGATCATTCAATCAAACTCTACATAAAGCAATTAACCAAGATTAATTTCTAATATTTAATTTGGCTCAACCTGCACATCCTTTATTCATTCGATTGGTGGCGGCTTCTTGAGAAAAATGGAATCAGCCCATGCATTTTAAAGAGGGAAATCCTGCTTGTCCTGTTCTGCCAGAAGCAGCCGGAGCGACCGTTTTATTTTTAGCCTCGTAGCCGAACTTGCTCTGATTAAATGCGACAATCAGTGCGATAATAAATGCAATATCGTTTGACGTGTTCACACCTGTTTACTGGGGATTGCATGAGCGAAGGCATTTTTAGGTAATGAAGGAAACGCTGCAACTTAATATTAAGTGAATTGGGAAATGTGAAGAGTTGTGACAAACCCACAAATTCACAGCTTTTTTTTTCTCTTATTTTCAGTACTTGTAGTTTTGCTTTTATGGCCTTTACCTTGACAAAGATAGGCAGCAAAAACTATTTTTTAAATCATCTAAGAATTGTTGTTATATTTTCTGTTTTACTTATACTGTATATAGGGATGGACAACACGTCTCCACTTCCTCCCACTATCAAGAATGAAGGAGCGATCAGGGGATGGAGCTGCGGTATTGAGGAACACATGCTTGACCAATCGTGGGTCAATCTCAAGAATCAATCATGACTTTTTATCCCGTTTATTTAGCATCAAATTACTAATAAACTTATCAAAAGATGAACGATTGAACATACGTCATTGTCTAAAATGACAGAAACCATCTTTGAGAAAAATGTGATACTGTGTTACTTTAACGTTTTAGTTTGATCCAATGTCCTAAATATGGAGGAGGCAGGCTTTATGACCTCGACTGCAGCCAGCCACTAGGGGGCGATCGAGTTGTCACGTAGTTCATCTTTGTATACAGCCTACGGTTTCAATCATCATGGATTTCAAAGAAAAACAAACCTTGATTAAAGAAACAGTCTGCCGAGAACTGGAACCTTGAGAGTAATACACAGTCTCCAGGTGGAGGCTATAGTTCACTACAGCATCACGTAGGTGTTCGCCAGCAAAAATAATCAAGTAAATAGATGGATTATCCTCATATTAGGTTCATGAGTAAGTCCAGCAAGAAAAAAAACTGGGGTTCGCCACTGGACTGCACGTCTCTGTAAAAGCATGATGGCGTTTCGGTGTGGAGTAACAAATGAGAAGCTGTCAGAGAAGATATAGTGCAGCTTGCTCGTTCCTTGCCAAGGCGCCCAAGTGTTGGCTGTTGACGATTGATGAACTCCTAACAGCCATCACAACAACTCCTCTAGAAAAGTCCACCGGCACTGCGAGGGCTCCACCAAGGAAATAAATGGACGTGCGGTTTGAATGAATGTTGTAATCAACAAGGTGGTTACATAAGAGGAAACTTGATGTCCGTTTTGCTCTTGGAGCAAAAACCACTACATCCCTTCAACAGATGCTCAGTTTTTCCCCATCACATCAGAGATATTTGCTGTCTGGCTGCAGGCAAGTTCACTTTGCTCCGGGATCCTGCTCGTTTTGCACGTCTCCCTACAGAGACGACGATCAGCGATGAGGCAGACCGCTCAATAAGAAGAGATGTGGTGCTCGGGACGTGCTGGGTTATAGCTGTGAACTGCCAGCAACACATCGTTTACTCCACACCCCAAGAACCACGTCTCTTTTTATCGAGCAGTAACGTCGGTCTAATCACTGATCATCATCTCTGTAAATCCACAGCTCTTTAAGCTTCACCCATATGCTGACTTCCTCACTTACGAGTGCGGTCACATCTTCAATCAGTGCTCTTAGCATTAAAGACTCCCTGGCAATACAGGGAAATTTTTTATCTTCCAGTAAGTACCCTTAACACATTATGTGAACGCTGGGATTTATTGTTCCACTCACCGAGATATGAGAGCAGCAGCAGCGAGTTCATTAACTGTAGTTGCCTCCAAGTATTACTACAGTTTAACCACGAGGCGTCAAGGCTCTATCGGCGGCCATGTTGATCCACCAAATCGGTCCAGAAGTTAATATCTAAGAATTATTTCAATAGATTGGTCTGTGATTTGTACCAGATCTCTAGATTCCCTGAGGATAAACCCAAATGACATAGTTCATTCCCAAATTTTTTCTCGCACCGCCACAAAGTCGGCATTTGTGGTTCTAAGGGAAATGACTCAACGACTTATTATGCCCCCGGGCTAGACTCTTATTTAAATATGTGACATTGTTATATAAGCAAAACAAAACAGTTGTAAGATACAAAGAAAGATATAAGTGAACACTGGTGATGAGATAGAACAAAAAGGAAATAAAACATGCAGCCACTTCCTGTTTATCTCTCTGAATTGACCACATCAGTAAAATACCCTGTCAATGTTTTGCCTCTAAAGCTGTTTACAGACATGAACGCCTGAAAATGTCTGAACAATTGGGTCTGGATATTTCTCTGAACAGGAACATTTCTGGAACATATGAGGGGAAGAGAATGCAAGAGGCAGGACATATAAATTCCACAGTGTTTTTTGTTTACAGCGAATCAACACCGGCGTATTTCCAAGTTGACATCTTCATCGGGGTCATCTATTTGTATGGCTCCTCTTCGTCCTCCGGAGATTTTTTGTATTCTTCAAGTTTTGCATCCGTCATGTGTCATCAGCACACCCACTCACTCACTGTGAAATTTACAGACATTTTCCCGCTTCATTCTCATATGGTTGGACCTGAAACAACTGGACAACTTTCATAAAATGTCCGGCAAAACTGACAAATAGATTTGCGTGACTGCAAAAACAAAAAGCAGTACATTGACTCATAAGTCTGGCAATGATCTAGTCCATCCATCACTCTCAGGCTTGTGTGGTTTAGAAAGTAATAAACTCTATAGATGCACATGCACGTGTTTATTTTCTCAGACTGGAAAGTGTAATCTGATGCCTGTTCATCATCTTTGAGCAGCAGATCTATGATTGCGGATTCTGTGAAGTAGCAACAGAGTGGCCAGGTAGTGTTGACAGAGAGTGAAAGTGCTCCTTTATCCCACTGCAGGTGGGACCAGGGATAAAAGCGTGGATGCCTCGGATGAGCAGACTAATATTTATTACTCCTCAGGTTACAGAGGCTTACAGAAGGGCTGCAGATGCCAACCACAGAGAGGCTGTGAACTGACAGAGGAGTCTGCGGTCGGAGGATGTGGCTTCGTGGTACAGGGGCAATGGCCTGTTTCGTAATCAGGGGTCTTATAGATGGATTACAAAGAGAATGCAATGGAAATTTAGCTTCTTCAATTTCACGATTTCCTCTGTTTAATAATAGATCATATTTGAGAGGGTATCAAGGGAAAGGAAAGAAATACAACTTGTGAAGCTAAAACAAACGGATTTATAGCAGCTGTGAGATGCCGAAGGTGGTTCAACTCTGAGTTAAGACAGGTTTGACCTTTGAGGTTTGAGGTCTTGCATTCAAAGGATTTAAACTTTTTCATCTGTGAATGCCACTAAGGCGGTCAGAGGTTAAATCCTGTACGACCAGATGCAAATGAAGCATCTGACTGATATAAGACATACACGGATAACCACTCTGCAGAGCATCTCAGTCAGGCTGTCACTGACTGCAACACTCCTCTGCCCCGGGTGGAACCGCCGGCTCCGGGGATTTAGCGCACTCGTGGGCCCGGGTGCATGTTGAGGATTAATGAGCAGACACGAATTCAAAGCACCTGGTTTGTAAATGAGCCCACGGAATCCAACAGGTAATCATAAACTTGCTAGTTTGTTTGTTTACATCTGGTGTTCAGGGTTACATTATGCATCAGTCGTCACTGCAGAGTAAATGAATGCGCAGGAAACCGGGGGAAACAGCTATTAATCTCCCGCCAGCCTCTCTTCACTGGAGCTGTTTCTTCCCCGTGAAAATGCAGCAGGTAGCACAACAGCGTGAAGCTAATGGAGCCTCCCGCTATACGCTCACCACTCTCTACTAATGGTCAGACACAAGCGGCATATCGAGTACTCTTGCCAAGTCTTTACCAAGGTCATTGAGGTGGTCATGAAACCTTAAACAGGAAGTTACATTTGGTCCTTCAGGCAAGGGGTGGACCCAGGGGGGTGACACTGTAATAAAAAGGTCATGGACTGGTCAGAGAGTCCCATTAGGAAGGTCACGCAGCAGTCAAGGCGTCCTCCTCTGCTCACCAGGCGGATTTTATTGATCTCTGTCGGCATGAAAATCCATTTCGAGGGCATTGTCCTTCAATTCGGGTGGTTTGTCTTAACGCTTTTACCTCCAGTACAGAGCTGTTAATGATGTAATCTGGCTAATAGAAAGCCAAGCTGTTGAACGGTGATGAATTATGATGCTGGTGAAATTTAACACCCAACAAGGATGACATCACTTCCCTACAGTTTTAAAGTGCTGCCTCCACTTTACAGGTTGAATATACAGAGATTAGTTCTATAATGATTTACTGACAAACACTGTGGGGGTCTGATTTTTCACAATGTAAGCCTGTGTTAGCAAACGCATCGTGAACAATTGTTTGTATATGTATATAGACAAAATCATCCAGTTTGGGGCGAAGAGACACAACACTTGGTTAACTTGACCCAGTGCCCATGGGTGTAACCATTGAGCCACCAATCAAAGCCAAGAAAATATGAATATTTTGACCCAGTATCAGGTCCTTGACAACACAAATACCAGAGAAGAGGCTCTTGTCCAACTGGGTGAGGAAGACGCCGATAATGTGGTGCAGTGATGTTAAATTTGGCTGCAAACTTGCAACTAGACCTAACAGCACTAATCAATCGTAGAGAAAGCGGTATATCGCCGCCATTGTTGTTGTTGATTCTGGCGCATTATCATCACACAAAGCAAAAGTGTGCAAATGTTGAGTTTTGAAAAATTCCAAAAATTGGACGAGAGGCCAAATGAAGAGGAAACAGTTTTAGACTCAACTATCAACAAGTTTGTCCTAAAAACTGCAACTGTAGTTTTAAAAAAACAATGTGCATATGATATCCTTAGAGTATATATATCATTCTTAAAAATCCATAACAAATAGTAAGATGTAAGTTTAAACAGATAAGGTGAATAATTGATCTCTATGCGGAACTTTCAGCTTTGAACATGGGCTGAGTATTTCATGCAGATGGGTCATCACATTTCAAAATTACAATGCCACATAAATACATTTTGAATGTTCACATGTGTAGATCAATGTTACAAAGCAGGAGTGACAGCATGTTTATATTCTGCTATCATTGGTCAAATATATAAAAACCCTAACCCCCTAACCCTAACCCCCTAACCCTAACCCTTTTTTTTTCTCTCAGTCCCCCTGACAGTGAAGCATAAAATAAAACATGTAGCCTTTGGGAGAGAACAGGACAATTTGTCCTCCTGCAGGCTGCGATAAACATGTTCGCCCCGACACCTCACTCTGTCTGCACTCGATCATCTGACTTCATCATCCTCGAGGAAATGATTCAGCCACACAGGATGCAACCAGTATCTGACTAACTGTGAATAGACAAACATCATATTGTGGAAAGACGTTTAGCTTTGCAGAGTAATACCAAGGTAAAATAATATACAATACACATTTTGAGTTATGCCACGGTGGAGTTCATATAGCACAGCTTTTTTCTCCATGTTATTGGTTTTGAAAGCTGCTGTAAGAAAAGGTCAAGACCGCTGTATTAAGCGTTTCTGTATCTGACAGGCTGCTGTGAGCTGGAAGGGAGGTAAACTAAATCTCCAAATTGAAAAAGGCTGAACAGTCTTTGAGTTATAGTCCTTTAATTGGTGCAGCCTGAGGTGAGGTGGTACGAATCTTTCTAGGAAACTGTTCAGTTTCCCAGTCGATTACAGCTACTGTAATTTTCCCAGAGAAACCATGAAACACAGCAACAACAACACGACTTTGGCTTCTTTGGGACGTCTGCCATAAGCCATAATTGCCGAGTTCCTCAGAGTACACTTATGTAATTCAGGCTAAAGCACGTAATAGTAACTGCTGTCTTATTGAAATGTGATGAAAACCAGTGAAAAGCCACATGCACTCAATTGAATAAAACAGAGGATGAATTTGAATTTAAAAATGCATCAGGCTTGTGGCTTGTTCCAAATTGTCCAACCAGATTGGAATCTGGATCTTGGATCTTTGATCTGGTTTTGAAACGCCTATGAGCTGAGTTCATGTTTTCATAATTATAATAATACAATAATAATTAACTGCTGAATAAAATTTTAAATTTGGATATAAATGTACATTGTAGATATGACTTTTAATTTTCATTTCCCTATGATTATATTGAACGCCCACTTGTTTATTACTTTTATTAATGTTTCTATCTTCACTATCCCTTTTGCTGCTGTAACATGGCAACCTTCCCCACATTGGGAGGCTTATCATATTGTTTGGTGACTCGTGTCATATCGTACCGTACCATATAATTTCACGTCATACCGTATTGTATCGTTTGGCATCGTGTGTGTATGTTTTACAGTTAGATTTGAGTAAAGGGTTAGTTTAAAGAACTTTAAAGAGTAAATCAGGACGTTGGAGAAAATTTGGAAGCATTCCTCTTTTCTGATCCTGATGTATTTCTTCGTGACCTCACCTCACAGCCGTCCCCGAGACAAATCTGTCTCAGCTTGTTGCTGCTTGATTGCTGATTCGACTCAGATGAGACGCAGCAGACGTGAAGCGTTTCACTGGCAAATATGCAAAGATCAAGTTCATTTGAGGCAAAGTTTTGTAGAATTAGATTAAACCACACTCAGTAGTGCCTCAGGAAGCTTGCAGTATTGTCTCTTTGAATTTTGGACACACTTTTCAGCAGCAAGTTAAAACAACAAGCTCTGTCCTTGGGCAGTTGAGGATTTCCCTACCTGCCTGCAGTGATCGTTCACGCTGTCTTTTTCCCGTTGACAGCCACAGTGGTCTGGGTGTTTGCTGAATATCAGTGTTTTCACTCTGAAGTGAACGTTTCTCTGTGTGAAGTCAGGGTTCTACCTGAAACTCCTCAGGCGGATTATGTCTTGTCCACCACGGCTAAATCTGATGTTACTGTGACGCAAATGAACAATTGCAGCTTCACATTCACCAAACGGCGCTTCTGCTTGACGATGAAAGAGCAAAGCAATTTATGACGACTGTTATCACTTCATTTTTTCCATCAATGTGAATGAATCGCCAAATGCCTAAAAAAAAAACACCAATTACTCATGTGTCATCTGCTTTCAAATGCAATTCGGTCAGGCAGCGTTATCAAGTCATTTGTATGAGAATCAAAATCGACTCAAACTGTGCCTTGTCTTGAAACATAATGGAAGTGAATTAGTGTCTTTTAAGTAATAGCAAGGTGAAAGCAGTTAAATGAACAATCACACTCATGTACAGCATGTAGAAAATTGCCTTTCTATCATTGTCAGGGCTTTTTTTAGGCTGTTATTACATCACAACCATAATTTCAGTAAATTATGGTGAGTTCAGCCGTCGCTTTTTATTCCAATTTCCCCTGGAAATTATCAGCAAACAGAGAGCTAGAAGCTGTGAAATGACCATAACAGTTTAAAATAAGAATTAAAGTTTGAGATCAGGACTCGTCCTATAACTTTAACAATCATTTCCCAACTCGATGATTCGATTCACAGGAGCGTCTCCTGAAACACTGCATTATTCTAAAAATGGTAGAATTACATTCAGACACAAAAACTAGTCGCTGATGTTATGGAAAAGGTTGTGCCTTAAAACAAGTACATCTGTAAAAGATTACAAGAAAGAAATTGTGGTTAAGGTTGTGGAATGGTCATGGATAAAAGAAATATAGACTATTGGTCTCACACGGGAAAACAAACAGCGGCCTCCTATGTGAAAGTCATGCATTTGGTTGAACCAGTCGTCCACCTCATCCCTACACCTAACTCGGACTTTGCCGCTCTATTACAGTCTATTATAGTCTTCCTCCTTTGCTTCTGTCATATAATTCCCAGAGGTCATAACACGTAACTATGCAAAGTGCTTCACAGACGACCTATAGGGCTGTTTTTTTTAGGTTTCAATGCCATTTGCTTGACTTTCAGTAAGATTACTCATGATTCTGTTGAAACTGTTGAAAAAGACAGTGAAAGACTGTCCTGATTTTTCAGTTGTTGTTTTTTTTGGGGGGGGGAATCCTTAGTTTATGGACTTTTACCTTGGTTTCCTTGTGTTTATATTTGTGTTCTGTTTGGTTGTTGTCCCTCCGTTCTGTTTGGTTATTCTCCATTTCCTGTTTTATTTTGAAATGATGCCTCTTGTGTGTCTCCAGCTTGATTTCCTGCCCTTGTGATCGTCTGCACCTGCTCCTCATGTGTTTCACCTGAGTTCAATCATCACTGCCTCCCTTGTGTGTATATAAGTCTCGGTGCTTTGTCTTTGTCAGTTGGTCTTGTTGTTCCATGTCGGTTGTGTGTGCAGATGCTGCGGTTGACTGTACATTGACTATTCTCCAAGAGCCATTGCGTGATTTAAATACATTTTAGTTTTTGCACCTAAACTAGTTTCCTGCATTTGGCTCAGCCTGCTCACCACAACATAAAACAATTTCTATGAACATTTTGGGGAGGAGTGGAGCATGTTCAAGATAAGCGGGTAGATTACAAGCTAAAGCGTGAGCCCAACACCCTTGTATTATTTGATAAGTTCAGTCTCTTTGCAGATGATTAACTTCTACTTTGCAGACTCAAAGGAATAGTTTCCAGAAATTTTGGAATTGTTGTTACTGTAGGATATCAGCAATGGGATTTCATTTGGAGCCACACTGCTGACCACAGAATGGAAACCTACACTGAAAGCCGTTCTTTTAATCTCCCTCTGAGAGAATTGTTTGGTTATCGGACTTCCATCCAGGCCAGTGAATTTACCTACAACCCGTCAGTCACAGCCTCTGTGCTTCCGCTGCAACCCCCCACTGCCTGAGTTATTGGATTTATTCAGCTGACTCTGTTTGATGGCCATAATCTCATTGCACATTTAGCTGATTTAATTTGGCATGCTTGTGACCAGGCCGTGCAGGGGTGTTGACAGACTATAAGGCTGTGGTGACGGGGGATCTCTCAGATCAGGCTGTGTGTGAGTGTGTGTGTGTGTGTGTGTGTGTGTGTGTGTGTGTGTGTGTGTAAACTGAGAGCATATAAGTATTACACGGGCATGTAGTAGTTCTGGTGGATTGGGTTGCAGTGTGCACCCGGGGGACTCTGCTCAGCATGAGAGAGAGACGATAGCGCGACTTCTCAAAAGCAGCTAATAAGCTCTAATGACCTGACTGATGGCGCTCATGCATTAACCAAACCAATGAATCCAGCCTCTCTTTGCACCCCTGTCCTCCAGCCTCTGTGGAAGTGAGGGAACGATGTTAATTTAGCTGGGCAGCACGCCACACTTGAAACATGAGGAAAAAGGTTTCTGTGTCGACCAGCTACACTTAGGCTTTAACCATTTGTTACTTTCACAGGTCGAGACAAAAACGACGTGATGCGCATTTATAATTCGCAGTTTGTTTGAAAGTAAACACTTCTTCTCCAGTTGCATGGTTTCTGACATCAAGTTTTTGAAATGGGCATTGTCAGGGTTACGTCCCAGTCAAAAGAGACGTTTTATTTTACAACAAATAACCCAAAGCATGTTCACTAGATTAGCATGTACCTTCTTCGTTGATATATAACATGAAAAACCAGATGAACTAATCAGTGTGATGGATAGAATTACCTTAAATGACAAAAAACATGTGTGAGAATTATTTGACATTAGTTTGTTCCATCAGGTAACATGGAGAAGGACAGGGTTTATATACTGTACTGCAACCAGCAGCGATCAAGACTCTTCGGCTTGACTTTCCTGGAGCTGTTATGTCGTCAATCTTTGCATATAGTCTGTGATCTCAACCCTGAAAAGAAAACATTGTATGATAAGTAGAAGATTTGTACGACAATAAAACAGGGTCGTTGATGATGTAGAGTTTAAAGTGATTAATAGTGAAATCCAGTAATGCAAAGAGCAGTTTGGAACCAGTTTAGAGCAGTTTTAATCATTTTTCACTGAGTAAAGAATCGTTCTTTTACTTTCAGACAAACTGAGACAGAGAGGATGAGAAGTGGGAAAAATAATCACAGGCCAAAAGAGAAGAAAAGGACAAGAAAGTGCCACGAGATAAAAAACACACTTGGTGAGAACAGTCCTCATTTACATTTGTGCTCTGGGCATAACCGCAGAACCTGAGGCTGCAGCTTTTGAAAATTCAACATGTTCAGTGACTTTGCTGCTGCGGACCGACACAACACAACCTCCTCAATAACAGCTGAAAGAGAGAATTACCTTCTACTACCCATTTACACATAAAAGGGCAGGGCATGCGGCTGTATGTAATATTCATACTTTATATGTAACTTGTGTCTGATCACATGATTAAAAGCTGATGTTATCTCATGTGATGTATTCATTTTATATGGGCCAAAGCACACTGTTATTCAGTGTTGACTAAATTAATAATATTTGCGTGCACATTCAGACGTATGGAATTGAAGGAGCTTGGTGAAATATGTGCACGTTAAATATTCATTCACAAATGTGGCTCTCCAGCTGTGCCATGCTGAGGAGCCTGGGAAGCCACGATAGCACGAGAGCCAAGAAGAGGCCCTGGAAGCCTGTCACAGCGCCGAGGGAGGAGAGTAACTCCTGTAACTTCATGATCACACACAAGGTCTGCGTTCACATCAGGACACAAACCCAGTTCACAGGACCGAGGGGAAGAACTTAAACATTACATCAAATGACCTTTAACCCTCAGTATAATACTCATTGTGTGATATGGAGCACAGGAAAGATGCTTGGTTTGGTCAACTTAGCTGGGTACTTGATATTTCTTATGCTGCTCAACTAAATTCCATCCTGAGACACACTATATATATATATCTATATATATATATATATATATATATATATATATATATATATATATATATATATATATATATATATATATATAGATATATATATATATATATATATATATATATATATAGATAGATGCCAGTCTACTGCGCATGTATGGAACTCATGCTCCAGGTGTCCATGATGTCCACGGCCATCTGTGTCTGCCTCTGCAGTGACTGAGGCATAACAGTTGTGAGCTGTGCTATGCCCAGAAAGAATGATTATGTATGACATGTTGGGCACAGTTGAAGGTCAGGTGAAAACTAAACCGTCTCAGAGATCTGGGGGACGTGCTATTGGTCACATTTTCAACACAGACACTTCTGGAAAGTGTTGGTAGTTTCACTTCAGCTGTGTAAAGCATGAAAAAAGAGAGAAATTCAACCCCTGGCTCCTTTCTCACCTCTGCACAGCTGGTCAATCATGAGATGAGGTACGTCAGGTCAACTGTTTCATGAAGTACAAAAAATAAAAATTGGTCGGACACAGCCGCACAATCTGACATCAGAGAGGAACCTGTGATCATCTGTTCTGATGGAGTACACCCCGTTCCAGTTGGTCTGAATCAAATGTCAGCTCTTATCCAGCAACTGCAGCCAACATCATAAGAACGCCAAGAAAACTGGTTTGCACATGCGTTTTACTTTTTATTTTAACATTGTGAATGTTCACCAATACAAAAAAAACACAGTTAAAATCCTCTTTCACATACATTGTAATTTATTCTTTCACTAGTTTGGACAAAGTTTGATAAGCGGACACAATATATGATGAACTGTATACACCTGAACACAGTCTTTGCTTTTACTGACAGGTCCCTCACACCACATACACTGTACATAACCACCTTCATGAGAAAATACAGAGGAACCTTCCTGTTTGGGCCTTTTTAGAGAATACATTCAGACAGAACCACTTTGGTCCAGAGAGGGGAGTGACCCAAGCTGCTGGTTTCAAAAAAACACACATGATCACGGCTTCAAATACATGTATTGGTTTGAAATAAAATCTGCAATATACCTATATACACCACTGAACCCTATTTTACTAAAAGTGCACAACATTCCTTTGTTGACGTGTCAATATCCAAACGTGTCTCGTGCCCTGCAGAACATGAACGACACAAATCATTACCTCTGAGCGAGAGCAGTGCCACTGTGTGCATCACACTCCCAGCTCAACTCAGCAGCAGTGTTGAATGTCTGCCTGCTCCATTACAGTCCTCAGCAGGTGTTGATGAAAAACAGCCTCGGTTTGCAATTTCGTTTTATTTTTTTCTAACGAAATTCCCGCCAGCACGTGGCCGCAGTGTAAAATGCACAGAGCTGTTATCGGAAAGAAAAACATGTTGCTGTTGCGCTTCAATTTAACTGTGAACTGCAAAAATAACTGGGAGGAATCACGCTGAGAGCAGCTTCCATTATAAAAACGCAGAGCTGCGTCTTACCATAGGCGTGACTTCTAGGAATGTCCTGCGGTGTGGGGCTGTATGTGTTGGAGTGGGACTGACTCATATCGACCCCTGATCTCTGCGCTCGCTGTGAAGCCTGTTGCACTGTTTTACATCAACCTCTGGCTGCAACCGGTGATTCGACCTACTGTAACACATGCACACATCTGGAATACTGAAACGACACACATTCATACCCAACGGAAAATATACTCTTATATACACACACACACACACGTTAAACATATGGACAGCAATCAGATAAATCACATATACACACAGTATTTAGCAATTATAAATTAACATTGTGCAAATAGTCATACATACCAAGTTGAGTTAGTTCTGGCAAAATATTCAGCAACTTAAACGTTAACTGATGTTTTTTAAAGAATATTCCCTTTTTCTCAAAACAAATAAAATAAAAGCAATATATTCAGAAGCAACTGTACCACTGCTAATTAAGCTTTCTTTGTCACTAGCACGCTTACCAGAGGGGATTTGTTCTTCTTACGGGCGCGGAGCTTTGTTCAGTCTCCACAGGCCCCGCGGACACAGAATAAGGCTGAATACTGAACTGTCTGTAGAGGAACTGGCCGCATGCAGCCATTAGCACAGACTCTTTGACTTTTTGGCCTTTGCACAGCGGAGACACTTGATGCGATGGCATGGCGCACACGGCTGCATGCACGACAGCTTCTACTTAGCATCGCGCACACACACACTCCCTTCTGCCAGAGCTGACATGTTATTTTGAGTCACAGCGTTGAATTCATACTTTATGCATGTGTGCCTTTACAGGTCATGTCTATATGCCGTGTTATTTTAAACCCGTGATTTGAGTGCACACTTCCTATCTGCTTTCATCTCAAGGGTCCATAGCGAGTGATTGTGTACAAGGTCACATCGGGCGTGTGAGTCGGATAACATCTTGATGGTGAGGAGGGAGAGAAAACCTTTAACGGCGCAGAATCACGACGACTCCCCTTGAAAACACACCTGGCACATTTACACGGTCGACAACTGAAACACTCCTGCAGTATTCAAGGTTTAAACCCATGTAAAAAGATTTTTTTTTTATTGTAAAACTGCTAAGCAAGTCAAGCGATCATCACTTTAACTTATTTATAATTCATCCCATACCATCACTTGACCTCTTTTCAGGTCTATACATAAGCCAAGAATGAGAGCAGCTGCCAATTTCCCCTTGGCCCTGGAGGGGGACACTTGAACACCACTGTGGTCACCTTCCTGTGTGAGGTACAGTGGACAGAATGTTTCTTCCTTTTCTGTACATGTTCATCAGAGTCAGTTTGGACATAAACACTAGTGTAAACAGCAGTGTCCTTCTTCTGGGTCACTTGTTTGGTATTTTTTGTGTATACAGTTCAACGTCCAGTTTGTCTTTAACCTCCAGTACCACAAAAACACACATTTAATACACAGCACAAATGAAAACGGAGGCTTGAGTGAAGACCCTGCGCCCTTTTTGTCCCTTTGTTGCCGTTGTTGCTATTTGAGGTTTCTGGCTTTTTTTTTTTTTTTTCTTCTTCGTATTATTTTACAGGGCTTATATCTGCCTTTGAGATTGCGTTGTTGCATTGTTCCACATGCAGCAGTTTCTTACACCGTCCGACAAACATCTACAGAAATGCATTCACAAAGCTCACAGCACATTCGGACCCTCAGCGTTGGACGTCTGCCGTGTTTTTTCCCTCCGTTCTCAGGCTGTGGAGAGGGCTGAGTGCTGTTCAGTCTCCCAGTGTCACTGATCCCTGTGCAAAGGCCGCTCTGACAGATGACTCCATCAGCCCGGCTCTTCACAGCCACCCCAGCGCAGTATGTCGGAGCCAGCGCTCAAAGCCCTCCAAGTTTCCTCGCAGAGTTCCCAGAGTCTTTCACAGGTGGCTCTCTGCGTTCTCTCTCCTAGCCTTGTAACACTGCACCTTGTCCGTGAGGCTGATGTCCTCCACCAGGGTGCAGTTGCTGACTGTTCCCTTGTGCAGTGGAGAGGTGCACTGCCCTTCCCCCGCACTGTGCTCTGTGCCGTTATGGCAGCGAGCCACCAGCATGTGCCTCTCCTCGGGGCTGCAGAGTGGAGCGGCGGTTTTGGCGATGTCCGGGAGGTGAGGCAACCGAGAGACGTGGTTCAACAGGCTGCCTGTCTTGGTGTTGGGGGTATTGCTGTAAGTGTGGCGGTATTCCTCCTCGATGTTCCTCCCGAGCTTCCAGCGTTTCCACTTCTTCAGGATCTCGGACTGCACCTGAGGAGAGGATGGAGACGAGTAGATGTTAACAGTTGTGAACCAGGAGAACAGTCAGGGGTCGCCAAGATGTTTTTTTATTATTTTTCAGTGCAAATGAAGAGACTCACTTCTTTGTTCACGAAGCAGTACAAGATGGCCACCAATAGACCCTGTGGAGACAGCAAATACGGAGTCAGTCCTCATAATAGCTACTCACTCAAAATCAAAATGTACAAAGCTGCAAAACCAAAATCGTGGAGCCCATTGGCTATTGGCTGACGATAAAAAAGATTCTGGGCAGCAACAGCCAGTGGATATCGAGGCCATGAGTTCGTCTTTTGTTTCTCATGACGATAGTGTTGGAGCTGAGAGACGACATCTACGACATGATTTTTTCACAAATCGCAGCATTTTGGCTTATCTCTCTGAGCAGCTATCTGGATGTGAATACAGTTTGCATTGTGTTCCGCCTCCTTGCTCTCTGCACTGACTGTTTACCTGACAACCGAAGCCAGCTTGAACGTGATTGGTCCCTTACATACAAATTCTGCACATTCACGTACATCTCAATCTGTTTATAGAGATTAGCAAAACGTGACTCTGGGGCCATGTTCTCACGAGTCCAATTCTTTGGCAACAATGGTCAAATTCAATGCTCACACATGCTCATTATCTTCTGTCTAAAAGTCCCACTACAACTGCACTTGTCTCTATGACTTTGAGATTCTCGTAGCGTCCTCCTCTCCCACACTCTCCTCCTCAAGGCTGTTCCCCTGCTGGTTGGCTGTAATCGTGACACATGTCATCTGTGTCCCCGTAGCAAAAAAGGTCACTGTCATCATGTCAGTTAACAGCCTCGACAGCACATTATGTTAATGTAATCCCTCCTGACACGGGAGTAAATACAGCACTCCTCAGTTTTCTGAGAGGTTCAAGATAAGCGCAGAGATGCTCAGACTCCTGAACAGATCGCTGAACAAGCCCGTCACTTAAAAGCTGTTAATTTAGTGCAGCACTGACATTTGGGTTTGGTTAAGAGATAATTATAAGTCTGAGCTGTAATTGTGTGTCCAGCTCCATTGTTTAAGATGAACTCAAATTTGAGAACAAAGAGTCCCTTAAGTCCTGTTTTATCCTATTAAGGCATGTTTTACCACTTTATCTCTGACTTTACTCAGTATAGCATTCATTCTTTTAAAAACAAATGTCATTACAGTGACAATGTGGGGATTTATGGAATCACAAAATATCACATCACTGTCTAGACTCTGAGCCTTCCTGATTTCACTGAAACAACAGAACGTCTGATTCACCGTCTGCTGTAAATGTTCCAAGCCAATTTCCCCATGGGGACTGATGAGTCAGTGTCTTTTCACAAATAATATGTGGCATTCTTTCGGTAAGTGAAAGTCATAACTGATGCTTTTAGTTTGAGTTCTTCTCAGAGTCCGACCTGGAAGGATGAGAGGAAGAGGTCGATGAAGAGCTTGGTGAGACGCAAACTGATGGTGGTCTTGGTAGATTCGTCCGTCACAAAGATGAAGACCACCTGATGGATACCCAGCAGGGGGATCAGGGTTAGAGTCGACTTAGCCAGCCTGAGAGAAAGGAAAGGTACAGGACAGATAAAGAGAATAAAAAACAACAGTGTACAGTTCACGGAAAAAAGCGCTTCAATGTTTGAACTCACCTGATCTTGTAATCGGTGTATCTCATTTGGTGCGCTCGAAGTTTTGACACAAGAATTTTAATGATATGGATGAAGATGAGGAAGTTGATCTGTGAGGGACAGAGACACCAGCGTTGATAAACACAGGTTCAATTGCATGTATAACAGATTTCAAAATGACAGTTCATCCCTTTAAGATCCAGTATTTTCTCAGTTTAACAAATGTGTTGTCATGCAGAATATTTTGGTTTGAAAAAATATTTCCAGATATACAGAATTTGAACAAAGAAAAACTCAGAGATAAATAACACAATACCTCAGATGAAACCAAAACTATCTACATGAAATAACACCACCAGTGCTAAATAAAAAAAAAGGAAACGTGTTTGTGATATATAATGTTTGTGAACACAACAAGGGCTTCCTGTTTTCAGGAAACCTTTTCACAGCAGTTGGCATTTCAAGAGGTAGTGGTGTTCTCCTGATGAGAATTACTCATGATGTGACCTTTTTATTAACAACCAAGTTATGGATAAGTTACAGAAGGATGAGAGAAGGAAGTGAAGCTGTGCCTAGGTTGTACATATAATTAAAGTCTAGGATTATTATGAAAGAAATGGCTGCTTGCTCTTTGAATTGTATTGTGTTAGATTGTGTTTCGATTATGTTTTGTTCTGTAAAACTGGTCGAAATAAAAAATGACCAAACAAGGAACAAGTGCATGTAATTCAACATTAGCCCAGTTTGTACCATTTTGAAAAATGAAAACACAACTTGCATTAATAAAGACGTGTATTTTAACCACAAGCTATAAAAGCCACATCCCTTGCCTGCAAAATTACAAGCACACTTCTACATAATCTATACACACAATACATACACGTAAATGTCTACATCTCCTACATATCACATTATATCATATTTTATATATTTGTATAAACTATGATTGTTGACTTTGTGGAAGTTGCAGTAATTACTTGGGGAAAGCCACATGTGTGTGTGTGTGCGCGCGCGCGCACACACACACACACACAAAGAGGGAAACGGGAACCAGCCCTCCCATCCCTGCGACAACTCAAACACAGGAATTCCTGTGAGATACAAGCCACTTAGCAGGATGATTAATGCATGGAAAAATGCTGGCATGCCTGTGTAATTGACCTGACATAAGAGCCATGACAAATCTGACTTGTATGAAGGATCAGGACCGACCTGTGCAGGGCTCACCTACAACAAAAGGTCTGGTCACAGAATGGGTAGAGAGCAGCTACATTGTGCAGTTACAAAAAGATATATCATGTTTCACTTATCCAGAAACCTTTTGACTCTGAACATGTTTCCCAGATGTTGGGCCCAAAGCACAGATGGTCTTTTATACTTTATGAATAAATGAGGTGTGTTTAATATTAGAGCAGTGTATCAATGGAAAAGGAAATGCTGGGCAGGGTGGGACGTGCACAAATGTGTATATATATGGTTCTTTTGTTAAGAAAAATCATTGCACACCTCACACGTACATAGAAATATGCATTGAGGAATTCATCGCATGGGTATGCTTGATTTTGCATTTTGTATAAATGTAAGAAAGCATAAAACAGTTATATAACTTTTTTTAATTTTGCAAATGTATTATAAACTGATATGTTGCTTAAAAAAGGTATTTTTTGTAAAATTATAGAAAATGATGCAATATTTGTCAAAAAGAATTTAATTAAAAAAAACTTTACAATAGATATTCAATGTAGTCCATTCAAACTGAATATTTTTCTGAGATCACATGACACATTTCAAGAGTTTATTCCTGTTATTTTAGATTTTTAAGATTTTCCCCATTATAAATTACAGGGAGAAACTAAAATGTTTTTCAGTGTATGGTCAGAAAATGCAGGAGACAGAGAAATGGAATGAGAAGAAGGACGAGGAAATTACCACAACTGCCAGCAGAATTGGGGAACGTATGATCCACCAGTAATTCATGTCTATGTTTTGCCCCCAGCACCTGAAAGAGAAAAGCAGCGATTAAAACATGCATCAAAAGAATCCCCCCCATAGCTCCCATGCTTTTAGACGTGGCTCGTCCTGTAACACATTTTTATCAGCTCTTTCTAAAACAGAAACTGGCTGATGACGGGGGAGCACAACACTACTGTGGGTTTTTAAAGCATGTGTTTATGGTTAAGAGGGTGTGGCCTTAAAATCTCCTTCACCTCATTTACTGTGTATATATGCCAGACCCTACGAGACGGCATGACAGAGATTTTAGGCGCTAGACATTATCATGAACTATCACGGCTGCCCAAACACAACTTCCGTTCTGCACAGTTTCCATATTTGGCATCCTGCACAAAATTAAACATGTCTGTGGGAAATTTTCAATTGCAGCCAACTCCTCACATCGCAATTATGTGTTAAATTGACCATGAGCTGTATCAACACTCATACATTTAGGATGAAGAGCGTCTGCTATGTGCTGCAGTTACGGTTGAGAAATCAACAAGGATGAGCTCAAACGTAAAATGTTTGGCAGGCTCTCGTTTGGACTACAGGAAGAGAAGTGACGGAAAGAATGAGAGGGAGAGAGGGAGAGGGAGAGAGAGCACTGTGGAAACTTACTCTTGATTTTCATACAGATATTTAGCTATCACCCAGGGCACAAGGAATATCAACGGAGTACCTGCGAAGAAAAGAGAATTGTCTTAATGCATCGCAGTCATTTCACACTTTATCTGCTCTTTCTTTTTGATGCAGATATTTGATCGTTACAGAAAACATAACGAACTTGCATCCACGGACTTATTACTCCCGCTCACCCCAGCCGATGCACAGGTAGATTTTGAAGTAGTTCCTCTCGGTGAACACGGTGATCACCAGCAGGTTGTGGAGGTAGATGCCCTCCACCAGCAGCCAGTAGGTGTTGGCCATGATGCTGTATTGCATCATCACCACGGCGATGCGACAGCTAACTGTTATCTGCAAGACAGCGGTGAGGTTTATTTTACCAGAGTGTCGGGCTGTGTGATGTTCAGCGTTATTTAGTTTGCGGATGATGTGAGTGGTGAGATGCAGCAGATGGGAGCAGCTCCTTCTGCCGCCGGGGACTTTGTGCCCACAGTGTGCAGATTGTAAAACAGCAGCGTCTTTAACCCCAGCCTCATCCAGCTGTCCCCCATGACCAACGAAAGAACCCATAGATTTTCGGTGTAGATCCAGATCAGGAGGTGGATTCAGGATTTATTTTTTCATGTGTGCTGTCTTGAATTTAAAGTCGGTTTCATAAGGGAACGGCTGGGCCTTGGCAGAGGTATGCTCTCTGCTGAGGGTCCAATTACTTGGTTTTAATGTTTTACATACATCATCATTATGGTCATTCAATTTTGCAGGATTGTGCAGCCTTGAGTGCCTTTTTAGTTTTGTTCTGTTTTGCCAAATTCTGAGGGACTTTCAATGAGGCAAATAACAGAAGGGTCATCTAATATGGGAAGGAAAACAACTTTAGTAAGGGTAACACTAAACCCCTGAAACAAAAAGAGGATTTTTATCCTATCGATTTGACCCACATACATTTATATAAGAAACGCAATTTAATTCCTTATTTTTGTGGAGACTGAGATATAAATTTCAAGACACAAAACAAAATAATTACGGAAAATAAATCACAATTTGTAGACGCTCTCTTAATGGTCTCTGTAAAACACTGTCCTTTACAGCTTGTTGTTTATCTGCAGATCACTCGCACTGACCTCATTGTTGACCAGCAGCTCCACTGGGGGCATAGACGCCCGAGGGAATTCCTGCTCCTGGTCCCTGCTGAGGTCCTGCGATGTGATGTTGGCCACCAGCAGAGCGTCTTTGATGAGGATGGACAGCGCTCGCAGGATGAAGGAGGCAAACAGATTCATGTGGATGTTGTTCCTCATGCAGTGCAGCTTCCTAATGAGAGGATAAAAAAAAGAGCAAAAACACTGGTACAAACCACTACAACCACTATTTCCACTTTGTGCTTTGTTTGATGTGGAATCAACTGTGGTAGCAATCAACTGGAATTCATATGAAAAACCTCATTACCTGAAGAATATGAGGATACCGAGCGCCAGCACCAAAGCCACCAGAGATAAGGAATACCCCACTGTGTACATGATCCGGATGTGGCCATAGTACTGCTGCAATTTAATACAAATACAAACATGGACTTTTTTGTCTTTCATTTGAGAGGTAATATCTGTCAGAGGTTTAGTTCTTCAAACAGTGAGTCTGTGATGTTTGATTTAGAGATCATTCTCTTACCTTCCTTGGATTATTGGAGTCACACTCGCTGGTATTCTTCGTAGCCACCCACTGGCCGTTTGCGTCACATTCCTGATACACCATACCGTGCTGAACTACACACACATACACACACAGCAGAGTGAACGGCTATGCTTGTTAGGACATTGCATTGACTTCCATTCATTTTTACAGCCTAAGTTGAAATGTAACCTTAACATTAACGAGTTCATGCCCACCTCTAACCTGACCTAAATTAACATCTATTGGTGTCACTCAGGCTACATCCATACTACTACATTTTCAATTTAAAACAAACATGAAAGTTTTAGCTCCACATCAGTAACAACCTCTGTCCATTCTAACACACCAGTTACCATTGTACACTGAGCATGTGCCACTTTGAACAGGAAGCACATACAATGAACAAGAAACAATAATAAGGATGGGAGAATTTCTTTTATTGGACTGACGACGAGGTGGAGCGGTTAATGTTTACAACTGTGTGCGAGTCATGACTGATGAGAACCGGTCAGCAAAGGAATGTGTGTGACTTGGTCATTGTTTCCTAATGTCTCTGTTTTTGTCCGTCCATACTTCAATGCAGACCCAAAGTTTTAAAACTAAAACGGGACCAGCGTTTCCAATCATTTCTGTTTTGGGGCTTGAAGCCCCGGAGCAGTAGAAGGCGTAAACGTAGAAACAGCGATGCATTTCAAAACTAAAGTGAGGGCCAGCCAAAATATCCTCACTTAATTTGTACATAAGTACAAGTAAACACACACACACCGGACAGATTTACCGGACAGCTATCTTTCTCTGCAGGATATTTAAAGTTACTCTGGATCAACTCCCAATCAGCATCTGTCTACTAACCCACATGTCTCTTACCTTCATGGTACCATGGCAGATACCACGGACATGGCACGCTCACAGTGGTGTTGGGGACTCCATCGGGCCAACAGGCGTAATTGTCAAACGTCCTGTTGCACACGAGGCCTGGGGATAGAAAAAGAAAAAATATGAAATACAGGAGGGATTAGTGGTCTCCAGTTTGTGGTTTACAGTCACATATCTTTGAAGTGATGGATACTGGTAATCATTACAGTGTCTTTCATCTTGACTGCAGAGTCCCCCATTGCTGACCGCCCTCTTATAGCACACCTTTCATCTTCATAATAGAGGAAGTAAAGATTGCTGGCTGTTGGGTGTATGGGCAGGTGGATGTTCAGATGTATGATGTGTTCGGTCTCATCTCCTCTGCACCTGCTAATTTGCCATAATACTCATGTGGTGACAGGAAGGCTATGTGAGTACTGCAGAGTGGGGGAGTGGAGTTTTTGTTGCATGGGGAGGGAAGCTGACTTTTTGAACGGTTGGGCAAACAATGTCTGTCCCACAAGCAGAAAACATGCGAACGCCTGATGGGCAGCATTTGGTACAAAGACCTAACTAACTATTGCCTATAATCCTGTATTAAAAAGCAGCCAGGGTAAATACACCTCCACCAACCAGTGCACTTTCAGTCTACATACACTTTTTCCAGATCATGATTTGTTGTGATCTTGACCTTTGACCCCCCCCCCCCCGAATTTGAAAGGATCCTCTCAAGCCGTTTTGTGACATGACCTCCAGGTAAAATCCAGAGAATTGACTACGGAGTTTTCCTTTCACACATGCACAACACAGCTGGAGTTTACTTTTTGCACAGACTCGTAACAACACAACAGCAACAAATCCTCAGACAGAGACAGGAAGTATTAACTCTGCTCCGTAGATCTAGTGATCATGTCTACAGCACCGACACCGTCATCAGCTCTGATCACCACAATGGGTCCGGCCACAGGTCGTCGGCGCAGAGGCATACAAATTATAACTTTCAATACTATAGGAAAGTGGTTATGGTGCAACGTCTGTTATGTTAAATGTTTGGCTCACCGGTGCTCGGCGGGTCTCGGCTATTGTTGCGATCACACTCCTCCATGTACAACTTCAAACTCTCCTTCAGCTTATCCAGGGTGGCGGCAGGAGACACCTGAGGAAACACACGTACGATGTCGGTTTTAGCAGAAGGGCCCATTATTCATCCACTTGATGTAGTGCAAGAAAAATGTTGGGAATGTGAGCCCCACTCAAGTGAACACAGGTGCATAAACTGCATTTGGCATTCATCTGTTTCAATTCACATCTTGTTTTCAGCAGCTGTATCAGCCCATCCTCAAACTAGCGCTGCAATCCATCATAATGACACTGTTCTACTCTAATGTGTTGTCACAAAGGAGGGGGCGTGTCCTTTTGTATGGAAAGACTGATATATTGTGCAGCCTAACACTCAGGTCATTAACAGATAGTTTGTTTAGGCTTCGACAGGACGTCTCTCTGGATTGTTTCAGAAACCGGCGGTGTGTGTGTGTGTTTGTGTGTGTGTGTGTGTGTGTTTGTGCTCTCGGGACCCACCTGGACGCTGCAGGAGACGACGAGCGTTGCCAAAAGGAGGAACAGCCGTGACATCCCTTTTTCCTGCTGTTGGTGCTGGGAGGGAAAATTGCAGGATGGGGAAGAGTTTTCACCTCATAAGGGGGCTTATCTACGCTCACCACACTGCCTGCATGACACAGAGACACAGAATCCATTAAAGCTCATTGCAAACACACAACTTATTACCTCAGGCCCCGAACCAGAGGATCAAAACAGGAAAAGGCTGGGTCATATATCTATCGCACTTCAGTAACGCCAAGAGCTGAGGGCATGCAGAGGATAAACAAAGAGAAAATGTTAGTGTGACTTTGATGGTAGAAAAGCCTCCTCATTAGAAAAAGATTTAAAAAAGATATCCTGATCAGTTCAATTCACATCCAGGCCATGGCAACGGGTAAAGAGGTATATAGGCGAACGGTGCATGAGATGGACGACCCGGAAGCACGTTGTCTAGAGCATCAAGAGAGGAGCCCCAAAACCTCCAGGAAACACTGTTTGTGCCATCAGTCAGACCGCTGTGGCTCGGCAGGGCTGCACTTACTCAGTGACTCACAGTTGGCGGCTGTCCACCCTCATCTTAAAGCCCGGCGGTGTTCTGGTTGAGCGTATGTCAGTGTGTGCCAGAGGTCACTCACCTGCGCATCGATCGGTGCCGCAAAACTCCCCGCGGGAGATTTGCTCGAAGCGGGAGAACGGAACGAAATCTGAAACGTTTCTGCAAAAAACACCTTGACCATGGAAACATTTTTGGCTAAAACGTTTCAAATTCCATTCTGTTCCAGTCTCGTGGCGGGGAGGAGGGACTCGTGCTGGTGTGTTTTGGGGGTTTCTTTTTGTTTACCGGGGACGTGGTATTTGCTCAGGAGATAAGAGCGCAGTGTGTCAGGACAGATGTCTGTGATGTGCGTGGCAGAGAAAGCGTCTGTTCGAAATCAAAGACTTTCTCAGTCTGGGTTTTTACTGAACATGTCAACAAGCTCGGGAAGTCTCGGCTGAAGACGACGCCAGCAGCTTTCGGTCACAATCTAAACGTCTGCTCTATATATTACAAAACTGTATGGGGCCGACTTCAGATCATATCGCAAACAAACAGCCTTACTGTCTAAATGGCCGGTTCAGTGTAATGACCAGGATGCAGTAACCATTAGCAATAGTACATAGTGACTGATTGCCCCCGGCGCCCAAGGGATCGGAGATACTCTTGTCAAGTCTGACATCAGATCAGTGTGGGTCCAGCTGAGATCACAGAAATGACTTTCCTGCCTTTGACACCATCAGACGCACAGAAGTCCCAACTCTTACTGGCAAAATAAGAGGTTTTAAACAAACAAACATGTCGGCTCCCATTGAAACACCCCCACAGCGTCTGTTACAGCTCATTATGAAGTTTAACGTATGCCAACCACATCTTCATGTGAAACCGACGAATGCTTCACGTAAGTGGCAAGAAAACATAAACTGTCGGACGTTAATTCCATTTCAAAGAAGACTATCAGATCAGTTCTTACCAAGGAAAGTGATCAGGCATCGTTCTGAGAGTGAATCATGTTCAAGCATGAGTCCGAGCTGAGAACAGAGGCTGACACACGTGTGGCTGAGCACATGGTCCTGCTTACGGCACAAGTGTTTGCCAAGGGTTGCCCTCCTCTCTCTCTCTCTCTCTCTCTCTCTCTCTCTCTCTTTCTCTTTCTCTCACTCTCTCTCTCTCTCACACACACCAGCCGGTCTGCATGCGACACTTTCTGCAACTTAGCACCAAGTAGGAGCAATGATTAACCAGATTCAGAGTAGAGGGAGAGAGAAATGGGGAGAGGGGGAATGCCAAAGTGAGAGAGAGAAATATGGAGAAGAAAAAGAACAACAGTTTCTCAGCTCTTTCTTGGCCCCTGACCCCAGTTTTATGTCCCAACAATAGGAACCCCAGCCAGTACATATTTGTAAAGAAGTTCACACGTAAATTTGAGAACAGCAGATCTTGCAAGATGTTTCTAGGAGCACAATGAGAGACAGATAGAAATGATGGATGAGATTCAGCATTCAGCATTAAAAAAATCACAAGAAAGCCTTCTCTTGTTTAATCCTTTACTCCAAACTGTTCCTTCCTCTTCACCTCCATCAAATCTAGAAAATCTTCACATCCCAGTTGTGGCAGTTTTCCGCTCTGATGCATCTGCATCATTTTAGCTGAAACATCACTGCATGCCCGGCAGCTGAGCACAAAATGAGGCTTTCCCTAGAACGAACACGCATTCCTCAAAAACAGCACAAAGTTGCCACAACGGGGGATTATTAAAAAGACGCACCCTGGAGCCATGAGCTCGTTCAGCTCTCACGCTTTATTTGTACGGATTTGTCACTTACAATATGTGTGCTCACACGTTAGACACAGGGCGATGGGAATCACATCGGCCTTTAGGTGGTAGCAGCAGGAGTAGAAGTAATGTGATTGGAGGTGTGAGATTTGGCTCGTGTATTCTGCCGTTGTGATATCCTCCCTCTGTGGATCCAGACCGAGCGAGGTCCTCTGGAACACGCATCGCATTCCAGGAAATAACCCGGAGCTTTTCTCACTGTTGCTGCACATCTGATTTAGGAGGTGTCACACCGGCAGAACCAGAGGGACTTCTTTGTTTGTTTGAGCTTGTTTCCTAACAAGCTACAGAGAAATGTTTCTCTGCATATGGATGCGTCCAATGTGTGAAAAATGATCTACCGTTGATGCTTTGCCTGGGATCTTTTTATTGATACTTGTGAAATAATAAAAATGTTAAACAACAGTTAATAAATCCCATGGTCATCGCTGCTTTCGATTGAAAGGACAGAGCCTTTTGTTTGAATAATACATTTTATTTTATTTTTGTTATGACAATCGCAAATGAATGACGGCAATTCCCTGTGCTCTGTGTTCAAGTGCATGTCGGACAGCTCGATACAATGGCCACTAACAAATACTGTTGTTTGCTGGAGAGTACTTACCTTTCATTTGATTACACCGTCTCACAAATAAAATTACAAAAGGAGGAGCATGCGTGCATGAATGCGGGGGGGGGGGGGGGAGCGACCGGGATTAAAAACAAACCTCTTAGAAAACACAATAACTGTCCAGCTCAGAGAAAAACGCCCCTGAGCAGCGATCTATCACGCTGCAACTTTTTCCAGATGCAGAGGATCTAGCTATTGTTAAGACAAAATCCTGCTGCCATCTTCTTTGAGGCCAAAGTGCATCTATAAAAGTAACGTCCACTAATCCGGCTTTGTTTCGGAACAGAGACATCAATCGAGTAGATTATCATTAAGGTGAACATGCAGCACAGCCAAAGCCAAAGCGAAGCATGTGTGCCCCTGGGCTGTCGATGTTTCTCTGAGCATGACACCGCTGTATGACAGCATCACTATCTGTGTGCTGGGGGTGAAGCAGAGTTCAGAGGAGACGCCCTGTGACCCTGCAGCTGCGGGGATTATAGGACATGGCTTAAACGTGGGCAATGCATGCTGCATGACTAACCTGATCTTCATTCAGACAGAACGCTAATCTGTAAGTGTGTAAATGCTTCATCAATATATCATTTCCTCTGTGGGACTCTCCAGCTAATGTCCTGCTCAGCAAACGTAGATTCATTTTTTGCTTCAGTAGGTGATATCTCCAGTTATATGTTTTTTTTCTTCTTAAAAAAACAAAATAGATTTACATTACACGACAGAATCCGATTGAGGTCATGGCACCAGTTTAATATCTAGATGACTAAACAGGAAATCAACCAAAAGCTTCCTGCTGATGTTCTACTTCACCAAAAGTCATGTCAGCACGAATAAAAGCAGATCTGTTTGATTTGAGGTTGCAGCATAAAAATGTGACCAGAAGCACCTGGGTTCTGTCTGTGGTGGAAAGTCCGTCCGCTGTAAAGATAAAAAAATTCTCAAATCGAAGAGGAAACTTTCCCTCAACTGACTTCTTGACTCTCTAAACATACATCAACTCTATGAGCATCAGTCTGCTGCATAATTATAACATGATGTGTCTGTGTAGAACGGTAAATAAACTGGATCTTTGCTTTTCTCTGAAAAATGAGGATCTGGGACCTTCATTATACTGCTCATCAGTGTGATTTAATGGAAAAGGCCTTTCTCTCAACCAGCTCCTGATACTGTTTTCTTTCTTTCTGCGGGTTTCTTCAAGTGTGACGTACGGATGTCTGTGATTCTATGTGAATCTAAAAAGAAGAGCTTCCTATTCTGAGAGTCTACTGTCACGATCTGAAGAATACTATGGATGTGGTCGATCGCTGGAAAGCATTTTTACTTCCCAAATGCATTCTAGCCGAATTTCAGCCACTCCCCTGAAATTCATTCAGGCCACACCAAACTTCACACATTCATAGATACCAGTTACCTAAATGTGCCTGATTCTTTTCATCAAGATCCATAAACTATTTCCTGGGGTAAATGTAGGAAAATGTTGCCAGACCCACACCACATCCTTCCACCAAATTTCATGGAAATCCATAAAGTAGGATTTGAATTATTTTGCTAACAAACGAACACAGCCTCTATCCTGGGGTACTGAACATAAATGCACATGGAAAGCTGAACAAGCTAATATTTTTCATGTTAAGACAAAAAATAAATCCCCCATTCGCATTAGAGTTGCATTAAAAGTCCCAAACGAAAGGTCAGAAAAAGCCAACTGTGTCTCTTTCACAACATATTCCAGGCCGTGGCTGTGAGGGACAGTGCCCCCCCCCCCTGTTAAAACATGGTGTACACTCCTCACTCGCTCACAACCAATTACCCATCCTCAGTGGGGTTGTAGACTAAATTGGTCAGTGTCTGTCAGTGGGATTTAGTTGTCGGGTCTGCCGCATTTGTTAGGGGACACGACACGCACAGCTCGGCTAATTGTGTGCTGCCTGCTGGCGTTTCTCTGCGGTTTGAATAAAAAAGGGTGAAGTCTGAGGTTGTGCTCTGTCGTTTCCACACACACGTCCACATTTTACACTTCTCCATGGTGCAATGAATATGATAATTTTGATTCAATCAGGGAAGTGCCCATTTTTCCGCAACGGTAAAATATTCCACACCGGGGATTAAGCTGCTTTCACATGCACACATTACAAAGATGTGCTCCAAAAAATTCTAGGGACATTGGACTTCACCAAATATGCAAGTCAAATACGTCAGTCGGAACACTGCATAATATTTTCTCAATTGATTATATGTTAAAAAAAATCTGCTTTTTGACCGGGAAATTCACGGCCGCGGGAAAATAATCACATGTTTTTCAGTTATTTCACTGCCCACAGTTTCTACCTTCTCCAAAATCTGTAAAAATACAGGGAATCAGTAAAGTGTTTGATTATTCATCACCCAAAGATATTTTCTCTGCAGGGAGGAAAAACAGTGTTTACAGCCTCCACTCAGAATGTAAAAGTTCTTTTGCTCTGGCCGACATCCTAGTCACACTCTTTATATTCTTTGACGTGGACTTGAAAGGGACCTGGTTGTGTCTTTGTATTCATATGTGTGGCTCTGCCAAAATTGCATGGAGCACCACTTAAGCATTTATTTTACCGAAAGAGAAAATAGAATATTTCAGAACCATTTGAAATTCATGTGCAATTTTTCTATTTTTTCCAATCATCAAGCAAATGTCGAGCAAGAGAAACAATAAAAACAAATGGCGTGGTCAAAGTTGTCATGTCGACATTTAAGGTGGATTGATCGAAAAAAAGATCCAAGAAAAGATTCCATCTTAAAAGTTGCCAGAAGCTTTTGACTAAGGCAGTGAATTTAATGTTTTCTAGCAATCTTATGTTAATCAGTGAAGATGAAAAGACAGAAAAACACAATTTAATTAATTTACTCATGACGGTTTCTTTCTTTCTTTCTTTCATTACAAGCCACAACTAAAGCGTCTGCATTGGTGCGTTCGAGTACTCAAACAAATTACACGTCATCTCAGTATTATAAAGATGTAAGGAAAGCCTCAAAAGCAGCGATTCGGATTTCAGCAGCTGTGAGATGTGTCTGACCTGAGAGCCGCTCAAAGTGTTTGTCAGCGACCCCGTCACAGTGTGGGAGAGCGGTTCAGAGTGCTCCGCCGACTGTGATCCTCTCCTCGGTGTCCATTGTTCATGTGTGTTTTTGGCAAACATTCACATTTCCCATTCAGAGGGCACATGTGATGAACGTGGGAGGGAAACGATGACAAACAGCGGAGATGCACCTGTATTGTGTGAGAGTGAGTGTATCGCGCTTTACTGTGGTTTACATGAGCATGTGTGTGGGAAGTGTTTAGACGTTTCATGCACTCTTTCATGAGTTGAGTTGGACGTACTTACTGTACCTGCTCCCCACAGGGAGTTACCAAGTTCACCATCCCACACTTTCTGCTGCATTCATGACTCTTTTTGCTGTTTTCAGACATTGAAGTCCAGATATTTTTCCTGAAATTATCCAGAGGGGCTGTATGCGAGAACACAAATGTCCGAGAGAGAGTTTCTGTGGACTTTCTCCTCCTGGACCGCATTTGGAACACACAACAGACGCAAAAATGAAAAATAGAAAAAGAAGAGAAATATCTCCGGATGAAAAAGTGGAGCCATACACGAAGATGACACCAAGGAAGATGTCAGGAGAGCTTTAGGTGATGAGGACAGACGCCAGTGTTGATGTGCTGCTCCCCTGAACGCTCCAGATATTTCTGTCCTGTTGTCAACGCTTCTGAGCATACAGTCTCCTGCTGCCTTGTGCATGTGTGAAAGGTAACCTCAGGAGAAGGTCCAATTCTCCAGACATCCTCCGGACGTCATGTTTGAAAACAGCTTAACTCAGGATGAAAAAGTACCCGAAGATGTCAACTTGGAGACACGTCTCAATTATTCACCTATTTCATCAATAAACTGTCTTCTGCAAGTCCGAGGTTTAGAAATGGAATGTGTGCCTCCCTCCAAATCCTACATCATCCGGCCTCATGTGTTTATTCCAGTCGATACGCACTCTCAAGAGTTGACTCTCCAGCTCCTGCGTCACTTTCCTCGCAGGAGAATTTATTTGATGGTGCAGCCAGGATCGTGCACTTTATCACACAATCGTCCAAATGTCCATTATACAGAGCACACTGCTTTTCAAGAGAGGATGTATTAATCATGAGCCGAGCCGGGCCGATCACACCTCCCGAAATCAGGAGGTTTCCAACTGGGCCACAGCCTCGGACCACAAAAGGAAAAGAGACTGAGATTTCAAACCTCATTTTGAAACAATAGTATGATTACAGCCCAGCAGGTTCAGCAAAGAGCGGGGACCCCCTCATTCTGCAGATAGCGTCTGTGGTCTCAGCTTGACGGGAGCTCAAAGCTTATTTGACTGTTGTGGTTTGCTGATATTCACTGACCCAGCTGGCTCAGAGATGAAGGGAAAAGAACTTGAGAAAATATCAACATCACCTCATCGCTCTGTGCAGCTCTCAGTGTTTCTCTGGTAATCCACCTGCACCAACTGCAGAGCTTATGTTTAGTTTAGATCTCCGTAGCCATGGAGTTGGCCTGTGCAGCGTCCCACACTGCTGGAAACAATGGTCACGCATGTGGTAAAACATATGGGAAGTCTTTACAGTACAGGTCTGGAATCACACACCAAGAAACGTCTGAACCGCAACATCTGCAACCGCATCGATAAGTCAGTCGTCTCGTAAGCTAAACCCACTTGAACATCGATATGAGGATTATTATATAACCTGAACCAATTCAGCTCAAACTTCATTCAAGTAAAGCTGTACAAAGTCACCTGGGGCAACAAATGCAAACCAGTAAAATGTGACTGTATATTTCCACATAAAAAACCCAACAGCATCATGAGACCCTAAAGAACTGCTCTGTCACAGTAACACATCTCCCTCTGCTACAAACGAGTGAGCAGAGGTCGAGGCGAACGCAGCAATTTCACCTGTCAACACTTTTGCATGAAAAGTCAAACCCACGGTTTCAGCCGTCTGTGCATTAACACGCTCTGTGCTGGGACAGTTACTTAAAGCTTTTCCTGTGCCAAATCAGAATGGGAAGTTTGTGTGGGGTCAACAGCCTTTTATGGCTAAAAATGTAAACTGTGCTCCAGCAAGTGAGTGACGAAGCGATGCTGCTCTCATTTCACTAAAATATTAAGATTAAGACAAGAAGAAGAACGTCTCTGTCAAAGTCCACGCCTCCTCTCGCTCTTTAGATTAGACATCAGCGGCTTTTCTTAAGATGCTCTGACAGAGAACAGCTTCACTTGGTCCGGATAAGAGCTGGAGTTCAGGGACGGCAGCCGCTGTTTGACAAACAAACACTGTTATCAGAGACATGACCACACGATAAAGCCGCCTAATTAAATCACATGGGAACAGAAAACCTTTTACACACACACACAAAGCGGAGAATAAAAAAACATACCAGAAGTCTCAAATCTGCAGACTTCAAACATCCACTATCAACACTTTAACGGGAAGTTGACAGCAAGATTCTTTCGCTAATGCGATCGCCCATGATTAATGTGTGAGTGTGTGTGTGTGTGTGTACACTGTGATGGGCCTGTGAGAAATATCATAAATAGAAATGAGGAAATGAGAACTGACGCTCATGAACAAAACAAACAATAGAGGAAGAGACAGATAGAGAGCGACAGACGGAGAGGAGATCGACTGATTACTTTCTGTGGAGCCACACTCAAGTGATATTCCCAATACGCTTTCGATTCACACACAGGAAACACCGTGTGGGAGCCGTTTGCAGTGTCCTCACATGATGTTTAATATGTGTGTATATATCTATCTGTGTGCGGCAGAGGAGCTGACACAGGCCACTCCTGCACTGCACTCAGCGATGTTTAATGTTTATGAGGTAACTCCAAATAGAGCAGCTGAATTATTGAGGCACTGGGTAATCCCTATACCATGTTTCAACTATCTTGTATCCGCACCGCTCTATTGTGCAGTGGATAGCGGCAGGCAGTGTTTATGAGCAGTAATCTCCTCCCCCCCCCCGAGCTCCTCTACGCAGCTCCGTCGCTCCACTATCGGCCTGGAATTCACCAAACACCACTTGGAGGTTTGTCACACAGCGTGACACGGCTCTCTGGATCCCATACATAGATATGCAGGGTCTCTTAAACCTTATTTAGGCAGGCGGTTTAGCTCGGGCACGGGGAAAAAAAACAAACCAAACATTTACATCATCAACAGGCGGGAAGCTGCAGGGGGAGAGGACATATTGGTGTTTATGCTCGGCAGGAGAAACGCAGACTTGTAACATGTGAAAAATGCAGTTAACCCTGAAAAACTGTGCAGCAGTCATGATGAGATGAGTCATGGGAGTTTGTCCGTCCTCTGCATTCTTGAGCTTCTTTAAACACACCACACATCTCCTCCTGTGCACCAGATAAGAGAAGCACAATACTTCAGGGACATAACAGATGTGATTTAATTTACCCCATGTTTATATATAAATGATGAATGAATGGCAATATAATGTAGCGAAACATGGCTATAACAATGTTATAATATATTCATTATATAAATACATATAATAAATGTAAAATGTCCTTGTCTCTCCTTACAGCTTCGTTAAAAAGTGTTCATGAGACGATTAAACATCGGATACAGAGTGTGACTCACGTGTGTTGGGGCGAAATAAACAACTATGTTCATTATAATGACATTAAGTGTTCAGTAAGAGTCGGATGCATCTTAATGACACCTTTACGTGACATTTTATGTGTTTGTGTGTTTTTGGATCAGTCCCTATCACTGCAGCATCGTCTAGTTATAATCTAGAGTATCAGGTTTTGGTTAAACACCATTTACGGGATGAGTGCATCGCTGATAATGATCTTTTCCTGTGTGATTTGTTGATAATAACAACGAGCTGAAACAAAAGCCTTATCTTTTAACTTCGGGGAAGAGGATATGATTTACTACTTTGCTCAGACAGATTCTATCGACCTTCTACTTTATGACCTTCAGGCTGCAACGGTGATTCAGGGAGAGATATTACTGTAGTGTGTGTGTGTGTGTGTGTGTGAGTGTGTGAGTGTGTGTGAGTGTGTGTGTGTGTGTGTGTGTGTGTGTGTGTGTGTGCAGCAGTTACCTAAAACAAATGGTGAGGTTGCGGTTCCTCAGAGCTCACATTAATGTATCGAAAAACATGAATCATTATGAGAGCTTTAAAATATATTTATGCTTATGTTATATAAAATAATGAGTAGATTCTGATGATGAACCAATTATCTCCGTAATGAGACGTCCACAAGGTCTGAGGTTGTAAGTCATCATGTAAAATCTTTCACACTTCCTCACATTGGTCTTGATCTCTCTCGGCTCCTGCCGCTCGGGCCCCTGCTTTTCTTTAATCGCTCATATTCCTCATCTGCGTTATCTCACTTCATTACCTCCTCTTGGCGTCTGTCTCATCCTTAATCTAAATGAACTTGATTCCCTGGTTGCTATACCACTTGGCAGAGGAAGCTGTAACGGCCGCTCCATCATCTCAGCTTTGTACAAGTTCCGCTCTGCCTCTCTCATCTCTCAGACACATGGATACACACACAAACATACACTCGCTGCAGGATGATTGCAGACGCTTCAAGCCTTCATTATGTAAACTGTGCCTCAAGTGCGCTGTGATGCTCCCAAAAGGATTTTACTATTTACTTCGCTGCCATTTGTGTTTTTTCACTTGTGGCCGAGCCGACTTGACAAAGACTGCTTGTTGCAACAAGAAAGCAAAAGTGTGTTTAAGCTTAACACCAGTTGTGAGGCGGTGGAAATACTTGTTAATCCGCTACGAGCTGCAGAGAAAAGGCAGAGCCGGCCTCAAGTGTCATTTATTCTCCCGTGAAGAGCTGTATGGGTTCACTTGCTGCAACTGACCCCACTTATGAATGGATCAACCATGCAAACAGTCCGGGTCCCTAAAGCAGATGTTATCTACAGGCATAAATCAGCGCGCTCAGCCTGAGACACAGTAAACAGCCAAAACACAGAGCTGGTCCATGAACGTGAACCGTATCTTTGTCAAATGCTTTCTGGCCTGGTAGTTTTAATTTCAGTCATTCAATCAGGCAGGCGAGACCGATGCAGTGAGGTGAAGTTTACAGACTGTGGAATTACATGTCGCATGTAACTTGGCTGAGGAGAGCTGACGTGCACTGTGCAGCATCGTCATCTCTTCAGCTTTCACGAGAAAAGTGTGGTGCAAGGTAAACGCGAGAATAACGAGTCACGCAACGGCCAGCAGCAGAAAGGGCGAGGTAAGCACAGCGGCGCGGTGGATGTCGGTGTAATACAGGGTCAAGGAAGTGAAGAATATATGTGGAGCCCGCGGTACGTTCTCTTCATAACGCTGCTGCAGTAAAATACACTCCATCGAATATCTATATATAGAACAGGACCTAATAATTTATTATTTTCTACGATAATCACAGACTTTAAAATGTCAGCAAATAAAAGGTTCATCATAGAATTCAGGTCTTCAATTTTCTTTTAAAAGACACACACACACACACACACACACACACACACGCACACACACACACACACACACACACACACACAAACACACAGCTGGAAATATTCACATTTATGAAGCGGAAATCTTTTTATGTGGAATTAAAATAGCAAAGAAAATTTATGATTTCAGTTTGACTTTTACTCAGGTTCCATTAAACAACGTCTTGACATTTACCAGTACTTGTTTATGAATTTCAAAGAAACAAAAGAAAGATCCATCAGGCAGAAGTTTCGATGCATCAAATAATCTATTTCTAACAGTTTTATAACAGTACAACACAGTCAGTGTTTACTGTGCAGTGTACAGTGTGTACTGTAATACAGCTGCAGTTATGTCAGCCTGCAGTAACACGCCTGTTGGAAACCTTCAGTTGGCTGTGTAATGCAGGTAATGTAATCAGCAAACAGAGACTAATTGGGCAGTAAAACAGAAGAGCACACAAGTATATGAATGCACAGAGACAAGCACACATGCTCTTTCATCTCTATCCTTGCGAGGACCAGCTACTGACTCCATTATCTCCCAAACAAATATGAACCAAAGCATCCAAACCAGCTCTTCCCTGCAGGCTGTAAAACCGACGACGTCTTCTTGAACAACTGACGACCAAAAATAACCCAAAAACCTTTTAGCTCATGATGTCAGAAAGTCTAAAATTGGCTCGGACAGAGACAGAAGGATCCATTCACAGAAACACTGTGCGCAGAGACAACACACTACAGTTGACGTTAATCATTCTCCGAGTTCTTAAACCTCGTAGCCAGAAAGAGTATCTTGTTCCGATTAAAATTCTTGCATCATTACAACATTCAGCGTACTCACACTTCAGCCAGGAAGCCGGTTAGTGGTTTCTTTAAACATTAGTAACAGGTTGACACAGGCGATCGAAGTTTGCATCGCAGCCCGCTCCGTTACTGACCTAATGATCTGTTCCCACTCAGTCCTGTACTTGCTACATGTTGCGTGGTTAAAAAACGTGTGTCGAACCCAAACCCTGCCGACTTCTCAGCTCGATCGAAGCACGAAAACTGCTTTATGACCCATCGCCTGTCGTAAACCGCAAAGAGGCAGCGGTGCCCGAGTGCTTCAAAGCAGAATAATCGAATCTTTCACTCTGCGACATGTAAACTGATGAGAAAATTTAGAATACACATAACATGACCTACAATCTTGAGGTAAAAAATGAATTTAACCCCTTAAAGGCTCTTACACACTCACTGCAGAATCACTAATGAATATATCTACTTGACAGCTTCTCTAATGAAATGTTAAACCTGGTTTCACTTAGAAAGACTGAAAAGCGGAATACAAAGAGATGAGGGATTTTAAAGATGGGTGGATTCATTTGAATGTTTGTCTTCCACTTGTTCCTACAGTTCGTTCGCAGAGGATTTCTGTCGAGCTGCAGAAAGAGTCGCTGGATGGATATGAGGCCGTCGTGAGCGTCTGAAAGAAAGGACCCTCAGCAGAGGCCCGTGGAGCATGAATAATACTCCATAGCAGCAGTGTGTTAGTGTGTGATGAATATTTGATGTGTTTAGTTTATGACAACGTGGCTCGGCAAAGGGAGAGGAGCCTGGTTAATGGCAGCTCTTTAAAGGGGAGGAGGAGATGAGGTTTGACAGGAGAGAGCTGCGCAGCCGAGGTGACGGCATGAATCACCGCGCTCAGACACGAAGTGGACTACAGGCAGGTGAGGAGGGGTCGTGAAAGCAAAATAAAAATCCCTGACATTACTCAGTTCTGCGAGCTCTCACAGCGTATGATGAAATGCCAGCAGATGATTCAACTTAGAGAAAATCATCTGTTATATGAATCCTCACCTAGAGGGTTCTGTAACCTGTAACCGCCAAGAACATTATGTTTTCATCAGTGTTTGTTTGTAGATAAATTGGCAGATCCAGAATTTTCTTTTTCCAATTTATTTACAGTGTATCCAACAAGCTATATTCAATCTATGTCGGTATGGCAGTGACTAGTACACAGAGTGAAATAAAATCCGTTTGTGTATGTGCACAACTGCAGCTGAAGCTATGAGGTCTGACTTTCTCCGTGGATGGTAACAACTTTATGGACGATAGCGCATGCGGCCGGTAGCGGCACAGCTGTACAATGCAGCACCGGAGCAAAACACCAAGTTCGAGATCTCTTATGTTATCATGAGAAGTGTAAAGAAATATTTTGGTTCTTTATGGAACTGAATGAGGCAGGACAAATAAGAATATGGCGGGCCGCCAGCATCTAGATTAGGACTGGGAAACACTGCTTTGACATCTCGAGATAAGGGATAAGGGCAAGTAGCCTTGGGATAGGTTTGTGCTGCCAGACCACCCTCGTAGTTTGTTTGTTACCTCAACCAAGGAGGTTCTATTTTTGTCTCTATTAGCTTGTTTGTCTTTCTGTTATTTATCAGGATTACTCCAAAATTTGGTGGAAGGATGCGGTTCGGATCAGGAAGGAGCCCATTTAAGTTTTGGTGTGGATCCGCATAGTTTTTTAATCATTTTGAGTTTTTTAACATTTACATTGACTTCTCGTGGATCTTGATGAAAATAATCAGGCATGTTTAGAAGACTGATATTAATGTATGTGTGCAATTTTTGTGCAGATCGAAATAATATGATCCAGTGGATTTAACTGCGGTTTCACGAGGGAACTGTCGGACATTCTAGTTCTTAAATGTTGTTGTTAAACCAAATGACTTCATTTAATTTTCCATCTAGCGCCACAACAGCACCTGCGAAATTAATGCTAACTTTTGGTAACCAGCAAATGTTTACAAAAGTAAAGACTATACGTGCTGAGCATTAGCATTTTTGGGGGGAAATTTCACATGAAGGGAAGTAGAATGGCTATAGTGTGACTTCTGGGGGGGGTTTTCCACGGAAACTTACATGTTAGGAGCACAGTGATTTAAATGATGAATAGCAAAAATAATCATACTGTTGTTACTTACTCTGTGCTCAAAACAGCACTAATGAGTGTCAGCATGACATAAGCTAGTTGAGTAAGTATAAATGATTTTGACCTGTGTAAATTATTCCATGCTAGCATTTGTTATTACAGGCCTAGAGAAAGTTTCAGTGTTTGTAGGGATGGTTGGTTTAAGTTACTAAAACTGAACTTTGTTGTTCTGTTGTTGTGACGGCCCACAGCGGGGAGTGTTGTATGTGAGTATGTGTTCCACGGAGATGGAGGTCAATGTCTCCTGCTGTGTACACAGCCCGTCCAGCCCGTCAAAAACACACTGACATCAGCAGTCTCTTCGGTGACGCAAGAGGGCATGTTGTTTTTCAACTCCCACTAACAATCGCCACCACTGAAAAGTCAAGAGAAAGGCGCCATTCATCGAAAAAGGTGACACAGGCCCAAAAACGCTCCTCTGGAAGATATTAGTCTGACAGGGTCTGCAATTCAACAAGTGAAGGCCTCGTTCCGAAACGTTTACCTGTCACAGCGCCAGCAGAAAGCAGCTCTGCAGCGGCAGTGTTGAATGCTGCACTCTCTGGAGGTGGACGTTTCGAGATAAATGTTACTCTCTTAATTGTCCACCCGTGTTTTCTGCAGCTCGGGAAACTTGCAGAGATCAGCATGTTCTAACCAGAAGGAACTTGGAGATTGTCTTTCGTGCTTTTATTTCGTCTCAGCTGGATTCAACTCTCTCTTCACCTGCCTGAGCCAAGAAAGTCTGCATAAATTACAGCGTGTTGAAACAGCAGCAGCCAGACTCCGCACTAAATCTGCTCACAGAGAGCATATAACTCCATCTTTAGCTCCTCTTCATTGGCTTCCTGTACATTTTAGAATTGATTTTTAAGGTTTTATTGATGATTTCTAAGGCCGATTCTGGACTTTCACCTGAGTACATTTCGGATCTCTTGACACCATATGTGCCAGAGCGAAGACCCTACCCACTATTCCACAGTCCCGACTGATAACCAGAGGTGACTGTGACCCTTCTGTCAGGGCTCCCACCGGTTGGAACGATCCCTGAGGAGATCCGTCTTTCGACAAACTCCTTAACCTCTTTTAAATCTCTCTTGAAGACCCATTTTTATAGGTGTGTTTTCTCCTAGTTCTGATCTTACTGACTATTTCAACAATTTCTATTGTTTTTACTCTTTTCTCATCTGTAACAGATCTTTTCTTATTAGTGCTCTAAAGCTGTGTGATGCTCAAATTGCTTTTAAATGTTTTCTATTGTTCTCCTTTAATTTTTCTTTTCCAAATATGCTATATGAATTAATAATTATTATTTGTGTTTGTCCTCATATACACATCCAGCTCTATTGCCAGAGATGAAGAAGTTGAAGTAGAAGAATAACGGAAATCCACTTACAGAGAAGACGTTTCATTAACAGTATCATATGATATCAATTTGTGTGACCGTTTCTTCTCCACATCTGTAAAACAAAGTATTTTCATTATTATTCAGTATTGCTATGTTGCTATATATATTCTTTCTATGAATAATACAGTAATTACACATTATTGTGAATGTGAGTCTCGGAAAAAGCCACTTGTGTCCCAGTGGTGGGAATACTCTCCACCCGGGTGGATACTGTATACGCTGCAGCAGCTCATCACGGCTGAACGGCACTCACTCTACAGTGAGGGAAAATGTATCCGTATCAAAATTCACGTGTAGCACTCCCTCTGTGGTTTCATCTTTTTTTTTTTTCAGGATAAATTTGGGCACGTTTTCTGGTGGAGGTCTACTGGCCAAGCCTAAAGCTCTGTGGTAACAAATACTCTAAAGTCACGTTCAATTTCATGAGCAACGTTTCAGAGGGACGGATGTTTGGGGTGTTGAGTATGTGAGCTCTTTATGTTTTATTTATTTTTATACATTCATTAATTTCAATGTTTAATGTTTAGAAAAAATACCATCTGGAGAACAATCCCTTTGTTTACAGTTTTCTTTCTCCCCATTTGTCTTATCACGTTCTACAACCAGAGCCTTTCTCTGAGCTGAGCTCCTAACACAAAGACCTTGTTTAGAATACACTACACTGATTTAATTTAATTTTCCACATTCTTTCATTTGGAAACACAATAACATATAGTCGCCTGGGGACAACAAATCTGTATGAAAATGTGGTTAAATGAATCAGCGGCTAATGGCTATTTTTCTGTGAAAATTACAATATTGTAAAAACAACACGCTTCAGTTAGCATTCTAAATGCATGTTGAGCTTTTTAAGTTGTATTGAACACGTCGTTATCATCTGTAACAATATTTGTTGTTGTTTTCATTTATAGCTTTATATCATTATTATTTTATATACTTGATGGAGGATTACAAATATAAAGTTGCAGGACCCAACTTTCTGTCCTCAATACTTAATCTTTGCCAAAATGCACATTTCCAGCTGCAAACGTAGGACAAACCTTTTCCCTCTGAAATGAGCGATTGGGCCAGAATTCACAGATCATTTATTTTGCGGCTGGGGAAGAGAGATTTCGAATGGACAGCGTGCGACCCAAAGGCCATGGAAAAGGCATGGCTGAGAGAGTTTCCAGTTGAGCGGTCGCTGAGATAAACCAACTGTTGTTTGTGCTCTGTACTGTGATAATAGGCTGTGTTGGGGAGCAAAAGAAGCAACACTTGACCCTCGACCCACACACATTACGGGGGAGGAGGGGGAGTATTTATAGTGCCTCGCCGATGTGGCTCTGAGCAAACACAAGATGGCTCAATACTGTTACCTCCTCCAGGGTTTACATCGCAGTTCAGAGAAAAGCAAAACCTTGTTGTGTTCTTTTATCCCTCCAAACGCTTTGAAGCGCCTCTGCTGGTATCGATTCTCCCGCGATAAATCTTTTTTGCTCCGGTCTGCACCTTCCGTGCACACTGAAGAGGAATTTACTTCCCCCCCCCCCCCCTGTCACACACTGACTGAGTTGTGAGCCGTGCACAAGCGCCGTCGCCACCCTTCACAACTTTGATCCGCAACTTGACCGGCAGAGACCCCCGATCAGGCACGTGCCGCGGCCCCCTGTCCGGCCCGGCGCTGCAGCGTGTAGGCTGGTCATTAGAGAGTAATCATATAAGCCACACTGAGCCCGATCGTGTGATTCATCTTGGAGCACAAGACAGCACAAGTGATGTGTTCCCATTACCACAACCCACTGACTTCTCTCGGGCCAGCGTGAGTTATCGGAGACCTCACGTTTTATTCCAGTCACGACCTCCTGAGTAAAGCTGCATATCTCAGTCGATCTACACACAAACTCTGATTGGGTTTAATGGGCAGGTTGGATGTTTTCAGTGCAGCTATTTAACAGATACCCTGAGAAGTGAGGTTAAGTATGAACATATGGGAGCGAGTCCTAAATCACTATTCCACCACATCTGTTGAGCTGAATATAAAAAGGACTTTTGGATCTCGCTCTCATAACCTGCTCATTTCATATAATCAGGAGTGTTGACAGATTAATATCGATTTCAATTTATTCATTTAAAACCAAAACTGTCACGTCAGAAAAATCTGCATGGAAGAAACAGCTGACAATCGTTGCTGTTTTTCAAAGAATTTTAAGAAGTTTATTTTCATCAAATAGTGATATACATCTTTTATACCAAAATTAGTTTTATTAAATCCCGGTAAACCCGCTAAAATAAGGCGATTAACTCCTTTCCCATTGCCTGTAGAGAAGTTAGCCTCTCTAATTCCTTTCCCTGGTGCGTCATGTTCGACGTCACCAACGCACCAACAACTGAGGCGCTCTCCCTCTTGCCAAATCAGCGTGTTCGCCCTGGTGTCACTTTTCCATCACTGTCGATTGGAGCTGATAAAAACCTGTGTCTACTGCAGAGTCCTTTGACCCGGGAGTGAAAACTGATTGTATCCATTCCCACTGCAGACAAAAGCCAGATGTCAGTGGGTTTTGTTTGACTGGAGGAAATGGATATATGGTGAAGAGAGACAGGAAACAGGGAGAGATGAGCAAACTGACATGCGGCACATAGTCCGGCTGGTCAGGAGTCAAACCTGCTGATAGGACACGTAGGTCCAGTGTATGTGATATGTACCACAACCATTCTGCTATCAGGTCGCTCCTACTGTTGCTGTTTTGATATGAAATCCCAGCTGACATGGTTCGAGGTCGTCCAGGAAGATTCAACCACATTATTACGACAGCCAATTTCCAATTTCTTTGTCTTTCAGTCAGCAGACTAACTCAAAAACTACAGGACCGATGTCCAGGAAACCTTGCAGGGTTAGTGTTAGGTTGAGCATGACCCAAGGAGGAGCCCATTTTAGTTTTGGAGCGGATCCAGATAAATGGGCGGATCTAAAAATTGCTTTTCACTTTCTTTAAAATGGCGAGATAGGGCGTTGGCTTAGAGGCATGCACTCTCCAAACGCCCCTACCAATGTGGAGGGGGAGCTTTTTCCATTTTGTTAGAGTTAAAAATAACCTTCCAAGGAATCGAATTCTCCGTAACAGCCCTTTTGTAACTTGTACTCAGGATGTTTCATTATCAATGACTCCGGCATGAACAGCGAGCAGGTATCCATTTGAAATAATGGACAAACTAATCTCTCTGCTTCCCTCAGCCGCATCAGACGTTCTCCTCTGAACCTCATTCACACACTGGGGCGCTCTTATCCTCAAATTATTACTTGCAGCACTTTGTTGAAATGACTGAGTGAAGACAGGACGGATATAATTGAAGCGTTTCGGTGTGTGGCTGATAACCAAAGAGAATGTGTTGTGAGGGTGAAATAGCAAAGCTCTTAGCCAGCGAAGAATGAAATGATGTGCTGGTTTTCTCCAGAGAAATGCATCTCTGGTTTTGCTTTAGTTACTACATTGTAATCGGTTTTGTAAAATAGATTCCGTGTGTATGTGAGTGAAAGTGGAAAAAGGGAATGACGCAATGTTTTCCGACTGTGGCAAGACACACAATTACGAGAATACAAATATACATAAATTGAATTCGCAAAAACATGTTTCAGCTTCTTTTGTTGACAACAGCTAAAGGGCTGATCCCCTTTGACCCACGCTGCAGAAACAATTCAGCCTGTCCACATCGAGGAAACTTCTCTGGCATGTCACGTTGATTAATCGGACCGTTTTCCCCGCTGCAGAGAAGGCAACATCAAAACATTGTCTGGATTTGTTCACAGGGGCAGGAAGGTAAGATGTTGGCAGCCGCCCAGACCTCAGTAAGTGATGGAATGTGCCGCACTTCATATCTGATTCTGGTTCTGGTATCGAGCGGCGAGCAGCGAGCGCAGCGGAAAAGGCAACAGACGCTTCCCAGAGACCTCATCAGGACGCCGCTCCGAAGAGCAGAGGAGGGGAGAAATTGTTTTCAGTAAACATGTTAAGCGTGAACAAGAAACACGAGCAGCACCATCTGCTCTGCGCCGCGGCCCGTATGAGGAACGCCAGCCACCTCAACAAAAATTCTGACCCGAGAAAGAAACTAAATGAAGAAACGACGACGTGTTCTTCACGATCAACCCTCAAAAACTCAACCGCGTGAAAGTGTTGCCGCTTTCTCACCAGCCGTTTTCTGTTGCCATAGCGAGTGTGTCTATTTATTGCACTGAAGAAAAAACAAAATGAGTAATTCAATTTCCCCCCCCGAGGTAAAGAGCTTGCTCTGAGGAGGTTAAAGAGGTCATTAAAGGAAGTGCCAGTTGCTCTGCTACTGGCACACTGTTGGCTGTACTTGGGAAGATTTAATAAACTCTCAACTTATCCGTTTAAGTCGGAGAACAAAATCACCCATCACACCGTGGCTCAAAGCAACATGGGAGTCGATGTCTATTCAATAAGCCGTAGATGTTTCCTGCCGCCAACAGGAAGGGATCGGTTCTGATCCTGCCCATTCAATGGTTTATATAAACACAGTGTATCTGTATATACAGTGTGTTCGTGTGTATAAGAACGGAAAGAAAGAGTGATCCTAGAGTGCTGTGCACGTGGCAGCAAAAGAAAGATGAAATGAAATTCTTCTTCTTTGCGTGAAACAAGGGTAAAGATGAATTGCCCTCAGCAGGACACATGTACCTCCGAACAATGAAGATCGTCTATTTCCTGTAATAGAAAAGCTCTAATTTATTTGTCACTGGAGCAGATTCCGTCACCAATGCTGATTGGCCACTTTATCTCCAAATGCATATACATGTGCTGAGACACACCTGGATCATTATCCAGAGCCACTATATTAGAAATTAGCACTTTACACACGCCTGATCATATTCATCAAGATATCAGCATTATTTCTCAAGAAAGCCACAGAATCAAAATAAAATGCCTCGTAATGTTGAAGAAAGTGAAAAAAGGGTTTTATTTGAAGCATATTGTTGACACCAGCGGATCGTTATGCATGAAACAGATTGGAAAAGATGTGTGTCATTGCTCCGATTTCAGTTTTTTTGTTCTTTAACCATGACGCTGACCGCCCTGGGAGGAACATCACATTTGTTCAATTGCTCGTGTGACGAGCACAGATCCTTGGCTGCTGCCGATCTGATTTTCTTAAGGGAGCGATGCCTCTTACTGCTCCTGGTCACACAAACTGACCTGAGATCGGACACACTGTGATACTCGCTAGTGGATACCTGCATCATTTCTGAGGGGATTACTTTTGTTTGTGCTTGTCTTATGAAATGATTTCACCACTTGAGAATGTGTTTGTGGAGTGCGTACGTGTGTGTGTGTGTGTTTGTGTTTGGACCCGGTGTGTGAGTTGGATGGCAAACACATCTAAGTGGAGCCCTGCGGCGGTTTCCAGACAGCCTCTTATCGCCGCTCTGTTACAATCTAGAGTGACAGCTCTTTGTAGTTGAAGCTATTCTTAGCCTCCCTGGATCCATTGTGGGGGTTCACTTAAACCGGAGCCTGCAGAGCTGCACAGGACATCCGTGGTCACCTGATGGCTGCTGACACCTACGCTCCTTCTCACACCTGTCGTCCGCACAGCCACGGGCCATCACCCAGCTGAGGATCTCCTTATCATCCCTCTCTCTTTAGTTCTCTTGATTTTGTTTGCATGCTCACTCTGCCTGCAGTCTCCCTGCACTTTAGGTAGTTTCTATCTGTCTCTTTTCTCATCTCGATTCCCGGCACTAAAGCCACAGAAAAGACAAAGGGAGCACAGCGAAGCATATGCAAAACTTCTGTTTCTCTCTTCTCGCTCTCGTCTCTTTAGATGGCTCACAGACGGGGAAACCACAACAGACAGACATATGTGAGGATGTCCTCCTTCCTTCTTTCTATATGTGTCAAGCGTTTCTTTTGTTCACCTCTCTTTAAACTCAGTCCTGCCGCAGATCGGTTATGTTTTGCACGACGGCATCATCCCAACGACTCAGCAACAACTACCACCTAGCTGCAACGTGCATGCTGAAAACGGTGCATTCTGCTGAAGATTCACATGGTTGACATAAAGTCTTATTCTATTGTAATGTGTTTGTGTTTTTGCAGATTCTTTCCCCCATGTTCAAACAGAGCAAGTTGCTCCCCGACACTATGACCCCATTCAGATCTGGACCCTCATATGAGCCCATTACAGGTGGACAGATCTGGGTACGAATGCATCTTAATGCGTCAAAACAAACACTTGTGATCAGGTCACATTTGGCGGTGCTGTATGCAAATAAACACATACATCATTTCTGTTTTGCAAGATCTAATTATGTTGTTTTAGCCAATCTGGCTGTACAGATGGGTCTTGTGCGTGCGTGCGTGCGTGTGTGTGGGTGTGTGTGTGTGTGTGTGTGTGTGTGTGGGGGAGAGAGAGAGAGAGAAAGAGAGGGACAACCTTTGAATGTGATCTGAGTGATCGGATCACAGATGCGTCCTCGATGCATCTTGGGGCGTGTTCACACCTGCGCTCAGAGCTGACCACTTGTGATGATATCACTCAGCACAGATGTTAACATCAGGTCTGAACAGGTTCTGTTTTTGCAGAGGCACCATGGCTGTATTCTGGGCTTCGAGCCGCACAAGACGCCTGTGATTGGTTAAAAGAAAGACAAACAAGCCACAAGAGTGTTTTCTTCCCCTTATGGGTGCAGCCAGATCGTTCTCCAGCGCTGACACACTGAGACCACGTACCAAACAAACGCATTTTCAAGTATGAAACACTTGACAGTCTGTCGTGAAGCACTTTGGTGTCAGATACGTCATATTACATCTAACAGCGGCCATCGACTGTGACATTGTACAGTAAACTTGAGTCAAGAGAGTTCTCTGTCATGTTTCCTGCCCATCTTTGATTTATTCTTCTTCATCGTGTTTCTCCAGCAGCCACAGTGCCCACAGACGCAGAATGTTTACAGGCAGACGTAACTCTTCCCTCTGCAAGAGCTCCTGCAAGAGTCTCCAGCGCTCGGCTACAAGTCAAGGTCAATACAAGGCAAACAAATGTTTGTGAATATGGAGAGCAGTAAAAGGGTGTTGCAGACAAAACAAGTAACTTTAACAGCACAAAGTAAGAGGAGGTCAGAAAAAGATGATGGTTTATTTTTGAGCTGAAGGTAGTCTGACTTTTTTCAGGAGAGCAGGGAAGGGTCTTAAATTCTCTTTGCCCCCTATTACTGATTATTTTTGCAGTAGCTACATAATAAAGAAAATGTTCACTCGCACTCTGGTTAGTGAATGAGCTGTTGTTTAAAGTACATAGTCAAGCCCAAATAAAGCTGAGGAGGTTTAGGAAGTTCTGACCGTCTCACAACTGCTATAATTTCCATACTTATTGAGTTGTAAAACGTTCTTTTCTTAAAACAATTACAAATGGGATTGATGGGTAATGCTATTTTACTAAACTCTAATATCTGCCGTTCTTCTTCTCCTTTAAGTTATCAATATTAGTTTCAAGTCCGTAAATGTTTTGTCGTGTCTTAATAAAAAGACCAATACAGACAGATGCTCAGGTAGGTCGGCATATTCTGTACGTCAGCTTTAACCAACTCGGTGACTTACAGCTGACACCCTGACGCAGCAAGACTCCACAACACAGCATTACCTCATGTTATACAGCGCTATAATATTAAAGGTGACCATCTTTAAAAAAAAAAAGCTCTTGGTTTGTTTTTGTGGAGCAACAAGAATAGCAAAGCCCCGGTTTCCTACCACATAAGGACGCTCCAGCCTCAGAGGCAAACAGCAGACCACGCTGCGTGATGCTGATGCTGTTTGGCTTAAGCCACACAATTATACCGAGGGAGATGAAGGATATGAGAGTAATGCGAATATGAGGCCATCCTTGTTCACATGAGGTCTTATGATGTATTCCTTATCCAACTCTGATAAAGCCATGGAAGAGCGGAGTAACCGTTCTTCGACGGACCTCAGGAAGCTGGAGCTGAACACTCTGTCGTACGGTGCTGACGTACGGTGGCTCATGGGAGATCAGAAAGCACTCACTGCTTCCAGGCTCAGCCCCTCGAGGCCGATCACAGTCCGAGTCCCGCAGCTGCCGAGCCTCTTTGGACCGCACAGCGTACAGCATGCATGCAAACACGGGTCAAACATATATAAGCGGCCCGTTAGCAAAGGCAATCCCCCCCTTTAACCCTGTGTTCATCATTCTGAATTTTCAGCCACATACATAATGGACGTCGCAAGCACGAAAGTTTCACCCTGCTGAGTGTGGCAGCACTCAGAAAGCTGATAATCAAGACTTAATGCATCTCAGAACTGCACTAATGTGTGTTCGGTATGCATTAGAGCACCTACCACCTGCTAATGTTTTCAAATTACCACTTACGACAACATACAGCATCACTAAATCATGAAGTGTGCGGCTCCTATATCACCGCAGCAGATGGGCCGTGGACATAATAATGAATATGTTTGTTTAGTTATGTGTGAGGAGTGTTTACATGAATCCAGGCCCACTTATTAGACACAATACAAGATGCACAAGGGACCGAGGGGCCCACATGTTGTTCTCTCACTCGCGTGACGCTGCCCAAGTGGCTCTAATTAGGATCAAAACCACTCCTGCACATTTAACTCCCCCAACAATTAAATTCTTATGTATTCTGACTTAAAGTATAAACAGAGAGGCACTAATGTGTTTATTCTGCCCGGTACATGATTAGACACATTCTTCTAATAAGTAAATAAGCACGGGTTCATTTGCGGCGGCTTTAAAAGGTTTTTCTCAGCTTGAATGTGTTTTTTCTTTTTTAAGCAAAGTGCAACGAAGTGCTGCAGAAACAGAATGCGATGCAGCAACATCACAAAATCTGCAAAACAAAATGACTTTCAAGTCAAATCTCACCTCACGGACACAAAATATCCAAGTTATTTTTCACACGTGTGGTATTTGTTGCATTATATCATATAACATTGCACATGTATCTTTCTTGCCGCTCGTGAAGCAACGACATTTCTGTGTTACTGTAAGAACCGTGGCTTGTGCAGAGATTGAAGAAGGCACGTGTCTATTTTGTGCAATAAGCAGAATATCATTTTATTTGTTGTGCAGATGGGTTTCACCACACATTCACAGTCACGCTGAGCCAGAGGAACAGCGAAAAGTCTGCAGGGTTGAGCAGACACCAGTGGTGTATGTGAAGATTATCAGTCATCCAAGAGGAGTTGAGTCGAGGGCAGATGCGGTTTGGAGACGTCCCTCATCCGAGAGGCTTCTTCAGTTAACTTCAGCACAGAGAATTTAGTTTGGGGGGGGGGGGGGGATTTAAAACACTGCGTGGCATTGTTATTACGCACGACACATCTTCACATCCACTGAGACGCGCAGGGTCAGCGTGTGTGTGTGTGTGTGCCAGTGCAGACCGGGCAGCAGACCAAGTGCAGATTCCAGATCCAGGCTGGTTTAGATAACACGGCGGTTGAACACGAGCGATAAGTCAGACTAACTGCAGTTGCTGGCAATTTGGAGAAAAGTGTTTCCAGAAATTGAACCACGTTTCTAACAGGCGAATAAAACCAGAAACCAATAGTTATCAGTGTGTGTGTGTGACTCTCAGCAAAGAGTTTAAGTATTAGGATATAAATGTGACCAATAAAGTAATATTATTATTTCAATTCATGCAGAGACCAACACACGTTTTATTTTTTCCATGCGAGTGCTGACGTTCGGGCACATTTTACGCACGTGTGGAAAAGCAATTAAACTAGACATAGAAATAGAGGAACTAAATAAAGTGAATTACCGTGGACAGGGCAGGATTCCGTTGATCTCCCCCGGTCTGCTCCTCACCGCTGCTCATCTTCTGAGCCGCATCTGTCGGACGATATTTCCTCCTCCGCCGTAAAATCCAACTTTCACAATGTGATGAGCGCGCGCCTGCACCTTCAGCTCCTGGAGACCAAGTCCTGTCTCTCTCTCTCTCCCCTCTGTCCTGTCAGCGAACAACTTCCCTGTGTCTGCCTCTAACAGTACAGAGGTAAAGGAATAATACTAATGATGTAGAGGAAGTCGAATATACAAGTAAATTGCAGGGGCTTCAGTTGTGTGACAGTGGATGGCACCAGCGGCTGAGTGAGCGCGAGCCGCACTGCTGCCTGACTCGCGCTCCTTGTACCCGTGTGACGTAAGAGGGGGGGGGGGGGGGTCTAACGCTGGGACCAGGTCGTGTGTGTGTGTGTGTGTGTGTGTGTGTGTGTGTGTGTGTGCATTACATGTTTCACCAAAGACTTCTCCCCATCCTGGTTTGTTCAAATTCTGACTTGACTCCTGCTTGGGTTTATTATTAATAATGACAATAGTTCAATAATTTCCATGACACTAGAACTTCCACGTTTTAATGCTCCATTAATTGTTCATATATCTCAGGCCAAATATGTCAAAAACCAACAGAATATACATAAATATATATATATATGGCCTAACTCTAAAATACGATTTGTCCATAGTCTCGTCGATTGAGTTAATCTCATCTCTGTCGTGTAAAAATGCTGCCACCACCAGCTGGTTAAAGCAAAGAGAGAGAGAGAGACAGAGATCGCCTGAGGTCTCCAAACTTCACCCCAATTTCCTAAATAGTTTATTGGCTCCATGAACCTTGTCCCACTCCTGCTGTCGTTTCATCAAACTCTTGTGTGTCTTTAACCTTGGTGAGGCCAGGGGTAGAGCTGATGCTTTTATTAAGCCGGACTGTAGTTTCTTTACCGAGGGTTGAATTCTGTGAGACCACCACTCAAATGTCAAGCTGAAATAATCGACGCCTTCTTCATCGCTGACTGGTTCTGAATTCACGTTCTGAGCAGATGATCTATAACATGAGAAATGTGTATTTATATCAGACGGATGAAATCACAAAGGATTGGAGCGAGCTAGCGCCTGAAAATACATCGAACACTGTCAGTGTTTTCAGGATTATTGGGGAAATCTTAGAGTTCCCGCTGTTAACACTCAGTCTGTGGAATCTCTTGGACACTCGACCAACTAATCAATCAAACCGCCTTGTAGTGAAATTGACCACTTGTGAATGAAATCCCTCCTGTTGAGACTCGAATGAGAAGGAGGTGTAGACCGTGTAGACAGCTGCTGTGCTGAACAAAACACTGTGTTTCTCTTTGCAAAACAAACACATACTTTTTTGAACATGAACTTTGCCCATAAACAGGGTTCAAAGACCTTGACCATGTGTCATGAAGGACTGCAGGCCTGAGGCTAAAGCAACAGATAGGATTCTGCCATGAATATAATTTTGGGAAAACATTATTCTGCCATTTATTATAAAAATCTCATGATTAATATATTATGCATGAGCATATCAGTCAAACTTTATCTCCAACTTTATTATCCTGTCAATTGATCTTGTGTTTTCACCCCTGTCTTTTTGTTGGTGTATTTGTTTTTAAGCAAGATTGCACAAAACTACTGGACGGATTACCATGAAATTTGGTGGAAGGGATGAGTATGGGTCCAGGCATTTGTTATCTCTTGCTTTAACATAGAGAGATAGGGCGTTTTTGACATTTAGAGATTTAGGGGAACTAAGTGTGTCCAGACTGTTGGGCAATGTCAGTCCAATCCCAGCTGACATTGGGCGAGAGGCGGGCTACACCCTGGACATGTCACCAGCGTAGCGCGGGGCCGACATACAGAGATAAACAACCATTCACGCTCACATTCTCCAATAACCTGACCTGAATCTGTATGTGTGGGAGAAACCTGTACCTGGAAACATGAAGATTGTGCCGACTTGATACAGAACCAAACCGAAATTTGAACCAAGAACCTTCTAGCTGTGAGGGGACAGTGCTTACCACTGGACCACCATGCCACCCCACCTTTGCATGAAACGTAATCATTATTCAAGTGTTTTTCTGTTTTCTCTTTTGCCTTCTGTTAAACATCCTCTCTTACCTACTATACTGATAAGAATAGCCATACATTTACAGCTGCAGTGGACAGTGTCAGATTCAATTTCCACAACTGTCATGTGCTCGAACAGCTGCTGCTGAAGGTATCCGGCTTTGAATGTGGGAGGAAACGGCGATCAGCAGCTACCGTGATTTGTTTTTCCTCTTGATGTAAAACATGAGATGTGCAAGAATAAGACTGTGGTGCTGAAAGTGCCTCAAGCTCTCTTGGAGGAGAAAGTGCTATACAATGGCATCCACCAGGCAGAAATCACTGCCTCTATGTTGAAATGCTTTAAAATTAGGTGGAAATAATGAAAAGTTAAATCAGGAGCAGGTTCTGAAGTTCCCCCTCCTCCCCCCGTCCTCGGAGATATTATATATAATAGCATTTGAATTCGATTACTGGCACATTTATAGTCTCTATCCACGCTCTGAGTTACAACAGCCTCTTGCTTAACCATCATTTGATCATACCAAATGATCTAGCAGCTCCAAATAAGCTATAAAAAGAAACATGTCTTATAATTTAACAGCATCATGCAATAACACATGAGAGAGAGAGAGAGAGAGAGAGAGAGAGAGAGAGAGAGAGAGAGAGAGAGAGAGAGACCATCCAACAGAGGGAGCCAGGGGACTAATGCCCACACAGTAGAATAGTTCAATAATAACACACAGGTAACATTTCAGTATTAACATATGGCTTTTGAGGAATTAAAAGATAAACACCAAAAACACTCACTGTCTCTTTTCCTCCGCAGGCTCCAATCCCTACATTTTCTATGTCCAATGTCTCGTCTCATTATAGCACACGAATCTGCCGCAGGCTGCAAAGTCAGTACAGATTAGTTTTAATACAAAATGTAATCTAAATAATATATGTATGATTTCTAGTTTTAATGATTTCAGGTATTGGAGCAAGCAGCTCTATTGTCTAATGTAACTGCAACAACTGTTAGTCTAGCACAGTCCTGACACTCCTTACTAGACCATATATAAAGATGGACGTGAAGCCCAAAAGTGAAGCCAAAGCATATTGATTGCCCCCTGGAGGCCGGCTGCAGGATAGGTTATAAATCCCGCCTCCTCTATGTTAGTGAATAAGATAAGACCAAACAAAAATGTCAAGAATACACATCACATAAAATGTTCTCAAACATGTTTTTCGTGTTTCAAGGGAGTTCTCATTACACTGATGTAAGTTCAAGTGTTAATTTTTTCCGCTTATCAGTTATTGGATGCTATATCACTAACAGGGTGATTGACAGCTGAGACTGACTTACTATTGGTTGAGCACATGTATCAGTACCTCGGTAGAGCGGCTCAATCCCCCCGATCCCTATGTGCAGATTTTGGCTCCAAATGCGCAAGATGGCAGCATTCGGGGTATTTTGGCTTCATTTCTGGACACGTCGTCCATCTATTTATCGAGTCTGTGCTATAAATATATGTGGTAAAGTAAAAGGTACTTTCCGATCTTTTCCAAGGTATTTGATTACGTCATAATAAATAGATTATGTCGATTTAGTCACTGGGCTCGCTGCTGCTGCTGCAGAGACAAACCTCTGCTCGGACCAGCATTTGTACCACATGTCTACTACCATGAAAAGATTGTGCTTGGTGTTGGGAACACTCCGGGCTGAGGTGAAAAGGGCCACACAATCAGGCTGGCAGTAGGGGAGAGTGCAGCATGTTGCATGCAGTGTGCTGTGTGTTTGGGTCAGCTGCGGTCCAGCCTGTGGGCCCTCCGGGTCCTCGGAGACAAGCTTGTTTGGAGTCTGGTCACGCTCTTTGAGTCTGGCCATTCAAGCAGCATTTGGCAGCATCGCGTTTTCAATGCCAGACAATGAGATCAGTGCGCTGTGGCATGCAAAAACTCTTCCATAGTTTTAAAGGCCTGTTTTTGTCCCTAATGTACTTGTGATTGGCCAGAAACTTCTGGGTTTACATTCCAGCTCATTTAAAGACAATTACTGTTAAATGTACTGTAGGTCGCATGAGGCAACAATCCTATAGATGTTTCATGCTTCACTTGCTGCACTATTTACGCCATTATCTTCCATTCAATTCGTTGAGGGTTTTAATAGAGGAAGTGTCATTCAGGGCCATGTGAAATTTTCACCATGAATCCACAGGTCATAAAATGTCATAATCTGAAGAAGACTTAATGGTCAAGTTATAACTTTAACCTGTGAGTTCACATTTTTTGCTTTTTAACTGTCTGTCACCAACTTGAGTCTATAAGAGAAAAGCATTCACTTTTTTTCTCCACCTTGACTTTGAAAACATTGAGTCCACAATGGAAGTGCTTGAGCTGCTGTAATGGCATGAGGTAAGAGAAGTCAGTTGCTGAGCAACACGTAATGGAACAACACACATACATCCCCAAACCAGGCGACTTGAGGCCTCACGCGAACAGCCAATCTGTGCATGTTTCCATTCAAGGATTTCCGGGCGCATAAGTGTTCTTCAGCCAGATGTCCATCAGCGGTAATGGCATGGTGTTTGGGGACGGCCTGATGTACGGTCATGTTGAAATGCTATCAGCTCTGTTCTCACCCTGATACTTCTGACAGTCAGCAGGCCAGACCATGATCCTCCCGGGGGAAGCCAGTGCAGAGACTGGAATGGGCGGCACCTCTTATCAGACGTCAACTCTCCCTGCACACGGTGAAACCACAGGAGCGTCGCTGAGTGCAGCCTGGCTTCATGGCAACTGGAGAGGTGTTACCATAGGGGCGTTACACATGATACAGAAGCTTCAGTGGGTCCTCGTTATTCGGTAACATCTTTCAAATTTGCAGTTACCTGCCACATGATTGCACCTACAGCAAGTAACCCTTTCATTCATCATTTATTATATGAGCATCACATAAACACAGAAATGTGATTTACTTGTAAGCATGTATGAGGACATTTCTTAAAAGATGTTAATGTATTTTCAACAATTCATGTATTCTATATCATTATTACTATGTTGTATTAGATTGTACTTTATTATCTGTTCATTTACCAGCTCACATAGCACTGCAATATTAATCAATATGATTAAATTGTAGAGTGTACAATGCATTATATAATATATTAAATATTGTATGATGTGTACCACTGCTGCCAAGGGGTTCAAATGATTTGTTATGTCAATATTAGTTTGTAGAAATAAAATAATAAGTATCACCTTTGAGCTTGATAGTGATGATTTGTTTTCAGTTTGTTCAGTTTATTTTAAAAATATTCATAAGGGGCTGAGACCTGAAAGACTAAAAAGCTGTTGTCTCATTTTACTGTTATTTGCAGTCATGTGTCAAATGTAACAGCCTTGCTCAGAGGCTTTTTTGTAAAAGTTTGGAATATTTGTACTTTTCAACAATATATCTTTAGGACCCAAACTTCAGGCTTAAACTTCAAACGTTTAAAACCCCTACATTTCAACCCTATTAATTAAAAAAACATCCTGAATTATTAGTTAACACTAATGCAACAAGCAAACAAACCAACAGCTGTCTTCACATCATTTGTCAAAGTTCTGATTGGTGCATACGAGTAAGTGGCATCACCTCTTTACGACCATGCAGCCCCCTTCAAACCTGAGACGAGGAGACCATAAGAAAAAAGTCAAAAACAGAAATCGAAAGCCGACTGAGAAAGGTCCATAAACTTTTGAAGCAACCCTCTTATCTACAACCTTTAGGGATGTTGAGGAGATGTTTTAACCTCTACAAGGATTCAGTGTGTTGCAGAGTGTCTTTCTGGGATAAACCTGTTCTTACCTATGCACATGGATGCTAAAGACCTTTTGTTTCTTCTCTGGATTGAGAGCACAGTTGGCCGCATGTGTGACAGGCCGGCTCAACCATTGTGTATAATTATTCTGAGAACAGCGGCAGGTGTTTATTCCTGTGGACTGCAGAGGTACAATAGAGCTCCGCAGCTCATGTCACAGAGTTGGACCGTGTCCCTGAGTGTAAAAATAGCCATTTGACGAATGGCGTTATCTCCCTATTCACACAACTCCTGACCAACAAAGGCACAGTCTGCTGAGGTCGATGTGATGGGAAATCCAAAATAAAGTCTCTTCTGAAAGATGTGAACGGTGGTTAAGTGGTTTATTAGTCTCCAACTGGACACAAAAGAGGAACCCGGCCGGATTTCCCCTCTCAAATTCTTCCAAAAAGTTTCCTCTAGCAGCATTTGAACTCTGCAGAGTGGAAAAAAAGGCTCTTTAGAGGCTTGTATCTGTTATAGAGCTTAACATTCATTCTGAAATCATAAGAGGATTAGTTAAGTTCTCTATTCATAAAGAACGCAGGATTAAATTATTCAGTCCTCCCAATACATTTCACAGTTCACAAGCTGCGAAGCAAATATCTGCCCTAACAAATAATTTAGCAAAACACCCGGGAGTTTTCTGTGCTTTTAGAAATATGAAATATTAACAGAATATATATTAAAAAATACACTTGTTGTCTTTTGACATGTTCCTGTGAGATGTATCTAATATTGTTGTGTTCATGCCTGGTTTGTACAATACTTGATTGATATTGATGCTCATACAAGATCCAAGATCCGATATATTTTACAGTGGGTTGATGAAAGCAATTAATTCATTAAATAATCCTTATTCTGAGCTAAATGCGATTTAAATGCACATTGGAAATCCAATACTATATATCAAGAGTTTCTCTGTGTTGATATTTGTGCTCAGTGGATCCCAAACATTTCAGCCTCTGACCTTGAAGATGCCAGAAACCTGAGACCCACAATTATCCCTGCAGGCAGTAGAATCTAGTTTGAAAGAGTAATCACCAATGTGCACTGACGCTGTTGTTAATTTGCTTATCACTTTAGGGGTCATATGCGGACAATAACAACAGACTGCTATTGTTTGTGTTGTTTCTAACTGCTTTAAATTTCTGTCTTGATTTCTAAAAATATTTTTTTATATTACCACCCCCCTCGCAGTGTCTCCTCCAGGGGGTCCTGTCCCTAGTTTTAGGAACCACATTCAGCATAGAGCGAGGAAGAGACAGAAAGACAAAAAAGCATATTATTTTAAATGACTAAATATATCTCATGTCAGCATTTTCACACTTTTTTCTGCCTGTTCGCAAAACTGGATTTATGATTAATGAGACTCGCGGGCGGATGAGGACGTTGGTTTTTTCTGGGAGGTAACCACCATGTTGTGCTGTCTAGAAGATAAAAGATTTCTGCAAACAGTTGCAAACAGCGAATGAAAATCCTGTCATCACAGCAAAATCAAAACAACCAAACACTTGATTAGTGTTTAAAATTCTCCGTCAGCGTTACTTGTGTCTAATTCTTGCTCCAATTTGCATTCACTGACCGTTTAAAGCAGCAGATGATTCCATAACTGCTGCGTTGACATCAATAATGAATATTAATTTGTTATTCTAAGTAGCAATTGAACTTAAATTCCCCATTCACCCAAGCACAGCTCAGCTTGACTGAGCTGCTGCTTGACTCAACAGGCCCTGTGTAAATGAGATTATACCAAGAGTGTAATTATGTGTGAAAAGTGCAAAGAGCGGACACAAACAAATTGAAAATAGAGGATATAGATAATTGATTCAATAAGGAACTGATTAACACTGCCCTCTACAGACAATGAATAGTGACAAATAAGATACAACGCATGCAATGTGAAATACAACCAGTGTCAGTGGAGTTTGATGCTGCATAGCTGTGATTTCCCAATATTGTATAACTACCGCATGTGATGTAGGTGTATCTGAACACCGTGGCTGGAGTCTTTCTATATAGAGTGTGGATTTCCCTCCCACAGTCCAAAGACATGCAGATTGGGGTTAGGTGAATCGGTGACTCTAAATTGACCAGATATGTGAAAGTCAGTGTGAATGGTATGTTGGCCCCGACCAGCAACGACTGGCTCCAGCTCCCCATGCGACCCTGAAAAGGACAAGCGGTGTAGATGATAGATGGACGGACATCTCCACTTTTCAATAACAGTTTTATTTCCACACAAAATATTCCTCATTTTTGAATTCTTCAAGGCAGCAGAGTTCTACTGTCTTCGCAAAGCTGTAAATCATCTTAATAATAGATCTGTCTGTCTCTTGCTGATTAGTTTTCATAATGAATCTGAGCTTGTCCACATCCCTCTGAAATAAATCAGATAACCAGCAGCAGTTATTGTGAGTCAAATTCAGCAGCTCATTTTGAAAACTGAATAAGAAAAAGGTTTAATCGCATTCTGTTTTTTGGTTCAGTAATTAACTCCATTAGGACACGACTGGAAACTCTGGGTTGTTTATTTGTTGGTTAGCCACCCTGACACCAAGGGGCCATAATTATGGTGATTTACTGCTTAGTCATAGTGACATAATTGTAGTAATGGGTGGAAAGTTGGGGGGATGCCCATTCTTCCTATTTTGGCTGAGGGCCATTCAGTTAGTTCCGACTGTTTACGTCCACGTCAAAATCGTATTAAAATCTTTGGAGCGCAGAGCATGAAGTTCATTGTGACTGATACTGAGGTAATCTGTTGCACCCATACTGTACAATATCCATCATGCTGTTTCATTTGGAAAAAAGACGACATACTGTATATCAGATATAATTTAACACCTTTCTCCCTTCTACTGCTTTTTTTTCTACGGTGACCCTGAAGGCTCAACATACTGCAACTTACATGCAAATGAAGAAAACATCTTCCTCAATCCGACCACACGTGCACTATGTTTACTATCCCTCAGTGTTCAAAAACAGTCTGTGGTGCAGAGTGAAGTTAGAAAGCTTTGTGTTCAACCTCCCGGGTTTATCTGCAATCATTTTAAAGTCAATGTTTTTCACAAAATATAACTGAATTTGCTTTATTTCTGTTTTTACATGTACGTTTGAGTGATTTACTTAATTAGTGCCCTTTTGTCATACATTGCATGTTGACACAATGTTCAGACTCAAGTTCACAACTTTTCAAAATAAAAGATCTGTAATTCAGCTCGATGTGAAGCCTTCAGGAACAGAATGAAGACACACACACACACACACACTGAGTGCTATAGAGCGCTGGTCACTTGTTCACTCAATATTATTAATATTGAACGTATCACATTTCCAAATCGCACAAAACTCTGCTTTGCACTTTCTTGGGCAACACGCATGTCAAGTGTTAAGTCAATTAGATTAATAGTTTGGGAGATATGCGTTCCACATACAGACGTACAGGCAGACAGACGTTTGCGGAATTAGTAGGTTGATGTTTTCTCTATTTGCATGTGTTTTGTCTCTTTGCACATGTTTTTTTAATTGTGGTGTGTTGACCTCTCAGGGCCACCATATTTTTCTCTCTTTCTCTGTCCCATTCTCTCTTTGCCTCGCCTCTCTACTTTCACCTGTCTGAGACGTAAAACGTTTTTTGATTGATGACAGTTTCTCCAGGGTGCGTGTTTTCACAGAGAAGTTTCAGTCCTGTTTCCAATTCTAACTCTCCTCATCCCGACTGCCATGACGCACGTAGGTTGCTTCCGCAGCCAATTCCGTCTCTGCACAACCGCTAGAGAGAAATGACAGAAAAGGGCCCAAAAAGCAAAGAAGCATTGTGCAATATTGTTTTGTGTTTGTATCTGAACATATGAGATACTTTACCTTCAATACTTAGAAAATCACAGATTTATTTTTGCTTGTTGACATACGATACCAATTAAGAACAGGACAACAAAGGATACAGCTCCACAGATGAGCCGCTCACTTCAGCAGCAATCTTCAGTCTGATTTTTTTTCAGGCTGCGTTCACTGACACTGTGTTTCTGAGGAAAAACACATTACTTATGTTTTCACAATTACTGCTATCAAAGATTTATTGTGAAACTGATTTGGACTTTTGATCGTGTTCTAATATAAGTAGATGTCACTTCAACACTAATGTCATGTGTGCAACAACAAGTACAGGCATTGTGTGTATTTGTGTAGGAGTGGGTTAGTGGGTTTGCTGCATCTCTTTCAAGGCCGGAGCCAAATATCTACAGATGTCTGGCATATCCGTAATGTGGACGGTCATGCTAACAATGAATACATGCAGTAGATATGTTAAACAAAGGAATTCATCTTTTTAATATGACTCAACATTTATAAGTAGTTACGTTCTTTATTGGCCCACACAGATTTTGAAGCACAGGAAGGGTGATACATGCACATGCTGCATATATATCCCAATCCAACAATGCAGACTTTTTATATTGTAATATATAAAAAGCTTTTGGGAAAATGTGTCTTTAAGACCATATAAGTGTTAACTTTGACATTTGACCTTTGACTGATCAGCTCCAAAAGTTAATCATCTGGAGATACCCTCTGAAAATCCGTCCAAGCACCCACGCTCACACACTGTTGAAAACAATACTCAATGCTTCTGGCTACACCAGCAGGGTTATAATCACTATCTGGCTGTCCAGTGTGTGCGGGTGGTTTCTGCATAGTATCAGTAACGTCTCATATTATAATTTTGGTTTTGGCATGTTGAACCCTGCAGGATTATATGTGATAATGTTTCATCCTGGCTGATACCACATAGAGCAGTGGTCACCAACCTTTACGAGCCCAAGATCACTTTTCAATTCCAAACGTAAGCCGAGATCTACCACCCTGATATCTTCCAAAAAACCCACTTAGGAGGGTCATATTTATTATTTTTTGCAATTTCTGTTAAAGGCTGAATGTACAAGAAATAAATATACACAAAGAGGCAGTTGTGCAACTTTTTCTATTCAATGCACAATATTCAAATTAACTTCTCAGTTCCACGACATGTTCTGCAGAGGAGCTGCTACTGCAGCACAATGTTTTACATATAGGCTTTGATTTGAATATGGCCACAAATAGGAGTATTGCCTTGTATGAAAGAAGTCCCTTGTATGGAAGCGTATTGCATTCACTTGAAAAAAAAAAATGTTTTTCTGAGATAATCATCTCGGGAATTTCCGAGAAAATTATCTCAGAAAAACAGAGCTTTTTTTTTTTTTTTCAAGTGAATGCAATACGCTTCCGTACCCTTCTACTCAAATAAATACCAGTACTACACAGTATGAAGCCATGCATCAAACAAGGGAATGGATTCCATTAACAGAAACGCTGGATCGCTTTAATTTTGAAAAGGCATACAGAAAGTGTTGCAACCATTTGTTTGGGACATAAATTCATCAGATAAACATTAAAACTCAGGTAAGATCATTTTCTCTTTTTATTCTGCTGTGAACCACAATGTTTATCTGTTTATGACACAAATGTATTTACAACACTTTCCGAACCCGTTTCAAAGTAAAAGCACTCCAGCGTTTTGATTCGGGGGGTCAACAGTGAAGACTGGGAGATCGACCGGTAGATCGCGATCGACGGGTTGGCGACCACTGACATAGAGTAAGCTGCCTCCTGCTATAACATTAGAACATCTGAGACAGAGAATAAGAGAAAGGGGGAGACAAAGCACTACGTGTTTATGTAAGACGTGACTCAACTCTGCTACAATTATATGAACCAATGAAGCAGCCCAGAATATGTCCAGTTTCCTTGTGCTTTTTTCTATAAACACATTGTTCTTGCTTTAATCCTAATGATGTTATATTGACGTTTTGTGCATTTTGTCTCATTCGTTTGATTCCTCATAAACACATTCTCCCCTGGATAAGTACGTTTTACTCCGAACTGTGTTAGATGTATGTTCCATTACTTGCCTCGGCAGCGCAGACAGGCTTTTGTCAAGTTTATATTTTAATTTGGTAATAAAAAACCCAACTAAGCAGGTAGAGAAATAATGAGAAATGTCTACAGAAAGAGAAAAACCTGGAGAATAAGAGAAAAGAGCTGCAGCTGCTACATAGAGACAAGGATGTCCAAAGCTCAGCACCTGTTTGGATAGGAGAACTTTTAATGTATTTAAAACAAAATACATGTGTGAAACTGTGAGAAGTTTCATTTGGTTGGAAGGAGGTGAAAGTAAACCTGACAGATCTCTGACGCTCCTGGAGAATTTCATAAAGAGTAAATATCATGTCAGTGAGACCCTGTGGTCCTCGTCAAACGCTGAACATGAAGAGCAGACCACTACTGCCCCCTGCACTACAAAGAGATAGAGCAACCACATTACAGCATCCTGCGCTCGGAGTCTCTCTCTCTCTCTGGTGATTTACACATCAAAAAGACAACAGATCGATGTGGGTTTTGTCTTTGTACTCAGATGGGAACAGAACATTCAGTTCGACGCGCCCGAGCAGAAGCTCAACGAACCACCGCTGTGAAACAATCAATCCCAACACACCCTGCGACCACACATGCTCGCACACAGGCTCCGCACACTCACACAGCTCTTCCCACCTGCAGTTGTTAAGTGATGTAAACTTCAGAGGGATTCTCCACTGTGATTTCCTTCACATGCATGAGTGAGACAGAGCAAAGGGGCTTTTATTTTTCATCGCAGGCATTGAAAAATTTTATAAAACAAAGAAAACAAGAGACCAGGGGAAATTACTCATGGATACTGTTCTATAGTGTACCTGGGCTCAGCTTCTCCGGTAAGGAGTAGATGGGGATGAAGGGCTGAGTACGGATGACACATATAAACCCACAGCATCACCAGAACGATCCCACAAGGGCCCCCTGAATCCACTTAAAATAGAAAACCCAGGAGATACAGTTCAATACTAAATCGTCAGCATCAGCTATTCTCCTTTTTTATTTAATACGCGGAGGAGGAGGAGGATCCACGGAGGCATTTTGACAAACAGCCTTCAACTGGGAGACTGGTTATTCCCATGGCATCAAAAAATCCAGGAGATCCTCCCCTCCTGGTCAGCGTCAAATCCATGACACTCCATATAAGTTATAAATGAACCACTGAAATACCCACTGATGTTTTAAGACGCTGCGTCGCACTAACAACAAATATTCCAACACAGGTGAGTAAAACCAACATGTTTTATTGTTTTTACAAAGCTCCAGAGGTTAATAAGTCTTTTGTAAATTGTTCTTCATGTCAGTCGCTCATCTCAATTTAATTGGCATTGCTTCGGTCGTATTCAGTTCAATGAAATTATAGTTGTATAACGCCAAATGGCGACATACATTATCTCAAGGCACTTCAAATCTAAGATAGACACCTTTACAATTGACTAAAGTGAAAATGGTGAATGGTAGATTCAATGAGTAATCAATAGAATGGGAGTATTTAATGTATTTTAGCACTAAAATAGTTGCATTAAAAAGCCTGCATTAAAACATCTATATTGTAGCGTAACCTATTTTACAAAAGCCACAAAGATAGTAGTATCAAATGATTTTTCTGATCATTAAACAGCTGAAAGATTCAAAACATGTAAAATACAAATAAAATTAACTAAAACTCTAAATAAATAAGCTTCATGAAACATTTTGTGCCACTAATAAAGGGAAACAAGAAGATGATATGTATTTATATATACAGTATATATAATCACTGTGATCAATCAATTGAAAATTTACGAAAAAATGTTTACAACTTCAGTACTGAATGGGAAAATATGCATTTAACAAAAGATAACAAGTAAGTTGAAACAAATTGTTTTTTCAGACTAGAAACTCAAAATGTGGTTAAATGTGTTTATTTAGTATTTAGCAGCTAATTAAATCTTCCAAAACAAGTTTGTAGTGTTGTGTTACTTCTATTTAGATTTCAATATATGTCTAAAGAACATTGATTAAGTCTCCATCTCCAGGGAGAAGCATCTTTGTCAAAGATGATAAGTCCCACAGGAGTGTGTGTGCGTGTGTGTGTGCGTGTGTGTGTGTGTGTGTGGCCTGAGGTGGAGTCGACAGCAGAGGTAGATGAGAAACACCATCCACAGAGGGAGCGCAGGGAACAAAGGTCCACATTTAACCAGAATAGGCCCCTTGATGGTTGTACAAGGAACGATCACAGCCTCTGGCTTCAACAGTCCCTTCACTGGAGGCGGCTCAGGTGCATCGCATGCGAGCACTCTCACATTTTCAAAGAGGTCGTGTAATTCAGCCTGACTCAGAACAGCTGTAAATAGTCCCAGAGCTTAGAACAGAACTTGACATTCGGGGAAAAAACTGCAAAAGATTTGTAAAAAAGATCTTCCATTCGTGGTAAGAGCCAAAGACACAGACTTCAAAGCCCAGGACACATATGATGGTTTGCTTGATTTCTGACTCCAGTCATTATTCCATCAATCCAGCCACTATTAGATTTATTTTCCAGGTTATCGTCCTTTTTCTGCTCAGAAATTAGCTTTAGGTATAAATAAATGTCAGATGCAGGCTTTTAAGGGCTCCAGGAAATCATCAAATTTCCACTGCCCTTACAAACAGTAGTCTTGTCTATGTGCAGAAGATGAACTTTGCCATTTTAGTTTGGGATTAGCTGCCCTTTTTATTCTGCTGTGAAAGGGTGGAGCTTTTATCATGATTCCCTTAAGTGAGTTACATGTCCCTCAATGCAGGGAGTCGTGTTTCCCAGAGGAGAGTCCACACACAGGCACAATAACATGATAACAGCCTGAGGAGAAGCCCTGATGGTGTTTGTAACATGTCTGTTCTCTCTGGGAAATATCTCACTTTATTCTGTAACTAGTTCAACTCTTCTGGGAATTCACCTCCCAGCAGATTAAAACAGTGATTCTAATGAATAACAGCCTTTTTGAGATGACTGGATGAAATAATCAAACTTATCAGTTCATTTTTGAGTCCAAGCGTGAACTGGTCAAACTTAAATTCCCTCAAAGCATTCTTGAGATATCATGTTCACAAGAATGGGACGTACAGACGGACAACAAGAAAAGCATAATGTCTCCCTCTGTTTCTGGTGCAGAGGCAAGATTAAGTAAAACCTTTCCACCTTCTTGTTGTTCTCCCATCAGAGTCCTGGTTTGCGCAGTTGAAGTAACATGGAGAGCAATGTGTCCTCGTCTCTCAACGTGACCTCTGCCCCGACACAATTCCCTCAACTCAATACCACCGGTGGCATCAATGCCACAGTGAAACCCTTCAGTGTGTTCGATGAGTGCGATGATCAGGTAGAGGGCATCCTCTTTGACCTGACCCTTCAGTGCATCAATGTCTTCATAGGGATCCCTGCCAACCTACTTGTCCTCGCAGTCCTCATCCGCGATCGCAAAGAACCCTCCACTTCGGACATATTCCTTGGCTGCCTGGCCTTCATGGATTTCTACTTCAGCACCATGCCCCCCCTCAGCTTCATTAACCTTTACCACTGGCAGAGCAAGGGGGTGTGGTCCGCCCTCAAGTTCTCCTACGGCGTGAAAGACACCAGCGGCCCCTTGTTTCTGTCCTGCATCTGCCTGGATCGCTTTGTGGCCGTGCTCATGCCGATTCAGTTTGGGCAGCTCAAGCACATCAAGTACAGGTTGAGCCTCTCGGTTCTGGTGCTCTGCCTCACCTTTGCCTATTCGGCTGCTAAGACTGTGGGAGGCCTCCCCAACTTTGAGAAGGTGTTCACGGGTGAGATCCTGGCAACATTTACCTGGATGGTTATGTGTAACGTGAGCATCCTGTGGGCTCTGAAAAGATCCCGCGGTGCAGGAAAAGATGAGATGCAGCCTATGAAGAGGAAAGCGTTCAAGATGGTGCTGTCCATCCTCTGTATTATTGTTTTTAACTACCTGCCCCCTGTGGCACTGTTCCCCTTCGAAGACTACTACTCCCCTGATGTGTTCCGCTGCTACGTGCAGCCCGTGGGCTTCGCCTTCCTCAACATCAGCAGCACCATCCAGCCGCTTGTTTACCTGGGTCGTCTGAAGAAGGTGCCTTTCCTCTCTGACACCTGCGTTAAGAAGTGTTGCTCCCGTGTCACTGCAGCGAATAACAAGATCACACCTGAGCAAAATCTAAATTCTTGAGATATATTACAATAATAAGCACAGAGATTTTCATTGATTTAATTTCTCTATACTTCTATGATTAAGTTTAACTGAATGTGTTTTTATGCTGGGTAGTGGTTTTATTGCAAAAGATAATATGTAAATATATCTTACAATACACTGGAATTATGATGAAACAAGAGGGAATCATTTTTTTATTTCATGTTTAATATTTAATGATTTTGTTCTTTAAAATAATTTTCTCTTATTACAATAAGTTTGCTGGTTTCAAAGCTGCTGTCTCAACTGTATGGAAATCCTTCAAAAATACTTGCTTGGCTTTGGCGCCACCATGTGTACAAGTAGACTAATAAACTCATACCATATTAAATCCCTCCAGAATAAAACACCTTTTCACCAGTGAAATGTTACTTCACTTGAAGTGAATGACACTTCATGAAGCTGGAATTTAACTGGAAATCCAAACATGCAACTACACAAATGAGGTATGTGCGTGTGTGGTTGTTAGTTTTTATATCCTGGTGGGGACTCAAACCAGGAATGCACACTGATCCATGGGGACTCTGAAGGTTGAGGTCCCCACATGTGTGTAGGGACAGGTTTTTGAGGGTTAAGACTTGAGTTTTAGGGTAAGTGTGAAAGTTAGACTTTTGTAAGGCATGTATTTGTGATGGTTAGGGGTTATGTCAATGAGTGTCCCTCACTGGAATAGTGAAACAAGTTTGCATGTGTGTTTCATGCATGATATGATTCCATTTCCTAAGGTGCATGATGCTGGAGAGGTTAGAAAACTCTCCTCTATCCCAGTCCAACTTAATATGGAATATGCAAAATATTAATACATCACCCTCATAGCTACAGTGCATAGGGGAAGTTTATGTTAGCTTAGCATGAAGACTGGAAACTGGGCGAACACAGATCTCTCCGAAGGTAAGAAAATACCCCGCACACCACTTTTAAAGCAGTTTTTCATGTTACAGGAGGGTTGTCTGCAGGGCAGGTTGCAAGGCATCGGAGATTCAGGGAAGTTACATGCCCCAACCACTTACCCCTGCTGAACAGCGGATTGTGCACTTCAGTTTTTGTACCCTTGTTCTTTATTTTATTATTGTTACATACATATCTATAATTTTCCCTTTTATTCTTTTCTTTTCCGTAACTGTCACTTTTTCATGTCTTTTTGCGATACTCTGTTTTTATGTATGCACATAACTTTGGAAATCTGCTATTAAAAAGTGCTTCGTGTTATTTAAAAAACTAAATATAATGTGTTAATGAGGGCGTTTCAGAGGTGATGTAGGGCGGACCCTTGAAAAGAGCCTGGCTAGCTCTTTCCCAAAATGTCAAACTGAGCTGACTAGAGCCAAAGCTTTGGAAGCAGCAAAATGATTCAGATAAAGAATATTTTCCTTGTCGTCCGTGAAAGACATTACCATGACAACCAAACCATTTCATCTCTGGCCTCAGGTGGTGTTTTTTTCACAACAAGTTATTCATTCAGTCAGTTATTGACGCAACATTGTGACAAGTACCTTCTCTGGCATTATTTTAAGTGGATGACTGCTCTGTGTGTAAAAATATGGAAGTAAAGTTTCGGTGAACGTGTGGGTAAATACACAAATGACTGTGTTGTCAGCGGGGTCAAGAAAAGACACTGTCCCTTTGTTGTAATCCAGTTGCACTTTGATTTGTTTTGGTGTCCTTGAGAGTGTCAGCGGGGTGGGCGGGGACGTCATCGCCCTGAACTCTCCGTCCCGGAAGCACAAAGTCCAGAAGCCATTTTCGGGCCGAGCGGAGACCTCAGTGTTCCTGGGCATAGACAGAGAAGCCACGCCCAGAAGCCAGTCCTGATTACTTCCTGTCTCCACAACCCAATGGTGACTTCCTGAACCAAGCGGAGTCATGGCTACCACTTCAGCACTAATGTGGAAGCGCTCTGGGTTGTCAGGGCAACAGCAGGACTGCTTTACGTAGTGGAGGGAAGTGAGGCTGTCAGACAGGATGAGGCAGGGGTGCGCTGTGTTTGGGTCCAAAGTCACTGGAGCTAAAACACAGGAAATGAGCAATGGCCATTTATAATTCTGCTCTTTTAACGCTTCCTACACTGAGGAAAATCAAATTGAATAAACTTACTGTAATCAATGTGGTCCAGCATTTTCTCCCACACTCTGTACTTGAGGTTGCAGAGATGATTGGTCACGTCAATCAGTAATCCAGACATGTTGTCTGAACCAAGCTCAATGCTTTTGCTTCTGTCGTAACAGCAGATATATATTACGCTGAGAAAATGTCACAGCTAACACACATAAACACAAGAAAAGCGTGTAAACATATTTTTTTTCACCTACCTGTCCTGGGTGGCTTTAAAATTCTGGAAAAATAATAAAACAGTGTCACGTTTTGGGAAACACAATAAAAACGCTTGAGTAAAGAAGAGTGTGCCGACCTTCAGCAGAACCATATCCTCTTCTTGCAGCTGCTCCTGTATGACGGAGATGGTCTCTGTGAGGGACAGCACTTCTGCGGACAGTTCCTTGATCTTATCCTTCATCCCCGTGATCTTCTCCTCTTCTTCTTGCTTCACAGCTGCTAATCTGGCCGACTCCTCCTGACAGAGCTCCTGACGCAGCTGCTCAAAATGGCTCCTGATCAGTCTCTGCGTTTCTAGCGCCTGATTCTACGAGAGATTATTGCAAATTAGGGTTTTTTTGTATTCATGAGACACGTGTAGGACATCTCTCATCACAATTTATACCTTGATGTACTTTGACATATCCTTGGAGGTCCGCTGAATTTCTATGAGGCTGTCCACTTTCTCTTGCAAGAGTTTGAGGGTTAAAGCAAGTTCATCCTGCAGAGTGAGACAGAGATCAGGTGGAAGTACCGTGGAAATCTTAGGCCTGCATTGATCACTAAAAGTTAACAGCGCTGATTATCAGGACAGACTTGTGGAGCAGCATTCTGTCTGTAGGTGTTACTGTAAATACTTCATGTCCACCAAAACAACATTCAGTTGAGCAGTTGAAACGCAACAGAGAAACAAAAACAATTTACTTTTCTTCCCCTTACCTTACAATCCAGCACGGCCTCTTCTATTGGCGAGCAGTCGTGGGTCTTGTGAAGTTTAGACGACTGACACACAACACAGATTGCCTGCTGGTCGACCAGACAGAACAGTTTCAACCTCTCCCCGTGCAGGGTACAGTTCGTCTTATCCTCCAGTGCCACGGACGCATGGCTCCTGACCTGCAGCAGAGCCTCACAGACGTTTTTCAGAGCCAGGTTGGTGGGGGGATTGGACTTGGTGGCTCTTTTCCTGCACACCGGACACTCACGTAAACACGTGTCCCAGCAGCGCTTCAGACAGATCCTGCAGAAGCTGTGGCTGCATGACAGCAGGACCGGGTCCGTGAAGATGTCGCAGCACACGGGGCACGTCAGGTCCTCCTCCGGCAGTGACATGATCGACCCCTCGTCATGTACAGTTGACGTTAATCCACGGTTCACAGCAGCAGACGCCCTTAATGATTCCTCTATTACACCATAACACAGAATACCTCGTCAAAACTTGCCTCACGAGAGCTTCACAGCGCACCAACCACCTCTCTATTGTCCTTCACACAAAGCAGCTAATGCTCTTGGTTTTCCTGTGCATGACTTCGGTGGGAGTAACTTAAATCATGTGGCAGAGTGAGACACACTGTATGTGGCGGAGCAAGGGAACAGGAAATAAAACCCCATTGGTCAGCTTTTTTGGAGCGCTTAAAACTGGTCAGTAACTTGGTGCATGTTTCGGAATGCAACCATTCTGGATACGAATGGGAATGTTTCAGTGTTGACGTCCATGTCAACAGCTCGGGGGCTGCACACTGACAAACCCCTCAGGCTGTTTATCGATTCCAACAGGTTTGGCCACTGACCATTTAAACAAAGTATGTGTTCGGGTGAAAACTAAATGCTGCAGCTGATTGCTTGCATCGGTGAAGTGAGTGTAAGTGTAACATTGCTGCACTGCTCTCCAGCGGTTTTCGGGTGGTTTCTGTCTTCTTGTAGGTGAGGTTCCACCTGAACAGGATAAACCAGCTCAGAGCAGCCACAGACTTCATCATAGCAACAGTACACTGTGAACTAATTTTTCAGATCAAGAAAATAATCTATATAATTACAGGGAACCACTCTCATGGACTAATGATTCATCATTGCCAGACTATAGTTTGTAGTTTTACATTAAATGACTGATCCAAAGTAAAAGAAACACTGATTCTAAAAAGAGAATTCTGCGGCTTGACTTTTTAAATGTAAAATTTCAATGCTGTGAGCAAAACTATTGAATTACATTTACTTAAAATGTTCTGTTGGAGGTAGAAATATCAGAGATTATTGAACCAAACTGATGTGAGAAGATGTTCCTTTTAATTTTGGGTGAACAGATCATTTTAAGAGTAACACAAGCTTGTCTTGTCTTGTCAGCCCATCCCTTTATGTAATTAGTTTTTTCGTTTATTTAATTTTTATCAATATCAATTCACTCATAATCTGTAAGATTTCATTATCGTGGATTTTATGAACATGTGATTATATTATCATTTATTTATTCATATATTATGATAAATATATATGTGATGATATATATGTGATTATTAAATAATATTGATACAATACTATAATTGACGGGAAAAAAACATTTAAAAATCGTTTACTCATGAATTTTCTCATTACATGCTTAAAACACTTCAATCACTTTAAATCCACAATGTTCTTGAACATTTTGATTAACTGTTCTGTAGAATATTTGTCAAATAGTACACTAACTTTAAATAATAGATTGTTTAAACGTCCCTGTGCCTCCTGCGCCTGAGTCCTCTTAGTGTTTTGTCACACTACTTGTATGTCACTGTGTTTATCTTGAATATTTACTTGCATACAAAAAGAGGAACCAGAGGAACATGTTTTTTTTTTTCTGGAAAAAGATCTGTGAAAAGCAAAGTATTGAATATGTTGCAGCCAAAAATAGATGAAAGAACACAGAGAACATTTTAGTCTCAGCGTCAGAAGAAGTGTGGAAGCAGGTTTTTGTTATTCTGATTGTTACACGTTTTTTTGGTGGATCTAATTTTAGGTTTGTCATTGACTCAGAGGTGAACAGTCAGTAATGTAGAGTGATGTGCAGCTTTTAGTCCTTAGGGTGGAGAATGTTTCTTGTTTGTCTGTTGGTTTATCTGTTGGTTTATCTGTCTGTCTGTTAGAGGCATGCGCAAACAAATTTACAAGAAAACTTGGTGGACGGATGCAGTTTGGGTCAAGAAAGAACTCATTCAATTTTGGTGCCGATCTCGATTTTTATTCTCTTTCCTTAACATTGTGAGATAGGGTGTTTTCAACATTTTCCTTGATTTCTCAAAGAATAATTCATGGATCTTGATAAAGAAGAAAAATCTGGCATGTTTAGGGGACTCATATTTTTGAGTGGGTGCAATTTGGTGCAGATCCAAATAAATATCTGGATCTAGTGAATTTAAACGTGATTCCATAGGGGAACTGGTGGGGAGGAATGGGCTCTACTGAGTTCTATTCGCCTCATGGCAATAGGGTCTTTGGTTTGAATCCTGGTTTTGCTGAGGCCTTTCTGTGGGGGTGTTCTCCAGCTACTCCAGCTTTCTCCCACAGTCCAAAGACATGCAGGTCAGGATAATTGGAAACTCTAAATTGAATGTAGGTATGAGAGTTATTTGTATCCGTATGTCGGCCCTGCGATACAACGGCGACCTGTCCAGTGTGTACCCCACTGTCGTCTTATCTGGCTGCAAATCCTGGTTATTTCATCATTTTCTCTTGCATTTAAATTTAAGAGGTAGAGTGAGTGCACTAATTTGGAGGGTCTGCAGTTTGATCCAAGCATGCAGACCACTTGGCACCAAAACAACCCTGATAAGGACAGTCAGCACAGAAGCAATCTTCAAACTCAAGTCGATTCATTTTGCACGTGTCTGCTCTTGTCCTTTCAATCCGTGGCTGAAATAAAGTGATGAGCTCATGGTGCATTACAATGTGCAACACTGTCAAAACTGCACAACACTGACCTCGATGGTTAAAGTGCGCAGCTACAGTGGCCCCTTTTTGCTGTGTGCGTACGTACGTGCACGAGAGCTTGCGTGCGTGGGTTCACTCAGTCCGTGAGAATAATGGGAGTCTCGCTGATCGACCGATGCGCCTCCTCGCGTCCTCTTCGCCATTACTACTGCTCCTGGTTCCTCCTTCTCTCCTCCGGTCTGTGGTTGCCATGGCGATGACGTCAGGTTGCGCCATCGATTCAGCCCAGTAGAAGCTTCTGGAGGGGGAGCAACAAAACCGGAGTGGCAGCAAGTTCACATCGTGGCAGCGGCAGCTCGTAGGGGCACTTCCGGTGGCAATAGAAACTGCCACTGGTTTGTAAAGGCAGATACCGCGATATCACCTCTGTTTTATTCTTTTCCACTTCCTGTCAAGGCATGTACTGTATTTTAATACGGCCGAATTCCCAAATAAATATTTTCTCTACTGAAAATATTACTTTCAACTAATTTAAATTAAGATTTATTCAGCATTTTATGGGTCCATGCCATGTTAATTATTAAATTTTTGTCTACTGCGTATTTATAAAATGTGCCTGCGCCACACTTGAGACTACTAACAGCGACACAGAACAAATAACATAATGTGTTTTTTTTTCAAAGAAGTTTTCATCCTTATTACTTTGCACTGTAACTGCATTACCATCTGTACATCCCGGTATTCCCATATGTATATTTATGTAGCCTATTGTGCATATCTTTATCTGATTCAATATCTGGTCTTTTTCTGCAGATATGCAAATCAGTCGAAAATGTATTTCCTTTTCTTGTCTTTAGTGCAGCAGCTTTAGGTCTCGCGGTAGAGACAATCTCAAGGTGTGTTGTTGTATAGTATTATGAATGTCTATCTGTCATCAAAAGCAACATTATTTTCAATCATACGGATCTGATAGATGTGGAGCTTTCCTTGTCCAACCCCCCGAGAGCCAACAAACTATCTAATTAACTTTCATCAACCAGTATATACCTCATTGGATAAATCACAGACAGCTGTAGTTGCTCTCAGACAGTGTGGTAACAGTGGCAGCTGCCAAACAGTGTGACAACAGAGGCAGCTGCCTTTACATATCAGTGGCAGCCTCTGCTGACAGCGGAAGTGCCTCTGCGAGCTACCGCTGCCACGGTTTGAGCTCGTCCTCACTACAAAACCGAGCGCAGTAGCAATCGTCCCCTAGATCTCGATTCGCTCTCACGTCTCCTACTCGAAGACTCCTCGACTCTACATCACCAAGATGCGGGAAATTGTGCACCTTCAAGCCGGTCAGTGCGGAAACCAGATCGGAGCAAAGGTATTTGTCTGATTCTTCTCTTTCATTGCTTTGTTCCTTTTTTGATTTAGTATTCTGCAGAGCCATCCATGCAGGCACGCCTCGAATCCATCCTCCTGGATATCTCTCAAAGAGAAGCACAGCGCGGTGTCTTTGCCTTATTAAATCTTCCTGCTTTTAAAATGTATTAAAAAAAAATATCATTACTTATTTGCTCGCCGATTTTCTTTGCAGGAGTAAAAAAAACAAAACAAATATATTGTGTGCATTGATTTGTGCAATAGATAAAAAATATCCATGAAAGAGATGCAAAATATTTGAATTTGACCATTGCATTTAAAATTGGTATTTGATTCGTCTCCCTTTTTGTCAAGTGCTTCAGACGATTATGTAAGGAGCGGCTGTATTAGTAATGCAAACTCACTGTGTCACTATAGGATCAGCCGCCCCTCCCCCACCACATTCATGGCCTATTATCTACCTACGATTCTTTTCAAGCCAGTTTCTGCTGATTTCTCCCGTTTGAAACACATCGACTATTGTTGTATTTTAACATTGGCACGATTATGTAGTGTTTTTTGACCTCGTTAAATACAGTGTTTTCTAATAGCATCAAAGCACCGGCTGCTTATCAGATTTACTGCCATCTGCTTGATTTCTCCAGAGACACTTTGCTTTTCAGACTGATGCACTGCGCTTGTGCCCTGCGTTCAGCAGGGCATGTTTAAATATAGTTGCTGTTTCAGGGGTTGTGTTGTGTGTTTATGTGTATTTTCAGCATATTCAATTATTTGTATCAACCCTGGTCTGAATGAACACCGGCCTCTCCCTCTCCCCCTGCCACGCCTTGTTTTTCTCTCTCAGTTCTGGGAGGTGATCAGTGATGAGCACGGCATTGATCCCACTGGCTCCTACCATGGAGACAGCGATCTGCAGCTCGACAGGATCAGCGTCTATTACAATGAGGCCTCAGGTAGGATTCAAGTACAAAACGCACAAAGGAAAATGAGCTCATCTCATGCTGTCTCATCTCCCCAGCTTTCCCACTGCGCTTTATGATTTGCATACACGTCTGTGGTTTTTATTGAATGCACTGTGCTGGATGAGAATGACACAGTTGATCCATTTCAGGAGGAAAGTACGTGCCCCGAGCCGTCCTAGTGGACCTGGAGCCTGGTACCATGGATTCAGTCCGGTCCGGGCCCTTCGGGCAGATTTTCAGGCCTGACAACTTTGTCTTTGGTAAGCTGTGGGAATTTAGCTATGATGAATTTTTGGCTGCCAGTGATTCGAACATCCGCTCAGTAAATTGCAATACTCTTTGTCTGTAGGCCAGAGTGGAGCTGGGAACAACTGGGCCAAGGGCCACTACACCGAGGGAGCCGAGCTGGTGGATTCCGTCATGGAAGTGGTGAGGAAAGAGGCAGAGGGCTGCGATTGCCTGCAGGGCTTCCAGCTCACTCACTCCCTGGGTGGTGGTACCGGCTCCGGCATGGGCACCCTGCTCATCAGCAAAATCCGTGAAGAGTACCCCGACCGTATCATGAACACCTTCAGCGTGGTGCCCTCTCCTAAGGTGTCCGACACTGTGGTGGAGCCCTACAACGCCACCCTCTCCGTCCACCAGCTGGTGGAGAACACTGACGAGACCTACTGCATTGACAATGAAGCTCTCTATGACATCTGCTTCCGCACGCTGAAACTCACCACCCCCACCTATGGAGATCTCAACCATTTAGTGTCAGCCACCATGAGCGGAGTGACCACCTGCCTGCGTTTCCCCGGTCAGCTCAACGCCGATCTCCGTAAACTGGCTGTCAACATGGTGCCCTTCCCCCGTCTCCACTTCTTCATGCCAGGTTTCGCCCCCCTCACCAGCAGGGGCAGCCAGCAGTACCGCGCCCTGTCCGTGCCTGAGCTCACCCAGCAGATGTTCGACGCCAAGAACATGATGGCCGCCTGCGACCCACGCCACGGCCGCTACCTCACCGTAGCTGCAGTGTTCAGGGGCCGCATGTCCATGAAGGAGGTGGACGAGCAGATGTTGAATGTGCAGAACAAGAACAGCAGCTACTTCGTTGAATGGATCCCAAACAATGTGAAGACCGCCGTCTGTGACATCCCGCCCCGCGGCCTCAAAATGGCGGCCACTTTCATCGGCAACAGCACCGCCATCCAGGAGCTGTTCAAGCGCATCTCCGAGCAGTTCACCGCCATGTTCCGTCGTAAGGCTTTCCTCCACTGGTACACCGGCGAGGGTATGGATGAGATGGAGTTCACCGAGGCTGAGAGCAACATGAACGACCTGGTGTCAGAGTACCAGCAGTACCAGGACGCCACCACTGAGGAGGGCGAGTTCGAGGAAGATGGGGAGGAAGAGGTCGCCTAGAACCTCCCGCCCACCCAGCTACCAAACATCACTTCACCTCACCCATCTCCCCAAACTCCGCCCCTCTCATCCCTCCCCATCCAGCCGCACTAAAAAACTGTCACCATCTAGATCGTTGCCGCTCTAGTGTTAAACATTGATGCTACTAGTGAATTTCTTGATTCATGTTTTTGTTTGTTGAATTATTTACACCCTTACATCTGTCCTGTGGGGGGATTTTTACTGTGAAGCCTTGAAATTGGAGGATAATAAAATCTGATGAAAATTTATTGCGTCTGAGTTTTATATTATTGTCTGATATGTGATCTGACTGTGCCTGTTCTGACACATCGGGATGCGGGAAGAGCTTCTCAGGCGCGTGGAATGGGGAGACTCGGATCGAACCGCCGCCCCTCCAAATTAGTGGACGACCCACTCTACTTCCTGAGCCACACCCGCCCTGGTTACAAGGTCACAATATGAATATTTAATTTAAATTAAATGCAGAGCAATCGTTAACCCGGGTGAAGTTTGGAAACAGATAATGAAAGGGGTAGTGAGTATGTGGCAAGCCACATACTCACTATATATATATATATATATATATATATAATTAAAAGTGTACAATGCAGATCCGATTTTGAATCATATACTAATTAAAAACTGTAGTATTAAAGCAACATATCCTTTACGGTGGCTGAGAGAGCTCAACACACTGCAAATTAAGAAAACAACTTCATCTATTTGACAACACATGCGCTGCAAAAAGTCACAACACATGCAAATACAGAACCGTACTGAAAATTGTGAAAATGACAAAGGAAATGTTTCCAGGGGACCCAAACAAGTGATGAACCTGGCTGTATAGTTCAATGCTTTGTGAAGTTTCATCCCCACTGACAAGTAGCAGACTTCAATGACTTCACAAAGCGAATCTACTACTGTATCCATCCGTATCCTTTGAGAGAGACCTGGAGCCGATACCAGCTGCTATTGGGTGAGACCATAGACACGTCACCAGCGTATCGCAGTGCCAACACATAGAGACAAACAACCATTCACACTCACATTCACATCTACAGTAAAGTCAGCATGTCTTTGGACTGTGGGAGGAAGACGATGAAAACCCACCCAGGGACAACATGCACCTCGATAAATATAACATTTCTACCACTTTAAAGCCACATGGTAACTGATGTAAATACTGTACAGTGCAACAGTAACACTATATGGATAAGAAACTCAGGGAGCAATTGCTGAGTAAGAAATTATCTTCAGTTGTTTTCATAAAGAAAGATTCTTTTGAAAACAGAGTCTGGGTTCTTGTTCCTGTTTAAATAGGTTCTACCTGTTCTCTGCTCTTTATCAGCTGAATTGTAGATAAGCCGGTCTTATCAGGAGGAGTTACACTGAGTGTGTGAACGTTTTCTTCAGGACTCCTTGTCTGTAAATAGTGTCCAATAAAACCGCAGTCTGTATGGGGGATAAAGAAACACAGTTAAATATCAGCTCTTTAAAATTAATCCTGCCTTAATGTGCTCTCTGATGTAAGAGAGAGGAAATGTCACTTCTTAGATTTACAACCGATTTCAGCCGATCCTTTGGGTACTTTATCTTAATGAAAATCAGGCATAATGACAATGATATTTCACATCCATCATAATGCTGATATTAAATGACGCGTGTTTGTGTACTACTATAAACTACTAATGGTGTTCAATTTTATAACTTTTCATCTAGACTCCAACTGCTTTTGACTAATTAAAGTCATCAAAGACGTGTAAACTATAATGGCACTCAGTAGAGCGCTTGCCTCCATCAAGGCCCAACAGTCCCCTTATGAAACCACAATTAAATTCACTAGACCTGGATTTTAATTTGGATCTGCAATAAATTGCACACTCATAAATATCAGTCCCCTAAAACATGGCTGATTGGAAAATGATGAAAAACACCCTCTCTTGCAGAGCTGAAGAAGGTGAAAATCTTTGGATCAGCACCAAAATGGATTTGGTTCCTCCCTGACCCAAACCACCTCCTCCCACCAGGTTTCGTAATAGTCAGTAGATTTTGTGTAAACTTGCCTCCAAACAAATCAACCAACCGACAAACAGACACGGGTGAAAACGTAACCTCCTCGGTGGAGGTAATTAAAGGTCAGACTCACTTTACATTTTTTCACGACATTACAGATAACATTGGTTCGCCAGAGAGACTCTAACAATGGCCTCGTTGTTTACGTGACTTTCTCAGGTGCTCTGAGGGACTGAACGTTTTTCTCTCGGTGCTTATCTGCTTTACTCTTTTATCATCCTGAAACATCCCCCTCACAAACACACAGTCATGTACTTGTTTATATTTTTGAATGAGCATGACAAAACTCCCACTAGAACTAAGTAAATGTTTTGTTAGATTTAATTACTCATCTATGGTACAAACATGTTGTTATTTGTCAGACAGAAAGAATTAATAAATATGCTGTGACACTGTGAAACATCTCTGATGATTACGATGCTTCATGCGCTTCATGGCTAGTCTGATGAAGTGAAAAATTTGAAACGATGCAACCTTTACATTAGTGTGATTATTTAAAGAATACTTCAAGTGTAAACAACAATTTGCTTTGTGCTGGGTTTAATTTCCCAGTGTAACCTCATTTTAATCACACAGCAGGTAACTTTGTTTGCCTACTCTCATTGTTAGAATAAAAACATTAGGAGTTGTAAATGCAATGGACTCGTCTGAGCTCTCTGTAGCAAAAAAATAAAGTTTGAGGTAAACGATCAGCGTAGATTTAGACGGTGACAGTGTTTTTACAATGAATCTAATCATCTACATTGAATATTAAGGCAGCTGAAACAGGAAAACATGTCCAAATAGAAAATTACTAGTAGTGATAAAATATTGCAGCTCCTGTTTCACTTGTGCAGAAGAGAAAATCCCACTTGAAATGTTCAACTGTCTTAAAATCTGTTGGAAGACACATCCAGGTGCATCTCCTCACGTGGTCACACAGGAACCATTCTGTGCTTGTTGAGACGAAGCGGTCGGTAAATGCATCGTGTGAAGGTGGCACTCCGTCCTCTCTCAGCCCCGAGAGATTCTTCAGCTCAAGAGAGAGAGCCCCATCACGCAGGAGCGCCGAGGATTTTAGTCCGAGCGCTGCATCTCAAATGAGTCGCTCCTCCTTTGGTAGCTTTAGCGCGTCCGGTGCTGCCGCGCTGTGCACACCGGACTGCTCCTCGGCACTGGGTCTGTACGTCCCCTCGGACTGCCTCTTCTTTTTCACCACGCAGAAAAGCCAAGCGAGCACGGCCAAGACGATGGCCAAGACCCCCAGAGTGACCGTGGGGGCCACGATAGCCGCGATGTTGGGTCCCTGCCAAAGGAAAATCACGGGACATGGATCAGTCTGGTGAAACTGGAAACTTTCTGAGGTTATTTACTGAGCATGACAAATGTTTTTTACTCACATTAGTTATATTTGAAGGGGAGCTAGTGGTGGTCAAATTTCCTGTAAAAAGAACAGACACATTAGAAACAATGCAGTGACGATGTGCAGTGAAAGGGAATAAAGCCTGTGCACTATACAACTGAGCATAGAGCTACACACTGCTGGTAACCTATTGGGATTATCCATCCATACAATCTTCAAGGGTCAAGGGGTGGCTGGAGCCGGGATTATCCATTAACCTGAGAAATGTTTAGTTAATTACTATTAAAGTTTTTTTTTAATTAATTGTTTGGTGCCTGTAAACATTGGTTTCTGAGAACCACTGTGTACATACAGTATATCCTTCTTCTACCATGACCTGGGTTCTACAGACCTGCAGAGGTCTGGATGAATTTAAAGGAATAATTCAACATTTTGGTGAAGCATTCTCCAGAGGAGGAGACTCCAGGAAGTTACTGCTCATGGCCAAGAAACAGTGCAGGCTACTACACCTCTGTAGAACTGCAAAATTGAAGATTTTACATTTTCGGTTTACCGCGGATTAAACAATAAAATGTGTTAATCAGTAAACTTGGTGCCAGTAAGCAGACTTGACCGCTGACAGAACCAAAGCTCGCTGTTTCCAAATGTTTCCAGTCATGCTGCTGAGCTCAGAAAAAGGGAAGCTACAGTGCATATTACACATATAGAAAGCATTGCTGGATGTTTCCTTAAAGTCCACGTTAAAGCAGATAGTCCCATATTACACCCACACTTAGTTCTCTATACTGGGTCCCTGTCGCTGACAGAATTCAGTTCAAATATCTAACTCTTACATATCGAACACCATATGTCTGATCAACTGATCAACTCCAACATTATCAATCTGCTCACTTCCTCAGATCTGACCATTTCAATCTATTACATATCGTACCTGTCTCAAGACTTGTATTGAAACAATAGCACCAAAGTTGCAATAGTGTTCACCTTACGATTCTGCCATCACAAAATACATGTGTATATACATTTAGGTGTATATATGTGTACATATATATTTTACACATATATATATTATGAGATTTACCTTTAGCCTTAGCGTTAAAAGGCCAAAACATTTGATGCCGCTAACACCTGCTAACACATACTGGTGGTCACTTCATTTGTGCAGAAGACCTTCAAACATATAAGGGATATTCACCATCTTGTCCTATATTCTAAAATCATATTTAGATTTAACTTTGCTTATTTGAACAGAGTTGTTGACATAGAATAAATGAATAAAGGCAAATGAATAGATAGAGACGTGAATGTCAGCCTCCACTAATGACTCATTGCCAAAAGATCAACACCCTTAAAACCAAATCACAGACGCTCTAAACCCATTCTGACCTTCAAAACGAATCTAATCACACGGTTAAACACACGCTGAACATTTTTTTTTAATGGATTTGAGACGTTATTTTACACAAGCTGGAAAAGAAGAGGAACCAACAGCACAGCAGAAGTGGCCTTTAGCCTTATGAACAAACATACAATGTAGCAGTCATCCTGCCACTGCCGGTCTATTGCTGTTCCCACTTATTTTATCCATGACCGGCCATGTGATTAGCGAGGGACATCATGAAACTACACGGTGGCCACTTGAGCAGGAGAGTGAATGAGGAGGGGGGGGGGGGGGAACTCAGGAATGCAGAGAGCACCGCAGCCATACAGTCAGCTGAGTCACACAACGCACTGGTCTGAAATATGGAATAAAAATAACCCACAAAACTCCGGCTGGGTTGTTTGTTTGCTTTAAGCTTAACAACGCTGTTTTGAAACACACTAAAAAGAAAGTAGCATTTCCGAAAAAACAACCCGCGTAGGACTTTGTGAGTCAATCATTCACTAGGACAAATAGTAAACTTTGCAAGGACAAAAGTACAAACTGATAACAGGGGTTTAGAGGAGGGGGTGATTCATGCTCGAAAAGCAGCGGAATATATTGCAAAATGGATTTTTTTTATAATGCATGTATTTACTATTAATAAGCTCAGACTGGATATCAATCCACTGTACCTGTTTATCATACAGCACAACGCCTATGTTAAATCATTTCTTAAGACAGTTCTTGCTGACAAGCCGGTGCATGTTACAGATTTGCTCTGGAATGTCTCCAATATTTTTTTTATTTGTTTATCATTGAAGGATTCAGTGGTGTGTCTGTGTGTCTCTCTCTGTGTGCGTGTGTGTTTGTGTGTGTGTGTGTGTGTGTGTGTGTGTGTGTGTGTGTGTGTGTGTGTGTGCGCGTAGGTGTGGTCACAGGGATGGTTTATCTCAGTGCTGAGGATGAAGAGATGGTTACTGACTCACCCCACGCAGGATCACTGCTCAGCAGTAGCAGTAAAACACTCCCGGCCACAGCTCCAGGGATGGTCAGCACATCCGGATATGCTTCCATCTCTAGCCGGGGGCCAAGTGCGGGCAGACTGGGGACCTCAGGGCATCAGCTTGGGCCCATGGCATCAGGTCACTGGGTGGACATGTGGACCTCCTGGAACAGCTGGAGACATATTGTTGTCAGTAACGTGAAGACACATGTGCTTCACTCCTTTCTGAGTCACACACTCAGCCTGATGCTGAATCATAAACCTGCTCAAACAACAGGAACAAACAATAACCTATAAATAGCGCATGCATAAAAAGCTTCCCGCAGCTTTAAACGTCAACCTCTTCTCATTTGCAACGTTATTATTAGTATTATTACATCCTCTAATAAGGCAGAAGGTGATATATTCTTTAGAGGTGACTTTCCACAGGAATTACAAACACGTACCATTGATCCGGATGTGAACAGGTGGGCAACGCAAAACGGGAAACACCGAGCAGATCGATCCCTCACGGATGAACCATGTCGCTTCCGCCTCACCTTGTCAGAAAGGAAAACCGCAGCGAGTGGTTTAGTCCAGTGAAGGTGACAGGTAACATCCTACGACACGAAACAAGTGCGCTTTTACGCACGAACGAGCCAGTATGGATCCTCCAGCAGCAGCCAGACTACATCCTCGACTCCGGTACCAGTTGGTGCTTTTATGCAAAGCAGTTTTTGGTCCCTCTTCAAATCGCCATTGGTCACATGGTTGAGTTTCGTGTTACATTACCTGAGCGCAGTTATCTACCTGCAGCAGCAGCGGCAGCGGCAGCAGCAGCAGCGCACAGATCCTCCTTTGTGCAAAGTGGGGAAAAAAAGGCTGTTTGGAGAACTGGAGCAGAACAGAGGCAGTTCCTCCTGTTACCTTAAAAAAAAAAACTCCTCAGAATAAACTGCCTTTATATAAATAACTCTTCGCCTTCGTGTTATAGTCTCCTTTGTCTATTCTGCTTGTGATCCTTGATTAAGAGTCGTTTTTAAGTACGATGCCAGGTTTCTCTAACAACCTGCTTCAGTACAGCGTTTGACTGAACTCCGTACCAAGCTCTTACCTAGCAACCTGTCTGTCTGTCTGATGGTGGTGGTGGTGGCATGGAACAGCGCCCCCACCAGGTTTCATGTTTTCCAACATGAGGGAGCATATCAACATTCCTGAGATGTTTTGAGGATGAATTCGGCGGCCAGCTGGTCCACTGGACTCTAATCCGCACATAATCTCTCCTTCTCAGACTCACAGGGGCAAAAAAGAAAACTCAAAAAGGGGACTGCTGCTCCAGGACTAATCTGTGGTGGTCAAGGATTTCATGTGAGAGGACTGAGTCAGTGTGTGGTTTCCTCTGACCATATCATCCATGTGCCTTTTGCTCTGTCCTAATTATAGCATTTCAGTGATATAATTTTTTAGACTCATTCTTCGCTTGTGTGATTTACTCTCAAAGAGTCAGCTCAAACTGATGTAATATCCTAAACTAGAAAGACACTCAGTAGAGCACATACCACCAAAGCCCAACAGTCTTCCTATGAAACCACATTTAAATTCTTTAGATCTGGATTTTTTAATTGGATCCGCAACAAATTCCACACTCATAAATATCAGCCCCCGAAACAAACTCAAGATCCATGAATTTATCCTCCGTTAAAGAAAGTAAAACAAATTGTCCTGGATTTGCCCCCAGATCCAGATCCATGCAAAAAGTGAATGTGTTCTGTCTTGACCCATTCTGCATCCTTCCACCAATTTTCCAAAAGTAATCAATACAGTTGATGTATCAGAAGATCAGAAGGTACAAATTGAAATGTAGTTTCATAAGGGGATTGTTGGGCCTTGGTAGAGATATGTACTTTGTGAGTGATCATCCAGTTGTTGTTATTATTATTATTATTATTATTATTATTATTATTATTATTATTATTATTATTAGTAGTAGTAGTAGTAGTAATAGTAGTATTAGTGGTAGTAGATGTGCCTGTTGATCCTTCCGAGGGGGTGGGACACCATATAGTTCAATTTCAAGTATTTATTATCAGACAGCAGCAAAGTAAATGCAACATATTGACAGGCTTGATTGTTGATAGATTGGAGGTTTAGTGCACGTTTCCATAATCCATGCCACTTGATTTAGGGTTAGATCAAGGAACGCACTGTGTTTTCAAGGTGGAAATAATCACAGTATTTTTTTGTTGGCCCACTCTTACAATATAACCGTTTCTCCACTCTCATGATATCCTGCCGCTAGGGGTCAGTATTGTCCGTTTGCCTTTCCTGTGATGGGGCAGCTGCTCGTCCACGCACGTACCTCTTGCCGTAGGCGCGGTAACACGGTCAAAGCGGCGGGAGAGCGGTTCACGCGTTCACGTTTAATTTGAGCCGTGTTTATTGCGCATTAACTAAGCAAACAGTGGGAATTGAGTCCTAAAAATAAGCCTCGACTCGGGTCAAAGTCTCTCGATGTCCCTGTAACGCCGCTGGTTTGTCTTCGTTGTGGTCCTGTCGCGTTTAAAGCTTTACCCGGGAAACTGGTTCGATTTACGGTTAGCCTCGGCGCAGCTCTCCCGCAACAATGGCGAAGGTGCAGGTCCTGAATGTGGCGGTCCTGGATAACCCGAGTCCCTTTGGAAACCCCTTCCAGTTTGAGATCACGTTTGAGTGCATGGAGGATCTCCCCGAAGGTAGGGGCCGCCGCAGAGAGGCTAACGTTGTTGTGTGTCTTAGTGTGTTGCTGTTTCTATGTGTGTATGTGTGTGTGTGTGTGTGTGTGTATGTAACAGCTGCTAACGGCTAACGCGGACTTAGCAGCTGTAGCTAACTCGTAAACAGAAAGTCCGGGGTCGAGGGGAACGTTGGTAAAACATGACAGTTTAGTAAAGTACGGTTACAACTCTTAACTTAATGCACTTCCCGTGCATTTTAAAGTTATTTAACTCCGATCATATCATTCAATGAAACTCAGGATTACGCTAATGTTTACTATTATGGCAGTTTTTGATAAATGAATGTAATACCTTTCAAATAACACATTCTAAGATGAAAGTATTTGTATGGATTGTTATTACTGCAGTATAGTTGACAACACAATTCAGTTTCTACCCTAATTTACCTAAGCAATAACAACATATATTTAGTTAAACAGTATTTCATTTCATTACACAAAGAGTAGTATTTTGTTAATATGATCAGGAAGGAGCAAAATAATAGGAACACCTGCCAGGATAATCCAAAGCATCACCACAAATTGAAGGCTTGTATTAGACTGCATTGGATTGCATAAACTAACAACTGAGTATATTATTATTATTATTGTCTATAGCAAAATCATTGCTATCTGCTTTATTGCGTTTTGCTTACTACACAGTTGTTAACATTTGGTGTTGCCTTTTTTAATTTGTGTATGTGACTGTCACTAGGGCTGTGACAGTAACCGCAATACCACGGTCATGTGATGCTTACCATGGGGTTGAGCTCATTACCGTCAGGTGGTATTGAGCCATCAGATGGTGGGTGGGAGGGGGGGGCATGCACAGCTCCACTGCCCCTGGCAGACAGCACAGACCCAGGGACCAGAGTGTGCACAACCTGGCCACAGCACCACCAAGCCTGGGGCAGACACCCAGGGAGCCACCAAATCCGCTTAGAGAGTTAATTTGGGGTCTTTTCATACTTGTTTGGACTCAAATTTCTTACAGTTTTTACTGGTTCTGATTTACTGCTATTCTCTGTGTATCTGTCATTTGCGCTGCACACAGCCAACCGAATCAAGCCAAACACAGTGCGCTTCAGATCTCCACACATTAAATACATAAATTCTGTTGTTTTTACTAGGGCTGCATGATACTGTATATCGAAAATGTATTGTCATTGCAATATCAACATGCGCGATATACGTATCACAAAAACAGCTTGAACTGCGATAAATGGTGTTCCATGTGCCATGCATTCATGCACTGCATGTCAATATATTTGGCCAATTAGATGGAGCCCTGCTGCCCTAGATAATAAATTAAAGATATTTAGATCATTACGGGTTTTTCCGTCAACGAATCATTGTCGGAAGAAGAGAATAGAGAGAACAGAAAATTGCGAGGCGGCTCCGTCAAATCTCGTGCCTCCTCCAAACTAAATTCCACTGTGGAAACTTCTTGTGATCCCGTTTGTCCTGGTTCAGATGACTATGAGCGGTTTATTATATACAAGAATTGCGTAGCTTATTTATGATCCCAGAACCTGAGGGTAAAGTAATGGTGCTCACACACACTGACTCTGCTGCTCTCTCTTTCAGACTCAGCTGACGTCTCTGACGCACTACAGCTTAAATGTTGATTTGTTTGAAATGACGCTAAATATCAACACTGATTATCACAAAATAATCAATCAAGAGAGAGAGAGAGACGTCATGAGCGGAGCGTGTGTGTGTGTGCGTGCGCTGTTACCTTTCCCTCAAGTTCGGGGACTATCATACAGTAGCTATGTAATTCTTTTATAGGAATTAACCGCTTATGGATGTCAATTTGGACCAGGACAAACATGATCCCTATAAGAAAAACCCTGTACATGCCTGTCAATGATCTAAATATCTTGAGCGGTAATATGTTGCTTTATTACTGTGGTGAGAAAAAAATCCAGACCGTCACAGCCTTAACTGTCACTGCTCCTTATTTTTATATTTTTCCTTGAGCCATTTTTTTTTTTTTACTTGACACATAGCTAATGTGGTCAGTGTGTTATCAAATATAACTGGACATTTTTTTGTTCATCATCAGATCAGTTAATGACTAATTGTATCAGCACTGCATTTGCTTATTTATTTTTTTTACTTAACTACTATTTCATGTTTTATAGACCTGGAATGGAAGATCATCTATGTTGGATCAGCAGAGAGTGAAGAATATGACCAAGTCCTTGACTCCGTCCTGGTTGGACCTGTACCTGCTGGGAGACATATGTTTGTATTTCAGGTGTGTTCGGATCGGTCAAAGAACTGAAAACGTGGTTCTACAATATAGAGTATATCATAAACCTTGAACAGTTCATAACATCTTAGGTTCTTGTACAGCAATAGTAATTCACCCTCTAACCTTTTTAACATTTTGTGGAAATCTCATTCTTTCCATCCAATCCAAAATTATAAAGGGCCATTTGTTTGTCTTCTAAACAACCAGGAGACTACACTACACTGCTTTTCTTGTCATCTCCACATTTGCATCTGTCCAAGTCATATTGCACCCCCACAGTACTTGAATATCATGTCATACTATGTTACGCTGGGTACGTCAACAAAAGTGGGTACCAAACACTTAATTAAATGGTCAAACTGGACTGACTGCATTTTTATACTCGTCTTTTTATTCAGAAATTAGTTCTATCGCAGCAGTGTTGTGATTCCCATCTGAGTGGTTGAGAGATACAATTCCTCACGTCTGTGTTGTTGTTCTTCTAACAGGCTGATGCTCCAAACACTGGATTGATCCCTGAAAGTGATGCTGTTGGTGTAACTGTGGTGCTGATCACCTGCACATATCGTGGCCAGGAATTCATTCGCATTGGTTACTATGTGAACAACGAATACACAGATCCTGAGCTTCGTGAAAATCCACCAATCAAGCCAGACTACACACAGGTCAGTTTATTGATTAACGTCTGGATGATATAACTTGTGATGCCAACAAGTCTATTGTCTAATGCTTATTTCGTTGGTTTTAATTAATATTTGAAGTTGAATGTGTCATACAAGTTTTGTATAGAAAGTCAGCTGGAAAAGTTTCTTAAAATGTTCACAATACAAATACACAATTTATGTATTTATTAAATATTTCATTCTAGTAACCCCAAAAATCACAAGAAATGTTTTCATCGAGCAGCATGGAATTGCAGCTTTGTATTCTGCCGAGACTGCACTTTGGAGAAAAAATACTTAGATTGTCTAATTCCTAAAAAATCTACCAATAATCTTAAAAAGTCTCTTTTTCAAAATCATAATTCTGATGGTAACTTCAGTTATAAGCTTCTGTAATGACAAAGGATTTTGTTTGTAGGTGTAAAATTATTTAAGGTAGCTGACATTTGGAATGAACACTCTCACTCTTGGGTGCACAAGAATATCAAGATGTGGGATTAACAGTGACGCGCTTGCAATTCTGTAGTTTTGTGTAGTATATTGTATAGTTGTCAATATGATAAGTCAGTGTTGATTTTCATTCTGAAGGTCAAAGCTCACACTATCATTTGCCCGAGTCAAGATGTCAAATAAAATTAGATATTTTGCTACCGGATAGTCGCAATCAACAAAAATTCACACCGCTAATGGAAAATGTAGCAGCCATATGGAAAAGTGTGAAGGGTTTTACAATGCTGTCATTAAAGTGTTTACATAGATATTTCATGTTATTCTGAGCAATACTTGTTAGCACACATTCGAATTCAAAAACAGTTAAATTATCTAAAATCTGATGTGAGCTGTACTTAGAAATAACATTAACTTGAAAAGATCATGGAAACGTATCTATTTGATAAGAACTGCATGCCAATCAGATCTGATAATCATATGGCGCAATATTTATCTTTATGTCCATTTTTTCGTTTTCAGCTTCAGAGAAATATTCTGGCGTCAAACCCACGTGTGACCAGGTTCCATATAAACTGGGAAGGCTGTGCAGAGCGAATGGAAGACTCTGAAAATGTGGATCCTTCATCAAACTCCATGCTCCCACCATCCTGTCTCCCGGGCAAGGCCCCACCCTTGGGGATACTACCAGATAATTCCATGGACTGCTTATAGAGACGCCCCAGAAGACGTAGCGATGATCCAAAAGGTGATATATGACAGCACGAGACCTTACTATTGAAGAATGCCCGTGGACATTCCAGTGTGGATGTACAAACATCTTTGCCTTAAAGCTGCACTTATTTCAGTGAGGCTTGTTGTCACAAATGAACTCTCACCTCCTTGGCATCAGACATCTCGAATTATCATCGCTAATAGCTGGGGAGTTCCTTGCCATGATGCTGAAAGCAATATTGAAATAGTTAAACTCATGGAAGGAAAAGAAGCAGCTAAGAAACATTGCAGCTGGACTGAAACGAACAGAAAGCTGTGGTGAGATTGTTTTTCCTTCCGTTTTTGTTGGTGCAAAATGAATTTGTACCCATTTAAGAGGATTTCAGCACTGAAGCAATAGGCAAATAAATTGCAATATGTTGCTGTACAGCAATGGCATAATCTGCCATTAGGTCTGTGCTCAAATTCCTGATGCACTTAAAATGTTTTCCCACATACATTGTGGAGTTTGGGATGGGCTTTGTGTGGGCTGTATCACTTCCTGTGTTTTTTCTGTTTGCAGTTTTGTGTTCCAAATAAAACAATGTTGTATTTGTTATGTGGCTGTGTGATTGTGAGGACTATTTTTCTCCTAATTATTGTGCATACTTTGTCTTCATGTCTTCCTATTTTTTATTACAGAAAGGAAAACTGAATATCAACCACTTTTTAATACATCTACATCTCTGTCCAGTGTGTACTTTAACTTTGTAACCATAAGTTTAAACACAGTAGATTGCAAACTCTGCAACACAAATAACAATGTGAGTACACCCTTGTATTTTCACATTTTACTAAAAATAGCCTGTTAACGTCACACCCAATCATAGATGGGTTGGGTAGAAGGGGTGGCTAAGCTACAGAACTAGCTTTGAGAAACACTGCAATGCAAATTGTATGAACATTACAAGATCTGTCCATTATATTTATTTTCTGCACCAAACTGAGTCTGATGAAAACAGACAGATTATATTTAAAGACGATAATAATAAAATAAAAACACAGTTTGGGGCGTTTGGGCTACAAGCAAGTCCGGGAGGCGGGACCAAATTAACAGACGAATCGCATCAATGCAACGATTGGACGTGTTGACGCCCGTCCAATCAGCGCTCGAGTCTTGACCTCTGTCACGCAAGCGTCTGTGAGTGCAGCCAATCGGAGCCAGTCAGAGGCGGGACCAGCCAGATGGATGACTGGAGTTTCCCTTGCGGTCTGAAGATTAATGGAAGGGGGGTCTGTTGATTTTAGTAATCGACTATCAGATGATCGGTCCCATTGCACTTGACGGCTGCTTTAGGAATGAATGGAGGGAGATCCATTTGACATAAGCAACAGCGGAGAAAACCGATAACCCGGACGGCACTTTCGTTTCCCGGGTCTCAGCTGAAAAGGCCTGACTACAAGAGATAGCACCTGGGTAGGTCAGGCCAGGATACGACTGCGAGGGACGCTACGAGCTAACGCCAGCTTGCTCGTTTGACAGACGGAAAAAACGGCTTTCGACGATCTCCCATGGTCCTGACTGGATTTTGGACAAACGAAGCCTTATCTGGAAGCAAAGGACAGTCGAGTGCCGCCTTGACCTGCCGGTGCTCGCTTGGAAATCGACAAGCTAAACGCTACCAAGCTAACATCCACTGGTTATCTCTGCTAGCAGCCGTGCTAGCCTAGCTAACTCAAAGCGTCAGTTTTAGCTGCGAACTTGGATATACCCGCCTGGCTGGAGGTTGTTTTTCGTCGTGGGGAAAGTATTGGGGAAGAAACACATTCGCACCCATCGGTCAATAATGGTAGCTGTTAGCTAGTAGCTAGCTGTCAGCTTCATTGAGACTGTCGACTGCGCTAAGAGGTGTAGCATCGCTCCACGACTTGTACAGGAGAAGTCAGCCCGGACCCAGGGACTCCACCATCAGCCTGCCACCATGGGCAACACGCCCACCGCGAAGAAGGGCAATGAGATGGAGAGCGGTGAGTACCCCGAACCCGCGGCTGCAGCAGCTGCCTGCATCTGTCGTCGGATTGACTCGCTGACATTCATTTCCTGTTCACCATATTGCCAGAGACATGAGAAGTACAACTTAGCACCGAGGCCCAGAGAGCTGCCTTCATAACAACACCACATTGCACTGTCCCCCCCCCCTAACTTTGCTGATAACTGTGGCCTTTCACGTTCCGCACACAAACTTCCAGGCCGAGCTGCTTTGTACAATGACACCATGTTCATCCCAGCAGAACAGCAGAGGATGTTATTCATTCTCCCCGCTGATTCTGTGGGAAAGCTCGTGATTAAAAGCCCCAGGTTATATTGAGAGGTACGAGGCGAGGATGACAAAAACTGGCCTTATACAACAGTCATAGGTTTCCTTGTGGTTCTTGTGTTTCAGAAGTTTTTTTTTTTTTCTCCCTCCCTCTAATCAAAAGGTTATGAAAGGCTGGAATAACATTGCAAACCCAAAGCCTGGTGTGGGGCTGTTTTCTTCTGCACTTTTTAAGTAACCCAACCACTTAAACAACAAAACAACCCCCTCTGCTTTCTAAGCAATGCAGACATTTGATTCAAGTCTACAGATGCACATATTATATCAGGATGTGTATGTAAGTGATGAGTTGAATGTTAATCTAATGTGGACACACTCACAGACAGTTGGAGGGGAGTCGGCTGTTATCAGTGATGGGGGGGATAACCACCAGGACCTGGTCATATGATGCATGAGGGTGATCCTCTTCAGGCAGAAACTTGGAGTTGAGGAGTCTCTTGAACATCATGTGATGAGCAGCATCTAGAACAAGGGCACTTGTATGTGTCACCATGTACACGTGTGCTCTGCTGTCACTAATCCCTTTGCTATTGCAACTTTTTGTTTTGTTGATTAGCTTCTCATCCATCATATTGTTTTCATTCCTAGCTCATTACAATATGAAATAAGTGTCATGGAAGGGTTAGGGTTATGTACCTCAGCATTAACTACAACATGAGGGTAATGTCTCAATAAAATGCCTGTTACACCTTCATCCAGTCCGGAGAGGACACATTTCCATGCTTTTAATCCACGACACCATAAGTAACGATCAAGTGTGCAAAGTCTGAGCAGCTATCTGCAAAATGAGTGTCAGCTCCTTGCTGCTGGTGGAGAGTAGGTGTGAAGAATGGCCTTCAGTCCCACTGTAATGTTAACCCATCTGGGAACCTCTGTAACAAAGCCAATGACTTTCAGATTTTCTCAAAGATTTTTTTAATAAGGTTTAGTGGTGGTAGAAATTTTACAATTGAAAGGTTAAAACCAAGGACATAGGAGGTAATGCTGGTGGGAGGTTTGCTTCACGTCCTTATCAGCCCGATCACTCTGGACCCACCCGATCCCCTGAGGCAGATGCGGACCAGGGGTCCAGAGCCTTATTCAGGAGTGTAATTTTCCACAGAGCAGCTAGAGATTAAGGACAACATGGCAGCTCAGTTTGGTTTCTATGGAAAATGGAAAGGGAGTGTTGAGAGCTGGTTCAGGTGCACAGGCTCTGTTTCCTCTGAACTTTCCAGTCCGGAGAAGATGAGCGGAGAGACGCTGCTCTAGTGTAAAAAGCGGATTTCTGGCCCACAGGAAGAAGCAGGGCGGACAGACACTGTGAACTGCAGCAGGAAGTGAAGGAGCAAGGAAGGTCCAGCCCAGGCTCTGCACTGTTGTTCATCGCCTGTACCGCTCCATGGGCTAAACACAGCCAGCGTGGATAGCTTTAAGTTTTGACTTAGAAGAAACTGTTGGTTTCGTACTCTCTGGAATTACGGCTTTGTTCGATCGACTGGACTTACTGCAGTGTTGAGGCTCTACACAGACTGTCGGCTGGCTTCCTCCAGCCTTTTACGATGTCTGTTATTCACAGGCTGGCAGGAAGGCTGTTTCATCGAACCAGGCCTTGTTTAGGGGACACAGGCAGTGGAGAAGGCAGACACGACCAACCACAGGAGGAGCTAGAGGCCTGCTGCTGGCGTGAGTTTTCATTCTGAAGCTGGGCAGGAGCGTGGGTTAGGGGTGGAGCTGTGGCTAATGCTATGTCCTACTAGCTGAGCCAGTCAAGCTGTGCTCAAGTTCATACATTTAGAAGATAATCAAGTTAATCGTTTTTTCTTGATGATGTTTGTTAGTACCTTTCATCTCATGTCCCGATGGGTTGTGTATCTGTTGGCTTTGGTGGAGAGATCATTTATACTGGCACACATTGGTATTTATGGCCAGAAGCCAAGATGTATATGTATGTGTGCTTATGTCCATGTATCCAAATACACTTGTATACACACAGAGCACCATTTGTCTGTTTCTGCTTTGTTACCTGTTAGAACAAAAGCATTTCTCAGTCACTGTTGATGTGTCAGTTAGCTGCCATGCTGCACAGAATAACACTGGCAGCCTTAAACCATTACACAGTGTGATGATAAACTTATCTAATCACACAGATTTACAATTTTGTTACAACATAGTTGGCTTCATTTTCCTTCTCACTGCTCTACTAAATCCATCTGATTGTATTAGTGCTTGATAGCCAGGAAATATTTTCCTGTACTTTCACACACTGAGCAATAACCGTCAACACAACCAGCTGCGATACAGTGGTTTTATTGAATTGAATGTTGTGCATTTTGGATTCGGCCATATAACGAGGTGGCACCCTGTCAAAGTGCAACTCCCTCTGTCTATAAATATCTGTGTGGTTCACGTCCTGCCCCTGCTCTGCACGCAGCTGGTTTGTGTAACAGGCGCAGGTTTGTGTTTGGATCGCTCATCACTTCCTGTCTCCAGTAAAAAGGGGCTTTGTTATAAGCCTGCACTGATTACCAGTGGACCTTACGGTTGAAATGCCAATCAGCCAGCTCAGATAAGCTTACCGTACCGTTGGCAAGCCAACATGCTGCCTTGGAACAATCCTGAGATGCAAAATCCAGCAGCAGACCGAGCAAAACTGAGTATGGAGTTCAGTAATCTCAAAAGGAACAGTAGCTTCCTTCGGGTTGTCATGTCAACGGGTGTGGTGGTCGTGTGAATCCTTGTATGTGTTGTCCTTAATCTTTTAAAGCTGAGGTTATATTGGTGGTGGTGCTGCTGAAAATACTTCTTCTGCAGAAACGAGGGCTCCCAGAGGAACAGAAGATACACAGGGAAACATGTTTTTGTTTTCAACTGGGTCACTTTTAGCCTCCCACCATCGAAAGCTATATAGGCATGAAGATGAAATCTTGCAAGATTTTCAAAGGGCCGTTACCTTCGCCAAGGAGGTTATTTATTTGTCTGTTTTTTATTTAGGAGGATTATGCAAAAAAAAAATCAAAATGAATTACCATGAAACTTGATGGAAGGATGTGGTATCCATTTAAAGTTTGGTTTGGATCCAGCAGTAATTTCTTTTCACTTTCCTGAACATGTGAGATGGGGACGCTTTTCAACGTTTTCATTGATTTCTGAGAGAATAATTCATGGATCCTAATGAAAGAAATCAGGCATGTTTAGAGAACTGATAACCATGTGTGCAGTTTGGTGCAGATCCAAATAGAAATCCAGATTGAGTGAATTCAAATGTGGTTTCATAAGAGGACAGTTGGGCCTTCCATGAAAATTTGTGGAGGGGTGGGGCTTGACCCAAGGTTAAACCCATTCAATTTTGTAGATGATAAATGGGTGGATTCAGGATTTTCTTTTTCACTTCCTTTTACATTGCGAGACACCATCAGACACATTTTTAGGCTTTTTTTTTTCTCACATACCAACATAGAAAGTCCCAAAGTGAGACTCTCCAAGTTTGATTTAAGGGGGGAAGTGATACTGAGCAGTTTTAATAAATCACCACCCAATGAAACTGACAGATATTAGTACTTAAACTGTCTTCCCCATGCAGTTGAATATATGTGAATGGAACAGGAAAGTGTAAGATGACCAATCAGCTCAAGTCCGTCAGTTTTTCTGCTCCTTTATTGGTCAGTAATTTATCTACCCAGCGTAGATTATTTCTCACCTTTACACACATGCAAACACCTTCCTAGATTACATGCAGCGCTGTTTTTCCACTGACGTTCCACTTTTCTTAGGCACTACACAAGGCTGTGCACTCTCAAAACAAGGCCTGCTGTAAAGTGGGACCCGATTTGGCGCGCTTCACAGTTAAATGTTGGTCAGCTTGCCCTAATATAACCCTTCTGTTCCTGCGTCAGAGTGGGGCTATTGAGGCCCTGCAGGGGAGCGATGGAGGATTGATTTTTGTTGAGGATCAATTCAACACTGGCATTACAGATTAACTGGTGCATTTGTGCAGGGAGGAAAAAGTTTCCCAGTGGTCTGTGCGCTCCTGCTTTGCTTTTTATGTTCAGGTCGGAAAGTGTTTTTCGTTGCAGATGTGACATCTGATTGGTTCTGCTAATAAGGGAAAGTTTTAGTTGCATCTAGATGTGTCTTGTTCATCTCCAGGGTCTCTTATTTGGGCCTAGTTTTCCATAGAACTCTCTCTGGGTTGGATAAATATACCAGCTACTGTTTTATGCTCCTCCCCCTGATGATCATGCCCCTGTTAAGATCAATATATAGCCTCTGTGTGTGTGTGCATATGTGTGTGTTTGCGTGTGTGGTTGACATGAGAGGGAACGGCACAGAGTACTTTGTGAGCAGAATAAATATTGATACAAACCAAGCAAGGATCCAAATTGATCCGTGTGAGTGTAACGGGCACAGCGCTGCTCTCCATGCTATGTTTGACAGCACACAGGAGGTTTCTGCAACTTTCTGAACTAGGTCCCAGGCAAAAGTGACAGTCACAGGACACGCTGAAGACTTTCCGCCTGCCAGCAAGGACACTTCACTTGGTTTCTTTGGATGCTCCGCGGGGCCCGCAGATCTGAACCAAGTTCTCACCAAGGGGGAGGCTAGGTCATGAGTCAGTGACTGTGAGGAGGGCAGAAGAACAGGGGAGACTTTGCAGGGCTAATGTGTGACAGGAAGAGCTCCAGAAGGCATGCAGGGAAGAGGGAGTCATCCTCGCGCTCAAGTGAATCTGGGTCGCGCTCGGCAGACGCAGCAGCACCAGAGGTACCCATAGTCATCCCAGATGGTAAGGAGTTTGGAGTTACAGGAGAGTCATTGTGTTGAACTGACACTCCCAAGCCTCATAAAGTCTGGATGAAGATGGAGATATTTACTTACATCAGCACCCAAATATTTCTTCTGAACAGCTTCAGGTTATGACAGGAATAGCTCCATTTTAGTCTTCTAAGTGGGAGTTGAGCAACTTTCTCTGGAAATGTTTTCTCCCCAGTAACCAGTCTGCTTCCACTGTGGGAGCAGCAGTGCTCTCGACATGTTTATGTGAACTTTGGTCTCTGCTGTTCTCGCTGGCTTTCTCTCATCCTATTGTCGGAGCTGCTGGTCCTTAGAGAATTAGCAGGAAATCACATTTGCTGGATGAGGATTAAGCTTCATTTAGTTTTCAGTGTATGTGTTTGAGGGTTATACAAATGCTTGAGATGTTGCCACTTTTTGATATGAATTTATCGATGCAAAAATCCATTAGTTTAAATATTCACATAACAAAGTTGATGAATAGATTACAGTGCAATTTCACTATTGACAGCTGACTGGCTTTATTTTAACTGTGCCGTAGGCTGTTATTTTCCATTGATTAGTATGACATTCCATATTATCCTGAGATGGGTCATGTTTCCACTGGTTTTTCAATTGTTCATAAATTAGTACAAATAATACTTTTGTAGTATCGCCATTAACCACATTTATACTTTACACTGCATTTGTGAAATCTTTCGCCCAAAAATATTTAACATATAATCTGAATCAAAGCCGCTACAAGATAGTTTTCCGCTGCTCTGGCCTGACATTCGCTGCAGTAATCATGAACCATAGTAAAGAAAGCTGTTTTGTGACAAAACATTGTAAAAGTACAACCTTGATCCCCTTGTGTCCTGGACTAACAGTATAGAAATAGCAGTGCTTCCCAAGCTGCCGGGGCAGCGAGTGTCCCTAAAACTTCTCCACAGATGGTGAGGAAGAATGAGGAAGGACTGGTTATCTACATGTTCCCACAGAGCACTGGGATTAGCCTCATAAAGATAAGGGCAAGAAAAATGTACTTCTCCATATGACACCGTGTGTGTCAGGCTGTCAAAATGTGTCCACCTATACTAGCATGTGCTGTACATGTGTGTCTGTTTACATTGCCAAGGATGGTTTCTTCTTGTAGCCTCATGTTAAACTGCACTATGAGTAGAGTGTGGATACCTGGACAAAGAATTTTGAAATGTTGTTTTGGTTTGGAATCGATCATGTTAACTGGGCTGTCTATTTGATATTTTGACTCTGCACGCGCCTGTAATCCAGGAAATCATCGGGCTTTGATCGCACAATCCTTACTGTTACAGAGAAGCATCCCCACATTTGAAACTGTCAGGACAATAACTCGTATTGAGATCATGAGATGATGTTCATGGTTCGGTTCTCCCCCAACCTCACATTTTTTTCTCAACAGCCCATAGTGTTACAGAGTCTCCCACATGCTTTCTGGTAAACGCTACCCGAGATGTCACGCAAGTGTCTTTTTTGCCCCTATCCCTTAAGGCTGTTGAACACACAATGTCTTCCATTGCAGCTGTGGAAGCTTGTAGCGTCTTTGAGGATATTTCGCACAGCGCAGATTTACAGCTGTCATACTGTATCCGTGTAATGTTTAGGAGATGAGTTGTGAATTAGGGCTGCAGGATATATCGCGATATCAGTGCATGCAATAGAGGCATTGCAAAAGACTTTGTCTTTTCTCTCTCTCTCTCTCTCTCTCTCTCTCTCTCTCTCTCTCTCTCTCTCTCTCTCTCAGCTGACGTCTCTGTCTCGCTCTCTCAGCTGACGTCTCTGTCTCGCTACAGTTTAAAAGTTGATTTGTTTAAAATGATGCCACCATATCAACACTGATCATATTAATGAGTTAAATCTTTCTTCAGAGCAGCGCGCATTCAGATCTCTGCGACTTTAGACAGGGACTGTTTATGTTTATTTATCGCAAGTCATATCGTCATCATGATATTAAACAACGTTCTCGCATATTGCATGTTTTCCTAATATCATGCAGCCCTATTGTGAATGTGCTTTTCTTCGTTCATTATAGTTTTTGCAAAGAAGTGGAGTCACTCAGCTTTAAATCTCTCAGTTGCAGGTTTATTTAACCTCATACCTTTACTGATGTCTTTTCATTTTTATTATGTTGCTTCTAAACATTTTTTTGCAGCTGTGATCATTTCGGTGGGTCATAGTAAAGCGGGGAATTGACTAGTTGTAATTTGTTCTCTGGGTGAGATGGCGTATTTTCTACCATGAGCGGTATTCGTGTTCAGATCAACTTCAGCATGAGCTGAATTCTCTAATTCAGATGGATTTACAGTATCTCGATCAATTTCATCGTTGGAGTAGAAGCAGATCCAAGCAGAAGATTGCAGACTGTTATCAGATCATAGACACATTATTTATCGTAATGCTGCTAACACGTATCATGCATCATGCTCTATTATTGGAATACGTCACAAATTCCTCCACATGATTGTAAAACAGGAGTGTTGTGGTGTTCTCTGGGTCTCTGTGTTTAGGTTAGGTTGATCTGTTACACAAAATCCTTATTAGTTTGGACTTGTTTCTTTTTTTTAAACAGACAAACTCTTTATAATGAATATGCCCTTTGTTACTGATTGCAGTGAAGGAGTTTCTTGCCAAAGCCAAAGAAGATTTCTTGAAGAAATGGGAGAATCCAGCACAGGTAAGAGCAAATGAGAATTTCTGCTCTTTTTCTGTCCAATCACTCTTTTCATTTTATTTTATTATTGTACATTGTCACATAACTACATTATTTTATTGTACCTTCAGCTAATAGTGATTTTATTTATGTGTGCAGAGGCACATAAGTGTGATGATGCATTTCATAATGAATGAACCAGACTTTGTTTTCATGTGCTTGTTCTTGCTCTCAGGCAGAATCATGGGAATAGCTCTGCACATGATCAAATTAATTCCAATTTATTTTTATAGGGCCATTGCCCCCTCTGCTGGGCTAATGTGGACATGTGTATATATTTTCTACAATGACTGCACTTCTAATATTCACTCAAGGAACAAAATGTCAGCAGGTTTAATTCACAATAAACCATCAGGAATTGTTTTGTGAATACTTGTAATCGACACATTAGTATGTTTAGCAGCAGAATCATTTTGTATGATAGTTAAACTACAGTAGGACTCTTCATGGTTTGTCTGTCTCACTGACTTCCTCCTCTTCCCCTCAGCAAACTGCGGCATTGGACCAATTTGAGCGTTTGAAGACCTTAGGCACTGGTTCATTCGGTCGAGTCATGCTGGTTAAACACAAAGAGTCGGGCCAGCATTTTGCCATGAAAATACTTGATAAACAGAAGGTACAGTACTTGCAGCATTGTATTCAGGTGGAATACTACATTTGAATGCTTGACTTGGGTAATCCATTTTGTATATGATAATAATGTGTTATTTATACAATGATAATACAGTATTATTATTGTCTCACGGGCTAGTAGCTCCATGAAGAAAGAAGGGACTGTGACCATCTACTTATAGCGTCTCCTACCGTGCCATATATTCAGTTTGTTGTTACTTAAAGAGGTCACAGTGTCCCGGATCTTGTCAGTATTATTCCAAGTACAGACTAAACTACTGCTAACTTCATAGTACATGACTGACTGGGGACAGGGGTTCACACACTACATGACCGCTCACTAAGAGAAACCCTCAACCAGTATGTCTGCTCTCCAGACATTATACCGCCCTCCCCCGCCCTGCGCTTTGATTGGCTGTAGTAGTCGCAAATTTGTAGCCGGCTTGAAATCTAGTCAGAGAAAGCGTGTCTGTGACCCTCTAGAATCGCATCTTTGAAGAGTTCACACATAACGACTGGCGACGGCCAATATCCGGCTCAAAATCTTGTAGGGATCAAAATACAGGAATGGAAGAAACGCATTAAAAACTGTTTGGATTGAATTACTGTATCCAATTACATTATTTTTTTCAACATGTTCTAATATGTCTGATGAACCTGTGTGTCCTAAATAAGCCTCCTGCCTACTTCCTCCCAGGTAGTGAAGCTGAAGCAGATAGAGCACACACTGAACGAGAAACGTATCCTGCAAGCGGTCAGCTTTCCCTTTCTGGTGCGACTGGAGCACTCTTTTAAGGTATGCATTAAATAAGCTCATGTGTTTTTATCCTCCAAGCATGTGCACCTCTTGTTTTTGTGTGTCTTTCATGTCAAAGTAAGACTCTGCTCATCTCTCTGCAGGACAACAGTAATCTGTATATGATAATGGAGTATGTACCCGGGGGTGAAATGTTCTCACACTTAAGGAGAATTGGTAGATTCAGGTGAATTGACTTTCTGCTTACTCTACCTAAATATTTCCAACTGCTGCTGGTTGACTATTAATGCTGCGGCTGATTTTTGTTTTGCAGTGAACCACACGCCCGCTTCTATGCAGCCCAGATTGTACTGACCTTCGAATACCTTCACTCACTGGATCTCATCTACCGAGATCTGAAGCCGGAGAACCTGCTCATTGACCACCAAGGTTACATACAGGCAAGGATCGCATGTTTTTCGTTCTTGCTCATCAACAACAATTGTTGTGTGATGGTTTCTCTATGTGGTTTAGTTCTCAGAACTGTGCCCTCTCTCCCTCAGGTAACAGATTTTGGATTTGCGAAAAGGGTGAAGGGCCGAACCTGGACGCTTTGCGGGACCCCAGAGTACCTGGCACCGGAGATCATCCTCAGTAAGGTCAGTGTTCTGCCCAGTGTTAACAGCACTGCTTTTTATATGAAGGACAGAGTTGTTAAAGCTACATGATTTCATTTACTTACAAAGCAGCAAACTGTGGTACAATATGCTGCTTACTCTCTGTTATCATAGAGTTTGAGTTCGAATTTTTGTTCGAGGACATACTTGACCACCCTGTATTGTCTTTGTTTTTTCCAGGGTTACAATAAAGCAGTGGATTGGTGGGCCCTGGGCGTGCTGATATATGAGATGGCTGCTGGTTACCCCCCCTTCTTTGCCGACCAGCCTATTCAAATTTACGAGAAGATTGTATCAGGGAAGGTGAGTTACCTAAATAGTCCCTTAGTTTTATTTTCATAAGTAGTTTGACTGTGCCATTACAATACAGTACACAATCATACACTGCTACTCAACAGAGGTAATGGTATATGAAGTAAAAACTTTAAAATTAGTTTTGAAGTCCATAATTCATACTGATTGTAGAAAAATAGTAATGTAAAGGGAAATTGTAGTGGTTGTGTGAAACATTTTTCAGTTAAAGCAACTTTTTCTTTCTGTGTTGAATGGATACTTCTTAAGAAACAACAGAAATTATTTTGTACAGAATAATGTTCTCAAATCTGTTAAACCAAGGCGGCATGGTGGTTAGCACTGGATCCTTATACTCTTGCTTCCTCTCAGAGTCCAAAGGCATGCAGATTGGGGTTAGGTGAATTGGAGACTCTAAATTGACCGTATGTGGGAGAGTGAGTGGTTCTTTATCTCTGTATGTTGACTAGAGGTGTGGACATTTCTCGATTCTTGGATTCATCGCGATTCGGACGTGGACGACTGCAGCACACAATTCTAAACTGAATTAATGTCAATTACTGTTGTAAATTACTGCATACTTGTAATATCAGTAACAGTCTATAATACTTTGCATGTGCAGTAATATAAAACATTGTGGATGTGATGCATCGTTGTGCATTTGAATCGTTGTCGAATCGTGAGGCTAGTGAAGATGGCGACCTGTCCTCCCTCTCACCAAATGTCAGCTGGAATTGGCCTTTACTCTAATAGCGACCCTTACATTTTAAGCGGTATAGATGATGGATGGAATGTGTTAAACGTTTATATCACTCCATTTATAGACGAGTGATGTGTCTGACACATTAACTGCTCTTAACTCATCAGCTCCTCTGAGTATTTTGTATGTAATTGATAGGACACAGATGAAAATACCCCACATTCCCTTTAAAAAAATGTGTGTTATTGATACAAATTTAAAATGTAATTTTGGTTATTTGTTTGTCAATATGTTTTATTTTGAGAAGATGAATCTCATTCATAATGCATTAGTTTCAAGGGAAGTTTAACAAATCAACTGAATCAAAAACCTTTATTTACAAGTGGTTATTCATTTTTGGAAACATATATAAATAACTGAACTTTTAGCATGTGTTGTGGTGATCTCACAACCGCTTAACAACAGTATAAAGCCACAGATTTGCAGTTCACTAGGCACGTACATTAGTGACATACAAATTTAAATTTTCCTCAAGTTCTGAGAGATGTGACATGTGTGTAAAATGTCTAAATCAGTCGTACAGCGCCCCTAGCATCTGTGGATGTTCAGCAGAGTATTGGACCTAAAGAAGTGCCCTCAGAGTCTTTGACCTTGGCAACATGGGTCATATTATGCTGGTCTGTTTTTGCACCTCATAAACATCTGTCATCATGTGGACTAAAATGATTTATGGATGAGGAAGGCCAAAGAAAAACAGAATGGTACAAACAAACACATCTGTCAAAACCCAGCAAATCCCATTTACATTCAACATCAGTTGGCAAAATGTCATCAATACAGTTGCTCTTATAGCTACATCACTCACAGTCTGGCACTAACCAGCAGCCGTACGTCTAAACCATATCATGAGGTCTAAATTAGTTGTGTTTGATAACACACTCACACAGTTTTTTTATTTTTTTTCTTCATTTGCAGGTTCGCTTTCCCTCTCACTTCAGCTCAGACCTGAAGGACCTGCTGAGAAATTTGCTTCAGGTGGACCTGACCAAGCGCTTTGGCAACCTCAGGAATGGAGTCAACGATATCAAGGGCCACAAGTGGTTTGCCACCACTGATTGGATAGCCATCTACCAGAGGAAGGTGAGAGACCAACCTTCACACAGCTGTAATGTGTCCAACTCTCATTTTTAAATTAAAATGGCAGACGGAAGATGGTTTTAATGAAACTTTGGTCAGTGGAAGTGCCTTTAGTCTACATCTGTGGGTAATTTCACACCATCTGTGCTTCCTCAGAGATGACGATACATTAGAGGTTTTTGAAAAAATATCTAAATCACCCAAAATATGTATTTCTCTCAATAGTCTTTTGAACTTAAAAACTGATGGATTAAACTCAACTTTATTTATACAAATCCTGAATTACAATTGACAAGTTCACATAATAACTAGACGATAACGTTCCTAAACCATATTTAAATTCACTGGATCCAGGTTTTGATTTAGATCTGCACCAAAATTCACACTCATATAAACATCAATTGCCTAAACATGCCTGATTTTTGTCAGCAAGATCCATGAATTATTCTCTGAGTATAATCAACAAAAATGTTACAAAACACCTGATCTCGCAACATTAAAGAAAGTGGAAAAGAGTATTCCCACCCCCTGATCCGGATTCACACCAACATTTTGTGGGTTCCTCCCTGAACCTAGTGCTAGACGATATTCACAAAATTCGTCCTGCAGTGTGACCGCAGCCTAATCGAAAGACTTCCATGTATTTGAGCGTGATTTTTTTCGATTGTGTAACACTCACTTCCATTTTAATCATCTTAAGATGCTGTGTAAAACTCCAAATAATTTGAAGTGTTTAAATTGTCTCTTTATCTCCTTGGACCGATTATAGTGTGCTAGTTGATTATGACGCATAATGTGGCTTTGACTCTCTCGATGAGTCGACACCGCATCATTCATCACTGTTGTCCTGTGTGTTCCAGGTGGAAGCTCCCTTTATTCCTAAGTGCAAAGGCCCCGGCGACACGAGCAACTTTGACGACTACGAGGAAGAGGAAATCAGAGTCTCCTTCACAGAGAAGTGTGCAAAGGAGTTTTCTGAGTTCTAGATTCCAACCATGAGTAGCAGAGAGAGAAAGAGTGAGAGAACGAGCGAGAGAGACAGGCATTTAGAAGGTAAAAGGGGGTCTGAAGACAGGAAGCGCTAGGGTGGACTGCTAACTTGCTTATTTGTTATGACGACAACAATGTAAAATCCCCCCCAGTGGAAATGTAGGCAAAGTGAAGAAAGATCCAGCAGAACCAGCAGTGTTGCCTTTTCTGATTGTTTCTCAACTGTTACCTATTTGTTTTATTTATCCCTCTTGTGTTTGTGGCAGGGGCTGGAGGAGAACAGACATAGGTTGTGGCTGTTCAGCTAGACTTGTATCTTTCTGATGGTGTAATGACACGTTTTAAGTCTTTGCAGGTTGAGGCATTGATTTTTCTGTTAAGGTACTGAATCTGCTATAGGCTCCTTTTTTTTTTCTCCCCTGAACGGGCCCTCTCGTCAAGCTTCTCAAGGAGCGTTTGTTGTATCTCGTCACCCTGCCCCCACCCCCCCCCACCCCCACCCCCCACTCCATCTCTCCATTTTGAATCTGTCCAAGCAATACCAAGTCCAACAGATGTGCCTATCATAATGCCAACTGGTTGGAAAACTGCGTCGAAAGCATTGGTGCAGAGCTTTGGCTATGGTGGCAAATGGCCTTTGTGCCCGTTGTGGTTCACAGCTTGAAAACTCTCTGCGCCTGCCTTTGTCTGCTCAGTGTGGCATGATTATTGGGTAGATGATGATGATGCGCTCACTGCTCGCAGCTGAAGCAGTGGGGATCTCTGTGATCAGCGAGATAATGATTTATCACAGTAAACTTCATCAGGGTCTTACTGCTTTCGGGGACCTGTAAGAGATGGTAAACATGAGGTCTGCATTTAAATCTGTCTTTCTCTTAGCTGAATTTATTAGAGCATTTAAAAGAAAATCCTATTGGTGATCATTTTGTCCTTTTTTGTCAATCTCTGTGCTTGTGTGTTATTTAGTGCTCAAGGGTGGGTTAAAAAGCTGTGATTTAGCAGCAACTAACATTGTGGTCACACTCCTGACTATTGTTTATTTAATTCATAGTACATTTATACATCATATATATATATCTATATATATATATATGATAGAAAACATGAAATATCCATCTTTTTCAACATTGTCTCATAGCTGTGAAACTGAATTAAGAATTTCATTAATAAACAAATATAAATTCTGCCAAATTTGCAAACTGAGAACACTGCAAAGTTTTCTGTATGTAACTCTGATGGTGGTGGATTTTAATACGCAAAAAAGTAGCAAAATGTTTCAACAAAGTGTGCATGTTATTTTTGTACAATATCACTTTTAAATATGGCATAGCATTATGCTTTTCTCGTGCTGAGGTACCTGAGACGGTGGATAACATGCGTAACTATTAAAGCAGACTCTCCGCTGCTCTGTTTTGAAGATGGAACGAGACCCAGATAAATGTCAGAAAGTTCTTCTGGCTTTTGTTCACTACTCAGTTTAAAGGACAGTTTGCTGATAAAGTCACTGAACTCGTGCGTCTCACCTTCTCTTGTATATACCTTACATATAACACATTCACATAGACTTGCAGTCCAACCAAAATTTGGGGACCGCTACGATTGGAGTGGTTTTTTTTTTTTTTTTTCTTTTCTTGTTTTCTAGCTTTCTATGTAACAAATGAAACGAAGGAAGCTTTCCTAACGCTGTCCCCCTTTTTTGCCAAGTTGATTTCTGTGGATGCAAGACAATCACAGACCAAATCTTATTGCTGGTTTGTTGACTGAACACATTGTTTTGGTTTGATGAAGGATGTTTGCTTTCACCCACCCCACCTTCCTCCTCCTCCTCCTCCTCCTCCACCCTCCATAGCCCCTAGGTGCTAGACTTTTGTCCATCTCACTGAAAAGCTTCTGTGAACTGTTTGATGTGCATCACTCTATTTGTCAAATCTTGTATCATGAAATTTCTGAGAATGTTCTTTCGACTCTAAATGATTCGGGTTAGGCTTGAGTAATTATTTTTGGGAGTCTCTTTAATGTATTTAAGATGAAACGCAGGATAACCTTTTTGAATGTCTTGAACTGTCTGATGGAGATGTGTCCAATGCTGTGTGGAAATGACGTGTATTCTTTATAATACATATTTCTCTGATGAGCTTGGTTTTTCTTGCATGTGGTAAAAGCAACCCAACGTCAAGACCCCCCCCCCCCCCGCCCGCCCGCCCCCCCTCGACCCTCGGAGCTGAGACGACGTTAGAGAAAGCTTAGTTTCCACAGCCGACAGCCTCGTCACCATTTAAACCTTTCATTCATACGCATCACGTTCAGCAATGCAGTGGATCACCAACCAACTCGTCCAGTCTTTTGCAAATAGTGAAGCACATGCCACACACTTTTTCAAATGTCCTATTTATTGATTTTTGCTAATTCTTTAAAACTTTATAGACATAATGTAAAGCTTTGAAGAGAGCACATGTAATATCTTTATGTTCTGACTAATGACTAAATCAGACTTGGTTGGTAGAAGGCAATGCCACCATCTTAATGCTGTGTTATTTTTTTTTTTTTTCTTGTTTGTGTTTCCCCACTCAAAACTTCTTGTCAGTTGTCTTTAATTCTTTTTATCAGCTAAAAACTATCAACTGATCTGTGCTCGGTCTGAGTTTCTCTCCTGTGTTTTCCTTTGATCTTCATCAGGTTTTCACACACTCTTCATTCAAACATAACACTTTTTACATCTGAGATGTTTTGCGTTCATATTTTCTAATTGTATTTTCAAAAAAAAGTGAGAAAAAGAAAAAGCAAAAACAGAACATTAATCTTTTCCTCATGACCTGGGTACAGTGATTGTGTAGTCTATTGTACCTTTTGGGAAACAATACTGTATATCCTTGCCTTTGACAGTCTTAACTATCTTACCCTCTGGAGAACTTGACAGATACCCTTAGAACACAATGAGTATGTTAAAAAAATATACATAAAGTAATATTTTGCAAAATGTATCATTCCAATAAAGTTTTACTTGTTAAGACTAATATGTCTGGGTTATATATAAACTCTCACTTCAACTTGCACAATATCACACTCCATTAGGTGGAACCACATTTTGTCAAAACAATGTTTTTCCATGACTTGACAATCTGAAGGAAGATGTTTGCGGTTCAGGCGTCTGTCATGACTGGATCAGAGGAACACAGTTTTTGGTAGGTGATGACTGATGCTGTATTTTCACTGTCCTGTCAGTTATTGTGAATGTTTTAGGAGGCTGGCGGGTGCAATTGAATAATGCAGTGTTGTGTTCATCCTGTCACAGTATGGCATCGGTTACCAGCCAGCTCTCAGCACCCCTCTCCGAAACTATCCACACCCTCATTTTTTAGGATTGCATCTGGCTTCATCAGTTAAATGTGAAGGGGCCAGACAGGCTTGCAGATGGTTTGAAAGTAACTTAGATAACGTAAAAGACCACTTCATTAACAAAATGTGTCAAAAATATAAAATGAGGAAATTCATTACTTGACAATTGGATGATAAATGTATCACATTGAAAAGACTAAATGGGTAAATCAATTAAGAATATATATAGAGGATGAAATATTGAATTTACTGTATTGAAACCCTTACTCACCCCAAAAATATATGAAGAACATATAAAGATATATATTTACTTCAAAGACCCACTTGGTGATTCATGAACTACATCAAATACAGCTGTTTACATACACAAATATAAGTTAATTTACCAGTCTAAACCTTTTTCCTGAATCTAATCTTATAATTAACAAACACTTTATCTACTCTCACTCTAACATAATCCCATTAACAGAATCAAAAAGTAAATATTCACATGGTGTTAGACCCTGTGGTTGGGGTCCTTCATTTCAGAATCACTGCAGATTACAATTCTGTGTTTTGGAGTTTAGTGGAACTACTTTTTAAACGATTGGGTTACTACTATTTGTGGCTCCAATATGCTGAACAATATAAATAGTGATTGAAAGTAGCCCGTGTATTTAAAAGGACAACCAAACAGGATTTGTTTTACTGGATTTACTACTTCTGTACTTTCATTAATGACCCCTTCACTGCATGTGCAGTTAATTCATCTTAGTTTGAGATTGTGAGCATATGGACTCTAGCTGTTGAATTTGAATTTGTAATCTAATAAAAAAATTGCAATCCGAAGTGACTGACAAAACGTAGGATGTTAAAAAACCTTCAGATTTACAGACCAACGCATCACTGCATGTAGCTTCGGTAGCTTCATCAATAGTTCATGTTAGTTTTTGCTATAACAACTTTTTAAAGTGAGATCTTCAGGCAGCCATTGGGGCGCACATGGGGCCGAGTGCGCGCGCACGTCCCCATCCAGGACTGCACATTCCACCTTAAATGGAAGGGAAAAAACCCTCTCGAGTGAAACTTTTCGCTGCAATCCGTCGCTCCACCTTAAGCGCACACGCAAACGCAGGAGGCGTTCAGCGAGGTTTCCGCTTCTCAGTCGGGCTCGGACCGCGGCGCACGAAAAACACCGTGAGTGACGAACACGGCCTGACGCACTAAGCAAAGAAGAAAAGAGCGAAAAGAAGCGAGCGAGGAGAGATGACCGAGTCCAAGTACCGAGAGTGGATCCTGGACACCATCGACTCGCTGCGGTCGCGGAAAGCCCGGCCGGACTTGGAGAGAATTTGCCGAATGGTCCGAAGACGACACGGGTCCGAGCCCGACCGAACCTGCGCGGAGCTGGAGAAACTGATCCAGGAGCAGACGGTGCTCAAAGTTAACTACAAGGGCTCCGTCTCGTACCGGAACGCCGCCAAGGTGCAGCGGAGGAGCCGCAAAAAGGACGATGTAACGTTAGCGGCGGCGGCGAGACGGAGCGCGGTGGAAGACGCCAGCCACTCGGACTTGAGCAACGGGGACAGCGCTCTCGGTCCCGCTGACCAGGACGAGGAGGACCTGGAGGTACGTTGACGCGAGGAGGACATGTTTCCCCTCCGCTCATTGTCATATCACATCACGGCACATTAACAGGTGGAGATAGGAGCTCGGTATGCGGGCTGTGTGCGTGTGCGCGGTCTCATTGTCAACGTGTGTTTTTAGTGTGTCTGCACACGGGGAGTGGTGAGGGGAGGGGGGGGGGTTGTGATTTTGCAAGTGCACCCGAAAAAAAACTGCCGCAGACGGGGAGCGGCGGTTGGACCTCGCTCGAGCGCTACCGAGGTGGAGGAGAAGAAAAAAACAGAAGGTGCGCGTGAAGTGGGAGCGTGGCACATTGAACGAGGCGCCGGCGGAGGAGCGCCTCAACGCGGGCGGTGCAGACGGGCACGAAAAGTTGCACCGTCCCGTTCGTCCGCAAAAACATAAAAAGCCCGAGCCTCCATTATCAGCGGCAGAAAGCGCTTTTCAAGCCCCAAACTCGGCGTTGAGCGAAGGGGAGGAGGACCGGGGGGGGGGGGGTCAAGTTTATATGAAAGTAGTCGCCTGGAGCCGGAAGTGCTTTCAAAATACAACCACCAAAATGAGCTCTCCTCGACGATGCTTTTATTTTTGTGAGCTCGGACGGGAAACGCGCGTGCTCGTCCTCAGCCACTTGTCGGCAGTGGGAGTGGGTGAAGGGAAAGAAGGAAAAAAAAAAAAAAAGTCTGAAACACCGCGGATGTGGGAGCCCGATGGGGGGACGCTGGGACATTGTTGGGCTGTTGATTGTTTCATTTTATTTTGTTATACATCAAGGGGGAACTGAGCACAGCCGTCCCAGGCCAAGCAGCCAAATGTCGCCAGAAACACGTCCAGACGCATTTTTATATCCCATCGGTCCATGACGAGATGCCCCCCCCCCCCCCCCCCAGCACCCCCCCCCCCCCCCCCCCTCCTCCTCCTCCTCCCGTCTGGACTTTTAAATGTAAGCCCATCACCCTGTTCTGCGCTGTGCAAACATGAAGCGAATCCACGAGCCTCGACGCTAAAGTTCCCCCACGACACACGTTGGTCCGGTTCGCGTTTGCAAACTGCGTCTGTTTTCTGCAGCGACGCACGATCGCAGACGCAGTGCATAAAGTCGAACCCCTGCACCCATTGTCGGACACGCCGCTGCCGAGCCCGGTCACGTCCAAACGCGTTCGGCGCTGTAGCCGCCCCGCCGTGGCCTCTCGCTGGTCCCGCGCAGCAGCGGCTCGTCACCTTCAGCCGTGCCCGTCAGAGCCGATCGCTGACAGCGGTCTGAGATGAACCGCATGATCGTAAAGTGGTGAAATCGACAGTGCGCGAGAGCTGAAGTCAACGCAAAGCGACCGCAAACTGTTCGTCCGGCTCTCCATGGCGGATGCGTCTGTCCGATTTGGGTTAAGCTGAGATCAAATTGACTTTGTTCTCAGTCGCTTATTGAAAAAAAACGAGCGCCTGGTCACTTTGTACCGGCGGCTGCGTCTCCTCCGGGGCTTGTTATGCAGCTTTTACCCGAGTACGAGGGTAGAAAAAAAATGTGGGCAGTGACGTGTCCGATAACGGACTCATTATTTTTTTTGCGTTACTCTTTCCGTCGCTGCAAATCGTTGACCCGGTGCAAAGTCAAAGTGGACGAAAATCGACGGGTACTCGTCGTGATCGGATCGGAGTGTTGATCCGTCCGTCGAGTTAAAGCTCTGGGGGGGGGGGGGGGGGGGGGGGTTTGTCTCCGGTGCCGCTTTGCCGCCGCTCGGCCCCGGGAAGCGCTCGATCCGTTAAAGAGCACAGACACAATGGCGAGGTCTCTACCGCGGCTCCCCAAACTCCATGCGCACTTTGGAGGAAATTTGAAAAAAAAAGAGAAACCGCCTCCCATCGGCCCCTTTCCTTTACGCTCTCTCCCGTGTGTTTGAATGGTTGGTCATAAAGGCCTCTGAACACGGGGACGCACCGTGCGCGTATCGGCTGATGGAGACCGTGTCGTGCGTGCGTGTGTGTGTGGAGGTCCTCGGGGAGGGTGGCGGTGGTGGTGCCGGGGCATCGTGTGTTTGTGACCGTGTCCTCGGTGAAAGTTGTGTGAAATGCAGCGCGGCGGGTGAACGCGGTACCAGCGCCTCTGCTCCTCTCAGGCGCGGGGCGGGCTTTAGTGCGCTCTTGTGCTCGACACTGCCGAGTCCTGGACACGCAGTCGCACACAAGGTAATTTCTCACTCTGGGCGCCGTCAACCAAAAAAAAAAGGAAAAGGCGGGGGGGACGGAGCCAACGAAAGGAACGAGTGCGCGTGTGTTACACCAAGTTGCATATCAGATAACATGGAGCCCGTGCACATAGGTTTAATTGCGTGTAAATGCATTTGGGGTGGCAGGGCTTCCCTGACTGTCTGCACACAACACTCCCCGCACCGCGGGAAGGGAAGGAGGCACCCAAAGGCAATAATTTACCACCACAGCGGTCAAATTGCGACATCTGTATGAGCATGTTCTCCTCAGTTATGACAACAACCAGGCTCACAGGGTGCAAGTTTGTGTCTCATAATGAACTTCATCGTTTAGAAAGGATCTCCTCCCTTCAAGCTTAATCTCTATTGATCCATACGAATATTAGGATATTCTTGTGTTGGTTGTTTGAACTCTGCACCCACCTTGTATGTTTTACATATCATATAATCATATCCCATCATGCAGTTTATTTTTAGAGACTGTTGCTTTAAAATGCAAAAGGATGTAAATTGAACATATGCTTGTGTTTTTGCAGGCTGACACCTCTATGGCTATGGACACAGACAGTAATGCAGATGAGGAGGGGGCTGATGAAAGCCAGGACGGGCAGGACAGGCCCTCCCCTGGCCGCACGCATGAAGATGCTGTGGTGCACTGTAGCACTGTGCGAGCATTCTCTGCCCCCTGCTCTCCCTCTGGCACCCGGCCCGGCCCCGGCCTCGGCTCTGGCCCCGGCTCGGGGCCGGACTCTGTCTCTTTCCAGAAGGCTGGTGAGAGGCCCAGCTCCTTGCCCCCCTCCAGCCCCAGGGCCCTCGCACACAATGACTGGGCTTATGATTCTGCTGTCTGCCCAGCGGAGCGCCAGCACCCAGGAATGCAGAGAGACAAAGGTATTCACACTGCTAGACACAGTCTGATACGCACACCCGGAATTATGGAGCACTATGATATTGCTTTATGTGCCGCCTGTATGCATAGTTTTGCACTAGTAATCAAAATAGGGATGGAGGTGTTTTACTGTCTCGATGATTAATTGCAGGCTGACACAGTTGTTGACAGTAGAAAATGCCTTATAGTCCAGGGACGGAGTTGCAGGAGGAAACACTATGGCTTAGCAATAACCTTCTGCAGTTAGAAGTGATTCCTTGGCTTGTTTGTAGCAGTTATTGAGGTTTAATGGACAACGTTAAAAATGCACTTGTTTTATTAATGATCAAATGAATACTTCAGGTAAATAAAGTAAGGTGTGGACAGTCTGGAGGATACTAGTGTGTGATGCTAATTGTTCGCTCTGTCTTAGAAGCAGCCTTGAAGCCAGCGGTCCCCTCCGTAACTACCAGCCCCTGTGCTTTAAAGAATAACGTGAAGAAAGAAGATGGAGGAAAGGTGGAGGACAGCAGCCCTTTGTCCGACCAGTTGGTACCAGACTATGCAGCACGACTGGTAATTGGCCTTTATTCCCTTCTGTGACATATAACAACTCCTGTGTGTCTCCCGCGTCTTTGATGCCTCTGCTTTCCACCCGACATTTTCATGTTTCATTTGTTTTGTTCGGTTTGGTTTTGCCAACAGGACGAGAGCAGGAATGTATCCGATGGAAGACCGCAGACACTGTCGCTGCCATCTGACAACTGTGAGTTAACGAGTTCCGCATTTTTATTTGTTAAAGCTGCTGTGTAGCCTGTGAGGAAATATAGATCACTCCACTGCTCTCTCATTTTGGAAAGTTGTTTGTAAACTACCACACAAACACGTAAGGGGCGTTAACTAATGACAGCCTCACTCCATTCTAGTTGTTATTTGGCCGTCCTTACAAGGGCTGGCCTCGAGGTGCGCTCAAGATTTTTTAAATGTTTGACGAGCTTGTTCTGCCCCCCCCCCCCCCCCCCCCCCCCCCCCCCCCCCCCCCTCCAGGTGGTGCTCCCTCTGACTGTTAAACCTGCTCACTGCCTTTGTGCAGTACTGCACCGTTAATGGCAGAAGCTTGAGGAAGTTTTGAAGTTGATAAAATCATAGCTGCAGAGAGTTTGAAAAAGCTGTCTGTATAAAGAAGTAAATTTCACATCAGAGTTTTCCTCTGAATATGAAGGTGGATGGGCGCCCTAGAGTGAGGCCAAAATTTCTCGATTGCCTCCTGGTGGCTGGTGTCAGTATAGGTCATGCCTCCTCCATCTTAGTGGATGGGCCAGGAACCAAACTAAAGAGTCAGAATTTACACCAAATACATTTTTCTGTCCTGTCATTTAGGGCAGTTCTTATCACATTGATGTATGTTCAAGTGTTCACTTTTTTGCTTTCATTACTGGATGAGAAGTGGCGACGCAATGTCCATCTTTATGTACAGTCCATGATGTAAACCAGTAAACACAGTTTGTTGTGTAGTTTACTATGGGATCTTTATTGGAAATCTGAAATGTGCCATGCTAGTGTTAATGCAGATGAAGTGGTTATAGACATGGCATTACAAAAAGAAAAAAACACCAAAATATTTGATCTCTGCACAAATACCATGTCACTGTGAACTTAACTTAGGATGGGATTTTCGTCTTTGTCATCATGTGACACATGACAAAGACAAAAACACAGTTTTCTTGGGTATTCCTCCCAGGCAAACTACATTCAGTCCTGCCAGCATCCTGTGAAAGCAGCCTGTTTTAGTAAGGGTGCTGCATCTGCTCTCATTCATTGTACCCCCACTGTATTGAACCGTGAACTAAGTCTAATAGAAAAACAAAGTGTACCATGACAGCAGAGGCCTTAGTGTGGCAAACTATTACCATGGAAAAGCATCATTTCCATTCTATCTCAACTCTGCTGCTGTTTGTTTGACATCACACCGGTGGATGTCAAGAATATGAAGCTGAACATTAATTGAACATTTTATTGAATTTATTTTGCACATTCAATTAGAACGAGTTTGAGCACATATTACAGAGAGCCTTCTCTTTGCTTCCATAGTGAGTCATGTTAACTTGGGCCTCAAGATAGATCCTGTGGCCATCCATTGCATGTTTTCTATGTGGTAAGATATACAAATAAATGGTAAACTGTTGTGGTCTGAGGCAGAAAATGAATGTAATTTGATTCCCTTTTGGTTACAGGTACATTTAAAAAGAAGATAGATATATCACCCTTTACGGCAATTGAAGTTGGTCTTCTGAATGGTGGTAAAGGCGAAGAAATGTGAGTATCTTTATTGAAATAGGTTACTATTTTACTTTTTCCACTAAATCAGATAATGTCTACTCTCCCCTTTCAAAAATGGATTTACACACCTTTATCAACCTTTGTCCAACCTTTCTTTTTTAAATAATGCATCCATTGTGCATCAATAGTGCTTATTTCTGAGGGGCAACACTTTAAAAATACAGTTAACTATTCACAAGGCCACATAAAGGCTTTAAAATACTAAAGTGGGAAATAGCGTTCTTGTGTGGTCATTGTTTCTGACTCTTTGTATTCACTTCTTCCAGCTCTGTGAAGAAGGAAAAGATGAGCCAGAACTTGTTGCAGTGGACCGTGACAGATGTGGCCACTTACTTCTCAGCTGCGGGCTTTCCAGAGCAGGCGGTGGCGTTTCGGACACAGGTTAGTGCACCCCCACAAGCTGCCACAGAGGGCGCCACACGTACACTGAAAACCAAACTTGCATTCCACCACCTTAAAGGGATAGTTCACCCAAAATTGAAAATTCCCTCATTATCTACTCACCACTATGCCGATGGGGGGTGGGTGAAGTGTTTGAGTCCACAAAACCCTTTGCGAGTGTCAGGGGTAAACAGCGTTGCAGCCAAATCCAATACAATTGAAGTAAATGGTGACCGATTCTTCAAACGCAAAAAAAAAACAACAGAAAAAAACATAAAATGCCTCCATACTGCTCCTGTGGTGTCAACCAAGTGTCCATAAGCCCCGACATTCAAATGCGAGTCGAAACGGAGTCATTTATACAATGTTTTTATCCTAAATGTCTTCTGATATCCTCCTCTGGAGCCCTTTGGAGCATGGATCACGTTTCATTTTTCGGTGAACTATCCCTTTAAGTGTTTTTAGCTGCAGTTAATATGTAGTGTGTTGCACTGTCCACATATAGTTAACTGCAAGTTGTGACCAGTATTTAGCTGCATGGTCTAGGCCTCATTCTTCAAATGATTGTGAAAATTCCCAGACTTCTCTCTTGAAATACAAAGTTCACTGTTTTAAACATGAATTTAAGAAATAAAGCATTCAGCACAGAGCTTTAGAAACTCAAGGCTGATTCTAACTGAGAGCATGATTTTTCTTCTCTCACCAACAGGAAATCGATGGGAAGTCCCTTCTCCTAATGCAGCGCAGTGATGTGTTGACCGGTTTGTCTATCCGTCTCGGCCCTGCCCTCAAAATCTACGAGCGCCACGTGAAGGTGCTGCAGAGGACCCACTTCCTGGAATTCGAAGACCTCTGAAGGGGTGGTTCACATGGCGGACAGACGATGCTGCATTGACCCACTCATGCATGCAGTGCCCTCTCCCATCTGGATCCTGCCACCCACCTTCATATACAGTATATGTAGAGGGTGAGTGGGGAGAGAAAGGCTGCGGTGGAATGAACTTTCACTGTGAGAATGACCAGAAACTGAATGACAGTCATCCTACCTCTCATTATGGTCTTTGGTTTTCAAATAGTTGCCATTTCACCCGGGTGAGGACAGTGTGAAGGCAACAGACTGCTGCGATCAGCGTTTGTTTTAAGAGCAAGGATCGTCCTGCAAGAGTAAAAGACGGGTGATACAGCCGGTGAAGAGCACTCAACCTTGCACCAAGTGCTCCACCTATGGGCTAATGTACTCACACATACAAGATGGCTGTAGCAAAGTGTTGTCGCGGTTTTGGGTCCACAAGAAACTGTTGGTTTGTCGCAGGTCGGAGATTTCTCCCCTGTGTCCTCCCTCTGTCTTTTACGTTACCTTCTGTCAGTCCAGAAAAGGTATGTAAGTCACACAGATAAACACAAAGCACATCTGCTGTGCGTTTTCTTTTCTTCATATGTTGAATTGATTTAAATGTAATCAAAGTGCTGGGGGAAGTCAGACAATCTACATATCTGCATCACAAGTCAACAGAGTCTGATTCCTGACTTATATTGCTGCTGATGCTGGATACCGTCTTTGTGGTATAACCAAGATGATATACTACTACTTGCTGGCAAGGCAATATGTTTCTTGTTTTATCTTATTATATATAAATTAATGTGGTCCAACTTAATACAGTTGCATTCTGGGAACAATTTCAGATAGCTGTGACCAGTCGATGTGCTGCCTAATAAAATTGGCTTTTATACATAAGCAAACCTAAGTAATAAACATGCGGGAAATGTCATTGTAATACTGAGTTATTGTTTTGAATTAAATACAGTTGCTCGGCACCTGCAGATTTCTTGATCAAATGCAATACTATGTTGTGTTTTCATCCATGTGTAACTTATCCAGCGTCTTTTTGTGTTTTAATCAAAGCCAGCCACTTGAATTGTAACATTCCATTTGATGTAGTCAACATCTCCCCAGTATCTCGTCTCATTTCTTTTGTCTGTAACATTGACACCTCTTCCAGAGTCTCAAATAAAGCTTGTCTCTCTGTTAAGCCTCTTGTTTTCAGTGTTTTTGGTCGACAGTGTCTGATGGCCCTTTCAGTCAATCAATATTGTAAACAAAACTTCCACTGCAGATAACATTTCTGCTCAACGCTGCCCTCTCACATTCAAATTACAGCAGGACTTCTTTTTTCAATATCACCCAAATTCCTCATTTATTAAGGAGGCTCAGCTGATGCAGCCTTCTGTGAAATTTAAAATAGGTTACAACAGCTTTATCTTTTTGGTTTTGAATGAATTTTCCCCAATATCCTGTATATGAATTTAACCCTGCACAAATTGTCAGATAAGTACAAAACAATAACAGGTTGGAAAAAGCTAACTCCACGAAAAATGCACATAACACACTGATAAAAGTTTGATGACTGAAACGTGGTCTTTTTGCTTTTTCAGCTGAATAGCTTTTGCAATGTAATTGTCCTGTATGACTAAGAGGTGTATTTTTGTGCGGACGTGTCTGTGCACGCTATGAACAGTGTTGTTCTCTCTGTTACTTTACCTATGCCAGAAATACACTCATGCTCAAGTACAGAAAAACGTTAAGCCACGGTGAAAAACCCGGGAATCAGAACACAAGTTCTAATCCAGATCTAACAGCAGTAAAATAATGTGTAGGTCAGTTGGATCTGTCAGATCAGTGCTGAGCTGCGTGAGGCCACAAAGTTGTCAGCTCCAGGCTGCAAACTAGTTTGACAATGCAGATTAGCCCCTTTGTTTGCCAGCTCTGTGGGAAACTTCACTGATTGGACTGCGGACAGCTACGGACATAATGCAAACAAAACTCTACATCACATATTTTACAACTCATCAAAGTAGCAAAATAAAAAGGATATGTCTTCATCTCTGTCTTCAAATTCACATACATTAAATTAAGACTGTTCTGTATTTCCTTCCTTTGCCAGTAACAGTCCCGCATTCACCAGTCTGTAACTGTCACTCCCCATAATGGATGGACACGTTTCATGGAGTTCATGTGATCAAGATGTTTCCATGCCGTTCACCTCAGGACACAGTCTGACATCCAAATGGACGGAGGAGGGCCACAAAAAGGACCCAGTCAGGGAGGAGCTGGGGTGTGTGTGGCGACCTTTGTTTCCTCTGGCTCTACAGGATGAATGGGAGTATGGACGCGCGCAGGGTTGGATAATCTCTGAACTCCTTCAAGTAGCCGCGGTGTTTGCCTTTGGCCCACACGGTCATCTGGATGAAGGCCACGAGAGTGAAGAAAGCCACAGGCACACACTGGGTCATCACTGTGAAGCCGATCCAGGAGCCCAGCTGTGAGCAGGGAGTTCACACACACACACACACACACACACACACACACACACACACACACACACACACACACACACACACACACACACAGTGCATTGAGATTCATGGTAAAAGTGCAGGGTTTAACCAGCAGATGGCAGCATCATATATTACAAGCCCATAAAAGACAGTATCGGCTGCTGGGGTAGTTTATACAGTCTATAGTAATTTATAGTTGGCTTCAATACTTTAATGCAAAACATGATTTGAGCAATTAAACAGACTAAAAAGGAATTTGAATAACATCTTTAATTCACAGGTTTGTTATTATAAATCCAAACTTTTAAATAATTTATTATTCATGTAAAAAAGATTTAAAAAATCATAGAATATTTATTTTAAAAAATTCATAACATTTTCAAATTTTGTATTCAAATGTAATTAAATTTTTCATGACAACATTCCAACATTATATATTTTTAAATCACATTTGTCTGAAAATGATGAGTGGATTTGTGTATCTTCTCACCTCGTACGTGTAATTCGGACAAGAAACGAGCCAGAAAATCCACGTGAATGGATTTTTCGTTGGATAAGGAATCTTCTTGGATTTTGAACCTGAGAGGGAAACACAGATTAATCGTTGCCTTTGCCCTGAAATGAACACCATTATATCAGTGGTACAAAATTCAAACCTGTAATTTTGAGGTTACGTAGTGCAATGTGGATGGAAAAATTCCCCAGTTGACAGACCTGTGAGAAAGATGAACATCTATGAAACTGTAATTTATCTGGAAGAAGATTTCTCCTGAGCCAGAAAGATGCATCTTCTACACGTGAAAACTCACCAAGAAAATATAAAGACCTGCGTTCACCTGCTGCGTCCCATAATCTGTTGATGTTTCACACAAACAGAGATCAAGCTGGATGTCGACTACAACTGATGAGTTCAAGTGAGAATCGCAGTGTTCAGCACTTACAGGGAGGGGTGTAGAGAGGGTGGTTAATGTAGTACGCCATCCAAGCTGCAGTGCACCAGTAATAGCCACAGTTCTGGAATAGAAAGGGGGCTATAATAAGTTAAAGTGTCAGGGCAAGGCAGCGGCTTCGCGTACATTTGATGCAGATTTCCAAGGACAAGAACACAGAGCTCAAGCATGAATATCAAAGTTCAGAGTATGCGACACGCTCACCTTGAATATGTTTCTGAGAGGCATGGTCCCGTGGGAGATACGATGGACGAACAGCGTCTCCAAAATCCTTTTGACGTAGTGGAGGGAGTGACACATGGAGGCCAAGCTGCAACAGGACACACACACACACACACACACACACACACACACACACACACACACACAGTCCCATGTTGAGCAATGATTTATACATCGTCCACCTGCAGTCAATTATACTTGGCCCTGACTCAGTGTCAACATTGTAATATGCTCCACAACTGTTTGCCATGTTGAGCGGGGGCATCTGTGCAGAGACACACTGCGGCAGCAACCAGACAGATCCCTGAAAACACGACACTCACTGTACGACCCACAACTTGCTGCTGGTGAAGTCATATTTCGGAGAGTAGATGAAGGGGAGACGGAAGTAGAACATTAAGTAGATGATCAGTGGACCTACGCACTCTGACAGGAACACCTGCAGGGAGCAAAGAACAGACAGAGGTGCTTAAAAAATGTCTGCGAACAAAACACACCAGCTCTAAAGTTTTGTTTCTTTAGTAGAACATATGTTTATCATCCATGTTTTATCTGTGTCACTGCCTAGGTTCTCAAGGGAGCTGGAGTCAATCCCAGCTGACACTGGGCGAGAGGCGGGTGGTACACTCAGGAGAGGTCGCCAGTCAACCACAGGACAACCAGTCACACATTCACATCTAACTTTCATTGTGTTTGAGTACCTACAGTAAACCACATAGAAAAGCCAAACCGCTAACCACTTCTCCACCGTGTCGTTTTACACACCAAACATCCATCCGTGCATTACCTCCAAGGTAATAGCAGGATTCAATTTAAACCAATCTACTTTTTGTTTTCCACTTTCTTTTTGGGGGGGTTTCAACATTTTCACAGATTTCTCAAAATAATTCATGGTTCTTGATGAAAACAATCCAACATTTATATCCAAGGATATAATGATAAGGATATAGTGAATTGAACTCTGCCATTCTAGTTATCTATACTGTTTATCCTTTGAGGAGCCAATCCCGGCTGACTGTGGGCGACAGGTAGGATACATCTTACACAGGTCGTCGACGTCAGCAGGGTCAACATACTCTCCAATTAACCTAATCTGTATGTATTTGGACTGTGGGAGAATTCCTCAGAAAACTCATGCAGACACTGAGAGAATATGCAAACTCCACACAGGAAAGGCCCTGGTTGAAAAGGGAATCAAACAAAGAACCTTCCTGCTGTGAGGCGACAGTGCTAACTACCATCCACACTAACCAGTAAATCATTTCTCCCTGTCAGAGCAGCACTCTGCCAGTCTACACTCCCTGCCAAAGGGAGAACATGTAACTGACACCAGCAGGTCTCAACCCAACCACAACCCAACTTGTCAAGTGCACCTCAAAGCAAAAAAATTCAGACTACTTCTCCTCAGCACTGGCAACAATTCAATGTAACAATAATAGTATTTAACATGTACCCACGGAGCAAATAAGACACTAAGACACCTTGTAATACCAGCTTTCCACAAATTATACGATCAAGAGGAGCTGCAAAGCTGACAAGGAAGTCGATCCCTGAATCAGCACGTTAACCAGAGCCCTGGCTCAGCGTGCCTGACCAACAGCTACCGGTGATCTCTGCCGGGGCACCACCCTGCACCCATTGGCATCGTAGCCGAACGCCTGGCACGGTGCTGAGGGTTGTGTCAGTCGGTTTGGTAAAGACAGGGAATGTACAGCATGTGTGGGCAAGAGAGAGCAAAGAGGTGCAGCGAAAGGCAGGTGAGAGGTCATAGGGATAAACACCTTTGGGAGAAATGGGGCCACGAGATTATATATCCTAGGACACAGGACGGGCACAGGGAGAGGTGAGAGAAAGACGAACCACAGCAGAGCACCACTATCTGTCACTGTGCTCTGATATTTGTATTCAAGGCAGAGAAGAGTGTGTGCTTATATTGAAAATGCAAGAATTCTAAAAGACCACACCAGTGGTTTTGCATGCTCTTAATCCAATGAGAGAAAATTGTTTGTGCTCTGCAGACCAATTTGAAAAGCAGGCTGCTGCATTCCAGCGCTAGTTTGTCATAGCCAAATCATCCCCAGAAAGCGAGCATGGTTTTCTTGCAGCATAAACATTGCTATTCAGAGGATTACATCTCAAAGCATCCTTGGAATCAGCAACAAACTGAATTACCATACTCAAACCTTGGCAAAGACCAGTTCATTTCTTATGAATCAATACCAAATGAAGGTAGGAATAAATCTAAAAACACATCATATAGTGAACCATAGCTCACAGTGAAGCAAAGCATCAGCTAACACATGCAACACTTCCTAATAACGCACTCACAGTTCCCCATGTGAGCTGGGGTCCGAGGTCACTGAAGTAAAAGCTGGCGGTGGTTCCCACAGGAAGTGTCTGCAGAACATCCTCATCCCTGAGACACTTGGCCTCTGAGAAACGGGACAGATGAGCGCGGACAACATCAGATAACACGTTGTTCAACAGAGTTGGACATATCTGTGGAGATTATTGGGACAAAGCACACGTACTTGGATCCAGACGCAGAGATTGTCTGGCGGGATACCACTTTTGATCTGTGGGAATGGAGAGATTATTATCTGATGTAAACCAAAACCAACCACATTAAACACGTTATCTTCATTTATTAAACTTACACGATTTGTGGAACAAGGCTTTAATATCCAAGATGGTGGCAGTTGGCTCCACCTGCAACCAAAACCCACACAGAATTACTATCAGAGACATTAGTGAGCTGAATATATAATAAATATAAAATACTGAGAACTAAAAAATACAGTCATGAGTGTTACTGTATTTACTGCAGAAGTTGTTGTTTCTTTTGGAATGTGTCAGACTTGCATTTTGCCGTTTTCATTTGCAACGTGATCCCTCCTGTTGTTGATGCGACTCTGCACATTTACACAAGCTGCTATAAACATGCGTGTCTCTCGCTCGCCTGTTGGCCCAGTGCAGAACAGAAGATTCCAGCCTGATGAAGAGGGAATTCTCACCTCTTAACTGCAACCCCGGCTCAATACAAAAACCTGACTGATAATGGCTGCACTTGACCAGGCCGCCTGTGAAGCAGATGATTATCTTTAAAATGACCCGTCTGCTAACAGTGATGACTCTGTGGTTCTTGAGCTGAAACAAACACGGCTCCTCTTACTCCACTGGAGAGTATTCACAGTCTCTGCCCGTGCTGCTTTTAGCACAGACGTGTGACTGTTTAAATAAAGGAAAAAAATGAAACAGAAATCACTGATAGGTGATCAAATCTGACGCATTTAAAAAAATGACTTAAATAGCTGTGATCAGAAGTTATTTTGAGTCCTGCAAAATCATTATGCTCAAATATAAATGCTGGGTGTAATCAGAGACCCTCCATCATGGTGACGCTCACCTTATCCAGCAGTAAGAGTTTCTCCTTGGTCTTCAAGTCCACAATCTCCACCTCAAAGTAAACGGTCCTTTTGGCCTTTTTGGGAGGTTTCGGTTTTGGCCTCGGTGTGGATTTCTTCTCGGAATCTGCTGTCGTCACATTCTTTGCCTCTAAGGCGAGTACATCCATGATAAGGTCTGATCCCAAACCTCAGCCGCCTTTCAAAAGAATCTGTGATCGCGTCCCCTGAAGCCTGTTGTCCTCTCACGTCTTTCCTATGCAGCCGCTCCCAGCTCTTCCTCTCCACAGACCTGCCAGTCCAACTAAAGTGTCTTCTTCGGTGTCTTCTCGGAATAGCTCCAGAGGAAGAGTGACGTGTGTGAGACCATAAACAACTTTTTTTTCCAGTATATTATGAAGCGGGTGAGGAGAGGTGGTCTGAAAGCATGAAGTGAACCTGCTCCTCACCTGAATAGCTGCCTCTTCATGATCCACAATACCCCCTGCCCGTACACCAAACCCCCTTCAGGCAACAAAAACGCACCGAAGACGAAACCGGAGAGCCCTAAGACATAATCCAAAGAGCGCCATCTACAAGGCTATATATAAATTGCCTGATTTGCTCTGCAGCGACCTGGTAACCTTGGGAAACCATGTAGGCCTATAGCCGTGCCCAGTGTCGAATGCCAGTGTGCTCTCATTAGACCTACAAGACACAACTCCGGTTTTTCCCTGCTCCTCGCCTGGATACACAGAGGTGGAGCCCCATTAAAAGCCTGATCCACGGGATGAAAAGACCTCTACATGCCAACACCATGCACATCTCCCCCTCCTCCTTCCCCTGACCACCTGTGAGCCTGGTATTCTTTTCTCCTCCTGACCTCCAGAACACAAAAAGACAAACATGTTTATTTCGGGGTCTCCTACATGTGTGGTTCAAGGTTTAGAAGGAGCCAAAAAAACTGCTTCCAACATAACTTCAAGGAGAATGGATTTTTTTTGTGGCGGGAGGCGGGTTTAGAAAATGTTGATTGGGAGAAGATCAGAGACGCCTTTCATCATGCAGGGTCAACTGAATCATTACACATAGCCAACTGCATATCTATATTCTATGGTCTATTTATAACCAGGAGTCCGAGCCAGCAGCGGGCAGTGCTATAACAGTTTGCAGCCCTGGATCTTTTTTTCCCTCAGTCTTATATAATAAAAATCCCTCTGCTAACGCTAATCATTTTTATACTAATGGCCCGGAAACAATGAAATGCATGTGTAAAAATATTTCTAACGTATGCTGAACTGCAACCAGCCTCTTTTTTAAAGGTCGTAACACTTGGGTCTGACATGTGAGGAATGCTATGACAGGCTGCTCCACGGGCTCAGCGATCCTCTGTGTCACATTTGTTTAAACACTGTTACGCTTACATCTAATTTATGTGAAGATGGCTTTAAGAAAAATAGATAAATGTAATATTTTCCTTTCTGTGACTGCAACAGGTCAACACACACACAACTAAACATTCCAATATAAAATATTAGCTCTATGAGATACCTTATTCAACTTTTTGTGATTCAATGAGCTTGTGATTTGATGTGGTTTTAGAGTCTGTAGTTAATGTCCTGAGTCAGGACATAGGCTGGGTGAGACCGCTCTCACTCTGGACATAATGTATTTCAACTTGTGCCCTCTGAGGGGCGCTATAGAACACTCTACCGCCAGTGATCAAGCAGGCCCAAGGTTGATTATGGTCATTTTGTAGGCAGATGTCTGTGCTGCTGTTGTTTTATACTGAAAGATGTTTCTAATAATATGTCCAGTAAACCTTCATGGATGTAGAATCTATTGCAGGATGATGTTTTGGACTCTTGATTTTAGCTAGATGCTAATACACTTGGGAATTTTGGGGATTTGGTTTGTAAAAACTCCCACACACTTTGTCTAACCATTCAAACATAAACACATTCGGCTCATTCAGGACATTTTTGCTGTCCCTTTTTATTTTTCCAACTCTTCATACTTCAGATTTTTGGGCTTAAGTTGGCAATGACCTCTGTATACTTTCACCAATTTCAACCATTCAAACGTCAAAATGTTCATCTTGTTCAGTATATTGCAGCCCTCAATTTTATTAGGGCCCGAGCACCGATAGTGCAAAGGTCAGATGCTTTTTGTTTGATTATTCAGGAAAATTAATCGCATTTTTGACGGCTTGAACACATTCGAAAACTCACCAACCTTTGGGGGCGTGTCAGACCTATGTAAAACCTCCTAGAGCTTTCATCAGATCGATTTTAAATTCAGTGAGTGTCATCTCAACTCTATGGAGATTAAAACTACCTAAATTTGTTTGTGTACGTCACATGGTCTGACTGTGGCATGAGGTCATAACGTTTGATGATTCGCCAAAAAGGAGGGATTTATTACTCCTCTGTGCATTGTCCAATCAGCATCAAACCTCTTTCACATGACCACAGTCCAGCCCTGAACAGATCTATATGTCAATATTGACTCATTTTCACAGCGCCACCTGCTGGCGACAGGAAGTGACATGTTTTACATGCTCCTGGCTGCTTTACAATATACAGCTCAAATGAGTTCATACAAGTCATAGGACCATGGTCAGAATTGTGACATTTCCTCAAACCGTGTAAACATTGAGGTACAGCGAAGGTTCATCCTTGCCAAAGGAGACCAAGTTGTCATAACTTCACTGTGCATTGTCCAATCAGCACCAAAATTATGTCATATGATCAGTGTCCCGGCATGAACAGCTCAATATGTCAATATCAACTCCGGGTCATAGCGCCATCTACTGATTTGTCCACTGTGCATTGTCCAATAAGCACCAAAATCTTCACCTATGATCACAGTCCCAGCTTATTCTTCATATCAATCAGTCTATTAAGTATATACTGTTATATTTCTATATTTATTTTGTTGATTTAGCTATGGTTAGCTGGCCAGAAAAAGAAGCTAGCCAGCTAACAGCTAGTTAGTATTGTAGATATTTCTCTTTCTCACGAGTAATGGATTGTAAAATAAGATTACATGTATCAAATGTGCAAAAGCAGCTCTGTGAAATGAATGGTAGGTGTTCCGTAGTGAATACATACTGTTTGGGTCATTTTTGACCCATGTGTTTATAAAGTAAGAAAGGAAAATAATGAATTGTGGTAATCAAAAACAAGATATTTAATGAATACTTAGAATATTAAATGATAGAATACATTTATTTCAAAGATATAGAAAAGAAACACTCTTGCATGAAATAACAGGAAATGAATACGGGTCATTTTTGACCCATGTTGTGCATTAGAAGGGTAGTGATACAAAATTTATTTTGATTCAAAAAGTAACAAAGGAAAAAGTTAAATAAGATTTAAACTGGGAATACCTGAAATACTGAATGATGAAATTCATTCACTGCAAATATATAGAATATAAAAACTGAGCTGGGTTTTTGAAAGAATAACTCTTGCTTGTGACTTACCTTTTAACTCCACCCAGGGTTTAATAGAACACTTCAAAAGATTCATTAAGCAAAGAATTATTTGTTGTCAGTTTGCTTGAATGTCAGTGTCGGTGACATTTCTTTGTCCTATTCATCATACGTTTTGAAATATTCAACCTTTTCTGCATTGTTTGATTTTATAAGGGATGTCTGATGACCTCGTCACATGAAACAAAACACTGCACTTTCACTCGGAGGAGCCTCTGCTGAGCAAAATGTGTTTTAAGCTATTTATTCTATAGACGCGTATCCGTCACTTCCTCAGTTGCAGCGTGGCTCAGACGAAACCGGAAGTATGTGGCGGGGACTCCTCTCGGCCCGGTGCTGATGACACACAGCTGCAGCTTCTTCCAGAAGTTTCCTCTCACGGGTTTTACTGACCCGACTTCAACGGTCGGATTCTCCGGGTGAGAAAAGCGGTGCGTCGCGGTGTTTCGTGGTTTAAATTCAGTGACAGTCCCTCGCGTCGTGTCGGCTCGGAGTTTTAAAAAAGAAGTTACCCGCTGTGAGAGCGTGACAAGTCGGGGGAGCGACCACCCTTCGCCGTTAGCTAGCCCGGCTACTGCGGCGGAGCCTGTCCCCGTCACCCGGTCACCACCGGACAGGACACGCTGGATGTGCCGCTGCCACGGAGCAGAAGCTAAGGCCTGGGATGATGCTCGTGTGAGGAGGAACTGATCGGACTCTGGGATGGTTAACGACTACTACACGGTGCTGGGAATAGCCAGAGGTGCGTCCGAGGAGGAGATTAAGAAGGCGTACAGAAAACAGGCCCTGCGCTACCACCCCGACAAGAACAAGTCCCCCGGAGCAGAGGATCGATTCAAGGAGATCGCGGAAGCCTACGATGTCCTCAGCGATGCCAAGAAGAAGGACATCTATGATCAACATGGAGAAAAAGGTAACCCTGCTCCTCTCTTCGTCGTCATCGTCATCATCATCACGCTCCACCATGTGCCCCTGCTTGTGTTGACGTCTCTAGTAACATCCACATGGGTAGTTTACGGTTCAGCTGATGCTCGGATGAGGGCTGGGCAGTGAAACAGCATCAGTGATCATCGCAATTCAACCTTCATCAATAGCAATCCAATTTTAGTTTAAAAAAAAAAAATCAGTCTTTAAGCTTCACAGAAATATTAATTTGCCATTTATAGTGATAATTATCGATATCCACTGATAAGCTCATATTTCTTTTTTATCGTGATATCCCTTTTGGCCCCAGTACTGTTGCAGACTGATGACAGACACATCAATGAGCCATTTGGGGGGGGGGGGGGGGGGGGTGCATCAGTAAACTTGTGTGAGTGTATGTGTGACTACAATAGCTGTAGAATTTGCTGGAAACAGCGAGTTCTTGCCTGTCCCGCTAGTCCGTCTCTGGAATGATAGCTCCTGTTTAACCAGTTTGAAAATGCTCAGATTTGTGCCTCGGGTGGGGGGGTTACTGTCCACATCATTATGGGATGACATTGTTTCAAAGCAATAAACAAAATTGTATGTCTACTTACGCTTCTGTCACCTTCTGGTCTTGGAAGTGTGTCAGTAGTGACCTGGGAAAAGAAGAATGACAATAGAATTTTTGAATAAAGTTGTTTTCAATTTGAAATTGAGCAGGAAATTTAACAAATAGAAAATAAACGTTTTAATGGAGACACTATTTCTAAATTACCTTTTGTTCATATGAGACAAAAAAAGTTCCTGACAAGTTAAAGCACACAGCTCTGATGCTTCTCCATGTTTTTTTTTCCTTTTCAGGATTAAAGGGTTCGGCCGGCGGGGGAAGTCGAGGACACAGCGATCAAAGCTACCACTACTCCTTCCACGGAGACCCTCACGCAATGTTCACAGAGTTCTTTGGAGGCCGCAGCCCGTTTGACCATTTATTCTCACAGAATGGGGAGGATGACCGGGACGTCAACGACCCCTTCCCAGGGTTTGGTGCGGGAGGCATGGGAGGAGGCATGGGAGGAGGCATGGGAGGCATGGGAGGAGGCATAGGAGGCATGGGTGGCATGGGTGGCATGGGTGGCATGGGTGGGTTTCCCAGGCCCTTCAAATCCCATGCAGGAGGCCCCCGCAGGCCGCATGAGAGGAAGAAGGACCCGCCCGTGGTGCACGAGCTGAAGGTGAGCCTCGAGGAGGTTTTCGCAGGCTGCTCCAAAAAGATGAAGATCTCCCGCAAGACACTGAACCCGGACGGCTGCACCATGCGCAGCGAGGACAAGATTTTAACAGTCGACATCAAACGTGGCTGGAAGGACGGGACAAAAATCACTTTTCCCAGGGAGGGAGATGAAACTCCCACCAACATCCCTGCAGACGTGGTGTTCGTGGTCAAAGACAAACCCCACCCGGTGTTCAGACGAGAGGGCTCAGATATTATTTACCCTGCAAAAATATCACTCAGAGAAGTAAGTGATATAGTACAAAGAAAAAAATGATTACCTGTTCTAGTAACCACATTTTGACTAAAGATGCTGATGCCTCCTACTCTCTCTGTTTCTCTCTGCAGGCGTTGTGTGGCTGCACAGTCAACGCACCGACGCTGGACGGCCGGACCATCACTGTGTCTTCCAGAGACGTTGTCAAACCGGGAATGAAGAAGCGTGTCGCTGGAGAAGGGCTGCCCCTGTCCAAGTGCCCCGAGAAAAGGGGCGACATGATCTTGGACTTCACCGTTAAATTCCCTGACAAACTCGGACAAAGCACGCGTGACGCTCTCAAACAGATCCTCCCGCCGTGATGTGACGATTGAAGTTTGCCCTAAAGTGTAACAACTCTGACACTCTCTCTGTCCATCCTTGAGCCAGACAGTTTGAGGCACAGGGCAGATTTGGTTCCAGCTGTGTAATTTTACCACGTGAACACCAAACCCACTTTCTGAGCCAGTATCCAGTCAGTGTATTAAGCGTCTCAAGACTTGTAAACTGACAGCTGAGGTTGAGTAACAGTGTTAAGCAACGGCCTGCTTCAGTGTCAGGCTTAAGTTAGAAAAGTAAACCGTAGCAAGTGTGTGTGTGTGTGTATGTAAATGTTATAGCTGCAAGAAGGAGAAGGACTTAAGAGTTCACTGAATTGTATCGTTTGAACATTTTATTTAGAGTTGGAGGATGTGGTTTCAGTTTAGCACTTTTTTGGGAAACGCTTTTAAAGTAGCTCCCAGCTGATTAACAATACCTCAGGTGCACTGACGTATGCTTGAATGTAGCTATAACTACATTAACCGACAGGATGTGATTAGTTTCAGCCGCCAATGACCCCCCCCCCCCGTTCAGCCCTGGTATTAACTTCCACCCTGAGTGAAACGTCCACAAGTGGTCTGCACCAAGTTCAGGTATGAACGCACTGTGTGAACTCGAATGCGTCCGAGGCCACATACGAAGTACCGCCTCCTCCGCTGACGTCCTCTGACCCGCTACAGTTTCACAATGAATCAAAAAGATTTTTCACTCAGCTTTCATACATAGATTTATTTTTCACCACATAATCGACACTGACCATCACATAATGGGTAGAAATCTTTGTTTAGTGCTCGCTCATTTATTCAGCCCCTCCTGACTCCGCCAAGCTATCGCTCAGTCACACACACACACGCACAAACATATTCTTCAAACACATCTGTATCCATAGGTTATTATTTGCATATAGAGCAAGGAAGTAATCTCTGATCACAAGAGGGTCAGAGGAGACACATCGAGGACGCATTTTAATACAGGTGTGAATTGACAAACTTAGTGCTGTCCACTTATGATCAGATCTCTCAGGGCCGATGTTAATACCAGGTCTGAACGGGCCGATGCCACTTTATGTAGGGCCACATTCTCATAAGTCGTCGAAAAATGAACCTAAAATATCCACAGGCCTAAAAATGCTGTTGTGTGGAGTGTCAAGTTTCAGTTATGTACCATTTACATATGAATTAATTTCACTGTCAGGTAGCATTATACACATTTTAAATGTAGGAAAGAGGGAGCACTGCTATCAGATCGGTGCCCTCTATCAGGAGATATCAGAGTTAATTTATCAAAAAAATCCAATGTGTTGAAGACAGCCCATCTTTCAAAATGTTTACTTTAACAAGACCCTGTTTCAGCAGGATTGCACTCTTTACTGTGTAACATATTAGAATCATTGTGCCAAATAATCATCCCTGTGTAATTTCAAAATATGTACGTGTGTGAGGTCTTAAATGTTGAGCATGTGTGTGTCCCATCATGTGGCTGACAAATGATTAAAATCTTAAAGCTAAATTCCTTCATCATACCTTTATAGATAAGCAACGTCCGTGTGATATTTCATTTCCTCATTTGTTACTTCTCTGTTTGATGAGTCATTTCATCCAAAGCCACTGAGCTCTTTGTCTTTTCTTATTAATGAGATATGATATAAGACTGGTGCTTAATTGCGATGCAAATATGTGTTTAAGCCCCTGATTTAAAGGCATGCAGAATATATATATATTTTTTAAAGCCTACATTATTCTGCCTTATAACATGCCTTTTATTATTTCCTTTATCCGACAGTGTTCACTATAACATGCACAGTATCTGGAAATATTTTAAGTTTTACACCTCAGTAAGAAACGCGCGAACTCTGCGTCACATTTAGCTCCGTGCAGCTCTTACTGTGGAGGTTTGTAAACCAGGTGGTTAATTTGCACACTTTAAGTATTTCAGTGTTGACGTATCCACTGTGAGAAGAAGCCACGAACTTCGCGGCGGTCGTTTCTTTCCTAAACCTGCTCCTGCTGGAGTTTTACGTTTCTAGCTGACACAAACATGTGGTTTAACATGATTGTAGTAGAGATGTGTAATCTCAGTAATGTTTAACTTTTTTTGTTTAAAAATTTTTTTTTTTCCCCTTGCACATGTTTTCCTTTTTACGGGAAAATGTTTATGTATTATATTTGTTTTACCTCTTGTTTATGTAATTCTTCAGAGTGGGATTTAGGATGTAATTTTTTCAAAGGTTTTTCCTATGCTGTGATGGATTTTCCAGATTAAAGAAAGTGACATGTCTTTGATTAAGGCCTGTATGTTTTGATTAATGAGGATGTTTTATAATGATTAAAACATTTCCCCCTGAAACCCTTCTCTCAAATGTCACTATTTTTACTCCCCTTATGCAATACACATTTCTTTTATGGGTCAGATTACAAAAGAAAAGGCCTGCAGCTCTAACCATGCTGCCTGGGAGGCTGAAATCATTACATTGTACATAGTGAAAGTTAAACCACTCACAGCACTGTAGCAAACCCAATAATCTCTCTGAAATCTTGTATTTCTTTGCTATTTCATAATAACAGCACTCAAGAAATAGCATAGAAATGAGATATCCAGCTATTATATCTTAACAGGCTGCACAGTGGCTGCCTTTAAAATATCTGTTGGTCACAGTTTTATTTTGAAAGTTTAAAACAGAAGTGTGGCTACACCTAAAGTCATGACACAGAAATAACTGAAGGTCAGAAATTTAATCTTTTTCTCTTTTATAAAGTTCTGTACAGTTTTGCAAATGCATATATATATATATATATATATATATATATATATATATATATATATATATATATACACAGTATGAGCTGTACAATTCATGTCTGTAATCGTCAACAATCATCACTTCTGGCTAAAATCTTTCAAATATAACCTTTATAATAGTGTGGTGTAGTTACGTCCTGTGGCCATCAGAGGGTAGTGTATACTCATGAATATCAACAAACAGTGTAATAACTATGAGAATTTAGGTTTACAGAAATAAAATGTAACTTAATAAAAAAAGTACCGATCTGAGATACTTTTAGTTTACTTGAGTGTTTTCATGTCAACTGTATGTCGCTACTCCACTGCTTTTTAAACAGACATTTAAATGTTTTACTCCATATATTTATCTTTAAATGTTGAAAGAAGTATTTAAAAAAAAAGATACTTCAAGTACATTTTGCTGTTAAAGGTCCAGCGTGTACAATTTAGGTGAATGGGATCTATTGGCAGAAAATGTATATAAAAATAATCCTAGTGACGTTCTCACTAGTGCGTAATCACCTAAATTATACGTATTGTTGTTTTCTTTACCCTAGAATGAGCCCTTTATATTGAAATACTTTATATTTACATCTGCAGCGGGTCCTCGCCATGTTTTTTTTTACAATTGTCCAAACTGAACAGACTAAAGACCTTTTGAGTTTTTATGACAACTGACGGTTTCCACAGGTTCTCTTTCATGTTTGGAAGGGGGGGGGGGGGGTGTGGGGTGTTCACCTGCAACATGCAACTCCACCACTAGATGTCACTAAATTCTACACACTGAACCTTTAAAGTAAGTAGCGTGTCAGACTTCTGATTCAGGCAATAGTACTTTAACATGAGTAACATTGTGACTGCACGGATTTCAATTGTAATGGAGCATTTTTTTAAAGTGGTATTACTGCTTTTTTTGGTACTTGATACTGGGATACTTGTTGTACTTTAAAGATCTCAGAGGAATGGTTCCACGGGGAAGTTGGGGTTTACGGGGGGACCGTAAAGGCGTCCGTCGTGTTCCACCCGTGCTGGGCGGACAGGAGACTGATGTCGCTACACATACCGACACACACACACACACACACATCCACAGCTCCCACTGCTCCCAGCTCTCAACCTGCCCCGGGACCCTCCACCCTGTCCGGACACCAGCAGCAGAAGACGCTGGACCTTCTCTTCTTGCTCGGTATCATTTTTATAAACAACTCCCAGCAGCACCGTTAGCCGGCTAAGCTAACAGGAGGAGGCTAGCTAACGACAGTTGGCTGAAACTCCTGCTCCGGGTAAGAACCGCCGGCCTGGCTCCATGTTTACACCCATCCCGGTTCATCTAGCTAATCAACGTCAGGAATAGTAAAGGACACGAGTTTCTACCCAGAGGGAACCACACACGCCGAGTTAGCTTTCCTTGTTAGTGGCTAAATGTTGCAGTTGCTGCATGGCTACATGAGAGTTGTGCGTTTGTGTTGCTAGAAGTGAGAGATGTGTCTCAGAGCTAGCAGCTAACGTTAGCATGGTATGATGTGGAGGTAGAGCCATGCTGCAGTATTTATTTAATGGAAGAAGCATGAGTCAGTAATCTGAGGTGATGCAGTGGGGGGTTGGTGTAATCACTGCTTGTAGTAATGTTGTGTTTGTGTGTTACAGCTGAAGACCTCCCTGTGCAGGGTGCTGGTCCTGACAGACCCAGCGATGTGAGCTGCTCTGATGAGCTCATGTGTAAATCCATACTGTGCCTGGTTATGACAGCTCTTTAGCTGGTTTGGAGGACCATACCCCAGCTGTGACGCAAGCACCCCACAGACCCTGCAGCTGATTTGGCTGAACAGGTTTATGTTGGCCTGGATCAGAGCATAACTCCCCCAGAGCAGCCTCCTCTCCTCCACCTCCCTCTGCTCCCCCCTCTAGGACTACTATGCCTCTGGGTCTGGGAAGAAGGAAGAAGGCGTCCCCGCTGGTCGAGAATGAGGAAGCGGAGCCCATCCGCGCGGGCCTCAATGTTCCAGGTATGGACGGCCTCGATGGGGGTGTTATCGGGCTGGGAGACGGCGCCACCTCTGAAGGTCTGCCTCCTCCGCACAGCAGCATGAGACCTCGCCTCATCTTCCACACACAGCTCGCTCACGGCAGCCCCACAGGCCGCATCGAGGGCTTCAGCAATGTGCGGGAGCTCTACGCCAAGATTGGTGAGGCCTTTGGGATACCACCTGCTGAGGTAAGATGTTCTGGTGAATAGGATTTAAGTGAAATATAAATAAAAAAACATTCACACTCTCAGGTCACAGCCTCTCAAATGACAGTTTTCTGTTTCGTAAAGTCTACATCTTTGAGTGTTGACAAAACAAGACATCAGCGTGGACTCGTTCTTTTTTTCACATTTCATTGACCTAAGCATCATGGTTAATGTGTTTTTTTTTTTTTCGTCTCCCTCCACAGGTTATGTTTTGCACACTGAACACTCACAAAGTGGACATGGATAAACTCTTGGGAGGTCAGATCGGACTGGAGGACTTTATTTTTGCCCACATTAAAGGCCAGAAGAAGGAAATAGAGGTGTTCAAAGGGGAGGATGCACTAGGGTTGACGATCACTGATAATGGAGCCGGCTACGCTTTCATCAAGGTGAGGACCATTGAACTGTCTGAGAGAATCGATCCCTTTTGATTCAAGTATCCCCGGGGAAAGAGGTGAACCTGAAACTAAATATACAAACATCTGCTGCCGCATGAAATGAGACTGAATGTCTTTGTATTTACGAGAACACAACAAGCTGGATAGTGTTTTGGATTATCCATTTGATATTTGCCGTTTTCAGAGAATCCGTGAGGGGAGCGTCATCCACCAGATCCAGGTCATCAACGTGGGCGACATGATCGAGTCGATCAACGGCCATCGCCTGATTGGCTGTCGGCACTACGAGGTGGCCAAGATGCTGAAGGAGCTGCCCAAGGGAAAGGATTTCACCATCAAGCTGGTGGAGCCTCTCAAGGCCTTTGGTATGTGTGGGAGGAAGAAATAGGAACTCACTGGAGATACAGCTTTAATTGGGACATTTGTTAGTCAGTGTGGTTGTGCAGCATCACAATGTGCTCCTCAACCTTTGTCGGGGCCTCATCTGCACTCCCTGAAACAGTCATTCTGAGTAACTGCTGTCATCTTACAATCCACTTATGGCAAATATTACTGTCATGCTCGTGGCTATGAAAGCTAAATTTAGATCTCATAGCATCCTTTAATGACCTTGAGTCCTCATTTTCATTCTCAGTGCAGCTCTTAAATGTAAAGTTTATAATCTCAAATCATATTACATAAAATGAAGCAATAAAAGCCTGACTTAATGAAATTGGTGCCTTTGCTGCTCATAGTTACTGCACATTTAGCCAGTTAAGTCCCCCGTGGGTCCATTTTATTCAGTTGTAACATGCAGCAGCCTGAAAAGGATCATGCAGGAGCAAATCAACTGTATGAGATGTTTTGGTACTGAAAATAAAGAAGGAAGCAAGCGTTTCATAGGGTCTCTGCAGGATCCTAAAAAGTCAAGAAAATAATGATCTCAGTTTTAGCCTTTAAAAAGTCTTAAAAGCTTAAAAATATTAAGCCCTCTGTCTTATGTTTTAAGAGAAATGCTATTATTATTTTTTACCGTCTCCATGTGTTGCAGGTCTTTCTCAACGATACACACATTATCACACTGTCATAAAACTACAAACAATTCTAACGTTGTCTATAAACACCCTGGTTGGAATTAATAGTAGTGCACTCTGCCTGTCTCTGGGAAAGACTATGGATATGTAGTACCTACTATGTAGTTTGTGAGATAACGTGGCGTTTTGAGGTTTATCCTCTACTACTTCTACATATCTTCAATGATGGGGAAGTGTAAATATATCAGGGACTCCAATATTCCTTCATATGTGTTGTACTTGACATACTCTAGGTCTTAATTTTCATTCTTTCTGGTCTTAAAAAGTTCTTAAAAAATGTAAACCTGTTGTTAAATACGTGTTGTTGGGATGTTCAATTGTTTTGTATAGATATGATCGGCCAGCGGTCTGGAGGGTCCAGGTCGGCATCAGGGGTTCAGCTGGGGACCGGCAGGGGAACTCTGCGGCTGCGGTCTAAAGGTCCTGCTACCGTGGAGGAACTGGTTAGTGTGTGTTTACAGCAGCTCCTCTACTGATAACTAGTCTCTGTACTCTTTTAGAAAATCTCTTTTTGTGGAATTGCCTAAGTTCGTGTGTTGTATTTTTTTCTCTCCAGCCTTCCGCATTTGAGGAAAAGGCCATTGAGAAGGTGGACGACCTGCTTGAGAGCTACATGGGCATCAGAGACAGCGAGCTGGGTAACTGTGAATGTGTGTGGGTGTGTGTGGTTTCATTTGCTGGTTTCAGTTCACTAAATGTTGTCTGACCTCTCTCTGGCTCCGCAGCGGCGACCATGGTGGAGCTGGGAAAGGACAAAAAGAACCCTGATGAATTTGCCGAGGCGTTAGACGAAACCCTGGGAGACTTCGCTTTCCCAGACGAATTTGTTTTCGACGTTTGGGGCGCCATCGGAGACGCTAAGGTCGGACGGGTGTGACCACAGAGACTAGTGGAGGCAGAACGACCTCTGTGAACGTGACGCCCACAACATGCAGCACTACTAAGAAACGCAACACTACCGTCACACGTTTTGTTTTTATTCCAGTGTATACTCCTACTATTTTTTAATTTAGTGTGCAACCTTTTTGGGAGACTCTTCCTAGACAGAAGAGGATGACGCCAGTTAAAGGGAGAAGAAGGTGACTGCGATGACTTCCCAAGTGCTTTTATATGTCTTCCGGCTTTATCCCAAAAACTACAAGCACGTTGATGAGCATTCCCTTTGCCCGCATCACATGAACCTGCATGTCATTGTTGTAGTTGCTGGCTGTGGAACAAGTACAGCACACGTCTCTAACATGGGGGGGGGGGAGAGCGATGGCTAACACAAAGTAGATATTTGATACTTGGTAAAAATATAAATGTGATGTTTTTTTTTCCACATTGTCCTGCGCTGTAAACCAACAGAAGTGATGGGAGATTGCACTGTACCCACTCGGTGAGCGGCACAGTTATTGCACAGTACAAGGCGTCGGCCTCCCTCACATCCAGTACAGTGTCGTGTTGAACCACTCGATGTTCCTGTTATGGATCAGTTTTACAAGCATGTGCTGTTATATTTTGATCGTCATCATGAAGTCTGCTGTTTTTTTTATCGTTTGTCTTTTATTTTGAAAGTAAAAAGTGCGGTTGCAGAAAGGGTGGTAGTAAACTGTAGCTCCTGACTAAAAGGATCACTCCGTGCCGTGCTGTGTGTTGACGTGTGTGTTAACTGTGGAGACAGCGGCATATTCCAGTGTGTTGTACAGTGTTAAAGAGAATCAGTGTTAATGAACCTGTGGTTGAAGGTGGTTACGCGGGAATGAGAAGCAGATTAGTTTCCAGGGTTTGTGGATTGTGTTGACTCATACATTTTTTTTTTTTATAGCTAGTGTTTTTATATGAAGTGATGTGACGTCTATTTTAAAACGAGTGTAACAGATGAAGAATTGGATCCTGTGTTTCTACTTTATTTTGAAGTATTATAGAGAGCAGTATTATAGAAGAGAATTGAGAGTTGTATTTAAAGAAAAAGAAAGAATTGATCTGTGAAGTACAAAATGTCATTTTTTTTTTTTTGCCCTCATTTCATGCAATTTCATGCAAGTTTACCGTCGTCGGAGCAGAACGACACCAAACTACTCCCACCATGTGTCGCATGACGTAGTTAAACATGTCTTTAAAAAAAGAAAAAACCTCTAGTAACCTTTTCACTATGTCCAAAATCATGAAGCTATTTTGTAGTTTAGTGTCGTTCTTTAGATTTGAGCAAAATCTTAATGGGGTTCTGTAACGAAACTGACGCTAGAACACTGTAACACTGAGAAGAACTGGTTATATCGATGGCTTTGTATTACATTGTTGTCATTGGCCACTTGTAATGCAATAATAACATTGACATGGACGTTTTCCCTTTGTTTGGTCTTTTCCTGAACACAACACGGGGCATGCTGCAGTTTGAAGAGCTGCAAGCACGTTCAGACATCACACACGTTACCTCGGCCAAGAAAGTTGATTTAACCCCTGTCTGTCTGTTTGTAAGGAGGAGGTATGGCTCAACTGAGCGGCCTCTGTAAATATTCAGATCAGATTAACGCTGGTATAAAAAAAAGACACAGAGACAATGCTGTGATCTGCTGGAATGTTTTCGTGTATTCACAGAAACGATCCCCGAGGGTGTGTTTGTTTGTTTCTTCTCACGCCCTCGTCCTCCTGAAACATGTATGACATTTAAATCGACAGAGAAATCCCTCTGAGTGGCCATCAGAGTGCAATGTAACAAGATCCACCCTGGTGAACCTGATAGTGCTGGTCAAGCTCAGCAGGGTCATTCTGAGGCCTCGCATGTGAATCAGGTGAACTGAAGGGGTCTGTCCCACACAAAATACATCTGTAATAAGTAAGTTTGATGCAGCTGGTTTCTGTAGTGTTTACCTTCTAAAATCACCAGTGTCCTACTTTACTAAACCTCCTGCCTTTGCTGTTTTGTCACTCAAAAATAGACAAAAAACTACCGGAGCAGTTTTCCTATGTTTTATTCTATGGAGAAGAAAAACGTGTTTTTTTTGGCTCAGCTGGAGGCCGCCCCGCTCCACAGAGCCCTGTGTGACTGTCAGCTGGGGGGGTGGCGACATGTCCTGTATTTACTACAAGACAAGTAAACCAGTTCTTCAAGTGGCTGTTGATCTTTAAACCTGGGTGGAAATAAATTGTCCAGATCACTCAGGGCTGCATTCAGAGAGAGGCACGTCCTCTTCAGCGAGAGTGCACAGCGGCCTCCCACCCACAGGAACCTGCCATGGCGCTGCGCCCACGGGCTTCCTCTCAGCCGGGGAAACTTTCCTTCCTCCAGAGTCCCAAGTTGGCTTCGGTGCTTCGGCCGCGGGCTGCTTCCTCACGCTCAGGCTCCATGCTGGAGGAGGAGCTGTCCTGTCCCATTTGCTGTGAGATCTTCAAGGAACCCGTGGTGCTGAGGTGCAGCCACAGCTTCTGCCGGGCCTGCCTGCAGCAGTTCTGGAACAAGAAGAAGGCCAGGCGTGAGTGTCCCGTCTGCAGGAGTAAGTGCTCTCTGACGGAGCCCACTGTCAGCCTGGTGCTGAAGAACGTGGCTGACACCTTCCTGAAGGAGCAGGAGCGCAAGACGGCCATCGGCGGGAGGGGGTCATGGGCCGGTGGCACGGGGCCGGAGGAGGCAGGGATGGTGGAGGAGAAATGCATCATTCATGGGGAAGTTCTCAAGCTCTTCTGTCTTGACGACTTTGAGGTGCTGTGCTGTGTGTGTCACACGTCCAAGAAGCACCAGGGACACAGAGTGTGTCCGCTGGAGGAGGGGGCGCAGGACCTCAAGGTAATGTGCTCTTGTCTATCTGCAGTTTGTTGGAGATGCACTGAGGGGTTTGATCATCATTATAATGCATTTGTAAATTCCACACTGTGTAGTTATTCCTGATGTCCTTTCTTTGCCCCTTGTGCAAAGTCAGGAACATCACAAACATTTAGGGCTCAGTCTCATGATGATTCTACTCATTTTCAGCTACAGAAGTTTAATGCATGATACACCTGTCGTCACGTTCTCCACCCCTCACCCCTGCAGGCCGAGCTGAAGAAGGATCTGATCCCTCTGAAGAAAAACCTGCGTCACCTGTATCAGGCCAAGCAGGAGTTTGATGACACAACTGTCCACATCAAGGTATCAATAAACACCAAGATTCCACGAAACACTGGGGGAGCCCGCACGCTGAGCCACTCACTGTTAGTGTGTAAACATGTCAGCTGAAGTGTTGGAGAAACATCTGAGTCTTCTTTAAAGACGCTTTTCACTTATCAGTCTGGGTGGAAATGGGTGTTGTGATTTAGTGTTTGTTTCAAAAATGACAAAATAAGAAGGTTTGACACTTTGAATCTAAGGGACACACTATACTGACATTTTTAGATTTATATCAGGGTTAATATGAGTGTTTTGTTCTCATTGTATGACCCAGGAATATATTTAATGTAAAAACCTAGTAGGAACATTTACTTTTCAATACATAATCTAAAAAATAATTTTAATTATTGATATTTTATTGCTCTCAAGCCCAAGAGGACAAGACGTAGGCCAGATAAATAGAAGCTGATAAAGAAAAGAAACGTTTTTCTTTTAAAGGTTCACTGTGTAGAATTAAGTGGCACCTAGTGGTGAAGTTGCATATTGCAGCTGAATACCCCTCACCTCACCCTCCCCTTCCAAACATGAAAGAGAACCTGTGGTAGAATTCAGTTGTTGTAAAAACTCAAAGAAACACCCTAGTGAAAACATCACTAATATCATTTTATATAAAATTTCTGCCAATAGATCCCTTTCACCTAAATCTTACACACTTTAAAACATCTGTAATTAACTTTTTTCACAGCAGACCCCAACATGAGTAAATTCAGTGGGTTTCCTGTCTTGACTCCACGTTTGCTGTAGAACCAGATTCAGGCCACAGAGAAGCAAATCAAGGAGGAGTTCGAGCAGCTCCGCACGTTCCTGCAGAAGGAGGAGGCGTCACGTCTGGCCGCCCTGCAGCAGGAGGACGAGGAGAAGAGAGAGCTGGTGAAGAGGAAGTCCGACGGCATCACCAGAGAAATCCTCACCTTCTCTCACGCCGTCATCGCCATCGAGAACGAGATCGCGTCCAGCGATGCGCTCTTCCTTCAGGTGAGAGGATTTTAACACGTTTCCTCTAAATTCATTCGACCTTGCAGTGATTATAATACTTTCTGTTTGCTTTTGATTTCAGAATTACATCAACATAAAGAAAAGGTGAGAAACTAAATCTTGTACAGTATCTGTTTATACTACATTTGACTTTCTAGTTATGCTCCTGAATGTCATTGTCCTCTCAGAGCACAGATCCCACAGAAGGACCCAGAAAAAGTGACGGGCGCTCTTGTGAATGTGGCCAAACATGTCAGCTCCCTCAAATATAATGTGTGGGAGAAGATGGTGGAGCTGGTTCACTACAGTAAGTTCTCAACTGTGTGTGTGTGTGTGTGTGTGTGTGTGTGTGTGTGTGTGTGTGTGTGTGTGTGTGTGTGTGTGTGTGTGTGTGTGTGTGTGTGTGTCGCAGAGGATGCTGATCAATTTTTCTCGTACATCACTTCATTAGTCCTGATGTAACCAACGTCAACAGGTCAGGACATCCAATTAATTAAGTCCCTCTAAGGGTAAATTCACCCGGAGCAGAAACGCACACATGTTATCTCAGTTACTGTCAGTTTTATTTCTCACAGAGTAAACAGTGTTTCATTAGTGGTGCTTACAGTCGGGTGGAAATGACTATTTTCATTTCTTTTAAACCTCCGTTCATTGGTTTAAATTGTGTGTGTGTGTGTGTGTGCACCTTGAATTTTAGGAGATATTCAACCTGTCTTTTGTGTACGTCACTAAATCCTCACCTGTTTTTGTCTTTTCCTTTCAGCACCCATCACCCTGGACCCCAACACTGCCTACTCCTGGTTGGCCCTCTCCTCAGACCTGACCCGCGTGGCCAACAGTGGATGCCTGAAGCAGCTGCCGGACAACAACGAACGCTTTGGCCACTTTGTGTTCGTGCTGGGCTCGGAGGGCTTCACCTCAGGCCGCCACGCCTGGGAGGTGGAGGTGGGCGACAAGGTGGACTGGATGCTCGGGGTGGTCAAGGAGTCCATCGACAGGAAGGGCCGCATCTCGGGCTGTCCCGAGGGCGGCTTTTGGATGATCTCGCACTACGAGGCCGAGTACGCGGCCATGACGAGGCCCAGCACCCTGCTGCACCTGCAGGGCGAGCTGACCCGAGTGAGGGTGCAGCTGGACTATGACTCCGGGGAGGTGACCTTCTCCAACCCTGTCAGCATGATGCCCATCTACACCTTCACAGGCTGCTTCACTGAGAAGATGTTCCCCTTCTTCTGCCCCGGCGCCAACATCAACGGGAATAACCCCAACCCCCTGAAGATCTGCCCCGCCAAAGTGGCCGTGTGGAACAGTGCGACGTGGTGATGTGATGAGAACCTTAGTGTACTAGAAATTTAAGAAAGTGCAAATCAAGTGATTTAGGCAGATGATGTCAGTGCATGTTGGTGTGTAAAATGAGCACGGTACAAGCAGAGTGATCAGAATGATAACTGGTTTATTTTACTGGGGTTCATTCAGCGTTAAGAAACAAGATGGTTTAAATGCAATAATCGAGGTAAGTTTGGTTTTAAATCAGTTAGTAAAACAAACACCTGCACAGACTCTGGCTCCATATTCCGTCCTCGATACAAGATGGCAGCGCTCATGTCCGGGATGTTTTAGCTTCACTTCTGGAAAGTGGCAGGAGTTGAAAATACAGGCTATGGTTCAGACTGGTTTCAGGTAAAAGACTCATTAGGGCTGAGAATCAAAACATTTTTTAAAATCTGCTCCGAGCAAACAAAGTGAACTGAACACCAGAATCTGTGAATGTGAACAAAGCCTAAGAAATGTGTCACCATGAGAACTGATCAGATTCTAAGTTTGTGTTGGTTTCATAATAATTTAATAATAACTGCTACAGCTGCATGTTCACTATTTTCAGTGACTGTGTGATTGTGTGACTGCACAAACTTCCAACCACTGTGTGTGTGTGTGTGAGAAAACATGAATTCCTGCAACATGACATTAGTATTGTGCTTCTCAGTTAATAAAGTGAATGATTTCTGCTTGAGTGAGGTCATGTGGAAACTACTCCGCCCTTGACGGGTGCAGCACAGAAAACAGGATCATCTTCAGCTCCTGTGAGGCACAAAGTGTCTGCATGTTCAAACCTTCCTGTGAGGAAGAGGAGGAGACAGAAAAAAGAGCAGAAGTGACGGTGAAGGGTTTGACAGCTTCCCTTAATGAATGTAAGATGAAGCCAGCAGGTCACAGTGTCTTTAATTCCCAATGATCCAGGAGGAACAGAAAACTGTCAGTGCAGTGGAATAGCACCGCTCAGTTTCCTTCTTTTATTTTGAAAGAAAATGCAGAATTAGATTTGTGCATTAGATATGACACTTCCTCTCCTCTGTCCTCACTTTAAAGATGTTCATTGGGTTCATGACATTGGTGTTGAAGGCTCCCTGCACGGTGCCTTTGACTAGGAACCCTGTGTTGTTAATCAGCAGGTTGAGACCCCCGCGGCCGCTGGAGAGCCCCCCCGCTGGGAGGAATGTTTCATGCTACAAAGGTCAGTGGCGTCTGACAGAGAGAGGAAGAAAGGGGAGGATAAACATCAGAACACAGGGCTGCTCACCTCGGCCCTGGGTCCATCTGCAGCCGGTTTCCTATTTGGACGTGGGGGCTTCCACTGTTACTGCATAACCATCCCCGGGTCACTGTTGTCTCCTGTGATGAGGACGCTGACTGGTCGAGATGCAACTTCATCCGCCTCATTTTGCACATTTCCACGTTTAGTCCTCAGCCGGACCACACTTGTGTTCTCACATCACACTGTATGTATCTGTTTGGAATTTTATCTTCCACTCAACTTTTAAGATTTAAGTCAGGTCCATGTGCGGCTGAGATCTAGATGGAGCCCTCTCATGAAATAAACTCATGGCAGCAAATAAAGGAAGTAAATGTCGATGGTGATAATGTTTCAACAAGATGAAGAGGAAGAGTGTGGTTGACGTTCAGTCAGAGCATAAAAAGCAAAGTCTGACCACTGTTTAAAAACACATCCTTCACTCTGTTCACACAATCTTACCAACACTTACCAAGAGTCACATTGAACTTAAATCACACGTATGCAAAGACTTACTTATGTAACACATAACATGTCCTGTGGTCACTGGCGAGCGAAGGGAACTTACAGCAGAGCGTGAGATTTAGTGTGAGTCACAGAGTAAATTAATAGCTCAGGGTCGTGAGTTTGGTAGAAACACAAACGACGCACTGTGTCAGACGATCCCCGTGAAACCATGAACCTATAGATTCCTCTTCACATCTGCAAATATTGACAACAAAACAGCAACAAAGCAATGACGAGCTGTAACGACTGACTTTAATATGTACATACTTTCATGTTTTAATGGCACTGAAGCTACAGCAGTGGTGGTGTGCGGCAGGGGAGCCCGTCAGCGTTTCCACCACGTGGCTGCACCATTATCTCAAGTTCAGACGATTAAAAGAGGCTTTTAAATCCCTGATAAACCAATGGTATAAATATCCACCCTAACAAGTGATTTACTGTAACGTTAATACCTCGGCCAAGGACGTGTCTGTATTTGTTTTTTAGTTAGCAGGATTATGCAAAAGCTGCTGAACTGATTTCGATGAAGTTATTCATAATTTCATGGATCTTGATGAAAAAAAAAAAATCAGGCATGACTGATATTTAAGAGTTTATGTAATTTGGTGCAGAACCAAATATAAATCTGGATCTAATGAATTTACATGTGGTTTCATACAGGGACTGTTGGGACATTCTGGTTCAGACTGCGTCACATTGAAATCTTGTGTTTCTTTAAAACAACTAATACTCGATGAAATAAAGTAGACAAGGCTAAATTATGAAACTATTCACTCGTTGAAGTGGATATTTATAGCAGTGTGCAATAAATACTGCAAATATTCACCTGTAAAGCTTATAATACAGCTTCACTACAAAGAGTTGACACCATCTCAATATTATGAGCTTTACATCAGTTGCATTTACTGCAGGGTTGTTATAGTGGGCCGGCCTTATCATTCGGTAAACCTTCTCCGATTCCCTGCATCTCTAACATGCATGTCAGCAAAAGCAAGCTGCTGGACGGACGGCTAACACTGACCGACAGAAGTGGAGGGAGCGATACTTTGAAAAAAAGGCCCTGCACTGTCTTTTATCCTGTCCATTACTGAGACTGGTGCTCTTTGGGTTCGTTCCGCTGCTGGTGAGCATTAAACCAACGTGTGCGTTTGAGGGTGTAAGCAACAGGTAGAAAGTTTCAAAAAGGCTTTTATGAAGACCCCCCCAAAAAGAAAAGACACGAAAGGAAAGAAAACCTCAGAGGGTTCCTGCACTGTAGCGTCACTCTCCGATACATCAAACAACATGAAGTGTGACGGAACACACCTACAACACAGAGAAGGACAGAAAATCTCCCCCTTGACTTGCGTTTGGCAGCAGGTTACTTTGGCTGTCCAGATAAAATTGGCAGTGTCTTGCTCTTGATCCATAAACATACGTACACATTCACTCACGCACGCACATACGTACATACATACACCCTGCACATACATGATGCAGTACATAACATGCACATACACAGATATAAATACAAACAGTTTTTCATTAAATGCACTTCTGTGTCCGCAGGTCTCTGCTTTGAAAATAGGATGGTGCATAAATAAAACATTCCCATCGTTATAGAAAAGAAAAGGTCCATGCACGTCCGGTGCCTCTGAGTTCGACGACACTGAGCGTGGAGAGAAGACGAGGGCCCTGCGCCCCCCGGCAGCATCCCACTCCATCTCATCCGTTCTTGATTTCCACTTCTCCCTCAAGTGTGTTATTATCTCTCCTCTCTCTCTCTGGCAGTGGTTTGACAGTATGTTTGTCCTTTTTCTTGTGTGTGTGTGTGTGTCTCTCACAGATGGGTGCTGTCCTGCGTATCAAACCTGTGGCTCTCTGACAGCCCGGCGCTGCACTTCCGGCTGCTCCCCTGATTGGGTACCAGAGAGAGGGGGTCTGGTCTGATCAGGTACCTGCAGATGGGGCACAGGCAGGGGCGGCAAATAGCATCCTGTAATATCTGCAGTTTTCCACGCAGTGCTCATTTTGAAGTGTTCTGTATTATACTGGGCGTTACTCACACAACATCATGAAGCTCGAGTCGGGTGTCCGGAGAGGGGTTGATGAGGATGTACGACAGTCTGTTGCCTTGGTCTGTCATCCCGTCTGAAACAGGAAGAGAAGAGGTGAGTGGGGCAGGAAATAAAATAGGCACAGGATACTCAGCAGGCTGCTCTGCATCTGTACACACACAGAACAGAGGCTATGTTACGGTGAGTCACAAGACAGGAAGGCAACTGTAGATAAAAATGGACACAGGCGGAGTACGTGGAGAGTAACAGACAGTAAACAAACAGTGGAGGAGGAGGCACCCAGAACTCCATTACAAATGAAGCTCCTGCACTTCCAAATCCTAATGAAGTAAAATAAATATTATCAGTGAAATGTTCTACAGGTACCTAAAGTAAAAGTTGTGAAAGGTGGAGTCTTAACTGCTGCTGTGGTCCAGTAGTGACTATTCTAAGTATCGGACCCCCTCCGATGGGCCACAAGATAAATCTAAGGGCTCATTGTGTGATTGAGGGTATAGGAAATAAAAATAAAAGGTTCTGCTGCACAAATTTAGACTGTTTTGTTGTACTTTTTACGGCAATATTTGCTTAAAGCTAGGGTTGGTAATATTGGAAACAAGGAAACATCCCACCCCCTCCGATCGACCCTCTCGTCAAAGCTACATCCCTGAAACTCATGAACGTGCACTGTCGGACAATAACTACAAGTGTGAAAAATACAGACAGAGGATTACCCAAAAAGGGAAATAATAATAAGAAAAATCCTTACAATTTCAATAGGGCCTCCCACCGTTCGGTGCTCGGGCCCTAATTAAGATTATTTTGCAAACCCCTCACACTCCAGGAATATTTGGACAGATAATCACCAACAATGCCATTGTTGGTTATATATACACAAGATTTTAAATTGAATGTACCAGTTAACAACCACTTTCTGTGTAAAGATATAGAAAGACATTTATGTTGCAAACATTCATAGACTGTACAGGCGACACCTTGCTGAGAAGGTGAGGAGGAGCCGACAAAGCATTTTTTGTGGTCTGAGATACTAGAGCGACATCTAGTGGCATCAATTATCTAATATAAACCCTTTAAACAAAGCGCAAGTACTTAAATTTGACCACTGACAAACAGTGGGTCTGTACCTGAGATCAGGAGCAGATTATTTTCACACAAACTTACTGAATCCAGTCGGAGAGAGGCCGAGATGTTTCATCCTCGTTTGCACCAGGGCGTTGAGCTCCTGCCTCTCCGAGCGCCGGAACAGGGTCAGCCGCTGCTGGCTGATCCTCTCCGCCGCGCTGCCCGGCCCCCCCTTGGCCGCGCTGGAGCCCCGGCCCCCCTTCCTGCTCAGCCGCCGTGCCCACTGCATGCTCTTCCTCCTGAGCAGCGGGTGGTCCGAGGAGTGGGAGGAGGTGGAGATGGGCTCCGAGGAGGTGGAGTTGCGGTGCACGCCGGTGCGGGACAACAAGGGCTCTCTGGATTCTCTGGTGTCCTCGTAGTCTTCCACTGTGATGGATACCTGGGACTGAAACAAACACACACACACATTCACATACACAAACCTTTCATTTCCTCATGCAGCGCAATCAAGCTGTTATCACACAGGTTTTATTAAATCAGCTCCTCACCTGTGCTGTGTCTGTTTTCTTACAATGAAGAGGAATTAATACTTTCTTATCAGAGCAGAAATGAATGATGAACACGATGCACTCCTCTACATACACTGAATAGTCCAACATTCTTAAATATCTTAATATATTGCAGCCAAAAGATCCATCGTGCTCCTCATTCTTCTTCAAAAACTAATAACATTTCCACAATTGGAAAAGTGTTTCTGGGTCGTCACTGCAGCGGGTTTGATATGATGCGATTTCTTTGACTGTGCAGGTTTGTTTTTGATTATGTCTGTGTCACATGTCAAAACTGAGACCTGACTGTCTTTATATCTGATTTGTCTTCACAACTCGGCACCCATTTGTCGGCAAAACAAGAATATTTCGCTTTTGGACAAATTTGTCTGTTGAAATAAATGTTTTTGTATAATTTGTAATCTATGCATTTGTAATTTATCATGGCTGTAGTCTTATGGTCGATTGGTCGGTTGTTATGCTCTTGTCCAACCAAAATCCTCCCATTGCCTGAGTTGTTTTTATAAGGAGATGTATATATTTTACTTTCCCCTGACCAGTCCAGTGGTTGAGCAATAAGTACAACCTCAAGTGGCCAAAGTCTTCTTTGGTTGTCCTAAATGAGAAAATGAAATATCATGCTAGTGTCCCCCCTGGCCCCACCCCTGGATCCGCCCCTGAGTGTCCTGCTCAGTGATATCAGTCAGTCCAGTGACTTTAATCAGTGAATTGCTGGCTGCAAAAGTCAAAACTATAAAACAGCAGCAGACCTCAGAGACTGGAAGCTTGTGGGCCTCTGTTCGGTAGATGCCGATGGGTATGTCTCCAGTGGAGGAGCACAGTTTCTGGTAGAGCCGGCCATAGGTGCGGATCCACAAGTCGTCCTCCGTGATTCTCATCTAGAAAAACCAACAAACGTGATAATGAGCCTCAGAGGCACTTTGGAGTCCAGAGAAAATCAATTGTGTTCAGCCTCTTACTGCGCAGAGGAACCCTGAGCCGGGCATGGAGTCTAAACCCAGCAGCAGCCTGGTGATGGAGATCATGTAGTCCTTCACAAATGACTGGCAGGAGAACACAGAGAGCGAGTCAATAAGAGCCGATTATACGATAGAGGAGAAGGATTGTTGTTAGTATTCAGTGAGCGTGTGTTGGAGAGACCTGGTAGAGCAGAGTGTCCAGCATGCTGACACTGAACACCTTCCCTGCAGCGAACGGCAGGCGGAACATAAACACCAGGTTGGACCCCTTCTCCCTTTCCTTCTGCAGAGCAATCGCACAAACACACACAAACACACACACGCACACACACACACACACACACACACACACACACACACACACACACACACACACACACACACACACACACACACACACACAAACACAGCGGATTACACTAGCCCTCGATGAGATAGTCTGATGTAATAGAGATAGTAGATATGATCTGTTGTTTTTCTCAACCACACAGTTTGTAATAATCATGGTTGTTTGTCTCTCTGTGTCAACCCTGTGATGGAGTGGCGATGGTGAACCCTGGTGAAAGCCTATTTATTTACAAAGTCAAGGGATCGAGCCTTTCCCAGCATGCACCGCAACAAAACACACATGATCATGCACAGTTAAAAATGAGGAAGAGGCTGAAAATCCAATATTTTATATATTTAAAAAACAATCACCTCTTTCATAATATATTACAGTAATGCTAATCTGATGTTATTGATCAAGAGGACAATTATTTGAATGCCAAACCAAGAGCGACATAGCCACAGGGTGAAAAGAACAAATACCACAAGTCTCAGTAACGTTTCTGTGGCTGCAGCAAAAGATCTCTGCAGAAATAATGATTTCATATAACAAAGCAGTCTGCATTCTCAGTGGATTCTCAGTTAAGAGTTTGAGGTTTGAGGGTGTGAAGCTTTTACCTTTTCCAGTTTGGACAGAGCCAGGGAGTAGTGGTCTTTGACTTTGAACTGCATGAAGCGCATGTTGGCTGGGTGTGTGAGCTCCGTGATGATGCTAAGAGCTGGGAACAGTCTGAGAGGAAGAAACAGCAGTTCAAAAAAGTTAAACATTTGCTTCATGCCAGTTTGTGAGATCACAGGGCAAATTCAGGCAAAGCAGACCTGAAGAGGGTCTGGACGTTGACAATGGTCTTTGCGTCAGCCATGTAGTCCTCCTCTGCGATCATGGAGCTCTCCTTGTCAACCACGACCATCGTGTCGGCAAAAGTCACCCCACATCGAAGCAGACTGTCCAGACTGTGCAGAGAAGGAGACAGAATGAGATCAGTGATGAAGGGCAGGGCGAGTAAATCAAAGAGCATTTTGATGGGCGAAGAAGCCCATGAATGAATAGAGATCGAGGAAATAATGAAAAAAGATGAACTGGAGGATTATAAAACATGAAAGCAGCCCGGAGCGTAGGTCTATCTTACTTGTCGATGGAGCCCACTGTGTAGAACACCATGGGGAACCAGCAGATTGCCTCCAGGAAGTCGGCTTCAGGTCTGAACCAATCAGAAGACAAATGGACTTGAGATTACCACCAGCAGAGATTTATTCGTGCCATGATGAAGAGCTGAAACAGAGACGGAGCCCCCTCCCTCCCTCCCCCCATGCACCCTCCACCTCCCTGAGAAATACAGCGCAGCCAAACTGCCTGCAGAGGCAGCCGAAAATAACAGCACTACACTGGAGTGACTCAGCGTTTTATTGCCTTTTTATTGGATTCCACTCGTTTGGCCCGACTGCTTTTGTGCACCAGCCACAAAAAAAGACAGAGGACAAGACCGTGGAGCGCGTTGTCCTGAAAGCATTCAGCATTTCACAAATCATGTTTACAGTGTTCCCCTTTAATAGCTCATTTTGTTCTTTTTTTAAGGAGGAACCCACATCACACGGGCCGCAATATTGGGCAACATTGAGTAACACGTAACCCACTTCTGTTTGAAGCTGAGGTTTGAAAGCGCGGCCTCCAGATTACACCAAATAACGTAGGTGCGCTCTTACATGCTCTCCAGCAGCAGCACAATGGGGTTGAGCTCCTTTCTGGGTCGGTAGTAGGCCCGCAGAGGCACAATGAAGTTGTACAGGCCGTTCCCTGCACTCTCCGCAGACACGATGATCAATTTGTTTTTGAAGCCGTAGGAGCGAGCGTCTTCAAATGGGATGTGGTGACAGGCCTGGGACAGAAGGAGAAGAAGAAGAAAAAGAAGATGACAGCAATGTGATCTTGGAAAATAACGTGAAGAAGCCAATTTAGATCCCGTACCTTGTCCATTCTCAGGCAGCAGAAAGGCATCTTTTCCTGGAGGAGGTGGCACAGGGCAGGCGAGCTGCCGATGTACGGAGAGTTCAGCGGGTACCCCTTCACCCACCTGCAGCACAAGCCCACAGTCACAACTGAATGAGTTTACATGTCAACATCCCAGTGAGCACAAACTCCAACAGCCTCCTCAGCCCTTACTCGCAGTGTCGACCCCACCAGTGGGCGCTCTCGTCTCTGCTGTCGCTGTCCTCCTTGCCCTCCTCCCCTCCCTCGTCCTCCGATTGGTCTCCCAGCAGGTCAAACGTGGGGTTGTTGACCCCGTCCACCAGCTCCAGGACGGGGGCGATGCTGTGCCGCCGCTCCTCGGCCGAGTCTCCCATGGCAGGCAGGGCCAAGGTGTTGGCACCGCCCATCTCCGTCCTGGAGTCGCTCCTGCTTCCTCTGCCGCCGCCCAGCCCCGTGCCGCCCGGGTCCTGGCCCTCTGGGCTGCTGTCGCTGGAGTCCTGCAGGTCGATGGCCACTGTGCCTGAAACACACACACACACACACACAGAACTACAGTGATTACCAAGTCAGAGATCAAGCTAATGGTTCAGACACTAAACATGATGAAGAGTCGACCAACTAAGTGGCTGCTAAGGGCCCAGCAGCAACAAGGGCCCCCCCAAAATGTTTTAAATTGTGTGCTGAATTAGGTTTGCTAATATAATACTTGTCACTGAATCTTGTATGACACATGACATTAGTATGTACAGTATGCTGTGTTCTGCAGGGCCCCCTCCCTCAGTGAGTGACCCTTTTAAAAAGCTGTTCACAGTCAGTAAGACCTTTTCACAGTGAAAGTTGAACATAATCTACGGTGCATGTATGTGCAACAAGACAAATTGGCATTATATACGATTTAATTATAATGACAAAGACATTTCTTTAAACTGAGGTGTACACAAAAGCTGGTCTATCCACTGGTCCCCCTAACTTGTCCACATGTTCAGGAACTGACCCTGGTGATGCACAGATCTCTGAGAAGACAGCAGTGACAGTTCTGTTGCTGTCCACCAGGTGGCGTGTTTGTAAAACCACAGTATCTGACATTTCAGTCCATTTGATCGTTGCACTTAACAAGTGAGATCAGATACATGTTAAATCCTGTGCAAAGCCATGAATAATTTGAGTCGCTCACACATGTGAGAAGTGTATGATTCTGACAGCTGAGACTGTGCATCACACAGGAAATGACAGGTTTGCACAGGAAACTGCAGAAAGAAGGTCAGTGTGTACATGTTGTGCAGTATCTGCTCATGTGACTGACCCATGCTGGCGATGATGCTGTGGACGGGCAGCCGGGTGAGCCCGTGGTAGATGCTTTGGTGAACTCCCCTGGAATTTCCTCCTGCGCCGCGCCACGACGGCTCCCTCTGACCCCTGACGAATGCCGAGTTTTCCTCTTTGGAGATATTGATGTAGAAGCATGTGTCTGAGGCCCCCATGATGTGGCAGGGACCAGGGTTCAGCAGGATGTTGGTGGTGTCCAGTCGGCGCACTCCAATCAAACACACTCCATACCTGCAGCCACAGAGACAAGATCAGCTCTGGGCCCGCGCTGGTGTGTGGTGTGTGTGTTCTCATGTGTTGTTGTTTTTTCTTTCACATCGCAACTTACTTTTTGTGAGCATGAAAGGAGGCAAAGGTGAAACTCTTTCCCTGGTATTCCCCAAAGAATTTACTCTCGTCCAGGCGGATGTGATGCACCTCATTGGCTGAGCAGCGGCGGTAGGTTCGGTGCCACTGGTCCGCCGAGCACGCCCTGCCCTCTCTAAAAAAGGAAAAGAGAATTGATTGGCTGTGTGGTCGACCTTTAAAAACCGCACAACCCAAAGCTTCCAGCTCAGCATCAGGGCCGCATTAGAGGATTTGCCACTTAAGGTTGCAGATGTAACGTCTTACATCTCTGTCAGAGCTGCTGATCGATACTTCAGTCAGCACAGGGTTCTGGGCAAGGACACCCAGCTTCTCGGAACAATGGGCCCCAGACGCACGTATTCACACAGTTAAGTGGACCACAGTTTCCTCAGGGGGATATGGCTTTCGAAGCGGAGGCTCAAGAGGTGACAACAGGAAACAAGGTTGTGGGGGAAGTGTGAGTGTGGGTGGCCTGCGACAAAGAGCGCATTATATAAACAAGTGTTACAGTGAATTTGCCGTTTACAGGAACGCAGTGAAAGGCAGAAGAGGAGGAGGACGAATCCCCGTCATGTACCATTATCACAGCCAATAAACCAAATGGCATCAGGTCCAGATATAGAAGCGTAATTACAAAACATCCTGCTTGTTAAAGTTCAACTCATCAGCCACCGGTTATTCAATTATTTCATTTAGTGTTGATGGTTTCACATAAAGGCTTAGTTTCTTTCTCAGCTTTCCAGAACTAAAACATGTTTCAGTTACAGCCCCTTTATTAACGAACATTACTGAAACAAACGTACATATAAGAAACCTTACTGAGTTAAATGTGGTTATTGTCTTGACCTCGGCAAAGGAGGGTATATTTATTTGTCAGCTTGTGAGCAGGATGACACAGAAATTACTGGACGGATTTCCATGGAACTTGGTGGAAGGATGCGACATGAGTCAGGGAAGAAACAATGACATTTTGGTTCGGATCCAGAATTAGTTTCACCTCCTTTAACACTATGAGGCACAACATTTACCTTGATTTCTCAGAGAATAAGTCAAGGATCCCGATGAAAAAGGAGACTGATATTTATGAGTAGTATTATGAGATGTTAACATCGATTGACAACTTTTAATCTCAGGTATATTTCTAAAATCAGGACATAATGTAAAGAAAAAAAGGTTTTCTTTCTCGTGTTGATTATAGTATGAGGTGAGAAACTGAAACTTGTGATTGCACCAGCAAATGAAACAAGAACTCTCTCTTATCTAATCATCTGCACAGATCCATGCAAAGCTTCCCACAGACAACACGCTGTGTGCAGTTTACTGATGTCACACGTCCTGATTTCCATGCATTTTAAATCAGTCATTTCAAACAATTTTAAATTGCCACTTTGAACATCAAAAGTTAGCCATTATGAATAGCAAATGAATCTTCTTAGTGCAATTTCCAAAATAACAGGCTCTTTTTTCTCGCTAAATCTGCGAGGATCACACAGCCAATCATGCAAACTCTGGAAGTTAACAGAGGATTTGGACAAATGCTGCACAGATGTGGCACAGAATTCCTGAGAGTGCACACAGATAAGATGCATCCTACCTGTTGAGGGCTTGAAAGGCTCCTACACGTTGCTTGAAGGCCTCTTGGTGTGCCGTTCTGACAAAAACACAAAAAAATAAAGAGTCAGCTGTACTCACTGATTCTAGTGTATATTGTACTGTATAGAACGTACTCTGCACAGTCAAATAGAAGAGGGTACTCACTGTCCTCTGGAGGAGTGGATCAGCAGAGTGATGAGCGTCGAGGTGCCGGGGCACACACAGTTTAAAGCCAGCATGGCGTACTTAAACTCCTCTTCACACACCACATGATCTGCACACAACAAGAGGAAACAAGAGGGTCACAGCGACCAAGGTCACACAGGCCTCGGCAAAACACAAACACTCACATTACGCTCCATAAAAGTTTTGTCTCCCAGCAACACTGCAGTGAATACAGATGTGCTGCTGGCTTCTGGATAGTGTGTGTGTAATTGACAGTACCTATACAGTGGTTTTCTATACGCAGCACCTTTTTTCCATGTAGCTGTCAAGGCAATTTCGGTTCATTCTGGCCCAAGGACACTTTAGAATCGAACCACCAGCCTTCTAGTTAGTGGATGAACCTCCTGAGCCCCAGCTGACTGTGTGTGTGTGTGTGTGTGTGTGTGTGTGTGTGTGTGTGTGTGTGTGTGTGTGTGTGTGTGTGTGTGTGTGTGTGTGTGTGTGTGTGTGTCGCAGAGGATGCTGATCAATTTTTCTCGTACATCACTTCATTAGTCCTGATGTAACCAACGTCAACAGGTCAGGACATCCAATTAATTAAGTCCCTCTAAGGGTAAATTCACCCGGAGCAGAAACACACACATGTTATCTCAGTTACTGTCAGTTTTATTTCTCACAGAGTAAACAGTGTTTCATTAGTGGTGCTTACAGTCGGGTGGAAATGACTATTTTCATTTCTTTTAAACCTCCGTTCATTGGTTTGTTTGTTTGTTTGCAGGATTATGCAAAAAACTACTGAATAGATTTCCAGGAGACTTGGACCAAAAAATACCCAATTAAATTTTGAGGTGGATCTGGACAAAGGAAAAAAAATTGAATAATTCATGGATTTGGATGAAAGAAAAAAAGAGGCATATTTAGGGAACTGGTATCTATGAATGTGTTTAATTTGGTGCAGATTGATTGAATTTAAAGGGACTTCTGGGCCTTGGTGGAGGTTTGGCCTTACCGAGTACCATTCTAGCTTTTATAGTTATGTGCAGTTCAATATTTTCTACTCAAAAATATATTAACATAGCAATAACACAAAAGAGAAACGGTGAAAAACAGGACATTGGAGAAGCTGAGAGCGGCGACTAATTGCCATATTTACTGTGTGTACCACAAACAATCATTATCAAAATTGTGATTTGGTTATTTCGGTTATTAACTTTCCATAATCAATATCCTGGTTTCTGAGAATAATTCACATCCTTCAGTTTCGAATAAAACCATCGCTTTAGGGAATATTCCCAAGATAAACTGTCACTGTTATCTGCTCTGACAACCGTGACTCATGCTTTCAGCTCATTACGCTGTGTTAATGTGGCTTTTACCAATAAAAGACACAAGCACACACACATTCATTTATTTCATGTTTGGTAAATGTCAAGAATTCTCCATCCCCCTCCTGCTCTTACGTACACACATCACCACAGTGGCTTCACCATTCAGCTTTTTATGGGGGGGCGATGGGAAGAAGGCCAGAGATTCAGTATCGGCCTTGTTGAACCTTAACACAAACCAGCCTGGGCGCCAAAACCAAAACCAAATCAAACTGAACAAACACAGAGGACGCATTCTCGGTTACCTTTTTTCTTTATTGCATTAGCCCAAGTGATGATGAGCATGTCGGCATATTAGGGCTTGAGCGCGGTCCTGAAAGAACAATATGTGGTATAAAATAATGAGCGACAAACGTCAGAGCCCGTCATGAATAAACAAACTCAATCAGCTGCCAGGCTGAGAGTCGTGAGACGAGCTGAGAAAATGCTAAATGCAATAAGTTAAATTGTGTGAGTGTGTGTGTGTGTGTCAAAGCTGGGCATGTGAGAGACGTGACAATTACACGGCCTGGTGGTGAATATCTTCTGTTACCAATGTTCTTTTGGCTCAGAACACACACACACTCGCACACACTCGCACACAAACACACACACACACACAGTACGCAATAAAACACTGATGTTGTTTCCACACACGTTCAACCAACATACACGTACACACATGCAATATCTTTAACTCCACACAGTATAGGCACACACCAAATTGAGTCACTCTTTCCCCAATATCCAATTTCCAATGTCCTTCTTCCACTTCTCTTCACCACTGTGATTCTTCCGCTCACCCTTCACCACAGCCCAACAATCCTGCTCCTCAAGCCACCGGGTGCCTGGACCCAGACCAGGAGAGAAACCAATTACTCACTTCCACACACTGTGCACACACACACCACACACACATTCAAGATCTGGGTTTTTGGACCAATCCCTTCCCACTGTGTGATGCTTCCTTGCTGCCGACTTGTATGGAAGGTGTAATCCCGTCTGTGTGAATGTGTTTGTGTGTGTGTGTGTGTGTGCACTTGTGGACACATGTGGTTGTTTGCACCCTCTGCAGAGTGCAATTACAACCCGACCTCAGGTCCACCGGCTGTTCTAATTAAATCAGCAGGCCCTTGTTGTTTTTATATGAGCCAGCCACTATCAACACAATTAGCCCAAATCAGGCAGCACGACTGGCTATTGTCGCTCAAAACAGCAACCGGAGGAGATAATCAATCCACACTCTGTACCCACTTCTCTTTAGTTACTCACACGCCTCAGGGTTTCCTGCCCTGCCACAGCATCATACCGACAGATCTTCTCTAATGAACGTTGAGCTGTTATTTAGCTATTCCAGTGGAGCAAATTAAATCTTGTATCTCTTGCTCATTAATTCCTCCCACACCAGCACTTAGTGAGTATAGTCCAAGTGGTGTCAAAACATGGCATCCGCACTTACAGTAATGCCCATGTGACGGACTGCATGCTGATTCTCTCTGTGAGTCTGCCTGTGGTGACTTCAGGATTAAAGGGGCATTAAAAGCCAGATTATTTTGAGCTGTGCTTTGCTGAAACTCCTATTTTATTAGTGGTTAGTTATTAGTGAGTGCACTGAACGGCTGTAGCTTCAGCGAGGGAATGGACGATGGGTGTTTCATGGGAAAGTCCAACGTGGTACAGGTGACACACGCATGGTACAGCTTTCTGACTCCCATCATGGGAGCTTTACCTCAGAGGACTCACTGATAATCAGACAACATAGAGTTCTCATGGATGATCCTGAATTTATCTTTCTGCCAAACAACCTCCGGCTCCCTAACAACAAAAGGCTTTAGTCCAGCTGTGGCGGCGAGGTGTTTAAATAGTAGCAAAAGCAGGATTGCCGGCGGGGTGAGCTTAGCTGCCAGGTTGGCGCAGACCTCATCAAAAGACGAGGATTTTCTTTGCCAAGGTAGCAAAGTAAAACGTAGATCACCGACAGAGACAGCTGGGACGAGGGCGGCGAACGGGAATTGGGTTTGATGCTTTCTGTAGTCAGAGGGACGTGTGAGAGAAAAGGGCGAGAGACGATTTTTATTTCGCTTGCATGTGATTGACTGCTGTCTTCTGTCGAGCAGGAGAGGAAAGGAGTGCTCTCCAAGAGGCAGAGGAAAGTAAAAAACCTCACAGAAACCTTGGTAAGGCTCAGAGCCCTGCCGGGTCACTCTGTCCTGCACGTCTTTAGGGCTGAGGGCTGCTGCTGCACAGACACGCTGATAGAAACAACATTTCTAAGTCTTAACTCAGGCAGAAGATGGGACATGACAGCTGGTGACAGGATAGTTTCAGTTTATTGACAATCCCAGTCACAAGCTGAGAAAAATCCCCTTTCAAACTGGGCCAGGAGGATGTATTATTTAGTGAGTGTCATCCCATTATTTCCCTGCATCCAGATGTGATCAAATAATAGTAGTTATTATTACACACCTTCTGCCGATGGCTCAATTCACCGCCAGTGTGTTGGACTTCACGCTCGTTGCCTACCTGCAAATTTGACGTGGAACTTGTTCTCTGGCTTGAGAATCTGGACGTACAGGGGGCAATTTGGTGCGAAGTCTTTCACCGCCCAGGCTCGGAGGATGGTCTGATGATCCTGAGAAAATTGGAGACGGGCGGGATGGACAGAGTAAAAACAAGGGAGGGGGAAAAGGTGTGACAGTGAGAGAAAGAGAGGGAGACGCCCATCATTAGCAGCATTAGATTGCAGCTCCTCTCTAATAATCTTCCTAAACCACTCACTCAGCAGCTGAAATGGCCCCTCGCAACATTTCAGAGTAATGTAATCGGGATGTCTTTCTTTTGGAGATGCAGTCAAGGCTGCACACGGCTACACGAGGCTAGGCCGTGAAGAGTGCACCGACTAAAGCTGGTGCTCAAAATGAAGTGGCTCTGTGAGACAGAATGCCAACTCAAGGTACAGCTGAGGCTACCGGCAAAGTTCATATCATTTCAGGTATTTAGCCATAAACCAAATTATTGAACAATAGCAGCATTACACAAAAACTACAGGACGGATTATCACAAACATTAGTGGAATAATGTGGCATGCGTCAAGGAAAAACCCATTACATATTTGGTGCAGGTTGACTGAATTCAAAGGGTTTGTTGGTTGCTCTTCTGACTGCTTCTCCAGTTTGGATACTTGACAATTTGAATGGCGTGGTTTGAAATGCTCTTACACATTTTATGGCACTCAGTATTGAACATTTCACTAAAAACCAGGTCCAGCTCATGGAGGTGCGAGGTGAGTTACAAGATCACCAAAGTCAGTAGGATAAATCCTCTTGGGACCATGAATGTGTGCAGTAAATTTCACAGGGATTCAGCCAAACGTTTTTGGAACGTTTTGGACCAAACTATTTTCTGAATTTTTAATTTTTAAATGTCAAGCTTGTGTTTTAACTCTAAGATTAAGTTGTTTACTGTTTTACTGTGTAATTAATATTGTGTAAAAATTGTAAAAAGCACGACAACAAGCCGGTGCAGCGAGCTAAATCCATTTGTATCAAAGGCTGCTTTAATGATTTTTTTATGTAGCAGTGTTCTGAAGAAAACACATTATTCAAAGCAAACTGAAAGATTTTTCTTTGTTCATTTGTTGTAAAGAAAACAAACATGTTAAAAGTGATCAACCAGGCCAGGAGCCTTGATTTGGAGGTGTTGCAGTGTGAGGAGGAGGAGTCATGGTGAAGCAGGGAAGCAGCGGGGGAACGTACAGCGGCTATTCGGTCCACTTCAAACCGGTTACTGAGGATAAAGCAGGCCTCAGCGTCGTCCATTCTACGGGCGGTTAGTAGAGCGTGTGGCCATGGAAGCAAGAGAGATAGATAGATAAAAAGAGAGGGAGAGAGGACACAGGAAGGAGGGTGTTGTCATGTTATTGAGGGAGAGGACCAAAGACAAAAAAAAGCAGGACAATAGAACAACAAATGAACCAATGCGTCTTTCAAGCCTACGAAATCAGATAGATGTCTTCATGCTACATAGTTGATTGTTGGTGTTTTTGGTCACAGGGACTCACTTGGCCCTCATCAGGTCTTGGTCTTTCAGCGCAGACCCCTGCAGGTAAATGACTCTCTGGGCCCAAAGAGGGACGTGAAGGACCCTCCTGACCTGGACATCCATCTCTGCCGGGCACAGGATCACCACATAGTAGTCCTGTACACACACACACACACACACACACACACACACACACACACACACACACACACACACACACACACACACACACACACACACACACACACACACACACACATGCACACACACAGAGTTGGTATTGCGGCCGAGGAAGGTTTCACCACAAGCAACACATCAGCAAGTTTTATTTCTGCAGGTTCCAACAAGTCAAATTTCAGACTTTTTAAGACCATAATTGATGGAATTAATTGGTGTTTTCATATTGATCATTGGTGTTTTGGTAAATAGTCTTCATCATCATCCAGTTTCTTATCTTCAGCTGTTTCCTAAACCCAAATCTCACCATAACCTCAGAACCTAACCCACACACGACCCCCCTGAAGTGGTGAGGACCAATCAAAACACTCCACCTGAAACACTCACGCACACACACACACCGTTGTTGAATAAGGAGATACTATGTACACACAGATGCACCCTCAAGCAAACACTCACATCTGCTCCCACATGAATGAAACAGCAGTTTGATCTGAGCTATTGCTGAATTAATCCGCTGCTTTAACCTCAGCCTCTTGGGGTCCTGGAGAGGATTAGAGGCAAGATACACACAAACACACACACACACACACACACACACACACACACACACACACACACACACACACACACACACACACACACACACACACACACCCTCATATTCTACTTATAACCATTTGGAGAGACCTGTAGTCGTGGGTGAGCGAAGAACTCATTGAGGAAGTCCATGAGGAGGTCGATCTTGAGGCAGCTGACACACAGCACCACGTGTTTCTCCGTCTGTGCCCTGTAGCGGCTGTAGTTCCCCCCGGACTTCTGCCGCTCCATCCACAGAAAGGCCAGCTGCTCGAACTGCATCCAGGATGACATCCATCACATTCAACAGATGGAAAATTGGATTAAGTCAGCTGAAATACAGGGAGTAGCCAGGTGGCACATGAAAAGACAACAATGCCTTGCACCGTGTAGTGTTTCCGTTTGATTAGGATGAGTGTTTAGGTGGGATTAAGATAAGTGGAGGTTTGGTTCAGGATGTGGCTCAACAGGGTTTAAACAGAGGAAGGTAGGTTATAGAAATAACTGAAAAACTTCTATTCTAATGTGCTGGGGAGGCCCAGGTGGACAGACGGATGACGAGATGTGTTTTAATGTGGACAAATGCAAGAAAGAGTGAGATTTTTCTGAAAAACTACCCAGATAATTTACACTGAATACATACACACAAATAATTCCACAAATGTTTGTCATATTTTCTGCAGCAAAAAGAAAAGGAACAAGGAATAAAAGCAACAAAACCAAACACAAATGAGCTTCAGATAACGAAGTAGAGCAGAGGTTTTCACAGTGGGAAGTGGGTCTCTGCAGGGGGGGGGGGGGGGGGGCTCCAAACTGTTTCAGAGGAGGCTAAATGGATGTGAAACAATATAACAATATCAGAGGGAGATCACATAGAAAAGCCTTAATGAGTGTGTGTGTTTTTAGATGTAGTAGTATTGGAGATTTCTTCAGGTTTTTGCTACTTTCCCACAAACATAAACTACTTGGGACAGACCCTTTGTCATGACTTTGAACTATTTGGGTTCTTTTGTTGGACTCTTTTGGTTTATTTACTTTTACCTGGGTTTTCCCTGTGTTTGGATTTGTGTTCATTCTGAGTTCTGTGTTTCCTGTTTGATTTTGAAGTTTTGCTCCTTGTGTGTCTCTAACTTAACTTCCTGTTTCCGGCCCCTGTGATCATCTGCACCTGCTCCTCATGTGTTTCACCTGTGTTCACTTATCCCTGCCTCCCTTGTGTATATAAGTGTCAGTGCTTCTCTTTGTCTTTGTCAGTTCGTTCGTCATCTTTCACCCGTCAAACCTGTTTGTTGTCATGGTTCTTGTGTCTTCTTCATGTTCCCAGTGTCTTCGTGTTCCTAGTGTTTTCTATGTTTTTTCAGTTTAGCCTTTTTTGCTATCTTTTCTGGTTCCATTGATTTTTCTGTTTGTTAATTTCTGGACTTTGATTTTGTAAGTACCCCTTTGTTTAATTAAAGGAGACTTATTGTTATTTAACTTTGCTTCTGCATTTTTGGGTCCACCTGCACACCTCAACTCTGACTCCTTTTAATTTATTTGGTTGCGTCTGAAGATGGGATCCAGACATTGAATGAAACCATGGTGGGGTGAGGAAGCGTCTCTGAGGGGAGTCCCAAAGTCTCTGATTTCAGTCAAATTATAAAAACATTTTTTTGTGATTGTATTTATTAAAACAAATTTTCACTCCATTATTGATTCAAGTTTTTAATCCTGGATTAGGTGAGTGAAATACTTATTATTTAGTGGCAGAGTTGTTTATTGTTCCCTCTCTGAACACCCTGCACCTCTCCTCATTAATGCCGACAGTAAAAACGTGTTTTTAAAGTTTCATTTATTTTATTGTCTTTCCCAATGTTTTGGTTGGTCTTGCAAGAACCTTCATGATGCAACTTTACCTGACCTTGTGTAAGCGCAGTTCCCTAAAAAAAATTTTAAAAACAAACTACCAAACTGTCCTTTTCATAAAAAGTGATGTTGAGAATCTTTTTTTTTTTTCTCTCCCAAAATCTTTGATTTAAGTAGCAGGTGCCATTGTTGTGGAATGGAGCGCTCTGCCAGCTGTGATCGAGGTCCCCTGCTCTCAATGAACAGCTGCTTCTAAACGTGCAACTTCAGAGAATCAAGCACATGCTGTTAATTAACGTTTTTCTTTCCGATATTAATTTTTTTTGTTTAAAAGCAGGACTCAATTTTGTAATGCTGTTACTCGAGAGCTGGAGCTTGAGCGCAGGAAATCTGTCCAAGCAACAAAACACCTGAGTGCAGCCACAGAGCCTGAGCACAAGCAGAGCAAATCAACCAGAATTTGAAATCAATGTTTGCCGCTTGCAAACTGAAAAACGACTCTCTTGAATAAAGATCGTTAAAACAAAACATATTCATTTGTGCTGTTTTCCTGTGGGAGATTCTCATTTTGACCCAGATACATCTGATTGATTTGGTATTGAGATAATCTAAGCTCCTTGGAAAACACCATCAGTGCACACACAGATGTATTCTGACATCTGTGTACATCCAGATCTGGATGGCACACACTGCGGTGAACCCGCGGCGAGGCAATTAAACCTCTGTTTTAGAGCATTGTGATTTACTTCAAGGAAAGTCTCCAAACGGGGGGTGAAAATTAATTGGAGGAATGACCTAAATGGGTTTTATTTCTAAATCAATATCCTTTTAAGGTTCAAAATTAGGGGCCACATTTCCTGTTGTGTGCTGTGGTCACTTGCAGGAAAAACGATAGAGACAAAAAGAATAAGACAGAGGCCAAGTTCTGATGTTCTCTGTGGCTCCCCTGTGCAGCCTGGACACACACACACACACACACACACACAGAGGGTGGGGGTTGGGGGGCTCAATTTCTAAATGTCAAGGGGTATTCAGGGATGAAAGGTGTGGAGTGGCGGCGCGGGGGGGGACACGGCATCTATCTGTGTTGCACAGATCGTCGCTCCTTTATGAGTCAACTCGTGAGAGTTCAGCCTAAGTATCTTCACGATCACGTCTTTTGTTGGGGCGATGGTTTTTTGCCGCCACTCTGTCACAGCTGGTGTTTAATCGCTTACTGATCAGGCGTGTCTGGGACGCGGCCCCACACCCACTGCTCACGTGATGCGCCATCAAAGCAGTGTAGCGTCGCCACAAAAGAAATACAATTTACAACAAAACAAGATTGGTGGTAAACCAAATCGCATGAGAATTGCTCAGTGGTGTGTGTGTGTGTGTCCCTCTTCCAACTGCAGGTACAGCACCCACACACATGGACAGAGGAAATTCATTCTTTTAGCACTTTTAACATCTTTTAGCAGACATGCAGGTACGCCAGCCCCCTGAGGGATAAAAGCTTTACACAAATATAAGAAACAATGATTAGGATAAATGGGAGTTGATACGTTTGTCTAGGTGTTTTTAGCAGTTCCCGTAGAAATAGCACTTGTGTTTTTGTTCTCCATCACGCGTTTCCCTCTGTGGAGCAGCTAAACGACACAGGAGAGGGGGCCTGGGGAATTGAGCGGGTAAAGGAGGACACTGTCACTGGTCTCTAAATAAAACTACTTTCAAAGATCTATGTAGGATGCTGTGAGTCATCACATTATTGTGCAAAGTGGGGAAAACAAGAAGGATGAGTCTGAAGGAGAAAACTTTACCGTAGTGAGCTCAAACAAAGACGGCAAATTGTGCTCTGTGGGTTGCACACACACTGAACATTTGTATTAAGGTTTTAAGATTTTACTGATTACTTTGAAGGTACGTGGTTAATGCTGTCGCCTCGCAGCAAGAAATTTCCCAGTTTAAATCCCTGTAGTCTTTCTGTTTGGAGTTTGCATGTTCTCCCCGTGTTTGTGTGGGTTTTCTCCAGTTCCTCTGGCTTCCTCCCACAGTCCGAAGACATGCAGCATGTGAGTGTGAATAATTGACTGTCTCTGTATGGCCCCTTATCCACTGATCAAAAAACCCAATAAGACCCACTAACATCTGGCTTTTGTCTTCATTCACTCCCGGGTCAAATGACTCTGCAGTCGACACCAGTTTTAATCAGCTCCGATCAACAGTGATGGAAACGTGACGGCCCGGGTGAAAGGGCTAATTTGGCAGGACAGCGAATGGACAGAGCGCCACAGTTGTCGGTGGATTTGTGACGTTGAGCATGACGCACCGGGGGGGGAAATGAAAAGGTAAACTCTACTGGCAATGGGAAAGGAATCAATCGCCATTTTTTGGGAGGGTTTAACTGTGTTTAAAAAACAGATATACCTGCTAGTTTTGGTGCAAAAGTCATCTGCTGGTGAACTGTCCAGGATGTAACTCGCATCTCACTGTAAGGATAAGCTGTATAGATATAATGGATGGATAATTACTTTGATGGCACTACAGTGCTTAGTCTAACTTAGATTTCCCTACCTCCGTATGAAATGGAGGAACAATCTGGACAAAGCAGTGTTGGTTTCTTTATTACACTGAAAATAAAGTACGAGTCCCGAGGCCTTCAGGGATCCTTGTCTCATTAAAGCATCCGTTCTTTAAAACTCACCTCAAAAGCTTTCTATTGTATTGTCATGTCTTATTTTGTGTGCCCCTTTCCCTCAATCTCTCTGTGTTTATTATCTACTTGTCTGCCCTTGTATTTAAAGGTTCCAACCATTGTCTCTCACCTGAATGGGAAGCACGATGAGCGCCACAAAGATCATGATGACCACCAGGAGCTGCGAGGGCCAGATCTGAGGGGTGACATCTCCGAAGCCCACCGTGGAGAAGGTGACCACGCAGAAGTAGAGCGAGTCGAACAGGGTCAGGTTGTTGCCCGCTCGCTCGAGGTGTTGGATGCCGCAGATGCTGAAGGAGGTCAGCGAGGTATAGGAAAGAAAATGGAATAAGAACAGCAGACAAGTTAGATTCCACTTGCACGTTAGATGAAGTGTCTTGTGGAGGCCATTCTACACGGAGATCTGCCTTTCACACTTGTGCATGTATGTGTGACATTTCACGTGCAGGAGATGGGGGTGGACGGCATTCGCGGACGCACTAGTGGGACATTGCGTGTTTGTATATATAGGTATGCAAGCGCAAGCTGTGCGCAGTATCCTGATCTTTCAGGGATAGATGACTCAACGGACAAATGTCAACCCTGGAATGGTCAGAGAGCTTAATTCATGGCGTGTGGAGGATCTTCTGGATTAGCTCAGGCTTTCACACCAGAAACGCAGCGAGCTGACACATCCATGTCATTTCACTATCTCACTCTCGCAGATACCGCTTCTGCTCTGTCTTTCCTTCTCTTCTCTCCAGGAGCAGTTTTTTATTTTTATTCTCTTGTCTCATTTTCTCCTGCATGTATCACACCACTGCTCGTCCATCTCTCCCTCTCCTCCTTTCCTCAACCGTGACGAGCCTTCACTTCCTCTCCGACCTCTCTTTTTTCGCTCTCCTCTTTCCTCCTCATCTCTCCCCTCTCTCAGTTCAGTGTCAGCCACGAGGACATACTCACCATGTAAACATGAGACAGACCAGCGTGCTGATGAGTATCACCACTTGGTTAAACATGGCTGAGTGCGTCCGCTGGATTGCCCTGTGGAGATCATTCTGCGGACAGAGAGATATGAGTGCTGTTAATGCGTGGTATTGTTTAAGAGTAAAATAGGACGAAAAAACTAAATATAAATGGATGAAATATTAAAAACGTATTAAAAAGGAGATCAAAGCAAATAAATAGAGCTGGAGGTTAAGCTTAGGTATCTGGATGTGATGGAACACGGCCATTATCAAACCCAGGTTGCAAGAGGGTAAAAATGACAGGAAAAATAATATAATGTTGAGATGATAGTAATGGAAAAAAAAACTGGACAGGAAGACAAAGCTTCACTTACTATCATGTTCTCCAAAGCGTGTTTTGCCAGCCAGCAGTTGAGAAACACAGGGATGAAGAGATTTCTGAAGGACGGCAAAATCACCTGTCCAGAGGAGAAAGCTTCAGTCATCAGTTTAAAAAAATAATGCACTGTATATACAGTAATGGGATTTTGTCATGAGGAATGGGATTGTCTGTTGTGAGTGCCTTTATGTGTCATTACAGCGGGTGTCAAACATGCTAGGTGTGATTCTGGAGCGGGGATTGCCGCAAAGGTGGGTGCTCAGTAACCCGTGTCTTTCCACTCACAGTGATCATGAAGGGAACGGCGCTGATCATCTCCAGAATGAACGAGACACGTAATACTTGCTCCCAAACGTTGCCCTGGAAACATAAAACCACACACAGGGGTCAGGAAACTCTTTTGCCATGGCGACCTTAGGGGATTACCGCATAACAGGCCCGGTTGCAGAGAAATTGATCGGCGTTTGCGGAATAGACCGGGACGTTTACGGGGTAATACAACACCCTCGTAGACCTTGAGAGAAGAAGCAGTTTCTGCAAGGCTTTGCCATTCAATTAAGATGTCAGCCATGGTTGTCTTTATGTGTCTGCCGCCCGCATATGGCTGACCTGGATCTGACTAGTGTGGGTGGACAGTCCCGGGGTTTGTCCACAGGAATCAGTCAGCTCTAAATGCTAAGGCCCTAATCTGCAGAGAGACCTCTTCATAGGCTTATAGTGTCGAGTACATCAAAGACAGGACATCCCGTTGATGGATCGCCCCCCCCCAACTGCAGGAACAGAAAGGCCCCTCCTGAAGTCTGCCATTAACAGGACAGTGCCAAGGTTCTCTCCAAATGCACAAGCAAAAAGAGTGGCATCGGGGAAGGAAACAAAACTTTGGTTCGGTCGAGAGAGAACAGACCGAGGAGTGCAAAGAGGACAACAACCCCCTGAGGCGTCCCCCACGCCCACGGGCCACACATGCAGAGATCACATATGGCCTCAGACGGGCAGTTGGGGTGTAACTCACCTTGTAGCTTAGATACACGAGCAGCATCGTTTCTGAAAAGCTGATGAAAGCCACAAACACCTGCAAAACAGGGAGACAGAGGGGGGAGAGAGAGAGAGGGAGAGCATAGATACAGTAGTCAGACAGAGACCAGAGCAGAGAGAAATTAGGAGTCGCAGCGATGGAAGAGGAGAGCGTGGGTGGAATCAGTAGGCGTGCTGGTGATTGCGCTTCAGAGGGAGCAGGTTTAAGTGAAGCAAGAGACAACCGGGTGTCTGACTGTGTACATACACGGGTGCGAATTCATTGTCCATAAAACCAATAAAAAGGAATGCGCATGCACCCGTGTGCGCATTCGTGTATGCAGAAATGTGTGTAAACAGACTGAGGCCTTGTTTACACAGGAGTGTACTGATCCATCTGACCTGCAGTGCCCACAGCGGTAGCGGTCTATCCACCCAGATGATCAGTTTCCTACGGAGCGGAAGGAAAGGAAGAGAGGAGAGAAATGTGGCAAAGAAAGACAAAATTTAATGAAAAGAAATGGACAAGATATTGAAATTCTTCTCTGCCCAACACAACAACACTCGGGGGCCAAGACCAAAAGGCTGGAGAAGTGACCACGCAGTCAAATGGAAATTTACAGCCATATTGTGAGAGAAAGGCTTCTTTTTTTTTTTTTTTTCAAAGACACCCTGGGGCTTATGGCTCCTTGGCTGCTCGCCTGCCTGCGCTGCTGTGAGTCTGCTGCCTGGAGCAGGAGGCGGCCCGGCCCTCTACTGATCTCACTCTGTCAGCCTCCTTATTCATTTGGAGCCAGAGCTTAGCCAGTGTCACCAGCCACCAATTAGATCAATAGGTCCCCGAGCAGGAGACATGGCGTAGCCCTGAGTCCATCTGCACTTCCTGGTTCCCCTCCCTGTTGCTGTATATTACATACTTTATCTCCACTAGATCGTTGTTGATTAGGCCGCACAGGCACTACGTATGTATTATGTTGACAGCTAATCCATGGATTTAGATTGTGACAAATGAATGTGGATCTGTAATGCTCGATATCAGCATGGTGAATTGCATCAGTTAAGTGAAGTTGCATTGATTGGGTTATACAACATTTCCGACCGGTGGGCCTGGTGTTGGAGATGCCAGTCGTCCCCCTCCCCCCCAGGGTGCGTGGTTTTTATGGTGCCTGCAGGCCGAAGCCATCCCTCCTCATTAGAGACACATGCTTACCAGTCAAACTCACTCCAGGGATGAGAGGATGTGTTTTGTTTGGTGCAGTTTACTCTGCTCAAGCTGCGGGAGATAAAAAAAAAACAAACACAAAAATGACTAACAACGTCACTTCTCGCCGATCTGCAAAAGTGCACCGACCCGATTTGCATCCCCACCTTCCTCCATAATCTCACATCCAATCCTTTTTACAGGACACACTATACACAGTGTTATCTCATCCATCGACCTGGCGCACTTGTTCCTGCTATCAGGCCTCCACACATTCACAGAGGCCGTGTTTCACCTCACCAAGGCCCCCCCCCCCCCCCCGTTATCACGCTTTTCTCACCAGTCCTGTCTTTCCTCTTGCGGATTGTCCAGCAGAACTCTGACAATGTAGAGGAGGCAGCTCAGCACTTTCAGAGCAAAGTTAAACATTCGCACCCGCAGACCTGCAATGAAAGAAAAGAAAAAAGATGACTGGAAATACACATCGGCAGTGGAATTCTTCAAAACACGAATGCCAAAGCTCAATATGAAGTTTAAAGCTCTAAGTCACGAACACTATTAGAAGACACAACACAAACAGTGAACACACAGAAAATCCCTGCATGGAGAAAGAATAGCAGCTCATAAGCCATTTATCACCACTAACAATAAAAAAAACACATTGTTCTCCAAAACACGACCTGTTCCATCTTTTACATAAATCAATCGCAGCCATGGTCGATTGAAAATAGCTGGTTTATTGTAATAAAAAATTATTCAGTATTTCATCTTGTCTGCTGAAAGTTAATCTTGCATCCCTCACACCTCAGGTTATATCAATATTACAGTGATTACATTCTTAATTTAAAAAAAGGATGAGCACAAAATAAACCTGACATTCAAACCTCAATCTATTTTGAGTTAATGTTTTATGAATGACTATTTCAATGGGTTTTAATTATGCAGGAGAATAAATATTACAATTGGAATAGAATTTGAGTAGAATAAGTCAGTCCACAGAAAACCAGAGCCACTACACAGACATATAAAACAGTGAGTGGACAAAGTTGAACAACTGGTGATGAAATGCAGAGCAACAGAGACAGGAACATCACACACACTAAAATGAAACACATCTCCGCAATCGAAAAAAGAAAAGAAAAAAAAGAACAACTCATGTGGAAACAAAACAGACAAGCGGACGTGGAATTCGCCTGGGCAATTACAGACAGAGAAGGCGTGATCCCAAACACAGGCAACTCACTGGATCTTTGGTTTTTGATGAAGAACAGCTTGAGGCGCTCCTTGAAAGTGTTCTCATTCACATAGAACTCTACCTGCACCCTAAAGAGAGGGACGGAGAGATGGGCAGAGGCAGTGAGAGAGAGACCTATTGGGATAATGAAGGGACAAGAGAAAATAGGCCTCCATAAAATACTTCCTTTATGGAGGCGAGTCACGGGATAGAAGAGGGGAACACATGTGAGGGGACGGGAGATAAAAGATAAAAGAATAAAGGTAAGGAAGAGTTGGGGGGGGGAGGAAAAAAAGTGTACAATTGAGCAAATTGGAGATAGAATGGTTAATGATTATTTGAACGCTGAAAAGTATGGAAATAAGATGCTGTGGCTGACCACATTAAAGAATAATGGGTTTAGGAGGAAATGGTGTTCCGGCTTGTCTGCCTGCCCATGAGCTCCGACAGCTGCAGTCAGTCTCGTTATCTCCACTGATTAAATATAGAGCAACAAATTACTTCCCTCTGATGTTTCTGCTGAACATGGGAGGCCATAATTACTGCTCTTTCTCCTTTTTCCATTCTGGCACCCTCCTGTTAGAAGGACGCACACACACCCACACACACACACTTACTGTACACACGCAGGCCCAGAATACACACCTGCAACCAGGTCAACAGGATTATTGTGCCATTCACACGCCTATCTGACATCGACCCTCATGAGGAGCCATGATGAGAACGACAATGAGGCGCTCTTCAGACGGCCCTTACATGGGTGGAGACACACAACCAGACAGACACAGAGTCAGAGAGGGGACTGTGTTTCCTGTCTGACCACCTCGGGGGAGAGTTCTCAGTAGCCCTCCTTTCATCGTACGGAGGGAGGAGTGGATGACTCAGGTGGAGGATGAAAAACGCCAGGCCCGGCTCGCTGGTGGTCTCCTCACAACACAGAGACACATGAAAGGGAGGCAGAACAACTGCAGTCTATTCTCCTGTCGGCAGGAAGAGGAAGAGGTGGCGGCGGCGGCCGTGGGCTCTTCCCAGGGTTCCAGAGTGACGCTGTACCGGTGCTCCACACGACACACATGCACACGCAAAACAGTGAGACCGAGAAAAACTCAAAACGCACCACATTCCAAGCAACATTTGGGGGGTGGGGGTGGGGGGGAAACAGGCCTCAGTGTTGCTATGGCAACAGAGGATTCGTTGTCTTTTGCCTCCCTTCCCTCTCACATGAGCAGATGTGAGCAAACACAAGTGCAGCGAGTGTGCTCAGCCACTGGAGCCAATAGCCCCGCTCCAACTTGTTGAGGGCTCCCCTCGCTCCCAGCAGCCTGCTGACAATAACGCTTTATGCACACACATGACGGGAGACAGAAGAACATGCAGATACGCAAATAAGGCTCCCCAGGCTAAAGAAAGAAAACTCAAGGATGTGTAACTGCACCCTTGTGAATGAATTACTGGAGAAATAGGAAGCCCTGCAGTATTTGAAGACGTAGACGCTAGGGAAAAGTAAGGAAAGATTATATGTGTGCATGCCAGTGTGTGTGTGTGTGTGTGTGTGTGTGTGTGTGTGTGTGTGTGTGTGTGTGTGTGTGTGTGTGTGTGTCCTACTGAGCTAATCGACCATACGACTGCATGAGTTCTTTTATGCACAGAGCAATCAAACAGTCAATACCATGGCAGCCCTTCAAGCAGAGAGCCCCATCAGTACCTGAAGCAAATATTACACGTCCATAATAAAAAAAAAAGCTGAGCTGGGAAAAAAAGGAAAACCTGCAATGGCAGTTAATCATTTATCCGCAAAGATAAAGTAAAGAAAATAAATAAATGAAGAGAAAGAAATCGATGGTTTGTAAAGGTTTGTATTCTGTGAGAAACAGGTTAACTTCAGCTGAGGTACACGTTCTCTTTTCTAACCCACATTTAATTTGCAAACCATCATCGAAATCATAATCAAGTATAACTCGGTTTATTACAATAATGGTGTAATCAAGATGACTCAATTACCTGTTAGAAATAGGAAATTGGATAACTGGTCATCTGTGGCACATCACTATTTTGCGACCAGCTATAAACCACTCTAGATTTCCCACAGGTACACTACGCCACAGTTCTATGGCTCTGATGAGATCCTTGCTCATGTGTTGACTTCCTCTGGAAAGCGCCACCACCGCTCAGAACATAATGGTCTAAAAAACACAGACTGCTAAAATGTTCACTTTCAATCAAGGTAATGTCTCTTTCATACGAGATCTGTGCTCCTCCATGTCTGATCGCAACAGCGTTCCTCACTGCCTGTTTGTTATTTCTTCAGGACACTTAAAGTGATATACGTTCCTAAAACCAGCCATCCACGCATTTCTTAGTTCATCTGAGCCTCTTGGACCACTTCGCGAGGACTAAAGCTTCAGAGGCTATTTCGGCCCTGATGTGGGAGCTTTTCCACTCAAGCGTACAACGGGGGATGAAAAGTAAAGTGGAAATATAGCCCAATAAAGAGTTGAGCTGTGGGATAGATTGAGAGCCCGGATCTTTAATCTAAAAGGAGGACGGGGGGAGAAAAACACATTAAAAACTCATAAAGAGCATTATTTCAACACAAAAAGCACACAAGCACATGATAGAGGCACCTCTGGGCATTGCAGCCCTCCCTAAGGCCCTCCAAAAAGAAAAAAAAGCACAACATTGGATTACGGATCAACCATTTCAGGGTATTGTTTTAAGAGATACCACGAGAATAAGCCCCAAAGAGATCTGTCTCACTCTCCTCTCCGCTGCATATTCAACATATACGTTTATCAAAGTAATTGTTCGGAGCCGGGACGCTAAGACTCATCTCGTGGGCTTTAATAAAGCAAAACAAGCAGGTTTAATGGCTGCGAATAAGAGTAAGTGAAGAAAGGGGGGAATTGTATAACATTTCAAACCTGAGTCTGGGGAGACAATTAGCATTTGCATATTTGCATGTAGAATTGAAGTCTGAAGGAGAGAGAGAGACGGAGAGATAGGGATAGAGCGGACGAGAAAAAAACCACAGACAAATTAATAGACACAGGCAGATGGACAGACAGACAGAGAGGGGGGGGGGGGGGGGGCATGCGGAGGAGGCTCTTTGAGAGAAAGAGAGAGGGAGAGAGATGAACCTTGTTCTCCTGCTGCTTCCACCCATGCCTGTGCTCCATAATGACACAGCACTGGCCGTCTAATGACACAGTGGATGAGACTAAAGAAACCCCCAATCTCTGTGTGCACAGCAGCACAGCACTCTGCACACGTCGGTCATGTCTGTACACAACTCAGAAATAGTATATTCATGAAGGTGAAAAGAAAGCAGGAAAAATTAGGTTACAAGAGGGGGGAAAAAGTCTAGAATGATTTATTCTGTTAAAATAACAGGAAGTAAGCGAATATACCTGGGACATGGTTTTGTAAAATAAATAAATCCATAACGGATATTCAAACACAGTGCGATGCGTTTTGTAAGATGAAAATATTTATTGATTTTGCACATGGATGATGTGCAAAAACTGAGTTGGCAGTTTATGTATGGAACATCTAAATTATCTGGGAGCAGAGAAAAAAATCCTGTTTATGATCATTAGCATTGACATCAGCGGACCAGTGGAAATGTTATTTTTAAAGCAGCTGTTCTCATTGATTGAAATAAATGTGCTGCTTCTGAAGACTTTATGGAAAATTGCTGTTGGCCACATGCCAGGTTGAAGTGTATTACTCGGCACGCTGGTGAATGGGCAAATGGGAAATCCTCTGTGAAAATAGGGCACAAATAAAAGACTGGCAAAAAGGCAGACAAAAGCAAACAGTAATAATATATAAAAAGGTACAAATGAGGCCAGGGGGAAATTCAATGTAATAAGAGGTACAATAAATTGCGCAGCACCATGGGTCTGCAGTAACATCTTAAGGAAGCCAAGGTGTTCTTCATTCAGCCAACAGTGGAAAGGACAGCCTGTCCCTGACCCAGATAATTCATGACCGTTGGAGAGTGTTGATGGGAAATGGTAAAGAATAAATGAAAGAAAATAAAATGAAAAATGAGAAGATTTGTGCATAGCCCCCGCTAACACAGAGATCCTTTTCTTTTGGGGCCGACGCGTTTCCTTCCACGGTGGACAGAGCACAGCTTCACGTCGGCTGAAGTGTCGGATGAAAATCTCCACTTCCAACAGCGCTCATCAAAACCGACTTAATCACTGCAGTGAAACAAGCACGTACTTTCCTCTCATAATTACTTAATGACGACTGAGACCTTTAACAGATTCTCTTTCTCTGCTCTATCCGTCTATAACCAAAGGAGAAAGCTGACCAGTCTACATCAAGGCTCCCGGGGTCTGTCGGCTACAACAACCGCCTCCATCTGTAAGCGCCGCAGGAAAATGACAGTCATCACTTGCAAGAAATACTGTCATGCATCCCGCAGGATAATGACAGCAAGTAAACGTGCACTGCGGCTTTTATACAGAGCCATTTCCTGGACAACCTCTGGGTTCCCATGGAATAAAACTTTCCATTCATCATCAGTGGAAGTGCTCCAGCCGTTCCTACCCACTCCTGCTCCCTGACGTAACCCGCCTTGCCTCATCCTTTCCTGAAATCATCATTCTCTACCGATGTGTTGACACGTTCACGCTGTCCCCCCTGTTTTTGTTTACTTGAAGAAGGAACAGACCCCAGCGGTTGCTTCGGCACCACTCTCAAAACACAACGATGATTTAAAACCCTTCAAAACCACCCATTCATCCCTCCTGTCATGAAACCTAATATGACTCGAATTGGTCTCTATTAAACGCCATCCAATGACATCCAATATCCCCGTCCCTTCTGATTACATTAGCCTCAGATGCAGACATATAAGAGATATCAGTCAGTTTCAAAGCCGCCTTCGAATCCCTGCTTTGAGGCCGACATGCGCTGCAGAGTGAAACATGAGAGGAATCATCTTTATTGCCTATCCCTGGTGTCACCGGGGGGGCTGCGTGGATTTGAAAGACAACTCCTGTGTTGTATTAAGGGCGGCTGCTGCACACTAGAGGACTTCCAACTCTTGACAGATTTTTTTTAAAAACATGGGAGACCAGAGAAAATGACAGATTCAACCAATTTTTATTCTTATAATCTTCCGAACACACACACTTGAATGTCAGACTACACACTTTCAAGATTTCACAGTGGCGATTCCAGAGACTTTGTCGGAAGGGGGGAAATTGGGTCTAAAATCAGCCTGATTATCCTCTAGTGTGTAGCAGCCTTTAAGCTAACTCAGTTTTGGAATAGGGGAGCTACAATCATTGGACAAGTGTGTTTGTGATCCCCCAGAACAGTGTGGCTCAGCAGCTCCCTGCCCCCAGTCTTGATGCCGCAACATCTAACTCTGCGAGAGCCCGCAAAGTGCTCAGACACATGCTAGTCAGCCGATGGCTGTGTTAGTATCCACAGCAGGAAGGCTCGTAAGTGTTGGCAGCGCTCCTCTAACAGAAAAGCAGGTCGGGGAATTCGGTTTCTTAACTTATCAAAGCCCAGTGGTGGTGAAAAATCTTTAAAAATCTCTAAAAAAGGAGTGTGGATGGCCTGTGGAGACACACCCTGCTCTGACGCCGCGCTCTCCACAGCCTCGGGTGACTGCTGCTGTTATCAAAGACGACAATGAGAAAGGATTTAGCTGCTATATACAGTATATATATCTAGCGTGTGTCTGTATCTTTTATTGCACATAGATATTAGAGGTTATCCACACTTTGCCTCAGGACGCAGAGGTCGCCGGAGTGCAAGGAACAAAAATCGAATTTGATAAAGTCTGACTCTGCGACCAAAGGGAAGAGTCGCACTTCAGGTAATGTCGTCTCCGTACAGTACACAGCCTTCTCACTCAGCTCATGTTCACCAGACGCCATGTGCATGATATTCTTTGCAAGGACATCCTCCTCTCACCATGCCCCCTCTTTTCTTCCTCATACAGCCTTTTCTTCAATGTCCAGACCAACCTTTCCTTTTTGCCAATATTAATCAGCATGTTGTTTATGTCGTTTTAAGGAGCTTTTTCTAAATTAATAGGGACGTTCATGGAGTCTGATGCTTTGGTTTTATTATCCTAACCCATTCTACACTGATGCAGAGCCCCCCCACCCCAATTAATTTTCATTGTAGCGACCGGCAGAAGTAGGTGCACTGCTGTGAGAACATGCAAAACAGTAATGAGGGAAGTTATGAGGTCTGCCTGCTCCCTCATCACCCCATCTATCTCACCCAGCTTCTAATCTGATAAAATCACAGAGTGACTCCCGACATCATACAAGTCACATCTGTATATTGTTAACAACCTCCCTTAATGCCAGCTCCGGCTCTGCAGACATGATGCATCACACATCCACCGTCCTACAACTCCTGACAGGGAACCCCATCAGCTTTCTAAGCTCCTATAAATCCTACGAGAGAAATTTATTGTCTCACTAAAGGACTCTGGCAACCACCTTCTACAGTGAAGTCGAAGCACAAAACAAGCCAGATTATTGACAGTATTGATGGATCATGCTCCACATTGGCTTCACTAGGTAAAGGCTTGGCTGGAAGAATTCAAAAGTAGGCGATGGGAGCAGGAGCACGGGGAGGAAGGATGGCAGCGGAGACAGAGATTGATTTAGGGGAGATGTGGAGGCGACAGCCAATAAGAGATTGTTTTAAATGACAAAAGGACGTCTTTTGTATGGTAATCCTGGACTCTGAGGAGAACCCCCACTGAGACTGTCTATTGTGGAGCAAAATTAGACATACTGGGAACAGTCTAGCAATTTTGAGAGGAACAGTATATTTTGGAACACTGTAACTGCCGTGCAATTAGCCAACTATTTTGAGTCATCTCAAAATGTATAATACAAGCATATTTTGAACTGCACCTAATTGCACACACTCAGAAATATCAGTCCCCTTAAAATGCCAGATTTCTCTAAGATCAATGAATTATTCTCTGAGAAATCAATGAATCTTTCAATGAAAAAAATCCAGAAAACCCTGATCCAGATCAGAACCTAAATGTACGGGATTCCTTCCTGACCCATTCAACATCCCTCCATAGTTTCTTAGTAATCTTGCTCACAAATAAACCAACAGACAAATTGACAGGGGTGAAAACATAACCTCCTTGGCAGAGGTAATGAAAAGTGCTGGGGGTAGGACAATAGTAGTATTTGGGCAAAAGACAAAGAACAACATATTTAACAGATTTAACATAACTGTGATCCAATTTACAGAAAGGCAAAGACGAATGCTGATATCAACAATAAGCCGAAATTTTAAAGTTTGATATCGAGTTGTTTTAAGGGAAAAACCAGATGGCCCCTTTGACTGGTAAACTCCTTATCGTCAGTCTGTGTTTAATTGTTAAGTCATCTGGCATTTCCTGAAAACAGAAGCCTCTGACTCACTGCCAGAAAATATAACTGGTGTTAGAGTAATCAGAACAGTGGCATTAAAATTCCCCCGCCTCTTTGTCCTTGACACATTTCTGTAACAGCAGAACACTTACTGATCAATTACCAGACACAACCTCGAACCCCACAGATAACCATAATTGGCTGTTGTAGCCAAACTTTTAGCAGCAGGCCGCCATGGAAAATCTGTCTGGAGAGAGAGAGGGTCTGATGCAAAATCGAATGTGTTTTTGCCAAATCTTGTTTAAAGATAAAGAGAGCTGTTAAATTAAAGTATAAAGTATTCATGAAGGGCCAGGGCAACCAACGCATGCACAAACCCCAGCGCCCCAAAACACCAATAAAATACATACACCCCAGATGAAGAGGGAGACGGCCCGCAGAGGGTGACAGAAGACAATTCAGTGATGTGTGTTTCCATGAGTGCACGCGTCAGGGAGATATGTTGTGCGTATATACACATGTTGACAACTCTGATGTGTGGGAGTGTGTTTGCTCTGAGACGTGGTCGTACTACGGAGCTATCTGCGCACCTGCGTCCACTGGAGCACGTCTGGCTCTGTTTAGTTAAAGGCTATTCCTATTAATGGACCACAACAGACAAACTCTGTGTGATTTAGCCATAATTAAGCTTTCGGTCATGCACGGCCAATTAAGGCTCTCACGTTCCTTCTAATGGGTCCATTTTATTGCCACCAATACTTCCTCAAGGGCAACGAGACCAACATCTCGACCCTCTGACAGTCGCTCTCGCTCTCACGTGTTTTCTAGACATTTGCAAATAAAAGCATGTTTTCACGCAGACAAGGTACAAGGGACTGGTTTTCTCCAAAAGACTCCAATGATGAAAGAAGAACGTCAAAATAAATGAACAAGTTAGACTGGAACCTCCTGCGACACCATACCCCTGAATACACTCATCCACACCATGTGTTTAAGGGAATTACAGCCCATCTGTGGCACTGACACACTCCTTCACAAACGTCTCAGCAGCCTCCAAACCAACCTCGCTGCCACCGTATTCACCTTATTTTTTTATTTCTGCGACATCCATTCGGTGAAGTCATCCGCTGTGTGGTCAGCTTCTTTTTCTTAGAGGATGAGGACTATTAAACGTCCCTTTATTGATGGACTTCCAAGAAAAACAGCAGGACTCCACCCCCCCATTACTGCACCTTTGTAAACAGGTGACTGAGATCATCCTGCATAGTGGTCTGGAAACATCAGTCCTCAGGCAATAGTAATGAAAGAAGGCTGGAGGAGCACGGCCAGGGCGAGCGTGCCCTTTTCAAGGCTTCGGTTCTGCAAAACAAGACCCTTCGATGGATACACAGTGAAGAGAGAAGTGGCTGCTTTTGCATAGACAGTTTCAATATGATGAGCAGAATTGAGAGTCCAGGCCACTGTGTCATGTGCAACTTAGCAGCAGCAGTGTCTGTTATAAATCGTGTCAATGGACCTGACTTGGTCATCTCCTCCGTGCATTCAGCAGCAAGTTTCCCCAATTATCTGGCTGCTCACAACACCCACTCAACCACAAGCATTTTTTGGTCCTCACTTCCACCCAGCAACAGGAGATGCCACGCGTTAAATGAGGGTTAAAGTTCCGATTGATGAAATGGTCAAATTAAGCAATGCATATCCTATGACATGTCAGATCTCTGCAGCCCTCTAAATGGAGTGTAAGCAAAGGTTAATTGCCAGTCACCGAAAGCATCCACTTGAAATTGCATGTGCAGGTGGCAGGTGGTTCACTGTAAACCTCAGGAATTATGACATGAGGAGCAACATAGATATGGTGAAATATATGGCCTGCTCCATTTCCTTCCTTGTTGGTGACACCAGAGGATCTTTAGAGGTTTCAAATGTAAGAGTGTCAGTAAAACAAAAGTTTTGAATCAGTATTTAGTCAGTACATCTCTTTTGAGTATGTTTCTCTTCGTGTGGTTTAATTGCACTTGCTTTTGGTGTGATAGTATTGCATTAGTCGCCTCTACGCACATAGGAGAACGAGTAAACCTGCTGCAGCTTCCTGAACAGACGCACAACTGGTGGTAAAATACCTCAACGCATGTTACGCCTGACTCCACGACATGACAAGAGAGAAAATGCGAACTCAAAAACAAACGAGTACCCCTTCTTCTTATGACCCTCTCATGGCGCACAGATGCGCAACAGATTCGGTGCGCCGTGCGTAAACGGTGCAAGCAGCAGCATCCTTACCTGTCGTCGGTCTGCCAGTCCCCGAGCAACAGGTCTCGGAACCGGTACCGAGGGGGCAGCGGGAGCACCTCCTTCTCCAGTTCAACCATGGTCTTCCTCCTCCTCGGAGCCCGGAGACACAGACAGAAATGAACGCAAACCGCACCTCCAAACGGAGGAAGTGGACCCCCCAAAATCCAACTCCGCTCTTCTCCCTTCTACTATTCAAACCGTGGATGAATAAAGAACACATCGATAGATCTCATGGTGGCGTCGTAGAGCTCCTTCCCAGACAGAAAGAGCATCAACTTGTCTGTATTTTGGTGGCAGCCGGCACCACGCAGCTCTACTTTTCTCTTCCAGCCGAGGCAACAGGTCGAAGATGTTCATCCGTCGGTGTGCAGGGGGGGAGGAGGCTGCACTTTCCCTGTGACAGCTGTAGAGCAACTGGTTGTCTCCCTCAACATCACCACCAGCAGCAGCGGCAGCAGCAGCAGCAGCATCCTCCCTGGCCGAGCTCCGCATGGGCGCACCGCCTGTGTAACCAGCCCTGGAGGAACGCTGCACTTTTCATTTCAGCGAAAACAAACAAAAGAAAGACAATAACAAAAAACAAAAGACGTTCTCCATCATCATCCGCGCTGCGCCATGAGCTGAATACGGTTCTCTGCTGAATGACAATACAACTGTCACAGATACACACGTGATCACACTTCTGTGGAGAGCTGAGCGCATCTATAATTATTATTACTGCGCACAGAGAGCTGTTTCCTCATTAGATCTGGGATTCTGTTCCGGATTCAGTTTAAAAGAAGCACGCTCTGTATAAATGCTGGTAATTGGCTTGCTGAAACATTCAGGCTATGAGGACACATCCGATTTATTTAGTGCAAGTATTTGTGGTCGTGCTTATTCATTTTCCCAAACACTTAACACGATTTTGCACGGCTTGGCAACTGATCTCTTGAGTGCTGTTCTCCTCTCGCTGAGCACATATATGCTAAATATAATCGAAACACTCAAGCTGAAGATGTTCTACGAGGAAAACACCCTCCTCATAAACAAAACCCTATAACGCATTTATGAAACAATCATCACATAGAATTCCCAGTGAATGTCTAATATTCAAACTCAGTATTATCAAAGCAAAATCCCCCTTATGAATATTTTACTTTGCTCATATTGTAACTAAACAATAGACACTTGTAATTAAGGGCAGATCCACATGAAACTACCCTCATTATGCACCAGACCCATCATCTCTTTTCCTTTTTTTGCTCCCCACACATGTTGTGCTGTGCTGGATATTGGTTTGCCTGCCACTCGGTACATGTTGCAGGTTTAATCTTGGAGCCTGTGGTCATAACAGCGGCATTAATGAAATTCAAATGTTGTGCTTGAGAGGACTGTTGACTCGGAGCCACAGACAACAGGTGTTATTAAAATTAACCTCCCCATTATTAATATTAATCGCACACAGAGAAGCCCCCTGATAAACCAGCACCTCTGTAAACTGCAAACAAAACCTCCACCCAGAGTGTCATATAGGATTATGGCCTGTTGAACCTGTGAGGAAAAACAATGGATGATTTGACACCATTCAGAAAAATGCTCAGGCACTGTGATTCATTTTTTTGCAGTTCAGTGTTTTGGTGCTGTTGTACATTTCAACTCATGTTCCTGATCTGTTATCACATGTTATTTTTACTTTGTAATCTATTTAAAAAAAACTTGCATATCCCTCAGTTTTACTGTCACTTGTTTTGTCTATTTTGCCCCCTGGTGGTCATCATGACAAGCACACACTCCCAAACTGAGCCTTGATGTTCATTTAACTGATCATTGCTGCTGCGCTGCCAGTCAGTGTGTAAAAGAGCACCTATGCATTTATTGATCATGTGCATTTAGAGAGAATGAACTACTTCTGTAATTCGCTCAGCCACAAAAAAAAAAAAACATAATACAAAAGAGGGTTGACAGGCAGGCAAAACATGTAATTTCAAGTGGGCGGGCCTTGCTTTGTAGCCATGGTAACAACAAAAACTGTTGGAGCATATCAGAGGAGATAGTTTGTGTGTTTCAAACCTCATTTAGACCCCATACAGTGTCACATTTTCATAATGTGTACTCTGAGGACAATCTGTGGGGCTACATGAAGACGCTTGTCGTGAAAGTCAATCAGGCTTTTATTCCCTCAGATCAAAAGCAATTTTCCTCACTGCCAACAAAGCAGCTGAGCTGGCACAAAGAATAAACAATGAGTAGAAAACAGTCATCCATAAAAAATGTAATTTAAAATATGTACAATCTTCCAGTCTCTGTTTGACATTTATCTCCATTTAGAGTACGGTGGTTTTATTCCAGCGTAACATTGACGGAGGCGAGAGCGTCCACAGCCCAGCCAGGGTACTGGTCAGGAGACGGAAACAGTCGCCTCATGAATATCCGTATGAAGTCGGGGAAGCGGCCCTCCACGATGCTCTGTCTCACAGAGCGCATCAGGTTGAGCTGCAAAGAGAAATATTTGAGGACACGTCATTATTGAGCCATGTACGGGTCAGCAACAGGTCCTGACAGCATCATGTTCTGATGCCACTTTGTAGGACGGGAACATTTTAGGGTGACGTAACTTTGAGTAAAAGTAGAATGACAGCCCAACAGGACAACAAGGAGATCCCCAAAGTCACCCTGCCAGAGCAGTTTCAATGAGAAAACAGATGGGTACTTTGTATTTTGGAACCAATCTGTCACAAGATGAGATTTGTTTTGATAATTTCAGAGCAGCAAAGCGCATCTGTGCCGTTTCTGTGGCGCACAGAGAGCACTGAGTGATTTAATTGCCGTGAATGAGGAAAAGACAGAGAAATAAGTCTTGGAAACACATTATGAAGCACATTTGGTTGCTATGTGGGACACAAAGGAACTCTAATGAACTGATGAAACACACTTAATGCAGTAGGTGCAGTGTATTTCAGATACATCAGCTGTTTTAACACAAATAAGGAAAACTTTAAAGAACAATACAGTGCTAATTTGAAGTAAATTAATAAAAAATATAAAAGTAGAACAATATTTAAAAAAGTTTCAGACTTTAAATTCCCTATTTTAAATGCTTAAAACTGTTGAAATGCATAGGAAAGGGAAAGTGACCCAACATTTAAAAATATATATATATATATATATATATATATTTTCCTCTGCACAAGAAGCATCAAACCGGCCTCACTAAACCGAGATCGCAGATGACTAATCGAGAATTTTTGATTTGCATAAAGCTGGAGAGGGTTACAAATTTGTTTTCAAAGAGTTTAAATATTCATCAGTCCAAAGTTTAATAAATGCTCTAAAAATGATTACTGTGGCTGCTCTGCCTGGAAGTGGGCGTCCAGCTGAGAGGAGTCCAAGAACACAAAGCAGGACGATAAGTGAGGTTAGAATGAAGCACAGTGTAACAGGCTTAAAATAACCATTGGAGCTGGTTAACAACTCTGTTCATGAGACTGGTGTCTGTGGCAGGGACTTCACGGAGGAAACTATTTTGTTCCAGTTAGATTTAGAGGGGAAAGGATTTTTTTTCTCCATTGGAGTCATGCAGTGATATTAACTTTTCTGCTCAAATACACAGAGCACTTACCTGGTAGGCAATGTTATGAATGGTGATGTGATGCATGGCTGCAGTGTCACTCTTAAACAGAGCATGCAGGTAAGCTCGAGTATGTCTGAAACAGAAAACAGGTACATCATTTACACCTTTCATCGAGTGATCATCGTGAAATCATTGAACCACATATTCAGAGCACCCTTCTCTCACAACACTCTTTATGAGTTGACATAACATTTTCAGCCATGTGAGATCAAAGTTATTATTCAAAGTATTAATAAACCATACATTTATAAACAAATTATGAGATTGAATTATAGACTATGGTCATCTTAAATCACCAAAGCATCTCTTGTTTAGAAGTAATTCAGTTTTGGTCAAGCAAATCTAAATTAAGTCATCTTAGGTACTACGGTGCTTTATAAACATCTAATTCTGAGAATGTTTCGAAAAACCGAAGAGGAGCAACCTACAAGACGCATCGTGTGAGCCAAAGCTTCACTCCGACACAATGAGCTGCTGCTTGTTCTCAGCTTACCTCTTGCAGGTGGGACACTGGCAGTCTGGGTCTATGGGCTGGAAGTCCTTAGCATACTGCTTATGTTTTACCTGGAGAGATCCCCAAGGCACCAAGGCAGAGCCGAACCTCTGCGGGAAAGAGACACACTTGTCTGAAACACAGCTCTCGATATGGAATTATAGCTGCTATGTGACATGAGTGAATAATGACTGTGAGGCGAAGAGAGCTTACTGCAGTGCGGGTGGGGAACACGCAGTCGAACATATCACATCCCAGAGCGACACACACCACCAAGTCCACAGCATACCTGCAGCATGTGGGTAACGCAAGTTCTTATGTCAATAAACAACATCAGAAACAATAAAAACACAGTTATCATGAGGAATCTTACAGCACAGTGGCAAACGTACCCCACACCCATGAGGTATCGAGGCTTTTCTCGTGGCAGGTGGTCAGTGCTCAGCGTGACCATGCGCCAGAAGTCATCCTTCTCCTCTCCTCCGCTCAGACCTCCGATGGCAAAACCAGGAACATCACGTTGAGTCATTTCTAAAAAGGAAGAAGATAATAATGTCTTAAGTACAAGTTTGAGCCATTATCATCAGTGTCTGACAAGCTCATTACATTTTCCTGAAATTTTGTAGAGGGGCTGTATGTGAGAACGAGTCAGTTGCTCCGGACATTTTCCGACCAGCTCCTGTGTAAAATGCTCAGTTTGAGTGAGCCCATGTGAAAATACAGTAGGAGAAAATTTTGAAAAATTCACAGTGAAGCGAGTTGATGACGTTTCTGACATGTGACGGATGCGGAACCAGAATAATACAAATATCTCAGGATGAAAAAGACATTGACATTGTGCTTTCTGCAGCCGAATGTATGGGTTATGTCCTGTCTCTTCAATGCTCTAATCAAGTGCCACCCCTCGCCTGAATGTTCCGGAAATGTTCCCCTGTTGTGATTATTGTTTAGACAATAATCATGCCTCTGACAGTAAATATTTTTGTATTACTTGATTCCACTTCACGTCCTGACACTTTGAACAAGGTTTTTACAATCCAAGCTGCTGACCAGCTGTGACTAAACGTGTCATGTCAAATTTGTAGTTAATGTTGCAATGTTACAAGCTATTTTAAAAAACTGTATTTTAAAGACATTTAAATATGTTTGAAGCTATATCCAGATATGATCCACCTATCCAGGATGCATGTCGATACCAGAGGTAGGTGATCAGAAGTGGAAAAAGGATCACTGCAGTGCAGGATGTTTTACCATCTAGACAAGCTTTGCGCAGCTCTACGTTCAGCCCTCCCTGTATGATGGCAAACAGGTTCTGTTTATCTGGATTCTTATTAGCTGCTATGCATCGGTCCAGCCAGCGAATGGATCTGTGCATGGCCTCCTCCACCCGCGGTCCCGTCACTGTACTGCTGACCACGTCGTCCAGCTGCATCATGATGTCTGACCCTGGAAAACAAACACAGAGACAGATGGAGAGACTGACTGTTAGCTGCTGGGAAACAGAGGGAACGTTTTTTATCACTTAACACTGTTAACAAGTTATGTTACTCTGTACGGACCCAGACTGTTCTGTATGCTGATGGACTTCTCAGGACTGAGGAGGATCTCTTTGCCGTCGTAGGGGGACTTGAACTTGACTCCTTCCTCTGTGACCTCTGAGAGTTCAACAAGCGACACCATCTGGAAGCCTCCACTGTCCTGTAAGAGGAGGGGGAAAGCAACACAGGATTAAAGCACAACAGTATCCATTTTACCTGTGTGTGTTCAACTCTTTATCATCTGTGGTTGATTTATTTAGGAAAGACGCTCACAGTTAACAGATTTCTGTCCCAGTTCATGAACCCATGTAAACCATTGGCTTTCTCGATCAAATCAGGCCCCTGTGTGCAGAAGAGATGGAAAAAACATGTTTAGTAAAGAAAGTTGGTATAAACTGGTGCAGCCATGAATAAAAGACAACAACTCGTAATAAATTCGACATCTTATTATTATTGTTGTTGTTGTGAAACCTACCGGTCTCATGCCCAGGTGATACGTGTTCCCAAGACAGATCCGGCATCCCAGACCGTCCAGCTGATCCACGGTGATTCCCTTCAGAGTCCCCTGGGTCCCGACAGGCATGAACACCGGGGTGCTGACGGCGCTGTGCGGCAGTATGAGCTCGCAGGCTCTGGCTTTAGTCACCGAGCACTCCGCGACGATCCGCAGAGTGAGCGGAGAGGCCGCGGACAGCGCTTTCTTCGCGGACATCTGCTTTTCTGAAGCGGTCGCTGCAGCTCCACGCTCCACGGTCGCGGCCATATTGCTGCGGGCACGTGACGCGGGGCCGCCGCCGGTTGACAGCCGTGCTGACCAATCCGGAATCAGCAATTTTGATCACAGTGCGGCGCACGCCTTTTAGTAAGCCAATCAAAAGGCTTGTTTAATGAGAGGCAAGAGAATTAGCCAATGAGCTGGAGGTTTTCGCAGACAAGAGGCGGGACTACACTCACCGGCTTCCATCGGATGTCGTCTCCCTCTGACCGGATGGTGTTTGTGTGGAGGAAGTTTTGTTTTGCGACTTTTCCGTCCGTCTCGGCTGACTGGCCGTTAGCGCAGTTCAAACAAGAGCACGACATGATTCTAGGGTGAACCGTGTTACCGCCGAGGACCCAACTGTTCGAGAGGGAGGAAGAGCCCGAGCCGTTGGGAGGCGGCGGAACTGAAGAGAGTAACCCGAGAGCTCAGTGCGGCTAAGCTAACGTTACCTCAGCGAGTTAGCGCGGCTAGCGTTAGCCTCTGGTCTGCCTTTGGTCTGGTGTTTGAAGTGGAGGGGGACTCTCTCTTTGAGCTAACGAAGCCATGGGGAACCGGGGCATGGAAGACCTGATTCCCCTCATCAACAAGCTCCAGGACGCGTTCAGCTCCATTGGCCAGAGCTGCAATTTAGACCTTCCCCAGATCGCGGTGGTCGGCGGACAGAGCGCCGGGAAAAGCTCTGTCCTGGAAAATTTCGTCGGCAGGTGAGTTACGCTAATGGAGTAAAAGCTCTGCAATTATCTCTCGGTGTGTTTAGTTCTCTCGGTGTGTTGTTCTCAACGTGTTTCTGAACGAGCAGCTGGTACGAAAGATGAGGAAATGTCAAATGCCACAAAGCTAAACTTGCGTTATTTATCCGAAATCAGTACGTAACGTCAATGTCAATTTACGCACTTGTCGTAAAGCTGCCTTGGTGGTTACAGGTTAAACAACCTGACGTCCTTTACGTGGCACAGCAGTGAACCATAATACAATTGAGGACATATTTTGTATGAGGTTTCGTTTTGACTTCAAACGGTAAAAAAGTTAAATATTTGTGAATGATAATAGTAGAAATTGACTCTACCCTTTCCCCAAAGTGACTGATCACTGTTATCGCTTTACATTATTACCATTAACACTGTGACTATATAATCTATCGCTCACCTCATTTCACCCACTCACTTTGACCATGACAAACTAACTAACTTTATTAGAATGACACCAAATAAGATTCGTGCACATTGTCATACTTTTATTTTTAGTAAATCACCACACAGATTATCTTGTTTTGCCATCGGACAATTTGTTTTATGCCTTTTGTTCTGAATGGAAACTTTATCCTTTTGCTCTATTTATAATTCCAGGCCACACCCAGAAAGCCCTCCAGCATTTATATACACCAGTAATTGTTATTTGCTCTACGTTGACTCACATGAGATTTTCGTTGTTTGATCAGCATGCTTAATGTTGTGCATGTGGGAGTACAAATTTGTTATGTAAAGCGTTGGAAGCGGAGCGAGTCACCGTCTTTCTTTCAGGTGGAGTTTTGCAGCCGAGTGTAGTTCCAGTGCACTTTATGTAATGCACCGCCTCAAAGCACACAGTCGCTCGTAAAGTGTAAAGTTCACATCTGTAGCAGACACGACTTCCTTAATCGTCTTCCTTTTTTTGCTCTGTTGTTGCTTTTTTTTTTTCTTTTTTCTTTTTAGAAATTACGGAAACACCTCTCTCTTGTGTCTGTGGTGTGAAGGTTAAGCGACTGTGCTCCTCAACAGGCTGGTCCTGTTGCCTTCTCCCACATCAGCAGTGAATGAGATCACCCTGCAGATAAAGAAACAAAACAAACTCGCTCTAAAGGAGCTTGTTTAGCAGGATTCCACCCCATTGAGAGACACTCTGTGTGTGTGTGTGTGTGTGTGTGTGTGTGTGTGTGTGTGTGGGTGTGTGTGTAACCCAACCCACAGAGGGTCGAACAATTTTCATACAGGCCAGCCGGCAGAGAAGAGGAAGTACATTGGCGGTTAAGACGGCGTGCAGACAGGCCTTTCGTTATAAACACACAGGCTAGAGCATGTCATAACTGTTGTTAGGCATGAACACACACACACACACACACACACACACACACACACACACACACACACACACACACACACACACACACACACACACACACACACACACAGATTAGACTTCCACTTAATGCACATTAATTCAGATGAGTGGGACTTTGCACTGTGAGAGCACTTGACATATCAACTGTAATTACCATGAAGCATTTCATGGTGACCTGTTTTACTGCTTGTGCTAGCCTTTCGCTTCCTCATCCATTTGCTGAAAAGTTGCACAAACACTGTGGCATGACAACACATGAGTAATGTGAGTAGCACATCTAAGTGTTCACCTTTTTTTTTTTACCAACACAATACGAAGTAGAGCAGGCTCTCTGTATGCCCATTGTCGCTGGCAAGTGAACTTGAGGGCCGTTAAGGTGCTACAGTAGAAGTCAAATAGCTTTAAGGTCAAGTCTTACTTCAACCTGGAAGGACTTGGGAGTTGCTGCATATCGCTATAGCAGCAGTGGCATTCTTGTAGAGGTGACTAATTGTTGATCTAAGGGTTTGTTTGAGCTCAGGAGTTGCAAACACCCAAAGCATGTTATCTCACACTGACTTTAGTGCTGTAGGATAATTGATTTGCAAATTCTATGTGGTGACAACAGACGTCAACCAGGAGCACTGAGCTACTGTCAGTAATGGTTGCTCTATGGTTTCCCTTGTGTGTGTTTTTTTTCTTTCTTTCCTATTAGTTGATTTATGTAAGAGGTTGGTTTCATCTCTGTGTCCCCAGGCATGAAAATAACCTGTCTTTTCCTTTATGTGGCACCAATGACACTAGAAACAGAGCCACTTTGCACAGGAAGAGACACATTTCAGACCTTGGACTGTACGATACAAAGAGATAAAATGCTTCTCCTTTTCCGTCTCCTGTCTGAAGTCCATGCTGATGTCATGATCTGATGGGGACCTGCTTCACTCTCTTTTAGGAAATAGTCTGATTTTTATAATCTGTTTGCTCATCACCATGTATCACATTGAGTTTCAGTTTTAATGTCCTCCCTGTGATGGAGTGAAAGCAGGGGTAGTCGACCATTCTTGCTGTGTGGTTACTGTCTCTGTTGTGTCACAGTCCTGACTTTTTGTGCTGGCATGTCGATGGAATTGAGATTACTTGCTGTTTGTTACTGGATACCAACACACAGTTGCAAGCTGGTCTGATCATCAGCTCTTATCACCACAAACTCTCTTGACATCTTCATCAGGTTCTTCCATGTGTGTGTGTGACACCGCTTTCTCACCGGGAGATATTTGTTTTCTTTTTGTTTTTTCATTTTTCCGTCTGTCCCGTGTTGGAAGCAACATCAACCCCTCCACTCACTTGCGGTGAATGCAGCGGGGGATCCCCTGCTGTCTTCACACATCGACATCTCCAGCATTTCAATGGACATTATAGTAGGAGGGTGTCTCACTCAGGCATTTCCATGTCCGTCATGGATTCAACTGTCAAAGGTTAAATCCATGTTTAGCTTAATTATTAACTCACAGTTAAGAAATTATTATCAGGCCCATGTCTCCATGATAACTGTGCTGTGTTGTGATGTCATTGTCCCAGAGGAGAGACGTCATATCTAGCTCTGCAAGCTGGCCTGGGTGGAGGTTTTTATCTGATCTGTAGCCCATACAGTACTGAGGAATTAGGACTTTTTAAAGTGTGAGAACAAACTTGTCATAAGTTTAAAGATAATAGTTTAAAACCGTATGTGCGTACAAAATGTCTTGGTATAATTACCTCTCGTAGCAGCATACTTTGTTCTGTATGGGCAACATAGATATATGAAGGAAATTGAACAGAAATGTGTTCACGTCTGGATGTGTGTGCAGCACCATGGACATCCCTGTGAGCAAGAACTACAAACATCTGATGGCAGAGAGCGAAGGGATTTTCCAATAAGCAGTTGGATCTGAGAGGCTTTGCTGCGGGGTGATGCCTCTTGGTACCCACAGTTTCAGACTAAGGTGCTGGAATCATGCGGGTAGCCATAATTATATGTTGGTTGCTGCACCATTGAGCCACGGGATATGTCACACCTAACCACAAACAAATTTTTGTGTTGTACACCCTCCTGTGAGAGCACACAATAACCTCAGAGGTTCACACACTGGTTTCCATGTTTGAAAAACCTCTGTCAGGCCTCTATAGATTCAAGGAGGATCAGCTATGGGCTAGGGCTCCTCAGAGTTGCTCTTCCTGTTCGTAATAGACAGAGGCTGTTGAGACAGACAGGCAGGGGGAGGGGAGTTGGCTCTCTTGTTCACTCCCTGCTCTACTCTCTCTTCCTTTTGCTTTCTCTTGTGTTGGATGGAGGGAGGCTCACAGACTGATGCTCTTTGCTCGGCCATCCATAATGCATGAAACGATACACAATCTGCTCAGCCTCGTCTATCATTTACAGCGCATCAATAATGGAATCCTGGCCTCTTGCTTCTTTTCAATATGCCATTGCTATTGATCCAATTCAGTCTATGAAGATCGACAGGTTCAACTCGGTCTTTTTTAACAATTTCCTTCTTTTTTTTATATATGAAACCTTTGTGGGCCCTAAATTGCTGTGAATCTGTGACTAGTCGTGTTTTCCAGTGAGTCACCTGTAACTGGAGAGATGCATTAATACATTCGTTTTTTTTTCGAAGAGGTCATCCTCGCTCTGATCTCTGAGCAGCATCTTACCAAATCTAGTCTAACTACTCTCTCCCTTCCCTCACCCTATAGTGGCTTTGTTTTTGCCTGCATGCTCCACACTATGTGCATGACACAGCAGCGGCCCTGAACCATAGACCTGTGGATTTTTGCTGATGCAAGAAACATCCAGAATTTTCCCCACTGTTTCCCCACAGGACCTCAAACAGCAGGCAGCATGTTAGTATGGCAGCACCGCTTTTTTCTCTTGTCCTATGGCACCACCATAGTCTCCTCTGGCCTGTAGGTCTGGAGGTTGGGAAGAAAAAGAGAATGTGGGCTAGTGACATGCTCAGCCCTGCTAAGATTGTTCTGGGACTGCGGCTGCTGATTACCACCAGATGTAGCATTTTTGCAGAGCAGCAAAGGGGCTGTCTGAAATGGGAGGGGATTGCCGATGACTGGGTGGAGGAGTCAGCCCTCAGGGAACTCGCTTCTAAGAACTGACTAAGCAACTTTGAGCATGTGGTGAAAAATTCCTCAGGTGCCATGTCACTATAGGACCAACAAACAAACCAGTTGTGATTCCAGTTGGTTCCTGTAGGCTGCTGTGTCAGTAATGCTCTGTTGCACCAATACCATTTGTCGTTGCTTGTTTACCCACTTTTCCTGCTGTCATAATAATAATTATACAAAACATCTTGTTCAGAGGCATGATTCAAGTATGTAGTCAAGATTGTGAGACTAACAAAAAGGTGTCAAGGCTGAGTCCTGGGTGTATCGTGGTTAAGTAATTATTATGGGCGATATCTCCTGTATAGATACAACCTAGGTTAACAAAGTGGCTAGCCTAAACCATGAGCCTCGCCCGTACTTTAAATACACAGTAAATCAAGCAGATTAATTGTTTCACATGAAGCAAAATCATCCATTGAAAAAGAACCCACCACAAAATCATTCCAAACATGCAGCAAATCCACCCTAAAAGAGTTAAATGAATCTTTACTAGGTCATTCAGCTGTTAATCCAAAAATGTATGCATATCCCAGTTAAATCACAGGTTGGATAATCTCCGATGTTTATACTGATTAGCAAAAATCATCATTATTATTATTATTATTATTATTATTATTAGCATTGAGGGTCGCTGTTGCCTGTCATTTGATGACGGGTCTAAATTAAATGTGGCTCTTTGCAGGACACTGTCAGGGTTTGTCAGAGATTTTTCTCCAAACTAAACTTTTGTTCACATCGTATCAATTATTTAAGCTTATAGACTTTATATTTTTTCAGTCATGACCTTCAGTATTTGGATCAAGAAGCTCTTAAAATTATATGACGTGTGTGATAATCTAGTCTGTGCTGTGTCAAACACACGGTGCATTTATGCAACATAAATTTACAATGGGATTGAACTCTGAATCAACAGATACCCAATATTAAAATACTCAATATTGGACCCAACTGTGGTTTAGAAAGGGGAGGTGGGGAATCAAAGTCCTGGGTAAATCATTGTGATGACCGTCTGTTTCAGCATTAAGGAGAGACTTGTTCAAGTTCAATAATTAAAAGTGAACTGAAGTGTTAATTATGGTAGATGTTACATGTGTGAATTCTATCTTGGGGGGATTTATCCCATAACAGCATGAGTGGGTGTTTCTGAATTGATCGTCAAAGCTCTAATGATGAGAGAGAAAATGACTCTGTCAGATTTGATTTGTTGTGAGACAAGTTGGAGGCGTGAAATTCCCCTCTGCCCATTAATTTACCAGAGGGCACGCTGTGAAGAAATGGACATTGAGTGTAATGAATAATTGACCATTCTCTCCATCTTTTTTTTTCTCTATCTTTTTCTGTCTTTTTTTTTTTTTAACATGCCCTAACTTTGTTTAGATTTCTGTTCTTTTATCCTTTTCACTTCCAACAATTGTGATGTTAATTTTTCTTCCTCTGTCAATATCTCTCTCTTAGGGACTTTCTTCCACGTGGATCAGGCATCGTTACACGCAGACCTCTTATTTTGCAGCTGGTCAACAATAAAGCAGGTGAGTGTGTCCGTCCTGTTCACAGCCGCTTCCCTGTCTCCTCTCATCACTGCCCTGTATATGCCCTCTCTTTCACAGCGCCTCAAGCTAGGCAGCCTTCCTGCTATTTGCCACCGTCCTCTCTTTAATTTAATATTCTCTTTTTCTCTCCCTTTCCTCACCTCCCCCCACCCTCCATTCCTGTGTGTCACTCTGTCCCTGTCTGTGTAGAATATGCTGAATTTCTGCACTGCAAAGGGAAGAAGTTTGTGGATTTCGATGAAGTGCGGTTGGAAATTGAGGCGGAGACTGAAAGGATAACAGGGTCCAACAAAGGCATCTCTACCATCCCAATTAACCTGAGAGTCTACTCCCCAAACGGTAATGACCACAGGTCTTATTCTAAAGCACATCACATCACGTTGACATGTTGGCCTATTCAAAGTCATTGTTCATGATGTATGTTGAGATTTATCATGTTACAATATACAGCAAATACTCTTTATACTGCAGGTATATATTCCTATAATATTACTCATAGTGGTAAAAGGTTTGTATCAAATCAGAATGGTGAAGTTATATTGATCTGTCAGGTATTTAATTTACCTGATAAACCACAAAAAAAAAACAACTCCAACTTTGGGCATTTTATACATAAACAATTTTCCTATTAAATTTTACTAAATGTCAAGTATATATATTGTCATCACTGTATATTGCTCAACAATTTTATTCGTATTGCCCAAACCGAGCTACAGAGTTGTTCAAAAAATTAGGGTATTCTAACATGGGAAAAAACAGGCTTACTGTGGGTTAACCTGGTTTCAACCACCAGTTTGATTTGGTACAACATTGAAAATGTAAAAGTCACTTTTGTGACGTTCTGATTTGGTCACTGAATGACTTTTGCGAGGGATTCTGAGGTGAAATATGAGGTAAAATACCATTTAGACTTAGTTTCACAACAACAAAGGTCTGCCTGCTCAAGTGACTTCAAAAGATGAAAGCTTCTCCTCCCACTACAGACGCCTATTAATGCTGTAAATGGAGCCTGATAGTGTAGAAGTCTGTCCATGTTTTTATGACTGAGAAGGAAAATGAATTTCACAGGTTGATAAAAAACACAGGACTCTGTTTAACTCAAGCTGCCATTCAAAAGAACAAACAAAGAAGACTATGAATAGGCTGTGTTTGGCCTCTCATTGAGAATGCTCTTGATTTATCAAACATTTATTTGTCCCACATCCACCATTATCTGAGCTTCCATTCAAATGCTGTATCAAGTTAATGATGTGTCAAATTTCAATGGCTAAATGACAATAAAAGGCTTTGTAGGAAAATGGAAACACATTACTTGAATGACTGATATACTGTATTCTTTAGTTTGGGAAATGAAGAAACATTTTACTTGCATTTCTAAATGTTGTTACTCTTTTCTCTACATGGTTTAGTGCTCAACTTGACCCTGATCGATCTTCCGGGAATGACTAAGGTTGCCGTCGGTGACCAGCCCGTAGACATTGAGCATCAGATCAGGGACATGTTGATGCAGTTCATCACCAAGGAGAGTTGTTTGATCCTGGCTGTCACCCCAGCCAACACTGACCTGGCCAACTCGGACGCTCTAAAGATTTCCAAGGAGGTGGACCCACAGGGTAAGTGTGTAGCGTATTCGTAGTTAAGGGGTCAGAGAGCAGAACCACAAACACAACAACACCGTAACATCTTTTCAATAATGCTATCCAATGAAACTGAAAAGATACATGAAACATTGCATCTTATTATGTAAATTCCCTCATTTGTTGCTATTGTTATTTGGTTAGAGCCTGACCGATTTATCTGTCGCCCGAAAAAACTGAAGTCACATTTTTACTGTTTATACTTTCTGCAGGTATGCGCACTATTGGTGTGCTAACAAAACTGGACCTGATGGATGAAGGGACAGATGCAAAGGACATCCTTGAAAATAAACTGCTGCCACTGCGTCGAGGTGAGGATCGTGCACACACCCACACACAGACACACTCAGGGATTAAAACACTCCATCGACGGGCGGGGTGCATGTGACACCGTGAGCCCGGCAGCTGTATGAAACTGTGTGTTCTAGAATGTAGACTATTTGAAAAGTAAACAAGACAATTAATGACCCAAACACAAATAATGGTGTTGGTTAAGGGCATGTACACACACGCTTTTTTCTCAGCCACCTCTGCCTGTGACCTGCTTGCCTGTCAGCCACTCCAGGGCTGTTCTGTGACTTTGTGCTTGACAAAAGTGAGCATGAAAGAGAACTATATAATACGTTTGAACAACAACAATGGGAAACTGTGTTTTATAAACTGCAGCTTGGGGGGAAAAAAGTCATACGTGTGATCATGGCTCATATGTGCATTCATAGAATGACGCTTGTGCAGCCACCTCTGTAGGGACCAGTCCTGACAATATATGTGCATGATGACACTCTTTACAAGTGCAATTAACTTTAAAACAAGAGTATGATCATCTTGTTACTCAGTCAAGGTTTAGTTACATCTCTGAACCAATGCAAGTAAGCAATGCAATCGCTATTGATTAAATATTGAATAGAAAATGTTGATAAGCGAGGCATATTGGCCAATATGGATGCACATATCTCAGTAAATATCATTAATCATTAATTATTTGACAAGCTTTTGTACAAATAGTATTTTATATTTGAAAATGTATAAAAGGCTATCTTGGTGAGCCATTGAATGGGTGTAATGTGGCTGATAAAATACATTTTAGTATTGTCATTGGTAACTAGTACCAATTACCAGGCAGCACAGCCAAAGCTCAGTGTTAAACTTTTTATGTTTTTTAAAATGTTTGCAAAATGTTTCAAAGGGGCAAGGACTGTTGTGGAAGTACTGAGGTGTCAGATGTTTCAGACGAGAGTGACTGTGACTTTATTTTCTTTTGCTTTAATACTTCCACATTTGCAGGCTATACCGCTGACTCTAGAGTGACTATTTGTGTTGCTGTGTGCAGGCTATATCGGTGTGGTGAACCGCAGTCAGAAAGACATTGATGGGAAGAAGGACATTCGTGCGGCTCTGGCTGCAGAGAGGAAGTTCTTCCTGTCCCACCCTGGCTACAGACATATAGCAGAGCGCATGGGCACGCCACATCTACAAAAGATGCTCAACCAGGTTCACTATCAACTATCTGTTTTTATTTAATTTTCAATCATAAAGTATGAAATTCCTGCGAACCATGTCATTAATTCTCTGAAATAATATTACTTCCTTTTCTCTCTAGCAATTGACCAACCACATCAGAGACACCCTTCCTGGTCTGCGCAGTAAGCTGCAGAGTCAGGTCCTCTCCCTGGAGAAGGAGGTGGAGGAGTACAAGAACTTCCGTCCTGATGACCCGACACGCAAGACCAAGGCCTTGTTGCAGTGAGTGAATCACTCCTCATAAATCCTCATAAAAATGCAGTTTATGTGAACATTTTACAGTCAAAAGCTTGTTAGTGAAGTACAATGCTGCAGCAACATTGGATAACTACTGCACAGGGCAACTGAGTGAGAGAAGTTTGGACTCTGAGTCTTTACAGTGTAGAATAATGTTGAATAATTGTGTGCTGTATTTCACTGTGTAGTATATTTTGTATGGTATGGTCTAGACCTGCTCTAAATAAGAAAATTGACTTAAGTGTCTTTATTGTGTGTGTAGAAGTAATGTTAACATTAATGGCGTTGAAAGCATGCTGATTAGATTTGATTAATATATGTTTATAACAATATATACAATTTAAAAATTTGAAAGTAAGTTGGGAAATTACAAGATAAATGGATAAAACTGAGCTGAGCTGTCTCATACATCACAAAATTCGTTTCAGAGTGTAGGGACATGCTGCCAAGATAAGATCAGTTACTTTAAAATGACGACCTCAAATTAACATTAATATTTTACCACTCGTGTCAGACATCACTGTACAAATGAAGCTGAAATAATAAAGAATATCTTTTTTTTTGCAGTGGATTTTCAGGGAGGCTGTAGCTGAGAGTAGATTCTTCCCACCGGCCTCATGCCTTTTGTGCTTCTCCCTTATCAGGATGGTGCAGCAGTTTGGTGTGGACTTCGAGAAGTGCATTGAAGGCTCTGGGGACCAGGTGGACACCAATGAGCTTTCGGGCGGCGCCAAGATCAACCGCCTCTTCCACGAACGCTTCCCATTTGAACTCGTCAAGGTTAATGTCGAGCATTATTGATATAGTGTTTTGGATGTAGGTGTCTTCACACAGGTTAAACCTTTGTTAAATGTTATTATTTGCCTTTTTTTTCTCGCTGTTCTTCAGATTGTGTTTGATGAGAAGGAGCTGAGGCGAGAAATCAGTCACGCAATCAAGAATGTCCATGGTGTCAGGCAAGTGGAGCGGAGACAAAAAAAACCCACCTGTCTTCCACAGGAGACACACACAGAGCTCAATAGATGCCTGTATTCTGTTATGACATGAATTACTCCTCTACCCAGCTTCTTTGCCTCTCCCCCATCAAAGCTTTTATTGTGCTATAATTCAAGAATTTTCATCAAAAGTTGCTGTCAGATTAAAAGCACCAATTCAGTGTGCTCTGCTGTATGTGAATATTTTCTCTGTCCTGCTCACTGTTCTTCCAATCCCCTTATCTCCTCGCCGCAACACCACCCACTCCTTTTCTGTTTCTGTCTGCTGAAGCATTTAATTATTATAGCATTTTGTGTTACATTTATCTGTGTCCACTGCGTTTTTTTTGTTGTCATGTGTTCCTCATTGATTCTGTTCTCTCAGCCATGTCTCATTTGTGACTGTGCGTTTAATTACTTTCACACCTGGCCATCTTTGGCACTTAATCTTTATTCCCCATGTTGTGGCTGTCATTATATTAATTTTCTTTCCCTTTGTGCATCACCTCAAATCTCTTTAGTCACCTGTTTGTCTTTTTGAGTAGCTAATCATCTGTATATCTGTTTTTTTATTTTCCTTTTGTTTGTTGTTGTTTTTTTTTCTTTGGCCTACATGTCCATTAACTGTCCCATCTGTCTGCCGCTGTGCCTCTGTCTCTCTGTGAATCCTCAGAACGGGGCTGTTCACTCCAGACCTGGCGTTTGAGGCCATCGTGAAAAAGCAGATCGTTAAGCTGAAAACGCCCTGTCTCAAATGTATCGATCTGGTCATTCAAGAGCTCATCAACACATTCAGGCAGTGCACCAACAAGGTACTGCAGGTGTCCAGCATCTCCCGACCCAGCCAAGACATAGGGCAAGGGCAACCGCGGGTGCGGCAGAGGGTATCCTGACAGAGAACATTAGCTGGCTGCTGCTTGCGGCGTCTCTACTAATCACTTTAGTTCTACTGTTTTAAAGAAAGAAACGTTCTTTGCAGTTTGCCCTCAGCCCAGCCCAGCCCTGTGTGCCCTGTGTGCAGGCAGCGCTGTCGTGTTGTGGAGTGTTGTGACGGGTGACGTGTCGTCGTGGATATGAGATGTTTCGGGGGCTCAACCTGTCTGAGCATCTCTGGTCTCTTCTGGACAAGCTGCAGGTCTCACCGCTCAGTACATATAGCCAGCAACACATGAAGGGGTGGGGGTGTAAGCTATGATTTGGCCCAGGGTTGGAGGTGATGTCAACCTCTACTGTATTGAGCTTCAGAGGAAGTGGCTAATCATTGATGAGGATGTGAAAAACCTGTGGCTTGTCCCTCTCCGCTGCTTGATTTGTCTGTCAACAACTACAAATGACTAACTGAACGAAACCTTTTCTCTTTTTATTTCCTCTCTTCTTCCTGCCTCTCCTCTTTTTCTCTTTTCTTAATATCTACCTATCCTTCCCTGTCTCTCTCTCTCTCTCTCTACCACAACCAAATGCAATCTTACCCCATGACCCTTCAGAACGGGGCTCTTCACCCCTGACCTGGCTTTTGAGGCGATAGTCAAAAAGCAGATCCTCAAACTCAAAGAGCCCAGCCTCAAATGTGTGGACCTTGTGGTGTGCGAACTCACAGCACTCGTCATGAAGTGTGCCATTAAGGTAAATAGGGACACACCTTGTGGGACGATAGCATGGAAAGACGAGGGATCACTTTTCTCTCTAAATATTTATCTGTCATCCCCGTGAAATCAGACCCTTTACCACTACACTATCCATGCCCACCAGTTCAAATGTGTGTATCTTCCTGTCCCAAATCCTTTCCCACTTCTGGAAGTCTCCATACCATTCAGATTGAGCATCAACTTACACATCACGTCTGAAGTTTTGAGCACAACTTCATTGTTTGTTTTTTTACCAGTAAGCTCCCACATTGTGTTAGACATCAGCATCGATTCATTAAAGCATTTGTTTTTTTTCTCACTTCCACATTGCATCCTCCCTCTGTCCCTGCCCCAACTCCCTCCTGCCCGCTCCGTCAGTCGGAACAAAGCGGCGCCTGGCTTTGCTCCCTCACTGACCCACATGTCTGCCTGGCATTCTGCTATCTGCTTTTTGCAAGGGAGTGATATGAGGGTGGTGGTGAGATGATACTAAAAGCCTGTCTGTGCTAGAAGTGGCCGCTTGAAGGAAGCGTTTCCATAGCAACAGTGCTCCGCTGTCATCTTGTGGACAGAGAAAGGAACTGCACACCATGAACCGAATAACTCAGCCACCGTCCCACCCTTGGCCTCACCTCATTCTTTCACTTCTCCCTTCTCCCTTCTCATCCAGTCTTCACAAAGCTGAAATACTACCAAAACCTATCTATTAGCCAGTGATGACATGGAAATGGACGTGGTTGGTTTCGAATACGATCTGATCATGTTTTGGTATTTAATGTAAAAAAAACATCATGATTCAGACATTGGCAAACTTGCACCTCTACCATATTGATTCTGTTTTTCCATGAAGTCATCCCTGGGTGATGGTATGTACCTTACCACCTTGTAGAACATACTATCACTTTGTATTTAATGTGTGTGTGTGTGTGTGTGTGTGTGTGTGTGTGTGTGTGTGTGTGTGTGTGGCATTGAAATGTCACTTGACTATCTCTTTCCTTTTTCCTTTGTTCTTTACTTATTCTTACTTCTCACACCTGTTTCTCTTACTTCTTGGTAAGTGTCACTAAGCTCCAGCTCACATGTAAGTGTGTCTGTGCCAGTGTCTCGGTTTAGTTCTGCAGTTGTGCGTTGTGTTGCTTTTCAGCTCAATTCTTACCCCAGACTGAGAGAGGAGACGGAAAGGATCGTCACCACCCACGTCAGAGAACGAGAAGGGAAGACCAAAGACCAGGTGAGACGCTAGATAGAATATTGTTGAATGAACAGAAACCTTGGAGTAACATCACATCCTCAGCTTCACCACATTTGTAATTTGCAGCACTAATGACACCAGTTAGGTGAAAGATAATTGGTATGGCTATGTTTAAATTTTGCTTTAGACCTACTCTCTGTCATGGTTACTTTTGTTCAGGTCTTAAGTGTGAAATATCAGATGTGAGACTTTCTCTAAGATGTTTGTTAATTGAGACCTCACCATCCTAATTGAGATTTTCTGCCTCTAATTAAGGTTCTGCTGCTGATTGACATTGAGCTGTCCTACATCAACACCAACCATGAGGACTTCATAGGCTTTGCGAAGTACGTACGCCTCCTCCCCCCCTCCCATCTTTTCTTTCCCAACTTACTGCTTGTTGCCGTTGAGCCAAGCCTCAGCACCGGCACCTTGACCCCGATTAACTACATCGTTGTCTGAGGTGCACTTGTGATGCCATCGATTTAGAAAGAAAAGCCCTTTAATCTTGTATCTGTCAGCGATCAATACATGTGGAACCCAGCTGCCATGTCAGAAATTTGACAGACTGATCACCACTGTACTGAATCAGAGTGTTGCTGATAATTAGCCACATTTTTTACGCTGCGGTGCATCAGTGGGATGTTTGCAAATTAGTGATCCAGCCACATCAGAGCATGTGTCTCCTTGTAGAAGAGATGGATCAAGGTTGCATTAGTTGCACACACCCCCACCCCTGCATGCTACAACACTACTTCCCCTCCAAACTCGATCAAGCATGCTAGATTGCTGGACAGATAAACTTCCTGTCTGCTGCAGGCTGTTTGACTGTCCCTACAGGGAATGTTTACTGTACCAATCAACAGACCAGTGCTAATGTTTACTGGAAACTCATTTGCACACTTGTTGTTATTTCGCCATACAGTTTCGTCCCTGTTTGAATTCAGTCGCAGTAGCATGTAGTTGAGTGGAGCTCCCCTGCTCTGCGTGGGTCTTGCCATTGACTGATTAAAAAAGCAAACCCCTCGTGTGTGTGTGTGTGTGCGTGTGTGTGTGAGGGTTTATGACCGAGCCGCTGCATGGCACGTGGATTGCTGTAATGTGAGGTAAGCCCAGGCTGTTTAACAGTTTTCATGACGTCACTTTCAGTCTTGACTACAGAAGGCTGGATGATGGTAGCCCCCCAGGGTACATCAACAACAGGTGGGCTGACAGAAATATTGTAGGGTTGTGTGTACAGTGTGTTTGAAAGAGACCGTTTGAGCCTCCGTATTGTCCAAATTCCCCTACAGTCCACTTGACCTTCATGTATGTGTGTTGTAGTTTATTCTGTCTACTAATGCGAGAAATGTCTGTCTCCATGTAGCGCGCATATCTCGAGAACAGTTCATCTTATCGAACCTCAGGAAGTGCAGTTTTTAGTTTGATGTGATTTGGACACGTGATACGTTCAATATTAATAAACATTGAATAAACCGGAGACCCACACTCTGTAGCAGTGGCGGCTGGGACTCGATCACGACAACGGGCACGTTCATGACAATGCCAAGGGCGACTGATTCTCCAGTTCGGAGTTCTGCATAGTCGAGCTTTACCGAACTTAGAACTTAATAAACAGGTGAACATCTTTGTGCAGCAGCTTCACGGTTCTGCAAACTCAGTCCAGCAGCATCTTTATTTGTCGCGGCTCAATTACTGCAGGTCACTTTTACAGTTTCAGTAAGAAGGCTACAACCAGCATCACCACAGGCCAAGTAAACACTCCATTGCAAACAGGCATGTTCACAGAGGGCACTGCAATAGTAAAAACATGCAAAACCTTTTATTTTGCACTTATCTAAAACCAGACAGTGGATTTACAGACTAAAGACTATAAAACGTATAAACCATGACTAATGATAGTGAATATGTTACGCAGGCTTTGTGTGGTGTCATCAATATTTCTTGTCTTTTCTCTTCGTCTATGTGTAATGACAGTGCCCAGCAGAGGAACACAGCCACAAACAAGAAGAGGGCCATACCCAACCAGGTACATTTCATCACTCCGCTCTGGCCTTTTCACCAATCTCAGATTTAATCTCCCCTGACTGATGCCTCCCATTACCAGCCGATTAATCAACCATGTGAAAATAACTGACTCCAGCAGTGATTTAGCTCAAAGCCTTTAATCTGGCCTGACCTATCTGTTAACGATACTCCCCTGTACATTATTTAAACTGTTGACTGTACCAAGTCTTGTTTAGCTAATATTGTTAAAGTGAGTACTTTTCCTTTACTGTTGAATTCAGACTGACATTTAGATACGTGTGTTCATATGTATTTGTAAGATCTTGAAACACAATTATAAAACTGCTGTTCAGCATCAGAGGTTGCAGTGCTAGTGGGGAGGGGGTGCTTTAGTGAACTTACAGGAGACCTCGCTTCTCTGCTTTTTCTGAAACAAGCATTTGTTTCCACGTCTATTATTAATGGCTGTTTGCATGTGATCCAGGCATGATGTTCTACAGCGAAGCAACAATTAATCACAGGACTATGTGGATTGTGTTGTTGCCTTCCCATTAACCCACAAGCCTCTTTTTGTATTGTAAATGTGCATGGACCCTGCACCTATCGACTGAGCTACAAATATGACATAACCAAATTGTGGTATACTTGAAATAATTCTAATAGCATGTAACTCTATTGCTCTCTCTCTCTCTCTCTCTCTCCCCCTCTTTTCTATTTATCTCTCCCTTCTGCCTCTTATCATCTGTCTTTCTCTGGTTGGCTTATGGATTTCCTGTTTCCTCCCTCAAACCTGCCATTCTTACCACCCTCCTATTTCCCCACCTTCTCTTTTTCTTCCAACCCTCCACCTGTCACCCTTTTCTCTCTCCATCTCCCCATTTCTAATCTGTCTATCATCTTTGCTTGCTTGCTCTCTCATTTCTTTTGGCTTTGATTTTATACTGCCCCTTCCCCTCCCCTTTGCTTGAATTCCCCCTCCCCTTCCTATTACTGCAGGGTGAAATTCTGGTAAGTACCACACAGATTTAAACCACACCCTGCCCGGGGGCAGCAGTGGTTTGCCATGCAAAGGAACTGAGGCCATCACATAAAGGTCAGCCAATATGGTTAGGGTGGCAAAGACAGACTGCTGTGAGGTAACAGGATAAACAGTTGACTCCTGCAATTACAGGAGTCAATACCTTTCGCCATAATAAGTTGTTCTACCCTTCCGCAGCTTGGCGGACTGGGAGAGGGCCATGAGGAGAAGGTAGAGTCTCCAGATGAATCAAACTGTTGTTTGATCAGTTACCAGTAATTTGGACTGATCAAACTGATGTTTGGTTAGCTTCCAGTAATTTGGACTGTATTTAAAGTAACACCTATCACATTTGATCTCGTAATTCTCGGTTTCATTTTGATACGACGGTAATTGTCTCTTATTGTACACTGCTACTAACATATTACAACAATATTTTAAACAACATGTGAATTTCCCCCACAATATATCTTTCGTAGCATTCCTGTTTTTTCTAAGAGAACCACAGAGAGATAAATCTTCCACCATCGACCATCTGCGGCTTCAGTTCTGACTTGTCTCTGGTATTACACCTCTGCTGCTGCCTCATGCATGGTGACGCAATAGTTTGCCTTAGGAGAATCATCCTAAACATCACTGGGAACAAAACGGGGAGGGAGTGGGTAGCGAGAACACAACACACAAATCAAATCAACAATCACATAACTTTAGGATTCTTTGAGCTATCTCTGATTTCTAGTGTTTTTACTTTTTAGATTCAATGCATGTTAATACGAAATTTAAAAAAAACCACTTGTCTCCATGTCTCTACTTATTATTTCTGTATTCAGATCTGATCAAAAATTCTTATAATTTATATGGTGTCATGGCTTTGGGATGTATTTCAATGATTTGATCAAAATTCTCTATCAAGACAAATCTAAATAGGCATGTTTGTCTTTATCTCAGATGTAATTTAACATCTTTGAATAAACCAAATTAACATAAGTAGATTTACAGTTATCTACCTGAAACAAAAAAGCATCCCATGAAAAGAATGTCTGACACTGTTAATGTCAACTTGGTTATAACATTTCTGACTTACTTGACTATGGGATTTAAAACTCCTTGTTATCTGAGAAGTTTAAGCAATGTCCTCGCCAAGGCAAACTACCAGTTTAGCTCCTGTGCTCTTGCCTCCTTTCCCATGTTTGTGTTGGCGCTTTTTAACTTATGAACCTTTTTTTTTCTCAATAACTCGGTCCAGCTCTGCTGGATGGAGAGGGAGTTCAGGAGGGAGAGGTCTAAAGCAGCCTTTGAAAGTGACATTTCCACTTAGCTTTACTTAACACGAGAGCACACTTTCACAGATAGTTTCCCCATTTGTACTCGAAATGAACGAGAGTCCATTTGGAAAAATTGAGAGACAGTTGTGAAGAGGGCTCCTCTAAAATACATGTCGTATTTTCCTTAGAGTGATTCACTTAACCCGGCCTCTCAGTCTCAGTGATGTATTTTGTACCTCTCCATCTCTCCACTTCTAATTTTCACTTTGCTGTCATTGCATTGACCCTACTAACTATGTGACTGCTGGCCTCTGAATTTAATCCTTTCTTCTAATTGACACCTGTCTTTAACTGTCTCTTCACCCCATATTTTACTCATCCAAGAATTCAACCCCTGTTTGAGTCCAGTTAACCCATTAAACCTGATCATTTTAGACTAGATTTTTACTGACCCGTTGACACTAACATTCCGCCGCCGACCTTTGTTTGACTGTGTGTTGGGGCTAGCCTCGTCTGGACACCATCTGGTCCTCTTGATTGATTTAAATATTCCTTTTCTGTTGAATGAAATTCCACAAGTACTACAGCCCTCTTCGCTGTTTTCAACTAAGCCATCTGATGCTTTTTAAAATACATTTAGCCATATTAATAACGTCATGTAACAGTCACGCCATGTTAATTCATTAAATTTCAATCATTTGCATTGTAGTACAAATCTAAACATGACAAAACATGATATTAGGATAAAAAAAAAAGAAACAAATTATGTGACCTTGCAGGTAAGGAGGTAAGATTTTATTAGTGTTAGTCACATCACAGTATTATGTCACCAATGCATAAACCTGATTGATAAAGCTGTTTTCCTCCATCCTCCTGGTGCCCCCACTCTCCCTACCACCCTTCTCTTTCTTCTTCTCGCTGTGCAGGTGATCAGGAAAGGCTGGCTAACCATCAACATCAGCATCATGAAAGGAGGCTCCAAGGAGTACTGGTTTGTCCTGACCGCTGAGTCCCTTTCCTGGTACAAAGACGACGAGGTGAGACAAATGGCTAACTGGGATGACTCAGCTCCACATGGATGCATAGATATTACGATACCATGTTTAGATAAACTATCCCAGAGTGACGATCTCTGTGGTTGAAGGCGTGTGTGTCCCAGCCCAGCCTAACCAATGTGCAGACTACTGTTCAGCTGTAGCCTGATGAACAGGTAGTCTGAACACTGGGCAGGCGGGGGGGTTAGGACTCTGATGGCTGATGGGGGGAAGGACCCTGAGGTCATTGCAGCTGCAGGTTGCCATCCTAGGACACAGAGGGGCACAGAGAGCAAACATTACTCAGTTTCACTCAGTGAAAAAATTCAAAAAACATACAAAGAAAGTCACATACATGGAAACGGCTGCTAAATTAGAACCAATACTGTTGAAACACTGCATTTCATTAAATTACATGTATCGTGTTAAATACAACTCAATATAAAAAATATTAGCTAATATTACTTTCAACTGATTCAGGTCAATAAATCTAGACAAGGTAGGACTGTGTTTCCTCTTGAGTAAATAAGCACAAACTCCGCTCTACAGTTTGTTTATCTTATATACATTTCAAAGCTTCTATTCAAGGACTTGGAGAGAAACATTCTGTTCATAAACTGGCGCATAAAGTTTACGTGACTGAAAACCAGATGATCGTTTTTTTAACCGATCGTTTAATCTTACAATAAATTCAAAAGACTGACTTAACTAAACATGAACATTTGCCTCCAATGATCGAAAGCATTTGGGATTTACTTACTCGCCGCTCGAACTTCTTCGTAAGGCCTCAGTCATATCCATTCTTCTGCGTCATAAAAAGACAACTACAAACTACTGCTAAAGATGAGCTGCGGTCCTTTGGTCTCGGAGTGGCCGGGCACCAAAATGGAATCGGTACATTTTAAGTCGGTTGCCTTGTGCGAAAAGGCAGAGAAAGAAAGAACGGGAGAGGTAGGATGGTGGAGGCAAACTGACGTGGCAGGCGGGCTGAAATGTTCCAGCCGGGATCTGACTTTGGAATTTGCAGGAAATCGTACTGGGTTACGGGGGCCGGAGGGGGGTGTGATTGTGTGTGTGTGTGCGCAAGTGTGCATGTGTGTAGGCGCTTGTGCTTTTGTATATTTAAGTGTTTGGACTGTTGATCATATCCGTACAAATGCAAGTTTATGCCCACACCCAAATTATTCACGGTAGGGGTTTGGTTGTTTGTCTTTGCACGTGCAGTTATGTATTTGGCTCTTTGTGTTTGTGTGTCTGTGTGTCTATGTGTGTGTGTCTGTAGTGGGGGTGGGGGATTGTGAGGAGCTGTGAGTGATGTAACTGTTGGGCCTGCGCCGCTCGCTGTGTAAGTGCGGACCAAAATGCTTCCAGATGTCTGCGCTCAACAGTGAAAGCTGGCACCCCATCCCCCAGAACTCCCTCATGCTCCTCCTTTTCTCCCTCTCTTCCTCCTCCGCCTCCTCCTCCTCCTCTCGGTCACCATACATTTCTCCATCTCACCAACATGGTGGTCGTCCACACAGAGGAAATGCATTCCATTGTATCTGCTCATCAGTGGAGAAGTTTCTGAATCACTCTCCTCTGTTTTCTTCTTCCTTACAGAAATATAAACACAGTCAGTTTGTGAAGATCCGTCTGTTCTGTGCTTTAGGTTTCAAGGTTTTTTTTTATTTATCTATTGTGTGTCATCTGTAAATAAATGTTTCTTTATGTCTCATCTTAGGAAAAAGAGAAGAAGTATATGCTGCCGCTGGATAACCTGAAGCTCAGAGATGTGGAGAAAGGCTTTATGTCCACAAAGCACACCTTCGCAATCTTCAGCACTGAGCAAAGGTCAGGGTTATGTTGTCAACAGAGAGTGTGTTTTTTTTAAAAACCAGACTGCACATTGACCTCAGCATTGTGTTCTTGCGTATCCTTGTGCACGGAGTTAGCCTACACATTCACAACCACTTGTGTTTCTCTGTTGTTTGTGTGTGCAGAAACGTCTACAAGGATCTTCGTCAAGTAGAACTGGCCTGTGATTCTCAGGAGGATGTGGACAGCTGGAAATCATCTTTCCTCAGGGCGGGAGTGTATCCGGAGAAGGACCAGGTATGAGGGTGCTGCTTTGTGTTTCTTCAAAGTCCATGAATTAGTTAAGTCACATGTCAGTGCATGTAATGGTATGTGAGTGTGTTTATGCTTCACCATTGTTGTCGGTGTGTGTTGCTCAGACGGAGAATGAAGATGCTGCTCCTGCAGACACATTTTCTATGGACCCTCAGTTGGAGCGACAGGTGGAAACCATCCGCAACCTTGTGGATTCGTACATTGGCATCATCAACAAATCCATCAGAGACCTCGTGCCCAAGACCATCATGCATCTCATGATCAATAGTGTGAGTCCATTAGTACTCAGGTTCTAAAATGGCCCTACAACTAGAAAGGCACTAAGTAGAGCACATACCCTGCCAAGGCTTAGTGTCGAGCTTTTGTAATGGAAAAATAAAAATAAATTCTGATTAAATTCACCACATTGGACAAACTTATAGATCCCATCACCATAATTCTATCAAGATTCATACACCATTTTCTTTTTGCCTTATATTGCAAAATTTAAGTGAAAGTGATAAATAATATTATATAAACTGCACCTAACTGTAATGGGCTTCTTTTACTGGCCCATTTCTCAACTAAGCTTGCAAACCTGCTGGCTGCTATATGTGTATCCCTGCTGACCAATAAACAAACCAACAAACCAACAATCAGACTCGGGTGAAGACATAGACTCCTTGGCGGAGGGAACAAAAGAGGTCCTTTGAGTCTGTTACATTAACACTGTGCGTCCTCTCACACTGAATGGTCACACTATCTGAATCTCTACCCTAACACTGAAAATATAAAAATCCTCTATTCACTGCTCTGTATGGCCTGAAATCTCAATATTATAACACTGCATGTTAAACATATGCTCCTTACAAATCAAATACTGTACAGTTGTGTGCAAACTCTCTGAACCTGTATGTATCTATAAATGCATGTTATATGCCTTTAGCTATTTATTATCTAGCAATTGTAGCATCGTACATTACCTTATTACTAATAAAAGTAGTCACAATTCCAGATAAACCAGTGAACTGAGCTAAAATCAAATCAACTGCAGTTTAATTAGGTTTAACTAAATGTCACTGCACCATAGCGCTGTGATGAATAGTGTTCAGTTAGTCTGTGTTTTTATATATAACACAAGGTCATTACCTTGAAGACACTAATTAACAGAGTTTATGATGCAGGCTCACAGTTACATGGCCACTGTGCGTTTAATATGTTTTATTATTCTAGTGTGCTCACTTGATGTCAGTCCAGCAACAGCTACACACACACACACACACACACACACATCACCAACTTTGCACTGTTGTCCACTTAGCAGCTCTTTTCCAGGATTTATGAATTCTGTTGCAGTTAATTAGTCTCTTCCGTTCCTTTCTCTGGCCTTTCACTTTTAGAAAAAAAAATTTGGGCTACTGTTGCTCCACATCTATACATTCTCAGTGTTAATCAATGTAAGATTTCACCTTCTATTTTTGAATAATCTTAACTTCCATTTAGGCAAAGGATTTCATCCACTCAGAGCTGCTGGCCTACCTCTACTCATCCGGGGATCAGAACAGCCTCATGGAGGAGTCGGCTGACCAGGCCCAGCGGAGAGACGAAATGTTGCGCATGTATCATGCACTCAGGGAGGCGCTGCAAATCATTGGCGACATCAGCACCACCACCATCTCCACCCCAGTTCCCCCACCTGTAAATGACACCAGGATGCAAGAAGCCAGGTGAGAGGGGTAACAGATGGAAAACACTGAATCTAATGATGCAGCCAAATTTACACAATAATCAAGTTTTACATATTAAAATAAATAACTATAAAAAATGTACTTTGATCTTGTAGTTTCAAGTGAAATCCATATATCTTAAGTTAATTTTGAGCATCAAAACTACCCCTAAAATTTTCTTCTAGAGTGGGCTCCGATAAAAATGCAGGAGAATTAATCAGACATTCATTTCATTTAACTATGTCATGTTCTTCTCTCAGCCCAACCCCTCAGCGCAGGCCACCCCCTTCAACTGCCCCGGCCCCCAACCGCCCACCTGCTGTCCGAGGGGGGCCGACACCAGGACCACCCCTGAACCCTTCCCCTGCCTTTGGAGCCTCGCTTAACCCCTCTCCTGCCTTTGGTGCACCACCAATCCCCTCTCGCCCAGGCCAACCCCTCAACGCCTTCAACAGCCACCAGGATCCCTTCAGCGCACCCCCCCAGATCCCCTCCCGGCCAGCCCGTGTCCCACCCGGTGTACCCAGGTACGACTTTACATGATGTCATCATCAGTATCATGATGTCGACATCATGATACTGATGATGACGTCATCAGTATCATGATGTCGACATCATGATACTGATGACGTCATCATCAGTATCATGATGTCGACATCATGATACTGATGATGACGTCATCAGTATCATGATGTCGACATCATGATACTGATGACGTCATCATCAGTATCATGATGTCATCATCAGTATCTTGTATGTTTATTCTGTTTTATTTCACTGTATTTGTAACGTTTTGTCACCAAAATCTCCTCCTCCTCTGTCTTTCAAGAGTCAAAGGCGCCATTTTTCACACTGACTAGTTTCCTATCTTTATATTTACAATAATTTCTCTGAATTCATTCTCCTCTCAGTTTTAGGTCTGTATCTCTCTTTTAGGTCTGTATGTCTTCATGTCCTCAACTCCTCTATTTTCACTCTGTCGGGATGTTTCAGTTTCTCCACCATCTCTCTGTGAGCACGTCTCACTCTTTTTTTGCTTTATCTTCTCTCCTTGTTGCAGCCGAAGACCCCCCGGCGCTCCTTCTCACCGGCCCACCATTATCCGCCCTGCTGAGCACTCCCTGCTAGACTAGACCTGTGGCCATTCCCACCTATGTGTGTGCGTTTGTGCGTGGGGTGTGTGTATCGGCACACTATAGGGCAGGGACCCGAGGGAGGGGCTTGAATGATAGCGGTGCACACTGTGCATCGTCCAGCCGTATTAAAGTCTATTCAAGCAATGTTAATAAGCTGCTAATACTGTCTTTATCAGTGCACATGAAAGAAAGAAAGCAAGCCCATAACCACTGGAATATTACATTTGACTGCTGTGGAAAGTGTGTAACACAAAATGAAACCCAGCTGATCAGTTAGATGGAGACGATTTATCAAATTCAGGCTTTTTTATTGTAAAAATTGCTTAATTTCCACTGACAAGGTTTCATGCAGGGTCCCATCAAATAACTTATTAAGTGTTGCTGGCTGGCGTTCCTCTCCCCTCCCTCAGCCTTTTTAGATGCCCGAGAATAGATCACTGTGTGATATACACACATAACCGGTTGTTAATGTTTCACTGGGTTTTCATTTCCTAACTGATTTCATACTGAAAAAACAATAGCTTATTATCACTGTTGTAATTCTGAAGGTGTTGATTACAATTCCCCCCCCCACCCCGTGTTATTTTATTTGAGTGGCTTTGTCCTTTTTAATGACCATTATAAATGTAGCTTTAAAAAAGAAAAAAATCTAATCTCAGCTGAAGCAAAGCATGAGGAGACACAGAGGCAGGGTCGCATGAGACTGAGCGAGGAACCTACAGCTTCCCCGTCTTGTAAAATATTCTTCCACAATGAAAAGATGTCAGCCAGATTGACCAGTACAATCCAAGCACTTCTAGCCATCTCAGCCTTACAACCAGCCACACGTAACAGGGATGTTATCGTCCGTTACCAGAACACTATGCACAAAAACCCAGGGGAGCAAGCAAGACTTTGTGGGGCGCTCTCTCTCTCTCCGCTAATTCCGAGTCGCGAAAGCCTTGTATTTTAAATCCCTTTATTCTCCGTTGAACCCCAACGAGGCCTTGAGCCTTCGGGTAGACTTTGTTCATTCCTGGATTAGCTGGCTCATAAAAAACGGAACACACAGCACAGTTTCCTCTCGGAGAAGATAAAACTCAGTGAAGCGGTGGGGGGGGTGTCAATTTAGGACAGGTCTGTGATGTAGAGTATAATGGAGGCATGAAGCATAGAGGAGTTGGCACATCTCACTCTGGAACATGAATTATTGCTATCAGTCCTGCTTCCATATATTAAAACATATTGTATATAGCTGGCCTATACTGGGGAGTTAGCACTTGTATTTCATTTAATTGCAGGGATGATGACAAAAAACATAATTGAAGCCCATACGACTTGTCATTAAGAGGAAGCACTAACACAGTCACTTCATTAGCTTCAGATGTAGGGAAAAAGAGATTGCTCATCTCCTGGTGCATTATTTATAACCTGGGCATTTGTTATTTCTTCTGATGATTTGGCCGCAATTGTATCAGCTGTGTATCACTATATATATATATATATATATATATATATATTACCAGGACCCCTCAGCTTCTATTGGACTGTTTTAGATTCTGCTACAGGGATGAATCCTCTGTTTATTGTCTAAACATGTTTTGGGAGGGCACTCGGGGCTCAACACGCAGCTGTGATCATTTGATATGAATTTCATTTGTTTGGTCTCTGACCATTTAAAACACTTTTTTTTTTTCATTAACATTTTTAGGTGTGTTGGGGGAAAAAAGTGGGGGAGGGTGACATTGATAATCTGGATGTTTCCATTTTTGGTTTGATCAGTAGATATGGTGAGAGGGTGGTGGGAGTTGTGGTGTACGAAGGCGCATCCTGTCTTGAGAAGCTGTCTCGACTTGTCATGGTTCTAACCACAGAGGACTGAAACTTAATTATACAAACCGACAAGAAAAATAAAAAAAATTCCCAAAACCACAGACTCTCAAGACAGAATGTGTTTTGTTTTTTTTATCTTCCCCCTGCATTTCTCTACGGGTCTGGCTTTCAGTGACAGCGCCAGAAATTAAAAATGTTCTTATAAAATGGCACTGAATCTTTAAACTGAAGAATCAACACGTTAGACCTCCGGTTCACAAAGTAATTAATGTTTTAAAAGTTCTGGTTCAGTTCTACTGGCTTATTTCCTTGTGCCTGTCACTTGAGCCGTTCCTGAGAGAACAGACTGTAAATGCCCTGTTATACATTGAGTTGTATCCTTCCTCTTTCCCTCCCCTCTCTGGATCTGGTGGAAGGGGTTGGAAACCAACCTGCAAAAATCTCTTTTCTTTTTTTGTTTTGCAAACCTTTTGTCAAGTGCCTCTGTAGCAATGGATTGATTTGAATAAACAAAAAAATGACCTAATTCCGAAAAGAGAGTAAATAAAGAGGTGTTGTGTACAATAAAGGGACTGGCTCAGGTGGTTGGTGTCTCCTTGTGTCCTGTTTGATCCACTCTTTCTCTCTCTCTCAATCAGATGATGTACTGTAGCGCCCCTCCTGGGTTTCCTCTCCTCACTTTTCTCCGTCTCCACAACTAATCCAATACACACTGACATAAAGCAGCTCATGTTCCTATGGCAACCCTCTACCGGCAGCCTCCCTGCTTCAGAGAGGCACCGCTCGGATGGTGGTCGCTGTTCCTCAGCACGTATGCACATTTTCAACATATACCAAGTGATGAACAAAAGAATCAAAACCTTTTCATAGTAGTAGATTTTTCAGTGTCTATAAAAAAGGGAAGAAGTGATCCGCTTTGTTCCGATTTTGAAGAATATAACAAAAGCTTACAAGGAGGGTGAATATTTTATTTTATAGATTAATTTATATAGAATTAAAATCAAATCTCATCTTTCACAGAACCAAATATTTGCTGAAGTAGTCTTTCTCCCAAGTTGCTGTATGAATGAATAAATAATGTGTCTAATCAAACCTTTCCCGTGAGAGTGGAGGATGATCTCTAAGCCCCCTCACAGGATTGCCTCTTCACCAATTCCCTCGCCGTTCCGATGACTGGGTCCTGTAATGTCACCTGTCAGAGTGCGAGTCACAAGGTTAAAACATTAACGTTGGCTGATTGTCCCTGAACAGGCGCCCGGCTCCCCGTCGAAACCTGTGGTGACCTCGACCGTGCAGCCTGCAGCGGACATGAAATCGCCTCGATCCACAACAACAGCAGAACCACAGAGGAGCGACGTATCTTTTAGTTTCAGCTCACCCAGAACTCTCCTGACAAATGTCAACAGACCCACACAGTTAATCTGATGCTGTCAGTAGTACCTCAATAGTTACTGAAGCGTCAAACTTTAAACTGAAGTTTTTTTCCTACAGTGAATGTTGTCTAAAATATTTCTGAGCACTAAAAATATTGTAGTATTTGCACAGCTGGTTACAGAGTGACTATAACACCTCAATCCACTGCAGATGTTTACTAGTTTATATCCAGAGGCCTGTCAATAAAAATGCAGATTGATGTACAGTATGATTTTACTTTTAGGGATAAATGACCAGATAAAGTGCCAAGACATGAGCAGTTCAACATGTTTGTTATTGTAACGTCTGCTTTGTGAAGTATTGCCAATGATTATGATTTATGACAGAACAGGTTAACGATGCCTCAGGAAGCTGAGCAGTCCCATTGATTCCCATCATGGCGAGAGGAAACAATATTTGTGATCTGAATACACAATAGGTCTTGTCGACTGCATTTTTTATTTGACTGCAAACAACTTGAGATAAATGACAGTGCATCCAAATAATGGCGAGGAAATGAAAAAGTTAATTGTCTGCAAGATTTGATCTGGTTTAACATCCAAGTGGAGAAATTGATCAGTGACATTGTTTATTTTTGTCTTTTTAAACAGCTTAAGGCTTAGTACAAAGAAAAAGATGTCGGTCAGGAGCTGATGTTTTTTGCTTTGTCATATAGGTTCTAGTAATGTTGTAAATTGTAAGATCTGAAATTCAATAAAAACAACATTCAGTGAGAAAAGGTTTTGGTTAAAAGCTTCACCGATTACATTAACAGATCTCAGTGCGTCAAGTATCTGTGTGTATCACAGCTCCCCAAAAATGAAGCCAAAATGTGGTGATCGCACCTTTGTGGCCGGCACAATATAATGTAGGTCATAAACTCCGCCTCCTCCATGATCGTGGATGGGACAGGCCAAAAAACAACAAAAGAAGCCAAAGCACATGTGAAATAAGGGGGTTTTGACATTTTTAGGTTTATTTGTTGCTATTAAAATGGGGTGAAACACTTGATCATCGTCCGCAGTAGATGGCAGCTTTCATCTGCGGGTTATTTGGGCTTCATTTCTGGATCGCGGGAGGAAGTGGAGCTGCGCCGTCCATCTTTATGCACAACCTTCAATTTGTGCATATTCCAGTACTGTAAGTCAGAGATTCAGGTGTTGGTACGACTGGACCAAACATTCAAAACATAAGCAGTATCTTTGGCAGTAATTTAAAAAGTTCCTCAGCGCATGATGAATCAGTTCATCCCTTTAAGTTCAGCTCACATGTCAATTGAACGTCCAGCTCTCCAGTGTGAGAGCAGCGAGGTGTCAGCTGGAGGTCAGTGAAACAGTTGTGTTGCGACTAGGTGCACGTCCGCTTGTTGCTGTCAAAGAGACGTTGCAGGGTGTAGATCTGAGTGGCGGCAACACTGAGCATGACGAGCAGGTTGAGGCAGGACCAGAAGGACACCCGCCACAGGTTGTCCTCCAGAAGGAAGCGGTCCCTCGCCTCGAAGGCCCGCAGCGAGGCCTGGACCTGACGGGTTTTCTCCAGTCGCTGGTACACGGAGTCCATCGTCGCCTGGAAGAGGAAGAACAGAACAGCGGAGGAGGAGATGAAAGAGAAGTGGGAGGTGAAGGGGAAATCAAAGCTCCCTGTGTTTCCCTCTCACCCTGATGTCCTCCAGTTTGTACTCCACCAGGCTGTCAGTCATGGCCATGTCCTCCCACTCGACTCGGCCTCTACTTCCACTGCTCTGGCTGTTTGGCCTGACGCTCACCCCAAAGAACACAACCTTCACCGACATTTTACTGAAGCTGTTGTCGAAACACAGCCGGTAATCTCCATTCTCTGTGTGAGTCATCCTGCAGGAAAGAAAAAAGGTGTTACAGAGGGGATTTTCTCTCAACAACATTGTATGATTCATTATTAAGACACAACACAATAGAAGAGCGTATTAAATGTTCTCAAAAATATCTGTCTGATGATACATTTACGAGATCTGAAATCAAGTATTTCGTCTACAGGTTCTCACGTTTTTCAGGGAGTAAACTCTCAAGTGCTACTTTAATACTTGCTTTCGATTTCTGGATGATTGCTTTTCAATACAAATAAAGAGTCGGCCTATTACAGGGACTGAGCATCACACCAAAAGGAGGCGGTTGCTGGAAAGCATGAAGGTGACCCACGTGTGGATGCCTTCAGATTGCCTGAAGTCAGAGACCACCCGGTGTCCGCTGGGTGAGATGAGGTCAAAACCAACGGCCAGACCGGACCCGGCTATCACCTGTAGGACAGTGAGTAAATAATAAAGGTGAAATGGCACTCAGAGCGTTTACCTCCGCCGAGGCCAAACAGTCCCCTTCAATCAAGCTGCACCAAATTTCACACGTTCATAGACATAACTCCCCTAAATCTGCCTGATTTTTTTCATCAAGAGCCATGAATATTTGCATGAAAAACAAATAAAATGTTTAAAAACGCCATGTTGTTGACGTCCGCTGGTTCGGATCCACACCAAAATTCAGTGGATTCCTCCCCGACCCACACCACATCCTTCCACTGAGTTATGTTAATATGTGACTATAGTTTTTGTGTAATCCTGCAAGTGAACGCACCTTGGCGAAGGCGATGACACCATAAAAGTTGTAATCAACAATAAATATTTTGCAACAGTGAAACAAAAGGACAATAAAAAGTGGATGGTTTCATTCACCACAATGCACAGGGGAGACAAAGGTCAGTTTGACTAAATGGGTTTACAGCTTTTTTTTTAAAGCTCAGAGGTCATGCAGAATATTCCGGTTACCAACAATTCACAGTTATCTTGGCATTTTCATTCCAAACAATCAGCTCACGCCCCAAAGCTGTGATTACACTACACGAGCCGCCGCTGTCTGAAATTCAAATTGAAGCTCTGATAGTCCAGTCAGCAGCAATAATACATCACAATGATATTAATAGGATAGTTGAGGTACCTGTGTCTGGAAATACTTTATTTCACTGCTCACACTTGGCCTTCTGAGCGTAGTTCTATATTACTTTTTTTTTTACACATGTCGAAATTTCTCTTTTGGTCCTTGTATTTTTTTTGTCATTCACAAAATCTTGCGTTAGACCGTGCAGCTTCACATCACGGAGCCCCGTTAAAACTAACAGGAGTTACAAGACGAGGCCTCCACGTCCATGCACCTCCTCCGTGCACACGCACCGTGCCACAGCCACCAGAGGATGCTGTGGCCTGAAGGTGTGAGGTGAAACAATGCAAAGGTCCAAACCCGTAAAAATGTGGGAAGGCCGGCAACAAGTTGTGATGACTTGAGTATGGATCTAATTTAGCACTTGAAGCTGTATGTTCCTAAAATAAAACTGACGACAACATTCATGCTGTGTCGTAAAAAAGTATTTATTGGAGATTAAATTTTGCTGATCATTATCTATTTTGGTTGCGCTTAATAATATCATCTTTTACGTACATCTTGTTCCTACTGGACGATAAATACTTTAAAAACATGATATTGTCAGTATGTGGGGAAGCGAAGGAATATCTCTTTTGTTTTTCTACTTCTTCCTTATCTCCGGTGATAAGGTGTTGTATCTCTCTGCATATGCCTACAAGACCAAAGTCCAGAACCTGTCCACTTGTTTTTCAGTTAGACACGATTCACAAAGCTTCTTCAAGCTTAATCAAAACCTCAACCACAACATTACACTGTCACCGTGGAAGACAGACAAGGGAGAAAGAAAGACATTTATATTCACCTGATATTCAACTTCCATGGTGTTGTTACTCGCGGTGGTTTGGTAGAAACACTCGGTGCTGCCGGCAGGTAACAGAAATGTCAATTCCACGTCTTGATTTGAGCCCAAAGCCAAAGTCAAGTGTCCAGTGAGAGTGACACATGCCAGCAAACAGAGCTGTGCAGACACACTCATCATCCTCCGGTCGCACTGCATTGTCCATTTACTCCACTCCCACCTCCTTTCTCAGCCCCTTTCTTCTCCTACGTTGCACATTGACAACAGAACTATTTCACTCCCTGTCCGAAACTGCTTTCTCTCATACTGTGACGGCTGCAGAGGAGGCTGATAGGCACTGGCTCACCTCTCAAAGCTGAGTGAGTGCAGCCACTATCTGTGTGGACCAATGGAGCGCTGCACTCTGGACAGCAGCCACATGCAAAACAGAGAGGCACAGAGGTGTCAAGGTGCACAAAGCTTTGTTTACACCTGGGGGTCAATGGGCTGCACTGACTGTAATGGTTCCTCTTTTTTTTATTTCATCGCGTTTTTCAAAAGAGTCCATAATGGTTTGTTACCTGTTCCTTTTCTGAGCAAGTAGAAGAGGATTTTGTGCGTGTCGTGTCCTGTTTTATCCTATAGATGGAGCTGTGGGTGTCAGAACAGACAGAAAGCTTGACATGGGAGTGGTTACGTCAGTGACAGAGATTCACATAAAAAATCTGGATATTTAGATTTTTAATATTTATGTAGGGAAACTGTAATGGTATTTAACTATAGCAGCCGCTGGGCCCGATATGGCACTTTGGGATTTTTATATAGCCCTTAAGTCTACTTCCAAATCAGACTGGCATGTGTGAGATATAATAAAACTAAGTTATTTATCTGATCAGTCTCATTCTGAGCTTCTCCCTTTTGCTATGATTGTCTTTCTTCTCCTCCTGGGGTGGGACTGCATGTGCATGGACACACACACACACACAGAGAGAGAGACACACACACACACACACACACAGACACAAGGTAAATTGAATATGGAGAAGCTGTCCGTCTGAGTGATGAGCCTGTGTTAGTGTGTTAGTTTGAGTTAGCTTGTCATGAATCTGGTTTAAACGTATTTGTTGTCCGACACAAACCAGCTCCTCCCTTCTCCCTCTCCAACAGTGGCACCTGCAGATTGTGTCTTAGCAGCAGCAGAGAGGTCTGATAAAGCTTCTTCAGTGTTGATGACCACCTTTGCCATTCATCCAAACCAAGTCCAAGTCCAACTTCGGCACGCAGAACAGAGCAGCCAGGGGTCGAAGCACCGACCCTCTGGTTACTGGATTTGTTTAACTTTTAATTTGGCTTTGTGGACTTGTACTTCGGTGCTGCATCTTCATTAATACAGTCAGATCTTGATTAAATGTCACCTCAAAGTTTAGGAACTGGACTCCATCCTTATCCCCTCACCAAGAATGACCCTGAATGCCAAAGTATACGTCTGAGCCCACGTGGGTGAAAAGTCTGACGCCCCATAAGCATGAAAGTAGCCGAGATTAAAGGTCTGGTGTGTAAGATTTAGGTGAAAGGGATCTATTGGCAGAAATTGAATATAAAATAATCAGGGTGATGTACAAACTGTACAAATTGTTGTTTTCTCTACCCCAAAATGGGCCCTTTATATTTAAATATTTTATTTTTACATCAGAAGTGGGTCCTCTCTACGGAGGCCGCCTAGTTTTTTACAGTAGCCCAGACTGGACAAACTAAAGACCTTTTGAGTTTTTACGACAACTGAAGGCTACCACAGGTTCGCTCTTGTGTTTGGAAGGGAAGGGTGAGGGGTGTTCAGCTGCAACATGAAACTTCACCACTAAATGTCACTAGATTCTGCACGCTGAACCTTTAAAATCTTGATCTCACTTTTGGTCATGAGAGAAATCACTGCAAGTGTGTGGGAGTGAGAGAGGAAGTGTGAATGGAGATATTTCAACATTGCTACAGTAGAGTGGGGGGGTCTGATGGGGGGGGGGTTGAGTGTGTCTCCTGCTTGTCATTGGCCTCCACCGTCATATCTGGTCATTTGTCAGGTTCTGCAGCTGCAAATAGGAAAGTCAACCTTAGTAGGATTTTCATGTTGCTGAATGCAGACAGGTGGATCTCTGGCAGACTCCGAAAGGGGTCTCAAGATTTCAATATCTGACACATCTCAGGATTTCTATATCTGAGTTTGTTCTTCATCTGACTACTGGTGAGCCGTGTTCACTTGAACCAATCACAAGTGAGCCCACCCATTCTGCTGCCTCTTCACACTTCTCTCTCTCTCTCTCTCTCTCTGTCTCTCTCTCTCCCTCCCTCCACGGCCTCTGTGAAGCAACAACCTCGGACAACTTCTGGAGGACGTCTACACACTTAGTCCATTGTTTTCAGTTACAGACAGAGCATCGCAGGTATGGTCAAGCAGGAGGATCCCAATGTGTACGTGGTGGACAGCCGTGCCACCCGGCCTCATACACTGCCCAGGCTGGGCCAGAGGCAACGGCGAGCAGGGGTGGCGCAGACCCTGCTGTTCCTGCTGGTGAGCGTGGCGTTGTGTGGCATGACCATCGAAGCCTGCTTCATCTACCGTCTCTACTTTCTCGAACCTGTGAGTATGAACTTTGTAAAGTCTCATTTAATGGATGTCACAATTATTTGCTGCATAATTTGAATCTCTCTGGCTTTATAAGGTCTCATTCAGATGTACCGCCCGTTTGAAAATTCAACTTTTAATTATTTTAAAATGACTTTACACAGTTTTTTCCTACAAAACAGAAATTCTTTAATTTCTTGACTCTTGTGTATCATACTTTGATCTGATATACAAATGTAATATACTACTGAGGTCAAACGTTAATGAGAAAAATAAATGTCATGAAATATGTGTTCGTGATGAGGAAGTTTTGTTTGCGCTGTCAAATTTAAATGAGTTTTATTAATAAAATGTAACTTACAGGATAGAACTGCAAGGACATTTGCTACATGTATTTAACAGAGTCATTTGTTATAGGAAAGTCTCTGTTCCATAATCGATGTGAAAATAACTCTTGTCCAAAAGTCAGGTTTTGATCAAATTCTCCCAAAGTGTCGTGACGGATTTATGGTGAAGCTTAAAAAAAAAATCAGTTTATTGTGAAAAAGAAGTAGGCCCACACTTTGCCCTGACCCTTCTCTTTAATCAGCATTTACATGTGGAGATCTCATTCTGGTTTTCTGAAGCAAAAATCATCAGTGGACCCTCGTGACAGAACTAAAGCGGGCATTTACTCCAACCCTATGAATGAATGTTTTTTCCCCCTTAACTGCTGACAGTGAATTTATTCCACTATTATCGGGAAGAGTGGAGATGGAGAAGTACATTGAAGCCCGGCCTATTTATCAGGAACTCCACTGAGGGCAGCAGTCATGGGGCTGCGGGAGGGGGGGGGGGGGGGGGGGGGGGGTCACCACTATTTTGCAAGTATGCACATGAATCTACTCTTCATACATGGGACAGTGACGAAAAGGAAGTGGTCTATTTCCTGTGACACAAATGTCATCTACCTTGTTACCAAAGACCTGCACTGCCTTGTACAGTTCAAACCATAGAAAAACAAAAGGTGGACCAACCCAACTATCTATCTATCTATCTATCTATCTATCTATCTATCTATCTATCTATCTATCTATCTATCTGTCAAAAAGTGGCACATCATAAAATCTAAGTAGTGATCTTTTCAAAAGGAGCATCTTTTGCTTTCACCACTTGTTCACCAAATGTGTGTGTGTGTATATATTTATATACATAATTATGTAAAAGTATATATATGCTTACGTTGGGTGAGATTATAGTATTTTGCATTTCAACTCTGTCACCTGTCCATCAGTGGTGACCGAATCTGGATGTGCTCGCTCACAAACACACACACGACCAAGAGGTAAATCATGTTTGTTTACGTTGCAGGCTGCCTCAGCATCGTTCTCCAAGCTCACTGGAGGTATGTCCCTGCTTTTTTCCTCGAAGCACATTTATTTGTACTTTGTGTATTTAGTTCACATTAGAGACATTGTGTCTGGTCCTCCCACAGGTGAAGATGTTACTTCTACCACTAAATCGCCCAGTTATGATATTCTTCCTTCCAAACCAGTCGCACATCTGACAGGTGAGACCATTGTCTTTGTCTTATCCATTGTCCAAGTGTCATTTATAATGTCTATTTTGAAATAATCAAACTTCACATTGTCCCTGTTTTTTCTCTCCAGATGGAAATGATGTAGTTCATGGACAGGAGATCATGGAGTGGAGCATGATTGCAGAGCCCATACTCTATGACATGGCCTACAAAGATGGAAGCCTTATCATTCAGAAGGAGGGTTATTACTATGTCTATTCAAAGGTTTTCTTCTCGGAGGGGGGCACATTTTACCACTCTGTCGATATGAATACTCAAAAGTATCCTGGGAAAAGTATCACCCTCCAGAGGTCCAGGAAATACCCCTCGAAAAAGAGCGAACAACAATCCAACAGTTACCTGGGCGGAGTGTTCCACCTTTACAAAGACGATGCTCTGTTAGTGAGAGTCCGCAACACCTCGAAAATCCAGCGACACAAATCCTATGAGAACTTCTTTGGTGCATTTATGATTTAAATATCACACAGATCCTCATCATTATTACAAAGTGAAAGCTTTGACTCATCACTCTCAGTTTTACTCTGTCACTGGTACAACTTTGTACATATAAGGCGATTTTGGTACTCTCCCCCCATTACCATTATGCAGAAATGTATTGTGCATTACTCTCTGTGTTGTCAGAACTTCTTTTTACTTTCTGTTTCCAATGTCTACAGAGAAATTGAGAAAAAGGACTTGTAATGTATTGCAGAGAGACTTAATCTCACTCAATTTCCACGAAGCTAAAGGTTTGGAGTAAGAATGTACATAATTAAAATTAATTTCTAAAATGTCTCATCATAGATGTTAAAGAAACTCAATTAACAAATTTTCCTCCAAAACTCAAAATAACCTGTTCTTTTCGTCCTTGCTGTAACACGCACTTTCGCACCATTTATTTATTATTCCTGCAGTGGCAGAGCGAATGACAAAACTGCTTTTAATGATGTTGTATTGTTGTACAATAATGTCTAGAAAATAAGGAAATAAACAGATAATCATGGAAAAGGTCTGCTGGTTTTCTTTGGTCTTTCCTCGGGTCATTCTTTCCGCGGTGAAGTGAACTCACTTCCTGCCATGTCAGGTGAGGCCTCGCAAGAGCTTCTGCTCAGTAGCAGCAGAGTCTCACCCACTCAGTCCAACCACATGACACAATATGTGGAGAAGATTGTTTTAAATGCCACAGTGACACATAACAGTGAATTTGATATATTGGGTTTGGTTTGGCTGCACATGCAGAGACATTGGTTTTGCAGTGCAGCAGTATGACTCTTTTGATTAGGACTCTGACACTCCAAATTATATTTATCTTAATATATTTAAGATTGAATTGATCACTCTTAGATACACGCTACATGATCCGACTCTGTTTTATGTTGCAGAACTTTTAATCCCTTGAGATCAGAGATTCAAATGTTATAAATCCCACAATCAATCCACGTGCAAAGAAGCACCTTGCAACTGGTTTTAAGGCGCTACAGAAACAAAGTTGATCATTGTCATTTATTATTATTCAGATCAGCACACTTTATTTATCGTCTATGCCATAGATTGCCCTTTTCAAGTCATCACCAGCATGTCGACGGGCCCCCGTGCAAAAGCCCCATCACTTTCTGAATTATTATTTGTCACACATTGCTCATGCACCCGCTGTTGCACTTTCCCTTCAGCTGTGTGTCTGTTCGAAGAAGCCGCTTTGAAAAAACACCCACAGAGTTGTGTGTTTGTAAACTGGGGGAGGAAGTGGCTGTGGAGGCCGCGGGGTTCAGGGGGAGGTGGGGGGGGGAGGGCGCCACCAGATTACCTGACTCACTTTCCAACCAACTAATGTCTGAGGAAACTGTGCTGCAGCTCAGGCCTGTAGTTACAGTCCGGAGCTTTGCAGTGTATGCGCTCTGACTGCACAAGTCTCTCTGTCATTGGTTGACCTTGACTTAGATTTCTGTGGCGTTCATGTATTTTCTCATGCATCTGTGAGCCATCACCTTCCATTGTGAAGCGTGAGAGGCTGTAGTAGCATAAGAGGGGGAGCTGTTTTCGGCTGCGTGGTCGCGGTTCGAGCAGCTACTCTTGAGAATCAGAGTGGGACAGCACCACTGTATAGCTGCGACCAGCTATTCACGGTTCCATTTACGAAAGAAAAGTTTTTTCTTTTAGGAAAACAAAATCAGTCGTATCGCATCAGATATCAGTCTGTTTAATCTTCGGAAATAAAGCACTAGCTCTTCCACTGTGAGGCCTTTATTTCACAGTGCGCAACATGTGGTAACTACGTGTGGTAAAATGTTCCAGCCAATCAAAAGTGAAAGAGTGAGGTGATGGTAGACGGCTGAATGCTGTCCCCTTGTGTCTGTGTCTGGATCAAGTAGAGAGCAGTGGAGACCTGACGCGTGTCTGAAGTGTCCGGAAACTGTGATCAAGGAATCATTTTAAAAACGCCTCTAACAAGAGAATTTCAAACCTTTCGCTCACAGGTTGAATTATTTGTAGTGTCATTTTGAATTGAGGTTTAAACTCTTTATCCTCTTTCAAATCTCTCAACGTGTGCATACTCAGGACCTTTGATCTTCAGCTTTATTTATTTTTAATCCAGCTATGATTTAACATTTTCTTGATAATTTTATAGTCATTTATTTTAATTTTCTTTCTTTCCTAATCTGTAACATTTGTATTCTTATATTTGGGCTCTAATATTGTCTAATGCTGTGTGATCTTCAAATAGCTTTTAATCGTTTTCTGTTGTTTACCTTCAATTTTTAACTTGTGAAGCACCTTGTAACTATGTTTTGAAGGGTCCTATGTAAATAAAGGTTATTATTATTATTATATTTATTATTATCATTATCATTATTATCGTCAGTATTGCTCTTCCCTACAAAACCCATCTGACACATCTTGTATTCAGTAAGTTCAGTATTCAGTCTTTTTTAAATTTTTATTTACCGACATACACTGAAAAAAAATCGCGGCCCACGTGTCTGTCTCAGTGACACTGAGGTAAACATTATGGTAAAGAGGTGATAAGGGATTTCACAGTAGCTGCCACACATCTTCATGTGGATACACAGCTGTCGCACGTCAGCCTAGACATCAGGCAGTGGAAAGCACAGGTAGGAAAAAACCAGCCCATACGGATGCCTCTGATAAAGGAGACAGAGTGGGCGGTAACTGTGTATCTGTGCTATCTGCATTCAAATTCAACATCTTGGACATCTCCCTGGTGTAATCGAAAGCTGCTGTGGCAGCATGTGGTGAGAGATATGTGACTGTGAAGCTAAGGTTTGGAAAAGAAGAGTTCTCAGATGAAACCTCAGTAACTTGGAAAATATGTCACTGGGCTGTGATGACTTATATCATGTTCCAATGACCTTTTCATGATTTATCTCTACTGTTGTGAGGTAAATCCGAAGAGATGCTTCATGATGTTTGTATAAAGAGTTTCTATTTTGCTCTGTCAGACTGCGGAGGGCATATTCCTCGACAGCACTCAGCAGGGAGGGTCCCGCTGTGCCCCACTGTCAACTTCCGACCTCTCACTTTCACTTTTTATCCAGGGTCTTGAAAATGACTCAGTCAAAAGCACTAATTAATCAACGTAGGTTCATTCACCCTGTTTAGCTCCACAACGGTGCTTTTAAAACACATGGAAGATAAGAAACACAATGAAGAAAAGACAGTTTAAAATTTGTATATGTTTTAATTGCAGGTTATTTTTTTTTAATCAGATGCAAAAATACATTTAAAATGTTTCCAGAAGAAATGCAATATTTTTTCTGAATGATGTACAAACACTATCAGGTGTAACAGCTGAAACTCTTTGACAAAACCAAATAAAAACCGTTAAACATGAAACCTTTCACATACACCACCATGACCTTTGATTTCAGGATTCACGGTGTGCGGTCAGAGTAGTGAAGGAGAATCAGGTTCGTTCTGTCAAGTCATTTCACTTTTCATTTTAAATATAGATGATGAAAAAACAATATGAATGAATGTAATTGTGTTTATTGTTTTAACATGGTAAATAAATAAATTAATTCAGTGTCTTAAGATCATTATAATGAAAAGAAACAAGAATTCCACACTGACATTTCTTCTTCTTGTACACTTACAAGCTAAATGGTTGAGTTTGCACAATTTTAATATTTTATTGCAACAATTAATAAAGAAAACAGTGTACATACAGTGTATGTATGTTACACAGTGACACACCTGTCCAAAGAATGTTGTTGTATATCCCTACATATACTGTACATAAATACATACAAACATAAATATATAATTAACATGGTTAAAAGATATCAAGTAATAAATTAGCAATAAGCTGGATATGATTTGTGCAAATAACAGTCTGGCTTCAAAAGTTAGTTTTTCTGCCAGATGTTGCACTTCAGAACAATACATTCATGGAGCTAAATACACGTATTAAACTGCAAATACATTCTAATAAACAGCCCAGTAAGACACGTTCAAATGTTGTTTAAGAAGCAATGACAACAATCCACCTTTGCTTCTCTAATATGTAATATAAAAGTATAAAGATCCCCTCATACCTACAGTTTACTTCATATTGTTAAATATCTAAATTACCACACAGCTGACCTTTTAAGTGTGAATTTGAAAAGAAGTCGTAGTGATCTCGTCAGCCCAGGACCAATCCCGGAGCTGCTGCACGGCATGATTACCTTATCGGCGGAGATAATATGACATTAAATCATTTTAAATTCAGTTGGGGTGCATTTTGAATTCAGACCTCTCGAACAATCTTCATGTAGATGATGTCCAGGTGAGTTGCAGACTCACTGATGTGAATGTCCTCATTGGGTTCAGAGTTGATGGTGAGCTCCAGGGTCCCTCCGGCAGACAGCTCCTCTACCTTGCCCAGGAGGCCCGTGCTGCACAGCTTGGTGTTGACCTGCAGGAGGGTGTTGTTGTCACACTTCAGAGCCACTGTGTACTCTTTTTCACAGGAGTCCAGTGTCACCTGGAGATTTAGGAAGTAGTAACCATCCTCCTCTATGGTCAGAACCCCTGAGGTTGTCTTGAGTGGTCTCACGTCTGGATTCTTCGCCAACCATTTAACCTTCTTGTTGTCTGTGGGCAACAGAAAAGCTGCTATTAGCTGTGCACGTGTTTTCTCAGAATTGTATTTTGAAAATCCCGAGTTCAGTGAATCACCCAATGGTGTATTGTGAAAATACATGTGGTTAAAATGTATGTGCTGGAATTACATATCCCCTCTGACCAGGACATGTTCTTTATTTCGAAGTTTGTGAAAAGTGACCTGACCTGTCATATGTTACACAAATGAAACAACTTACATATCCCAGAAGCCTGAAAGGTTAGCATTTTTCCCTTTTCCCAAGAGGTCATGTTTGGAGGAAAACTGTTGAAAAAGGAACAGCTCCATTAATCTCAAAGTTTCAACAGCAAATGTGGTCTATGATACACAGTTCAGCAACATGCATCATATCGTGTTTCAACAGGCCAGGAGACAAGTGCCTTCACCTTAAAGGGATAGTTATCCCAAAAATAAAAATTCACTCATTATATGCCAATGGAGGGGTGGGTGAAGTGTTTGAGTCCACAAAACACTTCTGGAGTTACAGGGGTAAACAGCGTTGCAGCCAAATCCAATACAATTGAAGTAAATGGTGAACGATTCTTCAAACGTAAAACAAACAACAGAAAAAAACAGAAAAGCCTCCATACAGCTCGTGTGGTGTCATCCATGTGTCCACAAGCCCCGACATTCATACTCGACTCGAAGCGGTGTCCTTTACACCATGTTTTTGTTTGACCATTTACCATTTTTCTAGTGTTTTGTGGACTCAAACACTTCACCCACCCCTCCATCGGCATAGTGGTGAGTAGATCATGAGTGAATTGTCATCTTTGGGTGATCTATCCCTTTAAGAGTGAGCACAGAATGAAGCAAGTAAATCTGCAGAAGGAAAGCAAAGAGGCAACAGCACAGTAAAGTGGCATTTCCACGAACGGGGCGATGACGCGACAGGTCGACAGATGACAGCACAAACTCTGAAGCTGTGGTTTTCTTACCGACGGCGTGTTGTTTGGCTGGATTTGCGTTGTCCTCTGTGGGAAACAGAAACACAAAATATGCTCACAATGAAGGTAACAAGAGGGTTGTGATTTCTGGCAAAGGAACTTTGACCCAAGGGGGTGCAATAAAAGCAGCTCACTTTCTCTAAATGGCCTTTTTTTTTTTGTAACTTATAGAATAAAAAAGTACTGTTTGTACTTTGTTGTTTTTGTATCTTCTAGGTGAAATTGATGTAAAATGCGATGACGGAGGTCTGTGAGCAGCTGTGGAGCACAGGCTGAATTTTTTCTCACAGCTGCTACCATCAAAACCACAAAAGAACAGGTGCACTGCTCGGATACTGTATTTGAACACAGCAGTGCTCACGTTCATCCTCTGTGTTACTCATTCAAAAAGGGCTTTTAAAAGCTGTTGTACAAGTTCACAACCTTAAAATTCAATGAATTCCGTCTGTCTCACCTGACGTTCAACTGTGAAGTAGAAGATGATGAACACGACTTGCATGATTGACAGGACGGTGATCCACAGCAGGAGGACGTGGACGAGGCAATGCTGGGTACGCTGTGGCATCGTTAGACCGACAGTGGCGCACAGAGCTACTTGAAGACAAATGTTAAGAGCTGACGACTGCCTGCACAGGTCCTGCAGTTTCCTCTGCTGTGCACCAAGACAGTGTGTGTGTTGCTTCCTGAGCTCAGTGTGTGTATGTGATGAGGACGTTTTGGTGTATGACTGTTTTCTGCTGTGCTCTGAGTATCTATACAACAAAAGAGGAATACAGATTGGTACTTTCCCTATATGTTGTAGAGGGAAAACTAGGCCAGCCCAGATTGTACACGTCTGTTTCTCGGGGCTGGCCCCTTTCTTGCTCTACTCACCAACACTCAGACCAAAAGAAGGAACAGGACTCACTACAAGGGACACACGGAAGGAAAGGCGAACTTTGACATGAATTCTTTCCAAATGAATCATTCAGTTCCTCATTTTTGATGAAAAAAGATATGATACTTTATGATCCATGAAATTATCTTTTTACGTTATGTTTTGTGTTAAAACTGAAAGTCACTGCTTTGCTTTTTTTACTTCCATGTTTCCCTGTTAATATTCTTCATTTTCCTAAAAGTCACAGAATGTGTAATAGTGCCAGATTTTTTTTATCATTAAGATCCATAAATGATAAAAGTCAATGAGAAATTAAAAAAAATCTGCCCCTTGGTCTGGATCTGCACCAAAATTTGATGGGTTCTTCCTTTGGTAAAGCCCATGGAAACAGCCCTTACTGTGTAAATTCTAGTACTATTATGAAATTCCTCATTGGTGTACTTCTTTATTTGCTTAGTCTGCAATATGTTGTTAATCATGTGTTGCACTTATTCATCAGTATTGTTAGGTCACCTGACTGCAACACCTTCACAGCCTGAATGGAAGTCACAACATGTCCGGAAATGTTTGTTTATGTTTGCGCTTCTTGAAAATTCCTACCTGGGTCTATATTTCTATATATTTAGGTAAGTTCAGGTCAGTTTCACTTTCTCTGTTTGTACTTTGCTGTGGGAAAGTTTTATAGCAGCAAAACAGGATGGGCTTTGTTTCAGGTATGTGTCATCAGAGTGACTACCTGCCTTGCAATCTATTTGAATGGGGAAGTTCAGGTCTGGCGATGACAAACTACATGCCCAGACTTCGCACAGCAGGATTGTATTTTGGTGAAATATAATTACAGACAGAAGAAATTATTTGAATCTGACTGGAAAATCCAAAGAGCAGTTGGATATTTGAGAGGCAGCAGTGTCCAGGCATGCACATTTAAAGTGAGAAATCCTCAGAAGAACATAAAAACATGTCTCAGCCACATTTAGTTTGCGTCTGCACTTTCAGAAGAAACCAAAGTGGCGTGACTCTGAGTGAATCATATTTTCATTCAAGAGGCAAAGAGAAAACACAGTGTTACTAATATGTCAAAATGGCCTTATTCCTGTCAGCGTTATTTGCGTGGGAGCAGAGGACAGATACAATACTGGACTAAATTGAGAGTGGAGAGGCTGACACACCACATCGATGAAGGATGGTGAATCAGATTGGAATTTTCCTGAGGGCAATGACACACAACCCTTGTGACACTCTTCAATTACTACTGTCAGTGTGACCTACAGTATAATCACTACACTTCCTCACTTTGTCAAACTCCTGAAATTTGCAGACGACACAACCCTCATTGGATTAATCTCCAATGGGGACGAGGCCGCCTACAGAGAGGAAGTTGACAGCCTGGCTTCCTGGTGCAGCCAGAACTACCTGGAGCTGAACGCTTTGAAAACTGTAGAGCTGGTAGCAGACTTCAGGAGGAGCCCAGCCCAAACCGCCCCCCTCACCATGTGTGACTCCCCAGTTAACACAGCGGAGTCTTTCAGATTCCTGGGGACTATAATTGCACAGGACCTGAGGTGGGCGGAGAACATCACCTCCACCATCAAGATGGCCCAGCAGAGGATGTTCCTCCTGCGGCAGTTGAAGAAATTCAACATGCCGCAGAAAGTGATGGTCGAGTTCTACACAGCCATCATTGAGTCCAACCTCACCTCATCAATCACCGTCTGGTTCGCTGCCTCCACTGCCAAGGACAAAGGCAGACTGCAGTGGATCATTTGGTCAGCCGAGAAGGTCATCGGCTGCGACCTGCCGGCTCTCCTAGACCTGTTCCACTCCAGGGCCAGCAAGAGCGCAGGCAAGATCATTGCTGATCCTTCCCATCCTGGTCACCACCTATTTCAGAGATTCCATCCGGCAAAAGGTTCCGGGCTATCAAGACCAAAACCTTGCGCCACCTGAACAGTTTTTTCCCCATGGTAGTGGGGCTCACAAACAAGCCCCCTGCATCACACTGACTCTGGTCAGTGTGATGAATTCTGATTCTGATTCTGATTTTAAATGATGATTTACTGCCATCTAGTGGATGTTAATCAATGATGCGCAATAAAAGTAATACAAGTTTTCCCAAAGTTAAGACAAGACACACAAAGTACGGAAGCGTATTTCACTTGAAAAAAAAAATAACAGTTTTTCTGAGCTAAAAATAAAAAACCTTGATAGAATGTGGAAGAATTTTGTTTTATTCATTTGATTATTTTCAATTTTAATACTTTTATCAAGTACATTATCCTGGTGAAAAATAAACATCAAATGTGTTGTTTTTAAATTGTTTTGTTATTTAAAACTTGTGCAACACACAAACATCATATAGCTTAAGGACTGTACAAAAGTTATTTGTTTTGATCGACTATTTTTGGAACCGAATCTCAGTTTTATAAATTGTTAACAGATCAAATAGACAACTTCCACTTGCTGTGAATGTGCAGCCACATACAGAGGACACACATTAATAACCTTAGGGCAGGACTTTCTTTTACAGAGTAAAAAAAAACAGAGCTTCTACATGTCATCTGTAGAAATTACAATTAGTACAAATGTATCTTCCGTGTGTCTACAGACTGCAATGGGGGAAAACAACTTCTTCTTTTCCATGACTCACTTTCCTTTTTTTCTCAGTCTTGCATCAGGACAAGAATATCAGAAATCTGAAGTTAATACATGGAGGCAGTGCTGCTGCAGGGTTTCTACTGTGAAGCAGCTGCAGGCATGTGATGCATAAATATTATACCTGCTCCTCTAACAATCGATTTAAATCTATATTCTTTTATGTGGCATCGTTTTGCTTGCATGACAATTTCAGTATCTGTTTGTTTGTTTGTTGACTTTCTGTTTTCAGATTCTCGATGACAATGTTTTCTTTCTCCCTTTTCCATTGCAAGTTTGAATTTAAACTTTTACAAATTCATTCCCTTATTCAAATTCTCAAATTACCCTTTTTTACTATTTTACAATTTAACAAGTAGCACTACCATGTTTGTTTGGCACCTCAATATCAAGTATCTCTGCATTAAGAATTTGAAAGAAAGAAAGACACAAACAAACAAACAAACAAACAAACAAACAAACAAACAGAAAAAGAAAGAAAGAAAGAAAGAAAGAAAGGCAAGTTGTGAAAGAAAAAAGTAAAATGCAAAAGATTAATTTTGCTAGCTTCTTAAATATGAATATTAGCCGATTATGATCATTCTTGTTAGTGGATAATCTCAATTAATTATTAGATGCATAAATGTCTAAATATCTCATAAGACATATAATCTGCAAATATTTATATTGGAGAAGCTGGAAAATTCTTCAGCATTTTACTTTTTTCTATTAACAATTATTATTGTCAGCAAGACTGTCACAGGCCTGATGTTGTTTTACTGGGGAGGTTTGTCTTTGTTCTTTGTACCGGTCCTTTATAAGGGATATTTATACATTTTCTGGATCTTACAATTAATCGATGAACCAACAATGAAAATACTTGTTTTCATTCATTAATGTGCAGGAAACAACAGCAGTCAGCTGTGAAATATTTGGTTCATACTGAGGCCGCTGTGCCTCTGTCTCTACACCAGGGGGCAGGAAACCTCCAGTCTAACACACAGTGAGCTGATCAATGAGAAACCAACAGACCTGCATTAAGCCAACTGATTGATTTAAAGAAAACAACAACAACAACAACAACAACAACAACAACGTGTATTCCACAACATTTCATAAACTTATCACACGTTTCCTGAGGGAAATAGTGTGTGTTCAGTTTGGTCTCTGCAGTCTGTAGTGAACTGGCAGACATTCAAACAGCAGGAGTCAATACTGTGGAAAAATCTATTTGCTGGGCTATGTTGCAGATATAAGTGCACAAGATGGCACAATTATGATTTTAATGGAATAATAAATGATAATAAATGATAATAGGCACTCATGGGGAAGTACTGCAGTCTTATTAATTATACTTTTAAAAGTCGACATTGTGAGGGTTTGTTATTATTATTTGCAGATGTTTCTTTTTGCAGCTGTTTCTTTTCTGTGGAGTCAACGCAAACCAAAGTATGGAGAGGGTGGTGCAGGATGTGTGTGTGTGTGTGTGGGAGGTGCCCTCGCATGTGTGGGACAGGAAACTCTCTGTATCAGGTGGATCCAACAACGTCAGTCCCATCGTTTCATATTGATTTTCTTTTGTTTTTTTTACTTCTTGTTTTACCAGGGAGGTTTTCACAACTTGCGTAAAGTCAAACAGAATAAGACCGGAAATCAAAGAGAGTTTCAACTTAAACCGCCGTCTCCACCGTGTAGCGTTGATAGAGGGGCTTTTATTTTGAAAGGTTTGAACCGGTTGTGGTGTCACTCCTGTTTTATTGACATGTGAACGCTGGACTGTTCGGGACATTTGAAAGCGGCTTGAACTTCAACAAGCTCCCACTCACAAGTTTGTCGTCGGCTTGACCTCAGCTGAAGTTCACTGGGATGTTCGTGTTGCGTCTTATTTTCACTTAGCTCCACTTTTTTCGGTTCTTCTCCAAGCAACGTGAAGCGTTGGCTCCTCCACTAGCGGGTGGGCTGTGCTGGGTGACCGGGGTCTGCTGCTGTCAAACCCGCGCTGACATGGAGCAGTCGCACCGGGGACGGACGGACTGAAAACACGGTAGAAGTCCTCCACGACGAAAGCGACGAACAACAACGGACTAACTTTCTTTTTCTTTTTTTTTTTAAACGAGTTGTCAGCTTCTTGTTCGGCCGCGAGGACCCATGCAGAAGTGCAACTCCACCGGCACCCACGGCAACACGCTGCCCCGGGACGCGGAGCTGCAGCTGCGGCTGGCGGACAGCGGAGGGGCCGGGGAGGGGATGGAGAACGGAGCCGGAGGACACTTCCTCGGTCACACTGAAGAGGAGAGCTCGTTTTGCACCAAGAGGAAGATGCTGGTCGGGCTGGATGTAATATGTCTCTTTGTCGGTAAGAATACGTGTATTCCATGTGGTGTCATTGCAGGATCACTGCTATTAAATTACCACGACTCCAATCTGACCATCACTGGTTTTAAAGGACCCCGACCCCCCCCGCCCTATTCGCTTCTGTTTTTTATTCCACACATGTCAACACCAGCTTTGCAAATCATTCTGACTTTTATTCAGAGGTCACACGAAGCTGGGGAAAGATTGAAGTTAACGAAGCTGCAAAGCGCTTTTCCAGAAGTCGAAGGGAAAGTGTTCAAAGAGGCAGGGAAAGTTTCTGCTCCTTTGCACGTGATGGAGGGATGAAAAGTTGGAGGTGGAGAGAAGGGGGTGGGGGGGTGCGCTCTTTTGGCAGGAGCGGAGTTGTGCCGGGAATTCATCTGTTCCCATGGTAACCCCCGCCAGAGTTCCCGGGAGAAGAACGTGGGAATTCTGATTAAAAAACAAGCCCCCGCGTGCGCGCTCGTGTTCTCACCTCAGTTCTTCAGCCTCGTTTTTTTTTACCGCAGGGTCACAACCGAAGTCACATACTTCACTGAACCGACAGTTCTCACAGGGAGAATCAGGAAGAAAAACACAAAAAAAAAAACATGCAGCAACAACATGTGCACAACAACTCAGGGGACAGTGACATAACCATGAGAAAGGAGTGGTCCAAACGAGTCTCTATATTAGTACATACACTAAATCACATTTAAGGATTTCTTTCTTTCTACAGCGTTTCTACATTACCGTGCAAAATCATAAGTCATCCTGCATCAACGGTCATACAACCTCTAGGGTTATTTGCAATCGGAAATTGTTCTGTATTCCATTTGTGAACTAGCAAACAATTATAATTAGCATCGCCCATTAGTTGATGATTATTTTCATCTGATTATTTTCCTAGTTAATCGATTAATCACCTTGTATAAAAACCTCAGTTGTAAATGCCCATGACAACCTCTTACAATTTTTTTTTTCAAAACTACTAATCAATTAATCAATCGTTCCAATCTCATTTGTATAGCCCACATTCACAAATCTGTATTTGTCTCGTGGGGCTTAACAAGGTGCGACATCATCTGTTCGTAACCCTCAACAAGAGTAAGGAAAAACTACCAAAAGAAAATAATAACAGGGAGAGAAAACCGTAGAAACCTCAGAGAGAGCCACATGTGAGGGATCCCTCTCCCAGGACGGACAGAAGTGCAATAGATGTCGCGTGTAACTGAACACGTCAAGAAAATAACAGTATTTACAACATTGATTAGAAGAAACAGATTTTAGCATAATGGAAAGGCGTGCAAATGTTTAAAGTCAGCTACTAATCTTTGCAGCTCTACTATGCTGCAGAAGGACACATGCACACAAACAATCCTTCAGTTACATGAATGTACTAACTGTAAAAAAAATTCCTTTATAATAATGAAGTGACAGTTAGATAAGTATCCCATCAACGTTTTTAATAAGTATCTGAAAAGGTTTACTGTCAAAGGGGTTCCTCTCAGTGTACAGCAGGCCCAACCTGAGGCAGTGTTGAGATTGTTAGTGTAGCTTATTGTGGTGTTTCTGGGGTTTACACCACGATAACGCATCATACAGTGGGAGAATATTCTATGTTGTATGCTGCATGTGTGATTTCAATCATGAAATAATCAGGTGTCTACAGTTATTAGGGGAGAAAAAAGAAATCAGGTTGAGAATTGAAATATTGTGCATTAAAGGCTGAGGACATGGGAATGTTCACATGAAGAGCCAGCACCTCAGAATAATCCAAGGACTTTCTTCCTCTTTTTCGTTCTGAAGCGGAATCACCATAAATAATATTTTGGCACCTGTTGTAGTGATAGTGAGAGACAGTCATGTGATTTCCCTATCACATGACTGTGATAGGGAAAGGGAGCAACTCCTGTTGTGTGACCGAGTGGTTATTTGGTCAGGGTTGCACGAGAGAGATGCGGAACCTGTCAAGGCAGATCGACAGGTCTCAGCCTCGTTGGCGGTTAGAGCGCAGGAAGTTGTCTGGCATACGTAACAGCAGCGGGAGGCATTCGTTTCACTGCCGTTTCTTCACCCCTGCAGGTATGCTATTAGCTGTTTTGCTCTGCTTATGTCTCAGCAGCTTTGTTGTGGGTTCAGGAAGTGGCCAGTGACCCAAAATCAGGCAGCGCAATGGAGGAAATGGTCTCAATCAGTCCTCCTCCTAACACACACAATGGACATGCCAGTTGATTTCTCACTAGACTGCGTGCCCTGACCTCTCTTTAGCAGCCGCGACAGTGCATCTGATATTGTTTTCACCTTGTCAGTCTGTGTGTGTGTTTGTTATCACGGCACAGTGTGGTCATAGAGACACCTACGTGCCGTGAGCGGGGAGGCAGTTTAGAGACGTTTGGCAGGTGTCTGTCTGTGGATGGATTTTGTCATGGCGACAGCATCACAACCGTGCAGGAAAAGTCAAACGACTTGCAAAGAGGCCAGAAGTTGGTGGAAGTTTGCACCACTGGCCCAGATTCATAGGTTACAGATCTTTGTATCCCAGTTTTATTAATCTCTGTCCACTCTTAGTTATTTGTTCAAACTACAGACCATCTTTCTACAAGGTCTTACTGAGCTGGAACACTTGACAAAGACGCCGGGTGCTGGTGTGAACATCACAAGGACAAAAAAACAACTACATGTTACAGGCTTTCGTGGTAATAGACCATGCATTGTCCGTGCAATGCTAAAGGGAAATAAACTCCACAACCATATGAAAACACACCAGGATAAGAAATGTCCTTTGCCTTCTTTCTCCCGACTCATTCTGACGTTTCATGTGACACAAGAACAGTGTGTTCGCAACGTGATTTGATCGACCATAGCATCTGCACTCGAGTATTTGTTTAAACGCAGTGTGATTGGCTGGTGCCTGTGCTGCTGCTTGAAAAGTTGGACTTTTCTCAACTTCTACGTTGCACAACACGAGCAAAGCAAAGCACAAGTTTCACATGTTTCTGCTGAAGCCTCCAACATGAAAATTCGAGTGCCCTGTTTTTTTTCCTGACCTATTTAGTTGAGCTTCTCTCCAGCAAAAACAGAAAATGATGATTTACAGTTTTATAAATCAGATAAATCAACATTACCTAATAAACAACACATGGGTTGAATTGTTCAAATGGCACAAGAGTACTGGAATGAGAGCACAACATTGGAGGAAACCGTACAATGTGACGTATTGTTACACTGGTGGAGTTCATTAGCGTTTTGGTTACTTACAGACTCACAGCGGTCTGACTGTATCTTGCATTGTCTTGAACCATCGTGTCAGTTATCAGCAGAGGCCTGACCTTGACTCATCTGTAGGCACTTGGCACTCAATGCCATCATTATTGGAAATGAATTGGGCCCTTCATTTAACTCAATCCTCTTATCTCTGACTAACGCAATTTTCCTTTAAGAACGCCATCATCGGCTTCTCTCAGACGGTTGACCTGCCGACATTACTCATTCTGTAAAGGGGCTCATTCACAAGTGAAACTGTGGAATTTTACCCTGAAGCATCAGTCCTCATTATGCCATCAGCACAAGACGGATTCTTGTGTTGTGAGGTTTCCACAGTCTCTCCTTGTGTCTCCCTGTTTACTTCAGATTTAAAGTGGTGACATAAATTGTGTATTCTGTGGCGCTATGAATGGACCTAAATCTGTCTGTGGAATGCTGGGAAATTAAGGACATCAGCCGAGGCTTCGACTCAGGTTACCTGATCTCGCTGTTACTCAACACCTGGCTCGTCTAACATTGTTTCGGTTTTGAGGCAGGGTTGTTTGTGGGTCTGTTCTGACATGCACGTGATGGATGCTTCACAGAGACGGATTGTTCTGGTTCAGCTCAGTGTCAGTTAGCTCCGTGTAAGCGGCAGAATGCCTGAATATGTTCAAGTGTTTGTTTGTGTGTTAAAGTGTTTGTGCGTACATTCCTGATGTTGAGATATGACCAGGAGAGAGGAGACAGAATTTCTGCCCTGTGGCCGCATCTTAGATCTTGCGTCCAGCAGAACTAGGGGTCAGAAGGTTTCAGGTGTTTGTCATATCTACCCAGCATGCAGGTACAGGCCTCCCAGCCTGCACTGCTGTTTCCCTCCTGCACAGGTGGTCCCAACTCTGTCATCACCCCAATAAAGCCAGTTTATTGCTTCTCTGAAGAGTAATTGGGAAATGACTGGAAGTGGCAACAACCATAAGCTTATACGGCTTTGGAAAATAGACCAATTGCCTTTTGGTTTGACCTACCTCCAGGGGTTAACTCTGAAATAGTTTCATACTTGAGATGCATAAATTGTTAGGCTGAGTTAAAGACGAAGTCCATCGATTTATCTATTTAAAACAAGAAAGTGATTGATTCAATAGTAAAACTCCTTTTTGGATACTTTAGAGACAAAAAGCTGGAATCAGTTGATCGCTGCTGTGTGTGTGTTTTTTGTTCGAGACGAGAAGCAGCATGCCAGGACGAGACGATAGGTATCTACCCCAGTGATCTGAATTCTAAGAGGGCTCCGTCTTTCCAGCTTATCTCTCCTTTTGTCAACTCCTCTTTTTCTCTTCTTTTCTTCAGACAGTCTCTATTTTGGGGCTGAAGGTGTTCCAGCAATGCAAGCGAGGGGTGTGAGTGTGTGTTTTATGTCTGTGTGTGTGTGTGTGTGTGTGTGTGTGTGTTTGGGGCAGGTGGCGGGTTTATGTTAGAGGAATCCTGGTTCTGTTCTTTTTGGCAGAGAAAGCCGCCAAGTGAGTGAGACAGCGAGAGGCCAACACGCCACAGCATGTTGGTGTGTACCGGGCCAGGAATATTACATTTTCTCTTGTGCGTGTGCATTTATTTGTGTGTGTGTGTGCGTGCTTGCGTGCTAATGAGGAAAAGTGTGGGTGCGGGTGTTTGTGTGTGTTTGTGTCATCGTGACTGCAAACGCAGACGCCCTACTACGTCTGACATGTGTGTGCCGTTTGTTGACAAATTTGCCGGTTGTGTTTTGCTTCGCATTTTAGGCCAGAATCAAACACTCTGCAAAGTTATGAAACACATTAGCGTCACTCGGCAGCTGACAGGTGGAGAGCCATTAAAAATGAATCAGTCAAATCATTAGCTAGCGGAGGAAGTGATTTCACTTTCTTTCTTTCGTTAGTGCGTTAATGCATCTCCTTCCCTTTCGAAAGCACTGCAGAGGTTCGTGAATCCATTAGCTGCACCCTTCCACAGGCAGTATACACTTCTGCATTCACCGTACTGTGCCGTCAATACAACTTCCCCAGGCCATTAGCACAACAGAGCCAACTCAGGCCTCAGAGATGTTTCATTTGCCTGAAGGCTGAGGGGCAAGTGAGAGCCTGAATGAGTGAACAGCCCCGGGGAGGGAGAGAAGAGTGAGATGTGGGAAGAGAGAAGGGGTTGAGGGTTTTACAGTAGGGGTCAGAGTTCAGACCCACGGGCGCCTAAGGGATCTTATCTACAGCTGTCTGTTTATGTCCTCCGGAGGAAGCAGAACTCGGAGACGGATCGGAAAGGTTTAGACACCAAATAGCTTCAGATTAACTTTTAATGAGACAGCTGCAATCGTCTCTTCGAAGATGGTTCCATAAGTGCCCACGACGGTCCATAGGTATTAGTTCTAATGACTGAATCAAGATGGGAGTAGCACTCTCATCCTCAGTGCTCATTAGCTAGAATGGGTCTGGAGAGGTTTACCATCAAAGCATCTACCTGAGTGCGAGTACAGCCTGTAGCCCCGCCTCTGCATCTGTCAGAATTAATGACTCGTCCTCCTCTGTCTGTCCCCCTATTGTCGGAGACTTAGACAGCACCCCCATGGCGCCATGGCGTGGCTACACATCATTGGCAACATTTATCATTGTGTCACATCACACCTGCTCGAGTTTTTCTTCCTTTATCCCCACAATTCTCTCTCTGAAGTTGCTCCAACTCTTCTTTTGCAAACATGTTCTTCTCCAAAACAAAACACACTGACAAAAACTTCCCTGCAGCCCTCGACTGTTTCCTTACAAACGGCTCTACCACAATCAGGCCGCTCGATGCCAAACACCTCCCCTGCAGTCTGAACCTCAGCTCTGTTGTTCTCACATTGCAGACTGTTCACCCTCAGCTCGCCGGGCGCACCCTCGTACCTTCCCGCCGCAGAAACCACCAGAGCGCTCCTTTAAAGTTTTCAAGGTACATACCACAGTGGCGGGCCCTTTATGTTCCTGCTGAATCAGACAGGCACACAGACAGCCCACTTCAGACCTCACCACTCATGCCCTGAACTCCTGAGCCGGGCTCCAGGAAACAGGTCAGTGAAGTGTGGAGAGAACAGAAGCAGCTGTGGGAGACATGTCTCCACTGGCCAGCGGCAACAGTAACAGTGGAAGGGGCGAGCGAGACCATTCCTGGGGCGATTGTGGAAGGTGAAGCAACATGAAGGCAGCTAAGACCGCCTTGCTCCCAAAAAACATCATATTTTAGTTCAGACCCAGAGTTTTCATTTGCTCTGTGTGAGTTTGTTGATTTTGCTCATCAAAAGTTTCAATTCATATTTCCATTTCTACTTTCTCTCGGAGCCTGGATACACGCACCGTGTGCCATAAAGACCCATTAGAAATACAACAAACTTGTGAGTCAATAGAATCTCATATTAGCGGAGGAGGGTGGGGGTGAGCGGGTAATATCCCATGTTATGTGAAGCAGTAGTTGTCTACTTAAAGAGGCTGTGTGGAGTCCAGCTGCAGCAGATGCTGATGATAGCAGATGGTGAACAAAGATCCAGAGCTGCTGTGACTCCTCGGCCCCTCTTTGTTCTCCGCTGATTACTCTCTTTGTGCTGCCACCAGGGCAGACGAAACAGATCAGCCTCTCAGAGCAAATGCAGGAAATTAAAAGAGGTGCGTGTGTGTGTGTGTCAGTGCAGGCGGCGGCCACTCACCCTTATCCCACCTCTCCACTACCTGGATTGGGCCCCCAAGGAAGAGTGAGATGAACCACCAATAAAGTTGGTAGAGACCCAGCTGCCTTCAGTGAGTTTTATTCAAGCCTTTGCAAAGAGGTCAATCTTTCAGCAGGTGTCTGAGAAGAAAGACAGAGAAGAAAAAAAAAAGATAACTCGGAGCCAAATCAAACTGGAAGGGTTGATTAAGTTTTTCTCCCAGTTCCACTCTGCAAGGTCATTCTCAGCATCGAAGCTTCTTTTCCAGCAGATAAGGTCAAGTGTCGGATCATGGTGGTTTCTTATATGAGTGAAAAAACGTACATGACAATATGAACATTTCCATTACACCACCTTCAAGGACACACACTGGTTTAATTGTTGCAGTCTATGGTTGCCTATCATAATCACAGCTTTGAGCCAATGACTTCATCTCATGTTTAAGTGCTACCTACGTTACAGTGGTGTGTGTGTGTGTGTGTGTGTGTGTGTGTGTGTGTGTGTGTGTGTGTGTGTGTGTGTGTGATGGTGCAAAGTCTCTTCCCGGACTCCCTCCTTAAGCAAAGACTTTTTTTATACCAGCCGAAACATAAAAGAATTGGCTTCGTCTTTAAAGCACCTGACTCACACTGAATACTGATGAGATAAAAGGACGGATCATGGCCAGTTTACGGAGACGGCTTTGTGCAGTTAAATAGTTAATTATTGCACAAATAATTGCCGAGGACGATCCAGCCCGACAGCAGACCGCTGTTTATGTTCGGCAGGCCGTCACATTGCTTCTTGCAATGCTGTTACCGTGGGATTATCGTGCTTGCACAGATTCAACTTACGACACTTACGCAATTCAGTTCACTGACTTTATGATTGTTTTTAGCAAGGGTGACTTAAAAGTAAACAAGCGGCTTAAAAGTTTGTTGGGAAACATGCAAGATGCCGAGGGGCCCAGCGGAGGGTGGACCACCCCTGAAGGGTGCTGTAGAAAGCTGGGCTGTGGCCACGGCTCAGCCCAGTGGAAGCTGCTGGCCACATGGATCTGTGTCGACAGGTCGCTAATTGTCTGTCCTTCGCTTCCATCAAAGGGCAAATTCAAATCGAGGCCTGTACAGTCAGATATTATCGGGTGTGATGACACATATTGCCACCACGGTGAATTAGATTTAGCTTTAGGCTATGTGCCGCGCTGTGCCAATCTATCAGGATGCCACATCCATGGGAGTTCATTCAAGTTTGGTAGTGTTTGACTTCATGTGGTTTTCTGGGTCTAGCATGGTGTATTTGGTTGGTTAGTTGTTCTGTTGTTTTTTTTCGTGGGTGCTAGTTGGTTTTTCGCGGTCTGTTTGGTTGTCTGTTGGTCTGCGGGTTGGGTTTGTTTGCATCCATGTGTGGTTTTTATGTGTATGTGAGTGGGTTGAGCCTGTATGTGCATTTGGGGGTATTCTGCTGGTCGAGGCGGGGTAGTGTTTACAGAGTGGGTCCCAGCAGAGCCCAGATCTCTGACCCTCACATTCCAGAACCACCACTAATCGCCTCCGTCTGCTGTTCTCTGTAGAGAAACCCTTGAAGCATCTCTCTTGGCTCCATCTTTGCAGTTTTCTCTCACCCCAGTATTAGTGCCCCTCACCCCTGTTTGTCAATTTTCTAGCCCTTTGGCCATAAATTTTAGCCTAGTTATTAGTTTTCGTATTGATCGGCAGATGTTCAGCAACATGACCCTACAGCACGTCCATCTGCATGCACCATCTGCCCTCTTTGCTTTACGTTGCCTTAAATCCCTTTCTCCAGAGTTTTTCTTTTCGTTTCTTGCTTCAGTTCTTGTTATTCTCCTCTCGCAGTGAGCTCATTCTGGGCTGTGGTCATAGATGTGTAAATTAGAACCAGAAAAAGTTTCTCAGAGTGAGGCACATATCCCCTCCGCTCTTATTCCTCCTCCTCTCCTCCCTCCCTCCTTTTCTTTCTGTCGCTTTTGACTATTTGAAAGCATTCCTGCTTTGAGTGTCAGGCCCAGCGAGCAGCACATTTGGGCCTTGCAGTGGGAGCCAACCCACTCCTCCGCCTCCTTTTCGGTCCCCTCGCAGGCCCTCCTCGCCTGGCTCTCTTCTCGAGCACGTCTTGGCCAGGTGCAGAGGTTGGCTCACAGCTGCGTGACAGATGATGTGTGGGTCTCTAAAGTGTTTTTGTGTGTTGTTGTGAAAACCGTTGTACTGATGTTGTCGTTGTAAAGCGTTGACGGCGACTGTGACGTATTGGCTAGTAATTTGTATAGGATTGTGGAGATACTCTATAACGATCAGCATATGGCCACCGTGTGTGGTTTTAAGCACCCACACTTTGTATTTCTTTATCATACAACACTGAGAATTACTACTCACTCGTGCAATACACTGATAAAAAGTGGTTGATGTATTTTAATGAGAAACTTTACCAACTACTTTGCCACACTGGAGTGACCTTTTGCTCATGCACATTAGTGCCAAGTACGTTCATGAACTTCATCCAAAACCATCAGTATTGGCAGGCCTGAGGTAATAAAATATGCTGCTAACTGGCTCAGCGCCTCATGGTTTCCATTAGACCTCTGTATGTATTGAAAATGATCCCTACTGTAAGCCAGAGATTTTAAGCCCTCAGGGAGAATCTGTCCATTATGTCTCCATCAGCTAAATATTGATTATTGAGAGTGGAATGGCAGTTTTGTGAAATCTGATCTTATGGCAGAATAAATGTCAAATTCTGTACTTTTACATTGCAACATATTTGAAAACACTGAAATATGATATTGTAAAAACAAATTACAGAAAGAATTCAGGGTGTAAAAATGGCTTATGCCATCAGCCTATTATTATACGTGTTACAGTCTGGTTTTTTATGTAGAAGACACTGAAAACAAAGCTACAGTAAATTTTACAATATATCATTATTAGGGTATACAAATTGTTTTTACCGTTACACGTCATTGTACTCATAAACACACACACACTTACTAATCTGGAGCACAATCCACCACCTCCCTCCCCCTGTCACACTCATACAGTATAAAGAAATGGTCATCAGGAGACTTTTTAACCCAGCATCTGCAGACTGTGTTAGTCAGATGTTTAAAATGTGAGTGTATTGCATATAAACCCAATGAAACAAGATCCACACCCACTCCTTTTGAATCAGAGATGAATCAGGTCATATCCCAGCATTTCCCCACCTAGGTATGAGGCACACAGATAAAGGGATTACGATTAGGAGATTAAGAAATGTGTCTGTGATTTCTGCAGGTGGCAGGAATGTACTTCTAAATTGTGAAATAAAGAACTTTAACAAAGTATTTATGGCTTAGGTTGAACAACAATATTTCTAATCAGAATGACTTCAGGCAAACTGTTTTCTATAGGAGATGTAATGTTTCTGACACCTTTCATTACAATGTGGTTCAGTGGACGACCACTGTGGTGGCAACATAAAATGGCAACAGTATCCAACAGTAGAAGATTCAGGCCAAGATTTGACCACAGAATAAATAGCATTGTTGTTCACTGGATTGAATTAGAGGATGTATTTATGTAATAAAGTCATAGTAATAACCAATCTGTTATAAAGGCAGGAATTCTGACAATCAAATCAAAACAGATCTGTATGTGACCTCGGTTACTGGATGTATCAGTGTGTGACTGAGATGAATCTGATGGAGGTGTGTGTGTGTGTGTGTGTGTGAGGAGACGCCTGTAGATGGCCGAGAGATGTGGGTCAGATGAGAGGTGTTTCCTATCTCTCTGTTGGCGTCACAGCCTCGGCTATCCGCCTGCAACGTGTTTCCCTCCCTCGCTTCCTCGACTCAGGCCCAGTTGAAAATAAATGGAAGTGGGCTGGGTTTTATCTGTGTTTTGTCTTTCCGTCAGGGCAGGGTGACTTCGACCACAGACTTCACTAATACACAATAAGTTATAGCCTGGTTCAGTGCAGCACTCGACTTTAATGGTTGTGATAGCACATGCAGTGATAGCTAAAACTGGAAGACGTGTGCAATTGTTTGTTCCCCTTGGCCTGATTTTGTGTGTGTATCCTGTGTTTCTACTCAGTCACGTAGTCTGAGAGATTCCCTGGCAGGAGCACTGTTTTGGCCTGGGTGCGTTCCAGCCAACCAGCAAGCCTGGGATGACTGGGAGAGGCACAGAGGTTAATGATTAGTCCCATGTTCCACTGCATTCCATGGGGTGACAAGGGGACATGGGATAAGGCTACAGAGAAATGGAGCAGGCTGGGCCGGCCTTTAACAGGGCTGTTGGCTGTCAGAACACAAGAAGAACGAAAGCAGAGCTGCTCAGCTTTTGTTTGTTAGGATACGATCGCCAACTCTCACTTTGCCACCGTTAAAGATGTTGAACAGATTTTCCCCGTTGAACCTTCACCGTCAGGCGGGAAGTTGTGTAAGTCGGCCAAACCTTGACCTCTTCCACCTGATACAGATTAGAAGAAACATACAGGGAACTCGGAACAGCTGTTAATGTAAAATCAGGCGGACTAAACGAAATGTCAGCACATTTCAGTGGAACAAGGCGTCATTGTTAAACAATACCTCGCCCTTCCTACACTGGGTTTATCATCTACTTTCAGCACTCTGACATTTTCTGTGTAACACGCTCTCTAATATCGCCTTCGTGCTTTCTCATCCTAATCCTCCCCTGTCGTTCCCATCTCTGTCTCATCGGTCTTTAATGTCCGTCATCCCTCCCTCTCCTCTGCTCTTCTGGTCGAAGCAGCTATGTGTGGAATGCTTGATCTGGGAGTCATGTCGGATCTCATACCATGCTCCCAGGAGACAGGAGAAGGCCACCTTTATGTTAGTCAGTGGTGCACCAGCCATCTATGTATCTTGCCGTCTCTGTGATCCTTGTTGCATAGACCCCATGCTCATACACTCATCAAGCCATCTTTTGTTTTTTGTCTGGCCCCCCCCCTCCTCCCTTTATCTCCCACATCTCATCAGCCTCCATCCCATTCTTTGCATGCGAGTTGAAGGCCGTGACTCCCTACAGACGTGGCTTTTTCTGCGGAGACTCCAGCATCACCTATCCCTACGAGAAGAAAGAGGCCATCCCTGACAGCCTGCTCATCGCTGGCGGTATAATCATCACTGGCTTAACGGTAAGACGATGATACCTGTAGAGTATATATCATTATTTTAATATGGTGTAATGTCTTTGTTTTAGGATTAAAACGTCTCATCTCTATTCTCAGATTGCACTGGGCGAGTGCTACCGGGTACGTTTCCGAGGTGTGCACTCGCGGGCGTTTGTCCGAAACCGCTATGTGTCGTGCCTGTACAAGGAACTGGGGAGCTTCCTCTTTGGTTGCTGCGTGGGTCAGTCTCTCACCAACATGGCCAAACTGAGCGTGGGACGCCTGCGGCCCAACTTCCTGTCGGTGTGCAACATCACCTATGCGCTCATCAACTGCACTCCGGGCAGTTATGTGCCCGAGGTCACCTGCAGGCAACCTAATCATAAGATGGAGGAGGAGGCAAGGTGTGTGGCGTGCATGCATGAGAATTTTTGCTCGAAATAATTTGGTGTGTTTAGTCAGGGAGGAGTATAAAGTTACCTGATAACAGTAAATGTTTAACCTCCAGCGTCTTGTATTGATCTTCTCTTTCAGGAAGTCTTTTTTTTCTGGCCACGCTTCCTTTGCAATGTACACCATGCTCTATTTGGCAGTAAGTCACCACTACACACACACACACACACACACACACACCACACACACACACACACCACACACACACACACACACACACACACACACACACACACACACACACACACACACACACACACACACACACACACACACACACACACGCACACACACACACTGGAATGTGACCTTTGCGTTCACCTGAGCTAGTGTTGCATAATTACTGCATTTGGTGCTGTGTTTACAACGTTGGGGGAATATTACAGCAGGGCGCTCACTTTCACTTCAGTTAGTAGTCACAACATTCCCCAGAGACCAGGAACACTGCGTGCAACTATTAATAAGATGATTAAACATGCACAAACACACCGAGACATGTGCCGTTAAATATATTCATACTTCCCGATCGTGAGGGAGGAGATCTTTGAGAGCAGCCGTTCTCAAAGAGCTGCCGAGACAGGGAGGAGGAAGAGGAGGAGGAGGAGGGGGCTGTTTTCCACAGGGGGAACATGAATAGATGAAGAGACCATGCAGACAGAGGAGGCCTTGTTGTGGGTCTCATTTAGAGGAGGGGGTGGAGGGCTGAATACGCCTGCTGAGAGATCGACAGGTTTCTTTCAGCGTAGCCACCCTCCCCTCTCCCCCCACCAGCCTCCCCATCTCTTCATCTCTCTCTTTTGCTCACGCTGCCCAGTGGTCATGGGTGCATTGTGGGGAGAGAAGAGACAGTGCGAGGGAGACAAAAGCACATAATTATCCATTTTGTATTCCTCAGGTATTCCCTGTCATTAACCCTCAAATTATAGTCTTAGGTGGCTTAAATATTTTTGTGGCTAAAATGAATAAACGAAATGAAGACGATGCTGTGGAAAAGAAAATCACCGCCTCTCCTACTTGCACTTGTGCACCATAGAAGTCCAAGTGAAAAGCAGCTCCTCCGACCTGAAAGAGATATACAAGGATGAGTGGAGGGGGATTAATAGCAGGAATGAAAAGGCATAGAACCCAGGGAAAGAAGTGGTTTGAGAAAAACAAGAGCCTCAGTGTTTGTTACCCCTGTTTTCTCACCTCTTCACATTGCACTCCATTTTTTCTACACACACACACACACACACACACCTACACAGACACACACACACACACACACACACACACACACACACACACACACACACACACACACAAACACAGCCTGCTTTGCAAGCTCGCTGCTAGCCTGTGCTTCAGCAGAAAACCAGGAGAGAATGTGTCAAACCTGTGGCTACATGCCACCCGGACTGTGGTCAGCTGCTGGAGTGTAAGGCAGCAACCGTGACACCTGCTCCCAGCTGGGATAAGAGAGGAGGAGAAGGACCCGGTGAAGGAATGTAGGCCACGTGCTCCCCAGTGGTCGACGGGTCCAGACAGACCTCCAGCCACCTCATAAAGCCTCTGCGCTCTGCATCACGCTCGCCCTGTGACCCCATTTTCGCAGGCACAAACATCCATTCTGCAGTGTAGCACTGATGCAGGAGATGAGGATGAACAAAGGGAGGAAATGGGGTTTAGATGTAGTGTTAATGGACTCGTGCCAAGCGTCTTTTCCCCCCCTCTGGGCTTCAGTGAGTGGATGCTCGCGTTAAGAGAACTTGAATCATGAGACATAATTATCAGTTTAGGTTCGTGGGAACCCACAGGCTTATATTCACTTGTATGTAATCCGGAACAATTTAATAACAATATATTTGTACTTTTCTACAGTTCTACCTACAGGCACGGTTGTCATGGCGAGGAGCCCGGCTGTTGCGCCCGTTAATACAGTTCCTCTTAGTGATGATCGCTATCTACACCGGCCTGAGCCGCATCTCCGACTACCGCCACCACCCCAGCGACGTCCTCACAGGCTTCATCCAGGGAGGCCTCACTGCGTACTGGGTGGTATGTTGAAAATCACCGTTGTCTAAATAGATCAACAGTTATCTCTACCTTCACGGGGTTAGATTCCCTCTGCTCTCCGTTGACGGAGCTAGCTCAAACAATAGCCCCCCCCCCCCTCATTTTCCTCACTCTAACGGTGTTTATAAACAGGGGATGATTGACAGTGTGTGTGGTCTGTGTATATCTCCTGACATGCTTTGCGTCTGTGCCCGCAGGCCTTCCACATCTCCTCCATGTTTAAGTCCTGCGCCCGTTCAGACCTGTCTCCCACGAGCATGTCCCTGGAGAGTCCACTGTCCAGCCAGCAAACTGTCTGTTAGCAGGCGCACGCCGTCACTCCAGCAACCAGATGATGAGAGGACATGGACGGCAGAACGACAGACAAGCACGGGCGAACAGCAGAGACGAGAGAGAGAGAAATCTTTTAAGAAAGGGAATTATTCTAAGATAAAAGTGTACAATCTACACATGCATGCTCCTGTGGGCAAACTGACACACAACATACACTCACACAGTAATCTAACATGCTCACACACACACACATGAAATTCAAAAAGCACATATGACTGTGAGTCAAACCCGTCCAGTGAAAAGAACTGCATAGTAATATTAGACATATTTTTTATATATGAAAAACAAAAAAATAATAAAAAATGTCTATTTTTCAACAGCTGCTAATAATAATAATAATAATAGTTCCTAGTTTGAACTTGTTTTCTTCTGTGATGGAGGCATCTTGTCAGTGCACGTGGTTCAGCTTTCAAAGCACAACCGCTCACTCTTTTGTCACTGGGTGAGAGAAAGAGGGGAAAAAAACTCCTTTTGTTTTTGACCCTCTGCCTCCGCTCGGGAAACTTTACCCAGCAGCTGTGAACTGAGACCATCACACCTCGGATGTTAGAAAAAACACCACTGGCTTCAACTCGTAACCGTTTTTACCTTCAGTGGCCCGATGTGCCACTGCTCTAATCCCACTGCCCTGCATCACTAAACAATAACCTGTATGTAAGAAAGCAGCATTTGTGCTGTGTCACGATGTTAACCAGGGCAGTGTCAGGAGGAGGAATCAGGTAACTCCACCTCCCCTTCGCTGCCATTTCCCTCTACTAACCACTTTGACTGTGTCTCAGAGGTGGAGGCTCGACTGAATTTTAACCTTTGACTTTTGCCCCTGGACTCTGAGCTGCACCTTGATTTATGCCACTCTGACAGGAGAGCCGCCCCCACGGGCCCTCCTGCTCATCTTTATTAATAGCACTTGAACGTACATAATGGAACCTTCTTATTATAATCAATATTATATATTTTATCACAAGTTTGAATAATCAGTGTTTATTTTTTATTAATGTCAGACTCATACACTATATTTGTTTTTTTTTTCTTCCTGAAATGATAATTATTCAAATTGAATGTAAATAGGTATGTCATTTTATAAACCACACAGAATTTTAAAAGTATTAGTTCCAAGTCTGGACAGTTTTTACCTGTTTTATGTACGTGATTGTATTTACATTTGTGTTGATCAGGTACGGAGACTCACTATTGTATCTGTTGTAACTACTAGACTGAGCCACAGATATTATCAGAAAGCTATATTTTTTGTGTTCCCAGTTATTGTCATGTGTCTGTTTTGTCTGTGAATGCCTGAAAGGCAGAAATAACCACTGTAATCAAAAAAAACCAAACCAATAAAATGAAAGTTGAATGTTTTTAACTTCTTCCGTCCTCTGTTATTTTTGGTATGGAGAAAAAAGAAAAGAAAATGGATGCGCCACAGTCTAATGCCGACCAGACACATTTTACTAGATCTCAGTGTCACAATATTGATGTCGTCTTGGTTGTTTCTGGCTACTTGAGCAGAATGGGAAAGGTTGGACATAAGTCATTACACAGTCAAAATCTCTGCTAAAGCTAAATGTAAACACTGCAATGATAAGTGACTTAACGTCCTGTAGTGTTTGGAAGCTTCCACTCCAGTGCTCTCCCAGTTTCTTTCAATCCCAGCAGCCCCCTCTCCCCTTCACACCCTTCCTCACTCTGCCCCGTCCCTGCCCTCAGTCCTTTTCAAGTGCAGCGGAGCATGATGGGCCGATTCAGGGGCTGCCATGGAGTTGCTTAGACAGATACAGGTTGAGGCATTTTCTTTTTCAATTCTTTTTCTCCAACTACTTCCAGGCTGAGGGAGGAGAATAAAAAAAAGCGGCCCTGTATCAGACAAGAGAGGGCAAGAGAGAGAGAGGGAGGGAGAGGGAGCTCCAGAAATGGGTGTGCCCGTAATGCTGAGGTATGAGGGGGACAAACAAGCAGGAAAAGTGGTCCAGTAATGAAGGGGAGGTGGTAGTGGAGCAGTTGGCAGAACAGATGGGGTGGTAGATTGGGGAGAGTGAGGGTGGTGGGCGTGGGGCGTCAGGGTGGGATGGAATAGGGCCGTGGTGTTCAGGCCTGTTTTGTTTCATAATACTGTAACTAAGGAGACATTTTTCATTCCTGAGCAATGTATAAGCCCGTGCTGGTGTGACAGGTTCTTGTCGATCCGTGTTTGCCTCTCTGGTTGTTATTGTCTTGTGTTTAGGTGTGTGTGACTGAGCGGAGCCAGAGGCAGGCCGCTCCACTGAGCTTAGCTTACATACCCTGTCAAACGTGACGTCTCCTTCACGCCGCGGCCGCCGTCCTCCTCGCTAACCCTTTGGCCTTAATGGGAATGAATTGGGGTCGACAAGCAGAGGCAGATCCCGTGTGCTCACATTACTGAGGACCAGGCGCGAGGGCCTCACTGTTTACACTGCTGCGACTGTTCACACAGTAGCCTGGTACTGTGGTCATTTAGAACAGGGGGGTATTTGAACTCTTATCTCAACAGGTTAAAGCCATTACTGTCTTTGACGCCTCAGTGTGAGTGACAAAAAACAACCACCCACTTTCTCCGTCTTACTCATATTTAACTTTGGGGAATTCCTTGATAAGATTATGATTTTTATGCGAAACTGGACAGGTGCAAAAAATTGCAGGGGCGGATGTTAGGGAGCGGTGATCCGTATCAACGCACAGATAAGTGTGCTGCAGGAGGCACGTAGCACACCTGCATATCTCTTCATGCCTGTGGAAAGGACACATATATCATACATGTTTTTTTGTCCAACTCCGATAACATCCGAACATCCCGTCCAAGGAAATTCCTTTTAAGAAACTCTTCCCCCGGTTCAGTCCCTCGTGAGGCATCTTTCCACAGTTCTGACGGAACCCAAGTAAAAGCAAAGGAAGGCTGTAAATTGATTCAAAATTGAAAAGGAAAAGGAGATTTCCTGCATGTGAATTTTTGTTAAGTAAGAGCTTCACACTGTGAGTCTCCAAGGCATTACAGACGTAGTCTCTGGAACTCTGCTGGCCTCTTATCCAGCTGTAGTCCAGTTCTTAATAGAATTAAAAAGGATTAATGGGCTCTTTAGTATGCTCAAGTTCAGGCCTGCTCCCCCAGCCCCACGGCACTGCATATTTCTAAATCTCCCATAGTAATGACAGTCGGTGAATGCACGGGATGCAGCCGTTACAGGACGGCAAAGATGTGTCCTGATGTGAGTCTATGAAAATAATTAGTTTGCATGTTCCTGATTAGTCAAATGTACGCACTTCCCCCATCCCCTCTCTCTCTCGGCTCGTCAGGGATCAGGATGTGCCAAGAGAGCGAGCCAGGACATGACCTCCAAAACTGATCCTCAAACAACTGGTGAGGAAGCACCGGCGGATACAGAAGGGTCCAAGTCAAGGACAAATTTAGAAACCGCGCCGCCTGTTTGTGTAGACGAGTGACGTTTGTCCGTCTCCTCACATACCTAATTTTTCAGTCCAGCCCATGTGCACGTATAGATAGTACACACGCTATCTGATGAGGACAGTGTCATTTTGTTATCTGATGGGGATAGCATCATTCAGCGAATCAAGACGCAGCTATGTGGGGCAACATGAGGTATCTTACGACCATGCGTCGCTGTGGAGGGACACGGCACGAGAGGCATGTTTTCACCGTTTGTTTGGTCGCAAGCAAACAAATTGGTAGAAGGGTATTGGTGTTGAGGGGGCGGATCCAGGGATTTTTTCTAAGAATGCAAGATTGTTTTTCAATATTTTCACAGTCTTTCCAGGAAATAATTAATGGCTCATGATGAAAACAATAAAATCTTATTAGAAATCTGACTGTTACTTACATCATTTACCGGAGTGTCAATTTGTCGAAACCAGATACACATGATTTTCTAAGAACCTAGTTTCCTATAATCCTATTACTCAGAGCCAAACATTTCCTCTGGGCACAAGTTTGTTGAGATATGTCCCTTGAGCATGCAGCCCATCGTGACATGGAGATAATGGAGGAGGAGACACATTCATAAGCCTCTATTTACTAACTTGGAGGTCACAGTTTTGTCTTAACAAGGCCGAGGAGGTGTTACGAAAGCACAAAACAATGAAGGGTTCCCTGATAAGACATGGCGCCATAATGTGCGGCGTGTTTACTTTGGTGTCACGCTGAAACGTTTCAGGGTAGGGTGACCTTTGCTACCCGCAGCTCCTCTCTGCCGAGGACGAGACGATCCCAGACAATCTTTTCATGCTGCCTGCCGCTCTGTGTCACCGGTAAAACCCACCAGAGGCAAACCCTTCCAGGCACAACAATAAAAAACTTGACGGGGTAAAGATCTGACTCAGAATCATAATCAACTGGGTTTCACTTTAACACAACATTCTTCAATAAAACAAACCTATCTACCAGCACCCAGACAAGACACGTTGTCGATAGAGATACCAGAGCACTTTGTTTATACTGCGTGCGGTCTGACAGATCAGAGATTTCGAGTGTGTGTGTCTGTGTGTGTTTGTCTTTGTAGGTTTGTGTTCACGTTTGTTTCGTAGCTCTCAGGCCGCTGATGGTCGCCTGGAACGTAAAAGAAGATAGTGGGAATAAAAACAACTGTCAGGATGTTTGAGGTGTCAATGACGACTGCAGTTTGGAGGTGGGCGGACGATCCTGGGCTCCAAGGTCAACAAGTCTCCTGCAACACGCACACTCAGCCGTTGTGGTAAACGCAACAGTGACATGACACTCAGCCCATGTTAATACAAGCAGGGGATCATGAAAACAGCCCATTCATCACTTAAGCAAACAGCATGAAGGTTTTGAATGAAAGTAGAATCTGTGCAGCTGACTTCACGCCTCACGCAGAGGCGGTGACCTCACTAGAGAATCGTTCTGCCCACTACATGTTTATGCTGTTTAATGTGTTTGCGTATGAGCTTGCAAACACCTGTATACACATCTGTGTGTCTGTCGAAGAGGTTGTTTAGACCATGAATCACTCCTTCCCTTTCACATTCCATCATCATTTCACATTTTACTCTCCCCAACATTTGCTGTTTTTTTATTGTGAGACAGTATAGTTGTGTGTATGAGAAACAATGATTGTTATTATTCACAAATGGAGATTTTTGTTAGTGGGTCTGAATATAAATATTGTGTAAGAGAACAGCAGAGAAAGAGAAAGAAGTATTGTGTGAATTAATATAATGTGGTGTGTGTGTGTGTGTGTGTGTGTGTGTGTGTGTGTGTGTGTGTGAGTGAGGACACACAATGTATGTCTTAAATACATTACATGGTAATAGAATGAGTTTATGTGAGAAAGGTGTGTGTATATGTGTGTGGAAATATAATGTCAGTCTATGTGGGAGAGACCAAATGAGATTATGAAGGATAATTATGGTGTATGTGGGAGAATGAGAGTACCTTATTATGTTGTGTGCTAGTATTATGTACTAATACTATAATGACTGTGTGTGTGTGTTCCTGTACTATATATCTTTGTGAGGACCATTTTAAGAATAGACCCTACAGAGTGAGGACCGTTTGACCGGTCCTCAGTTTTTCAATGGGGGGTTTAGGGTTGTTTGAGGGTTAAGATTTGGTTTTATGGTTAGAATTAGGTTTAGGTTAGGGTAAGGGTTAGGGTTATACATTTAGTTTGGATGGTTAAGATTAGAGTAAGGGGCTAGGGAATGTGTGATGTCAATGAGTGTCCTCACTAACATAGAAGACAAACGTGTGTGTGTGTGTGTGTGTGTGTGTGTGTGTGTGTGTGTGTGTGTGTGTGTGTGTGTGTGTGTGTCTTAAATGTGTGATAGTAACAGCAGTGATCAGTGCATTGCTCCTAATTACAGTCCTCCCCAGGAACCAGCTGGAAGGACACATAGAATTAAAGCACCTTAGATGCTGAGGTAAATGTGCAGGAACCTGTTCAATAAAGCGCAAGTCTCTCTTTCTCTCTGCACCTGTACGTCTGTGCATGTATCATTTGATCTACAGTTTGTTCATGTATATATAATGATAGCTTTGTGCCAATAGATTCATGAGCATGCACGCAGCAGATGCCTGATAATATTCCTCTAATTCCTGCTTATAAATGAGCTGAGCTCGAGACTAATTTGTGTATGTAGTGCTCATCCACTATCATCACTTGCCAAGGTGAGCTTGTGTAATTGGCAGATGCGTTGCAGTAACTACAGTGCAGTAAGTAGCAGATATTAGCTTTAATAACAGTAATAACTTATTATTCTTTTTGAATGTGCATGTCCTTTTTTCATTTAGCATCGGCCTTTTAGTATCTGATCGTTTTCCTGTTGCCATTGTGTAACAGGTGGACCACAGCAGCTTTTATGATGGATTGTTTACAATCATTTGGTGTAATTGCTGAACAGTCTCAGTCTGACAGTTACAGCTGCCGGCGACCATTGTTATTAGCGTTAACCTCGTGGGGTGAGATATTGCTGCCTCTGTCTTGTAATTATCTTTGTCCCTCCCCTCAGTCGTGGTGACAGACGATGGCGACAGTGGAAAAGCCAGTGAAGGAAACCTCCTGTTTGGAGGAAGAGGAATGATGGCTGTGACAGGGGAGGCAATCCCAGGCCAGGAACCGCAGAGGTGTCCATACCTGTCTCGACAGCGCCCAGCTGTCTGCAGCTGGAGCTGACATCCTGCAAAAAGGAAAAGGCTCTGCAAGTCGGCGATGAAGTCTCAAAATGTTAAATGTGTTTACAGAGGCAATCAGAGGTCCTTCATTATTCTTAATGAATTCAAGGTATAAACTTGTTTAAAGTGATTGAGTTGTCATCATCTCGGAGCTGGCAGTGCACAGAACAGGGAAATAACAGAGTAAAATAGCCACATACAGTTTTTCACAGCAGATATTTACCTCTGCCTCTCAGATATTTCACCCCTTGCATGTTGGTTTAGTTTTTTGGTTTGTTCATATGCAATATTACACACAACAAACTGAACAGATTCCCATGAAACTTGTTTCAAGGATGGGACATGGGGCCAAGGAGGAATCTGTTAAATCTTAGCTGTGGAGCCAGATGACCTAAATGTCTGTTGTTAATTCTTGAAGTTTCACCTTTGCCTTGTCCGCAGTGAAAATGGCCTTTTCCCATCACTCCCCAGTTACAACAGAGGCTACTCTCCTGGCTCTCTTCCTTTCTCCCCGCTCGTCTCCAATTTTTGTTTTCCACATATTTTCCGGTGATCACCTCGCTGATCCGCAGCTCAACCAAACACAAGGCAGTGTTTATTCAACAATAGACCTTACTCAAGTGTGAACAGCTAGGGGAGGGCTGCCTTAACTGACATTTTGCAGCAGCGCAGCAACTCCCTCTCGACAAATACCTGTCCCTCTTTCACCTACTTAGATTCTGCTGTGAACGACAGGAAACAATATGTGCAGAGCAGCTTGGAAACAAAATTAACCAAAGATTTTATGTGAATGTCTTGCATACTTTCACATGAGTCCACTTAGTGTGTGGTGCATGCCAGTGCTTGTGCATGTGCTTGTTTGTGTGTCAGAACAAATGGCTGTGTGTGTGTGTGTGTGTGTGTGTGTGTGTGTGTGTGTGTGTGTGTGTGTGTGTGTGTGTGTGAGAGAGAGTCAAATTGTACTGTATGTGTGTAGATGCATTACATGCTGTGTGTATATTTACGCATGAGGCTAAAGAAATAACAGAGGGCACGATATAAAAATCCTGATTGTTTCTCTGGGATTATTCTTCACAATGAAGGGCTTTATCGGAGGGGCCTGGGCTGCTGTAACAAGACACGCTCGCCCTGGGTTCGCCCAGCCAAGCACTGAGACCTGTGCCAGCAACGGATCACAAGAGGAGGGGGGGGGGGGGGAATGAAGAGTGAAAAGAAAAGAAACACAGGGGCGAAAAACAATGGTGAACGAGAGTAAAACGAGCGTAGGGAGCGAGGAAGAGATGACAGGGGAAGAAAAATGAAGTGAGGGGGAAAGTGGGAGAGAAAACAGAGTAAAAAGGGGAGTGAAATATACAGGGGGAGGCAGAAGTTGAACAAGTTTAACTGGAGGCCATGCTTCAAACGGAGAGGTTTGTTTTCTGACAGAGATCCCTCTCAGGAGATTGAGCTGGAAAACAGATTAATAGGGGCTGTCCAAGTCGCTCGGTGAGATTGCGCAACATGTGTCTCAGCGGCAGACGGAGAAAAACTGCCGTGCGTTGCGCTGTGCAGTGTTTGTATGTTATGGCCTCGTGTCAAAGATGTGGTCCCTCAGAGCCTTTATATTAAAACAGCGATAGGCCCCGAGGCTGTGGTTGATCCATCAGATCTGTCACGTTCGCCACTTTGGACTTTGAGAGGTGTGTTTGATTTGCTTTGTTTTATTTGCTTCCTTTTATAAGACTTTCTCAGCAGGATCAGGTTGCTGTGCCCAGGCCCTGCGAAGGGGGCCTGTGGTTTTGGAAATGAGGGGGAGAGTTGGTTGGCCATGGAGGGGGCTTTGATATTTGTGCAAGAGGTGTAGGATGGTGTGGGAGTGTGCAGTGTATTGTGTGAGGCCCCGTGACCTCATATATTTATATATTCCCATGACGCTTCCACTCCAAGCTCTCATTAAGAATATTCTTTCATTTACCTCCCCCACGGAGGTTATGTTTTCATCTGGGCCTGTTTTTAGCAAGATTATGCAAAAACTACTCCATCGATTTCAATGAAATTTTGTTGAGGGGTGGGGCATGACCCAGAGAATCAGATTATTCTTTCACTTTCTTTAAGATTATAAAATAGGCATTTTTCAACATTTAGGATGATTTCTCAAAAAATGATTTAAGGATCTTAGGCATGTTTAGGCGACTGATATTTATGAGTGTGTAGAATTTGGTGAAGAGCCAAATAAAAATTCAGATCTAGTGAATTAAATGTAGTTTCATGGGTGGACAGTATGTTAAACTGTCTGTATTTATATTGCACTTTATGTTCTCGATGACTTTAAAGTACAGTTTTTTACCATTGGCCTATTCACTAACACATTCACATCTATGTGCAGCACTTTCTCTATCATACATCACACATACACCGCCGCCACAGATGAAAGGGGCGATTTGGGACTGGAATCAAACAGCCGACCTTCTGGTTAGTGGATGACCCGCTTTACCTCCAGGTGCCATTCTAGTTTCTGATTTTATTAGTTGTTCATTTTTTGGGCATGTAAACGTTAGTGTACTGCAGAGCACACATGATGCATATACTGTGTGTGTGAGCTAGGTGAAACTCAGAGGAATGAGATTACTGTGTACACAGCTCTCCATATATGAGTGGAAATGTTGGTGTATGTTGGTGTTGGTGCGCTTCCTGTGCTGGCAGTGTGTGTGTGTGTGTGTGTGTGTGTGTGTGTGTGTGTGTGTGTGTGTGTGTGTGTCCCTTTGTGACATCCAACCTGTGCCAGTTGGGGTTTCAAGCTTCACACTGAGCCGACTGGGCGGACTAAAGAGCCCGTAACAGTCCCAGCACGATTTTTCCATTCTCCAAACTCACCTCTCCTTTGGCCTTGCACTCAGAGTGAGGGATTATGCTTATTACCGTTCACTTGAATGCACCCCAAGTGACTTTATGCTTTTCCTAGCCACAGTTCAATCACTTCAACGGTTGGGATACGGAAGAAAACGCCACGATTTGGTTCTCCCTGCATTCATAATATAACTGGAAAATGTGTTCAATCTGTAGAGAAAGTCAAAACAGTCGTTTTCATGGTGTGAACATGATAGTGTTTTCTTAAAAGGAGTCACGTCTGGCCGGAGTATTGTGTTTTGGTTGCAGTCGACTCTCAGCTGGGTGTATTTTGAAAAGGTTGTGCAGCGATATGCCAAGTCAAGCCAAGCACTGAGCAACCAGCACTATTGTGTCAGAGCCACTCAGGATTCTTGGGGTGTTGCTTTTTCTCAGCTTTGACTCTACAACTCACACACCCTGGATGGTAGACCCAGGTTTTGCCTTAAATGTTATTTCATTGTACAGTGAACTGGACAAAGTATACCCGTCCTTCCTCTGTTCATAAAATAATCTTCTTATACTGTCACCTTATGAACGGGGGAAGAAGGAAACGGTTGAGGAGAGGACTCAAAAGCAACAGAATTGTAATTATTTACCCTAAAAGTCCTGTTTGCACTGTTTGGAATTCGGTCCTCCATCCAGACTGTCGAAGTGGACGCAGTGTTTGTGGGAGTGTGGGCCATGGGACACGCATGTTCCTGGCTTTGTGTGTGTTTTCAGCCTGCCCTGCGTCATCCCTGCTCTCCTCTGTTTATGCAGGGGCTCTGTGGATATGGAGAGGGACGGTCGGATATCCAGCCCCCCCCCTGTCACTTGATATCTGTGGAAAATACATCAGATGATTGGACGAGGCCACTTCCTCTGTATTCATTAAGGCTCCAGCCAAGGAGCGATGATGCATTCACCAACGATGCCATGTTAATCTGGTTAGTCACACCAAATGAAGTGCCTGGCTCCAATGCCACATTTATCTATTCCCATATACAAGCCAATGTGATAATTGTGACACCTGAGAGTGTGTTTTGGAAGCACACTCTCTAGGCTGGTGAACTTGTGCAATGTGAGAGAGAGAGACAGGGAAGGGCAAAGGAGAGAGGGACAGAGAGGTGGAGGAAGGGAAGTAGTCGGGGTTGAAGAGATAGAGAGCAGGGGCCCATATTGAGTGACACAGAGTACGGTCTGTGTTTTCTCGGTGGACCAGAGAAGATGCAGTGTAAATGAAGCGTGCTGCACCATGGCAGCTTCTGCTTTATCTTTGCACTCTGTGTGTGTGTGTGCGTGTGTGTGTGTGTGTGTGTGTGTGTGTGTGTGTGTGTGTGTGTGTGTGTGTGAGTAAGTGTGAGTAAGTATAATGACAGAGGCCTCTTTGAGTACTAAGAGGGTTTTGTTCTTCCTCTTTTCTCTCATGGTCAGAATAAGTTGGGAGATTGTGCCATCCCATGAGCTGTCTCTTAAGATAATAGGAGGATATGAATAAATACAAATGCATCCACCTGAGTAGTAGAAACAACTTGCCACAAAGTGGGCTGTAGGATGTGTTTATTTAACACTTATGTCTGTGTGTATTTTTCAGAGAGCATGTTGGAACCTTACCCTGATTTACATTAGCTTCATCTTGAATGAAATGAAAACCCTTCGGTGATGTTGTTTCTCTTTAGAGAGGTCAGGGCTATCTGCTCTCCACAGGACAAGGGCCTCCCCTTGTGTTCAGGATGCAAACTACACTCACTGAGCACTTTGACCGTGGCAGGATTGTCGAACATCAGATGATTTGACTATTTGGGGACGTTGCCTGGTCTGATGAATTTGGATTTCTCCTGAGGCACACAGGTGGTAGAGTCAGAATTTGACATCAAGAGTGCAGGCTGATGGTGGTGGTTTCTTGGCACACTTTGGGCCCCTTCCTCACTAATACCAATAAATCATGGATTAAATGCCTCAGCCTGCAGACCATGTGCATTCCTCTATGGCCACAGTGTACCATCTTCTATTGGCTACACCCTGCACATATGATAACGTCACAAAACGTCACCAGATCTGAATCAAATAGAATGTCTTTGTGATGTGGCATCATAACATCTGTCAAACCTGCCGAACAGCTGTGATGCAATCCCATCAACATGAGCCAGAACATAGTATAGAGTAGTATTATGGTGTTCCTAATAAAGTGCTCAGTTAGTGTACAAGAGCATTTCACACGTTTGTAAAACCCACAGTATTTCAACTAAAGAGTCTGTAAAAGGTTTAATTGTTGAGAAATGACTTCATCACTTCGGACAGTACCACTGTCAAGGAAGTTGTGTTATCATGTGCGTTTGTTTATAGTTTAAATCAACTTTGTTAACTACTTGACTGATTTCCATGAAATTTTGAATAGGGGTGGACAATGAGGAAAAAAAGAGAAACATACATAAAACTTTGGTGATGATTTGGATCAGGGGGTTGAATTATAATTTTTTCACTTTCTTTAACATGGCAGGATTTGACACGTTTTTCAACATCTTTCTTGATTTTCCTGGGATTAAGTCGTGGATCTTGATTTTAAAAACAATTTCAGGCATGTTTAGGGGACTGATATTCATGAGGGTGTGAAATTTGGTGTACATCCAACACTGGTTGGAGGAGGCCGGTGTAGCCACAGCAATTGAGGAAATGACTTTGATTGGACGACGGTTCGGGACTTTCCTTGACACAGGACATTGCGACACTGAGTACTTCCTTGAAGGTCACCACACCCGGAACATTTTCTTTCCAGCTAGTGCTTCGACAAAATGATTATTTTCTGGATGGTTCAGGCTGCTCTAATAATACCACTATGTGCCAGCACCGTAGGTAAGTGATAAAGCACTGGGAGGATGTCGAAATGTTGACTTTCTTGATGATATATCGTACTTTCTGATGTCTCACAGATGTTTCAACGATAAAAGTATCGTGCTCGGACATTCAAACACAACATGGTTTCCAGTTCAAATATGATCGTCCGGCTGGAACTGAATTTTGGGTTCACCATGGAGAGGTACTTAGATTTAAATCATGAAGTGACTTGTTATACAAATGCTGGCAAGGGCTTCATTTCATTCATCGTGCGTGAGGAGGAAATAACCAGGAAATAGAAAGTTTGACACTGGTTGAGAACAAAGTTCAGCTGTTTTTTGTGGCTGATGTGGGTCAAAGTTTTTCTTTTTCTTACTTCCCAACAGACTCTGATTGATTCTTTGGAAATTGGAAAACAACCTAACCTTTCCTCTGAAGTTATCCAGCTGGACAACAAATCAGTTATTACAAAGCAATGCAGAGATCTCTTGATAAAAGTCTTCACAGTTAAAGTGAGTTTCCCCTCGATGTGCTGTATATTTTCTATGAATGTGAATTCATTCCACAAAAGATTTAACTCTTGTGTCGTGAATCTGGAATATGTTGCTCAATCAATGTGTACTACTTTCGCTTTTGTTTTCAAGGATCAGAATGTGGGAGAGGAATGGTTGTCCTTTAAAGTTACTGGTAAGCAATGAGATGTCGTATAGAAGTATAACTTTACTTTACTATTGATTTACTCTGATCTTACACCACCGATTATATATGACTACATACGTATATTTACATATCATATATGCACAATATGTATAAGTATCTCATCTCTTTACCTTTTACAGCGAATAGTGACAATCCTGTAACACCAAGCAGCCAAGTCAATAACACGCAGTTTATTCAGGGTAAGTATTCCAATGCTTCAAAACATTTTCTGTTGTTGACTTTAAAACTACTGGTAAGCAATGAGATGTCGTATATAAGTGTAACTTTCTTTTCATACTGATTTACCCTGATCTTACACCACTGATCATATCCATATATGACTACATAGATATATTTATATATCATATATGCATAATATATAAAAGTATCTCACCCCTTAAACAGAGAATACTACGGAACCTGTTCTTCCAACACCAGAGAGCCATACCGCTATCAGTTCATGGATTGCCTGCAAGTATTCCAGTGCATCAAAAGTTTTCTGTTTTCCACTTTGCTGTAAATATCTCAAATTAATATTTGATGATTTTATTTTGTTGGTCTTCCCCTCAGATTTAATTGGAGCTTTGATTGTGGTCTCTGTAATCATCATCGGGGTCTTTTTATACTTCTATTTGTCTTGGAAAAAGAAAATGAGGTAAGTTTTGTTTCAGTCTGTAATAAAAAAATAATCAACTGTTAATGTCATTTAAACATTTACTTACCAGGTGTCTTGCCGGGCGTCACAAATGTTTGTATTTTTCAGCTTCCTATGGCCTTGCAATGCTCTCAAAAAGTGTATCTCCACGAAGGCAGAGAGTTCAGAGACACAAGAAACTAGGTCAGAGTTACTCTTCACATACATTTCAACTGCACCTGTTCTTTTGAGCTAACACAGGCACTTCAGTTGCAATGAGTTAAATCCTCCTCAGTGCATATCCAGTCATGTTATCAGTGGTAAAACTATTCTTCCAGCAACTGAAGTTGAGCTGCTGTGTGGTAAAAGTAAACTTTCTCTTTTACCCACTGTTACTGTATGTGTGACTGTTCCTTTCAGACCCCTCAGCGGAATAGAAATGCAGATCTTAGATACCGTGAATCAACAAAATGGTAATAGGTAAGCCATCATTCAGAAACTACTGTCGGCACAGGTCTGTGATGTTGAACACGTGCACTGAAAATCTCTTAAACTTGAACTTCTTTTCTTTGTGACTGGAGCCTGGAAAACATCCCTGCCACTGAACCGTCTGCCACTGAACCATCTGGCAGTGGTGAAGATGGGGTGGCGCAAGACAGCCCTCATGGATCTGTTCATGTTGTCAGGTTAGGTGGTCTTTATAACAACTTGAGTGGAACTCAGTGGAGCACATTCCTCCGCCAAGAGTCAACAAACTGACCACTTGAGCAGATATCAGTTCTCTAAATGGGCCTGATTGTTTTTGTCATTGAGATCCATGACTTTTTTACTGGAAAAACAGTAAAATAAAAAAATGTTGAAACACGTTTGATATAGCGATGTTAAAGAAAGTGATACAAATTCCTGGATCTGCAGCAAAAGTATTATTGTAAAAGTAAGAATCGTGTTAGTCCGTTCAGCTGTTTTTCTATAATCTTGCTTTCACTCAAACAATCCGACAGGGGTGAAAACATAACCTCCTTGGCGGGGGTAATGATGCCCATATCCACATTGACCTTTTGTTTCTCAAAACCCTAAAATTAGGAAATCTAGAGTGTAATCTGCTAAAAGCTGTTTGTCTCCTTAGTATTCATCCTCAGTGTAACGGTCTGGACCACAAATTGGGAAACGAGGAATTCGAGCCGACTGCAAAGTGAGAATGAGAGCGGTCTACTTTCTCTTGAGCCTTGAGCCTTTTTTGTTTGGACGATTAAGCTGAAATGTTCCTTTGACTAGACAGATAGCTCATGAGATTTGGTTCCATTCTTAACTTGTATTTGTTTTTCAGTGGAGACCTAAACATCCCTGACGTCGACAGAGCCTCTCCTCATGGAGACATGAACAGGTGAGTTTTGGGGCATCGTGCGGATCGTCAGTTTGTTTATCATCAATTCTCAGTATGACTTAGTAACGCCTATTGTTTATGACAGTGTCAGGAACATGAGAGATGATCCAGGCGGGAGCAATGGAGATGACTATGTGAGGTAAGATCTGTGGTTAACATTTTGACGTATACTTTTCTGCAACAAAGTGAAGGAATTTTGGGAATTCTTCAATTTTCGCACAAAATATATGGGACTTGTTACCGAATCGAGAACATGTCTATTTGAAAATATTGGATATTTCTTTCGAATGATCAAATGTACTTATTTTACAGCAACACCACATGATGTGTCAGATGTGTTAATAAAGAGATAGCGTGAAAGAAAGAAGAAAACTAGAAAAAGGAGAAACTATGGATATGCAGGGATGAAAATAAGCTAAATTGTGAAAAATGAACATACAGAAAGTGATTCAATAATAAAAAAAGCATGCCGTAAAACACAGCTAATCTAGTGACAGGAAGGTGAAGTACTCACACTCGTCCTTGAACTCATAATGGCCATGAATTCTTCTCCAGGATCAGGGAAGTGCACAGTGGATGTGTGCTTGGTGACTGTGGTCCTGAGAATCACACTGTGGATCCAGACTGTGTCACTCTGCCCTCTTAACAGGCCCCAAAGACAAATCTGTTGTTTCCGATTTCCATTCTCCCTCGTAGCTTGTTTTGTTTTGTGTGTCGCTGCTGTCAGAGATAACTGAATCGTCTCCCCCACCCTAAAAATCTGAATGACCGGTCTGGACGTCAGAACTTGTCTGACGTCTGCTTGGAGAGAGAGAACAGAGCAGCTCTTATTGTGCAGAAGTTCATGTCTCTATTCCCTGTTGTTTCTGTCTCTAGTGTGGACATCCCCGATCCTGACATGACAGCTGAAGCCAAATCTCTGGTGAACAAGAGCGGCTATGACCAAGAACATGTCAGCAGGTGCTCTGCTACACCTGTGAGTAGATGGCTTTCTATAAATGTTTTATTATCTTTATTAATAGTTTTCTACTAAATGCTGTTTTTGTGTTGTTTTATTATAAAATGTATTTTTGGTGTCCTGCAGGAACCTGACGTGGAGTCAAAGCCCAGGGTGAAGAACTTTGGAATTTATTGATAGATAAAACAACAACAGCTACTGCTTTATCAGTAGTAGTTGTAATAGTAATAATAATAATAATAATAATAATAATAATATTATATATATATATATATATACAATAGAAGTTTTCTTACTTTATCCTTTTTGGGTGCATTTTCTGACATTTCCTTTCAGATGAGCCTGACGTTCGCAGTGTTACGTGATTATAACGTCACTTCATCTTTCTGATCACAACATTTTTTCCTTGAAAAAAACTTTGACAATCCTGATGGAAAACTATGTTGTCTAAATTACTCTCAGTTGTACATTGAGACACAGTAGGACCGCTCGATGAGATGGATCCGGTAACATATCAATTTAAGTCATTAGAGTTTAATAAACATATTACAGCACAACACCGTACGGCACTGGTCTCATTAAATAATAAATTTGATAATAATAAAAGCTTAATAGTCAGAGTATTAAACACTTGATGAAAGGATGGGTGGACCACGTCAGAAAATGTATCCAATACACACCTGTGAGATCACTAACTATTATATGAAGTGTTTTATATTGTATTACATGTTTAACATTATACAATACAAAGGACAGTTTGTTCTGTTTTGTTTTTTTGTTTTTTTGTTATTTGTTCTATAACCTGATTTGCTTTTTTTATTTTGCTTAGTATAAGGTTTTTTTCTGTATTAGTTACCGTGCTTGTATTTGGGATTAGAGATTATGATTCTGTACTTTACTTTTATTTCCTATGTACACAATAGCATTGATTTAGCTTTTGAATTAATCTGTTTTATTATGTAATAATAGCATCGTATGTAATTACGATATATATATATATAATCTTGTCATGAATTTTAAACAGATTTTATGGCTTTTCTTTTTTTTTGTTTTACTTTGTTTTCTGAATTACTGAAGGCAACACAGCACTTGTGGTTCATCTTTGAACCACATGGGGGCAGTAATTAGTCGTACAGTCCTACAACACTGAGCAACGTCATCACACCTACTTATGTTAAATAATCCAAATGCATTATTATTCCAGACTGCAAAAGCTTTCTCAATTGTACCAACATTTACAAAATGCATATGGTTTCTTTACGTTCTGTAGTTTCATGATCAAACACTGTGGCCAGAACTAAACATGCTTTGTAACAAATCACGACTCAGTATATTTGTTCAATATTATATTATATGACTGCTGATTGACTATTGCGTGGTTCTTCTGTGTAATCAGTGTGTGTGTGTAATCAGTGTGTTTTGGTGCTGCTAAAGTGCTCTGATTTATTAATCAACCAATAAAAGAACAGTAGTTACATTACACATCACTTGGTAATTTGAGTGTTGTGCACCGTACGTTGCAGTGCTTAAAAGATTTGTTGCCCCTGTGGCTTGATGTATGGCAGTAATTAAAGTATCACACAAGCGCACGGAGGCTCAGGCTGAATTTAATACATCTCTCTTCTCCATCTCTGGGGATCTGCCGAGATTTGCTGTGCGCCTCGGTTTGTCAATGTCTGATTTCTATTTTTAAGCTTTCCTAAATGTGCAGTGACCTTGAAAAAGCCCCACATCTACCTCTCAGATGGACTGAGTGCCAGGAAGTGTATCAGGGGTTAGGGGCTTTGTTGCTCATGTTTGCTATGTCAGTGTGTGAACGTGTAACTGTGCCGGTGAGAAGAGGGTGATTGAACGGTCAAGGCTCAGAGCCTCCCCTCTCAGGGAGTTTCACTGAGGGGACACGAGTGGGCAGATGAACGGATGGGTAGGAGGGGGGGGGGGGGCAATCACATGTCATCATGCATGTACAGCGTACAGTATATGACATAAAAAAACATGGGTAAAAGGTAGAGGCAAAGCTTCAGGGAAGCCTGCGATTATAAATGAATGCTCTCTGCTCAGATGCACATAATAATTAGATATCAGCTAATTAGTTACCAATCACGGTGCATTGTGGACGGGATTAGGAGCAGTCAAGGAAACAAAACTCAATGAGAGCCCACCAGCGATCACACCACATCGGGGATAAGAAGGCTTAGAGGGAAGCTACAATAACACTGACACTTAGGTGCGTTATCAATAACTAATCTGGAGCTGAACACAATCTTTACACTCACTCTGGAGTGTACTAATGGTCACCGACGGTTGTGCGCTGCTGCTTAACAGACAGCTGCAAGCACAAACAGTGTTCCATTCAGAAGTCAGTAAGCTGCACTCACACTGCAGTTATTAAAAGATTACATCAGGGATCACACCACACCGTATGATTAATTAACCTTGACTGATGCTTTGTTGAGCCGAATCAAGCTGAGCAAGTGTGCCCACGGCTCTGCATGTACATACACATACGTACGAGGCGGATGAGAGCATCACTGACTCAGGGTTACTGCAGTGAAGCAAAGCCGTACCTCCTGATTATTAGTATGGGGCCAGTCTTCACATCCTCCCCGGTACGCAAGGCTCTTATTAGTCCCTTTCCAAACACTTAGAGTGGTGGGACACTGGGTTTTGCCTTCTAAACTGACAGCTTGCTCCCCCCCCCCCCCTGCATCTCTTGTGATCACTTTGGGCACAGGCCAGTGTTTGACAGAATCATCATCCCAACCAGCAGGTCACATCTGCATATGCATCCAGTGTGTGGTTCAAAGGGAAGCTGACTGAGGAAGGGGTCTGTGCCGCTCGGCTGCAGTCCCCTGCTTCTCATGGCACAAACAGGTGAGCAACACAATGCTGTCGTAACCTGAGGGACGGCGCCTGAATAAAACATAACCGCTGCTTTATAGTGGTCGGAGACGTCGTTTCATTTCCAGTTTTGACTCATGAGGTATATTGAAGTATATGGAACAGCAAAACATTAATAATTTCTCTGTGCTTTTACCACGTCGGCACATGCACACTCAGGAAATGATGCACTGCACCGACCCACGCCGGCTGAACCCCTTCAAGATGTTCCCAGAGAAATCCTCAAGCATGAGCGCTGCATATTTTCAATAGTTTTTTATTAATATGTGCTGATACAAGGTCGCTCTGACCTGCGATGATGCAAACACTCACAGAAAATCGTCCCCTTTGGCCCGGACAGCTGTCAAAGCAATGACCATGAGTAAAAAATAAAAAAAAAATCATCTAATTAACATCATTGCTTGAATTAAACAGAAACATAATCAAGGGATATTATCAACCTCAGTATACAAATGTCTCAGTGGTACATGATAAATGATCCATTTCATAGAAAAAAATCACAGACAGCTCTGTAAATGGTGCTAAATGTGGAACTCCACATGGCACGATGTCAGGTCTCATTGTTCCTCCCAGCTGCTATGTGAAACCACTAGCCCCCAATAATATAATCCCATCAATATGAGCATGTATCCAATACTGACCAGGCTCTGCTGTAAGGGGCTCATTAACACAGCCCTTAGCCGATTCTCAGAATATCCCATTCACAAGCTGCTGTAGCCCGGCTCCTCTCTGATGACAGACACAGGCCGTGATGGGGCTGTTGTTTTTCTGCCAGCTCTGTCGATGATCACCGGTTTGAGAGCCATGGTCGAGCACATTTCAGCTGCTCTCTCAGAGATGGTGCACTCAGCGTAGATAAAGGAAGAAATAGAGAAGAAAGCACCCTGCCTGCAGATTCAGTTTGCTCCCGATGCATGTGGACACGTGTGAAAAGCTGATTCGCCGCCTTTCTCCACTTCAGCGTATAAAACTATCTAACCTGACTGAAGATTTGTCGCCTAACATACGTGTCTGTGTGTAGAAGGATGTGTTGGTTTTTGCACCTTGGGGTCTGCATCAAGATGGCTGCCGGCCTGCCTTGCCGGCACAGCTCCCCATTGAGATTCATAGACAAAGGAGAAGCGGCACAATCCTCATCGCTGAGTTTGTGCCGCAGCCTCACACATTCTTAAAACTACTCTATTAGCATTAGTCATGTGGACACACGTACCAAGAGAACGATAGTAAGATAGCACCACTTTATTATTGTTTGCCGTTTAAAATCTCTTCATAATCAAATTCATATTCATTGTTTTTTTAAACTGAGCCTCGAATCACGTCCGTCATCTTTCCTCCTCCACAGGCAGATTTTTGTAATACTATGAGCGAACTTGAGAGGCAACAACAGTGATTTTAAACCTCTCTAACAGAAAGTCATCTCCTCATTTCCAGATCCAGCCCTGCACAGCCTCTCCCCGCCCCTGGCTACGGTTTTGTGACATCTGTGACATCTCTGCTGATGTTGTCTCCGCTCTGTCCCCTCTCGGACCAGTCTTTGCAGAAATAATGACCCTCCGCTTCCCCGCTGCTGTTGAACAGCGTCCCCACCTCCCCCCCTAACCAACCCTGCGATATGTAGGCCACAGAAATCGCTGGAAATAATACAAGTTGTGTGAAGGGGTCAACCGCGAGTGAACGGACCGTCGGCCTGCTGGGAGCTCTGCTGTCTAATGATAGGCTGAACAATGCCACAGCTCACTCTCCGCTGACACTAAGCTGCAGGGGTGAGACGGCACCGTGTCAAAGGTTGGGGCGTCCCACCTTTTAAACAACTTCCCGCCTAACCACTGATCCGCAGGCATGTCAGGCTTGCCGCCAGCGGGGAATGGGAATTGCATTAAACATCTGCAGACAGAAATAGAAGAGAGAGCAGAAGAGAGAGTGAGAGAGAGGGCGAGTTCACTGCGGTAAATTAGTACCCACGGTGTTATTATTGTAATCAGAGGGCTTTGAATGGTGGAGGAACTCCCGCGATGTGAGCCTCCCGTCGGACAGCGTGGGCCCCCAGACCTTCTACTGTATAATCACTATCATTTACCACAGTGCAGCACTCCTCTGTTTATTGAGATATTAATCTGGGGTAAACAAAGCTTTTGACAAAACAAATTAACGCTCGCAAAGAAGTGCTGCACTAATGGCGTCCATTGAGATTGATATTAAAATGTGGATGAGATGTGTGTGTGGGTGGGGGGGTGGTGGTGGCCTGGGAGGTGCTGGGGAAAAAAAAGTAAAGAAAAAGAAGCAGGCCCTAGGTGACGCATATTCCTCCTCTCATAGGGAGCGTCTGTCTAAACAGTGTTTCTCCCAGGGGCAGGTCCCAGCCGAGCACTGGAGATCAGCACATTATGTCAAATGCAATGAGGGAGGGATGTACAGCTAATGATGATGGTGATGAGGAGAAAGATGATGGCCGTCTTGTTTTTCCCATTAACACTTCCACCCTGGAGTGAATCGTTTTTGCCTTTTCCATCCTGCTTGTTAATATACATTCAGTTGTCCTCGGTTGACCAGGGAGTGCGGCGTCCGGACACCTGAGCCGCGAGATCCGTGCTTCCAATCGTCCGGCGCCGCAGCGGAACGGAAGACATGTGCATACTGTCTTTATTCATTTGCACACACGGACAACTCACAGGTTCAGCTGCACCCCCGAGTCATACAGCATCAAACCAGTATTGCACATGTTCCCATCTATGGCTCCGTGATGACAGTGGGGCCTTCGTTCTGGGCCGCGTTGCACTATGCAGCCCATATAATGTTACACAAATGATTTGAGAATAAATGGTTACAAATCCTTGTAATCTCTCTCCCTTATGTGCTTTTGACCCGGTCTCTTTCCGCCCCTGGAGCCACAGCTAAAAGCTGTCCTTGGGGTTCTCTTAGAAGTGGGACAGTCGGGCCCTCGCCAAATGTCACACTGCAGTGGATGCATCTATTTTCTGCTCACGTCCGCCCACACACACACAGACAGACACCACACTCGCTCATTTGCTGCAGGTTTATGAGGGAGATCAAAAAAGAAAAAAAAAAAAGTAAAAAATAACGCCATGAATAAATCAATGTGAATAAATCTTCCAAAAACATACATAAAACCTGATAAACCATAACAAATAACTATAATAAAGCGTAGCGGAAGGCAAACTCCCAGTCGTGTAAAGGTCAGACAGATTTCAGCTGGATGAAAGTGGCTTCATGAGTGGCTCTCTCTTGACAGCGAATCTCTCAAACGCATCGCTTGCATAAAGGTGCCGTATTGAAAACACGTTCCTCCCCATCGGTCAACCGTGTTGTCATTTTCATGGTATATGGAGATCTCATGTCTCCCAACGCGGTGGGATTGTTTCTCTGTCCTCTTCGTACCCGAACGCCACGTCGAGAGCAGCTTCCATTTGAGGCGAAGAAGTAATGGCAGCTTTCATATTCATATGTATGCATTCACACACACACACACACACACAGGACATGAATGAATTGTCACATTAGGCTCTGGAGTGATGCTGAAACTATCTTTAAGAAACAGCAAAATGCAATATTCTCTGATAGCAAAACAAAACTCATTATCATACATGCTTGAACCCATGTTATTAAAAGTATGTAATCTGGTTATATCCCCAAAATAATACAAGAACAAACCAAACCACTTTATGGATGCTGTTGTTAACCCACAATGCTTCACCATGCTTGCGAGGCACAGTATGACATTTGACGTCTATCTCGCTCGCCCCACACACATACCCCCCACCGCCCACATCTGCCTTTGGCAAATTCCACCCTGGAAATGTCAAAGGTCAAACATTAACAACATGTTATGGATTATATTACATAAAAACTGTGCCAGGTTTTGTTTTTTTTGTTCCATTTTTTTTTTTGAATAAATAAAAATCTACTCCACCTTATAATCTCTCTCTGCCTTTCTCTCCCCACTGGATCAATAAGGAATTTCACTGAATGGCAGAGTGCTGGGGCTCGGAGGAGCGCGAGCGAGAGATCGGGCAACAGGGGAGAGAGAGAGAGTGCATCATTCAGGTCACAAACTCCAAAACATTTTTATTTTTTTCTTTCGGCTGTTGCAGTACAAGAAGTCATTTTTCATAGTATTTGTTACTTTTTGTTGCTTTTGATCATCTGGTGTCTCTATTTACATAGCAGGAATAAAGTAAATTCATGTGTGGTTCCTATGTACACGGTTATACCAATTGGTCGACCGGTGCGTTCGCGACGTTTACAGTCTTGGGTTGTCGCAGCCACACACAGGAAACAAGTCCACTTCGACTGTCTAGGCTCTAACAGCAAAGAAGAGGGGGGAGGGGGGTGACACCAGTCTGCTCCTGCAGCCCCCGGAGGATGCAGACCTCAAGTCGACAAATTGAATACTCTCTTTAAAACAATAGCAAGGCAGTCACTTGACTTTTCGAATGCCTAAAGCAAACAACCAGAGAGAACGGGGAGAGGACCGGCCAGTCTATATGGGGGCAGGCTCTCCTGCTCTGGGAGGGCGGGGCCGCACCTCCTCAGTCTCCGTCTCTGCCTCTACTCCACTTCTGTCCACCGTCGTCGATTCATCGCAGGAGAAGATGAAGGCAACACTGAATCAACTCCCACTGCCAGCTTGGGACGAAAGCTCTTGCTCCCTTTTACCTAGACGGAGTACTGTTTTCACTTTTGATGTTCAGTAATGAGCACTTCTGGATGAGTGTGTGTGAGTGTGTGTGTCTGCGTGTGTGTGCGTGCTTGCCTTGTGAGCGTTCTAGTTTCTGTTTTGGCTCAATAAAAGATATTTTTGGCAACAATGAAGAGCTTTCTGTGAGACACTTTTAGGTTATAATAGTGTACTATATTCCCAGTCTCCACAGTTAACTACTCCTATCAAATAATGACTCCAAAAAGACCTATGGATGGTAAGAAAGGGAAACAAGATACAATATAAAATGATATTCCCATCTCCGGAGGCAGGTCTGAGGAGATATTACATAAAAAAAACTTTAACAAAGTTTTAAAGTTTTGAAATATCTGAAGGTAAAGGGGGTGGATGGGTACATTCAGAGTGCTGGACTTGGCCTTAGGGTACCAAAAGAACAGGGGAGGACTGGGTTTGGAGAGAGTTTATGAATGCTTAGTGGAAACACACCCATCACTCATCTCCATAAGACAGAGGAGGGTTAAAGACAAAGGCTGCTTCTGCAGAGTCAGCCACGACTTCCCCTGAAGGTCACTCTGTTTGCTCATCTGTTAGTTAAATAAATGTCAAGAGAAAGAAAGGCAACCAAACAAGCAGAAAGTGGAGAGATGCAAGCACGAGGCGTGCTGGGAGGCGGCTCCGGCCATCACAATAGTCCCCAACTTCCTCTCCCAGGTTTCAGTCACAGGCTGGTGACCAGCTGCATCTGTCCGTCTCCCTCATTGTGGGCAAGCTCCTGAGCCTGGTGCCCCTCCCCACTCGGTCTCCGGGCTGGGACCTGGTAGAAGGTCTGCATGGGGGCCCCACGAGAGCCCAGGGCAGGCCTCCCGGAGGAGTAGTACAGCTCCTCAGGGGGCTGAGCTGAGCGGGGCGCCACCTCCAGGGGCTCAGGGCTGCTGTCAGGGTAGGGTGAGTCTCGCAGGTTGGTGATGCTGGTGTACAGGGAGTCACGGGCAGGGGAGTCTGGCGCTCTGCTGCCTGCCTGACCGCCTGCACTCTGGCCACTGTGACCGCTGTGGCCCAGGCTCTCAGTGAGGTCGGCCGTGTAGCTCTCTGACTCCTCTGGGTCGCTCTGGTAGAGGACCGACTGGGCGCGCTGCAACAGCAGGGGTTCCTCCAGAGCTTTATAAAGTAGCTCCACATCCTGTGGGGTGCGCTGCCGCCCGTCTCTCATAAAGTCCTCGTCTTCATCCATGCCCATAGACGACTCTGTCCCAGCTACGACTGTCCCCCGACCGACCCCACCGTGAGGACGTCCCCTGGCCAGGCTGCCACAGACTCTGTCCCCGACGTCACCTCCACCTCCTCCACTCCCTCCTCCGACACCACCCCTCAGGTTGTTATGCACGAGCTCCGAGATGATCATTTTCTCGAAGGCTGCTGCGTCGGAGAGGTTTCGTCGGATGCCTCCACCGCCCAGGGCCTCCGAGCTGCGGGGATTGAGGAGGGGCGGCGGACTGTCTCCACCACCACCTAGGAAGTCACAGCTGCCACCGCCTCCACCCCCTGGGCCACTGCGCAGGGAGTAGCTGTTGTTGAAGTTACCATTCAAGGGCAGGGTTTCCATCCCACAGGGGTCGCGGGCCTTGGATAATGTGGTCTCTGGACCCAAACAAGAGAAACAGCAGACAGAGGGTTTTGAAATTGTTATACAGACACAATTACATGCCAGTAGGAGAAAAAGAATAAATACCTAATAGTAAAATGTAACTTGGTGAATCCGACAATGATTTGTACTTACTTGGATCACGAAAGGTTCCTGTGCATCCCAGAGAAAGTCATGTGGAGTGAATAAAAGGAAAGATAAGTAAGTGTTCTTTAATGGTGCAACATTAACTTAATGTATTTCTTTTAAAGCGGAACCATTAACAGAATAAAAAAATATCCTTGTCCATTCGCCACCTTTCTGTTCTCTATGTCTTTCTCTCACATGCAACCTCCAAACTCCCAAAGGCACACACACGCTCACATTAATTTTGATTTATGCAGATTTGCTTCTGTTTTTTCTGACACCATATTCCTCCAACATTTACATCCAAGCCACAGCAAATACTCAGGATACAGGATATATATTTACTACTGTCAGTGATACCTAGACGCATACATAATTCATGCAAAACCTTGTACAGTAGCAGTCATGTTTATTTTGCAAGATAATATGTTGTGCTACCACATTACCGTCGCACGGCAAAGCCACAGCCACAGCCACCCAAACAGAGGCATGTTCGTTTTTAAAATTCAATGTGCGGCGTGACTTTAATCAACGCTCTTATTCGTTGGTGGTGTGGGTAATTAGACATTCTAATGAAGTGCTCTCCCTGCTTCCTCTCCCACTCTCTTCTAAAAATGTCTCGGCTGCCAGGCCCGTGGCCATCAGGCTTGACGTATTGTGCGGAGAGGATTTAAAATATTTAGCAGAAACGCTGCCTTAAATTTCGGTCCTCAGACACCAGGCCAGAAACTCTGCGGGCGCACGCACGCAGAGCCAGAGATCAGCCGCACACAGCCGTGGCTCCCTCATACCAAGTAAATATTGGTCATGGGGCAATTACCAAAATATGTCTAATGCAGCAATTACAGACATCCGAAGAATGCAATGGGGATGCGGAATGTTATAAAACAGCTATCAGGCTGTTTAAATAGCCCCACTCTCCACATACACACATACAGGGAGCACTCCGACCGACCTACATCCAGATGGACCGTCCCTGGCCACTGAGCTGTCTGATCCCTTTCTGTGGCTGTCGTGATTTGAGCCGACTACTTCTCCTGCCCAGGAACATGAAAACCGTCCTCAAGATTTCTGGCAGCCACAACTGTAGCTAAACTTCTAATCAATTTGTGGCTGTTCTCATGAAGATTTGAGATCTAACCAGATGGCCGGTTAGGCTATAGGCAGTGTTTGGCACTGCTCTGCTGAGGCTTGTGAATCTGTCTGACAGCTCCACGGGCTGAAATAACAACACACAAACACGGCTGTCTCTGTCTCTCACACACATGCACACACATGTGCAAGCACTCAAACGCAGAAGCGAGTGTGTGTACACCATGTCAGACTACTGACAGAGTAACAGACAGAAGGACAGCTAGGGGAGAGCACACTGCATCCACACTCATGTGCTGTCAGGACATGCACGCACACACTGGAGTGTTTACGAGGAGCTAACCGGTAGAGTTGAAGACGCCAGGTGAGGGCGGGGTGAAGCTCTCAGCCAGCAGAGTGTTGTAAGGAGAGGTACCAGTGCGAGTCTGTAACACTGGGTTTGTCAGGAGGTGGTTGCCCATGGTTGCTGCAAGACACAAACATAAAAAATAAAAAAAAACGATGAATATAATCATAAACAAGCTCTTATCTTTGCCTCAAGTGTATGCAAAGCAAGCCCGCGCAGAACTGCTGCACACAATAGGTGTAATATTCAGAAACTCACATTTCCAGACTCCAGTAATAACATCTGGAATCACAGAAATATTTACTGTTTATTCAAATGGGGTTATTTTTGTTATGCTGATGCTTTATAGGGTAATGCATTTTACACTGTTCTCCTCAATGTTTATGCCTGCTGATTGTAACCTTTGAGTAAAAATACAATTGCAGGGGAAGGGTACTGTGTGGAGCATTGCCATGCAGTCCCCCCCCCCCCCCCCCCCCCCTTTGGCTCCTGACATTGTAGTCAGATGGGGGAGAACAGTAATGCGTGCCATTATGTAGTCTAGGGGTGCAGCCATTGAAACACAGTTAATTTCACAGGGAAATGTGAATGCCACCACAAGACAAATATAATTCAAAGAAATGGCACACTGGGAATGTTGTATAATGCCCATGTATGGCTCCAGCCTGAGGCAAGTCGAATAGAAATGCCATGAAATTAAAAATAGGACAGCATGACGGAGAGTGGTCCAAGGCAAAGTGCAACCTTCAGGTCTCACGCCTACCGTTCATCACACAGCAAGGGAGCAGGGAATTCGAGAAAAAGAAAAAATGAAATATACGCGCTCAGGCACGGCTCTTTATTTGTCATTTTCCATCCTCCTGCACTTCCCCCTGTCCGTCTCTCTGGCACGCCGGCACAAACCCCTCTCCCTCCATTCTCTGGCTCGCCCTGCTGTGTCTTGACTCAACCACATTTCGTCAGTTCCTCCTGCCAGAATTTTTTCAAACACCACCAAATTAGTTGGGATTAGCAGCCTGTCTGTATCTCATAGGAATATCCTGTAGGAAATTAAAGGAACTAGCTTGAAGTGGAAAGAAAAAGTAGGGCAAGGGGAATCATGGGAGGCCGCGTGTGTGTGTGTGTGTGTGTGTGTGTGTGTGTGTGTGTGTTTGTCTGTGTTGCGTATACACTCCAAGTCTTGTGGACACATTACCATTATCAGGAAGAGATTTGCAGTTCATGAAGAAGTAAAGTGGAGAAATCAAAGAGATCCGAGATGCAAGTGATAACGACGCAGTGTTTCTCCTCCATATTCAGCCTCTTTAATTACTCCTCCATGATAGCGCTCCTCTCTATGTCTCTCTTTTCCTCTCCTCCCTACCTCCCTCCCCCGCTCCCTCCCCCTTCCTCTTCCACTTTCTGTGAACTGGCAAACTTTTTCTCGGGAAGCACAGAAAATGAAGGCTTCACGGCACAGTTGTTTGGGTTTGACAGCGCAACATGGAACGATCCACATTGTGTGTCTCCTTCAGGCCCGGTGATTGCTCTATCGTGACGAAAAAGCCCCCCCCCCCCCCGAAAACCGACCCGACCCGACAGCCCCGCCACACACACACACACACACACACACACACACACGCAAATACAAACACCTCATCCATTCAGCTCACTCATTGCACCCCTATTCCTCACCCCCTGCCTTGCTTCTGTCACTCTCCTCAATTAGAATAATTACCCCCTGTTCGCTCACACGCTAATCAGTTCATTAAAAACCAAATGGATGAAATTAGCATAGAGAACGATGGCTGATTTAGCTGCTGCCTCTGTGTCATCATCAACGCCCCCTCCTGAAACCGGAAACCCGAGCCAACCTCCATCGTCTCCGTGTCACTGATGGCGGCGGGCGGTGATGCCACCAGTTGCTGAGAATAACACAATCAGTGACTTCACACACGTTTTGAAACTTCTGCAGGTTTCAAATAAATGCCTGGTGCCCACAATGCCACTGAGCACTATTAGAGCCGGCTGCATGCGTCACTGCTTTCTGGCTAAGAATATATGGATGTTTGTTTGGATGTGATCGATTCAGTGCAGGTACAAAAGTCTAAGAATTAAACTAGGGCTTGTCAGTGTCAGGTTAAGTCACAGTCCACTTATATTATAATATTTTGCTATAATTATGGTCACAGCACCAGCAATTATCTGATATTTGGTCAGGCACAACAAGATTTCTGTGTATTTTGTGTAGAAATTATACTTATTTTTATATAATAACATATTTTTTACAAAGTACAAACCAAACCTATATTATTGGGAAAAAGGAAAAAATGTCTTTTATGGAAATTCAACAAATGTAAAGACACCAGGACACCTCTTTGTCATTATCGCAATTTAAAATTGAAGACACAATATTAAATGCGAGACGAGATGAAACACTATTTTGTGAAAAAGGCAGCGAGTGAAAAATAATTATAGCCTGTAACACATGTGATCTTAGATATGGTTAAATGGCTTCAGAGCCTCTTTCTTATTACTCATCATTATTTTTAAATACTTAAAATTGTAGATGCACTTAAATCTGCTTTAATTACAGTAACAGGAGTTAGCAAACTGAAACCCACCATCCATCAAGCAGCCTTAAACCAAATTAAGCTATTGTTGCTACTAACTTCCATTTGGCTGTAAGGCAATCTGAACCATTAATTAACCTTATAAACCCGTATGTGAGCATGTATTTCATTATCCTTCATTCTGTCATATACACACATTTAACAGTGAATAATGATGCCGTGCTTTGCTTTAATCTGTCCACTCTATTCTCATGATTTGTTTTTGCTCAGCTGTGTCTCGTACACTACACACACTGCTCTACACACAAGTACGTCAGAATTTTGGGGTGAGTGTGAGTGTGTAGAAGTTAACGAAGAGGAAGCAGAGCAGAAATAAGGCGAGGCCTCACCGCGGTTGAGTGTCGGGGTGCTGTTGATATCTCCCGCCATGAAAGAAGATTCTGTCTGCTTCCGAACCGTGTCGTTCCACATCCTGCGGATGCGACTCTGGAAGAGGGAGCAGAGCGCAGTGAGTGGCAGAAAAACAGAAAGTAAGTTAAATATAGAAGCACAGTGGGTAGACTTTGTAACTCAGTGGGGCTGCTGTAATCAAAACTGTGGGGCTCGCTCTAATCCACAAAGAACAATAGACAAACATGTCAGATAAAAAGAGAGAGGTGCCGGGTAAAGGGGGCACGCAGCGGTGTCATGTCACGAGAGGTGATAATAAACCAGAGATGTGTAAGACATGATCGCTGATGCAATTGTAATTTGCAAGCGTCTCATTGAAAATGTGTTTGTTCATTTGTGAGGAATAACTGATGTCGTGACCCGGCTCATGAGCCATGATATAAATGGGATAAACACAGACTTTAAACAGAAAGTTTATTAATAAGTTAATTATGACATATTGTGGCTGTGCGGCGCGTTAGTCAGTATCAGTGTGTCGGCAGGTGGATGAGTGTTAGTATGATAAATGAATGAACAGTGTTGTACGGTGTAAAAACCAGCAGAAGAAAACATGGTGCCAGAGCGATGACTGGATCAGGTCTCTTTATATGATAGTTGTAGTTAATTTAATATCTTTCTGTTTAAAATCAGTGTTTCTCCAGTTTATGTCATGGCTCATGAACAACCATCCATCTGCTGACCCACTAATACTGACTAACACACCTCAAAACCCTTAATATGTTTTCAGTTAATAACTTGTAATTATAAGTTGGTTTATCTTTCCATTTAAAATCCGTGTCTGGTCAGGACTCCATCGTGTGTCTGTGCCACTACACATACACCAGCATGTACAGTACTTCCTGCCTTTATTTTGCACATGGCCGTCAAAAGACATATATTTTTTAATTTTATTAATGAGTCATCTACTCTGTAAAGCACAGGGACTGCCACTAATGGACAGAAACATAAAATGAGAGAGTAAACTGCCTGATCAGACCAGATTTTCAACATAACCACGTAGTGAACACATCAAATATCATCACATGTAACACACTTAAATACTGCTTTGTCATTGAGAGTAAATTGTAGAGCAGCAGTGACGTTTCACTCGCTGCTCTCCGCTCTGTCACTGGAGAAAACAACATGACTGTGGACTGAAAGTTAAGTAAGTAAATTCAAGTGCTGCGCAAAGTAATGGATGAGTCATTGGTATTGATCGGCAATCAAACTCCCGACAGATAAACTCACTTTGTACCTCAGAGTCTTACACAACAGACTTCTAACAAACAAACAAAAGAAATATATGGAAGGATAGATGGATGGATGGATAGATAGATAAATAAAATCATTTGATTCAAGAAAAATGAATTAAGAAAATCTGAAATCTAATCAAGTAAAATCATTGGTGCACATCCAGTCTTACTTTTCATTCGATCTGAAGAAATACGATTTTAATAAAGACAAAAAACAAATGTGGCCTGGATTGAGTGTGTATTGCTTTGTGTGCGCGCTGTCATTTTGTGTGTGAGTCTGTCCTGCCTGCACCTGTCTGTGGGCCGCTGCGTGGCGAGCTTGGCTGCCGCTGTAGTAGCGGTTGTTGGCACGCAGGCCCGAGTTCTTCAGGGAGCCGTGGGAGCTGGTGGTGGAGGTACGGCTACAGCAGTAGGAGTGACGCAGACACTTACTGTACTCCTTATGGACCTGTACAAAAATAAAAAAAAATAAAAAGTCAACAACAGTGGCAGGTTGTAAAGCCACTCGTAAACACAAACACTTAGTTTCAAGAGGCTGGACCCAATATGGAGCCACCGAGGCTTTTATCGCACAGTTACAGCAAAAGGTATTTAATGAAATCAATCTGAACATCCATCCATCCATCCGTTCATCCACCCACCTACTATCCATCCATCCATCCATCCAACACTAGTCTCGTATCGTTACCTTCTTCTGCAGGGCACAGTGGAAGATAAAGATGAACATGCCCTGGAAGGCGTTGAAGGTGGTGAAGAGGTACGCCATGATCACCGTGTTCTCGTTGATAAAGAGGAGACCAAAGGCCCACGTCAGGCCCAGGAGGAAGAGCAGAGCAATGGCCCCCAGAGCCCATGACCTGATGGACGTGGACGAAGCAATGTTAGCACACAGTTAACCTGAGCAGAGACAAACTGAATAATCCACCGGACAGTGAGGTTTTTTTAAGCATGCAGTTATTTTTCTGGCTAAAAAATTCATCAATAAAACTAGTTTTATTACTTGATTAACTTGAACTCACTTAATGTTATCCAGGCGGCTGGAGTCAGGTTTGAGTGCTGAGGAGTTGCGAACCATCTTGTGTAAAGTGATTATGAGGAAAATGAGGTTGAGCTAGGGACAGAAGATTTGGAGAATCACATGAATACTCAGTGAACTTTGCCGCCTGCTGCAAAAAACACTATTAATAACCTCACAAATCGAGCATGGCAAAATATGTTTGTTTTAACTGCGTGATATCGAGATAGGAGGAGGGGGAGTAATACTGTTTGATAGAAGAGCAAATACCATAATAACAAATGAAACAGGTCCAATGAAGCTCCAGATGAAGTAGTTATCCACTCGCAGCCAGCATCTGGAGTGACACAGAGGAGAGGAGAGTGTTACACGCAGCTCAGCTTACCACAAACACACACATAACACAGACGTGCGCATGCACACACACACAATGGCAGGCATGCACACACCATTTCCCTGTCTCTGCGGATTATCATATGAGGGCTAATCATCAGGCTTTGGCTAAGTGCGTTCAGAAAAGCCAGTCCGCGGGGAGGTGCAAGAGCCGTTTACACAGCACTGCATATTACATTTCCAGCTGGGGGAATAGCATAATCCTACTTCTCAATCTGCAGGTGCAAAAGGCCTGAATTCACACGTACGCTTTCTTGGTCCCATAGCTCCTGTAGTCTATGGCCGCCGAGATGCCCACCACCAGTGCGGGGAAGCAGTAGCCGCACAGATAGTAGTACTTTTTGCGGGAGTACTCGCTCTCAAAGACCTCCACCAGCATGAGATAGAGCTGCACACCCTCCAGACACATCCAGGAGAAGGCAGCCAAGAAGAAGAAATGCAGAAGGCCAGCAAAGATGGGACAGGCGATCTGAGGGAAGCAGCCAGGGAGAGAGCAGAGAGGAGGGGGGAGGATGAGGAACAGAAATATTAAGATGAAGAGGGAGAAACAGTTACGATCAAGGCCTCTAACTGAGTGAGAAACCGAAGGGGACAGAGCAGAATCTGAATCTGGTTGTAGTTTTGGAAATTCACAGAGGGGAAAAATGAAAAGCTTTCCCCTGGGTGAATGGCTCTGCATATTATTGAGTGGTTATTCATTACTTAGTGCGGTAAATGTTTAACAGAGAAATCTAATGGCAGTTTCATAGTCACCTTTCAATAAAAAAAGTTGTGTGGTGCTGTATGCTTTCAGTGACATTTTCAGGTTGGAATCTATAAAAACAAACCTAATCTTGTGTTAATGGAGAAAAGGACGTTCGGCTGTAAAGCACTAAAACTGAGCGATACATTTCCTTTCAGAGAAATCGGACAAAACCCCATTAATGACTGAGAATCGAAAAAATCCTTGGCAGGTATCAGACGAACACGTGGCAAAGAACTCACGTGGTATTCCGTCTTGTCGATGCCGATGAGGAAGAGCAGCTCGGCGATGAAGAGGTTGATGCAGAGGTTCTTGTGGATGGTGTTGCGGTCGGTCTGCAGGCCCCGCAGGAAGCAGAAAGTGGAGATGCAGATGGCCAGACACACCAGGGAGATGACAATCCCCACCCAGGTGATCACAAACAGGATCAGTTCATGCATGCGCCCCTGGTACTGAGGTCCGGAGAGAGTCAGGTGAATGAAAGTGGAGCGTTTGAGAGTGTGAAGGGGGAATGGGAGGGAAAAAAATGAGGGATGGGGGGCAGATAAAAGAATAAAAAAAATGAATCAGAGGTAAAAATAGAGGACAAAGTGTTGGAATGACAGCAGGATGGGAGGAGGAGGTAGAGGAGGAGGATGAAGATGGACGGGACAACAGTGGAAGGAAGAAACAATAGGGGATAGATAGACAGAAGAGGGGGAGGGGGAGAAAAAGAGCAAAATTGCTTTATTTAATATTTGTAAATATATGCAAGGAGCTAAAGTGTAGAGACAAGAGACAAGACATCCGGAAAAAAAAAATACATGACATTCAAATTCATGTGAATGTCAGCTAGAAGTAGCGGGACATGAATTTGTAAGCGTGCGCCTTCCCGTCAGAGTGAAAGAAGGGAAAGAGAAAATTCAAAACAAAGAGCTTGTCAGCCTTGAGAGGGTACATTAATGTGCACGCGTGTGCGTCTGTGTGACAGAGAGAGAGCGAACGCTAATACTCGCCCGACTGAACGTCTGCATAAATTACCCGGCTTCCATTTTAACCGCGCGTCTGCCACGCCCCTGTTTACTCACGTCGGGCTCGTGGTGCGCCATGAGCACGGCGAAGTTGGTGAGGTGGCTGCAGGAGCAGGTGGTGTGCGTGCTGTTGGAGTCCAGCAGCCGGCAGCCCTGCGACGACCACTGCCCCGTCATGGAGCGCTCCGAGTAGTTCCAGAAGGAGCAGTTTGGAGTGTAATAATTCTCCATCTGAGGAAGAAAGAAAAACAGGAGGGATGACGGGAAACGTGTGTGTGTGTGTGAGGAGGTAAATTAAGCACGATAAAAGCTGAAGTACGTCACCTCCAGATGTTTGAGGGTGTAGATCACCGGCTCCGTGAGGAACACTCTGCTCGACTCTTTGTTGATTGAGGCCGCGATTACGTGGGAGTTGACTGCCAGCCGCTTCTTATCGGGGCCCTCCATTTCCATTTTCACGGTGGCATTCTCAGTGGACAGGAAGGATCCCAAGTTTTTATAGAGGACGAACACCACCTTGACTTGTCCTGCATATGGAGGGAGGGGGGGGGGGGGGAGAGCGGGAAGATGAAGGAGAAGCGAACGAAAGAGAGAGAATGTGAGAACAAGAGCGGAAAGAAAAGGAAGCCGATTTTTATATATGAAAAGGGAGACATAGATAAAGGGGGAGGAACGGGGGGGAGAAAAAAGAGCAGATACAGAAATGGGGGAATAATATGGTAATGGCAGCAAGAGTGACAGAGATAGAGAGTGGGGAGTGACAGGGCGAGCAAGAGGGAGACAGAGAGAGAGAGTTAGTGAAGGTTAGAATGATGGTAAGGACCGTTTCATTTTGACTGGTGGAAGAGAGAGAGATTTAATGTGGAGGGCAATGGAACATTCATCCCTCAAGCATTCACAGATCTCTTATTATTCCATATGAATATTTCATGTGCGTTTGTTTCAATCATTCTAATCTCGTTCCCACTGCAGAGCCGAGTGGAGACAGAACAGAAGAGCGAGGGGTAGGGGATGAGGGGCCACGGCGGGAGGAAGGGAGCAGCGGCGTGGGGGAGGACGAGGGGGGGGGAGTGTGGGTGTGCGTGTAAGTGTGTGTGTGTGTGTGTGTGTGTGTGTGTGTGTGTGTGTGTGGTGGGGGGGGAGATACAAGAGAGATGAGAGAGGGGGATAAGATGGCGGAGAGACGGAGCGAGCGGATGGAATGGGGAGGAGAGGGAGTGCTGAGATTGCTCTGTCAGACTGGGGCCGATTGTAATCTACACGCCTCCCCAGCTATTCTATTAAGACCGCTGTTAAGAAACCATCAGGAAAAGAAATTGTCTCAGCGCTTTTGTTAATCTGATTAGCCTATTATTATGAGCCACTAACTTAGTCAAGTGCATGCAGATTGTTTTAAGCTTCCACGAAAATGCAAATGTCAACATGAGAGAGTGGGCTGCACAGGACGGTGCAATTTCTCGTTTTAGTCGCCGGGGTGAGGACGGGGGGGGGGCGCTGACCGTTGCGGCTGTACTGTTTGATCGTGGAGGCTGAGAGCTGGATGGTGCTGTCGCTGGCGTAGTTCTGTGGAAAGGACAAGTCCTGCAGGTCCATCTCTGTGTTCAGAACGTGCACCTCGAGGTCTGGTGGTGGAAACACAGCACACGAAAAAAACTACATGAAGAAGACCCAAACACACACCCTAGAGACCGTTAATCCAACACATCCACCATATTTAACTCTCTTTCTTTCGGATTTTCTTACCAATGCTGGGCGTTCGATCGGAAAAGCGATTCCCGTACATGTTGTTGGCCAGCAGGAACGCTCCTTTCTCCAGGACGTCCAGGAGCATGGTGGCAGTGTGAGCCTGCTCTGTGCTGTTCATGTCCTGCCACGACTCCAGGGCCTCGGGACGCAGTAAGTTGTCCACTGTCTGCACCACCGCCTGTCGAGTAGAGGACACTCGTTACTGTTACTGAAAATACTACAGCAAAGTACGCATCCGGGAACTAGTAATAGAAGAAACCAAGAAATAACTGATAACTAATGGACAGTTTCTATGTGGTCACAGTGGATATCCAAGACACAATACATTCTCTTTTTTTCCATTAACCCAAATTTTTTCATTAATCAATATTTAAAAAATATAGGATGTTTTTCAACAAATATAAATTAAATATAACAATCTTTTCATCTTTAGAAATATCTTTTAGCCGTTAGCCATTTTTAGACTCGTTCTCATTCCCAGTTAAAATTCATTAATCGCGAAGTATTGCGAGCGACCATTTACCATGATACACAACTGCACACGAGAGTAATATGTTCGTAATAGGGTAATAAGGCAGTAATGATTACTCATTGGTTTGTGCCAATTAGTGCATAATGCTGAGTGTACTAAATGACACAGAACAGTCCCTTAAGAAAGTGATTAGTGTGCAGATTCACAGATATCTAGTAACTACTTATTAGACACTGGTCCATTAACAGTCTCTTCTCAGGAAGTGCTATTAGATAATAATTAGCTTTCGGTGAGAAATTATCCGTTAGTTCCTGCTCTGTTTATTACCTGTTACTTGATAATTATCCGTTTTATGTATTGTGTAGTGTGAGCGCGTTAGTAGAGCAGCTCAAAGTACAAACTCCCCACTATCCATCTGTAATTTCCTAGAAACTCACCACTCTCCTGCACTAGATTTATTACAGACGTATTACCCTTCTATTTCACACTTACAATTCATTTAATGGCGATTTTGATGGTTGTATCAGCTATCCAATTTATTGGAGTAGCCTGCCTGATGAATCATGTAATTCTCTTGCTCAGGCCTCTCAAAATGAAGGATTGACTGCTGTATGGAATAAAGAGCGTTGCTGCTAACAAAATGAATTCGGCATCAGAACCCCGCCGCTGCCACTGGAGACAAAGATGGAGGATGTTTGGGGGTTTATCCTCCGATCAGCCGGGGGGGGGGTGGGCGGGTGAGCAACACGCTGCGCTAGCTTGCAGCGAGTGACAAAAAATAATGGTCGAGTTACATACTACGCAGCAGCCTTTACTTCATCCAGCAGAGATCAGAAGATGCAGTGTCGTATTACAGTGCGCTGCAGACAGGTCAAGACACAAAAGACCGTGTGCTGCAGAGTGCCGCATTTCATCATTACAGAGAAGCATACACAAGGCCTTTTCATGATATTAGATTACAGCCTTCTCAGAACCAGAGATATTGCACAAATATTGAAAAGGCACAGAGGGGTGGAGTAACACAAACTGATGCCTCTCGTACTATCGTCAAATTGCATTTTCTCCGAGCCACATATATTGTAACTTATTGTGCAACACAATGTTACACTTTTAGGCTCGACGGCGGTGAAACAAAGCTAAGGTATTTGTCCCAGACAGTTGATTTCCACACAAGCTTAACCAACAATTCAAAGATGTGTACACCATGAGCAATAGGAAAAACTACAAATCAACTTTCGCTGCCCTGGGAAATACTACACCAGAGTTTAAATACTGCACAGGAGTTGTACCAAACCAGAAATCCCATAAGTGATGATTCCAAAGGAAATATAAATCATAACACAGAGCACTGAGCCAAAGGAATCTCATCTACAAGCCTGGTCTACTCAAGGATTTATCTTCCCGTATTATTTTAAGTCATGGAGCAGTCCTCCTCCACCACAGGCATGTAAAGCAGGCAGATAAAAGAGAACAGGTACCTGGATGTAGGCCCGACAGGTCCGCTCTCGCTTCTGGAACTGGAAGGGACAAAACAGAGGCTGGAATGAAATAGCTAAACACAGAAACTGTAAATTAAAAACTCACTCGTCCTTGCATGTGCACTAGGGGGGTGAATTCGCATTAAGCCCGGCCTTCTTTTGTAACGATTGAATTAAACAGCCTGTAGCCTGGGCGGGAGTGATTCTTGTGTTTAGACTTTCTCGTACCTTGTTGTAGTTCCGTCCAGCTGACTCTTTGTTTCCAGGCCTCAGGGCCTGAAGCTGGGCGTCCAGTATGTCCAGCAGCTGCTCGATGAGTCGCACGGACGAGCTGACGTCTCCGGCCTGGATCCGACCCCGCGTGTGGTTCACCAGCTCCCCGGCAATGTTGGCAGCGTTCTCACCGCTCTTTATCTGCACATGGAACGTGCACGCGTTAACAAACAGTGATACGATGAGAACTAGAATGGCACTCGGCATACTTCAATCCACTAGATCCAGATTTTTATTTGGATCTGCAACAAATAGCACACACTCGTAAATACCAGTCCCGTAAATATGTATTATATATTCTCTGAGAAATAAGCAATAATGCCTCATTTTTCTTGCTTTTTAAATTTTGGTAGGCCGCATGCACCATTTGCTCCTAACAAAACACCCAATCTCACAATGTTAAAGAAAGTGGAAAAAAATGGATCCACCCCCCTCTTCCAGTTCGCCACCAAGTTTTAACGGTTTCGTCCTTGAAACAAAAATTCCTGGAAAACAGTTTGAATTGTTTTTGCGTAATCCTGCTAACTACCAACCATCAAGTGCAGATGAAACCATTACCTCATAGTGGGAGGTAATGATGTCACAGATCCGCTTTGATGAGTTGAGTCCCATTCAAAGCTGCAGGAAAACTGTTAAAAAGTGTGTATATTGTTTGTGCTGTAATCCTATCTCCCCAGACGCTCTCTGAAAAAAGGACATTTATTATTGGTCTTTCTGGTATCACTGTGAACACAGATGGACCTTGTATGGACCAAATTGTATTTTTTATAAACTGTTTTCACTTGCAAATCAGAACCCTTAGCAACCACTTTGCAATTGCAATTGATTTTTGCCAATAGGAGACTGGCACAATGGATTCTTATAATGATGTTACTTTTCCAATGTGATGATGCTTACCATTCCTGCCACACACTTTAAAAAAAAAATGTAAGAAAGTCAACAGGGCTGAATAATGTTTGACTTTTCTCCTGCAGAAATGTAGGCGCATTCATTATAAGTTAACTTCAGTGTAAATACACATTTATATGGACCTCTCTGAAATCTAATCACTGACAAAACTACGGGTTTAGCAGAGTACTACGGTGTATATTATAACACTATTTAGTTCAGCTCAGTGAAAATCACAGTGTAGCATCTACAGATCATGATGTTTATTTACTACACAGGCATAACACACTAGGAGACTGAAATGGAGAAACTGAAGCACGGGAGAGAGAGAACTTATAAGCTGTGACGCCTGAATCATAAAAAATAATTGAACCTAGCTGTAATTAATGTAAATCAGTGAAAAAAAAGAGAGTTAATTAAGTATTAAGAACAGATGCCTTGTATTGGAGAGCCAGTTGAAATGAGTCTGTGTTTTAATCAGGCCAGCCTTGGAGATATGTTAATGTGTGTGTGTAGGTGGACAGGGAGGATGGTCGGGGCAGTGGGGCACAGGAAGGGGACGGACCCATGGCCAGGGGGTACGGCTGCAGGTCTCACCTTCTGGGCCACCTGGTTGACCCACGGGGAGGTGCAGTTACTCAGGTCAGGCCCCCGCGGATTCCACATGACCTGCTCCGCCAAGCACTGGAACGAGGCGATACCTGGAGAGGAGTGCAGGGAGAAGAAACGTGGAGAAGGACGGGTGGGGGGAATAATGGAGAGATAATAAGTGTTAGGTGTCTGTAATTACAGAAGAAAATGAGCAGTAGAGCGATGAGCACAAAGACAATTTTTTTTTTTACCCAGGAAAAATGGAATCAAATGAATTTTAAAAATGCAATAGTCTTAGTGTGTGAAGATGAGAGGGAAGAAGGAGGGAGGAGATGGAGTAAAAAGTCTGAGAGAAAATGGGCCAGAAGTGGAAAAGGTTAAATAATTGGAGGGTAGGGCAGTGGGAAAGGGAGGGAAGAGCAAAGGAGGCGGAAGATGGCACAGGCGGAAACAGGCTTTCATGTTGTAAAAGGAGGGATTTAAAAAAGGAACATAGGCACACATTACATTTACTCTGCACACAACAAAGACATCAGGTATGATCCTTCGCTGTCAAACAAAAACACCTACAGGGGAAGCACCTTCCACCAGCCCTCGTTTCCAGCTCGGTTTTTCTGTTTAGTTAGGAGGGTTCAGAGAAAGGACACTGAGCAGGGATAAAACGACTGAGGGGTCTATCCGCTGCTAACGCAAAAAAAACCCCGACGTGAAGTCACAAAGACGAGGCAGAGAAAAGACGAGAAACGAGACCACAGAGAGAGAGAGAGGGGGAGAGAGCGATAGAAGCAGTAAAAATACCTCACAGTTGTAGACGGATCAGAGCAGATGTGGCGTTGCATTTCATACCCAGTTTTTCTCCCTCTCTCCCACTGATCCCCCCCCCCCCCCACCCCTCTCTCCCACTTTTGTCTATACTCTATTCCATCGACCACAGATTGGGTTTGAGAGCTCTGCCAAAATGTGGCAATTAAGCCAGCTGCTAATTTGATGTAACTGCCGTTCTCAGGGAGAGAACATACAGAACCATTGAAAGGCAGCGAAGAGGAAGATGCCGGTTTTTTTTTCTTTCCCCTGTGACTAAAGATTGCTTTTTGATGGCTGCAATGTTTAGAGGTATAGAAGCGAGCATGAAGGGAGGTGAACCCTGTGTTGTCTAGCCTTTCATTTCATTATTCGCCATTTTCAATCAGCTCTGTTTCTGTGGGAGATGAGCCTTTCATTCGAGGAGGATGGGCTTTCATCTGCGAGTCCACAGGGACTGTGCCTGCTGGTGGGACCAACGCAGGGACAGAAGGGAAAGAAAAAAAAGCACAAACATGCTGATCGCTTGGGTACATGCAGGGAGATGTACTGCACACACAAACAGGGAGAGCACATGTGAAAAACATGCTTGTTTGTTTCACAGAGTGGAAAGAATGCACACATGTTTTTGAATGTACACATGCAGCTGTCCTCACCTAGAGATCCTTTGGGACACGGGCGGTCTACGGTCTCTCCTCTCTGTGTGGTGGGCCAGTCGACGCCACGGACCCGCTTCGCTTCGCACACATGGGGCTCCAGGCCTTGAGGAGGAGGCTGGGGTGGCCGGCGGGTGACAGGCACGGTGGCTGTGATTGGTCGAAGATCGGGGTGCTTGTTGATGGAGCCGATTGGGCGCGAGGTGGGCGACACAGGGCGGGCGGTGGAGGGGCTGGCACTGGAGGTGAACGGCCTGGCTGCAACAGTGGTGGACACTTGAGCGGTGGTCAAAGGCCCTGAAGAAACCCCAGAACAATTCAGAGAGAAGAGGAGATGTAGTTAGAGTCAGAGGCTACGAATGAGTGAGAGACGTTTGGAGAGTAATAAGAGGATGTAAGGGATTTGTTAGAGAGCTGCGGAGCCAAAAGCCAAAGAAGGAGATCAAGGGAGTTAAGGACACATGCATGTGAAAGTAAGACGCCTCTCACAAGTTGAGTTCAAAAGTTAGTCCGACAATAACTGGGGTGACAAAAACATTTTTTTTGTAGCTCCTCAAAGCCTGTTCTCCAGATAAAGGGGGAGACGCAGGGGAGGAGATGGAGAGAAAGCATCATCACAAGTCAGGCAGAAGTAAATAATTGATCAAATGTATCAGTGGAGTCACCATCACTAACAACCAAACCTAATGCCAAGATAAAAGCAACACATCACAACTACGAAGACTGATCAAACGCGGAGTCTGTCTCTGCCTCGTCTCTCTCTGGGCATAATCTGAGCCGCATACAGGCCTTTATGCGGCTCAGATATACAGTACATCCAAACCTCCCTCTTATATTGATGGACTGCCAAAATGCAGTGTGCTGTTCTCGTTTCATCCTCCCTCTTATCATTTCAGAAAGACTTTTTCATTATCCATGACACGGTGAAGTTGATATGAAGTGCTACAGCAGTCAAACCTGAGAGGCCGCTCTTTACTGTAACTATGGCTGGATGGTAATACAAGGATTTGGCACCCGAGGCATCCAAATGTCAGATATGACGCAGTCACAAACACTTCCTGCATTGGGCTGTTTGAAGCGTTTCCCTGGTCCAGAGAAAAGCATCATTATGTGTTTCAGCACAGTGGATATAACAGAAAAACGTGTTTGTAGCTAATCGACCACGTTCCAGATTCCCCTTCATAATTTCATGTTTTATGAATATAAAGTAATCACAAAAGAGAAAAACACAGTCATTGGAAGTACAACCGAATTTTTCTTCATGTATAAATCTTTGATAACCAAAATACATAATCTATGCTACATCATTTTCAGGAAGAAAACACTGACGTATGTAAAGTACACAGAATATTTCTATTGATGTAGAATTCATACATAATATTTGTTGTATCTAAAATAAGCGCGGATGGGTTGAGATTGAATTTTATATCAACTATCAACTGAGATTTACATCTTTTCAAAAGGATAATCTCAATTTGAGGAATAAATCAATGTTAAAATAATATGTTAATACCAACTTGTCTGACATTAAAGAATCGATAATGGATTTCTCTGAGTTTGAACATTGTTGGAAACATTTTGAATAATGTAAGAACACAAGTCAAGAAAATATATAAACTGTATCTATTACTTTTTATGAATATCAATGAACAATTGTTAAATATCACATATTTAAACATTATTGGTGACTCCAGCTTGACCTTAGCTTAACACTTGAGCCTACATCTCAAAAAGGAATTGTGGGGGTGTATTGTATTTCTGCACCAATTTCCAAATGCAAAACATCTCACAGTTGTGTAGAGTTAAACAACAGAAGTTACTCCTGTGCACGCGCTGAGTTTGTGTGCTGTCTGTAGTACCACTCCTTACCTGTGGTGGGGTCTGGTGGTCCAAACTCCAGAGGGTAGCGCAGCACATTGTAGTTGTTCCAGACGTACAGCTGGTTGTCCCGCGGGTTGTAGTCCACGGAGGAGATGTACTGATAGGGGTTGGGGAAGGCGATGTTGACGGGCTCTTCGCGGCCGTGGTTAGTGTTGTAGGCGTACATCACCAGGTCACCGCCCGCTTCACTGTCATCGTCCTGGTAGACCGACCGCACCGCGTAAAGCACGCCGCAAGCCATGAAGGCGTTGGACGCCATCCTTTTGTCGAAGCTGGTCTCCCACGTGCCTTCGAAGCGCAGGGTGTAAGGGTTAACCTGGTGAGGAAGAGGAGATCTGAACTCAGCCGAGGCTTAAAGAACAAACGATTACACTGGGAGGGTTCTGGGGGAATTTCCCTTTTTTGTTTTTATTATCTTCGCCAAGGATGTTATGTTTTCTTCTGCATTTGAATATTATTTCACAGGACTACGCAAAAACTACATGATGGATTACCACTAAACTTGGTGGAAGCATGTGGTATAGGTCAGGAAAGAATCCATTACATTTTGGTGTGGGATCCGGATCGGAATTTATTTCACTTTGGGTGTTTTTCAACATTTTCGGTTTGCCATGTATATTAACATTTGATTTATTGAAATTCTTTTATTTCCAGTTCTTTATTGTTTGACGCTGACTATAAATTAACGGTGACAAAAAAAAGAGATGAATTTCAGGATGAACAAAACTATACGTTCAAATTCAGCATCTATAAAGTCTCTAATATCATTATTCAAAAAAAGCACTGACTCGGCAAACTATTTCTCATGCTGCTCATGTTTACACGAGCTTACAGCAGCACAGATTTATAAGCACTTGTAAAAACATTTAAAAAGTAATTAAACCGTCAGCTTCGGAGAAGAGATTTTTTTTTTCTCCCTGTAGTTACGCGATGTTGCATCTGTGTAATATACCTTCAAACTGTATGTTGAGGCATAACAGACCTCCAGATGTTTGCCGCTATCCGAGTAAATAGGAAAAATAATAAAGCTCCCCAGAAACCAAACAATTCCTTAATGATGAAAGTGATCACTTTCTCGTTTATTACTTTGTCGCTCCGTTATGCTACAGTCTCATCGCTCATGCGGGGTTTTGATATTTTAGATGGATAGTTTCACTCGTGCAGTTTGAAAAACAATTTCCCTGTAAGGTCAAAGATAGCGATAATAAATGTGATGCGTCTCCAGGAACGAGACATTAATTCGAACTCTGTTTAAGTGGGAACGCGGTTGCAGTTTTGTTTGTTGAGAAACAAAGAACCAGCTTGTGTTAGAATATAAATATTCACATTTGGAGTTTGTGTGAGGAAGTACTGTGACCTAAGATCCCAAATTAAAACAATGTGTACATGTACAAGTAAGAAGGCAACCTAACAGAAAGAAAATGGTCATGTTGCCTCTACGCTCCATCACATTTAAAAAACAAATCAAATATTTTCCTCACTAGAGAGGATTATTTTTTGATTATTATGGGATTTGAAATAAGGCCTAAAATTCGATTTCTATGCAAACCCGTTTTTTTCTGGTCAACGATCTGTGTATCTCATTTGAAGGTGCACTTATGTGACCTGAACAGTAAGTCTTTCCTGAGTGACATATGACCTCTCATCTGGCGAGTTAAATGAGATTGTGTCTTAATCCACTCCTGCATTTACAATCCACATCTCATCCCCCGTCTGTGCAGCGCTGCTCGCCCACCTGGCTGACCACAAGTCGTCCGTTGTTGGACTCCGTGGCGTAGATCACCCAGAGGCCATTCTCATCCACAGCTAGGTCGATGTCCGACTTCCCTCCCCAGCGGTAGGGAGACGTGTCATGGTAGTTGGCGTTTGTGATAATGGCCTCGCCGCTCTTGATGCGCGTCCGTAAGTCATACTTGACTATGTTTCGTGTGCGCTCCTTGTTGTAAAATACCGCCCCATCATACACCACAAACCCTGTGCCGTCAACTCTGTTGGGCAACCTGTTGACAGAGAATCACATGAGTGGTGGAGAAATTCCTAGAAAACAAGTCAATTTATTTACTCTGCACGACACAATCCTACAAGACGAGCTCACGGTGAGGGAGCTGACACCACAGAGGAACCATTCTGTTATCACCATCCATATCCACCTCAAAAGACAATAAATCAATACAGAAGAACAGATGCTATTTGATCATCCGGGACAGTGGGAGGCGCCCTCACTTGTAGGTGGTGGTGGCTCGGTTCTGTTTGAAGTCTTCCCATGAGGCATACTCATACAGCATGTCGGTGCGATAGGGGGTCCAGGGCATGACGTACAGACGGTCCCCAGACTGCAGCGGGTCCTTGCACCACGCCCCTGCCTGGTGCTCTGCCTCCTGCAGGGAGCTGGCGGCCTGCACCCGCAGCAGCGTCCCCGGGCACACAAAGACTGGAGCAGAGGAGGGTTGTTGGCGCAGAGAGGAGGAGAAGGGGGGAAAAGGAAGATATAGAAAATCAAAACAAAGCATTGTAAAAATTAAACATATCATGGGAACGGCAGGGGAGGGAGAAAAAGAAATAGGAAAAGGCCAAAGACCATGGGAGACAGAACAGGAGAGGGACGAGGAGGGGACAGAAAGAAGATGTGAGTAGATAGGAGTAAGTTAGGAATTGAAAAGGGAACAAAGAGTAGGGAAAGAATTGGACAGTGGGGAGGAGGGGGGAGTGAAGTGAGGTACATTATCAGATTTAAAGTGAAGGAACATATAAAAGCTCATTTGTAGAACATCAGCATTGTGGTCGGGAAAGCGTCCGGATATGATAAATGGGAGATTTCTGGCTGCCGCCACGGCTTAAATGTGGTTTCTAATCTAATTCATCTTGGCCTACTTTTTATTTGATTGTGCATTTTTTATTTCAAAGGGCTCTGCCTCTCTGCTATGCTGCTGGGTGGTTCAACAATAATTGTGGAGCTTGTTTTATTAGGACTCAAATTTGTCTCTCAGTCAAGAGTAATGCCTCCAAGAAAAAAAGCATCCTGGGGTAAAGATGTGAGGTCGGCCAGGCGTCCCTGTCCGCCGCAACAGTAACTTGGCTCCATACACCCACACTCATACAGCAAACACAGACAAAAAAACAACAGCGAGACAGAGATAAAATTACACAAGACACCTCACACACACTACAGTATCCAAGCACACCCACACACTGGATGTCTGCGTTAGGCAGGTGGAGGTCATCCACTGGGGACGAGTGTAAATTGGCTGTTTGACGCTGTGTGTCCCTGCCTGAGTGCCCTGGGACTACTGGGCATGCCAGGTGATCTATGAGGAGAGCTGCTGGCATCCTCGCCACTCTGACATCACAGGGGTACCCGGCAACGGAGAGCAAGAGAGAGAGAGAGAGAGAGAGAGAGAGAGAGAGAGCGAGAGCGAGGGAGTTGGAGGCACTACAGAATAAAAACAGCTGAGGAGTCCCCACGTCTGTGCTGCCAATTTCTTTATGTGGCTCTCTGGCGTGGGGTTGCGACAGAACCAGGCACCTGCTGGTCACCCCATGAATGAACGCATATCTGAACTAATTGGACGCTGCAGGGGCCTTTGGACACAGATGACATACAACACACACGGATGCACCGACAGACACACATACGTACTGTACGAGGACACACATGCACACGCCAACATGCGTAATACATACACTGGCACACTGCGACTGTTAGAGTGATGGATCAGTCTAGACTCAAACTGTCTTGAATATTGCATGGAGTCTGGGGCGGGAGGAGAATCCAAATAGAGATGGCTGGAGTTACTTGAGGATTTTTGAAAATACAGCTTCGTCTTATTGCTCCTGTCGTGCTGTTGTTGATAGTGGCGGGTGATCAGTAGCGCCGGGCCACTTAGGAATTAGCCTGTTCTTTCTGCGGGGGTCCGACAGGGATTGCGACTGACAGCCAAATAGGAATCTAATCACGCTCAGTCATAAACAAACACTCTGGATACAGACTCTTCACAAGGAGGAGGCTTGTCAGGCTCCATTGTTGAACCGAAATGCTTACTCGAAAGCAGGGACGCCTGAGGTGTTTGCTTTGCAAATATGAACGTGGGTGACTGAAATATGCGGAATAATGTTCAGAGCAATGTTAAATGCAGCATTTTCATACAGCCGAACAATTTCTAGACTAACAACGTGCCAATTCTGCATCTCACCGCAATCACACGACATCTCTATCAATCCAGACGCAGCGTGAGCGCATCGCAAGCAAACGGAAGTTGTGCTCCAAAATATTTGAAGTAAAAGGCCATAACGGGCGAGGTATTATTAGAGCAGAAAAGCTACGGAGCGGGGGAAAAATAAAAACAACCGATAGAAGTAGGACACCGCCTCAAAAGTACAATGCTACTGTAAACAGAGAAGTAAACAGCATGCAGAAAGCGATGCAGCGTCCCTGACCCATAAACAAAGCCAGGAACACTCTGCCTCAAGGTAGAATAAAGGACAAAGAAACACAAACATGCAAGGCCCTTCTCTCTGGTTGTGATGACCTATACTAGAAAAGTACATTTACTCCTTTGATACTTTATGTATAGTCATTCACAACTGAAGGACAGCACCAAATTACTCAGTACTAATATGCACGCTAGCATCCAACCCATCTTCATTTAATTTCAGTACAATAGCAGACATGTAATGCATTTTGGTCATTTATCCGATAAAAATACTATCAAAAATATATAATTATATTATAAAGCAACAGCAAGTTTTACTGAAGGCAAATCAGAACTTTTGTGTAAGAGGTATGGCTCATTGGAGTGGAGGTAATTTCCCATAAAGAGGGTTATTGAAGGAAAGCTATATTATATAAGTGTTAGTTAAGTATATGCAATATATATATAAGTGTTATGTGCAGGTGTTATATTGCATGGATTTATATAGGTGATATAAGACGGGTTATGCTGTTGAATTCAAAGTATGCAGACATGGTATGAATCAGCTCGTCTTTATTCACTTGTACTGGTGCGACCTACGAAGCCAATATGACTTTTGACCTATGAACGGAAGAGAGCACATCCTCACCTCTGTAAATACAGGTTTAGTGATTTATGATTCAATACTGTATGAACATTTTATTAGCAGTTCTATTATTGGATACCAGCTTTAACCGTGATTAGTATTAATTTGGACTTCCATGACATTCATAACGATCGTGCACTAATTAAAGGTTGCAATAAGACGATGATATAAGAGCTTTTGGAGGCTGATCTCCTTAAATCCAGACTGACCACAACGTAAAGGTAAGAGACAGAGAATGCACTACAATCTATCATTACTCCGAAATAGTTGTCGTCTGCAATACAATTTTCTCTCAACACACTGTGTCCTCCACAGTGTCCGTCCCAAAATACTGTGACTCTGTTCATTATTGGGCCTAACCTTGCAGGCCTGTCCTAAATTGGTTGCAGCCTGTACTCTATTGGCCTCATCATCACAATGAAACCGCAGCGCGGCGTAGACTAACAGTCTTTCATCCTCCGCCATGTTCCTCTGTTCCCTCCTCTCCCATGTGAACCCTGTCGACAGCAGATCAGCGAGCCTTGGTTTATTTAATGAACTGGTCGCTGGGTGGGCCCGGTGTCAAAGGGGCTCATCAAAGGCCTCCAGGCTGCCCACACAGGCCGTGAGGACACACACACACACACACACACACACACACACACACACACAAACGGCAAACAGAAACAGTGGCCACGCTTCACACCCTGCAAACCCTGCCTAGGGGCTTCATTAACTTTGACCTGCGCTCCCCAGTCTTCCCGACTGCCTTCCTGTTTACCAGCATCTCTCTGCCTTTCCTTCGCTCGGCCTCCCTCTCTCTCTCTCCCCTCTAACTGTGAGGGGTGATTGTAGCAGCGGGGAGCCAGAGCAGCCAAACCCTATAGCAGTGGAGTCTGTATGGTACAATAGGCTATTATGACCACAGTATGAATGAGGTATTAGGAATTAGGCATTAAGCATTAGGCGTAAATCTTGAGATTAGGCATTATCCAAGTCTGGCAAGAGCAGGTTAGCTGGAGTAAGAGCCATCTGGGATTATGTCAGATTGTTAGATTAATAGATTAATTCCTATTTGGGTGCGGATGGAAATCTTGTAGTCATGATCATCCGAGTGAAGTCGCTAAGCAGCACAGACACTTCCTTACCCTACAAACTAGCCAGATGGCTAATGAAATTTACCTTATCGGGGATTAAAACCCAGGCTGTAGCTATCATACTCCAGCATGCCAATTACTGCCACACATACGAGGAAATACGGCTGTAATAATTGGCTATTTATCTCCGTAATCCCTTTTCTCGGCACAGGTCAGCTGCTACTTGTCAATACGAGGCTGCAGTACAAAATGATGAAAGTGCCAGAACTTTCCCAGAATTGACAGTAAATATCTCCCATAAGTGTCGAGCAGCAATTTGTGATCGACTGGTAACGCAATTAAAAGTGAGCGCTGACAGCTTTAGGCTAAATTTAGACTTTTTCATTTCGGTTGTCTCCTATAATCCATGGTGTTCTCATGTTTGATGTGACAGCATCCTGGTGACGGTTAATGTTCGACTTTGATGATCTAAATACCCCCTGCCAAACGTTGGCAGCTGTTTCTAAAGTGCTGTCTTTGTGTTGTTTGTGTTGTGTCTTTTTTTTTTTTCTTAACTACAGGGATCTGAGAGCTCTGCTGGCCCAAGTCATTGCCCAGTCCGCAGTCATGGCCTGTTCACAGGACTGACTGCTGAGAGCATGCTGCTCTAATTGAATCCCACACCTGTTACTGGCAGGTGCAGCATGCAGGCAGCAGGGGGCAGAAAGGAGCGTGACATGGTACTCCTACGTCCATGCTGGACAGTTAATGGCCTTTAAGTGTGCAGTGAGTCTCTTGATGGTATGCTGATGTGCATTCAGAAGCCCATTTATGTGTCTTGCATGTGTGCGTGTTTGTGTTTGTGTGTGTGTGTGTGTGGCTCAGAGAGTAAGAGAGGCAGAAAAAGAGAAGAAAGCGTGGAGGAGGATGTGAGCGGGTTCTATGTGCAAACAAGAAGAGAGAGAGGAGCGGAGTCAGAGTAAATAGGTTATTTCCTGTGAAATGAGAATTAGGAGTGAGTTAATCTGCTGAGGAGGGACATATAGTGACAGAGAGACGAAGAGAGAAAGACGGAGGGAGAAGGGAGGGGCTCCCATTGTGTTTCCGTTTCCTTTTAGACTACGAGGGGGTCAAGTCCTGGGAGTAAAAAATACAATACAGTACAAAGAGCTGTGCACAGACATATACATACAGACATACACCCTTAGGATACACACAAGCGCTCAGACAATGCACACAGACTGGCCAGACAGTGGAAGAGGCAGGTGTCAAACCGGCGCCTTTATCAACCCAAACATTCACCCCAGAGAAAACCCTTCACTGAGGCCAAAAGCAAAGTCTTATCTGCCTTGGAGTGAAGCTGACATTGAGTGACAGGAAAGTTGGTCTGGACATGGCTGCAGAGGCTACAGGCTGTCGATACAATAGATGGCAGGGGGTCATACCACACTGACTGTCTTAGCTTAGCCTGCCACCACCCTGCCTCCTCCCATCTCCCCCGAGGTGCCGTCCCTCCATCACGGCCCTGAAACCAGCTCCCGTGTTTTGTATTCATGGCCACCTGCTTCGCTCACCTCTCTGTGCTTTGGCTCTAAAAATGCAATGACTTCTGCGTGTACAGTCAATCCCCACCACTTTTCTCTATCTCCCCGAGCCACTGAATAGGGCGTCTATCTGTGCCGCCTCGGTCACATGACTGTGCTTGTGTGTGGTGGGTCATTCCTAATGAGGCGATGCTGCCTGACTCATCGTCTCTATAGCGACCGATCTCTCTCTCTCCCCCCCATTAGCGGCCATTCTTTGTGTTTTCCTGTCACACGATGCAGCGGCTTCTCGCTCATTCCTTCTCACTTTCCCAAATCACAGGTGGAGAGCAGTTTGTGTGAGTAATGGTTTTGTCCTTGCACCGTGCCCTCCTTTAAAAACACCAGGAACGTGCACAGTAGTCTACTGCTGCTTCCCTTTCTTGCCTCTTTCCCTTCAGAAGCAAACAAACCGGGGGTGAGAAAGACATGGCGGACACTCAGTCAGCAGTGATAAAAGGAACTATTGTGGTGATGTGGGTTTTCTACTCCCCTCGACTGTCAACGAAAAAGGGTGAGAATAGAAACGGAGAGTCATGGGGAGGAGGAGAGGTGGCTGACGCTGAGATGGTCTTAAAATAGCCTGACAGTAGGTAGGTAGGTAGGTAGGCTGACAGTGTTGGACATTCATTGCACAGGATCTGAACATTGTGACCGTCATCACCGCGCGATGCACGTCATCCCAATCTGTCAATCAGCTGATCAATCAGAGAGGATTCATTTGATGGTCAAAGCACAAGTCTGGAGCGTTAACCATTAACAGAGAGTGAAGTGTGTTTAAGAGCAGTGAAGGGATGGATCACAGTGGGTAAGGGCAGGGGTGCAGACACAGGTAAGGGGTGCTCATTTTAGTGTTAGTGGGAGGAGGAGTAGTAAATAAGTATAACCAGTTGGGTGAGGTGGAAGCAGGAGGAGGGAGGATGAGGAGGAGGGTTTTGTTTGTTTCATTCCTATTCCACCGCAAGCGGGGAGAGCGAACTAAAATGGAGGCTTGCGGTGGGAGAAAAATGTGACACAATGATCGATGTCAAAGAAACGCCATGGACATGACAACAGACAAAGAGGCCCATAAACCAATTTGATGGCCACCTCCATAAGAGTTAATTCCTCCAATGTATGGATCCAGCCACGGGACTGGACGGGGAAATGGCCGAGGTTGAGACAGATGTGAGTCGGGGAGTCGAAGGGAGTTGGAGGAGGGCGGGGACCTGAGAGGGGGAGTTAAGGCTCATTGGGAAGCTAGCATTAATAGCTATGACTCCCAGCTTGACCTCTGATATGGGTCAGGTCTGTCTCTGCTCTTTAAGAAACTTGTGATTGAGGTGCCAGGCCACGCTGATTGGCGCTCTTATGGAGTGCTTGTGGCGGGGCCCTGCAGCATTGGAGAGGTCCTTACAAGGAGCCGGGGCGCCTATCCTCTCCTCCCCCTCCGCTGCCTCACCAAACACATGAGGGACTGGGGAGGGACTGACTGATGTGCATGGGTAGGGGGGGGGGGGGGGGGGGGGGGTGGGGGGGGGGGGGGGGGGGGGGGGGGGGGGGGGGGTGGGGGGGGGGTGGGGGGGGGGGGGGGGGGGGGGGGGTGGGGGGGGGGGGGGGGGGGGGGGGGGGGGGGGGGGGGGGGGGGGGGGGGGGGGGGGGGGGGGGGGGGGCACAAGTTTACAGTGCATGTGGAATAAAGAAAATAGAGCGGTGGCATCGACAATCGAGAGAGAAGGGGGAGTAAAGGAGAAGGGACGAGGAGAGAGAAAAGAGTAAAAGATGCTCAAAAAGAGCCTGCGGCTGCTTGTGATGGCCAGTTGTGATCTGAGAGATAAACCAATCAGAGAGAGGCAAGAGGAAGAGAAGAAGAGAAAAGGAGGATGAGTAACAAAAAGCAGAGATAGGTAAGGGGACAGCTAGAGTTAAATGAAAGTGGGATTCATTGAAAAAGAGACAGAATGAGAGGAGGACACCGAAGCACCTGGAAATGGGATTCTGTAAAAATGATCCGAGAGCAACTTTGGCCAGTACTTTGTTATATCTCGACACAGTGCTTCTGCTTTGAGGGATACAGCAACAAGAAACTCTGAATCAGTCCCGAGAAACTAAAACGGGAGCGGAGGAGACACAAGATGGAGAGAAGGAGCAGCTGAGTGATGTAAAGAGAGATAGATGAAGGATTTAGTTTTTTTAGATCTGGGGAGAAATAAATCGCAATTTATAAATGAGTGGAACAACTCTGAAGGGATGTAAAGGGAGATGTAATTGTTAGGTGTGTGAGGCAACGGTGTGAAGAAGAGATGGGGTTTTGAAATGGATGGAGAAAAAAAAAAGAAAATTTGCTATCCATGAGATGATATGGTGTCTGTGCTTTTGGGCTGAGATGTGCTACTTCACACGGGAAAAGAATGATGTTAATTTCTCGTTATCTCTCATAGATACTTGACTGACCTCCATGATGCCTTTTGTGTGTCTGTGCAAGTGTTTGTGTGTGTGGTGTGTATGTGTGTGCGTGCGTGCAGGTCAGGCTGTGTCATCAGAACAAGGAGGAGATCTAGAAGGATTTTAGAGGTTTTGGTTATAAGTCAAAGAGAGATAGAAAGATAAGGGCAGAGGAGGCGATTAGAGATCGAGAAAGAAAAGGGAGGGTATATCAACATCAAACATGACACTACACAAGGTGCTGGTTAGGAGGGGATATGGGGGAGGAAGGGAGACAAGGGAGGGAGGAGGAGAAGGAGGAGGGAAGGGGCGAGCTGTGGTTGTATGTCATTGTGGTCTTTACCTTTTTGATCCACTTCTATTCAAGCATCGGAAAAAGGAGAAAGAAGGAGATAGAAAGATAAAGAGAAAGACAGTGAGAAAGAGAGAGAGAGAGAGAGCGAGAGAGGGAAAGTAAAGGGAATGAAAGAAAAACAGGTGCAGGAAAAAAGAGAAAATTGAGATTAAATAAAACGCTGTCCTTTCTCTTTCTCTCGTTTTTTTTAAGCAAGTTATCTGTCTGTGTTATGGTTGGCTACTCAGAGAAAGGATGGCTCAGATGGAAAATGAGGAGGGGAAAATGGCCTGACCTGGGTTTAAATCCATTTCCATTTCATTTCAGCGTTATCAATAATCCCCCAAACAACACAATCCACCCCCAACCACACACTCTCGACCCCACCTCCACCCCTCATATTGCCACATCCTTTCCCCCATCCCTCCCAATCTCCCGTGAGCCAAAAGTGCAGCCGCAGGAACCTGTTGGAGGAAGAAACCGAGGAGGAATATTGTTGTGCTGTGTCCTCTTCAGCTGTGGAGAGAGACAGAGAGTGGGAAAGGTGGAGGAGGAGATGGGGGATGGTAAATGGAAAGGTGGCGATGAGGATGTCTCTATCTTTGGCTGGTTGTCTTTAGAGGGATCGTTGTACCCCTCTCACTCCTGGTACGGTCTCTGTTGACATTAGAGCGGTCCCTCGATCTAAAGACAGCGGCGCTTTTGGCGTTGCTCAATTTACAGAGTCAGGACGCTCGCTATAGAAGCCAGCGAAAACACTCAACCCATCGACCGTCCAATCAATGGGTAGCTGCTGGCTTGCCTGACTGAGGCGGGCTCATCAAAGACGAGAGAACAAACAACAGGGGAAGGGGAGGGCTTGACAGAGTGGAACGCCTCATAAACACACAGAGTAACCGGGAGACATGGAGGGCGGGGGGGTAGTCTACAACTGGGCTCATCACACACAAATCAATAGGTTGGTGTGTTGTGTCACAACGAGGCCTCGGCTGACACGAGCAGGTAAGGCGCGGCTCCCTCGACATCAATGACGCCGTTCGGTGCCTGCTAGAGCTGCGGAGTCTGGGGAGGTCCACGGGCAGCTGGGGACTCGAGGAGGAGCGAGAAGGGATCTCAGCTCCGCCTTTTCCAATCGCAGGCACTGGCACACGCCTTTCCTCCTGAGTTTTTAGAGGCGCAAGTGGTGTGCGAGTGGATTGTCATGTCTCTCGGGACGAGACGTGTCAAAAGGCACTTGGCTGGTGGATCCCTGCTACGAGCGTGATTGTGGAGTATGTGTTGCGGGAAGTCTGATGTCCCCCGGGGAGCCCTGTGAAATAGTCACGACACCTCGTTGCGTTGCCCATAAAGAAAGAAAAAAGGTGAGAGAGAGAGAGAGAAATACAGATAGGGAGAGAGAGCAGTAAAGAGAGAAAAAGCGTGTAAAATAAAAAGAAAAAAGGGAGCGACAGCAGCAGTAGTCCGTGTGGAGGATGGCCTTGCATCTTGGCAGCGGTACAGCAGAGGCAGCATTAGTATCAACAGCCACACTGATCATTTATCATCTAATGCCAAGATCAAAAAGGACAAACAACCTCCACGAAGACCGGGGGAATGGCGGCCATTTTCAGCCTAGAGGGGTAAACATGGCAAAGCTATGAAAGCGAGGCCTGTGAAGCTGGGGCAGGGGGCAAGAAAGCATTACATCCCCGCCACCAACCGCGAGTGCAATCATTAGCTCCAAGGTTAGGGGAGGGAGAGAGTGGCCAGAGAGCATCCAGAGCTTTCATCCTCGCTGCAACAACTGCAGGGGGTGCATGGGAAGACCAGAAATTCAGCCGAGCTTGAACGCATTGAGGTTTTGTTTTTCTTCACGGAGGAATTTGACGGTGGAGCTCGTCCACTTCACGCAAGTCGGAGACTACATTCATCAAAGAGGGGTCTGCTAAATGTGATGCTGTAAATGGACCAGTGAGTATGTAAGCAGCATGAAGTGGTGAACAGTGAGAGAGAGAGAAAGAGAGAGAGAAAACTTCTTCGGTGCTGCAGGAAAGGAGAGAAACAGGGGAGGTGGACGACCTCCGTTGACTCCCTTTCTTATGCTTTGGGTTGTCCTGAAAAATAAACGCTGAGCACAGACACACACAGCATCATCACACAAAACACACACACATAGAGAGAGGAGAGACAGAAACTCATCAAAGTGTCATCACAGTGAAACAGGGGGTTAGTTTAAGGCCACCTTGGCTGTTTGTCTGATTCATTCAGCATTTCTCTTTCAGGGCCCTTTTGAGAAATAAGCCACTGCCCTCTCTCCCCTTAATCACTGCTCAGCGCTCTCTACAACCCTATCAATTACTCCCACACTAATGAGTACAGCTAGAAACACACACACACACACACACACACACACACACACACACACACACACACGGTTGGAGCACTGCAGGACAACTTTGCCTCCTCTGTCTCTTTCGCGCCACTGAGAGATAGCGCGTCCTCTCCATCTTCTTCCGTCCTCTCCTCCCCCCCTGCTCTGTTTTCTCTTTCTCTCACTTCACATTTTTCACGGTGGAGTCATTCCTTTCCACGGCCTGAGCAAAGCCGCCTGCTTCTCATTCACCAAACATTTATGAGCCCGACGTCTAATGGTGCCCCTATACATATTAATAGAATTTCATTTTCAGCTACATCAAAGTGTTTCCTCTCCTCCCTTGAAAACTTGTCATATTACAATGCCATTATTCCTTCTACTGACAAACTCTTCCCGACAAGTCAACTATAATTTCCAGCGGCTTTGTGTCCAAAAAGCGATGTCTTGTAATGAATAAGCAGTGCCGAATACATTTGTGAGGAAGAATCCATTTCATAAAGTGAAACAGTGGCAGATTCGGAAAAAAAAAAAAACGAGGGTAAAAGAAGAGAATATGCAGATACCTAAGAGGATCTGTAGAATCTCTAGTGTGCGACCTGAGCCTGCACTTTTAAAGCCAGGTCTCCAGCTACCTGCACTGTGCATATTAACAAGATAAATCACAGCTGATGAAATAGCAGGGGCTCAACACTAGGTCTAATGGCTCTGGCATGGCTAACAGGGATGGCCCCAGCGAGTAGCATTAAGGATCAATAATGATGTAGCACGGTGTCCTGAAGGGGGAGGGTGGACAGGTAGGGTTCTTGGCGTATATCTGTGTTCAAACTGCAGTGTTGGCTCTCCTCTGCATGAAGTACATGCTGCTGCTGTGTGCACGGATCTGTGATGTCTTAATGGAATCCAGCAGCCTAAAACAGACTGTGACAGTGTGAAATGCGAGTTCAGTTGAGCCGTTTTGTCTTGCTCTGTTCCGGCTGGCAAAAACAATGCTATGTGGCGCGGAGGCCTCGCAGGGCTTTTTGGCTCAATGAGATATGATTTGACTTGTTGGCGGATGTTGAATTTTGCCAAGGCGATCCCACGCGCTGCAACACACGCACATTCTGGACCCTTGTCTGAGCTCAGCTGACAGGAGGCTTGTGTGTGTGTGTGTTGTGTGTCAGCTCGGCTCCAGCTGTCACCTCGCTGTTTCAGGTGACTGGTAACATGGCATCTGTGTGACACGCACATAGAGGACCCCCCCCCTCAGATGTAAACATCACACACAACCATCAACATGGCTGCCACACCACCTCAGCTGCTATGACACAACAACCTTTACAGATCTGCTTTCTTTTGTTCCCCCCCCTTTTGTGGAGACAAGAGACGACAAACGCGCGGCGGCCTCGGATGATGCCAGCGTGCCCAGCGTTCCCAGCCAGACGTGAACGATGGGGCATTACCAGAGCGATTAGCAGCAGCAAATTCAATTAATCTTGACAAATCTCTGCTGAGGCAGAACTGAAGAGAGCGATGCGCCCCCCTCTCCTGGTAATTAAAAGTGGCCGAGTTGAGTGGCGTGCGGTGAGACTGTGTCTAGGTTTGGGGATGAACAGTTGCAGGCTGAGTCTGAATGTGTCAGGTCATATTTAGTTGTCAGACGAGCACAAACATTTAGAGCAGCCGCGGAGTGGGTTGTGTGCGTACGCGTGCGCGCAACACTTGTTTCTATCGCTCTGTGCGCGCGAGCGTGTGCGATGAGTGTAGCGTAATCGGGCTTCTCCAGTGGAGGAGGGTGGCAGAGGACAGGGGTAATTGGCTCTTCTTTGTCACTTCAGACAGGTGGGACTTTTCATCATAGGGGGATCAGCTTCCAATTTTCTAAGCCGGTCCATACTTCAGACGCAATCAACAAAGTTTTTTTTTTTCCTCCTTTTTTTTTCACGCGGGGAGGAAAAATGCAAGTCAGCAGCTATTTAATCATCCCTTCTGATTGCCTTGTGGAGAGAGAACAAGCTCCCTCGTGCAGTCAGACGGAAAAAGACAAGGTTAGAATGCATGAGGAGAAGACGACAGGAAAAACTAAGCGATGCCACCTTGACCCCCCCCCCCCCATGGATATTATAGGACACCGAGCTACAGCACAGGAGTAGGAAAGGATTAACAAACAGAAATACTCTACAGGAGAGGGGAAGTGTGACCGCAGCTAACGTTGACTGAAAGGCAGGTTAACAGAGGAAGAGGACACTCGAGAAGAATACTTGTTGCCACTTGGAGGGCTGTGAAGAAAGGATTCACACCAAAGAATAAGCCGCAAAGGCACGATACCCAGCTAACTTCTTATCTGTGACTGCGGCTGCAACCTGACTCCACACAGTCTCTCAAAAGGTAAACTGAGCGCACAGAACCACTGAGCAGAGGAAGGGCGAGGACTGAAAGAGGTGCTCTGAAGTCCCTGAGTTTCTCTGAGCGTCCACAGCAGAGCAGAACGGCTGGATGTTTGAATATTCGCCGCATCTGGAAAAGAAAAAAAACAACAGAGACAGCAGAGGAGACACAACAGAATGATAAGATGTGGCAGATTGATGGACAGAGTAAAAATAGAAGAATAATGAGAGAAACAGGGCAACGCATGAAGATTAAAGACCTCGGAGTACAGACGGGAAGTGAGAGAGAGAGAAAGGCAGGAGAGAGAAAAAGAGGAGTTAAGATGGATGAAAAGAGGTGATATTGACTGTTAGATAATAAACAGAGGGAGGATGAGTAAGAGACCTCCGAGAGAAGGGATGAAGAGGAAGAGGAAGTGAGCAAAGGAGGTTAGCGGCTTGGCGTGGACTCGACCCCGTGGCTCGCCACATCTGCTCCTGAGGAAAAAGCAGAGAGAATCACCCCATACTCCCATAACTCTAAACTAAACAGCTCCAGCACCCCAAGAAGACCCCCATCCCCCAGTCCCCCACAACCCTAAACACCCTCATATGCCCCTTCCTGCAACCCAGTTCTGCCTCCTCCTGGTGGAGGGGAGCACCACTGCCCCTCCTTTCCAACCAAGTGCTCCTGCACGGTGAGGGGATCAATGCTGAGAGTTATAATACATGAGAGGGAGGAGGGGAGGCTGAGCTGAGATTTTCACATGAGCGAGGATCAACACATCACCATATAATCCTTGCTGTGTCTGCTCCTTTGCCTGTGTGAGTGTGCTCTTTTCTTTGTGTGTACACACAAGAGTCAGAGAGAGCAACCGTGTGCCCCCCTGTGTGTGTGTGTTTGTGTGTGCGCAGTCGTGTGTATATGTCACACCTCCACGCAGCTCTGAGCAGTGCCATGAGGAAGTCAGACGTTACCATGGGGACATTAAAATGTGCAGGTGCTCCAGGTCATGTGGTCTAAAATAAGCCTTTTGCTGTTTGTGTGAACATTCCTATTGTGAGGTGTGGCGCACACACAATGTCCCCTGCCTCCCGGTCTCACTGCGCCCAATTTTAATTTTTATTGGAAATCAGAGGGACAGCAAAGGTGTTTGGAACCAGATAAAGGTGGAGGCATGCCCCTGGGTCAGTCGGTGTGTAAGTGTGGGGCGGTGTGTGTTACACTGCAGTGATCACCAATAAGGGCTGACCCCACGTTTGCAGTGGGTGTGTGTGAAGTCCTTATCAGAGCACCTTCCCCCATGTGAAAATCCCTCTCAGCGTCTGGTGCGTCGCTCTGTCGATGAAGAAAAAAGGTTTAGCGCTCTGTGTGAGCGTGTGCATGTGTGTGTCTCTGAGCAGTGTAAGTGTACAAGAGAGAAAGAAGAGAGAGACAGAGAGTGGCCGAGGATGACTGTGTGTCTTGTTTTTGTTTTGCTTTTGCAGAAAGAAGCCAGAGAGAGCAAGTGATTGTATGGACGTCATTTGTTGTGGGTTTTTTGGGGTTTGAAGACCGAAGGCAAGAAGTTCAGGTGGGGGTAAAGGGAGGGATGGGAGGGGTGGTGAATGGGGTGAGGGGGGTGGGGAGATGTGAGGGAGTGACGGGGTTCTCGGTACTCACTGTAAGGGACACACTCATACTGGATCTCCAGGTACTTGTAGGTCCCTGGGCAAGGGTCCGGGAACACGTCCGACCCTGCTACCACCACACACTGAGTGCGGTTATTACACCTGCAAGAGGAGACAGATGGGGAGAGGAAGGGAGAAAACAGAGAGAAGGAAGGAAGTAAGTGATAAAAAAAAAGAACAAGTGCCATTGTATGAAAGAAACAGAGGAGTGGGTACAAAAAAAACAACATCTCCAGGCTCTGAAAGACGAAGAGAACGGTAGGGAAGGGAGTAATTTCACACTAGACTAGATCATGTGACAGCTGCACCCAAGGGGAGGTGGGAAACAGACAGGGAGGGAGGGAGGTGGAAAAGAAGTAGGATGAAGGATAGAGAGAAGTAAGGGAGGGAGGGAAGAGGCCGGGAGAGGGCGAGTGACGTAAGAGCCTCCTCTCTTGGGGGATTGTGAGTGGGAGCAATTAGAGGTGAGAGAACAGGGAAGGACGAGGGGGGGGGGGTAAGGCAAATATTCTACACCTCACTCACAGGGAAAACATTCATATGCACATAATACCTACATCTAAACCGCATCGCCGCATGCCTTCTCACGTTTGCACACTCTGGGAAACACACAAACACAGGCACACACACACAGAAGAAAGGACACAACCGCACACACACACTCTCTTATTCTCATCACATAATCCTCCTCTATCCAGCTTTTAGCATTTCTTCCCTGTGCTGCCTCTCCCTCTCCTCATATCTCAAATCTCTGCTGCACTCACTCTATCATCTCATCATTTCTAACAGTCTCCTTCCTTCTTTTACCTCCTCAATTCTCTCCTTCCCCCCCCCCTTCCTCCCTCCCTTGCTCTCTCCTCAAGCTAGCACCCTGTGCCTCCATTACGTGCGTGATGGATAGCTGAGAGAGGGCTTCCATTGATCTGAGCTCAGAGGAAGCAGATGCTGAGCACAAACATAGTGAGTGGCTGAAGGAAGCCATACAAATACTCCTGCAACAATCCAAAACATACCCTTACTCTCGCACACACACACACACACACACACACACACACACACACAGACGCTGCACGTACACGCAAACCGAACACACCACCGTGCACCAAGATGTTGTTGTGTTCTGCACAGAATAATGATGCAGACTTTAGTATTCCGCACAAAATGTCACACATCAGAAAGAAAAAGCAGGATATTCTGGACGAATTATGTTGTGAAAGAGTATCTCGTTTCCTCGGCCAATAACAGGCACCGGCTCTCCACAAACACACAAACACACACAAGGTCCAAACAGATCGATAGTTACCTCTGTGACATTATCTTGAAGGCGTCTGGCAGGTAGCACTGCACGTTCTCCATCTGGAAGGGGTCTGCGTCACAGATCTTGTCATCGGTGCGGCCGTAGTTGGCCGTCTCAATCATGATGACATCACTTCCAGGGCAGCGCAGCTCGATCGGGTAGCCTTCGCACGCCAGCTCTCGACGCATCAAGCCGAAGGGCATCATTGACCGGCTCAGTCCTGGAGTGGAAAGAAGGAGGGGAGGCAAAGTTATTGATAATTCAATGAACCTTAATACTTTTAGGAGGCACTTTATTACTCAACCACATTGTAAATATGATGTGTAGTATTTGACAAGAGCAGGCGGAATGCGAGTGGTTCCTATTGTCCTCATGTAAAACACAAATTAGCTGTTATCCACTCGCCTTCGCCCAGTGGTAATATTCCAGCTCTGTTGATGCACAGCCTGGCAATTCAGTTTTCACACGGGATCATCACAGATCACATATTGGCATGAAGGATTTGAGGGAGATATTGCACCACTTGTGAAACAAACTGATAGTTTCAAACAAACTCCTACACACAGCCAGGCAGCAACTTATCACCGCCATCCCCACACCAGAGAGGAACCGTCTTCCAGAGCATTTTTCAGTCTGTTTTACCTCAAAGCATCAGCACCTTAGGAGTCAGAAGGTAATATTAGAAAAGGCAAATTAAAAATAAGAGAATAAATGTCTGTGTACACCTTCACCTCAGGAGCGAACACCATTTGCACACCCACTGCTGTTAATCAGCCATCTGAGAGGCATGTCAAAGTACTGCTGTGGCCAGCAGCAGGGCTCTTTGTGGAGAAGGGTCAGCAGAGACAGCAGGGTACTCAGGGTTAATCGCTGAGCCAGGCTGAGAGGCATGAAAGAGGGCTAAGAAGAGGCGCTGAGAGAGACACTCGCCGTCTCTCCAGCTCTCTCCATATCTGCATACATTTCCAACTGTCTCTACAGTCGGCGTCAGACACACACGCACACACAGAAATAACAAAATGGCTGCCAAATTCCTTCACAGCCCAGGTAGAGGCAGAGACAGAATAGCAGTGGAGAGTGAGTGATCTGGCAGAGAAGCTGAATGTGGATTTGAAGGACAACCAGTGTCTCTCTGAGCCGAGGCGCCTGCCAGCAACTGTGAGAGCTGCTGTCCATGGTCCTGAACTGACAAAACTTCTTTTGGGCAAAAAAAACCTTGAAGTGTTGGAGACTGGCAGGTGTGGAACTGTCCACTGTCCTGAAGAAGCACTTTTCCTCTGCATTTTCATTGGAGAGGACATGGCATATATTAGGCTGATAATAGGCACCCTGTCAGATCTAATCAGAACAGTGCTACTTCTCCTCAAGCAGGCTGGAATTTGGAAGATCTTTCTTTATAAACCGAGGCTCCCACTACAGAGAATTTGCCCCCTGCGCCAGACGGCTTCAGCAGCAGACAAGGGCACTGAGTCAGTCCCTCTTCCCCACCGCTGAAACCCACAGAGCAGGGCTGTTTTCCCTTCCTGACTCTGAGCTAGCGCTGCTTAGGTTTCAGCTGCTGTCCATTCAGGAGGAGTGCCCATCTGGGTCAATGTCAATGTCAGTCATCCCAGACATGCTCTGCAGCGATGCGCTACATGATTCACTGCCATCGGACTAGCTCATATTTCTAAATGCCACCCATTTATGAGGCGGGGACTTGAGTTCAGTTGTGTAACTAACGCCATTAAGGCTGAATGACCAGCGCGGACAGACTTCAAATCTTTTATGCCTCGCCAGCATGCAGTGGCAGTGCCAAATCACAAAGGCCTCGATGCAAAAGCGCATACTAATTAAAGCACACAGAGATGCAAACAGCAGGCGAGGCAAGACAAACAAGTCCCCGCACTAATGCAAAAAAAAATCCACACGAGCAAATTAGCACATACGCGGAAGTCCTGGGCAGACGAGTGTGCACATTCACAGTCAAGCACACACTCCCTTGCATGTGTGTATTCACACAGAGCACTGGTGTCACAGTGGGATTACAATACGTAGTGTCAGTGTGTGGGCTTGTTCTCTTAACTACCCTACGGTGTAAGTACACAGCGGCGTACAGCTGGCCAGCGATTAGAGCCACACAGTGAGCCAAGAGGAGAGTGAAACTGAAGGGGGCCACCAGGAGCGATCGCACTCTTTCTCACACTGTGGACCAGCACAACAGGAACATTAGCCCACATCAGAGGGGGCGGATCACACGTTTGTCTTTACACTTCTAACACACATTAGATAGTTAATGTTTCCGGCTATTCAGATCCATTTGAGCACTAATGCAAATAGTGATAATGGAGAAGTTCAGCTTTTGGGTGAAACAGCCCAAAGAGCAGCTGATTACATTTTTGGGGCTGTGGGTTAAATTAAGACGAGCTTGTTTTGGCAGCAGTGAATAAATACTGATGATTTCTGCTTTATTTTGATCAATAATGGACCTTTTATTGCTTTTACTTAGGTTTGTGTGGATAATTTCAGTTTGTTGCCTCTGCTAATGTTTGGTATATGATCATTACTTTAGTCCAAGTGAGCAAATGTTCATCAAAACAGAGGAGCTCTGGAGGAAAGGGCTAAATCCAACTATAATGTGTGTATTGAATCTCCATGATGTAAACCTGGTAAGTCCAAATTTACACTGAATGTGATCAAAAGCACAAATCCATTATCGTTTTTCAGATGTTTCTTTTTCTGGCCCGGCTGTTACGGTATATTTTTAGCCATTATTGAGCCAGTGCACTTCATTGGTAGCAGCAACCATGATAACTTGTCTATTTCTGGCACCACTGCAAATCTCTGCTTCCGCCATATTGTAGCATATTGTACGCCCACACTCGCAGTGTATGGCAAGTTCCAGGTAAAAGTGGAATTCACTCCTGTGAGTTCAGCAGGATGCAACTTACATACCGATTTACACTGTGTTTTTCTTTGAATGGCGCATTCACAAACCAGCGTGGAACTTAACTTCAGGGATTCAGTGTCTATGTGTGTGTGAAGGAGTGTGTGTCTGTGTCTGTTGTTTGTGCTGTGTGCATGGTTGTGTGTCAGCCAGATGGCCTGAGGCCTAGCTGGAGCTGTGGCTAGCTCTGAGCTGAGATGAGATGAGCAGAGGATAAGCTTGGACTGACCATGGGCTATGATTGTCCTTCACTCTGCAGGAATCCATTAAGGTTTCAGGGTCTCTTTAGCCAACAAATACACTTGCAGGCGTGCACACACACACACACACACACAGTTGCACGTGGCTATTTGCCGTGCCTGTCAGACTCGTAATAGCTGGATGAAAAAGTGTATTTCTCAGCAGTAGCCATATGTATAGGTGCACTGATCCCTCACGGTGAAACTATGACTCATCGCCTGTGGTTTCTAAAACTGTGTTAATATCTGTCAGCCACAAGAAATGGTTACCAATTGTCCCACATACCGATAATGATATAAGCCAATACAATAATTACACAAAGTGATTTGCATGGATGTGGTGCTGTGCACGAGACAGCAATCTCTCTCTCTCTCCCACAGACACAGACAAAGACACACACAGCAGACAGACAAACCCACACCAGACCGGGGTATGGTGTCACTCCGGGGCAGCTGGTCAGAGGGTCTGAAGCAGTTGGCTTCATAATAGAAACTCCATACAAATTAAGAGCAAGAGAGAGGACTGATTGGATTTGACTCATTATTCTCACACAGTAATTAAAGCCTGAGGGTGGATAGCTGCTTGGACCTTCTGACAAGAGCATAATTTTGTAAGAGCCATGCAAGTCTTTGCACACACTCGTTCTTTCTCTAGTATTATTGAGTATTAATGTCTCTACATCTATTCTCTCTGTCGCGCCCACACACATGTACACAGATCTGTTTGCCACGATCCAGTGTTGTTTGGGGTTGAGGAAACACGACCTGCATCCAAAGGTCGTGACCAACACTTTAACGAAACATTAACAGAAAACCTTTTTTTTCTCGTACCAAAGTGCAGATGAAAAGTTCACTGCACGTATAGACAAAGATTTGTCTCTTCAATGAAACGTTACCATACAACGTTCCATCATCGGAAATGTGCTTTCAAACATAAAAGCTCCATTTCAACGTTTCAGACGATTTGACCTTGGCTGATGCTCTACAGTGTGTTTTCTCAGAAATAATTGAGTGAGAAGGTTCGGCCTTGCAGGGAGCCAGAGACTGTGACACTGACTTTGCAGCTCAGTCACAATAGGAGATTATACTTTTGGAGCGCTGTGGCCCCAAGGCTGACTTGTTAGCTGGCTGACTTCTTTCGGGGGCACAAATGTGATCAGCCCCTCTTAGCCCCTCTGTCTGTTCCAGCAGTCATCTCCTAATGCTATTAGCATAGCACCGAAGCACAGGGAACATTTTCATCGAGCAGAATTGGTAGTTGAGAAACTGCGAACGCTGCTGATGAGGCAGGATTCTTGTTATACTATTGTCCTTAAAATGAACTTTAAATGGCACTAAGGCAAATAGAGAAGTATCCTCTTTTAACCCGGAGATAGCAGCGGAATATCAAGAGCATCCCGCATACATCTGCATACAATATGCCCTCAAATTCAGCTATGAGAGCTGACACTCGTGAGTTTCAGGTTACGTCCTTAGTAAAGCTGGAAAAGGAGAACAAGTCATTTTACGGTCATTGGACAGAACGGAGAGGTCTCGGTGATGGGAATCCCGCTCTCGCACAGAATCATCCACAACCAATTTCTCCAGTACTTTATCAGCTTAGTGCTGTAACTTAGCGAGTCACTTAGCACTCTGAGTTAGCGTAATGACTCGCTGGAGCATGGCCTGTCACGACAGACAAGCAGAGGCGATGTGGCCAGAGCTGTCACATCCAGGCAGCCTTCAAGCTGAGGAGTTGTGACAAAGTGACATCCTGAGACAAACCTAAAGGCCTAACATGAGGGTGCAAGGGATGGGGCTGTGTGAGCCTGTGGGACTGTGTGTGTTTGTGTGTGTGGGCTTGTTTTACTATTTTGGTTGAGTCTGAGAAGCAGGAGCCGACTGTACATTTGGAGTCTAAAGATTGTTTTAGTTTGAAAACTGAGCTTTTGCATACAAAAATTGTAGGAAAGGGAAAAGGGTAGAGAACAGAAAGAAGGAAAGGGGCTTAAGGGTTTCAGTGATTAAGTCGTTAAGGAATGCACTATGTTTCTGACGGGTCCCCAAAAAGATAGGTGAGTAGGAGTGGGAAATGCTGGCCTCAAAGCTAGAATGCTATCTCATCTCCTCTGACTCCTCAGCCTGTCAGAGGAAGGAGGCAGAGGAGACGAGATGAGGAGCGACTGTATGGGAAGTCACCAGCTCTGCTATATGGTCGGCACACAAAGCAGCGCCGAAATGACACACATCCGCTGCGATGGAGCCGAGTGAAGCTCACACACAGGGATGGAGAAATCGAAGGAGACCGGGTAAAAATAGAAAGAAAGAAAGAAACAATCAAACTAGATGCTGGCAGAAGAGGAACACGACGACCATTCTTTGTGGATGCACAAGGTCACCGACATAAAGGGAGCAAGGCAGACGGATTTGTGGGAGAGGACCTCCTATTGTTGTGATGTGGCTCAACACAGACATCCTCTCTCCTCAGCGGCCAAGTCCTCTAACTGAACTGAATTACAGCACAGCCCATAACATTACATCATTCAGAAGAGAATTAAAAGTGCCCCCACTGGAAGCGGGATACACACACACACACCCTCATGCAACACATACTCACGCATTTGCAATGACGCACATACCAAAATTCTTGCAGGCGTTCACAAGCGAGCCCTAACCCTCTTCCATTCTCAACCTTGAGAACTCAGTGTGTGTGTTGACAAAGTCTGTTGTATGGTGGTGGTAGGGGAGACTAGCAGGCATAGCAGATAAAGACAGGCGGATGAAAAGCCACTGAGTAGCTGAGCAACACACACATACACAAACTTGAGGCGGGAGGCGAGCCCAGACGTGCTCATACTGTCAAACCACTTCACTGCTGGCCGTGGCGCCTAATTATGCAATAAAAGTGCCTCGATGCAACAAGGGTGGGGCACAGCAGAGCCCAAAACTCAACCTGCCTAAAAGCAGAAGATTCACCCAGTGTAAAATATCCTCGGTCTCCCCAGGGAGGGGAGCTGTGCTACAGGCCCAACACAGCTCGGTTCCTGTTCTGTTCTCCGTTTCCAGCACGCATCACACGAGGGAGGCCGGCAGACAGTGAGTCAGACCTAGATTCATACAAACACTGTGGTAGAGTAAAACTGCAGGTGCTGCAGGGAAAGAGCCACGGGGATGAGGAGGAGAACGCAGCGCAGGCAGAGAAACAGAGACAGGAAAGTGAGAACGATGGCGAGAGACTGGAGAGAAGAAAGTGATAAGAAAAAGGAGGGAGAGTGAGAGATAAAGTGGGGTGGTGGGGCTGGGTGAGTACCATGTAAGGCGTGATGTCAGAAAGGCGCGTATGTGTGTGTGTTTGCGTGCGTGTGTATTTGTGTGTGTACATCTGCAAGTCACACCCAGAGACGTGTTAGGGAAGATGAGTGTCAAAGCCCAGCCCTGCTGCAGCATTAGACACTTAATTAACCTCCTTATACGCTGAGCCAAAGGTTTGGACGGGGTGGACGGTGCGTCTGTGTGTATTTACTGTGCATGTTTATGAGCTGATCAATACGTTTGCAAGTATATGTACTGCATGATGCTCCTGTACCTTCGCATTAAATCTATAAAAATGGATTTGGTTGTAAAATGCTGATGAATCCCTCTTCCGCGTGCACGCCATCTTGTTTACTTGCAGCACGACGAACACTGTATGTTTTCTGCCACTCTTTGTGTTTTCTTCTTTCTCACCTCCGCACCATCCCTCGATCCACATCAATTTCATCTGCCCAGAAACCCTTTCATTTACCCTCCCTACTCTTCCTCATCGCCCTCCCCTCATCCCCTCCTTGTCTTCATTCCCCTCCTCTCGTCCTGACCCCTCACCTCCAGTTTTCCCCCCCTCTTCTCTTTCTCGTTTCTCCTTCTTTACTACGACTCACGGTTTTAGCAGCTTCTCCACTCATCCATCTCTCTCCCCCCCCCCCCCCACTCTACTCTCTCTCTGCCCTTGGCTGCCGGCCGTAAGCTTCTGCTGGTAATTATCAATCTGCAGTCCACAAAATACACAAGGAAGCAAATGCCCACATGATGTGCTGGATGCATACGAACACAAACACAAACACAAACACGCACGCACGCACACACGCGCACACACACACACACAGTCCTTCACGGCTAAAGAGCCTCAAAGTTACGCAGCTACGTCCTGAGAGAAAAGGGGCAGCTATCACACAACTGCACAAACAGGAACACAGTCCCCAATCCTTTACGTAGGGGCATGTTTGCAGTACACAAATCAATGTACACACACTAACGCACTGTCGCATGCAACTACAAGCAAACACAAACAAAATGGTGACACACACACACAAACACTGTGAACAAATGAATAAACAAAAAACGCACAGGGCTTGTATACACGCACAGACACGTGCCTCATCTTCAAAGAGGGGTTTGAAAGAACACACCGCCACTCCGCCCCTGGCCTATCCCTCCAACTCCCGCCCCACCCCCGACTCCCAATATATGTTCAAAGGCCATCCATTAACCTTTCACTCACCCCAGTCCTCTCTGTGATCTACTGCTCTCAGCCAAGGGCTTTGAAGACACAGCATCCCCCAGCACCAGGGACCGAACGAGGATGGCAACAAACAGGAGAAAAACAGAAAGTGGCCAAAGAAGGGAAAGGAAGGAAGCGACAACGACAAGAGATAAGCACTGTTAAGAGAAGAGAGCAGGCAAGGGGCAAGGGAAGGGAAACAAAGCAGGGCAGGGAGGAAGGTTAAGGGGGAAGACGAAGAAGGTGGAAAACATGGCGGGGATGGTGGCAGCAAGGACAACGCAGCAGAAAGAGGGGGTCAATAGAAAGGGGGCTTTGTGTCCACATCACGACACAGAGTAATAGCTGAGTTGTCAGTGGAGAGAAAGCCGTAGAGATTGGATGAAAATCGAAGGTGTCGTGAGAGCAGTGAGGCGCAGGTTGCTGCTACAAAGATAGGGATGCTACAAAGGCTTGAAAATGCACAAGAGGGAGAGAGACACATGGGATTAAGGGGTTTACAGGGGTTCTTTATTGCAAAATCCAGATGATATGCAGCAATATTCACAAGCCACTGGATTAGCAATTAGTGTCAGCGAAGGCTGTAGATTTCATCTTGGCAGAGAAAAACACAGTAAAACATATTCAAAGGTCATTTTTAGACAAAATGAGACTGTTTACTTGTCGATTAAAGCACGTGCACAACCAGATGGTTCTGGTGGTTTTGGTCTATTGTTTGTTTATTTGTCTGTATATTTCTAAATTTATACATTAAAGTTAAACACAAGATATCTTTCTCTCTGCTATACTTGTGGCAACACATCTGCTGCAAGTGTCAACTTTACAAAACACATATTAAGCAATATAATATGCTGCTCAGTGAATTATTCCACTTTGAGAAGCCAAGTGTTCATAGCAAGGTTAGCAGCCCTACTGCTTTATTGCCTCCTCTCGAAATATTATTGCTACAAGCCCGTCAGAGAATCAATTCTTATGAATTAGTGAGTAGGTCGCAGTTTTGAAATGATCATTTTAATATTACAGTATTGAGGGACTCTACAAAATTCAATATTGGATGTGGTTTCAGGTCAAGTATTTTTCAGATCTTCACTCAGAATTTCAAATTGAGGGTTGAGCAACACTTAGACCCGAAATAACTGTCAGCTCCGTCATAAAAAAGCACCTGGCTCGTAAAGGCCTGGTGAAGTCTTCATGTCGCCTGCCGTGAAAAATAACTACCCAGCGCTGCATTTTAGAAACCAGGATACTGCGTTGAGATCAGTCCCCATTCAGACATTCTGTCACCATCCAAGGACAGTCAAGAGACTAGAGCACTTTGTGGAGAAGATGTGTAAAAACAGCTAGTCCACCATCCTTAAATAATAGCTTGGGGAGAAGGCACAGAAGAAAAAAAGCCAGGGAGAGGAGGGAAGACGGATAAAAATGTCTGCGTGTGCACTAAAGGACCAAGGGCCTTTCCACGCGACTGATCTGAGAGCAAAGGCTTAAATCCGGGGAAGATGTGAACAGATTCCACCAGTCAGTCGGCACTGGCATCCTGATATGATTGTCACACATGCACGTAAACAAATGCCCACATGTCCCCCATCTGGACACGAGAACACATAACAGAAAGAGCCAATCAGATGCACTCATGGACACAGTGCACACCCACACATACATAACACTTTTACGTGCACACACACACCACACGTATTACAGACCAAAAGAACCCACAAATAGCCTTATTATGGTCTGAGCTGCCACTGCTGGTGCACATAAATACAGCCACACATACAGGACGCACACATGCAGATGCTTGTGCGCCGTGCTAAATAAAAGCTCTGTGTCAGGACATCATCATGTACGGCGCAGCTGCCTGCAATGCCTGCCACATTAAGCAGGCCTAATGGGCTTTCAGAGCAACATCACTGCGTTTGGGTTGTACATTCTCGAGCGTTCTGTGGAATCAGCGGGACGTTCTGTTTGTCAGGGTGTGCGTGTCAGTCTGTCAGGCAGCCTGCCGGGACGGGCAAGTGGAGGACTTGTGTATATACTGCTGTGAATATGACATTATTTGCCCAGGTTTGTAAGAGTTCGCATTCGTGAATGAAATTATTGCGTTTGTTTCCGGCCGCCACAGCATTTAGAAGAGAAAAAGGCAAAGTGAGCAGTGATTTAAAAAGGATGAATGTTCACTGTGGGACACGGACAGAACGGAGCAGGTAAGGAGTATGTGTACAAAGCTCATGCTGGTTCGGAACATTTGCATTTAAGAGCTGCTTCCAGAGGAGAATAAATGTGCGAGTGTTCAGGCTAAATATTAGAGTGTGCAGCCAGGAGTAAAGCGAGGTTAAAGCACAGCAGATTAGTGGGGACACCGAGGAAGCGCAGGGGTACACATTAGACTGTGAAGCCATGTGTGATGATCCTGCAGGTTTCCAAATGAGCTCTGATTAGCCCGAGAGTGATTTCAGCAGCTCTCGTCACTTCAAAACTCTGCCCCCATCCTAAAATTCTACTTCCTCCTTTTTTATTCCCTGCTTCTCCAGTCACACTACATTAGAGAGGAAACATCTCAGCCAAAATTCGACTGTGAGAAATTATAAGCAGCTAAAAAACGGTGTGGGGGTGTTTGAGAGCACGTGTCAATGTGCACGTCTGTGGACCTGGTTTCATTATACAAAAAGATTTCAGTAATTGAATTAAACCAAATGTTGTACATGTGCGAATACAGATAACAGTCAATTGATTATTAATGCCTCATTAATACTCCCGCGGTGTCAGGTCACATGGATAGACTCATTTTCAAAACACACACACACACACAAACACACACACGCTCACACACACAAACACAAAGCAACACAGTGCCAGAGGCCAAAGGTGTCTGATGGAACAGAACGTGCGCTGCACAAAACCAGTGTTACGAAAGCAGCCAAAATAGAGATGAAAAAAAGAAAAACAGCACCTACTCAAATTAAAACCGCATCTGGTCAATCAGAGCTTACATGGAGGGACTGATACAACCAATGCTGACGAATGTACACACACAAACACACACACAATTTAATTATACCCTCCCTCCTTCAGTTTCTTCAACTCTTCCTGCTTCGTCACTAGCTCCTCCCTGTGGCAACACTGCCTCTCCCTCTCTAATGCCCCCCCCTCCTCCTCCTCCTCCTCATCATCATCCTAGCTGTCCATCACCCAGCGGCCGGTTGGCACAGAGCTGACTGAGAGCATACAACAGATGGTGCGATGCTGTCTGTGTGGCAGGCCACAAGCAGGACACCCAACAGCCAACGGTCCCTCCTTTCCCTCCTCGGCCCTTTGACTCCCGATGCAATCCCTGCTCCCTCCCTGCTACACATCCTCCGATGTGCGCACACACGGGCGCTGAGTCATGTTTTTAGATGGGAGATGGGGTTTACTTGGGAGGATATACCACCCAGAAAAAAATGTGTAATTTAAAACAAATTTTCTGCATTTCCATACCAACTAACTTTCTTTTAGCAAGAAAACACATGCACCAGTCAAGATTAGTGCATGTAAACAAAGAACAGTAAATAATTGGTTGAATCAGGGCAAGGACCCATTTAGACGTGATGCAAGTGAGCTTCTCCCTTTAGAGTCAGATGAGACCTGTATTTGTTTTATACGATGTCATCACTTTCAAGACATGTGACACCCTGATTCACTGAAATACTTGCAGGAAAGGGATATTTCATTCAGATGATGGCTCAAGATCTACACAGGAGGAGTGATATTAAAGCAGATTAAATCTTTGTTTCCTTGATGAAAATAACAATGATTCAGACCCAGACGATGCTGACCAAGGCTCAATCGGTAGAAAACATGTGTGAAGAGGAGGATGAGGGGGGAGCTCAGCGAGTTTGCCGCTTTATTCGTTTATCAAACAATGTTCTATAACTTTAGGGAAAAGGCAGCGATTTACAATGAATGTTTAAGCTGTCAAATGGTGTTTTTTGTATTAATAACGTCTCGATCTGCTTCAGAGGCTGAAGTTTTTGTAAACGTTGGCAATTCTGTGAGCTCCTCAGAAAACCCTCAGGTATGTTGGTTTTCGCACAACACTTAGGATTTAGAGCATGTTTTTATTGAGCACCTTCAGGTCTTATTTTGAAATTTATAAAAACATCATGTTGCTTGAAATGGTAAAAGGAAGCTGCAGGTACATCATCAAGGTCAAACACCAAATAAGAACACGTCAATAACATGACTTTGAATAAAACCTGGTTAAACTATGTTAACTTTATGGATGTCAGTACTAATAAGGCATAAAGTCTAACAACTGCAACAAAACATGAACAGTTTGGATGCACACACACACACACACACAACCTCCATTGTCACTTCAACCCAATCAGGTCACCTGCCAGGCTTACAACAGCAAGTACACACACGCACACAATGAAAAATTGTATGGTACGTGGCACATTCAAGGAGGTCACACATATGGCACCATTACATGCACGGATTCCCCCTCATATGCTCGCTACGCTCCAACTGACATCAAGATGACAAGAAATTTTATTGACATTCACACATACACTCTCCACCTCGGGGCCTCCTGTAGAGACAGTTCGGTTAATCAAGTGCAGCGTTTCCCGCCTGGTCAGCAAGTCAATAGACTTAGAAGCTTCATCACGTAGCTAGCATATAAATATTACATGCTCATTTGCAATAACCTGGTGGGGACACTTACAGGCCACAGTGAACATGTGCAACGTTACAAGCTGCACTGTGTATAAAATAAACAGTTAAACCTACAGATAAACTTTAAAGGCAGATAGACATGAGTTTAATGTGATCATATCAAAAACAACACACAATATCAATATTTATCACATACCTTGCGAGGATGGAGCAATGTTGCTGAAAGCTACAGCGCAGGTACAGATGATCCAGACTGCAAGAGCCATGTTGGAGGCTGAGCGGGGGGGCAGGGCTAGAGCGGAGCGGCTCACAGGCACAGGTGAGTGGGGTGGCACTTCCTCAGCTTACACCCTCCCTGAGGGTGATCCTGTAGACAGAGGGGGGTGGAGAGGACAGAGGAACGTTATTTCTCTGCCAAATAAAAAAAAGTCTATAAAGAGAAATTATGTTTTCCCCCTTTCAGTGTGGCATTTGAATTAGACTACGTTGATTAATTTATTCAGTTTTTATTGCAGGAATATAACTGAGCTGTTCATGACTGGTATGGCATCAGGAGAGGAGAGGAGAGGAGAGGAGAGGAGAGGCTCCCCCTGTGGTGGTCAGGTAGAATGATCAGACCTGGAGATCTGAGGCCATTTTGTGCAGGATGGCATGGCAACAGCTGTTGCCACTACCATCACTCTACAGTGTTTGAACGCTTGATTGAACCAGACATGCTACATACGTTTTAGGGCTGTTAACAGAGCAATATTAAACATCTAAAAAAAAAATAAGCTCATCCCTCTTTATGTGTGTGTGTTTGCGTACGGGGACACACACACACACACACACACACACACACACACACACACACACACACACACACACACACACACACACACAGAGATGTGAAAAGCAGTGAGCATTGCCGTAGGGCTCACACTTCTCATTTGCCTAATGAAATAAATCACTATGTGGAACTTCAGCTCAGATTTTTTGACAGTGAAGCCTGATCCTCCGCTCCAGGGGCAGAGAGACAGAAAACAGTGGAGATGGTGCTGTTCGTGCGAGTACTTCTCCTGGTGAGTTTGCAGATGAAACAGACAGAGTGGATTTTATTTGTATTTGCGTGTTTTTCTATGTTTTTTTGATGTGGGTATTGAGAGGATTTCCTCTGATCTCTTTAACCGTCTACCCCCTTTATTTGATTGATCTACTAACTTAAATTGTAGAAGGGCATAATATAATAGATTAAGCATTCATGCACTTCCTCTAGCTCACTCTCTATCACACACAGACACACAAACACACACTCAGCTACTCTGCAGTGCTTGACCCCCTTACAGAAGTTTGGTTTCCATTTCATACAGTGGTTCAGCCTTGAGAGGAAAATTCATTAAAATTGGAATAAAGTTGGATCAAGCATTTTTCCATACGACTGCAGAATAATATTTGATGTTCTCATGATGTGTGGAAAATATGCTATTTATAATTTTGAAAATGTTTTGTCAACAATCAAGAACAATGGGTGTGTAATCTTCATTCGTCACTAAAAATGAGCTACTTAGAATGATACTGTTAAATTGGCAAAGAACTCTGTTTATGTTTCCACTTTTTAAATGTTTTCATCCTGCTATTTTAACTCTGGAACACACACGGCAAAATACAGGCATGGCCAAGCTCTCTTATCCCAGCAGCCAAGATGGCAGGAACTGAGTGACTGGGTAGCTTTACCCCCCTCTCGTCGTCAACACTGATTTGGCTTCTCCTCCACCTCTCCAACCCCTCCCTCTCCCTGACCTTCTCTGATATTTACCCTCCTCCCCAGTGGCAACGCCCGGCCCGCAGCCACCGACCTGCCTGGGTGTCTCTGTGTGGATTAGTATGTTGGATGACGTCGAGCAAGAGCAAGAGCAACAGTGAGAGGGGGAAAAGGGAGGGAGAGAAAACGAAAGCGGAGCGCAGAATAAAACGCGGCTCCACAGCGGCTGCACTTTACAACAGTGTTTATTTCTATCGTATGCACAACGCACACTCACACACACACACACACACAACCTCTGCACTAGTGCAGCCTTTGCCTTAATTTGAGTTTGTTTTCTACCACCCTCTATGACCAGCAGCTGAGAAAAGGACACAAGCTCGGAGGGGAGTCGGGTGAGACAAAGTATAAAAGCATCAAACAAATAGCAATAGACGTGATGCGGTACTGTAGAGGCCCCGACTGCCCCTCTCTTTCTCACGGCCTAAACCAGCCCCCGAACCCACCCCCACCTTCCATCTCTTTGTATTATTAATGTTCAAAACGTGATCCCTTCCTTTGCAGTGACCGGCCTTTGGCTTTCTGCCTTTTCCTCCGACTTTTGTGGATTTAATAAGAAAAATCTGTCTTTGCGCTTGTTTCTTTTGACTCTGCTCCTGTCTGTTCTGCTCAACAATAGCTCTCCTGTGGTTTCAGAAGATGAGGAGGGCCAGGGAGGGAGAGCAGGAAAAAGAGGGAGGGAGGGAGGGAGGGTAGGTTGAGAGAGGAGAGGAGAGAAAAGTGCAGGGTGGATAAATTGATTTTATTTTGTGACAAAAAAGAAAGCTTGCATTACACAACACTCAACTGCAGTACCTAGGATGGCAGAAGAGAATGAATGAAGGATGAATGGATGGATGGATGGATGAATGCCAAAGTGGAAGACAAGAAGAAACAAAGGAATGAGTGGATGAAGGAACAAAAAGAGAGGAGGCACCAAGCATTCTGAGTAGGAGCGAAGGAAGCAAGGAACAAATGAAGTAAGGGATGGATGGTTTCCTGTATGACAAGAATAAATAAGAGAAAGTGGGAGGGGGAAAGGGCTGAAAATAGCCCAGCGAGGAAAGCAAAGGAAAAGTAAGAAAGCAGAAAGTAATGGCAGAGCAGAATGTATTTCTTCTGCCGTTGTCTATGAGTCAGTGTGCCTCTGGGTAGAAGAAGGTTAGGAGTCTTTGGAGGGTGTGAGATGGGTGTCTTCGCCCTCCACGGTCTCCCCGCTTGGAGGATGTTACACGCCCGAGGCCAGAGGCTGACCTTTTGCACTGATCTAATCCACCATTATTATCATCACTGTTCCTCTTCTAATAGAGCTGAACATCATATCCCTAAGAGACCAGAGCCCACAAAATGGGAGAACGGACAGCAATTTCACCGCACTGGTGGAAAGGTGACGCGGGGGAGCAGGAGAGAAAGAGCGAGACAGGGCCAAATGACAGTCAGTTGTATCTACACAAGAGACAGACATGGGGCTGTCTGAGCGACACTTTAAGTATACAGCTCTGTCATCTTGCTACCCTCTGTTTCTCCAGCTATTAATTTACAGTCTGCCTTGATCCAAAGCAAATAACCTCATTATCCACCTCTATTGGATCATTACGATAATCACCACGATCATTAGGATCTGTTTGCTTTTGCAGGCGCACTCATCAAGAACATGGTGTCACACGTCCTTTTTGTTTAATACGGGGTGGGGGGTAATGTTAAAGGCTGTGCATGTCTGTCACAAGAACTTTTCAAGTTTCCCCCATCATGCAAATAATTTCTGTGCAGAAGAAAGAGGCATTTAGGAACGTTACCCGGGCATAATCAAAAGGCGGGAGAACAAAGAGTTTACGTTGACAGTTTTTGCCGCATAATTAGAAAAGCTGGTGCGACTCTCAGAGCTGGTGCGGCTGCAGGCTCCTTCTCCCACCGAGGGGAATCTGATATCAAGGTGGGAAACACAAGTATGATAAGTCGACTCAAGGTGTGCGTATGTAGATGTGTGCTACTGAGTGGTCGGAAGGCTGCAGAAGCAGACCACTGACTGGACTAAAAACTGCAGCTTTGAAAGTGCATTCCCAACAAAATGTTTGCTTACGATGCTTTGCGCACACACAGTCGCAATCTGGGAACTTCTAACATCGTAATTAGCATTTCACTACATTCGAAAGATGAGGTATGTTGCACGAACAAGTGAATATGATGAAGGGAAATTGGGGGGGGGGGGGGGGGGGGGGGGGGAGACAGTGAAAACAGACGTGCACAAATCCATTTGGTTGGAAAAACACTCATGATTGATTTAAAGATTTGACAGTAAATAAATTATGACGGCCAATTTCTTCATGCAAAGAGAAGGTTTTGCATCTTAAAGATGAAGCAGACGCATTTCCCATGCTGTTAGGATTGATGTTTGTACCTCAGATGCTTCAACAACAAATAGCTGGTTGAGTAGCGAAGGAAGGAAATGACTGGCTCCTCGCAACTGACAAGCGTGCGAAAGTGAATGGTAATCACATCTCACTTAGAAATCAGACAGTGATGTAAACTGCTGCAATAAATGTTTGTAATCAAGTAAAAGTTCAGTTCAAATGGCATCTGCTTGTACCGGAATAAACCGCAAACCACCACATTGGTGCTTTCGGGATTTGGTATCACTTTATTCCAGAGGAAAATGTCACTGGACTCAGTGAGCACTATGGCCATGTAGTATTAGAGTTCGATCAGACTGCAGAGAATGACAAAACCCTATGCTTTGCCTGGGGGCTTCTAAGTAATTCTCCCTCTGACTCATTGCTGCTGAAGCTTTGTCACACTCGATACTCTTTTGTACTCTCTTGAGTTGGGCAAGAGGGAGCAATACAAGGAAGTGTAACAATAATTGAGGATGAGATAGAATTCATTAATTACTTCTTCACCACCATAAAACTAATCACTCGCCAAAGTGAATATAATTATCAGACTTTCCCTTTCGAAACGTATCAGACATACCATGAAATATCATTTCCATCACCATCTGCGAACGATCTTCGCTGAGCGGGAGACGACACTTTCACTGTCAAATCCACGTTCCAGGACGCTCAGGTACGACAGTTGAATTTGACTCGATGATTATTAAAATTAGCCACGGCGATCATTTGGACAGGCTCCGCTCCCTCATGCAGTGTGTGTGTATCAAAATTTCCGATTAACAGAGCGTGTGGAATCAGATCACTCTGATTATGAGAAAAGAGTTTGCTTCAGTCTGAAAACTAAAAGTGACAACAAGGACAAGGCCTGGCAAATTTCTATGCATTTCAAAACAACAGGAGCCATTTTCATATTTAATGTCGCAAAAAACAAATAACTCCAGAAACAAGTTTGACATAATTTTCTACAAATTGTGCAATCCTACCTCTGTATGCTCGACAGCTGCCAAAACAAGATCAAACCAATGTCACTGCGGTGGAAAAAAATGACAGCAGCCTGTATAAACCGCTGCCCTCCCACCCCTCTTTATTGTTATCTTCCAGTTGGGCCTATCACTAATCTCCCTAATCCTTTTTGGTTAGGCTATTGCTACCAAAGACAGCGTAATAGCATTAGATATTATTCCTTTGCAAAAACCTGACTCCATTGCATGTGCACTGATGCACAACACCCTGCACGGCCTCAGCGATAGTGAGAACTGATAGCCTACTGTAATGTTAACACTGCCGGAGCATTCATTCAGGATGGATAATGTTGTTAAGCGAGCAGCGACTACACAAGCACATTCAGGTCAGATCATCCCAACACGTCTCCATTTACTGCGGTGGGTCAGTTAAGGCCGGAGCCTGGTGTGGTAGCATCTCGCTGGCTGCAGCAGCAGGGCTGTTTATATAATGACACCATTGTGCCGGCTGTGTGCAGATGGAACATCAGAGCTCTTGTAATGGCCTGTGTATTAGGGCCAATGTGTTTGATTACTGACTCAGGGAGAGTGGGGATAGGCTGCGTAGTCAACAGGGAATAAGGCTCCCTCCAAAACAGCAACCCAGGGAAAAAAGACCTATTTGAAGAAACAGAAGGAAAGAGAGAAGAGACAAAAAAAAACAAAAAACTGGGGGAGACTTTAATGGAAGTGTGCTTTAAGGGAATGCAAATGAGACAAGGGAATCTGCAGAGCTGCAGAACACAGCGGAGGGATATCAAACAGAGCTAGTGTGGCTGTCAAAGAGGTAAAGGCAAAGGGAAGGGGGGGGGGGGGGACAAGAGAGAGCCCCACTCGCTTTATTCAATAGACACTCCTGTAGCACTTTTTTCAGCTTCAGCATCAGCCCTCAGCTGCAACTCTCCACAAACCCCAACCCACACACCTCCCCATCTCTAGAGTCTATACACTTTAACTATATATGTTTCCGGGAACAGTAGTGGTTCTCAAAAAAGAGACGCTGCAGATAAAGCAGCCAATAACAGCCCAATATTCCTGAGTGACAGTTGCACGTGTTAATCAGAGGAAGGGTAAGTGATAACGACGCTGAATCTGTGAATAAGTGATTGAGATGGTCTGCCCCTGTAGCCAGCCAGCCCACTCTGTCTGTTCATCAGCGGTGACACCGCGCAGCAGCGAGAGCATGCTCCCCGGCCTGGTCTTCAGTGTCTCCAGTGTGGCCTGTGATTTATTGTGGCGGTGGAGCGCTTGTCACTGTTCATTATAACTGATGCAACAGGAGGCAACGCCACCACCCATCAATGCTTGCTCTGTGATGCCCGCCACAGCTGCCAGAGGAAGTGACCTCACTGCCCACCTGTCTTGTCACACAAACACTGGCTGCAGCTCCACTCTAATGGCTGCTAATATGTTACAGGGATCAAAACCTCCGACCACCACGACGTGTGGCAGTCACCGAAAAGCTGTACATCAGCTCAGTCCGGAAATTGCAACCTTGCACCAACCGAGGTGAGAAACATCAATTTCGAACATAGGTATCTGGAGGAAAAACACGTAGAAGACAGAAAGCTGAATCTGCCATTGCACTTTGGCTATTTTCTTGCTTTTTCACATTTGATCTCATGCTCTCTCCTCCGTTTCTTCCTAACGTCTTCACAACCTCACATTCAAATTAGATAAACTCAGTATCAGTCAACCTGCGCTGTCAACTTTGTCAGCATGACTTGCGTCGCAAATCAATAGGAGGAAATGAATAATTCACTGTGACCATTAAGTCTCAAAAACAAGAGTGATAACTGCCGGCCCTGACGTTAATCTTATGAGCCACCAACAATGGATTATGATATAACACGATAATGTTATGAAATTGAACTCTCTGGTGAATCTTGCTCCCTCCCGCCCTTTGCATTGAGATGTCACACTGCTGTGACTGGCAAGCTGCCACCCCGAGTGCCTGTGCACCACCAGGCTCCGCTAGATCCATCTTCATTAAGGACAGAAGCGATGTGTGTTGTGTGTGTGTTATTATCAGTGTCTATTAATCTGAAAGCTCCAGCAGGGCAACCCTGCCACACTGTGCTACAGTACACCACAGCCAAGCCTTCACAGAGTGCACACACACTAAATACTAACTACAGATGCACATCACACAGACGGATACATGAAAAGTTGCTGTCACACTCTATTCAAAGCTCTGTGTAATAATGAGCCTGCAACAGAGTTAAATAATTTGCAGATAATGCATGCTCACTCCTAATTGGGCACGATAGACAATAATTACGCGTGGGGGAAATTGTTGAGCTGAGAATTGTTTAGCAACCTTTGGGATTCACGAACTGCCTCTTTCAGTGAGTGTTGGTGTCAGTGTGTGTGGTGATCGCGGCTTGAAGCATTTGCACACATGTTCGCCCAAATGCACACACTCCCACATGTTCACCGCACAGAGGAGCCCATCGGGGCGCCACATGTGATGTTGACCTAGTTTGGATCTGTGACACAAAGTAGAGCAGGGATTCAGAACAAAAAGAGACGGTGACATTTAAAAATAGGTTGACATTCTTTTCATCTCATTGCCGAGACCCTTACAATGGAAGTATCCATCTTTTGTGTCAGTGGCACCATCGACTAATTATTCCATCACATCTTCAACTTGCCACTTTTTGGATCTACGCTTTGCACGCAGACACCGGTTTGGATTCAGTCCAAAGGGATCCAACTGACCACAGACAGAACTGAGACATATGGATTTATATAATGTGCTGATAAACAGTTCAAACTGTTCTGTATCTCATGTCTGCTATGTGTTTAATTATTAGTAAATATTGTGTTGGGGTGCTGTGATGTGTTCAAAGGCAGTAAGAACTTACAAGTCTTAGTCAGCTGATGCTTTTTACTGTTAAAAGCTACTAAATCTGTGATATTCTTAGGATGGTGTCAATATTGGATCAATTCTCCGGGTTCCAGGTTTAGATTTCCGACACAGGAGCACCGTTTGTGAACACAACCACTAATACCAGAGCTTCACACTGGCTAACATATGAATGGATCACACATGCATAGAGCAGTTTGCATTCTGAGCACTTCTTGCTTCTAGCTTTTAATGTGAGTGCACATAAATTAATCTTCAGATGAGTGTATGTGGACTTTTATCCACCCAGTGCATTCTCTCATCATGACAGATGGGCAGTAGAGAACCCAATTTAGCAAATTTCCTTGACCGTCTGTACCTGGAGTTTCTCAGATGTTTTTTTAGTGATAGTCTTTAAACATTAAAGAAATAATAATTTGACATTTATGAAGATAGTTATCAATATCACCATATTGCCTACCTGTTCATGTGGATGCAAACATGTCTTCTCTTCCCGAATAAACATCTCCAAGATTTGTGTAGTGCAACTTTGTGTGTAAGTGTGTGTGTTTTTGTGTGTGAGTCTGTGTGTGTTTGTGTGTGTGTGTGTGTGTGTGTGAGTGTGTGTGTGTGTGTGTGTTTAGGTGATGTATCTAATTTGATAGTGGTGACCCCAATCTGCCTGCCAAGGTTATCCAGCTTAAGGATGGGCAGTGGGCATCAGGAGAGTCTGACACAGCAGGCCGGGCTGACATGCCCCAATTCTAAAACATGGCTGTCACTCACTTGCTTTATCTCTCCCTCTCTTGGTCTTCCTGTGTCTCACTCGCATATGGGCTGCCCCCACACACAGTATACGAAGACCCACTGATGCTGTCCCACATACAGTGCAGAATAGTCAAAGTCATCACAGCTACTCAGGAATAACTGAGTAGAAATCAAATAAAGTCAATGCTGGGTACGTCTTTGGGACTTTTTTTTTCTCACCAATAGCAGACGCTCATTAACGATAAACCAGTGCAATTCTGTAAAAACATTACAACATTTTTACAACACTGTGGCAGCCTGCCATAGACCGACTTGTCCTAGCCCAGTTTCACAATGATCCAAACATTTGTTTTTACAGCTCTCGTGATAACATAAAAGTGAGCTGTGTGCAGTCACCCATCACCCATTTCCTCTCTCTTTCTCTCTCATAAACACATTGACCTGTCTATCAAGGTTACACTGACCATCAGCAGAATCAGGAGAAATCCTGCAGCCTTGGTGGGCCGAGGGGACCGTTAAAACATCCAAGGTTTTACCATCCTCGGCAGGCAGGCAGGCCATGGAATAACACTTCAGAGGGCGATCACAGTAATCAACCCCTCATAAAGAGGCCAGGCCTGCATCAGTCCTCAGCATGGTGGACAGCTTGTCTGCTGGTTATTATTCAGAAACAGCAACATGTCCAACATGGTGTTGGTCTTGTGCAGTCTGTTAACCGTGAGACCCACAGCAGAGCATATCTGATCAGATGGTACCAATGTCCCAGCCTCTGTGAGCACATCTCTAGCAGTTAAAATCTCTTTCAACTGTTAAACTAATTGCTAAAAAACGGTTTAACAGCTAATTATGAACGTCCCTATAACACATGTGGACACAAACATGCAGCCACTTGGTTCAGCTAAATCCCAAAAAAAGAAAACCTCATTTATTCATTTGTATCTGTAATTTGAAACAACTGTATCGGGGCAGTGGGGGAAAAAAGCTGGTGTTTGTATAAATAAGTCTGAACAGAGGTGGTGAAAATAGATTGTTGACATGTTCCTGCTGTAAGAGTAAGATCAAGTCTCCAGCACAACAATAGCAAAATCATCACACAGCCGCCTGTGTAAATGTTTATTACTGAGGACAGGTAAATATTCAGCACAGGCACATGTTTGGGAATTAACGCTCAGAACCACACAGACGGCCTCGGGCTAAGTGCGAAGCTACCATTACCGGTGCAATTATTGACATCACTGTAGCATCTCCCCGGCTTTGTCGCCACCTCCTCTTAATCCGCCTCCTTTTTCCCCTGTTTTGAACATCACACATCATCACACAAACACACAAGTGAGTACAGTCATGCTGAGGTCCCAAAGAGGGGTGGATGGGCGGCGGCGGTCTGATTATTAGAGAGGAGCAGTGGGAGACACGGCCCAGAGCTCAGGGCCTCAGTCAGTCAGGCTGTAACAGGTGCTGCTTTCCACTGTCTGCCTCTGTTAATTACCAGCAGCACAGAGCTGGAAACGCTTTGCCAGGATCCACACCAGGTGAACACCCATCAGTGCATGGAGGGGATCCGCAGGGTGTGTGCCGACCACCTCTTCCCACGCCACCGTTTGTAGACTGAAGCTACACACGCACACACACACACGCACACGAGAACAGGAACATGTGAACACTCCGACGCATTCGCTGCACACGCACTTGTATATTTTTGTGTTGTTACAGTTTGTCCATCCATCCATTTTCTATACCGCCTATCCTTTGATGGTCATGGGGGAGGGGGGCTGGAGCCGATCCAAGCTGACATTGACGAGAACCATGTTACAGTGTGTGCGCTGTGTGTAATGACTGCGCTTTGAGACATGTGCACACAGACGCACACGCCTTCAAATGCTCTGCCTCTACCAACCCTTTATTTCTCTTTGAATACTCGTTTTTTCACCCCCTCTATCTCTTCCTGCCCCCGGAGGCCTGGGAACATCGGTTTCGTCGACACATTTCGTTCTAGTTCGCGGTCTCTACGGAGCCTCCTGTTTCATGTGACCTTTCTCCCACTCTCCGTTCCGGGAGTCTCGGGCGTCTGGTCACTCTGAATCACTCCCTGCGTCTGCCTTTGTTCGGGTAAAAAGGTTCGGCGGAGAAAGGGAACCAAGCGCATAAAGGGAGATGAATCAACAGACATCTCATGGCGCCTGCTTCTGCTATCCAAGTGAAGGATAGTACTGTTTGTACTCATCCACCTTATCGCCCCTCCCCCCCTCTGCTTATCTCTCCTCAACCTCACCATCTACGCCACAACCCTCCCACCGCCACCGTTTCGTTCCTCACATGCTCCCACCATCCCTCTGCAGTTCCCATCCTATTTTCACATCTCTTCATCAGATCCCACTTTGCTTCATTTCCATAAATAATGGACGAGTTTTTGACTTGGTGAAAATAAATAACTCAAGCAAACAAGGAGGGGCTTTCAGACATTCCACCAGCGGCTGTCGGCCAATGGGAAAGGAACACCGCTGGTTCGAATGAGATCAGAAGTGAATTGGGGCTCTGATCCCATTGAAAGGAAAAGTAAATTATTCAGGTGACACTCTTGCTGCAAATTCCCCCTAAACCAGCGCTGGATTTTTCCTCTCTGCGGGGGAAGCCGGTTGCATTGAAGGAAACATTATGTTTTCCACACAGTTATAGATGTAAAATGTAAACGCAAATAGGCGTTCACTGACAGCAGCATCCAGTAATAAATAGAAACACCCTTAAAGATGCAAGCTAATGAGCTGATTATCTGCATATGCAAATCAACACATTATTTGTGGAAGGCATTTATATGTTAATTGACGTGGTGGCTCACTGTAGATTCATTATATATATTCTACATTAAGTATAGAATAATCTATGGCAACGGATACAGATAAAAAGATAAGGATAACAATTAGCTGCCGTCAGTACTCGCTCGTAGTCTCTTTCTCTCCCATTAATCTGACATATGGCACTGACCCAAGTTACAAATTGAAGAAATCTCGTTCTAATGTTCACGAAGCCGAGCAGAGCTTCTGTGAATATCCACATCAAAGCGGAACGCTGGCTCTGCATTCAGAGAGGATGGGAGTGGGGGGTGGGGGCGGGGGGGTGCTAGCTGTAAGCTGTGTGGGTTTCTCTCTCTCCTCCTCGTTCTGTCTCTCTTTTACCGTCTGTCATCCCCTCAGTCTCTTGGCCCTCTGACCTGTGCAGGTCTCACGTTCCTGACTCCTCTCTCAGCTAGCAGCCGATCGATAGATGGATCTGACTTTACCCTGACTCAATAACCCCTCATGCACATCCTCTTCCTCTGAGGCGTGTGTGCCAATAGAGGAAGGTTGTGGGTCTGCATGTGCAAGTTTGTGCTTGCGAGGCATTGGGTTTGGGGTTCTTCTTGGCAGAGCTGTGCATGTGCGTGTGCGTGCATGTGTGTGTCTGCCAGCTCCAATCTCTAACTCCAGGGCCTTGAAGTCACGGCCGTGAGAAAACAGATTGATTTCTCCCCTCCCACGCACAACAATTAACTACACAGCGCTCAATTAGACACACGCTGGAGATGCCTTCAGACAAGCCTTTGCCTTGACCTGGGATCCGTTTCCTGCAGGGCAACCTATAGCACTTCTTTATCCCTCCAACCAAACACCAGTGGCGCGGCGAATGGTGAGATCCACTTAGAGTAGGAAGGTGTTTATGTGCCCTGCGCTGGAAAAATGTGCTCCTCCTGTTGTTCGTGTCCCAGCACAAAATGAGCCAAGATTATCTTTAATGATGTCGACGGTGTGCAGTTTCATTATCGCCGCCGCTCAGACACAGCTCCACAGCTTGTGCCGCTAGCTGAGTAAGCGGAGTGAGGATGCTAATTCAAAGGTAGAGGGATACCAGCGGAGCGTGGAAAACTCTGTATCAGCCACCCGTGTCCACCTTGGGGACCCATATCCGCGTAACACATGTTGATCATCCAGTAAAGGACAAACAAGGTTGTCATCCCTCTGTCAGCTTTCTGTCACTTTTCATTTTTCCAAGTGAAACACTCCAGTGAACATGTCTTTCTCGGTATCTCTCTTTCCTTGAGCCAAGACATTTGTCAGAATTTCAACAATGTCCTGCTCCTGCTTCAGTAAACCGCGCTCTGTTTGTTGACTGCCTATAACATAGATGTTTTCCATGTCTTTTCAAGGGAATAAAGTACAACCGTTATTTACCATCCTTAATTCATCTCCGATTATTCCAGCTGTAAATGTGATTAATTTTACATCTGTAATTTCGTTTCACCTTTTTCAGCGTTCCTTCCTTAGGATATGGTAATTAACAACTGACTCTAGGTATTTTAATGAAATATCAAATTTGAGACAAACTCGCTAAACAAAAGAATAATCCCCATGTCCAAAAACTAAAAGACGCATTTCTTATTAAAAGTAGGAAAAACGGGTCATCAGCACATTAAAATTGAGCTGTGACAATTATTTCTACAGATGCTGGCGCTGGCGTTAATTGTGATCCACTGCTGCATGGCCAATTCATTCCAGAGTTTAAGTGTGTCATTCATAACACACAGGCTAAGGGAGATAATAGAATTTGAGTGTGTGTGTGTTCGTATTTATGACAGACGGGAGAAATAGCAAATGAGAGAGAGAGACAGAAACTGAGAATTCATAGAAGTACAAGCTCCAGTGAGTGTTAACATTTCTAATTATCTCTCTGTCTAAGAAGGTAACACCTGAAGTCACCAGTGTGGCAGAGCGGGCAGGCGCACACACACACACACACACACACACTGAGTATACAAACTTGCACACACACACCTCCCACCTCCCGCACCTCCACGCTAGACCCTCAGATTTGTCTCTCTCTGCATGATTGCCTCCACCTCTCGCTCCTTTTCTTTCTATCTCCTCCTAATTTTTTTATTCTCCCTCTTTGTTGCACGGCGTGTGAGGTCCAGCTCGAGGGCTCTCCACTGTTTTCTTACGTATGTACGTGCTGTAGAGCCACTGCACTCATCTCACCCCCGCTGTCCTCGTATGCAGGCAAGACTGGCAATACGTTGCGTGTTCCCACTGATGTTTATCCCTGTCATGCCTATTGAACATGGCTTATAGCCTGTGTTTGTTATTAAATCCCATGCTGAGGGGCTATCTGGTTTCTCCACTGATCAGATAAGCACCAGAGGGAAGGAGGGTGGATTTAACTGGTTTTAGTAATCAAAGCAGTCCACCCCCCTCCTCTATCCACGCTACTGTACATCCCGACTGAGGGATTTGCATTAATACTGCAGGCTATTTTGAACTTTGCTACCATATATGTGTAAACCCCCTTTTTCTATATAGCCAGAGACATAATATGAAACTTCACAGTATAGCACTGGATCACTACTATAGCTGTACCTCCATCGTCTGCCGCCTATATTCTACAACTCGCTTTAGGGCTGATGAAATATTCACAGGCCTGAGTGTTACAGCAATATCTGGTGCTGGGAAGCTTTTTAAGGTCAACTTTTACCGAGACTCTCTCTCACCAGACTGTCCCTATTTGCCTCTTATGCCCTGCAGACGGCCTTTTAGTGTTGATAGCTGGACTCCTGCGACTTCCTTCTCTCTGTCACGCAGCTGTCTGCAACCACCCCCGTCCTGTGGTGTGAAAGCTGGGAACATTTTCACTTTAGGTCCAGGTCAGGGTGCTGAAGATTGTGCTTGAGCTCCTCCAGACAGTTTAAAATGGTAGAGGCATTCACACAGAGGAATGGAATATTAGACCTAACAGAACTTTCAATCACACCGGCTACAGGACAGCAGTGCATCATTTCGGGGGAAGCAGCGTTCGGAGGCTGCATTTGAAGACCGATTGCATCACGTAAGGGCAACTAGACTGTCCCAGTACAAAGGCTCCTCCAAATACGGATGACAAATGTGTCCTTCCACCCCCGAACAACGGGGGCTCCACCAGGTGGATCCTTACCGGCCCTGCATATCCCATGATTCATTACGCTTCTGTGACATACTGTTTTTCGAAAAAGTAAGAACTAAGGCAAAAACGTCAGAAGAATTTATTTTTGAAATTTAAAAAACATCTTTTCAACGTTTTAAATCAACTAAAGACATTTTTCATCCGTAGCTCTGTTGCTAGGCGACGGCTGTGAGGGTGGGACAAGCTGTTGATGCAATAAGCTAACCATGACCGTCTCTCGTTTCAGTTCGGCCAACCCGGTCTATACGCACCCGATGAAGGATGTTGAGAACGTTGGCTGCGTAGACTGGTTCCCAAAGGATGTGACCCCTGAATTAAGACACAGCTTATGTCATCCTCATGCCAACATCTGCGTAGTGAAACAAAGAGAGAAGTGCCAACTCTCTCGGCATCTACTGTAAAGATATGCCTATTAAACTGCTCTACCACGAATAGCTTTCTTACTTCCACAGTGACCCCTGTGGGTAATATGGCTGCCTACCATGAATAGCGAAGGTGTTTAAATACAGGCCAACAGTGTCAGCTTACTGGTGGAGAGGAACAAACATAACGGTGCCCACACAAATCACAACAGCCTGGTGTCGGTGACCCAGCATCCCGGTCAGCGGCACAGTTTGCCCCCTCACACCTCATCATTCAAAGTGCTGATGCTCACATAGCTGTGGCCTGCTAGCCTGCTCCGTGGCCCCACTGCCCAGCTTTGACAGCACAGAGCTCCAATGTGATTCATGGCATTTACCTCTCCCGGCTCCCATGGAACCCAGTGCTCCGTGGCTGTGACATCACAGCTCGGGGCCCTGATTGGTCACCAGATGGCTGTCCTGATTGGATTCTGGCCCAAACTGTGCAGACTGAATCACTGGCTCAGTGCTGCTCTGGATACTGATCCAGCCCACCTGCGCTGCCCAGCAGACACACGCACACATTCATGCATGCACACAGCCCCCCCAACCCGGAGATGTGGACAAACGCACGTGAGCCACGACGCGCACGCACAGAACAAATGTCAATGACATTCAATTAAAATGTTCATTCATAAAAATAAGTCACTTAACTGCCGACAACTCCACCTTCCTCCTCTCAATCTGTCTTTATCTTTTATATGTCTTGTCAATTGATTTTAAAGCAGCCCTTTTTGAAGATTATGGCCCTTTAAAATCTAAGTGCCCTTGTTTAACTTAGCTTAAACGACTCTCCCTCTTTGCTTGGTGGGTTAGGCCCCATTTCAACATTTCCGAGCACTGTCCTGGGAGACATAAAGTGAATGAGAAAGCAAGGGTATTCAAAGAGAGAGAGAGAGAATCAGAGAGAGAGAAGTTTGCCGTGTTATGTGTCAGTCTCTGAATGCACCAACGCTTTTACATACTGTATGCATCTACTCACGTTCACCGTCTCTGTTTGGTTGTACGTGAAGCAATAAGTAGCCCTTAAGTGCAGACATTCTTTTTTAAATACACTACAAATGGACGTTAGCTTCTACTTGAGCCTCGAGAGGCACTCCTGAAGCTCTCCTGATTGAGACATGAAACCGGAGCACCCCGCCATCCCCTCCCCTTCCTGCACTCCCAAAGGGATCCCTGCAGCGAGCCTCTCTAAAGATACCCCTGGCACACACATCCGCACCAAACACAGTTCCCAGAGGACAGCTGGAGGCATACTGCAGTGTCCATCCCTACCACGAGACCGCCACTCCATTTCTGCTGAGTCCCCAGAGATGCACAACACTTTTGAAACAGTAACATTACCATTATCACTTTTTCCACTCCTGCAAAATCCTCATCGGACTTCTTTTTTTTTTGTCCTCTCTGATGTTTCAATATCTCTCTCTGTTTTCTTTAGGGGCTTTAGTCTCACTCTCTCCCCTGCTTCCCGTTGTCGGCAGACTGATCAAACACTTGCATCTGCAGCTTTTTTCAATCCCTCCAGAAGCAAGAGAGAGCAGCACAACCCTGTTATGAGCCCAAAGGAAACAGAAGCACTACATTTGGCAGTGGGACAGACCTCCTGCTGCACCTGGGCCCATTCAGGCAGATCAGTATTTAGCTGGGATCGCCTGCTGCCCCGGGAACAATGAGCGGCGAATGGACGGATGGACTGAGGATTTGAGGAGAGGACTTGGACGCCGTTACCCAACCTGCGTGCCAGCGTTATGGGTCAAGTGGACCAAATGTCCACTCACTGGCACTAACACACAGCTGTTTGGTGATCTGCCTCAGGGCCGAGACACACACACACACACACACATGTGAAGAGGAGCACATTCAACATCTTGTCCAACATTGGCATCTCCTCTTTTTTCGCTTGACTGAAAAATAAGAAAGGGGGAAAGGGGATGGTGTGAATGGAGGAATTAGACAGTAATTATGTCCGCACTTCACAAACACTTGTAATAAACAGTGTTTGATTTTAAATAGCTATAAGCAGGAAGTAACAGATCGGAAACCAACTACTACAGTGTGCTTTGCAACTGTGCCGAAATATACACCGCCTTATTACGCTTTGCATTACCCTGCATGCTGGTGACAAGGTTCTCTCTCTCATGCTCTTTCCCCAGGTTCATCATTACAGCAGAACGAGCTCCCCTCTAAATTCAGAGCGAAACTGTCCCTCCTGGTGCCTCACGCCGCCTCACACCGCCCTTCTAATATTCAAGAAAGCTGTTGATCACACCTGTTCCCGCTCCGTCCTCGGATGTGGGAATCACAATGAATGGAATGGTATCAAATGTGTTATCTGCGCTTAGGAGCTGTGACGTTGCGTTTCTATGGCAACACTCCACCTGGTGTTGCAGTCACTTTGCTGTCTTTTTCTTCGTTGCCGGCTATTCTCCAAGACGGTCTGGGTCGGCAAGCGGGAGTGGACTGGGGACAGGGAGCCAGAAAAAGAGGGCAGGCTCAGGGCTCTCAAGCAGGCGTCTGATTTAGTACAGTGTGGGTAAATATCCTCTAATGTTTCCCTTCTCTCACATTAGTTATTGAGGTGAAGAATTTGCCGGTGCGCTTGTGCTGCTCAATACCCACATTTAGAGCTTATTATTCACCGAGGAAGATTTAATTCATGTTCTCCTATCGACCAGGAGCTATGTTTACCTAATTATGCACAAAAACAGATATTTATCAGAACGGTATTTGTTTGTTTTTCCTCTTAAATAAAAATGAACATAGACGCCTGTGGTGAGGCAGTAACACCCGCCCCCCGGGAGCCTGGTGTCCTGCAGGGACGTCGATCTGCATGGTGACAAACTGTTGTTCCGATCGATACGGCCCATCATTGATTGTCCGCTGATGATCAATGTCTCCTCTTTGTCCGTATCATTATTGCAACGGGTGACATTAATGAGCCTTGGCGCTCCCATTATCCCGGCCTACTCTCACTCTTTCACACCTTGTGTTTTGCCCTCACACATACAGTTCGCTCTCAGGCACACAGAGGGAGCCACCATTCCTAATGTTTCATTTAATTAATTAACATCATGACTTGTGCAAGAAGGGACACACGTATGTGTGAACGCACAAGCACAATTACATAAAAGCCAGGAATCTTGCCATGGAGTCTGTAGCAGAATGATAAACTGGACCTCGGTCCACACAGGGGAGATATGGAGAGTGAGAGAGGCAGAAGGAGAGCCAAGATGAGAGAGGAGCCTTGAGAATAAAAGACCAGTAGAAATGTATACTAGCCTTATCACCCTCTCCCTCTGGTTCTGGAGCTTTGAGAAGGGAAGGAGAAAGAGTGTGTGAATGAGAGTCACAGACGACAGACTGACCAGCCTCTGAGGCTATAAGGAGCTCTGGGGGAGTGAGGACATTGTAAAGAAAAGTAATGCTGGGTACAGACGGACACTTTAATAACTCCTTCCCCCTTATAACTCCACCACAGCATACAAACACAGGCACACAGATACACCAAGGCCAGATAACAGACAGTAATGGAGACATGAGGAGAAAAGACAAGAGAGACAGCAGCGCAGAGGGGAGCCTGATGGGTAAAGACAAAGGGGAGGGGAGGGAGTGAAGGAGGAGGAGGGAGATCCAGCACATAAAAGAGTTGTAATTTGCCTAACGAAAGAGGAGAGTGACAGATAGTAGAAAATGAGTATGTTGAGGGGAGGAGAAAATGGTGGGATCGGGAACGTGTCGGCGAGTTGTAAAAGGGTTGAAGGAGAAACAGCACAGATGAAAAAGAAGGTAAAGGTCAGGGATGCAAATGCAGGAGGAGACAGAGAAAAGAGAGCGAGAATAGTGCGTGACTGTTGGAGCTGCCGGGCCTGGGAGGAAAAGGGACACGAGCAGGGGTATTGAAAGATAGCGACACGGAGTGAAAGGGGAGCTGATGAAGATGGAGGAGGCCCGGGGTGGGGAGGGTGGTCTAATCAAAATGTTTTTCAATTAATTTTACAATTAAGGAGCTGCTCGTTAGCTTTGGCACACACAAGAGATGACATTGCTAGCAGTGCTACGCGTGTCATTAATATAATGATGACAGATTGGCGCTCCTGTGGGACTCCCTCTGCTCCGTGACAGCTGGGCCTTCCGAGCGTCACCTGACCAGCACGACATCACCTAACCTCATTCAACATGGCTGCCAGTGGCGCAGGGGACATGGCCAGGACACCACAGTCACTGCACACCCACTTGGCTCTGCCAGGGAGGGGCAATGACACAGCCGGAGACGCTGCTCGTTTCCATCTCCCTCCATCGCCATCCCCCCCGTCATTCATACAATTGCGTGCAACAAAACAAACAGTTAAAGGAAAATAAAAGTCTTGCCCACCTCCTTATGAAAGATGCCTACGGTGTTTAAGCGTCATGCTGTATATATTGTCTCACGATAGCCGACGATCAATCACTTCAGTGGCAGAGCACGTGCACATAAATTCACACACACACAATCACACACACACACAGCCACACACCACACTCTCTGCTGGAGCCTGACTCTCTTATACACTGTTGTCATGGCAACCCCATTAAGAGAGGACACTCAGGAAATCAGCCTGTCTCTCTCTTCTACCTCTCACTTTCTTACACACACACACACACACTTGCGCTCCTTTTCTTTCACTGCCAGCCATTTCTATTTGTCTCCCTCCATTACTTTCTCTTCCTCGCCCATTGTCCTTCTCCTCCTCTCCTTGCTTCACCCTTGGCGCCCCTCTCTACCCGTCTCTCTCCATTACTGTGCTACCTTTTCATCCTCTCACCTCCTGCCTCCCACCTCTCCGGCGGATGTAAATATGTCATCTCGCTCATCGTGTTTATATCTCTGACTTTTGTTTGGTCCCCGCCCACGCATTCTGAGGACCTCTCAGGCAGTGTGTCTCCCCCGCCTCTCTCCCGTCCAACCTCTGAGACACAGAATACATTTGTGATTGAGGTGGCACCTCTCTTCTTGTGCCCTCTCCAATTAAAGGGGAGATTTACAGGGGGAATCAGTCAGAGGGCAGCCTTGGAGGACAGCTTTAATAAGGGCTCAGTGCTGCACCGCACTCCTTTTTCCACCCGCTCTCTTTCCCCCCTCTCTCTTAGGGAGATGACTTGCCATTTAGCAGGTACGAGGACAGGGGACAGGGGAAACAGGTTACATGATAACCACTCGCTGACAGGAACATTAAACACTGGCCTGGCCATTAAAAGCCAGCCAACCAGCGATGATCGATGCCAATTTGCGGCGGTTCTAATGCAGTTAAAATAAAAACATAGAAACAACCTCCAGATCTTAACGGCAAAGCCAGATATTATTCAAGCTCATGCCTCAAGACTCAGCTGCCACATTAGTTCCAGCAGCCATCTCATCCATCTTGTAGCTCCCTAGCACTAAGTGGGCTCACTGTGTACCTTCACAACTTCATGATATTGATGGTATGCCTTAACAAATAACGGCTGGTTGTTTAGAAACCGTGTCAGTTCAGGAAAGATCGCTATAGAAACGCTACCATCCTCCCATGCGTTTTCACATATAGTGGTTAGTGCTCGTCCTTATGGGCCACCTGTTTGCCACAAGCCAGAGCATCGAGCCTCAACCCCCATCCATCCCTGATCCACTCCAACACACTTGATGAGCTAGATAACACGGTATGGTGGAGAGAACACACTGGATGCCCCCCAGAGAAATAATCTTGAGATACAACGAGTGAATATGGAGGATAAGCAGCAGGGCCCAGGGCTCGCAGGTGGCCCGCATGAGGAGAAGAGAAGGGGAATAAAAGGAATAGGGATGGAGAAGGAGAGAAAACATAGGGAGTGTATTAAGGAAGGGGAGTTGGTTGAATGAAAGGGAGATTGAAAAGGAAGGGTAGAGCAAGCGGGGGGTATAGTCTTCATTGGAGGAGGCAGAGAGGAGTGAGCGGTGTGAGATGTAGGGTGTGAGTAGGTGGTAGGATGCGAGTGGAGAGGGAAGGAGGAGTGGGCATTAGAGGGAGACGGAGGCATCTGCTGCTGCTCCACATGAATGTTTATCCAGCCTGTGGCTTCCTGAGAGACACACAGTGGAACTTCTCTCCCCAGAATCCACCTCTCACATCAGTCTGTGAGCCTGAATGTTTGTGTGTAGTGAAGTCCACTTACATTTCTGTGCTTACTAGTCTTAGTATGTATTATGCACTGGCCCATTACATGGGGGAGTATCTAGCGTTGATGTTTTTTTACCCCCTGCCAAGGAGGTTATATATTCATCGGAATTTGTTTGTCTCTTTGTTAGTAGGTTTACACAAAAAAAAAGAAAGATTACGATGAAACTTAGTGGAGGGATGAGGTACGGGCCAGGTAAGAACCCCTTAAAATTTGCTGCGGTTCTGGGGGCAGATACAGGGCGGTTTCCAAAACTTTCATTGATTCTTTCAGAGAATAATTCATGGATCTTGACAGAAAAAAAAAAAAAAATCAGGCATGGTTCGGGGACTGATATTTATGAGTGTGTGCAATTTGGTGCAGATCCTGATAAAAACCCTGATCTAGTGAATAAAATGTGATTCCATATGTGGACTGCAGAGCCTTGGCGGAGGTATGCACTCTAATGAGTACCATTCTCATTTGCAAAGGCACTAGTTTACCCTTCACCATGCAGTTCTGATTGGGCTTCAGCATATATAGTGTAAAGCTGCACAACCCCTTCAGCGCGCTGGCGGTTGTGGTCAGCCCTGGGTGAGGGGGAGGGTTGGAAGTGCATGGAGGAATGTCAGCGAAGAGAAGAGATGAGTGTATATATTTAGCTCCGTGCATCATTTGGGAGGCCACACTGAAGATTGAAGTGCTGCTTAATTCTAATAGCACAATCTGTTAATACACACAGGCCACGGAGCAGTTTGACTCAGAGCAGCGCAGAAACAGTGTTCAGGCTAACAGCAGCTACGGCATGACAATTGCCTCTCAAAATGGAGGGGACGAGAGAGCTCCGCGTTGCAGTGTGGCTGTTATGAATATTTGAAGCACCCATATCACTAGACTCCTGGTTGTTGCTCGAGGGGGGAAACATGGGCGCGGGCACAGAGCGGTTGGCAGTGCAGCGAGGCCCGGTAAGGAGGGGGTTGGCGGGCAGTGGCAGAGGCAGCGGCCCATCCTGAGGCTGGCAGCAGGCGGCTCAGTGAATGAAAGCAGGGCAGGTCATGTGTGGGTGGGGAGGCGGGACTCTCCTGCTGCTGAGACAGATGCCACGGTTGTTAGGCTTAATTTCTTCTGCCAAGCACCACCCAGCACTGGCCAAAAACAAACTCAAATGCTTGTGGCCTGTGTGTGTGTCTGTGTCTGTGTGTCAATAGAGAGAAAGAGCACTGTTTGATTTGGTATCAGGCTCTACCAGGAGCACGCACAGGCAGAGCAGTAATCGTTTACTGCTCAGTCGCATCCACCTTGCATCTCCTCCTCTGTTCTCTGAATCTCTTTCTCGGCCCTATCTCCGTTTCTCGCCATCCATCTTCCTGACTCTTTCTAGTCTGTCTTTCTCTCGCTCTTGCTCTTGCTCCATCTTTACTCCATCTTTCCCTCTGCAGCAAAGCTGGCTCCCACTGCAGTGAAAAGAAAAAAGGCAAAGAGAGGGTGGTGGTGGTGGGGGGGGGCGGTGCACAGAGAGACTGAGCGAGAGAACGAGAAGTGAAAGATGAAGAAAGAGCAATGTGGTAGTTGGCTCAGCGTTGCATTATTGGCTCTGGTTGATCTGATCTGAGCAGATTACAGGAATACAATACTCACAAATCACCTCCGTCTCTCGAGCCTTCCACGCCGTCACTTGCATGCAAACACAGCACATGAATTGCAACTCAAACACACACTCACACACACACACACACACACACACTCACACACCTTCCCCTGAGCCGACACCTACACCTGTGGCCTGTCTAGCCATTCGGTGGTTGCTGCTCTTTATACCTCACATTACATTCACCCCAGCACTCATACGTGTCATTCAACACACTGCCGCCTTCCTTGACAAGAGACTAGATCACCCATGCAGCAAGACATAATTACCTCTCAAGTAATAATTAGTAAAATTAATTCTGCCTAAAAAAAGGCAGAGTCTAAAAGCTGAATGTATTCTAATTTACCCCCATAATGTGTTCAGGATAAATGAACACTTATTTCCTCTCCTCCACATGCTCCGCTGCTCTCTCTTTCTCTTCACTCCGGTCGTGACTTCACTCACAAGCTGGCTTGGAGGCTATAGCTGTCAGGGTGGGGGGCGGGGCCAGCAGCCTGTGCAACATCTATTGTTTCTTTCCTTTAAAACATCAATTCAAGTATTGATCACGTTCATAGTGTCCGCGAGTAAGAAGAGAGCAGGGATGTCAGGAAAACACCAAAGAGTGTGTGTTCCTCAGAAACTACGGTCACCACTCAGGAGACACTCACACACACCATCAACTCTCAAGGTCCCAACACATCATACATACACCGACACACCGGCTGTACATAGCTGAGGACAGTTTCAGGGAGACGCTGCAGCCGATGCCAACAAACCACATCCATTACCTCCACAAAGGAGGTTGTGTTTTCACCCCTGTACCCTTGTTTGTTGCTTTGTTTGTTTGTTTGTGAGCAAGACAAACAACTTAATGGATTACGACAAAACTTGGTGGCAGGATGTGGTTATGGGTCAGGGAAGAACCCATTACATTGTCTTTTCACTTTCATTACCATAGCAAGATAGGGTGGTTTTCACCATTTCCATGATTTTCCCAGAGAATAATTGATGGATCTTGATGGGGGAAAAAAAAATCTGTTAAATTTAAGGAACGGAAATCTTTGAGTGTTTGAAATTTGGTGCAACTTGATTAGACTGATGGGCTTTGGCGGAAATATGCGCTCACTGAGTGCCATTCTAGTTTCATCTGGAGCACAGAATGTCTTTGGATGCCGATACTTACACACTGATTCACATTTCAACAGGATTTATTCATCATCTATTTACTCATTTATACATTTCAGATCAAAGAATTCCAAGCTGATGTTATTAATTAATTCATGTCGTATTTTTAACCAATTCGACAAAGAAATAAGAGCAAAAGTTTTGTCAATCATCACAAAATAAAAATCACTAATGGACTGATTTCTTGCGGCTCGTTTGAGCTGCCTTTACATACCAAAGTAGATGTAATGATGTAACCTTCACTGCCCACATACTTCCATGTGTCCAGTTTAGTTGTCATGGCTGCAAAGCATAACATCCACTAGAGGGCAGTGCAGAGTCAAGAGCAAACAAAAACAAACGTGGCGACGTTGGACAAGGTTGTTATAATATAATGGCCAAGTCACCCTTTTGTCCCGTGTCTGGGCTTAGTAACATAATATAGATTTTAGTTTCTCACTAATTCGCAAAGTGTTTCGTCAAAAATGTCTTTCTTTCTTTCTCGTGTCCTCTGATCTTCTCTTTAACTATTGGCTACACTGCCTCCCCGTGACATTTAGCGGTAATGCAATGTTTTGTCAGTTTCATTAGTATCGATAAGCTTTCAGAAGACGTGCACAAATATGGAGGAAATGAATATAGAGTACGGACAGAGGGCTCCGTCTGTTTCCGTTTAAATATCCAACGTTGAGCATAAACGAGCCTTTAGAGTTTAAACTATAAGTTGTCAATGTAACGCTTAAATAAACCGGAGAAAGTGGCAACACAATTGAATAGCAGTGCTTTAAAATACATGTAGCAGTTGCACATGTGCATCACATTACAAATGCTTGAGTCGCCATTGTGCAGCACAGCTATAATCTCTCACACACACACACACACACACACACACACACACACACACACACACACACACACACACACACACACACACACACACACACACACACACACACACACACACACACACACACACACACACACACACACACACAAAATGGTGAAAGCACTACCAAAGCGCGTCATGGTGTCTGGGTGGTAGACAGGCTTCGGAGACAGCAACGGTGAAAATTAAATTCCACTTAAGGCTAATCCCATTTCCATCCTCTGCCGAGTCTCACTGCTTTTGTGACAGTCAAGGAAATCTGTCTCAATTGTTCCGTTGCAGGAATTGATGGTGCAACACGATACAGCATAAATAATGGAGTTTGATCACCAAGAGACAGGCCCTGAAGGAGACTATGACAGGGTCAGACAAGCATGCTGCAGCCATGGGTGGTGGAGAGGGCAGGAGATAGAGTCATGCCAGACAAGAGGGTGAGAGAGACAGGTGAGCAGCAAAAGGGAGAGGAGACGGGGGGGGGGCAGTTAACAATGTGTGTGTATTTACACCATGATAATTCTCCTGACATTTCAGTGGCAGTATTGTTTTGCTGCGGCCGTCATTGACAGAGATGAGGGGAGAAGGAGAAAGATCCGAGTGGAGCACAGGCTGCAAGGCAGGACAATGGTCTTTTCCAAGACGTCCAGTGTTGGACAGCGTCATAAACACAAAGAAACGTACACACTTGCACACACATATACGTCTTGGTGTTGGGAAAGCATCGGCCACTGGAATCCCAAGGGAAACAATGCAAAAATAAACTACTAACTTTAATGGGTTCTTTCCTGACCCATACCACATCCTTCCACCAAGTTTTTGTGGTAAGTCTGCCCAGTAGTTTTTGTGTAATCCAGACACACAAACAAGCCGTTGCAGACAAAAACATAACCTCCTTGGCGAAGGTAATTATCTTGCTGCTCTTTAGTATCAGCTCCTCACTAATCGAGCACAGGCATCGATTAAGGTGCCTCTCTCTTTGAGAGCAAATATGCTCATCTATTACATGAAACTAAATTGTTCCCAGTTACAGCGTGCCCAGAAAGTTGGGATTTTTATTTAAAACAGTTTAATCTGATCTAAAAAACACAAACTTTAATGTGGGTGATGCCAAGAGGGAAGAAGAGAGGACACTCCCTGAAAAATAAAACCCACAGAAGATGAAACGGAGCTACATTTATGGACCAAAAAGAGACGGAGAGAGATGCTGATCTCCTGGTCTCATCTCAAATGATGTAAAAAACGCCAGGAGACTGACACATGGAGATAGATGCGCAAACACCATCCACCTACTTTTCCCATTTGCATTCATTTCACATCCAACGGGAAATTCACATTCAATTTTACAGTCACTTCACGTCTAAGCTGGCACTCAGATTCAGTCACTTGTGCATGCAGCCTGTATTCGTGGGTCAGTGTGGTTAAAGCTGACACTTTCTGTCAACACACCCATCACTAACCCCCATTACTCACTCACTTAGGCTTTTCCATCATGCCTCGCTCATTCATTTGCCTCCACACGCACAATGTGCACCAGCGTCCCCACAGTCTGCGCAAACACACGGTCGTCGCCCACTTGTTTATTTAGCAATTTGTTCATTTGCTCAGGCCTTCACTTGTCCACAATATTCTCACCCACTTATTCCACATTCGCTCATTGTCCCCGGACACTAGTGCTCTCATCTGGTCCTCCAGTGTCTGCCACGGCTCCTCGGTCACATGCCCTCTCCCACTCGCAACTTCTACTTATCACCCATTGTTCCCGGTCACACACTGTCTCCCTCTTCCAGCCTCACTGTCTCCGTCGAACACTTCGCATCTAGTCTGTGCCTCCCCGTCATTAACCCCCTGGATGACACGGTACCTCACCTCACCTCTCTGCTCCTCCTCCATGATTCTCTCAGGCGAAGAACGCCAATCTCTTTCTCTTGCATAGATTGCATCCAATTCCAATAAAAGATTTAAGAGCTCCTTTAAGTGCTAATCAGGTTGTCATCCGTGCGGCCAAAATCAGAGGCTTGATAAATAAAGGCTTGTCTCTGTTGGCTAGCGGCTCTCCGTGTTTAAATAGGTGACACCAGAGTGCATTCTGAGCACACCGGATCAATGCCAGCACCCCTGGGGTCCCCTGAAACGGTGAACAGAGACAAAGCTTAGCGCTCAATAATAACGCAGGGATAGCCAGCTTGCTCCCTATTTTCAGAGGAGCTCTCCCTGGGATCATCCTCCACTCCCCTTGCTCTTTTTTTCCCTCTTCCCCTCATCACGACAGGCCTTTTCAACTTGCCAGTTGGCCGAATTGCATACAGGCCGGGAACCTTTATTTCCGTACATTACACAGAAGGTTAGGCTGCTGCGCTCAGGGAAGTGCATTAAAAATACCAACAGACACACACTCCTATCTTCACTCCCCAGAAGAGCACACTCTCTGCTGTCCAATCGTCCCATCACATCCCACTACGGCCAATTTTCCAATAAGTCCAATCTCTCCTTCGCAGTCAGACTATTCGCCATTACTCAAAATAGCATATCACCAGCCCTCACCCACCACACCTTATCACCAAAACTCACGCCCTTGTCCCATATATCCAACACCAAGTCCAGCTTGAGAGACTTGTGCTATCACTGACCCATGCCAACACAAGTAATACAAGAAAATGCTCCTCAGCCCCCTACCCCATTTCAACCGGTGCCCACTTATACCCCCCTCCTATGAAAGCTGTAAACCTTGGGATGGCAGTATAAAGGTCCACCTCTCCAACTGTGGTGCTTTTACCTCGCTTTGATTTTCTGTCCATCAAGGGGGCGTGGATTAGCGCTCTCTTGTTTATCTGCTCATCAGTGTTATCTTTCTATCACTAAGCCATCCGCTGTGCTGCAGCGGCCTCAGCACTGCATTAATCCCTTATCAGCCAGCCAGCCATCCATCACCCTGCTGTCTATCACGTCAGATCCATCATCCGCCCATCTGTCTCGCACTGCCCATGCTCAGGAATGATCTACTCGGAGAGGCCCACTGGCGAGTCACGGGGGGGCAGAGGGGACAGCGGGACAGGAGGAAATTAGAGGGGAAATGCAAAAACAGAAGACAGGGGCGAGGGAGAGAAGATTATACCCTGGCCTTCCTTCCCGCTCGCTCACTGCGCCCGCATGCTGCTGAAAACGTTCTCTTCATTTCACTTCATGCTTATTAGCCGTTGTGTTTGTTTCCTTGTAATTTGTTTGTTTTCCTCGCCTGCTAATTCTAGCCAGTGGGAGACGTGCCAGTGGAGGGAGAGATAGCTGCCGGGGACGGGGGTCGTAAATCCCATAAAACCCCGATGTAGTGAGAAGCCCCAGCCCCTCCTTCTCCGGCATGTTAGAGCAAGGAAGGGATATTGTCTAAAGCCTCCAGCTTTAAAACAGCTCAATATCTGGGTTCATCGGGGGTCGTTTGTATTTCCATCCATATCTGCTAGCATCATAAGGTGAGCGATAAGGGGGGGGGGGGGGGGGAGAAGGTGAGTGTGGGGCAAACGTTAGTACACTCGCAAAGGACACTACGGATGCATGCAAGTGCAGGGTGCAGGGGCAGGCGAGTGTAAACAGGTACATACTGTATTAGCAGAACCATTGAGCACACGTCTCTAAACTGCAGAGGGTAGTTGAGCAAACACGTTCGAATGAGAGCTGAAGCACCGTAATCATTGAGACTAGTCGTCAAACAGAGTGTGTGAGGGCACGGCGAATTGTTTAGAGGGTGACAGCAGCAGCACAGAAAAAGGTCAATGCAGATTCGTTCAGAGAAAAAAAAAAAAAGCAGGTTGATGGAACGGTAAAGGTAAATACGCAGCCTCGCACCTAAAGGTTGTAGATCTGTGTGAAACGGTTTGCACGAGGACACACTAAAATCTCGACAATGTGAATGAATACCGCGCCACCTCAAGGCGACTGCATGATCACGGTTTGCAGGATGTCGATTTGCCCGGTAGCCAGTGTTTACGAGATGTGTTTGATGCCGCAAAGCGTCTTTTTAGCGCCACAAGGAGAAACGCAGGGACTTTGTGTCTATGTTTTGTTGTGATGATGAATTTGCAGAGCCCCGTAACACAGAGTCTGTCACTTGCCGACTTGGTTGTAACATGAAAGCCACTCTGCGGTTGCCCTAAAAAAGACGTGTTTCATCACTTTGTGTTTGTCTTGCTGCCGCTTGTGCAGAAACGCGGCTTTGCAGAGAATCACAAAATCGGTATGGAGGTACATGCCAGACTACGGCAAAAAATTGATTATGGGGGCAGACAATTGGGTTAACCTTTCTTCAATTCTCCCTTTAATTCATCTATGATAATCCATTTAGCATGATTACATGACAGCTGCAATAATTTGAGTACTGCCTTAATCTGGTCATAATTACATTAGTGTAAAGTACAGTAGTCCTGTAATGCTGAAGGTTAGTGTTTCCATGCGAGTCTCTGAACATAAAGAGATTTCAGACATCCGCACATGTATAACAACGCAATGTTACACAGCTCATCCTAAAAACATACAACAATCCTCGAAGGGTCAAGGCTAATGTCCCATCTCGTCATGTCAAAGTGGTGTTTCCTATTAATTATCTAGACTTCAGCGGGCCTCCATATTGCATTAGGGCCTGCCACAGTTTCAGTATGACCCCAGTTTTTCTACTTGCTCGTGCAATCATCCTGTACCACTTACTTTATAACATTTCTATGCAAAACACTATGCATTTTTTATTTAGTTTTTTTATATTTATTCTATTGCCATTTATTATCTTGTCTACCTCATCCTGCTGTAACAACTGAATTCCTCCAGTGTGTGCATCAATAAAGTTTTACCTTATCTTATGTTATTTTTTTACCCTCATAAAAATAACATGACATAATAAATTCGGTTTTATTATATTTACTACAAAACGGAAGTGGCCTAAAGATCATCCCAACAGTGTATTTAGTTATTCATCATATTCACTACAGTACATACAGTGTATTATAATGCACAGCAGAAATGTCAGTGGAATACAGATCACTGCCCTTTGCATCTCTTTGAACTGGTATGGTAATTATGACCTGAGCCGTGGTCCATGTTCCATGATTAAATAAACACATGGAATAGGAGGTTTAATTTCTGCTGTATTTCATTAAATAAGTGAGGTTACCCTCCAGCACTGTGCTGCCACCGCTCTCACTGGAGATACTCCGTGAATCTACAATAGCTTTCAGGAGTATTAGGATGCTGCTGTAGAGTTACATGCCAAGCCTAAGAAACTCATCATTGTCTTTGCTGATGATCTCGTCAATCCACTCAATTGTTTTTACCCTTGTGTACTCAAATCTCCTTGTAGGATTACAGCTCAGACAACACTATGTCTTGTGAACAGAACCTGTTCTGTGAACGGGGGCAAACGACTGACAGCAGAGATTCTCCTCTGTGTAATATCAATGTCGGTGGTCCTCCTTTACACATCGAATAGGAGGAAAGAGAAGTGTGAAGCCTCTGCTTTTATCCATAATGAGCCTAAACAAACATCTCCAAACAAATGCTCTTCCACAGGCAGCAGAATCAGATGAGACAGCTGTCAGAAAGCATCCATATCTATCCTGAGTGAGCTCTAATTAGATAACTACTCTTCTTCCTCTGGCCCTCTATGACAGATACTGCTCAATCATCATACCGATGCAGAACACAGTTCCAGTCCTACTATAGTCTGCGATTCCTGCTGTTACCCACTGCACACACCCCAGCATGGTGCTACTGCATGCATATAATGTGCTAATATGTGCAGTGTGCATTTGAACGTGCATGCATGTTCACATGTGCATTCATTCTCTCCACTAATAATGTCCACACATGTGCTGATCCTGCAGCGGATGTGTCATTATATAAAATACAGTTGCAGTGTGCTTTTGCTTGGGCAGTTAAGAAAATATATAAACTGTAAATGCTGCTAGTCCAGTAAAAGTGTGAAACCTTCGGTCTATAATAGATGCAATTACCAGTTACACAAATATACAGAGAGCGAGAGAAACACACACACAAACAGTCACACTGCCTCATAAACACATACCTACATTATTTCGTACACACTGAATTAATCAGCTCTTAGACAAATAGCTGAATAAATACTGTGGAAAACCAGATCAATATTGTGCACTCAATTCATTTGAGTTCACGGAGATGTCAAATTCTGCATAGTTCCACAGCACACTGATTAAACTGGCACCACATTAATACAGTTAATCAATAAAACCAATCTTTCAAATAAATCTAGTCGCATGGACGGCTACAGCCAATTGGAGGCCTCGGACACATTAAAATTCCCTTGCTCCAATACTGCATATCTATGTCAGGCAGGCGGCACGCTGGTTTGCTGTTTGGATTCCACAATTTGTGGAATGAAAATGATTAATCCATGAAACAATAACCAGGGTGCCAAGAAGGCACATGGTAATTCTATAATGATCAAAGACTCAATTAAATCCTTTTCCATTCTGTTCCCTAAATGCCTCATGTCTCTAACTGCACAACAAATACAGTGGGTGTGGGTGTGGGTGTGTGAGTGAGTGTGCGTAATTGCGTAAGTGTGTGTGTGTGTGTGCGTGCGCGCGTTGTGGAGCTGTGAGCTATCAGAGGTTAAGCTGTGGTCTGGCAAGTGTCTCCTGTGGTCAGATGACGTATGACATGTGGTTTATGTTCATATCGTGATGGCGGCACAAGTGGTGCGATAGTAATCATTATTGAATTATAAGTGCATTCATATCCTGACAGACCAGCCACTGTGTTTTATTTTATTAGGAAAATGCCCTTCCTGGTGCCCGTCCTTTATTTTGTTCTTTGTACAAAATGTATCCTTCTTTGTCCCTGTTTCAGTTGAAAGTAGCAAAGCACTCAGTTGCTAAAAATTGCTGCACTGTGAAGCAAATTTAAAAAAAAACTTCACATACCCCCCGAAGGTTTGCTGAGCACGCATTGTCATTTTTAGCAGCACCTTACTTCACATTGTTCTACACCTGGATGCTAGCTGTTGACCAGCTTCACTGTAAAAACAAGAGGCTTTAATGGTATGGGACTTAACAACCATAATCCTGTGTTTGTAATGTAAGAAGAAAGAAAATGTCTCCCGAGCACTGCTGAAGTCTTTCCTGAACCACAGGCTTTATTCGCCTCATATTTATTAGTCCCAGCTCTGAGGGAGGTCTAGGACGTCCCCCAAATCAGACAGGCGAGAAATCATTCTGCCATCTTGTTTTCTCACTGGTATTGAAAGATAAAATAGGTCATAGACAATGTGCCTGAAAGAATTATTCCAGAGCATATGGACAAAAATACCCTTGTTGAGTACAGTAAACAGTCGTGAGTTGTCAAGTGTCTTGAAAACGGGTGGGAAGTCCACACAGATTTTTCTAACCCTAACCCTTACGTCTGGGGTCCACACTACCCGGGAGTTTTTCTAGACTCTAAAAACTAAAAAAAAAAAAAAGGAACAATTAAAAATACTGCTCCAACGTTGTGTTCTAGTGTGGACAGCGAGAAAAAAAAAAAGAGACTTTGAGAAACAACGATGCGGTCGCCTAAATTTGCTCCCTGCTTGAAACTTATTTGTCACGACTCGACAACCAGCCATGAATGCAATAGGGAATGGATACCCGACCGTAACCCGTCTGGACCCGTCGGGACCCGTCAGGTTTGCGTCGGATTCAGTCGTGTTTTCTGGGCTATTGATCAGGTCGTGTTGGGACATCAAGAACAGAAGGCCTGTCGGGTTTCGGGTCAGACTGTGTTAGTTTTTCTCTCAGGCAGAAAATTGCAGCCCAAGTCGCAATATCTTCAATGCAACTGATTTCTTACTTCAGACTTCAGTTCCAGTTTAACCTCATGGGAAGTCCAAGAAAAGAAATTTTCCTATTTTTCGCCATGGCTGATCCTCCGTCTTTTCTGCAACTAAGCAACTGCGGAGTAAAAAATATGCTTCCTGTTTATACCGGCATGTGTATCACCAGTGAAGATGTCATATGCACTCTGAAAAATGTTTTCTGTTTAAATATGAAAAAAGTGTGGCCTTAAATTAACTGATAAATGATTCACCTCTGCTTCTTTAATGCTGCTATAATAAATGCTTTTATTAACACAGGACTATGTATTCTAAAATTCAGTCACACAGAAAATTATCACCCGACTCTGCAGTTCCCGCTCGGCTCGAAGCAGCATGTTAATGTCATTTATCTCAGTGTTTTGGTTTTATATCCTGCAACTTTACAGTTTCGGTTCACTCTTCCTGCCCCATCATATCCAGCCACAGCAAGAACCTGTTACTGTGAGAAAAAAAAATGTACCTGCTGTTATCTACCAACCCAGCACGAAACAACAAGCCGTAGAAGCTAGTAATCAGCTGATCAACATAGTGGAACATATGGCATCTAAAGAGCAGGATAGTTCCCTCAGGAGTTGGTAGAGAAGAAAATAGAGCTAAAAGGAATGGGAACGCTTATCTATAAAATCATGTAACACATTCACCATCTTATTATCAACATTACACGATGATATTCTTTAATTATAAAATGGCAAACTGCTCTTTAATGACCCCAAACAAAGTTGAATCAATCATTTTTTTCAATCAAGTTTAGTCTCTAAAAAAAACAGCAGCAAGAAAGGTTCATGTGCTGCGGCGCTCGTTGGTTTCCGTGCACAGTGTCAGAGAGGTGAATCCATGATACCGCGAGTGTGGGTAGTATTTTCCTGCGGTTTGTGTCCATATGTGCAGAGGAGCAGAGGGCGTGAGGATTGGAGAGGAGCGGCACAGGGCAGTCTCAGGTGAGACATGCATAGTCCCAACATAATTATAATCCTTAATTAATCCACTCCGGATGCTCTCTCTCTCCATCTCTCTCCTTCCTTCTCTATGTTTATGGGCTTTTTCCATCACGGTGCACCTCCCCCCTTTCCCTCTCATCTGGAATCTACCTTCAGTATGTATATTGCTCTGGGTGTTTTTCCAGCTGTTTATGAATATACGTGCCCTTTCACACCTCTCTCAAGAGCTCCAGATCCCCTCCGTCTTCCCTCTCTCTCTTCCCTCGCTACCTGCTTCCCTCCGACTCCCATCTTGGCAGACAAACAAACAAACAGCTTCTTTTCGGTCCCGGGTTGTTTCTTGGTGTTGCCTCTTCTTCTAGCTAATGGCACGGACACGCGCAAAAACACACACACACACACACACACACACACAAACATGCTCACACAAGTCCAACACCATGTAGTCCAAGGGGAGCGCTGCTGACACAAATACAAACCCACCAGAGCCGTCCTCTGTGGACTGACTCAGGTGAGTCTCAGGTGAACATCCCTGCTTGTCAGGGCCAGACACATATGCACACACATATGGAGTTCCTGTTTATATACATGTCTCTCCTCATTCTGCTGCCTAGCCAAATATGTTGATAGCTTCCATCATACTGAATAATAACTCCTTTATCGGACGCTTGAGTGTGAGGGGTCAGTGGCACAAAGAGGATCATGGTCTGATAAAGGAACTCTGGAGTCAGATGAAGGGTCGGAAAATGCCACTAGGCTGAAGGTAATGAGGACGAAGGTGTCACCGTTGACGTCGGCAGAATGAGCGCACCAGGTGTGAGGAGGAGTGACGGCTACTCTGGCCATTACCACTCCGCCTCGTGCTCCGCATGTTCCGGCCAGGCCAATTAGAGGGGCTCATTCACCTCTCCCGTCCGCACCCTCAGTCAAGATATCAGAAAAACATAAGGTTAGATTGGACAAGCTATTAGGTCAATTGATCCCTGTTTCTTTTCATCTGTGCGCTACTCCTTTTTTCAGATTGACAGATTGGATGTGGGAAGCTTTTCCAATTACCTGATGAAAAAGGTTTAACTCCTTTCTACTTTTGCACCTGTTCGGTTTGGCTCGGTCCTTCAGACTTTGCAGTTTGGTTCAGACCAAAGGAGATGATCTTATTCTGGATAAAATTGAACCACACGTTGGTTTGGTTTTGGATGGTTCGGACTTCTGGATCGATTGCAGGGAGCGGAGGAAGACTCATCAACCGTTCAATAATTTAAAAAAGAAATCAGCCAGTGAAGCCGTGGTAGCACACTAGCAGAGGACAAAATGTTTCATCACAATTTGTCCTGACGTCGAAATCAAAAGCCATAATAATAGTATAGTGGTAATGAAAGTAATCTGTTCCTATTTTTTTCTCCATTCAGACGAAAATGCTTTCTGCAACATGCCGATGTCAAACGCATCAATGTCCAGTATACGGAGACGTAGCACACGCATGATGACATGATGTAGGTATACGTCATGTGATGTTCTCTGGTGCGCTCTCTAAATCACAGTGCAAATCTAAAAACTAACCAGATCAAATGTAAAGAATGTGACAAAAATCGCGAACCTTGGTCTTAACATTTGGTGAAAACAGCCTCAGATGACATGATGGACATTTTCTCCATCCCTAACAATGTGCCTGAGGCTTTTCTTCCTGTGCCTCCCTTCCCTCTCTTTTTTATATTAATCAATTTAGCATTATCCCGCAGGAATAAAAATTCTCTGTCGTGTTTGCTAGTACCTCTGAACACGTGTGTCTGCCTGTATGGGCATATATCCGCATTCAGCCCACCGTGTGGTTTGCTGTAGGTGCCAAAGGATCATAATAGGTGTCAGAGTGTTAAGAGCACCGCTGCCATCATACACCTTTGGCGGGAGCTGCCACATCTGATTTCTTAAAGTGACAATCAGCAGGGTGAGATTATATTGATTTGGGATCATTATTCTCAAGTGCTTTCAAAATTGTGTCTTGGCACAGGTCCTAGAGAGCCCATTATACACATGTTAAGAAATAAAAACTGACAAACACAGTGGGGCCGATAACGGGTATTTGAAGTTGCTTTTAACAACATGAATAGGAAAATCAGTGCAGATCAAAAGGGCACTCAAAGCAGGTCATTACAAATTGCGGTTTGAATTGGCGTTTGAAAGTGCGGGGCTGCAGTTTCGACAACCAAATTCAGAGTCGCCATCCCCCTGACAAATCTGTGTAAAATTGAGTGAATAGCCGGTGAGGCTGATTGGTCACATTGATTGAGCATCGCTGAGTCTTTTCACTGCTGTACACCCAAGTCGTCTCTCACTCGATAGACACAACCCAAATACACCAGGCACTCAATCCAGTGTGTTGCTACACGGGGCCCATCCAGCTAATTTAACACCCACTCCATTTATGAAAAAGAGTCCTCATCGATTCTTCTCTGTTCATGTGCTCCTGTTCATTTTCTCCATGCTGGCGCCTACACATGCTCAAGGCTGGCAGCGATTGAATTGAATTAGTGTTCGGTAGGTTTAGATTGCAAGATTGGCTTCTCAGAGCCCACACCTCCAGCCTCCCTCCAGATGGAGCAGAGACCGGGAGCCTGCAGTTACAGCCCGCTGCGTGCACGGCTACATTCACAGAGACCTGCACAGCACAGAGGCCACGAGCTTCAAAATGGACGCACACAGCCGATTGCTTTCACACCTTCATACGGCAGCAAAGACCGTTCCTGCTCGTTGCCCATTGTGTTCCTCTCCCCCTTTGTTATTGCACTCCGTTCCATTTCCCTTTCTCCTACTTATCGCTCCCGATCCATTATTGCATGGTCATGCTCCCAACATGTAATCTCGCATTTGAGAGGAAACAGCCAACACATTACAGACGGCCTTAGAAAACATGGAAGTGTATTTTTGATTGTAATAATTAGTCCAACAATAGCAGTTTGAAACCATTTCCAGTGTGTTTTGTCGGCAGTGGTTAAACTCTGAACCACAATAACTGTTATTATAATCATAATGGCTTTCCTGTCAGGACAAGTCTTATCAGGCTGGTGACAACCACAGAGCTGCCACTGCCAGGTAAACAGCCCTGCCTGCGAAGGGAAGGAGTAAAAGTGACGTGGGAATAGACAATAAACAGTTTCTAGGTCAGCTCAGTGGTAAAAAAACCAAAACACAGACAGAGACATAGCATTTTGACACAACTGAAAAGGGCATAAAAGATTACCTATCTGCCTGTATACAAGATGCATAGCCACCCACTCGCTACAAATGATTGTTTAAATCTTTCACCGATTGGGATAATAGAATCTGCCAATGCATATCCAATTCTGTCGAAAATGTCAGCAAATATTCTATAGTACTGCTCCAAAATTGTTGTTGTAAAAGCTGCGACTAGTAGTTGGAAAACAAATCATTTTGAGCTCTGTAGCAAAATGAAATAAAAAAAAAAATGTATATATATATATATATATATATATATATATATATATATATATATATATATATATATATATATAAAATGTAGACTACCAGACACAATTCAATCTTCTTTATAAAAAATTAAAAAAAATGAGGTTGTTTTCCCCGGATTAAAACTGCAAAAAAAATTTGAATAAATCAATATGGACTTTGAAGATGATTATTCAAAATAAATTCCCCTGCTCGGTGGACCATGACAAGCGAGGGGTCGGCAGACTGGCTGGTGAGGCCTGCAGTTCTAATCAGATAATTTCATCATCAAAAGGCAAACATGAGATTAAGTTTATCATCAGAATATATTGCAATGCCAGAGTCCTTTGTTCTGTCCTGCTGGTACTAAAGATGCTTATTCCCTGCTGTGTGTGTGTGTGTGTGTGTGTGTGTGTGTGTGTGTGTGTGTGTGTGTGTGTGTGTGTGTGTGTGTGTGTGTGTGTGTGTGTGTGTTTTGTGTGTGTATACGTGTGTTTTAAGAATACATCAGCAAACATCTGGATATGCAGAATATGTTGTTGTGCAGCAATTTAAAAAATGCTAAATTACTTGATATTAAGTCCTAGAACAAGATGAAGAAAATCAAATGGCGCTCTATAATCTGCTGTGTGGTTCAAGTCTACATGTATTCATTGTCCTGCATGCATTGTGTTCTGAAACCTAACTGGAGCACCTTCCCTGCAGAGACATTTTGCATTGCACTGGGCATAAAAAATGCATAAAATCCTCCACTTGACTTGACTGACAGGCAGCCTTAATATGGCTCCTCTTTTTGTTATCTATAATGGGTTTTCTGTTTCTTTTTTTTTTGGGAACATTTAGAAATCAGAACTGATAAGTTAACAATAGTAACCATAGTTTTACACGTCTGTTGAGTTGAAGAACAAGGTCGAAAATTGGAGGAAAAATGTATCCGCAAGACTGAATCGTGGATTCGATGAATTCCTATAGCCTCCTCTCCTCTGCCTATTGAAGGATGTTGTTTGTTACCCCAAAGCCCATTGTAACTGTGGAATAATGCGCTGCTACTAAAATCAATGCTTAAATTTGATGTCACACCATTCTGTGCCTAAAAAAACATGTCCGTGTCCTCCACAGGTTAAGAACAAAAATACTTTAAGTGTCAAAATTAACAATCCTTTACTGACATGTAGCTTTTCAATGTGTGTCTCCTGCTGCAGTTAATGGCCACGCTGAGAGAAAAACTGTGAGAGATCACCACGATTCCAAAATCCTTCAGCACATTCGAAAAAATCTGGTGAATGTTATTCTCCCCATTATCCTTTCACCCAGCATGGATGCAATACATTGAACTGTCCTGTGGGCGTGAGGCACCATAGGTCATTTCATGAAATTCATATCAGTGCTCTTTCTGCTTGTTTTTCTGCTCACATATTCATTTGGCCGGCCTTGTCAAAGAGCTGCAGGGGTTGCATACATATCACACAAAGGAGAGAGGGACAAAAATGGGAAGGAAACACAAGAGTAGTCACTTTGGGAACACGGCACTATTGTTCATAAAAATAGTATCTGTGTATGTTTGCGTGTATATGTGCCTGTACGTGTGTTGGTTGCACATGTGTGTTTTCTATTTTGTGAATGATCATGCTGCTGTTTCAAAGGAGCGTCAGGCAGGTTCTGTGTTGTGCATTTCTTTCACAACTACCTTCACCAGAATAGTATGGCCGCTGAGTCCTGACCACAGTTTTTACACAGAGCCTCCCAAAATGCCGAAGTCACACTGAAATGAATCTAATTATGATTAATGACTTATTAAAAGTCAGACGATCATGCCATGCTAATGTATGACTATTATTCACCAATTGAAAGCCGAGAATAATTTTTCTGATGGTGATGTGACACACAGACAAGGGGGAAATAAATCCTTCTGTCTTCCCGGGGAGAGTGTTTGGCAGTAAACCAATTCCAAGTCTGGCTTCTTGAATGCCCAGATAACGCAATCAGACAGTTGCAATATTGCTGTTTTACCACCTGAAGAATTTGAATTTCATTCAGCCCCTTCAGAATAGTAGACGTGCCAATTTTTCCCCGAGAATTGGCAGGACAAACACAATGCACCCCGGTGGAATGAGGAAAAAGGCTTACCGGCCGAAAAATAACAGTTTTCAGGGTCTTTCTCGTCTGTGTCCTAAGGTTCAATTTTATTATAATAATGCACAAAGACAAAAGGTTTAATTTCCTCTATCATAACTACAACGTAGGTTGTCGGTGCTTTTTTATTAGATATCTTATTATTAAATTGGGAATTAGCCAAGCATGTAATAAAATAAGAGCGCCTCGGTTTTCAGGCTGTGAACCCCGAAACATTACAGGGTTACATTTGATTAAATCTAATATATTGAGGGAAACATTTTTTCATGTTGTGGTTTTTTATTCTGTAGTGAAGTGGTGAATTTATTATCTGAACTCATCAAAATGGCCATTCGTGGACCATTCTTTAATTGGGATTTAATTAGAGGGGAAATAAACTCCATCTCATTTTGTTTGGGAAGTCCTCAAACATTCCTGAAGAACTCCAGGGTCTCCCCAGAACCCTCTGAGAACAGCTGGCCTACAGGTAATGACGCGAATTGGCAGAGTATTAGTGTAGTCTGACACACGGGGAATTGGATTGAGTAGTTCACTTTGAAGCTCCTACACCTTGCTCGTATTATCCTGATAGTCAATGAGCTTCTTAATGTATTTCTCTCGTGGAGGGAACTTCAGATTATGAGTAAGAGGGGGAAGATGGAAAAAAGTGAGAGGGATGCATTTGCCAAAATCACATCGCAAGATATTTCATTTTCTGATACCACATTATTAATCCGTAATGAATTTATTTATCACTACCTATATTTTGGGCTATTTTATCAGCCTCAGTATATTCCAATGTCACCTGCCTGCATTTGCCTCCATCATTTACAGGACTTGCAGTCATTTCTCCCCTGGCAGTAATTAAAATTGTCCAAATCTATTAGTGTGCAGGCCACGGTGCAATGCATAGGCCCCAAAAAACAAGGAGTCCCCTTCACAAAAAAAAAGAAAACGACTGATTTAGCGCATCCAGGACGCATTTTGAATATGAGGCGGCTGCTGTTGACGCACCAACTCCGCGTCTGTCAAAGCATAAAACATCAGTAATACATAAATCGGCTTACACGGCTGCACCTCGGGCTTGCAGGCGGATACTGGAGCTGCCTGCGTGCCCGGTGCGTGTTTACATGTTATTATGCTCGCGCTGGAATCAGATTTATTAAGGACACATGACATGAAAACTGCTTGGCTCCTACCTTGATCCCTCCAATCTCCTTCTCCTTGATTGCTCAGTGCGTCTCATTCATTCTCGCTTCCCCTCCTCACTTGCCTCCTTCTCCTCTCCTCCTCTGCTTATCACTCGTTTGCTCCTCTCTGGTCCCGTCTTCGTGCGGAGGCATAAGAATTAAAAATTAATAGCCTGCTATCTTAAAGACAAACCAACGGTGGGGGGGGGGGGGGGGTAGAGGGTAGAGGGGAAAAGATCCACTGGGGTTAAAAAAATATATATATGATAAGAGTGTGGAGGGGAAATCCTCATGGACAGAGCAGATTCTCACGGAAATGCGCCCGTGTGGGCATCAAAATAAATAACAGCGACGAAACCATTGTCCTGCTCAGAAACCTTCACAACATGCGAGTTGCAGCAGCGTCGGAGTGGAGCCGTGAAACTGTGCCGGAACACGAGCAGGAGACCAACTTGTCCGTCCGTCCGTCCGTCCCTGGCTCGACGCGGAGCAAGTGAGCAAATGAGCCACCGCCGCAAAAACGTGCGAAGCGAATCAGACTCGCGGGTGTGTGATGTCTGTCTGTCTGTTCGCAGGAACGGATCGCCACTTCTTTTTTTTCAAAACTGCGCACCACTCGCCCTCATGCTGTCTCGAAAAATAAAAAGCTGCGCGGTTTGAAATAACCCGTTGGAATTAGGACAGTGTGCGCGGGCCATCTGCGGGGATCCGGTGCGTCCTGGCGCACCGAGCGGATCAGTGCTCTATAGTTTCCCTCCTCGTCTGCAGGCAGCGCGCACTCTCATCAGGACCAGTCTCACTGTGTGCTCTGCCACTGCAGTTCTGCATCAGGCCTATATACCTACAACCTGGCGCATTCATCAGTGCCTCTCGCATACAGTTCGGTGTCCTGAAGACGGGGCCAAGGCACTTTTTATGACCAACGCTGATTTAACGCAGAAAAAAAACGCACTACTTCTGCCCGCCCACCACTTAAATTGCTCCTTCATGGCAGTTTTTTTTTTTCCAGTTGCCAAACCCAAGTGGTTTTTAAAAAGGTGGGTTCAGGAACCATCTGTGGTCACCTTGCTAAATTAAAGCTTAGAGATTATTATCTATGGTTCAATTCTCCAGAAGCACCTGGATGAAGGAAAAATCGAAATTGTACATGTTAACACACTGACTGTCATCTCACCAATACTGTGACACATTACTCCGTTCAGTCGGTATCGGGTGTTTTCAAGCAGCTCGACTTCTCTCACTTTGTTTAAAGACGTGTTTTTCATTCAGACACAGTCAGTGCTCTTCTGCAACATTTATTTCCTGCGACTTCACTGCGCTAAGAAGTTCCTGAAAAGTACAGGTAAAAAATACGTCATAAGAGATTTGGTTATTTTCCATGTAGCATACATATATGTGTTTTGAACTAATAATTCTCCATCTGATTTAAAAACGAAATACATGTCTTGTTATAAAAGATATCTCCGTCCAGACGAGAACCCCAAAACAAACGCTCAAAGTAGCATGCCGGGCCAGGAGGTGGCGATAAAGTCTGCATCAACAATCAGTCAAATACCAGCGGTGTAATCATGCGCATTTTGAGTGAGCTTATGGTTGTTGATTCTGGTGCATGTTCATTACACAAAACAGTGGGTCTGCGCGAAGTGAGATGTGACGCCATTGTTTCCGAAACGCTCCACTTTACATGAACACATCGGCACTTTAAGAAAGCGTTTCTAAAACTCATAATAGCGACTTAAAATTCCTGTTTGCGTGTGGACGAGAGGCCCAAACGCAGAGGAAGACGTTTTTTTGTGCAAAATATCCACATTACTTACCCTAGCCTCATTCAGACCTCGGCGTCGGACAGTGTGTTTAAGCGAGCAATTAAGATTTAATATCGAAAAAAGATCCAACTACTTTCATTCAGTTTGCTCGGTGGATTAATGAACACAGTCGTAATAACATTGTGTGGGATTCATTTGCATGCAACCTTCCAACAACAACAACTCATGTGTATTATGAGACTTGTGGATTCCTCACTTAAGTGCACCGTCCAGAATTTAAATGCATCTCGATGGGGTTTTAATACTTTTTTTTTTCATTAGTTTTACAGTGCTGGAGTCAACATGTGTGTCTAATGTCAAAGCAGTGATTCTCAGGAGGACCCAGATAAGATAACACTCTGCCGCCCTGTGTGTGCAGGCACAGATGGATTTTTTTAAAGATTATTTTTCTGGTTCTTCCACTGACAGACACGTTGCTGAAAACTAAGATTGAGTGCTGCACTGGGCAGAGGGAGTCTCATAAATTGGCAGTTCAGGGGCTCTCCAGGATATTCACAGGTGAGAAAAAGAAAAAGGGGGAAATAAGCAGAGGGATACGAGGCTATGAAGAAGTTAAAACCCTTTAGTGGAACATGATGGAGCTGCTACATGATGCACCATGGGAGGAGAGAGCGAGTCAGGGGATGGCACATGGCAAATGTTTTGAGCTGGAGTTGGAACTTCAGGCATTCAAAGTACACGTTACTCCGCAGCCTGCCGAACAGCCCACGTGCACCGCGAGCAGCCAGGTTTCTCACTCGCAGTTTTCTGCTGGAGATATAAATAGAAGCCTGACCCGAAGCCACTTAAGTCTTGTTACTATATGTTAAAAGTAGCAGTGAAGGTTGATGCTGGTGTATCACGCCTTCACTGACAAATCAATTATTCACTTTCTCAACGCATATATCACTTGCTCTTTTCTTTACTTTATCGAGTTGTAAGACATATCAGAAGGGTTTGCATAAGAACTTCAAGAATATCTATATGCCGTATATTATACCATATTATATATATATATTGGAAAATACATAGAGGCTACAAACTGGATTTCCTGCATTTCCACTCCATCATATGTTATTTACAGGACAGTTTAATACTTCTACCCCGTCACCATCACTGCACAGATGAACGTGCAGCACCGGGAAGAATCGCTGTACAGCATTATTATGATACGATTTTATAGTACAGTACATACACACATATAAGTAGGTTTAGTAAATGGAGAGCAATGCATTCACACATTACATGCGCACATATTCATAACTATTAACTTTAGTACATTTACACATAAATAGGCTACAAACATAAAAAAGGTTTTCACGTTTGACCTATAACAGGCAGATATTTTTTTTCCTTTAAAGCATCACTACTTAACCTTTAACAGAAAAGATCATGTATAATTTTTCCTACAATTGAAAAGTTGAGTTCATGAATAATGTGTGATTCAGTTTAATACCATAGACTGTATATAAAGATGGACAACATGACGTCTAACCAAAAGTGAAGCCAAAGTATCTTGATCGCCCCCCGGTGGCTAGCTGCAGTATAGGTCACAAACCCTGTCTTCTCCATGTTAGTGGAAGGGACATGGACCAAACAAAAAGTTTCAAATATACAGTGCCTTGCATAAGTATTCACCCCCTTTGGACTTTTCTACATTTTGTCATGGTATAACCACAGATTAAAATTTATTTCATCGTGAGTTTATGTAATGGACCAACACAAAATAGTGCATCATTTGGAAGTGGGGGGAAATATTACATGGATTTCACAATTATTTACAAATAAAAATCTGAAAAGTGTTGAGTGCATATGTATTCACCCCCTTTACTGTGAAACCCCTAACAAAGATCTGGTGCGACCAATTGCATTCACAAGTCACATTTGCAAGTCACATAATTAGTAAATAGGGTCCACCTGTCTGCAATTTAATCTCAGTATAAATACACCTGTTCTGTGACGGACTCAGAGTTTGTTGGAGATCATTACTGAACAAACAGCATCATGAAGACCAAGGAGCTCACCAAACAGGTCAGGGATAAAGTTGTGGAGAAATATGAAGCAGGGTTAGGTTATAAAAAAATATCCAGAGCTTTGAACATCTCTCTGAGCACCATAAAATCCATCATAAGAAAATGGAAAGAATATGGCACAACCGCAAACCTACCAAGAGGAGGCCGTCCACCCAAACTGAAGAGTCGGACAAGGAGAAAATTAATCAGAGAAGCAACCAGGAGGCCCATGGTTACTCTGGAGGAGTTGCAGAGATCCACAGCTGAGGTGGGAGACTCTGTCCACAGGACAACTATTAGTCGTCTACTCCACAAATCTGGCCTTTATGGAAGAGTGGCAAGAAGAAAGCCATTGTTGAAAGGGATCCATAAAAAATCCCGTTTGGAGTTTGCCAGAAGCCATGTGGGAGACACAGCAAACATGTGGAAGAAGGTGCTCTGGTCAGATGAGACCAAAATTGAACTTTTTGGCCTCAATGCAAAACGCTATGTGTGGCGAAAACCCAACACTGCCCATCACCCTGAGCACACCATCCCAACAGTGAAATATGGTGGTGGTAGCATCATGCTGTGGGGATGCTTCTCTTCAGCAGGTACAGGGAAACTGGTCAGAATAGAGGGAAAGATGGATGGAGCCAAATACAGGGAAATCCTTGAAGAAAATCTGATGCAGTCTGCAAAAGACTTGAGACTGGGGCGGAGGTTCATCTTCCAGCAGGACAATGACCCTAAACATACAGCCAGAGCTACAAAGGAATGGTTTGGATTAAAGAATGTTAATGTCTTAAAATGGCCCAGTCAAAGCCCAGACCTCAATCCAATAGAGAATCTATGGCAAGACTTGAAGATTGCGGTTCACAGACGGTCTCCATCCAATCTGACTGAGCTTCATCTTTTTTGCCAAGAAGAATGGACAAACCTTTCCATCTCTAGATGTGCAAAGCTGGTAGAGACATACCCCAAAAGACTTGCAGCTGTAATTGCAGCGAAAGGAGGTTCTACCAAGTATTGACACAGGGGGGTGAATACTTATGCACCCAACAGATGTCTACTTTTTTGTTCTCATTATTGTTTGTGTCACAATAAAATTTATTTTGCACCTCCAAAGTACTATGCATGTTTTGTTGATCAAACGGGAAAAAGTTTATTTAAGTCTATTTGAATTCCAGTTAGTAACAGTACATAATGGGAAAAAGTCCAAGGGGGGTGAATACTTATGCAAGGCACTGTATGTCAAATAAATGATGGTTGTCATTTTAGGTACTTCTTATCATAATGATGTATTTATGGCTTTAATCACTCATTTAATGGTAAATAAACTTCATGATTGACAGCTGAAACTGACTCGCGATTGGTCGAGCACGTGTATCAGAAGAACGTCACTACTGCGGCTCCATCGCTCAATTGCTACAACGCAGACTCTGGTTCCACATGACATCATTACTGCAAGATGGCAGCATTCGTATCTGGGATATTTTAACTTTGTTCCTGGACAGTGGGAGGAAGTGGACACACGTCATCCATCTTTATATACACTCTATATTAAATACACTCAGGAACCAGTAGTTCCTCACATCTAATGTTATAACAACTTTAGGTGGACACTGCTGTGTATCTCACATTACCACGTTATCCACTGCTTTTTAGACTCCGCTCTGTTTGCGGGGGGGAGGGAAATCTAATCTGCCATTAACCTCCAGTTGTCACATAGTGGACATCAACGTCTGTGCACCTTCGTGTATGTTTTCAGGGGAAACAATTTTATTATCTGTTATCCATATCACATGTAATAACTGCATGGGTCCAGAGTGCAGCTTGCAAATTTTCTCTCCCGTCTAAAAAAACCCCCCTTTGTCAGTTTGTATTATGATAGCTAATACTGGCCAGTATTGAATGGGCTATATACATGCCTTTGCCACTTAGCCTTCTGTCACACAGTACCTACTCTGTTATACTGCTCTCCAGTCCAGTCAATTGACCTTCATGGGCCGCATGACTCATTGTGCCACTAAACAGCAAAGCATAATGTGGTTTGTGCTCCGTGGCAGTCACACACTTTATCAGGATTTTCTTTATGTCTCCAAGATCAGATGTGTTTTATGCAAAGTCACCGAGCTGTGTGTGATCACGAGAGGCTGTAGGCAAACCTCATCCCCTCTTGTACTGAATGGATCACTAAGAACCAAATGTGGAGAGATTCGCAGCATCAAGTCACACTCGGCACGGTCTCAGCAGTTGTTCATCACACCCCGGTCTCTTAGCAACAACAATAGTGACTACCAATGATTAAGTGCTGATTGCCCTTCTAAGCACAAGCAGTGGGCTCTTGTTACAAACACGGCAGCTTGATTGTTTTATTTATCGCAAATAATATCATGCTGGAAAGTAAAATGTGTGTGTGTGTGTGTGTGTGTGTGTGTGTGTGTGTGTCATATATATAACTGTAATTAGGCTGTTAGGTACAAATAATGGACAATTCTTTTCCTTGCTTTTCCTTGCTTCCTTTTCATAAAGACGTCCAGGGTGCCAGAATTAAGGCTAACAACGCTAACGACAGATAGGAAATGTGTGACGACACTAGAACAAAAGCCAGAGACTACAATGTATTAAGTTGCATTGAGCTGTAAATTAATTTCTTGTAAGTAGGAGGCGGACGATGAGGTTTTTATTGGAGTCTGACCAAACAGCTGCCTCCGTCTCATTTCACGTTGGAGTCTGCAGCAACCTGTTCCCGTCGTAGACATCTCCACAAAATAGGGCATCCTGATTGATCTTGACTGTCACTCTGAGCTATTTTGGGTATTGAAATATCTTCGAAAGTCCAAATATCTAAAAGCTAACAAAATATCTATAAATGTTCTATACATGGCAAAACAAAGCTGGATCTCACTACAGGCTAAACCTTTGTGTTTCGGTTGAACCTTACACCGCATCTCACAAAGAAGAGCTTAACTGAAAACCTTTGCACATTCATACACACAGTATAAATTCTATCTTTAAGCATGATATAAAAAAAAACATATTAATCATACATATCATTGTGGTTCACCGCTCGCATACATCATTATCATCCAATTTATGTTTTCTGTTCTTCTGACTGCATTTTGTGCGGAGGTCAAAAGAGATATTAGAGCACATTAAACATTTAAACTTCTTGAATGTTAATGACATCTAGTAGCGCTTCACGTCAGTCTTCAGTATGGTCGTTTTGTCTGAGGCTCTCAAGTAAAAACATGCACTTCAGAAACAAACAGGGAACTGCTATATTAGACCTCAATTTTTTGACAGCACACAATATTTTCCTTTTTTTCCACTCACTTCCACCCAAAAACAGTGATCCAGATAAGTGTTGATAAATGCAGTGGTTAAAATAGACAGGAGATGGGAAAAATACAAAAGAAAGACCCAGATAAGATCCTGCCACTGTGTAGCATTGTGGTGGCTCTGCACTGGTGTGTGGGGAAGATCTCGCACTGAATAAATTCATTCAGGCCCGACCATGACTGTGAAAATTCTAGTCATTGTTAATAACAATTCTTTTTGTTCACTAGTGTTCCATGTTGCATTTATATTCCCGGCGCAGCGATGCTTTGAACGATAAGATGTATTTTATCAACAAAGCATCAGGGTTCCTGTTTTTTTCCCCGAACATTTCTTGTTTTCTTGTAGAAAAACGGTCTCTTACAGCTGGCACATTTTAATTTGTTCTAGCTCATGTTTGATTAATGCCAATTTTTCCTAGTCAGAGCTCATGTTTATGCGGCACCGTTATTTACATAACACCTTGCCCTATTTGCAAATAGCTCCTGTTTTCACAGTGAGGCACCTTCCTGGTTTGCAGTGATTGACAAATGATTTCCCTTTAACACAAAATCTCATTTTTTGGGGGGGTTGCAAGACATGTAATGAAACTAGAGCACACTTTCTAATGAGCTCCATGAGATTATCTGTGCAATATCTTCAAATTAGTGTTGTTAAGAAATTAGCTAATATGATGAATTAAGGACTGACACTGTTTGTGCATATTGTGCCAAATGAATCAACAAAATACCTGCATCTCTTTTCATTATGTTGTTTGTTGTTAAAACATTGATATAGATTATCAGTATAATAATATATGTATATATAATAAACATATTTGTGACACGTGTTATAAATAAAAACAAACTACTACACAAGCACCCTCACTGGTGGTGTATTAAGTATTTGTGGTATCCCATGCATGCCCACTGCATAGTAGAAGGCCTGTAGGCACAGATATGAACCCGAGAGGAAACTGTGCAGCATTTCCACTGGTGAAAGGGGAGGAAACCAATGAAAAGGATTTAAAAGGCCAACAAAGCCAAACAGACTTCTGTATTTGGAGCCAGCAAAGCGTTGGTGTAACACCTCAGCTTTTATATAGCAACCCTGTGACCGACGGAGCGCTCTTCCCATCATGCTCTTGCCATTGGATGGATGTTCAGAGCAAACGCTGCATTTCAACGTGTTCAGAGACCACATCCATGAAGACGCCCTCTCTCTCTCTCTCTTTTTTTGCCATATCTCTTTCCCTCGCTCGCTCTCAATCTCGCTTTTTCAGATTTTTCCGTGTCTCCGTGTCTCTCTTTCCCTTTTGCAATATGAGTCCATTATCTGCTCTTAGTACTAATTGGTGTATTAACGCCATGCTGTGGGTGACACAGTGAGAGAGAGAGAGAGGAAGAGGAAGAGATCGAGAGAGAGAGAGAGAGAGAGAGAGAGAGAGAGAGAGAGAGAGATGAATATGGATGAGGCAGAGGCAGGGCGGGAGCGCGGCTCTGGGGGAGGCAAGTACAGAGTGATTCTGAGTGAGAGAGTGAGAGAGAACGGGAGGCCAAGGTAAATCTTTTCAGCTACACAAGTGGTTAAGAGCAGCATAGCAAAATGACGAGGGAAGGAAAAAAAGAAAACCATCCTGTAATGGCTTGTATTTTATTTTTTTTTCAGTTGGCCTTCTCTGTATCCCTTTCTATCCTGCTCTCACCGTCACCACTTTCAACCCAATTATCCACTCTCCCTGGCGCCACTGGCAGCATATGGAAATGTAAATTGCAGGCGAGATGTTTTTTTTTTTTTTTAAAGCTGTGGAAGGTAAGCAGCTCTTGAGGATGGGGAGAGTAGGAGGAAGAAAAGGAAGAGATGACAAACAACTGAAACTGAGGGGCTGCCTTTAGTCCCAATGGCTCGTCAGTATTGCTACTCTATCAGATACACAAATCCACCCACGGAAGAAATTTTTGTCGACCGAGGTTGATTTATGCTGCTGCACACAGTCGCACTTTGGAGCTCAAATAAAGTTTGTGTGTAAAGTGCATTAGCCATGATATTACATATTTATACCTGACACTTTCAGAGTCGTTAAATCAAACTGACATGTAAAAATGCTCCGTAAATGTACACGCGCATGCTCGCCCTCTCCTCTCAGTCCCTGGTTCACACATGCCCGGTGCCAAATTCACACACTTATGGTAATTATATGCAGAGACTAAAACACAGTTGCAGCACAGAGGTACACTTCCTCTGTGCAGCCGGGACTTTTCCTGATCGGGGCCAGGATGTAAGCCCTCCGGCTGCTGAATAGCTGCCGAAAACTCAGGATGCAGAGATCAAAAGTGCTCATCTTCTCCCTTGCATGTGACATTGAGACATGCACAGGCTGATTATTCAGATAAGCAGATCTATCCTCGGGGGAGTGGAGGCAAAATGGAGGCGAGTGTTTTGTTCATTATCATTAAGATCTGCCTTTTTCCTCCGTTCACCTCTGCTCCCTCCGCATGCTCGTAAGCCGCCCCTGCAGTGCTGATGAAGCCAACTTCTCAAATCCGCAATTTGCTCAATTATTTTCAATTATCCCGCCATCACGGCTTCTATCATTCCCCTTAGTTTAATTGTGAGCAGAAATCACTTGTTGATTGACAGCAAAGGCCAATTAGAGGCGGGAGGAAAACTAAAACCCCGATGGTAATTACAGCTGATTGGTGTCACACAGGGATTTTGCAGGCCCTGCCCCGCAGGACTGAAACCCTTGTACTGATAAATGTCCCTTTCACCACGCAGCCACTCTTGTATTATCACCAACATACTGTACATTTAGAGCGGAGTCTTGCTCGCGTAGTTTCAAGTTGGCAGGATTACATAATGATATGCATTAAGATTTCTGTATGTGCCCTAGGAAACTGGCATACTGAGAAACCTTTCAAAGGCAATATTGAGATAGTATGAGTTTCTATCTCAGTGTGTCTGTGCCTTTAGCACATTAACTTCAAGGTAATGCTGTCTCAAGGCTTTAGAAAAACTCTTCAGCAGCAGGCACATGAATCAATGATTAACTGCTTTTGAGCCAGACAAAGAGACCCACAAATTCAATATACCTTCAGCACTTTTGCCGTCTGAGTTCATTCAAAAACAAAAAAATGTTTTCAGTAGCTTAATGTCGGGTATTTTGGACAAAATAGAAATTCAGCTACTTTGTGTATTTTCATTTGGTTCCGTAACACGTCTGTACACAACAGCAGGAGCAAGGTCAATGTTTTTTATTTTCATTTCTGTGGCTATTTTATGTTTTATTAAGTTTTGTACGCAGTAATCCATTTAGTTCTGTATTGTGCCGTCAGAAATGAAAATAAAAAACATTGACCTTGCTCCTGCTGTTGTGTACAGACGTGTTACGGAATGGACATGTTCTTTGAGCAAATTTATGAATACACATAAATAATTACGCCATAAATATATGAGGGTTAGGTTTATCATAACCACCCCAAAATCTTCATATTTACAGATTTGCTCATATTTCATTTGTTCTTTTAAACACTTTATCCTGAGTTATCCTGGCTGCTGCTGTACTAAACATTTCCCTCTTAAGGTAGTCTCACAGATATGGTGTTGAGCTTTTGTTTTATGTAGTTTGAAAGGCCGAACACGTGAGCCGCCGCTACTGACTCGTAATGTTGTTTGTGACAAAATGGCCGCCTATGCAAGCAGCAGTTACTCAAGACTCCCATAATGACATTAAGGGCCTAATGAGTTTTAATTGGGAAGAGATCTTAACTTGCAGATCTAATTGCATCTGATTAAAGACAATATTAGTTTTACTGCTGGCAAATTGGTTAGGGAGGGTGGGTGAGTGAGTTTTGGAGGGATCGATGGTGTCCTTGTGGAAATATCCTGAACGTCCTCCAACGGGTGATGAAGACCTGGATCAAAAGCACGAGAGGAGACAGGGTCAGGTGGAGAAATTCTCAACATGCAGCGATAGTGTGTTGAGGGTTCGCTGTGGAGGGGAAGGAATAAGAGGAGCAGGACAAAAGGTTGAGACATAATCCAGAATCCTCACTTACACAGCTTTTTGTAAGTGTTTTAAAGGCACCGATTTAGATTGAATACAGAATATATATATATATATATGTAGATGACTCCATCTGCTTAACAGTTCTAACTTTGACTTCCCTGACAGCTGTACTGTGAGAGCCTCATACTTCTGCATGTATTTTGGGATATTACTTTTGCTCACAGTTTTCTCAGGAGCAGTACACTCTGGAGCATTACAAATAAATCTACCCTGAAATAAAATGTTCGGTGTAATTTGTGTGATCTTCGACAGGTAAATCAATATCTGAGAAAACGAACCACTAGCGCTCAAAGATGGGAAACCAGAGAACCGTTGTTCTCATCTATGAAGCAATCTATCTTCGTGGACTGGTTGAGATTTCATGTCTAAATTAGCTTTGTTTCCTCTGAAGCTTACTTGCCTCAAACTAAAAGTATTCTCAGATGAATTACATTAGAAAGTGTATCTCTCCCTGCAAAGTTAGCCTCCTTTTCTTAAATCCACCAGGACTTCACTGGGCTTTCATGCCATCTACTTACCCACTGAGGAGAAATGCGCCTTCACAGAATCAGGCCTAATCCGTTCACAACCGCAACATTACTATGTAAAAATGCAGCTTAGGGAATGTCTGTAATGGTTTCGCTGGGTGAGCCGACTTGTTTATGGACCTTGCAGTGACATTATTAAAGTATTCTGTAATTTGCATTTAAGTAATTGATTAAAACTTGCAGTGCACCCACATCAACCCGAGTTATTATGCATAATTATACATATTTACATCCATACATCATACGAAATTCATATGCACACGCACACATATACATGCAAATAAATACACAAACCAAAAACACAGAGTGCATGTTCCCTCTCCGTGCCACCATAAATACATGCTCTGGATGGGCTGTGATTTAAAGCCAGACACTGGAGAGTATAGTAAATTATGCGTGTATGAGGCTTCATTTCCTCCTCTTCTTAAGCACTTGCTTAATTGCCATTCTCACCTGAGCAATTGTATAATTTCCTTTATTTTTCTCCTCCTCTGCCCAGAATATGAGTCTATAATGAGCTGTGGGTGTCCCCCAAAGCTAAGCCTGGTGCCTTGAAATAGGTTTCGCTAATTTACCAATTAGTCATAAGATACAATTAGTGTGCAGGTTCCCTAAGTCCATGAATGCCCCCACCACAGGCCTCCCTATTGTGATTGTTCAATCTCTGCAGTGATCATCACTCCATTACTTGGCTCATGCTCTCGCCCTGCTTTGTTGAGCCGCACTACAAAAAGGAAGGTCCCACCTGCACTTTGGATATTACTCTAACCCTATGTGCCTCAGAGGGAATCGGTGAGGGAGTGGGAGTGTGTGAATGTGTCTACGTCCGCAGCTCTGGGTTTCTGTTTAAGTGCAGCTGGGACCAGTTTCACTGACCAGGAGGATGAGAGTTGGAGAAGGGGAGGGTGGGCGTCTGGAGACTAGAAAACTTATGAGAACTGAGACAAGTTAGCAAGTAGCAAAGTGAAAGTTTGCTGGAGGTGCAAATCTAATTTATGGTTGGAGAATACCGTGTTGTGTTTCTCTCCTTGGTTCACTCAGCCATTAAAACTAAACCTGAGGACAAAGAAAAAAAAAAAACACAACAAATATCAACGCTACTGTGCTCGCTGTTGGTTGTTATTATTCTGTGCGTGAGGCTGTGGGTGAACAGCAATCAATATGTGAGAGGTCATTTGTCAGTGCCTTTTTCTGTGCCAGGCTAGTTCATTTTTTTCTTCATAGCGACACAGTTCTATATTGGATTTATTGTAATTGCTGTAAATTCCCTTCTGTTTTCCTCCTATTAGTGCAGGATCTTTGCATGCATGTCTGAGTAGGTGGGCTCCAATCGCTAACTGATCACTGAGGGAATCATTTGACTGTAAAGTAACATGTTCAAAATCTTTTAATTAATTATAAGGCCAATAATAAACTTCTAAAGACTAAAGCATTACGCCTGTGTTGACCTTTGCATAATCGAATAAATATTGCAGTTGATGTGTATAGTGTTGGACGTAAGGCTCCTACATGGATTTATGAAAATGTCCTTAAGCATCTTTGTATATCATCATCAATTAAAAGGTTATATTTAAGTTGTTTATTGCCACTAGATGTCGCACTCTAGCGCCAGCATGTCGGACCAAAACAAATACTTAATCGACCAGTCCTCCCCCAACCCTTCATGTGTCAGTGATCTCTGACATCACAGGCAAAAACTAGAAGGGCAAATGGAGAGCCCCAACCTCCGCCAAGGCTGCTTGGCCACTTTATCACCACATTGCATATTGAGATCAGATAGCCTACATATACCATGTTCTGCAAACTGCTCACAATAAGCAGAAGGCAAAACATCTATTCTATATATTTGTTACTGTATAGTAACTGAATAAAGATCTACTCCCTGAAATAAAAATTTTGATTTTCATTGACAAAATCCAGATCAGTATTGGGATCAGCACCAAATTTCACCTGTTCATAGATGATCACTCTCTACAATTCCTGGATCCGCCCCTGATCCAGTTCTGCACCAAAATTGACTGGGTTCTTCCCTGACGCTTAACACATGCATCCACCAAGTTTCACTCCAGTTGAGTTGGATTGATTCCTGATTGACCGGATTGATCTGTCCACCCAGGTGTCATTTCTACATCACCGCCAGAGCTGGAGCCATCACACTTCATAAACGTGGGGCAAGCCAACGATTTTAGAGGGAGGGACTCTCCCGTGAACGCACACACGGCTACAAGATCAGAGAAGCTCTCTCTCTCACACACACACACACACACACACACACACACACACACACACACACACACACACACACACACACACACACACACACACACACACACACACACACACACACACAGTGACTTCTCTCTCTACTATGGATGCAATTATATCATTAAATCTATACATACCAAACAGTGGTTAGCTTCATATTATGTTTCAGATCACATTTAGCCTACTGCATATATAACCTTTTCCAGGTTTAAGTAAGAAAAAGATCCAAGGTTGCAAACATGGTCTTTCCTCGCATTTTTTAAAACACTATTTCTATGAAACAGTGTGAGCAGGTTTTAGCTTCATCAACTTCTCAGTTAGAGGAGACCGAGGCAGGAGCTTTTTCCATCAATTGTAGTCGGCATGAGGGGACACTTAAGAGTGTGATCACACCAAACATGTTTGGAGCAGTTTATTGGAACTGTGGAACTGTTACTGTTTCATTTAGGCGAGCGAGAACAATGCCATTTGCTCTCCAAATAACAGCAAATAACTGTGCTGAGACTGAGGGAGGGCCAACTATGAGATGGAAGGAGATGCTCCCCTTATGAGCCCTGTCTGCATAAGTGTAGGCCCTCACAGTTTACTACAGACAGGTGGCCATGGTCGCTTCCAATGGACATGCATAGAAAGGACTACAGGTTACTCTTATGAGACCCATGTTACCCTCTGAAATGTCTTCGAGCAGCTGCTTCGTCAGAAGGACACAAATACAAGCGTAATCCTTGTATCTGGCACGAGCAGTTTTCCACACAACAGCAGAGCTCGGTAAGGAGTTAGTTATCTTGCAGAGGAGTTGGTGGAGTGTAGCCTGTTGCCTGCATCTCTAAAATTGACGGATAACTGTGGCTCTTGAAAAGAGCACAACTGGTCGACAGATGAAAAGTGTTGAAAATGACCATGTCTTTTTCTTTTTTGGAGAGCCTATTTTCATTGTGTGTTGCAGGGGAATGTACATAGTGTGTCCCTTTGACTGCTTTACATTAAAATCAACCTTGTGCTTCATGAGAGGAATGCTTTTAGCGTGTAGCAGCATGAGGAAATGTTTGCTTTGCATTAGCAGTAACTCTGATACCAAACAGTGAGGACAGAGTGTGGCAGGATTACATGCTGCATCGTTTTTATGACTCTATCATGCAAGTGAATGTCCTTTGAATGCAGTGCGGGGATGGCAGCACTAAAGGAATATTGAATGTAAACTCATTGGATTTATATTGCTGAAAAAAAGCGTAAACCATAAATAAGATGAGATTAATTTTAAGGATCCTAACTTAAAGAGTCATGGAACCTCTGTGGAAGACCCAAACTCAGTGTTTTCAGACAGAACGCAAAGTAAATTTAGCATCGCGTCACATGTGAGATTTGTGCCGCAGGATCATTTGTTGACTCGTGCCAGTAACGAAAGTAAACACAACCTGCAAATATTCACCTGTTCTCCTCCAGAAAAGAAGAGAGGAGGACAACTGGCGGAAGTGACTACAATTGCTGCTTTGTACTTGTTGTAGGAATACCGGAGAAGCCGGTGCCGTTGTGTGTGGGTCCACAAGACCATCAACAAGCACACACAGCTCAGGTAATGTTCTCCAGGAGCTGTGTCTGGATGGGGCTGTTTCCAGCACTAACTGGGGCTGACCAGTGGCCAGTTTGATGACCTGCTAGCTCGGGTGCCAGTACCTGAGTCCGGTGAGTTTCATTCTCAACCCTCATCGTCTTTCGTGAAATTGACGAAGTTTTCACATCTATCGCATGGCACCATTCGCGAGATATGAAATTGGCCTTTATTTGCATCTTTGCATTGACTTTGTAAGTAGTGTCATTGCGCAAAAATATTTGTGTCGCATTTGGTGTGAACAAAGCATAACATTAGGCAAAAAAAAAGCAAAGGTGAACATCTTGAATTAAAGAGGGAGACTCTAAATTCTATTTTTTTTCTATGGAAAAGAAGCTGTTATTCCATTTAAACACAGGCCTTCTTACAGTTTACCCCTCACTTAAACTGCTATAAGTTCTTTCTTTCATGTGAGCCTAAATTGTTCTGTTCCATTTCACTTTCTGACAACAAGTTGGCGTCTCACCATCTGATGTAATTGTCCCCATGTTCCCCAAGGATCCTCCTGTTATGACAAGCCCGCTCTGACTCCTACAGCAGGAGGGAGGGTAGCATGGTTAGCTTGCAGTCTCACCAGCTGTCAGTTCCACTCTGGATCATCGCATTTAATGTAATTCTAGATATGAAGCTTTCAGACACCAGGAGGAGCCTTCCTCTTCTGCCCAAACTTAAATATCCACCTTTTCCTCGCTGTTTAAATGTAGCCGAATAAGTGGGCGTCGCCATTGACTGGGTTGGATAATGTATTCTACTTGATTGTATCGCATCAATACAAGAGTTGATTACAATTATAGTAGCGTCTGTCTGCATTGCTCAACCTCTGAATTGCTCTGTGTCTGAAAGGTGCGACTGCATATTAAAACAAACTTGTTGAAGACGCAGTATCTGAGCAGCAGAGGCTCAGGAGAAGAAAAAAAAAAAAAAACTTACCCTTTCACAACTTTCAGGACAATCCTGGACTAAATTCTGCTCTGTGAATTTGTCCTGAGTCTGTCTCCACGAATGCTTCTTTATCGGTGAAAACCTTAATAACATATAATTTAGTCAATTAAGCTGCAAACCAATTTGAATTAAGGGAAAATGTTCGATCATCGGTGTAAATATTCATATGCGTGTGTTTACTTGTCATTTGCTTCACAGCGTCTTTGACAATTCTACCCCCCCCCCCACCCCTCCTTTCTGTGCCTTCCTCTCTCACTCTCTTCGTCTCAGAGGTTCACTCCCCTCATGCTAATGGACAACCCCTCCTCCTCATGTCTATCTAATCAAAAATCAATTAAAAACACCTCGCCGCCGAGTCTCCAGAGCCGAGCCTAGTTGAGGGTGGAACAGAAACGCTTCCCGCACTCGCTCCCTCTTTCTCCCCCTCTCACAATACCCCTCTCTCTCGCTCGCTCGCTTGCTGCCGTATCCTCCTATGGAGTCCCTCGCTCTATCTCCCAAGCTCCTCCCTCCTGTCTACTGGAAGTTGGCAACATGATTTACGAGAACGGAGAACTTAATTTATATATTTTTTTCCTCTTGCATCCTCTCATTTATTTATTAGATTTTTTTTCTCCCAGCCGCCTCTTCCTGTCTCTGGCGTGGAGGGGAGACGGAGGATAGAGGGAGAGAGAGGATAGGATTAGATGGAGAGTGGTCTCGGGGCAGACCAGTAGACTGGCAGGCCTGCAGACATGGAACAGATCTGTCCCACACTTAATGGCATTAGTGCCGTCCCTGAAAGGGGGAGGGGAGGCCAGCAGGGAGACAGGCTAACATATTAAAACCGCTTCCATACCAGATGCTTGTCTACGCCACTCCCAACTTCGACTCCAACTCCTTTTCTTTTTGGGTGTAACAGTGCGTTGTTGGATGAGTGCGGTTTGGGGAAGTTGTGTCGAAACTAAGCTCTTAGCTGGGACCAACTCTTCTCCCCGCAGGCACCATCAGATTAGGTTTTTCAAAAAATGCTCACACTGCACCCACATGCACAGAGCACCAAGAGTATGCCATTCATCCTGCACACGTGTGGATTCAGGCAGAAAACCTGCTCTCCTTTTGTGTCAGGTGCAAATGGACTTCAGCTCAAACGCTAGCATGGCCCTGGGTGGAAAGTGACATCTCTGTCGACAGTGGCTGAGCGGATAAAACTACAATCGCTCCATTCTCGGCACACTCTCCTTAACTCATTTACACTTGCACTCTTCCCACCAGGATTTTTACACATCTGACGGATCTGTGTGACTTTGGTGCGATCAGTGCATTGCTGACTGTCAGCACACCTTCTAAAACTAGATCCAGGGCTCACAGCACCCTCAGAGGCACAAATTACCCCCTCTAACCCGCTTGGACAGCACACTCCTACTACACACTACTACTGTTCCAGGGGCACTGGGGAATGCATACAGGAGTCGGACAAGAAACAGAGGAGGAAAAGAGGTGGAAGATTGGCGTCAGCAACAAAAGACCAAAGGCGGAAACGAGGCTGGTGAGAAAAAAGAGGAAACGTGCTCTCCTTAAACATGCACATATCAAGTACAGAGGAGCATGGAGCAGCCGGGGGAAGAGGAAGTGGACGCGGAATGTGAGAGGACACCGACAGACAGGTGGAGCCAGCATGCTGTGTCTTTTGATGGATGGAACGGAGAGTTAGTAAATATACATGGACCCCGCCCTCCAGCTCTTTCAGCTGTCTCAGCAGAGCCCGGCGTGGATGGATGGGGGGGGGGATTTCTTTCCCCGCCTTTAAGCAAAGGTTAAGTTAAGACAATATTGTTGTGGATCATGAAAATATTAACAATACTTCCCCGCTCTGTCATGCGAGTTTGATTTATCCACCTTCCTCTGTGCGGATTGAGGAGGAGGAGGAAGAGGGGGAGGAGGAGGAGGAGGAGGGGAAGCAGGGACAGGAGGAGATGGGCCGACACTAACAGCCTGGGGAGTGTTTTCTCTTTATCTCTGTGTCACAAAGGCCACCCCGGGTACTGCAGGTGTGTCTGGGAACAGCTTTATTGAGAGCTATTGATCCTACTGAGTACTCCCACTGTATATAGCCAAGCTCTGCCCACATCCTCACACTCTGAGGAAAACTATACAGGAGCAGGCCGTGCTAAAGGTCAGCCTCTGATGGAGATAGGGAGCCGCAACTGGCTCTGCATATTAGTGTCTCAACTGGCTTGTAACCCTATTAGATCGGGAGTCAACGCGCATTCTTGCACTGTTTCAAAGAAGTATTTATGTGTAGTCATTGATAAACTTGCAATGGGAAATGAAATGAGTTCCAAAATTAAGAAAGAATAAAAAAGCATCACCTGTGCTAAATTATACAAGTTCTAATTGCTTACACTTACATTCAGAGCTCAGAAATTATCAGAATCAATTATTGCCTTTGATTTGATGCATCATCAAAGCTTTTCTAAACCAAACCGCACTCAAGACGTCCTTGCTTAGAAACTGATATGAAAATGGAGACGCCAGTTCGACTAAAAGAAACGTTCTGCCACGAAATGAACCGTTTCATTATAAATTCTTATTATAAATTAGAATTCCATGTTCCTCGTGTCCCAAGATCGCAGGAGAAACGTCCTCCTTAAAGAGCAAATTAATATTAAAGCCTCGTTTTTCCCACTTCTGCTCAAAACAATGTCACAATGAGATCATAATTTGTCAGAGATAAAAAAAAACATTCTGTATCTAATTCACAAAAGGTTTTACTGTTTAAATATCATCATATTGATTCTAAACTGCCCCAACTGAAGAATAAATACATTCTATTCTATTTATCTGACAGCTCAGTATACACTCGTCATTATCCCATAACAGCAACATTCACTTAACAGTAAATTGTGAGTAGCTTTATGTATCTGCGTGTTGCTTTAAATACACTGGACACTGAATTGGTTTGTTGGACGCCATGTTCCGTGCAGCTGTATGTGTTTAGCCTCCAGTTAATTCTGGATGGGAGTGAATGTCCATTAAATGTAATCTTGTTTTTCAGTCCAGCGCTCAAACCACAACTTCAGAGAATTGGCCACCGATGAAGACATCATCCATCATCCCACTGACGCTCTGCCAAAACACTTGGAGATAAATATGGAGGCTTTTCAAGTTGTACCTGTCTTTGAGAAACCGCACAACCATAAACACACGCGCAGAGTAGGCATACACAGACTCATAATTCCCATCCATTTCTGCATATCAAAAGTGTAAAGAAAAAAAGAAAAGAAAACCTATCTTTCTTGTGCCTATTCATCAAGCACCACTCACTCTGTCAGCAGCTTCTTCAGCGCCTTTTATCAGCATCATTATTTCACATCTTGATGGCTGCTGCCGTACGTCTACGTGTGCGCATGTACGCAGGCCTCTCTCCGGCGCACCTCACCTCCACAAAACGTACGAAGAAAAACCAAAATGATCCACTCAGAAATTTGAGTTCTTGGTTTAATGAAATAGTGCTTTTAGAGTTGATCTGAGGAGCCCACTAGAACACTTATCTCAGCATCAACAGAGGCAGCAGAAAAGAAAAGAGCCGCCTTAATCGGATTGCTGGAGCTCTAAAAGGTTTTGTGCACATGGGTTGCTCTGCAGGCTGCTGGGCTCCAGAGCCAGGCTGGGCACTGAGGCCTGACTGCCAGCCCGACTCCGTGGCTGGACTGGCTGATAAAATCCAGAGACCCATTGGTGTCTTTGTTAGCTGCTACAGGCTTACATGTAAGACGATACTAATTAGGGGCTTTGAATATATGATTCAATCAGGGAACGCGGCACACAGACGGATGCAGGAGCTCACACATGAACAACACCCACACCGGTTCCATACCAAAAAGACATGATATGTAGATTTCATGGTATGTGTGCGTGAACACACATACACATTTAGACTGTGATTTGCTTTTGTTCTCTTTTTTTTTTTTTTCCTCCTCACTGTACACCTACACATCAGTCCATGGACTCACACCGAGGAATTCATCTATCAGTGGTTCACTGTGCCCCAAAGCAAGCGAGAGCTGCAGCAGACATTGATCAAACTGACTTCTAACATGAAGAAGTTCAAAATCACACATTTCAAATCCCTTTACTGCCAGCAACCTTCCACTATACTGAAATAAAAGGAGGCACACATGCACACAGACGCGCACACAGACGCGCGCACACACTCTCTCGCACATTATTACACCCAGCAGTATGTACCCTTGCAAACATGAGCACATAGATGCAAAGATTAGCGTTCGCACACAGCGTCTCGGGGAAAGAAGATAACCCTGACATTTTTAGCTCACACTGATATAAAGATGGCATTGGTGGCTTTCACATTCCTCAGCTGGATGACTGAGGAAATATTTTAGTCATAACAAAGGTATTTCAGAAGTGACAGTGGAAGAAAGAAAAAAAATAAATTCTATGACAGGGCGCACGGCTTTGTAAGGAGCACGGTAGATTCTGGGGTGAATTGTTCCCTCACATTAGCACACTGTGCCCTCACAGAACAAATCAGCCCCTCATATTATTAATTCCCGCACTCAACACACTTTTTTCACTCCCCCAATTTAGTCACTTGTCCCCTCAAATGACTTCATTTGCTGCCTTGAATTAATAATCCAATGCCTTGAAATTTCATCGCACACTCAGATTCCTTCCAATTATTAAGCGCTATCACCTTCATTCCATTTGACCTTGTTCCCCCGATGTTCTTGTGATACATGCTTGGATTTAATACGGCTTTATCCGGTTTTTAGTGCGACACTTCTGCATTATCTCTGGCTTCACTTGAGCTTATTCTACGGAACGAGAGATGAACTCCTATGAAAGAGGGGGAATACAAATGTGCGAAGGCTATAGTAGTTTCAGATTCACTGTCAGTTTGCCATTGAGACTGCCAATCTCTCCCCGTGAGCCCTCTACACGACTCAAAGAGTAACACAAACCTGTGTTCCTCCTCCAAACAAAGTCTGTTTGGCTTCCACAACAGACAAGGAAATGTCCCATCTTTCTGCACAGCAGCTCCAGAGTTATTAGCCTTTGTTCCAACTGTTTTGCATATTCAGCCTCCCTTCCAGCCCACATAGATGTTAATGCACTCCCACACAAACAGATCGGTGTGAACAGGGCAAACATATTTTCCATCTCTCTCTCTCTCACACACACACACACACACACACATTGTCTCAACCATCTTTCTCCACTGGCTTTTTCTAAAACCCACTTACATCACATGAAACTTGCCACACACACCCACCCACCCCACACACACACACGTCCAGATAGATAAAGATATATCCACAGAGGAGCACAAAGTAAGTTGGAGACTCTGGCTACCACCTCCCAGTGTGCTGTATCAGCTGAAATAGGATCCATCCCTCAGATCCCGTTGTACCTCTCACACATACTGATGTAGCCTGATCTGCTGTCAGTGAGACGGCCTGCAGGGAGCGAGTCTGGGGCTTACAGCGCATCCTCCAGAGAACCTCTCAGCCAGAAGCTCAAAGTCAAGAGAAAGCCAAGAAACAATAGCCATCGCGGAGGGCCACCGATATCAAGGGGCCAGTCGTGCTACACTATAGGCCCATGCTCCTTCAGAATGCCTTATATGACCATGCCGGTCACCGCCGCTTACACTAATCACCGCCCACCACACAGCTCATGCCTGGCAAGCCACCACTGTTTTGACGTGAGACAAGTGCAGTATAGAGATACGCCTCAGGACGGGCGCAAATGCACATTAACTCGCACAAAGGCATATACACACACTCACTTAGCACCCTGTGGCAACCATGTTAAAACAGTGGGCATGAAAACAGACTTGTCAAAGCGAATATACTGTACACAGGCTGTGTGTGACTGCGTGATAGCATTCAACTGAAACCACGGCCGAGGCTCCGACTCTGCAGCGACTGGCTTGGAAAATGTTCAAGGAAGAAATGTATGTTTTTACAACCTGAGCTTTATTCTGGTTTCTTATGGCTTGTTAGTCCGTATCAACTGTTGATGGTTAATGTTAACGTGTCCATTGATATGGAGAAAAAGTTTGTGAATGAAAGGAAAGTAAAACAATCAATAAATAAAAATTACTTAAACGATCAATAAATGTATTGGACAATAAAGCACATAGTCATAATGTAACCTTATAAACAATACAATTATTTACCATTTATTCTGCAGGTTATTAAGCTCCCTGTTTCATGCAACACGACAGAGGAGCATGTAAATTAACTAATACATCAGAAAAAGCACAGACTCACCATGTTGTGGCAATGCTGAAATCTTTTCTTCCTGCAACACAGGTTTTTTTCTCCCAGGAGAGGGAGGTGCTCCACTCTCTGCAACTCAATGTGCTACACTCCCCTTCTTCTCTGCCTTCTTTATTACTCTCTTTACATGAGAATGTGTAAATATGGAATTATTGAGAAATTGATTGGTGCTCGTTTCTGTCCAATGTGGCCTTCCTCCCATTAATCTCTAATGCCGGCAGAAGAAGCTAAAAAATCCATCTGGGGCACTCGCTGCAGACAATTGTCTGAAAGACTTGTTCCATCCAAATTGAATTAGAATCAATGTGGAACATACACAAGCAAGAGCATCATTACATCAAGAGACGCGAGTAAAGGGAGTGACTGAAGGAGAAGGAGACGAAAAAAGCAGCTGATCGCTTTCCTCCTCTCAGGCCACGCTATCAAATCAGATCAACATGAATGAGATTTGGTTTTGGCTTTTTCTGTTCTTCAAGTGTTCGTCGCATCTGTCTGTCACTCGCTTTCTCGCACTTTTACACACAGACAGTATGCACGGGCGCACACGCGAAACTCACAACTTTTCCAAGTGACTGCCGAGCCCAGCCTTGAGCTTTGAAGTCTTAATGTAAGCACCACTTACTCTCTACAGGGGAGGAGAGGAGGGGGATGCAGAGTTAAAAGAGGAGGAGGAGGACGAGAAGAGAGTAAAGGAAAGAGGAAGCGACCGTGAGTCATGAGCAAAAACACAGCTGGTGTGACTGGGCTGCATGAGTGAGAGCAAGATGGGTGACAGAGACTGAAAGATGAAAGGCTGCCGTGGAAAAAGAGGCGTATTAGAGCGAAGCTGAAATGCAGGTCAGCGGCAAACGGAAATGCGAGGTGATTGACATGCTCGTCACAGTGGTAAAAGCAAGGGATGCGAGTTGGGGCAAATATGGCACAGAACGTAGAGGGGAGTCAGCGGGAGATTAGTGAGCGTTAGATAGCGAGATTTGGTTCGACGGGAGATGAAGAGATACTTTTGGAGAGGGGGAAGCTAAAGAGCAAAGGAGGATCGGGTAGGCGGATGATTTAAGTAATTTTGAAAGTGATACAGTTTGTAGGCAGGCAGAGAGTTGTGTGAGGGGGTTGAGGCGGCAGAGAGTAGATATGGTGTGAAAAAAAGAGAGATATAGGGAAAGTAAGATATGAGAGGAGGGCGAGATAGAGATAGATAGGCTGGCCTGGAGTGAGACAGAGTTATCGGCCATAATCGATCCGGCCGGCTGATGCCAAATGGGGGGTGTAATGATGGGTAATGATATGAGCCTGGAGAGAGCGCACAGTATGTGTCTATGTATGTGTGTGTGTGTGTGTGTGAGAGAGAGAGTGTGTCTGTCCTAAATCCATGACCACACACTCGCTCACACTTTCATTAATAGCGCCTCGCACCTCGCAGAGAGGGGATTTTTATACACGCCCCCATAAAGATCTATATATACTGCATATACATGTCATTCTTTCTCTCCCTCTAGCTTTCCTCATTTCACTCGTTCTCCCTGATCCAGACGCGGCCCTCGCTCCTCTCACTCCCCGTACGACAGTGCATCTTTCTCAGCCCCGTCATCCGTCTCCTTCCTATACCGCGTTCATCATTCTTTCTGATCCACCATGAGTTTAAGTTAAACCATCAAACAGGCAATGCTGCCGCAGATTGCAACATTTCAATTGATAAAACACAGAATACCAAGCCACACACACACACACACACAAAAACACACACACACACACATACACACAATGACATGTTTATCTGCACACCCTTGGCAGACCTACTGACTCTTAAACAGTTTCCACAGCAACATGAAGTGGCTAAGAATAATGTATTCTGTTATGGCTGGGGATGATTATCCTGTTCTGTTTCAACATCAGCGTGAGGCTCCTCATCTCGCACTGATGTTTTAACATCACATCGCAACTGATTGTAACCCGCTCACTCAAATAATTAGACAGGACAAAGCTGCGTTAGCTATATGATTAAAATGAACATTTTGTGCTCGAGTGCAATAATATCAGGGGGAGGAGACGTTGAAATTACACAAACACGCCGAATAGTCATTAAAATGAAAATCTACTGGCACCATTGATCGGATGGTGTACTCTGCGGTCATTACTATAGAAACCAAAACCAATCCAATGCAGAAATTTAGGCCAAAAACAGATCTTTTGGAGCCGACTATTCTCGAGCAGCAACATTTGACCATACTGATCACACGCAGGCTGAATCATCCAACCAGCACAACACTAAATTGTTTTTCAATCCAGCAGCTTCACATTATTTAAACTGGTAAATATTTCCATGTATCTTTGGTTTCCGATCAAACACAATTTCACTTAAACTGAATGTTTGAATCTAGTTGCATTGAATTATAAAATAAATCCAAAGGCTTAATTCTAATACAATATCAGATTTTAAACTCTACTTCACAATGACAGCATATGACTGTGAGACCATCGTGCTTTAGGAGTATGGGCCAGCAGCTTGGAGGTATTTACCAGCTGAGATCAGACATGCTTCATCTGTTGTTTATTTAAAATCCCTTCTTAATTTTTTTTTTTTTATTTATAATTTTGTGCTTTTTACTTTAATTTTTTTTGTTTGTAATTTGATTGATGTCATATCCTCTTGTGAAGCACTTTCTAACTTTGGTAAGAAAATACGATGCAAATAAAGCTTAAATAATAATTATAATAATTATAATAAGAATTGTTTTTATTATTAATATCTATTCTAATTATATTACTAATATTTCAGAAGGGGTTCTATCTAAACTGGTTGCAGAGGAAATCTTATGTCCTTCCAGTTTACAACATTCTTACAGGTGTGATTAAAATTTTAAGCTGCGCAGGGGATTTTCAAATGTGTGACTTTGGTTGAGTCTCTTAATGGTGTGACAAACTCTGCGGGTTAGACTCACCCCTCCATCGCTGTGCTGCAGCGACAAGACGAATGGGGAATAAATAGAATAGGTGACATGAAACTTGTCACGAGGAGCTGAATATTAACAACACTGTATAGCACGTGGAGGTGAGACACTATTCATCTCTACATCAGTCAGTTAAATGCAGCTCTCTACTCAAATCACTGTTTGTATGAGGAACATTTTTTATCGATTCGTTTTGTGTCGCAGAAGCGAAACACGAAGAGTTGGGAAGGACGGGTCGCACCTCGAGCAATCATCGCTGACACTGCTTTAAATTTACAGGGTGTTGTGTTAATGTGAGAAATATGTTAAAGTAGCTTGATTCCTCTTGATAATATAATAATGAACTAAAAATAACTTTTTCAGGATTCTACCTGAATAATGGAGCCCTAAATGAGCTCATTGAAACCCCACATTAAAGTACAATTACAAAGATCTCAATCTATTCATTTATTTGTACGTCTCACTCAAAAACAGAGATTTATAATGTAATTATATAATTTATAATGCAAAGCCAGATGACACTCAGTCGAGCACATACCTCCACCAGGGCCCAACAGTCCGCTTAAATTCCAGTTGCAAATTTCAGACAGACAGAAATCAGTTCCCTAAATATGCCATGATTTATTTTTACTGGCCAAACTGTGAACATGTTTAATAAAAACACCCTGTCTCACAATGTTAAATGTAGTAGAAAAAAAATCCAGGATCTGCCCCTTAATCTGGATCCCGACAAAAAGTGTTCACATGCAATTTTGTTTTTAAATAAAGTTCATCGGCCGACTTTTTCTTTTTTAAATGCATTAACAGAGGTACTTTAGGTTGATGTAAAAAAGTTGGGTCTCTCTTTTAAAATATCCACAGAAGTCGGTGATGTTTATGAACTTGTTTCTTTTGTCATTAAAATCCGACCTCATTTATCAAAACACTTTAACACTGCAAACTGATTTTTTTCCTTCTGTTTCGTCTCAAACATTACTCATGAGAACTGTCAGTTTGAACAACTAACTGGCTTTCCCATTACCATTATGCAACTTGATTTGACACCGGCTTGATTCAAATGATGATGGGTTCCTGATGAAGGCCTGCTGAGGACCAAATATAAGACGCGGTGCATGTACACCGAGCATCGGCCCATTATCTTTTCTCCGGCAACTCGTCCCCGCAACTTCACAAGCTGCGCCTAAAAAAAAACACTTGTGGACAAACTGGCAAGTGAGAACGAGGAAAATAAATGAGAGGGAAAGGCTGGTTAATGAGAAATGCTATTTTTGCTGCTTTGATGTCCCCCATCCACATAAGCACACAGCTTAGACAAAAACAAATTAGAGATGTCGACTGCTTCCCAAAGACATTAAAAACATATTAGCACAACAACCATTTGAGACTGTCCACACGCATGCATGTTGGTGTGTGTGCGTGTGTCTGTGTGCGTGCGTGCATTTCAAAGTCAGAAAAAGTATCCTCAGCGTCTTTCTTAGCACTTGTCCAGACTGGCTGGCGTTATACATTTCACTGCGAGCAGTTGTTCCTTGTGGCTAATAGTAAACAAAATATCAACATAATGACACCATAGTTTCTGCACAGCTAAATGACTCACAGGCATAACGCCATGATTCATTGCCCCGCTGAGAACTGTATAGAATACAGATCAACAACATCAACGGGATGATGATGAACACATCCAGAGGACTTGAAAAGCGTTTTAAGTTTCTTACCTTAAAAAAAACGGGGACTGATACTCATTTCTCCATCTACCCCTCAGATAGCATCTATGTACACATTGATTGAGGGAGGTCAGCCAGTCGAGGCACAGATATAGAAACCTGTGGGCAAATTTAAAAGACGAGCCGAACGACCAACTAATGCAGGGGGCTTTAGGAGTCGCCCAACTACCAGATCCTTACATGATTCCCATTAACATAAAGATCCAATCCTGCATCACTGCCTTTGGCATCTCTCGCTTGTGACACGTCAACACTCGCTGGCCTGGGAAAACTTTGCCTGTTTGCAAGCGTTGATAAAAATAATAATCACACCACTAGTTTCTCTGGGAGTTTGCATGACTCTGGGAGTAGCAGCACTTCGTTTTGTTTCGGGTGGTAAGGGTCACACATAAAAAGGAAACCCAGAAACAATTATTTTCTCCTGCGCGGATATTCTTTCACGTCGGCTACAGATAAGACTTCCTGGCCTTCCTCATTTGTCAGTTTTTGACAAATCACTCCAGGCAGAGACTGACCCTTTTTTGGATGAAGTTTAACATTTAACCTTCACTCATACTCGCGATGAAAGACAATTCTGAGCTGCCTGCTGTCTCACAGCACCTTCAAAGCTGATTCATTCACTTCACAGCAGACGTCTTGTTGTGGGTTTCCACCTTTACCAGTTTACTGATCCCACTTTGTGTCCGCAACCTGATTTCAGTAGTTGAACCCGGGTCTTGTTATTACACAGCAACACATGGTGCTGACCCAATTAAAAATCTGTAGTTCTCACTGTTGAACTGTTTTCTCTTAGGTGTTTGGTAACATGAATTAATTTGCTTAATCAAACTTTCACTACATTTTTCTCTGCATTTGCCATGATTAAGAGAAAACAACATTCCACCTCAACCTCTTTGCTTCAACGTCGTCAGGCCAACGATCCTTTTTGCTTTTTCAACAAATGACCACAGCCGTCAGTTGTCCCCATAGAGGACACACGCAACATACGTTCAATGTTCAGATTATCACGTCACACATTCACATGAAAATCTTTAAGACTACATGTGAAACAAAGTACAGGAAACACAGAGAAGTAAAGAGGGAGACAAACAGGAAGACAACCAGGGAGTAAGGGTTGAGAGCATTTATGACATTAAGGGAGCAGTAATGACCAGCACTGAGAACTTCGCTGTGTCTCAAGGAAAACAGAGGAGACAGGAGAGATGAGGGAAGATTGGTTAAAATGAGGAAAATAGAAATGGCTGCAATAACTGACCACTGACTCTAGACCACAGTCAATATATCTAAGTGGATTTTAGCTGGGCCGCGATAGTAGAAAATGCTCCGGTACGCCCACAATGCGCACACACACACACACCAAAACAAACTCAGAATTGGTTTAATTCCACCAGCCGGGTTTGAATGCGAGAATAGAAAGTGACATTATACACACACACACAGTGCTGGGCTTCGTGCCTGCCTGCAGCTTCATTGGGTGGGTGGGGGCAGCAAGGTTGCAGGCTGCAATATTAAACCATCAATCACCCCCCAAATTAGGCATTTTACATCACACAAGCACTTACAGCTCTCTGTACTTCTCCCACAGGTGGGGTCCTAGCCAGGGGAAAAGAGATTACATCACAAAAGCAATGATGGTGCAGCAAGACCCATGAATACATTACCACCATCATATATACGCAGAGCATGGGTGGAAGGCAGCAGCAAAACAATAAATCATAATGAACTATATCAAATCAACTAGTTATTTCTTTACTCTGAGGTACATGGAGTATGCATATATGCAGGAAGTTGGGGTTTGATGTATCTTTGTCGCAAGGCAGTTTACACCAATTAAAGGAAAAAAGTGATTTGTATTTGCAGTTGCTGACAGTATCGCACATCTGATTCATTATACAATACAGGTTTTTTTGTTTTGTAAACACAACAAACAGCTCATTTCAAATCAACCGCGACGGAAGGAGACGGCGTCGTGTCCACTCTGCCGTTTCCCGTGTTTTGATTATAAAAAACATCTGGGGCATCAATGAGCCGGGAAGCCATTAACAAGCGCGGAGGAGAAGGAGCGAAGAGAGCAACAGAAGACAGAGTGGAGGGGAACGACGAGGTTAGAGTAGAGGCATCGGAGGAGGAAGAGAACGGGAAGGGAAGAGACGGAGTGGAATAGAGAGGGTGAGGCTAAATGAAGCATGAAGTTGCATTTATCCCAATTAGCGACTGCAGGGGTCTTGGGTGAGACGGGAGAGAGTGTCCACCCCTATTAACAGTGTTTACTGACATGCTTGCTGATTACAAGCTGGGGAGAGGAACCGACTGCACCGCTTCCAGCTCTTTGCAAACATGAAAACGAGAAAGTCGCAAATGCGTGCACGCGAAATGACACAAACAACCAAAGAAAATCCAGCTTCCTGTGGACTGAAGCTATTTTGCTTTCCTCCACATCCTCTCTCCTCTCTCTGTGACTCCGTGCACGGGTTGAAGGTAGATTTCGCATGTCCCATTACGAGTCGCCTCAATTCTCATCTTCCCCGCCTCCGTTGCTCTGCGTGGTGTGTCGGTGATAATGGCGGCAATGAAAGTGAAGTAAGTAAATGGAAGTAATTAAACTGGGTCCAATGTCTAATCCACAGCACAGCAGCAGCACAATGAGGCTGCGGCAGCGTGACCCTCCACTGGTCCCATCCTCACAGATGAGGGGGCCTGCCTACTGTCACGTGGAAAAACAGATCAGAAGGAATAAAATGGTGCTTGTCTATATATTTTACAACAGAAATATGAAGAGAGGTGCTGGCACATGCACAGAAAGAACTCAAAGAGCGCTTGAGCACCTACTAGAATAAAAGTGCCCTTTTTTCTTTATTTTTAAAATGAGCACACAACCTGCCCTGTCTGCCAATAAATATACAAAAAACATAAAAAAGTCAGGTCAGGAGATTGGTGCCCCTCAGCGATGCCCTCTACCCTCCCTCCCTCCTTGTTTCCTGCCAGCATCCAGCGCTGTGTGGACACAACACTTACATGATGAGTTACTTTGAAGCCGACATCAGATATGTGGCTAAACCGGACCCGTATCCAACTACGAGGCCACCTAGGTCTGGACCTCTGTAATTTTTTTTCCGAGGCGCTTATAATAAAAGTGAAATAACTGCCCAATAATAGCCCTAATTTGATGCTGCAAAGATATTGTACGATGACAAGATCACCAAAGTCGCATCTGGTCACCGACGTCATTGCGCGCGCGTGTGTGTGTGTGTGTGGAGTGAATGATTTCGTCGTTACTACAAAATCCATACTCAACACGGTGCTGCGGACAAGCAGCTTAATCCAGAGAAGAGTCATACAGGTGGCTACAGAGTTTTACAAGCAGTTTGAGACAACCTCAGCCATGAATTGGTTTGAACACATACTTTTTTTATATCCCTTTAAAAATCCATGCACTTATTTATTTGCAAAAATTGCTGTGTGTGAATCCGGGCCCCTGCTCCCTTAACAGCCTCTGCACGTCCCTGAAGAGGAGACAGAAAGCCCCTGGATATATTTTCCTGCCTTCGCTTTCACTCCCTATTCATTCTTCAAGTATTTCACTGAGCTCCAACATGTTTCAGTGGGATTCGCTGGATTCTAGTCTCACGTTGTTGCCGAGATAAGCTGTCAGTTGGGCGAACACGCGGCCCCACTTCTGACCCTTCCAGTACAAAGTGATTTAACCTCTGTAGCGCAGGATTGCAGCAGATACAAGGGAATAGGAGAGCAGACAATAAAGGCGCATGGAGGAAATATGTGCGTTCCTCTTGAAGAGGAGGGAGGACAAAGGAATGGAAATGCAGAGCAGCATATCTATACAAAACCAGAAGGCAAACCGAATATGCAGTTGGCAGAACAAAAGGCCCAGAGAGGTGAATAAGGAAGAGAAATAACAAATACAAAGTACTTGTCGGGTAAATGAATACATGACATTTCATTCACTGGCTTCAGGAGTGTAGGGAACACTGTATCTCTGCAGAATTTATAGGCAACGGTTCTTCTACATTTTACATCACAGACGAGTCGATGGAAGGGAGAAGAATGCACCTGAATGACTGTTCTGAAAAACACAGTTGGACAGCTCGGACCAAAGCCTTTATGTCTCTCCTGGCAGCAGAGTCTACAGTCACGCCTGTGTACAAACAAGGGGCATAAAGAGAAGCAGAGGGACCCAGCGGAGTTGCCCTCGCTTCTTTCTTCTCCACTCCTCCCCTCTCCGCCCTGTGCTCCGAGTCTGACCTCTCTCAGCCCCTCTGTCAGCTCCAGCCCCGCACTCTAGCTCATCTGAAGAGAGACACCTAGTGGTGCAGAACAAAAACCCCTGGAACGCGGACGGTGCTCTCTATCCCGACTGCGCATCACCGTTACGTGTTCCCTTAACGAAGCCACATTAATCAAGTTGAAGCACAAACTACAGCAATTATTGGTGTGATTTGCGCATCGCTCGCTATCGGCATCATACACCTTTTCAAGGGTTTTTCCTTTCTTTCTATCCTTTTTTGTTTTTGGTAGGATTGGTCTGCTGGTAGGAGAAAGAGGAGAAGAGTAGATAATGGATGAGGTGCCAGTTTTTGTGGCTGATCAGCTTGGTGTGTGGTGTATGGGAGGAGTGAGGCTTAATATTACTGACCAAGGATGATTAAAAGTCACCTTTCAGGTAGGCAGTGTAATTACAAATCAATTAAATTCAGAATGCAAAACAAGAGCGATTGCCTTTGGAGAAGCCTGATAATGAAAGGTAATATTTTATGTTGCATTCATTCTTTTCTGTATGTGGAAAAAGGACCTCTGGTGTTTTCATGTATACGCCTTTAAAAAAAAAAAATCATGGCATCCCAGGAAATCCAACCAGTAACACCTCACATCACATGGACCGCGGGAAACTGTGAGAATGAATCAATCACACCTCTCCAGCTGGTAGATGGTCTCTTGAGGGGTTAATAACGGTGTTCAAATTAATGTGACAGGTTGCATAGAGAGCGTCATTATTCTCTCCGGGACGGGGACGACGTGACAATGATGATTGGACGGTACCTGTCTCGCCTCATAGGTCCAACACTAGATCAGCTGACACAAACACCGGGACACTCCTTCCCAGTCAAAAAACGGTTGACTCACGGAGCTCTTAAAACGCTGATCTGCCACGACGGCTCAATGGACTCCTTCTGATAAAGCCAGACAAGGTGGTATTACACCAGCGAGCCCCAATCAGAGTGGCTGCAGTCGATCTATCATGGCGTTATCTGCGGAAAAGGTATATTACCTGGGGCCCAGACAGCCCTGGGCATGCGTGGATATATGGGGCCGATAGCGGAGCTGGCTGTCATCCCTCTGGGCTGATTAATGAGCAGCTCGGCCCAGTGTTTAATGTGTTTAATATGGGCCGCTGACGAGGCCGTCACACTGACGGAACCCACCCGTCTCTCTGACTGATGAAGTCACCTGCGGCTCTCTCGCGTGCTTACACATGATACAGTAAAATAGAAACACACACACAAGCAAAAGCCACCTTCTCTGCCTCTCCCAGTATAAATCACTGCCTGTTTACCAGCATGCAAGGAACACTTTAAACACACTTGTCCATCATATTCTTGCTTGCACAGAATAACATTTCATCTTTAAGTAGTCTGATGCAAACAATTTGGAAGACAGTTCAACAGACAAAGACACGGGGGGGCACAGGTCACCGCTGTGCTGTGACCCTGCCTTCATGCTGCATAGGAGGGAAAATTTGCCCGTTTTCAGACATGGCCTGCAGATAAAGTCCAGAGAATTTGTTTCCGGACTTTACTCGCAGACATTACTCAGGGGAGGGGGTGGAGCAGCAGGCAGAGGCAGGAAGTGACGGATTGATTCCGGTGCGGAGATCACGTGATTCTCTGGACAACGCACAGACACTGGTGTCGGCTCTTATCGTCACAAACTCTCTAGACATCCTCGTCTGTGTCTCCCAAGTGTATGAGACAGTTATTTCCCCCCCCCAGAGATATTTGTTTACTTTTTCTTACATGTTAGTGCCATCAACCCCCCCACTGGCCCGCGGTGAATCCAGCGAGGGATCTCCTGACTTTATACTAGGGGGCCAGGCGGAGAAAGTCCATGGATAATCCAGAGGCTCTAACTCGCACATATTGCACCTCCTACGGAGAAAGTGCAGAGAAGTTCAGTGCATGTCTGAAAGCAGCTTTAGGGTCAAATGGACTTTGGGTTTATTTTGTGATCCACAGCTCTGATAGAAGATACTTACACCTTCATGTGTGGAAGGATTCAGGATCTCTTGCTCTGTGTAATGAAACAGCTAATATTCTTGCCCCCTCTCTGATCTGCAAACACTCCTCCTCCTGCTCCATGGTCCGTCTATAACTTTCAGTCCACCTCACTCTACTCTTTTCTTTTTTTAAACTTTATTTCAGCTCTCCTACTCCCACCTGCTAATTTTCTCTTCTTTCTGCCTTTCTCTCTCAATCTCTCACTCTCTCTCTCTGCAGTCTTCCCACTCCTTCCCCAGCACATTTCTATCTCTCTTTTCATCTATCACCTCCTCTGCAATGTTCTCATTTAATCATCCCCTCAAGAAATATATTCACCTCCGAGCCACTGGGCTCCTATTAGATCATATACTCTGTTGTTACAGCTGTTATCATGGCCAATTCCTGTGCTCTCGGGGTGGCTGGTGTGTGTGGGGGGGGGGGGGCCGCGATGTAAACAGTCCACTTTAGGAAGCGCGCGCACAAAAGAGGAGCAAAGATGCATACTGTGGGAAGTAATCTATTTAAAGGACAATGGTAGATGACTGTTGAAGCAATGTGGGAGCAATGGTAGTTGTGTGTAAGACCGGCACATATGTGTTGACAACATGCTGTGCATCACCTTTTGCTTTACTTACACACTATGTCAGTATTCACACCTTATTCCCAGCACATGTCTGTCTCTCTCTCTCATGTGATTTCACGGCTGAAAGTAATAAAATCGACCTAGTAGCAATTTCATGTACTGACGTATTCATAGCAACGTGCCTGAATACGTGTTTTTTTTTCTGTCAACCAGTAGGCCTAACATTTAATATTACACGTTCAGAGAGGTAGCATCTACAGGAACAAAGGGCCAATTTCTTGTTGAGTCACCGTCACATGTGTGGGCTGGATTGAAAATGACATTTACCAGAGCAGAGTCCAATGTGGAGCTGCACAGTATGGGCTACGCTCCCACAGGGAGTCTCCAGCTCTCCGTGAGGTAGGCACAGATCAAGCCGGGGAGCCGGGGAGCTGGGGCAGGGCGGGGGGGTGCACTCCGTCCCTCCAGACGGGAGTAATGAAATATCAGCTCTCTGAGAGGCTGGCTCTGCCTTCAGGGTGGTTAGCTAAGGCCCAGTTTAAGTTTACATTATGGACAGCATCATAATGATCCCTGGCCCGGTCCTCCTACACTGGGCTTTGCTGTTTCTAATATATATGGATCTACTTTTTTTAATTATCTTCATGTCATGTTACACTTCCTTTGCACAGCCTGTGAGGAAAGACAGGCAAAGCGTGGCTGCTACTCCCACTGCAGCCTTCCCTGTTCGAGCCGCCCGAATCCCATCTGCACATTTATTCACACGTGCACAGTTTGCACGCTGCACACACACACAAGCCGCGAAAGTGGAAACAAATGCACACTTTCATGTGAGCATACAACCAGGCGCAATTGCATATGCAATAGCAGCAGAACATATGTAAATCAAATAAATACCTGTTGTACTTTATGCATGGTGGAAAACCTGAAGAATATATGACAGGCACATCAGGCAAGTGCAGTGAACACGAACGACGACATAAGCGACACAGGGGAGGGACATAAAAACACAAGATTTAAAAACAGACCTGTGCACATTGCCTGCAAACCAGTGGCAGATGCAGATTAAAGATGTGTAATGCATCTATTAGATGTGGCTAATCCAAGTACACCAGCACACGACATGTAGATATGCTATGGCGCGATGGAAAGAATGTTTTCAGCACTCGGTTCCCAAGTGATGTATCAAAACAATAATCACTGTCAAAGCCCAGAATGAAGGTGTTTCTTTCAGAGAGGGGGAAGAAGGCAGAGCTGTGGTAATTATGCTGCTGTAATGGAGTCTGTGCCAAGTGAGAGCCTAATGAGCTTACTGAAGTCTACCATTGAGAATTGATTACTGGGGGGGGGGGGGGGGGGGGGGGGGTTGTGCTTGCAGGAGAGGGCCAACGGAGGTGAGCTTGTCTCCATTGTTACGCGCTTAATTGACAAAGAACCAACATGCACCGAAAATCCCTACGAGCTATTAATAATAGCAATAATAATGAAATTTGCGGAGATCATTATACACAGAATATCCTTATGTATCTGAAACCTTTCATTGCGCCGTCACCTGTCGGGAGGAAGGAGTTTGATCATGTTCTCAATGTGTGTGTGTGTGTGTGTGTGTGTGTGTCAGTGCAGCTCACTCTCTGTCTCCTTCCTGCTAGACGGTCTAAATGAAGAAAATAAGATAAAACCGTCCGATCAGCAGGGGAAATGGAGACGTCTGTGCTGGCGGAGCTGTCACAGAACTGCAGCAGAAGAGAATCAAAAGAGAAGCACTTAACCCTGAAAGCAAAGAAAATGAACCTGACCTCTTCACACTCCCCAAAGAGCTGGCGAGGAGAGACACGCGCCGTGTTCTTTTGCTGTGCGTGCATGTGTATGTGTGTGTGTGTGTGTGTGTGTGTGTGTGTGTGTGTGTCTGTGTTTGTGCTGCATTTACGAGGCGATTCGTACATGGGGTCATTTTAAAGTGCGTTTGGAAAGACAAGCTGTACTTACAGCGGCGGAACATATCATCTGATCATCACATGGCAGAGGAACACAGTGTGAAAAAAACAAGTCTGCATTATGACAGAATAACATCCTCGTGTTTTTACATGTCCAGGCTGTGACATGGCCCCCCCTGAAAAACTGATTAGTATGACGAACAAGCTCCCTCAACACATCTGCCAGCCACAGACGAAGCTTTCAAACTCAATTTTCACACACACTTCACTCAATGAGCACTCTCTCTGCATTTTACACTTTTCCTTCATTACCAGTCTTTTCGTTTTGCCTCGCGCTTGTCCCGTCTCATCAGCTCTCTCCCCACTAATGTTTATCCAATACACTTACAAATACAGTGGGAGAAACACGTTGTTGTTGTTTTTTTCCTTTTAATTACCGAAAACTAAGTTAAGAAGGTGCTGATTCTGGGTGGCAGTGACCATATGGACAGTAGTGATACAGTTCTGGCAAGTAGGCTGATAACAGATGCCACCGACGGGTTTATTTTCCCTGGAAGCGCAGACTCAAAGTAAACCTGGTCTGCTCCTGTGAGCTATTTTCTTAATTTTGAGAGACAATGTTTTTGCAGAAGAATTATTTCACTTTGGGAAGGGAAACAGGTGTTGAGCGCCCAAATGGGACACGGTCCTTATGAGTCCTTCCACAGCTGTTTACTAAATCGACTGACTTTGTTTGTCTTCTTCACCAAATGTGGCCATTTAAAAAGTGGAAGTCGTCTTGAGCCTTGTAATAGTTTTCTAACAACCGAGGCTTATAAATTAATCCCAGCAGACAAGTTTTGGAGGTAGCTTAGGAAGATTTTAGCGACTTTATCAGAAACCTCCGCTGCTCAAAGCCTCATTCCCTCAACCCCCCCACCACCGCCGCTCCAATCCTCCTTGCCTGAAGCTCAGAAAATTCAAATATGTACAGGCGCAAAAATATAACTCAATAAATGTTTGTGCATTGTGCGCGTGTGTGTTTGCGTATAAGCCGAACGCAGGAGAGAATTTGTAGGTACAATCTGCCCATCTGCCACAAGGAGAAAAATGCGTTGCTTAAAATGTTGTCATATTCTGCATTCGAGGCGTAGCGCTGACCATGTGGCGGAGGGACTAAAACACACAGCAGCTAAACATCCAAGCTGTCTAATGGCCGAGTCTCCGGAAACTCGTTTGATGGCACCACTGAAAAAAAAAACATCCACCGCTCCGAGAGTTTGTATATCAAGTCACACAGTGGGGCTGATGTTTAACTAGTCGCAGTGCAACACAGCCGAGCAGGCGGTGGAGAGACAGGACGGGATTGTGACTCATTTTCATGAGGCAATACGAGCAGTTTTATTCCCACAGTGCAGCCATACTATATCAACAGAGAGGGTTATATGTGTTTTTGATCGATACAAATGACTCAATGAGCATTTCCTCTGGTGTTGTGATCTCTGGCTTTTAAACCTCACTAACCCGTGCTTGCCTCGCACCCTCTCGAAGCAGGGGCGCTCCTTGCTCCTGCTAAATGATGGAGGATATGTGCTGCGAGCAAGCGAGCTGTGTTTTACCATTTGTTTTACCATTTCATCTACAGAGGCTGAGAAGCCTTGTGCTTGAGCCAGAAAAGCAAATGACACAGCAGTATTATTATTGCAGAGTTTTGTATTTTGCATGGTGATGTATTACCTTTTCTTTTTTTTTTTAGGGGCTATTTCTGTTGGATCTCCGGTCTAATTAGCCACCTTATCCATCTCACTTGAGAAGATATGGCTTCATTGTTTGTTTCAGTTACAGACCACCGGGGGATGGAGGGAGCGGGAGCAGCTGGGATGGGGCGGGCGGGCAGGCGGTTTTTGGTGCGTGGGAGGAGATGACTTCTATTAATGTTGTTGCAATTCCTGATGGTTGCCAATAGAGGTCGATAGAGGTCATAGATTACTTAACAGACCTTTAAATCAGCCTACTGCTGCCTGAGGGGAAACGATTTATCATAATACAGAGAGAGAGAGAATGCAGAGTTGTTGGAGGGTTTTCTTTTCCTCAAATGGCTGCTACATTAAGGTGCGGGTGAATTTCTGCAGGGAAACTTACTTTGCAATTTAGCTCCGTGTGTGTACTTTGAGTGTTGAAGGGAAAGCGACGACATTAGCTCGAGCAAAATGGTGCATTATCACTCTTGTTAGGTGAAGGAGTGTGGGAACACTTGAGGACGGCGGCCGTAGGGAAAGCGTGCGGAGCTGAGTTTACACGTCGCCGCATCGAGCCACAGAGGCGTGTTGCTATAGAAGCAAGGGCAGGTTTTACAAAAGGGACATTACACACCTACACACTAAAGAACTGTTCACTTAATGTGCTCCTGAGGGACCGGCTCACTGCAGCACACTCTATTCAGCCCTCCCCTCTCCACCTTTCAATCACCATCTCCCTCGCCCTCTTTCTCACACTGTCACTCTCTTTTTTCCCCCCACTCTCGTTTTAACAGCGCAGGTGCCCACGGTTCCTAACTGTTAAATATTTCATGTCCTTTAATTTTCCTGGCCGCTAAAGGTAACTTTCAAAATGTTTCTCTTTCCCTTTTCTCCTCATCTCTCGCTCTATATTCCTCCACACTCTACAAGTAACATTTTAAATATACAGGTGTACTCCACATCAATAAGGAATAACCCGACCCCGACGTTTCATGTTGAATAATGCAGGCGACCACAACAACTCATTCCATGAACCACATCTGTCGCGAACACTCGGGGGGGGGGCCCTCTGCGCTGACAGCAGTGACAGTTACATACTTTATCGTGGCATTTCAAATCTACAATGAGGTTATTAGATAGTCAAATGGAAATCCCACAATGACTTGACTGGACCATTGAGGTTTTCTATGTGTGGGTGTGCCGAGGCCAAACATTCATAACGACCAGAATGATTAAAAGCAGAGGAGAGCCAGAGCTGAATATTAATCATACATAAGAAATGACACGGGGTGGAACAGCATTTACAGTCTACCCCCATGCTTCTTCAAGAAAATGAAAATATACCAAGCAAATGAAAGGCTTTTGAAAACGCAATTAAACACTGGCCCTGACTTCATTAGGTGGCTGTAGATACCAATGGTTTTCATTAGGAGTTTCATTGAATCTCCCCCCCCCCCCATTCTCCGTCTGACCCTGACCATTTGAAAGTTGACATTTTAACCTGCAGACTTTGCCCGCAAGTTAAAATGCTATTCATGAGCCATTTCACTCCTCCGTTTATAGAACCACTTTGCCCCCTCAGGTATTCTACACTCCGGCTCTTGGCTTCAATTCCATCCTTCCACTTCCATCAGGCGGTGGAACGGGGGAGGAGAAACCGGACAGCGAGGAGGGGAAAGAGGGATGAGGGCTGGGGAGCGCATACCCCCGCTGAGGCAACCGGGCCCAAACATTCCCAGGCATGCATCATGGGGGATCCTGCGGGACCAGTGTGATTAAGACCTGAATGAGATGAAGGGGTCGCGGGTTGCAGTCAATCTCTTACAGGTCTCTGGGTCTCTCATTACTCAGTGATTGGTCACCTGGAGCAGCAGCAGCAGCATTCTGCAAAGTGCACTACATAATTACACTACAAAAAAAAAGAATACTTTCGGCAACAACAAAAATCACACACATACTCATACACCCACCGGCGACAACTGGACTCTGCAGATTTCGTGAGAGAGCACAAAGAAGAAAATGCAGCAAAGTGTTTGAATAAATTCTATCTGAATAGAAACAATGTGCTCATCTGTCAGAGAAGCACAATGCTTCTCCTTGGAGCCTCATTTTTTATTTATTTTCTGTAACGGCGTGTAGCGTTGTGTGTTTTCTTGTTTCTTTCCGGGTTTGATGGCGGAGATACGCTGACGTGAGGATGTTTTCTGTGGTTGTCAAAAGCGTCTGGGAGATTGTAATTAAGGGACCTTGTGCTCTTGTGTTGCGTCTTTGAGGAACACTAATTATTTTCTCATTAGACAATAATCAAGGATAAACCAGGTATTTAGCTGAGATCAAGCACAGTTGACATCAGCCCTTTGAGTCAAGGAGACCCTTTATTTAAAAAAGTAACCTCGGATTTAAATTGCTAAATAACGGAGATTAAAACAAGGAAGATTCTGATGTGTATTTTTTTTGGAGAGGAGTTGGATCATTTACAAGTTATTTCATTTTAATGAGTCTGAACCTCGGGTGGATTTTCCCACTTTCCAGTTCATGAGGTTTTCAGAAAAGGTGATGCCTATGCATTATTAATGATTGGCCTGCACAGCTACAATAGATCACCTGTGCCCTTAACATGGCTAATCACGCATTCATAGGCCACAAGTAAGCAGGACAAATTAACTGTCTGTGCTGCATTGCTTCTTACTAATTATCTCCCTAACCCAGATGCTAATTAGCTTTAATAACATGCATATGGTTGATTTTAATGTATCACAAAACTGGCAAATCTGTGTTTTTCCAAGATGATCTAATATCTTATCTAATATCACTACGATATGGTAGATGATCACAAAATAGTTGTTCCCAGTGGATGCAAATGTGCACATAATAGCTGCAGGAATTAAGAATTCTGATTCATTACAATCTGATTAGACCGAGGTCAGGACAGAGGCTCTGCTGGGCAGCTCCTGGTGGCGCAATAAACGTCAGCCAGCGACAGACTCTCAGACAGAGATCTTTAAGAGCACACAACCTGCAGAAATAGAGGTCAGCCATGTTAACTGGCTCCTTGGAGAACAGAATAGATCTATATCCCGCCGGCGAGCAGAAAGACCACCAGCTGCACAGGGACCCGAGTGTTTGTACCGAATATATACACAGGAACACTCAACAGACACTGCATTGTGTCTATGTCTCCTACTGCACACAGGGACTTTATGAACCGTGTGTAGTGGACATGGAAAAGATGGAGGCCACACACATGCACTGATATCTGCTCAGCATAAAGCTACAGACAAAAATGTGTCGAAGATTCAACTACTCTGACCATCACAACAAAGACACAACATGTCACCCGGTGCAATGATGCGTGTCTGGACAGCAATAGAGTTTGACAGATAGAAAACCATAGACTGAAGATGGACAACATGACGGCTCCCCTGAAGTGAAGCCAAAGCATCTTGATCGCCACCTGGTGGCTGGCCGAAGTATAGGTCATAAATCCTGCCTCCTCCTTGTTAATGAATGGGAAATGAGCCAAACTAAAAAGTCATAGTAAACATCAAATAAATATTTCTCAAAGATGGTTTCTATCATTTTAAGTAGTTCTTATCACATTGTTTTTTTTTCTTTTTTTTAAAAAACCTTTTCTACCAGTAGAAATATGTAGTAAAGACAAAATGACAGGAACATTTTTATATCAATATTTATATCTCTGTATCAAAGTAATATCCACCTCGTGAAAATTAATTAACTGTACATTTTTCATAAACTCCGTTGATTAGTTCACTGGATCATGTCACATTACTACTTGCTATATTTGTTGCAGCAAGTTATATTACATTTGCCTTGTTTTATCAATCAGCTGCACCATCAATTCGTTGCATGTTCTCCCTGAGATGGTTTTCTCTACTGCTTCCTCCCACAGTCCAAAGACATGTAGATTTGGGTTAGAGACACCATATGAACGTCAGTGTGAATGGTTGTTGGTCTCTGTATGTTGGCCCAGTGAAACGGTGGCGACCTGTTGAGGCTGTATCCCGCCTCTAGCCCAATGTCAGATGGTATTGACAAAGCTGGACGGACGAATGGACGGACAATAAGGTGCAGTTTGAAGTATGTTTCATCATATGCCATTCGCCTAAACCTTATACTGTCACAGGAGGACAGGGAAAAAGAAGCATGATGAGTGATGGGCCACTCCGGACTTCGCTCCAGGTGAATCAGGCCAAATTAGGCTTTGAGGGTGGAATCATGGAGGCTTTGAGGGCCCCTGGTCCTCTGCCCCTGGCCATCTCCCTGACAGAGCCTCAGCTCTCTAATTAATGGTTATGAAGATTCCTCCGCACGCCAAGCCTGAGCGCACGGCAAGACAACAGGGAGTAAAGAGCCATAGTAATTACTGGTTTTCAATATGCAGCCATGACAAAAAGATATGAAAGGCATCAGACACACGTGCAAGCCTGTTAAAGAAGAGGAAAAGCACGTAACTTCCTGTATGTTCAGTGTTTTGAATCTTTTTCCTGTGTGATTCCTCCAACCGCCGCCCATACAAACCTACATGGAAACTCATTAGATCTCAGTTAGCATGAACGATACTTTATATATAGAACTCTCTCCTGCTGTGTCACTGTGGTTGTGTATTAACTTTTTTTTTTAGGCCACAGTCGTGTAGAAGTAGCTGCTTTTCCGAGGTTTAGGGTCCATGGTAATCCCTTGCCTGTGTGGTTATGGAGGGAAAACACATTTCCGTGCTCATGCTCTGTAGCCCGTCACACTGGTGTGTGGCTTAAGCTCTGAGCAACAGGGAAGGAAAGATTCAGCCATTTTTTCCTTGGGAGAGGGTTTTTTTCCAGTGTCGTGCTGTTGGACGCGTGTATTTTGGGGATTAGTGGCTTAATCGACCTTGTAATGGGGAGATCAGAGTGGCATGCATGCATGGAGAGAAGTGTGCGCACACGCACACACACACACACACACACACACAGTCATACTTAGGCAAACACACTTAAGCACACAAATCTGCGCATCCTCACTTTATTAAAAACACACACCCGACATCTGATGCGCTCCTTTATTTCATAGGCCACCAAACTGACTGAAACCAGCCTTTCCCTTTTATCGAGAAATATGCGCGCGCACACAAACACACACACACACACACAAACACACTAAACTAATAACCTCATACTTCACCCCAATAGCAAGAAAATGTACACTCACACCACATAGTGTACCAGAGTACTTTGGACACCTTATCACTACTTCCACCCACTTCTCCCTCTATAATATGCTGTGGCTGTGTGGGTACATTGCACTGCAGACCGAGGGCTCTCCGGGGGGTCAGTGTATTGTCTCAGTGAGCAATGAGCACTCTGGCTAATGCCTCTGTGCACTCGAGGGGTCAGCCCTGGAAGTCACCCTCTCCCTCTATGAATTTCCTTCAGTACATGTCCGTCTCCCTCGCAGTTCCCCTGAGGGTTTGTTTGCCCACTCTGCCTGGGTCACTCCGCTGTCTGACTGGTGCGGCAGGGGGAGGTGGGGGGATGGGGGCTGCGTGGAGGGTGGGGTGTATGGGGGTAATCCGCGTGTTATCTCATATCAGCCGCAGTCGTGGAATCCAGTGCAGAGTGGCTGATAAGATGAACAAACAGTTGGGATCATTAGAGCGAAGACATTGTGTAATCACCGCTCTAATCTCCCTCTAATCCCAACATCTCCAACCAGCCAGGGGCTCCAAAGCGCGCGGGCCCATACACCAGTCCAACAGCCAGACACACACACACACCTCATATCACTCATGCTGCATGGACTTTCACACAGAACAACACATGCAAACAGCAACGCCACACACACACACACACACACACACACACACACACACACACACACACACACACACACACACACACACACACACACACACACACACACACACACACACACACACACACACACACACACACACACACACACACACACACACACACACACACCACTTTTTTTGTTTCTAAACTAATAACAGGCTGGTGCGCACATGGCCAACCCAGAGGAAAAAATCAATACTCTCTCAGACAAAATCAAGATTTCTTTCATCCTTCCATTTTTTTCTCTCCCTCTCTTTTGCTTCCCCCCCAATCGCTCTGCGTCCTCCCTCTCCCCTTCCTTGATCGACATCAGCAGCTTCTTGATCTCGGTGGAAGTCCTTGGAGCACCAGGCACTCGTCACTTGACTTCTCGCAGATCTTAAGGTGGTACTCATCGTACGTTTTCTCAGGATGCTCGTCTTGTCTCCGTAATTCCGGCCCAGTCTGCTCCCAGTTCATCTGTCTGTAACAAAGACGACCCTTGCAACATGAGAACAAGCCTCCCTCTATTCCAGCCTCTACAACTACAGCTCTCTCGTGGGCCGGGACAAAGAATCCAACAACAATTGATACGCTGGAGCTGAACCCCACAGAGGATGGAAAAATAACCAGACCTGCTACTGTACACACACACACACACACACACACACACACACACACACACACACACACACACACACACACACACACACACACACACACACACACACACACACACACACACACACACACACACACTGGACCAAGAGGGAGGGAAAAGAGTCCAAAGGGGGAAACAGGAAAGAGGGTTTCAGAGGAAAAACAAGCTGAGCTGTCGACACCATAGCCTCCAATCCATTCATATTGGCGTCTTTTCATCTCTAATGGGAAAGACAAATAGAGTATCTTTGTTTCAGGCCTCTTACAGATGGACAATAAAAGGAAAAATACCCAAACAGAGGAGGCGCTGAGGAAGATGGGCAAGGAGGAGATAGTTAGCGTCTTCTGCTGGCTGCAGTGATTGCACACTGGCAGCGAGAGAGCCGGGATACGCTGAGGCTGGAAAGCGAGGACGACGTGGAGAGGCAGATATAATGCAGCATGGTTTTTTCCAATTTTTTGGTTTTTTTGCAAAGCTTTGGCACCATCAAAATGCCTCGGTCATGCCAATAAAGCCCATTTGAAATTAATTGAATTGACGGAGGCAAACAAAAAACGGGAAGAGAGGGAAGAAAGGTGTCAGAACAGGGAAAAGGAAAACTCATTACAAGCCAGTTTTTTTCACAGCATATAGATCCCTCATTTGTCCCCGCAGTTTGTTTTATTTATTTGAAGTTAGTGGCTTAATGAGATCCCAGTGGTACTACAATAGCAAAGAATGAGAAAAAGAGAGAGAGAGAGAGGGAGAGAGACAAGAGAGATGGGAGACGAATAGTCTCAGAAAAAGAGGGAGGGAGGGGAGGGAGGGGTGCCGGCAAGCAAAGAAAGGGGGAGAGAAAAAGGGCTACGGATCAGAACAACAGAGGAAGTGATGTTGGCAAAAGAGGAAAAGGAGGAGTGATACAATAATGCACCACTCACAGTAAAGCGCTCCTGGAAAGCACCACAGTTAATTTCTCTCTTTGTTGTGCGCCTGTTCTGACGGACATACATCCGAACTCGTGGGAAAAGACCAAAGCTCGCAGCTTCAGTGAGATGAAGCCCGATGCAGATTGTATACCTCAACCCTGGCGCAGAGAGATTGGCCACAGTGTCGCGGCACCGGGCCAGCGCTTTGTGCCCAGCAAAGGAATGGAAAACAGATGCCACATAAAATGCCCTGGCATGGAGGCTGTATATTGATTCATTTGCTGTGTTTTCTCTCTTTAAACAATGCTGCTTTATTACCAAGCTAAATATGCTGTATGGTTGCATGAACATGCACACACAGTGGAGTGTGGGCCGCGCGCGTGTGTGTGTGTGTGTGTGTGTGTGTGTACCTAGAACCTACAGAATGAGGACATTTTGGTCGGTCCTCACTTTTTGAACCACATATAATGAGCATTTTGAGGGTTAAGATTTGCTTTTAGTTAGGGCTAGTTTTGATGAGGTAAGGGGCTATAGGGAATAAAATAGATGGGCAAACGTGTGTGTGTGTTTGTGTGTGTGTATATATGCTTGCGTGCATATGTGTGTGTTTAAGCTCCCATGTGTATCTGAACCCCTTAAAAAAACTAAAAACATCTGGCTTTGGTCTGCAATGGAAACAGATCCAATCAACATTCACTCCGGGTCAAATGACTCTGCAGTAGATACGGTTATTTACCGGCTCCGACTGGCACTAATAGAAACCATTCATTTCTTTTCATGTTCGTTTTGGCAGTCTGGACACTGACCCTTTTCTGGGGCGACGTTACGACACACATTGAACCAGGCAGGAACGTTTGTGTATTGTTTTTACCATTTTATGAACAACATGCAACAACGTTTTCGAATTTCTTTGTAGGTTTACCCACATTTAAAAAACCTGCTAATTTTGGTGTAACAAAATGTATAAGCTACTTTGTGTTATTCTCTCTAAAGTGCTGAACCTAAAGAGTAAAAAGCAGCGGAGTTAGAAGTCTTAAGTGCCCACAGTTAGTATTTCCTGGTGTAATTTTCAGAAGTGATAATGTGTCTCTGCTATTTGGCAACCTCCTGTTATGTGAAGCGCACCAGATACAACAGGTGAGGTGCCCTCCGGAGAAATTGGAGGTCAGACCAAGAATTACTCAAACACAACACTCTGTATTTTCTGTTTCCCTTTCATTGCTAATACAAACCATTTTCTCCTTGATCATGTCGACCAGAACTCTTTGACTTTTTTCCTCTTTGTGAATCTGTATCCCCTCTTAACATGCTTTTTTTTCCTCATCCTGCGTAATTGCCTTCCACTTAGATGATGTCTCACTCTCTCTGATCGCCTGCGTCCACTCTCACACTCTACTCCATCCACGCAGCGCACACTTGTTTCCTCCACCTTCACCGAGGTTCATAGCCGTCTCGCAAATGTCAAGCTCTCACGTTTTCAGAATAGGAAATTGCTTGACGCCCGCTACCTTGTGTTGCCTGCAACTCTCTGAAGAGGAGGAGGAGGCGGTAGGGGAGGGGGGGGGGGGGGGTTTGGGCAGGGTTGGAAGGGGTAATGAAAAGGTATGTGTGACGAATCGAGGCAAAGGGCGAGGAGGCAAGCTGCGTGGCGATGAGGAGAGGAGATGAGGGCACAGTGGAGAGAGGGGAAAGTCTGGGAAAAAATGCAGAGTTGAAGGGTTTGGAAGAGCAGAATCAGCACTTATGCAAACACTCGGAGGAGCGAGCCACACACACAAACACAAACACACACACACACACACACACACACACACACACACACACCTGTACACCGCCATCCAGCGAGTTTTGCTTTTGCGCCCGCTACGAATATCTTCCATATCAGGATGTCATACTGGGCAGAGTTGGCTCTTGGAACAGCGACTCCCTGTTGCGCTGCGAGGCTATTACATGGTCTAACAGAGCTCGACTAATAACGTGGACCGGATCAGCCCCTTCCCACTTCCTCCTCAGATCATCACGTATCACAGGAGTTGGGGCATTTTACCACCTACTCATGCCAGAGACCTCTCTCGACCCTAATCCTACACACAGAAACACACACACATAACAAGGCGCTGGTCTTCTTTCTCTCTTGTGGACCGCCTAACCTCCCATATACTGCATTACATCCTGGAAAATAAATCAACTGTTGCCATCGGTCAGTTGGCGACCATCCACTGTCAGTGTTTTATTGCGCTTTGTTGCCTGGCTGTTTGTTACCATTAATCTGTTTGAATAGCTGTGGGGGGCGTTCCAAAAGCACTTCCCGCTGAATTTACTGTCTTGGTGGCTGAGCACACATCTGTCTTTTCCTCAAACAGAATTCGCACCCAAAATTCGCCGTCCCACCCTCTGCACATACACACCTTCGAACGCCCCGATCCCCAAATCCCTGTTTGCTAATCGTGTGCATGTGTGTGTGTGTGTGTGTTTGCCACTGAATGTTTTCCAGTTTGTGTTTTGTGCCGCGCTGCTGATTGAATCAATTCTATTGACTGACCTGAGCGATAAAGAGAGATGACACGTGGAAGTCATTGCATTAAACTGTAAGGTCTTATCGACTCTCATAATGTTGCAATTGCAGCAGGCTGAAGTGTCTCTCCGATTAGGTTTTATATCACATGCGCCGCAACCGTGGCTTTTAAAAGAGATCTTTAAGGGTTCGCCTCAGTGCTTTCTGTGGCGCAAAATGAAGCTACGACAATAGAGCAGAGAATAAAGGCGCCATTGGTCTCTTTCTTTCTGCCAGAGAGCTCCTCCACCACAGCCAGAAAGAGGAGGTGATTTGGCAAAGTGAACATGAGACACAGCATTACAAACAGTTCAATCGCTATACTACATTTTTTTTCCACGTGTATATGTTAGTGTCAGACAATGCACTTGGCTTCAGGTTGCACGAGATTGCATAATAAGACGGTGGAAATGGATGCCAGTCTGTGTGTACGTACAGAAACAGGTCCTTTGGGAGGCTGTAATGGAACACCATTAGGAGGAGTCACAAGCACCGGGCTGCACGGCTTTATTGCGAGCAGTGGTGCGCAAACTGCCAAGTGTGTTTTCACCAGGATGGAGCATTTTACACTAGATACACCCGCGGGCATAATGCCTGTCGCTCCGGCCTCCCTCTCCGTCTCTCGTTCTCCCGGTCTGTTATATCAACACGTCCGCACACTCACTCACACACACACACGCTCCTGTCAAGCCCCTCCCCTGCCTCAGTCCTCCATTTTTTTTCCCTCCATCAACTCAGTGACACCCAGCAGTGGGCCGTGACATTACAGAAAAACAGAGCAGGGGTGGTGGGGGATGGAGGGAGAAACATTGAAGGAAAAAAAAATAGAAGTCGAAAGATTGTGAAGGCAAAAGGGAGAGATTTAAAGAAGCGGGGTTAGGAGGGCGGGGGTTTTGAAAGAAAAAAAAAAGATTGAGAGCGAGCAAGTGTTGGACTGAGTGACAAGTAAGTGAGGAACATGTGAGTGATTTCCTCAATGTCATGAGGCAACATGGGGGCGGCTGCAGCCGCGGGTGAAGGAGTGGCGAAGCAAGCTTGATGGCCTCCACATCTGATGAGAGGAACCGGTCCCTTTGAAAGAAAGAGCTCAATAATTCAGAGGGAGGTGGGAAAAGAGCGAGCAGGGGAGAGTGAGGCCACAGAATGAGAGCCGCTGGCTGACAGGCATTTAGAAAATACTGTATAGCTGCTTTCAGAAATGCACTAAACTACAGAGAATTGCCGCACATGCTCCAGAGGAGGGGTTGTAGGTGAGAGCGCAAATGTCAGAATGTCTGAAGGAGGCGATGTGAGAACACAGCAGGAGATCCTTCAGAGGATTCACCGCGGGCAAGAGGTTGTGTTGATGACTTTTCTAGAAAAAACTAACTAGATACGAACAAAAATGTCAAGAGAGCTTTAAGTGATAACAGCCGGCGTCGATGTACTTTCGATAAAAACGTGATCTCTGCAAGGAAATTTATACGTTACATTCTGTCTCCACCTGCTGTCTCACCCCTCACCTGAACACTCAGAGATTTATGTGTTGTGAACACGTCTGAGCAGAGAATCTCCTCCTGCATTGTTCAGGTGTGAAAGGGAACCTGCGGAGACAGTCTGCGGAGTTCATGTCTGAAATCGGCTTTTGCAGAAGGTTGGAGAGGGCGAGTGTTGGAAACTATCAAACAGCAGCAGTGCCACTCGTCTGCTGCGTGTGGACGTCAGACGTGCCAGAAAACTCCTGGTGGATGCGCCAGTGGTTGCGGCGCAGCGGCAGGAATCCTGGCACATTCCCAGCGCAATGGAATCTGTCGTGCTTTGTTCCCAGGTAAGCTCTTTGTGCAGGGCATCACTTTGGAACGATTCATTCACACTGGCAGGCACACAGTGTGGCCACAATCAGAGCTGCCACCAGCCTGCAGTGCAAACACAAGCAGAGGAATTATACTCTTATGGAAGCCACAGGGGGTCAATGCATAAACTCCATCCTCTAGAGCCAATGCAGTGTCATTCGTCTCAGTGTTCTGAATGAAAGTGAAGAAAAATTCGCTGCAGATAGTGAACTTCCATTTGCCTTGCGAGAGGTAAGACAACCGGCACTGACACAGCATGAAATGAGGGTGACGTGGAAAGAAAAAAGGAATGGAGGGACATTAATTCAGACATTTTGCTCTCAGCTAAATTAATGTTGATGAGAATTAAAAAGCGGTCGCGGTGGGTGAAGCTGTGACAAGAGGACACAAGATTAGAATTCTTCATAATGCAGAAGCTTTAAGTTTATTTCTAAGGGCCAAATTCTATTCGCACCATGTTGAAAAGTTTCAGAAAACTGGAATTGTTCCTCAGTTGGATGATAATAGCCGAGCTAATTAGAGGCAGGCTTCAATTAAGCATTAAGCAACGAGATAATCTCAACCTCTAATTTGCGTGCGGGTATTCATTTATGTGAAAAATGGCATTCATTTTCCCACATATATAAATATTCATCTCAGGCTCGCTGAAACGGTGCTTTTCAGCTTGATGGTTTTTTTTCCTCCTGTCATTAGAGCTGGTGCGTGATGGGGCTGCAGTGCATCCTGCTGGCTGAGCACAAGCACAACAAGGCTCACACCCTCCCCCTGTGCAGACGATACGGCCACTTGACCAACTTCTGTTTCATCGTTTACAGCCGATGCTCTCTGCAAACTCAGCCGTGAGTTAAGCAAAGCTGGAAAGCAGAGTCTGATACTTTAAACCTTTACCAGACTCAGAGACTAAACTGGGTCTGTAACTCAAGAGTTTAAAATGCCAAACGTGTCGGTTGTAACACAACGCACACACTGCACCGTGGATAAGACCACAGCCTGTAAACAGATAAAACACACTGATGAGTAAAAACTGTGCTGCTGCTGTTCTTGAGGCAAAAAGCCAAAGCAATATCTCCGACATCCGAATGAATTATTCCGTATTACACCTCCACAAACAAATCCTTATGCATGTTGTGTTTGCACAGAGGTTGGGACAAAGGAGGCAAACGCACAAAGCAAAAGGAACATCCAAAAAATCGTCATGTGTCAGATGTGAGTTCAAATGAATTTTTAAAAAACGCTCACACTGCAAACACAACTTCCAAAATTAGATCTGGGATTTTGGGAGTGCAACCAGAACACCTATTACTGGTACCGTGGTGTCTGCTCGCACTAATTGCCGTTACTTTACCGTGCGTTTCTCACAAGAAGTCAAGTTTTGAAAAGAAAAGAAAAATAGGATCCATACACCAACATAAAACTTGTCTTTTTTTGCAATAATTAAAATAAACAAACACCCTCATATAACACAGGTTATCAGTCTTTGGCATTGACTTTTACATGATTCCACATTTCAGCACTATATATTTTTTTTTTTCTACTTAGACTTTCCGTCTCAAATGTATTTCCATAGCTGTTCAGTTTTTCGTGGTGTAAGCAGAAAACCAGAGCCTAAGCACTCTGGTGCATCCACACACTTTTGCACTCATGGCTCCTAAAAGACCTATGGGGTACAACTCCGTGCTATTCCCTTTGCACACGCATGCATGGACACGACTAATGGTATGAAGTTATGAACACTACCGAGGATAGTGCAATGCAATTATCCCGGTGTTATCGCGTACGAGGGTTTGATCATTCATCCCTTGAGCAGCCGCGCGGCTTTTTGTTTATTCATGCTCTTCGAAAAAGGTGAAAACATATTTACATTCGCGCTGTAAACGGCTGCAGTCTAATGACGGCGTAATCAAGTCCAAATGTGCTTTGTACAATATGAAGTGCATCAGTCTATGATTATTAACTTAGTGATCTTGAATGGGTCTAAAGGGGCTCACTTCAAGACAAATGGGCTATCTCGGGCTTGTTGCTGACAGTAGTGAACGCTTAAATCCACATTAGCCTCAGACATCAGCGCTCTGTCGAGTGCAACTGCTGAGCTGTTAGTGGTTCGGTCCGCCTTCGAATGCAGGGCTTATTTGCACAGATCCACACTCATATGACCATAATAATATAATAATCTCATTAAGGTAATTAATTTGTGGAAATTTGCTTCATACTTTGCCCAGAATATTGCAATTCTTAGTAATAATTTGTTTAACAGCTCTGCCCTCTACCGAGAACCACTAACACAGAGTGCTCCCTCTGTAAAGTTGGCTCAGTAAGAACATAAATATGCTCATTATTAACCATTAAAACCGCTGTGCATCAAATGGACCCTGCAAAGCATAAATGCCTCCGAGTTAATCTGGCTAAGAGCATGGAAGAGGTCAGTAAACAGTGTTTTATGAAATTATTCCGCAAATATTAGCGCAGCACAATAAACTATGCATTCTACTTCCAAACTCCGGGTGCAGCAGGAGGATGTGACGGCTTCAATTGAGAGAATCTGCCCATTAACATGATTACTGGTAGATCCAGACATGATGCACTAGTCCAATCTAGTGCACCCATTCCTGAAGACTTACTGATATTCACAGATTTTTTTTTATGAACCGCATACATCAACCGAGTCTGTGAGGAGAGGTAGAGCGTTTTGTTTCAGCTGGAGAATAAACCAGGATAAAGATTTGAGAAAACTAGAAAAGATGAAGCTCTTAATTAACAAGAAGGGCATTCGCAGGGCGCATTCCTCGTGAAGCCACAATTAAATTCACTAGATCCAGATTTCTATTTGGATCTGCACCAAAAATTGATGCTCAATATCAGTCCCATAAACATTCCTGATTTTCTTTCATCAAGAACCATGAATTATTCTCTGTGAAAATAAATGAAAATTCCCTCTCGCGCAAATGTTAAAGGAAGTGAAAAGAGATTATTGGATCTGCACCAAAATCCAATGGGTTAATTCCTTCCACCAACTTTTGTGTTGATCCGTCCAGGGTTTTTTTGCGCAATGCAAACAAACCGACGGACGCAAGCGAATACGTAAATACAATAAATTAAATTCCTCGACAAATCAACATGGCCTTACACCAAGTTTTGTATCATGGGACATTTCTCCTCCAGCATCAACACTACCGACCTGCACCAGCCTGCTTTTTGCCTTTCGCTCTTTGCAGTTGTGTTGTCTGATGAAGTTGCAGCTGTTGCTTGCATTTCTTCAGGGGGAATAATCGCCTGCTGGGGTAAGACTGGCTCTCTCGGTCCTCCCGCCCGAGCAGAGGAGCTGTATGGTCAGAGACTGAGGCAAAGAGTAAAGTCCATGTGGATGAAACCAGGAGTGAACTCTTCACACTCGTCTCTTGGAGGCATGAGCACCTCGGGGGGCAGAGCCTCCTCGGAGACCTGTGCAGCCTCCTTGTAGTTCTCATGGATGCAGCTGATGGGCAGGGGAGGTTTTTGTAGCCGGGTATTATTCACATTCAGAGACCTGCAGAGAAGAGCAGCCCCTCACAGGTGGGACCAGGGAACGCAGGCTCACTTTTTACGACTCTCCTCTGCGGCTTCGCTCAAAATGATCCTGGAGACCTGACGTTTTTATCGTTTTTTCGCTCTCTTTCCCTGTCCCTGCAATGATAGCACAGGGCGGGATAATATCCGATTCGTGATCCCACTGAACTAATCATTCAGAGCAGATTGCATTGGACTATGATTTAGAATTCATACGCAGTCACGTCTGATGTGGCCTGTGAGCCTGGCAGCAAATTAGTTCCATGTTTTTTTGCTGGGATTTAAAAAGGGCACCTGCCACTCTGCTGTGCACCAGCTCGACATCGCAGAGTCAAACGACACATTTTAATGTTCAATCTTCGGACAGAGTTCGAGTCAGTGAGGCCGGTGAGAAGAGCAAAGATGGATTGTTCAGTTGTTTGCATCTTTTTGTTGTTGTTGTTTCTGTGGACTCTAAGCATATCTGGGTGAGAATAATGTAATTTTGGCTTTACATTAGACAGAGGTAGAGAAAATTGGTTATTTTTAATTATAAACATAAAAAGGGGGGGGGGGGGAGGGAGTCTAGATATAGGGATTAAATCAGATTATAGAATCAGCAGCAGAATAAAACAGCAAATGCAGCAGCTCCACATCACAAACACACAGTGAAGCAGAGAGAAATCATGGACCCACACACGCAAACAAACACACACACACACATTTGAATAAAGACTAATAACTGGCTAATAATTGTTGCACTTACTTGTATAAATGTCACATTGTGTGTCTCCTCCACAGTCTCTCTCAGTCTCCGTTCCAGGTTTAACTTCCCTGCTCCTTCACATCATGAAGATTATGAGCAGTCACCTCACTTTCTCTGTCCACATCGATCACTACTCTGATATGCAGTGATATGCAGAGTCAAAAACAGCAGAAAAACATCCAGGAGAGGTAAATATTATTAAATCTAAATACTAGAAGAGAATAAGACAGAAAAGTTGTGCTCAGACGCCACTGATGAGGAGCATGATGGGTAGACCCAGAATGCACCTGTCCAACACGCACCTTTCTGGGTGTGTTTGATTCAAATCACCTGATGTGATTAAATCTGCAGATGCAACGTTTCTCTTATCATTTATGAGACTGTCGCGCATTTTATGTACTGGATACAACCCCCCCACCACCTCGAACTTCCACCAGCGTCAGCAACCACGTGTAGCCTGCGTCTCTTCTTCAGTGATTACGTGTAACCTACCTGTGGCTTAACGTCGAGCTCTGCCCTCTTGTGGCAGCAGCGATAATAACAGCTTTATCACTCCTGCAGCAGCAGCAGCTTTGACGTCTTTCTTTTCACTCTCACACAGTTTATTTAGACTTTTTAATGTGAGTTTATGTGGCGAAGCCTTGAATGAAAAATAATTTTAAAAAATAAACGCTTATTGCATAAAATATACATTTGCAAAAATATGCTCACTAATGTGCAAATACACAATAAACCTTGTAGGTGAAAATGTGAATTGACAATGCCATCCCTGTTTGTGTGTTGAGTACCAAAATTCTATTTAAAAAAACAACGAATAAAAGTGATACTATAAAATAAAATAAAAAATTAAGAAAGAACTTACTCTTGAATGCTGATATGCAACGTTATTTTGTCTTTATTTAATAATTTAAGAAATTGCATGTTAAGCGCAATGCAACACAGTGTTTTATTGTGTTATTGTTTCTATGGAAGTTTGTCCGTGCATGTCTGTATCTTGTTTTTCCCTTCTCTGAATTGTATTGTATTGTATTGTATTGTATTGTATTGTATTGTATTGTTAAAGACTCAAATCCCACCAGGATGCATCACGTCAGCCGCCCATTAAAGAAAAAGTTCACACATCTTAATTGTTCATAGTTAATGATTACAGCTATTCGAGTTGTTTGAATGGTTTGTGTAGCTGACTGTTCTGTCAGTTTTTTGTTCACACTCCAGGAATCAATACTATGTTTGCACTGCCTGTGATTATTATAGACTTTCCTTATTGTAAATGTTGTGACTGAATGTCTGTGTTTAATGTTAAACCTGTCAAAACCTGTACCAGTGATTCAAGCTTCTGATGCATGTATCTGCAAACAAGGAAAATGTCAATAACTGAAAATGTATAAAATATAAATTGATTAATATGTGACGGATGTGATAAAATCCTTAATGTGAAGGGCACTAAGACTGCAGAGGAGCCTGCGTGTTTTCAATTTGTCCTTCGGTATCTCAAGAGTAAAAAGTAAGGGTCAAAATTATGATAGAAAAAGTGGTGCATCTTGTGAGAGTTTCAGTGCACAGTAACTAGGTATCCAGTCCAATATGATGAAAACTAACACAGCCAAATAGATTCAGCTGTGGGCCTGGGAGGTTAGAGAGGGTATTTCAATGCAAGTATTTCTCTGTTAGCATAAAACATGGTTTGATCATTCGCCCCGGAGCGGCCCTCTGGCTTTGGTACCGTACATGTAAACCAGCATCGTGTTCAAAATGCACAAGTCAGCAGCTTTTAGAGTTTTATTTAAACTTGCGGGATTTGCTGAGCCCGCGGATCTGCTTCAATTTCCAACCCAATAACAGGAGGTAAATTGTTGTTCCACATTGAACCAGATAAGAATAATTCTCAACACTGAAAATTATCTTACACCTATTACCGTCTCAACTCAGACACGGCCTGCCCCTAATCTTCAGCCCCAAACAGGATTTTTACAAATTAAACTTTCTCTAGGGTAAGCACACGAAAGGTAAAATTGGCCCAAAAGGTAATCCATACAGAATTATATCCACAGCCAGAGATTATGAGAATTAAAAACAAAGGTGCTACAGAGGGGAATTGCAGGCCGGGGATTAAATTGTACATCTGCGATAATGAAAACCACTGCTCGTCTGACGTCTCCAACAAGAGGATACTGGAGCATCTTTTTGAGTGACTGTAATACTCACGTTTCTCCACTGGAATGTGATGTTTCACTGGGACAAAACCTTTATGGAGAGACACTCCACTTTGTTACAGCACCAATTTGAATAAAACTTTGCAGTTGTGAGGCCAGCTTTTGTCTATTCAGACTGGATTAAAAGCTTATGTGAAAGTTATTTTCCCATTGTAAGAAAAACTAGAACAAAGTTTTTTGTAATATACAGGAGGAATCAACCATGAATCCTTCACACATCGTATAAAATATCTTGTAATACAGTTCTCAAAACTAAAACTGAGGATTTCATGTTTTCTGAAGGTGTAAAGGATGTTTTATGGTTATGAACTTGAGGGTTGATAGAGACTTTAAACACTGTTATTGAAGTTAGAGGTTAGAGATTCACATTTATATCTTTATTCAGTGCCAGTCAGTAAACTGGGTGTGTTCGGCTGTTTCACACTAGTACAAAAAATATACTTTTTCACACCAGTCATCACAAATAAAAGAGGAATATGTTAATGTTAATGAAGTTACATAACAACGACATCCCTCCCCCCTTTTAACTCCCCCGTTATCATTTCCTCTTTGTGCCTCTGCACCAGTGACATCTGTGAGACTTTATGTTTTCAGTTTATCTGCGCGTAGATCTGTTCCAATTCTCGTAAATGTACACAACTCCTCGAGGGGATTTCCTCAAATTTGGTACAAACGTTCAGTCATGTGACTTGATGCTCTTGTGATATATCAGGAATCACCCATGAGGAATTTAATCACATCTGCCAAAAATATTCATTTGGACTCAAGGATGACTTGATCAGAATGTGGAGGTCAAAGGCCAAAAATACTGTGACCTCACAAAACAATGTTTTGGGACTTACATTAATAATTCTTACATCAGCGATGAAAAAAATACACAAACGTCTTATGTGGTAACATGATGAAGTGAGAAGATTTTACACAGAAAGGGTCAAAGGTCAACTTTACTGCGACATCATGATTTCATGTAAAAACACATTTTCTGTCCATTACTCAACACCATGATACAGTTCATTTTTTAACATAACACAAATTTTAATTTATTGAGCTGGGGAATTGAAGAAACTGTTTTAAAAATGAGAAATTGAGAATTCAAGCTTTATCTTTCCGCTCAACACTGAGTCCTCAGTAGGTTTGTCTGTGTGTGAAGGTGTGGGCGCACTTCCTCTTTATGTGTCAGAGCTATTTTTTCACAGTTATATAAAGGAAATGTCATTTTGCACTTATTGTTGTAGAGCTCACTCAGTGCGGCGGGGCAGGGAGCTGTGCTGTTCGGGGTTACTGGTGTCATCCTGACAACGCTCAACATCCAGTCGTATGAAAACATTGTTCACGTTTTACGATAAATTAAAATGTAAAGTTGACTGAAAACACTTTGATATTGCAAACGATGAAAAGATTAAATCCTCTTGGTGAAAACGCATCGACGCACTGCATGTCAGTGGAGCAGGTGTGAAACTTAAAGGAAACTGCGAAACTGACGAGACACATCATCAGTCCTTTGTGTTTTATGTACAATCTCACAGAAAGATTTTAGTGTGAGCTCCTGTTAACCTCTGTTGAATAAGGTAACACACAAAAATATGGCTGGTAATAATAAAAGGCTTGTTTCATCTTTCAAAAAGAGAATAGCCTTGATGGTGCTTTATGAAAAAGACTAAATCTGAAAATCTGCAAACACATGAATACTAAATTAATTTCAAATAGAAAATGTAATTCTAGCAAAAATAATTCCCAAACCATGTGATTATAAAAAGAGAAAGCTCCCATGATGTCTCCCTGCAGGTCTACAGGCCCTGCTAACAACATTATGTCAAGTTTAATGCCTTGATCTAGACTATACCAATAACAACTCAGTGTATTAACATGATTCAGTTTTCGATTTTTTATAATAAATCTATCAACATGGATTAAATGCATCATCTGCTTATCTGTTCTTCAGAACTGTGGCACAATTACAGGAAATATTTTGGTGCGAGAAACCTTCTTTCTGCCCTTTTGAAAGGGAGGATGCTAAAGACACGAAAGGAAAATGGAAATTCGACTATAAAAACATTTTTTTATGATTAGCTTCCAACAGAGGGAAAGTCACTCAGGGGCAAATGGGAAAGAAGAAAGATAGTTTTATATCGTCCAAGTACGTTTACATGTACAAGTAATTAGCAGTGGTGTGTTTGTGTAAAATTAAAATATAAAAGTAGGAAACAGTATGAAGATTTGAAAAAACGATACCATTATGATACAAAATGTACAATTCCATGTATGTGCAGTTTTACATTTTGTTTTTAGTTTACTCCATGCATCTGTATCAAAGCACAATCTACATGGTGGGTTTGGCAGCTCCTTCAGCAACACCCTTTTGAGGTTCAAAAACTAGAACGTGTGCATTCTGCTTAACCACAAGCCACTGACAGTACAGTGAGTGTTTTTACATTTGGTGTGATAGAGCAACACTTTCCTGTGTGGGCCACTCAGCCATTTCCAAAAAATATTTACACAAGCTTTTGAAAAATCTTTCGAGGTTTAGAGACCACAACTGCAGGTATAGGAGAAAAAAATCATTGGAGAACAGCAATTATGATTTTTACACGAGGAAGGATCATTCCAGAAAAACAATAGTGTGATGTAGCTTCAGAAATATGTATTGATTCACTGACAACATGTTGAAATGAGTCTCTGTTGCTTCTGTGGGACAGACACAGCAGTCGTACCAGACTCGTCTGTCTCCACACAGGAAGTTGTTGGGCCACGCTGCAGTCCCCCGCCCCCCCCCATTGTTCGAGATCTCAGAAAGAAGCTAAAAGTAAACAAGCACAACCAACACAAAATGTCCAAATCTCTATACGTGAATACTGTTTTGGTTTGGCCAGGAAGTAGTAGTGCTGTGACAGGATAAGCCCTGGACGTTTGCCACATTCGTATTGACTGGAGAGTCACTCTTTGAAAAATAATCCAGGATTAATCTGTGTGAAGACACCGAAGCTCAGTCAGACAACTCAGGCAGAGATTATTCTTTATTTGAGTACGGAGTATACGCACGGCTCTGACCTCATCTCAGTGATTCACCGCACAGCATTGAGCGAGGAGTGACCACAGTATCCTGCCCCTTTAAAAACATTATTACACACCCAGTCTGACAGGCTTTTAATGTTGATTCTGTGTTGGCTGGTGGCCACAGTTCGGTTTTTTCCTTTCCTTTTCAGTCACCTTTAATAATTACTTCCATAACCTGCAACCAGCCACTGTTAACCTTGGCTGTACTTTTACAGTTAATTACCAGAAAATACAGAGTATAAATACCGTAAAACATCTTTACAGCTACTGTAATTTGCATGGCATTATGGATATAGTGCATGATGCAATACATCATTTACAGTAACTTCCTGCATTTTTTTTAATTGAAGTAAGATAAAACATTTGAGGTAGTGAAACTACACGATGGCTTTATCTCTGTGTTTTACTCGAAAGAAGAAGTTTTATTTATGTTGGAACAAGTTATACCTCCATGTTTTATTATGCGAGTATAGGCAACAAGTGAGAAGGAAGAGACTGAAGGTAAACTGTCATTTTACACCATCTTCCTGTTGGACCGTCTCCATCCTCACACCCCTTCCCGTGCCCTGTGCTCTTCCCCTCATTCAAAGTCACATCTGCCTAAAATCAATCTCCCACTCGTGCCATCTTATCCATCCCTCACTAATTGGATTTTAACCCCTTCACACAGGATGAACTGTCCGGTGTCTAAGTCTGATTTTAACCTTTAACTACTCATCACATATGTTGTATTGATAAGTGTGTCTCTGGATCTGTTTCGAATGTGTGTGTATTTATCGACATATATTATGTGTTTGTTGTATTATTATTATTATTATTATTATTATTATTATTATTATTGATGAATTGTGTGAAAATAGAACATGAATGTGTGTTTTACTGTGGACTCATGCTGTCACCAAAAGAAAAGGGCTCTGAAAATCAATGACCACATTATACAGGATAGGTTTGTGCAACAGTAAAAAGGTCCCTATCTGAGGTGCAACACTTAAAGTTCCCCTTTTTGTCTTTTTTATCCGGTAAATTCGTATTTCCATACTAACAGTGGTTGTTATTCATAACCACCTTTTGAAACAGCTCTGGTTCCTGTTTACACACTCTGTTTCCAGTCGGTGTGTCATTTTGCTTTTACTCCAGGCAAAGATGCATCCTCCAGTAACTGCACAACCCAACAACTACCATGCAGCTACAGAGGCCAAGTTGTAGGACTGAAAGCTACATTAATTTATCAAAACTGATTTATGGTACTGCCACTGGGTGCCGGTAACAGTTCAATGCCCGTCCCCCATGCCCAAAATAAACCTTATGCAAAAATCCTAGCCTGCATGAACCTTAACTCTAACCCATAGGCCCAAACAAACGTTCAGATTAGCATTGTTTTTACTCAGCATTGTTGTTACTTGGTGGTGGTGGTACATGGTCACAGAGTGGATCATCCACGCGGTGGTTAGGGTTTTTTTCTTTTCCGAGTAATTTGGGCCTTGGTTTAATTATTTTGTAACCTGACGGCTGCCAACCCCATAGGTTTTTCGTATATTGTGTTTATTTGTACATTGGTTAATTTCTTCTGCCTGTTACCCTACTGACTCTGTTCCCTTATCCCTTTCAGTCGCTGAGAGCCGAAGGTGGTGGTGCTGGTGTCCCGGGTTGTGGTCTCCGCCTTTTGTGCGCTTGCTCCCCCTGGTTTGATTTTCTTCACAACGTATGTGTGAGAGTGGTCTTCAGGTGAGACTGGGGTGAAGTTGTATTTTTGTTTTTTTTGGGATCCCTCCTCCCTCGTCCACCCATCCCCCCCCCCCCCCATTGGTAAGCCTCAGTTCCTGATTAGCCCACGTCCCTGTGTGACTGGATTTTACTGCCTTTTAAGACATGCTATTTTTGTAATAAAAATAATTTTGCTAAAAAGAACCACGCCTCTTGCCTCAGTATAATGAACCTGAATGCCTTGGTACAGATATTACTAATTCTAAATAATTCTTCAGGTGAAGTTCCTGAGGTGGCGTTGTCTGGCTGTTGATTACTTGATAAAGTATTATTTCTTACTAGCATTAAGCTTCCAAATGTACCTAATCCCACTCTGATCGCCACACATGTAACCACAAGTATTTTATGGTCACTTTTTGAAAGACGTTATCGAGCTTAACAATAAGTGAATTTGAGCTCCTTGACTGAGTTCATATATCAAACCAGACTTCATAACTGTAACAGGTCAGGCTAGTGTCAGTATATTTCAGGGTCATTCTGTGATCATGCTTCGTGGAACCAATGCAAACTTGCAGTCCCCTGAGGAGCTGTTGTCACCCTCGTGTTCCGACGCACACAAAGCCCCAAGTCAGCCTCATTGTTTACAAGTGTGAAATAATGCAACAGCCACCCTGCGAGCATTGGGACAGGGCGTTCAAGAACTGAAAATGACCTCGTCACTATGAGCTTGAATAGTTGCTGAAACTTTAACAATTTGTAATTGTTCCATTTGGTCGCTGCTGTGACCCGTGTCAGCGTTTACTCACAGTTTGAATTCTCAACTTTGAACAGCCCACGTCCGTCTGCATAAGTCAAGTCATGTAGCACCTTGTGACACGGACACAATGAGGTTGGAGAAAAAAAAGGTGTGAATAAAACAAGTACTTGCATTTCCCCTTATGACATTCATTTCACAGACACTTTATAGAACTTAAGATAAAAAGATAAAGACATCTGTGGGTTTTTATGACATTTTTTTTCAGTAAGCATCCATCTATAACCTCAAGGAATTTGCTCAACCTGTGCTTTTATTGAATAAGAATACAGCAGACCTGCCTTCAGGGACTGGGGAGATACAAATCTATGTATGCATACTCAGCTTTTCTTTGTTTGCTTCTTTCCAAATAAAGCTCAGAACTGTTACCATTGTTGCATTTTTCTCAGTCTGATGCAGTCTGAGGCAAAGAACATATATATATGTCATCGTCATAGTTCACAGACCGGGTGCCAGCCAGATGGACTCTGTAAAACAATGACCATTGACACAAACTCCTCTTGACCTTCTCTCTATCCTCCTCTCACAGAGTCACACATGAGGGAAAAGATCAAGCAAAATAAGCAAAGACGGTGACAGAGACATAAATAACGCGTCTGGAAAAAAAAGCTGTTCTTTAACATGTTGTGAAAGAGTTCGTTATCAGGAACTTCTGCAGGCTGCACTCCCTGACAAGCTGTGTGGGCGTCAGTCAGCGAGAGTGAAACCCCTCCCCAGAAAATGTAGACATCCCAGCACATCACATGAGATTCAAAAGGAGGAGGGAGACAGAGGCAGAGGGAGAGAGGACGGAGAAAAGAGACTGATTCATTCATCTATATATATATATATATATATTCTGCTTTTTGTTTGTTAGCAACTGCACAAACACACTTTTTCCACAACTGTTGAGTGGGGGATGCAGATTTTTTTTTTTCCTCTGTTACGTCACAGTCACTTTAGAGAAGTTGAGAAGAGAAGAGAAGAGAATAGAAGAGAAGAGAAGAGAAGAGAAGAGGAGAAGAGATCTGGACCCTTTGACTTGGAGAGTTCCTACGTTTATGTTTCGGCTGTTTGAACTTTAGCGCATATACTGACCTGGACAGTGATTGATTTGTTCACCATGGCGGGCAGGTGGAACCTCATGATACCGGGTGAGTCACATCTGTCGTCAGCGCTGTAGTTAGAATGGAAATCATCTGTTTTTAAAAAGCTCAAAACATATTCTGTGCTCGTAGAAAGGAAACCAAGCTGAGGCAGTACCCTGCAACGTTATATATAAGCCTATATGGTTTTGTCTTTAGTTAAACTTTAAGTATTAAAGATACGTATCAATAACCTATAAATACATACATTTACTACATGTTATAATGGTCAAGACAAGTTGGTTTTAAATTCCATATTTTATCACTTTGTTTATCAAGTTTCCATTGAGATCAAATCTGCCAGCAACCTTATCCAAAGTCCATCCATCCATCCATTATCTATAGATAATAGAGTATGTATCTATATATATAAAGCCTTTGAGGAATGCTGGAGCCAATCCCAGGTGACATTGGGCGAGAGACGGGGGTACACCCTGGACAGGTCGCCAACATATCACAGGGCCAACGTATACAGACATTTACACCTCAAGAGTCTCCAATAACCTAAAACCAATTTGCTTGTCTATGGACTGTGGGAGGAAGGCGGAGCACAAAACCCCACACAGACGTGGGGAGAACATTCAAACTCTCATACAGTATGAAGGGTCCTGGACTTTGTGGGAAAGAGCCCAAATGAATCAGGAGAAAAGGAAGAAGAGGGATGCTGAGCTAAGCAGCTTCTCTCCAAATAACCCACTATCTGGGCCCCACTGCACAGAGAAGCACTGTTCCTCTGTCCGTCTATTTCTACACACTATGAGCTCATCGCTCAGCACCCATATTGCCCGAGAGTAATCACAGTCACACACACACCTGCCCTCGGCGGAAGAAACATAAAGTGTTGCCATGCAACCATGTAAAAACACTTTATAATGTCATGATTCCAAGCAAGCACATTTTGATCTTATTCTATGTGTTCCTGTTTTGAGGTGAAGAGATGGTAATTGCAGCTGTCCAGAGAAGTTTGAGTTCCTCCTTAAGTCACTCAGTCTCCTCAAGTTAGTATTAGGTGGGATTTTCACCCAAAGTCACCATAAATGTGCTGTACTTTCCTCATATCACCTGGATCACGTCAATAATTTGATACCAAATATCCCAGAATATCATAAAAATAGAGCAAATCTTCATGGCCACGACATCGGAGGATTACACTTGATTCAACATACAGCCCAGTGATGCTGACAAATAATGTAACTGCACTTTCTTCCTGTTTTGCCATATATTCGCCCCTTGGGGAACTGACTCTGCGCTCACACAGCAGAGGATGTAAAAGTATTTTGTGCTTGCACCGTGCCAGCTCACGTTTCCTCACTTCTAGGAAGCAGAGTTCTGCAGAAACCCATTTATTGTTCATTTTGAGTTATGGTGCAGATGCGGTCGGAACAATCTCAGGAAATGAGAGGAGAGGGTGAAGGTATTTACCTTTTCTACTGAGCCTGAGCATTTCTGCTGTGTCCCTGTAGCTGCACCAAACTGTTTTAAAATGATTCAAAAGGGGAGAAAGTTTAGATTAAGCTCGAGTACAAGTGTAACAGATGTTGCAGTGATGTTCAGAGGATGATAAACTGTCGACTGAACAGTTGCCTGCTTGTTTTTTCTCAGCTCTGTGCCTCTCTGTCGTCATGGCTCTGTCCAAACCACCATGTAACAATGGATATAAGCGCAAGAACCGGGAATGCGTAGGTATGAAAAACAAACTAATCTTCACACATAACTCACCGTGGAAAAACAAGCATGTTGTGGCATGTGTGCATGTTTATGGCATTTGTAACAGATTGCTTATCTTTTCTTTCAGAATTTAGAAACTTAAAATATATAATGGGATGAAGGATTTCTGTGACAGATTATGTATAAAAATGATTGATTTGTTGTCTTTCAACTGAACTTTTTCTGTTACAAAGATGATGATGAATGTGCTGTGGACGAGAATAATCCAAACAAAGTTGGACCCTGTGGAGAAGATAAAGTCTGTATCAACAACATCGGCAGCTTCTACTGCCGATGTCAAGACGGTTTCAAACCATCGACAGGTGATGGGAATTTTTCCGCTGGCAAACACGTGACATGTCAAAGTAAGTCATCTTGTATCGAACTGAATCAACGGCAGCAGAGTCCAGTTCACATTTAGTAAACATAATTCGCAACAAATGTGATGTGTTTTACTTTTAGATATCAATGAGTGTTTGGAACACAAAGACATCTGTGGACCTAATGCCAAATGTGTCAACACAATTCCATTTTACTCCTGCAATTGTAATGATGGATACATCTCGACCACCAGTTTTTATGGCAACAACGTGACATGTAAAGGTAAGATCATTTATATACAGGTGTATAATTGTTCCCCATGTGCTGTAGTGATATGATGTTAGTGCCTCTTTACTTGAGGCAAGAAAAAAATTATCTGAAAAATACTAACCAAGTACCATTTTGGATGTGACCGTTGGAGTGGACCAGGATATTTATTCTTCCATTAGCACTGACTGAAACACACAGCACAACCATTTTCCCTCTCCCTGATCTGTTCCCATTTTAGACATTTGTATGATTGATCAGACAATCTGTGGAAATGGAACCTGCCACCGCGCATCCATTCTGCACCAGTGTTTGTTCAGTAAATGTATAAACAGAAATATTTTCGTGAGCGTAGGTTTCCTCATAATGTGAATGCTGTGGTCATCAGCAAGCACATCTGATCAATCAAACTTCCTGTTTCCTCAGCGTTAAACTGTGAGGATTTCAAAGATATGAACAATCTGACAGAGGTAACTCCACCCCGGAAGTTTTATCACTGCTCAGCATATATTCAAAAATGTTTTTATATTTTCTGTTATCTCATATATTTGTCTCATTCTCTCTATATCACTTATCACTTACCTATATCAGAAATTGCAGGGTGCACATGACCTCGGGGTGCATTTGGAAAAGACTTGCCTGGAGCTCACAGAGAGCAAGCGTCCACTAGACTTCTATGGAGAAGACCTATTAAGGGTATTTCTACATTCTTATCATCACATCAATAGAAATGCAATTTTATTTGGTAAAATCTTCAATATCTTCACAACCAGTGCAGACACAGGAAGCTCTGGCAGACCGAGAGTCTGACACTGTCTGACTCTGTGTCCTGAATTTTCCCTGCTCATGCTTATGTTTCTACATCTCTGCAGAGGCTGCTGTCTGTGATTGACGAGCTCTTGTCCGGTGGAGCCTTCAATGATAACAGGAAAGTCTCCACCTTTCTGGACATTGTGGAGCACGCCCTGGGGCTGATCGGACCCTTCATACGGACCCCGGGGACAAAAATGTCCTCCAATCACACAGGTTCGAAATATATTTGCAGCATTTTATTTGCTTTCTTTGCTTTTTTCTCCCTTTTATTCACAGTTGATTGATCACTTATAAAGAAAGATTCAAAGGCAATTTATTCCTTTCAGAGTTTTACACTTCTTTTACACCGCTTCAGATATAAAGCTCATAAACAAACAAGCAATACGTGTTAATAAAAAGCTTGTCTTTGCATCTGGGTCCAGAGCTGGCGCTGCGGGTACATAAAGGGGCTGAGTTACCCATGGGGGCTGTGACTGCATCATCCAAGCATGCTCGGCTGGACATGCAGATGGAGACAGCTGCAGGAGATCCCTCCTATTACCCTGGTGATGATCAGACCTAATGAACACATTTGTTCCCACTTATATCAACACACAGATGATTTGCTAATGTAATGAATGCCCACTTAGTCCAGTGTTGCTATGATTCCAACAGGCTTTACAACACTCTCCTTGCTGAGTTACGGAAACCTGGAGGACTCCGCAGACGGCTTCTTTGGTGAGATGAAGCCCCCGGAGAACCACAGCTTCAAGATCAACTCCAAGGTGGTGACTGTCACCGTCAGCAACAGAGACACAAGCCACCTCAATCAGCCGGTCAAACTGACATTGTACCACCTGAGACAGGTAAAGGTCTTTTTTCTGCTGGTATGTAATTGGTATATAAAATATATATGTCTCTAATTCAAGTGGTGTCTTCATGTCTTTTACAGTTATATAATACCAGCCACTGTGTGTTCTGGAATTCCTCATTGGATGGAGGGGCGTGGTCTCCTAGTGGCTGCAGTGTGGTGGAGTCCAACCCTAACTACACTGTGTGTTCCTGCACCCATCTGAGCAGCTTTGCCGTGCTCATGGCACTCTATGACATAAAGGTTAAAACTCTTTGTCACATGCATGATCATACATAGAGTTGAGGGTTTATAACTTCAGTCTATTCATCTGCAGTGTAAATCAAGTCAGATTTATTTATATTGCACATTCAATGGCAAGAACCACACCAGGACAATATGTGATTAAAATGTTTGAATATATATATGTATATAAACAGGGATGAGGGGTGGAGGACAAAGGGATGTGGGTAGGGAAGGAGAATAAAGGGATGCAGGTGGAGATGAAGGAAGGAGGATAAAATGATGTGGGTTGACAGTATATGCTTGACAGGGGATCTATCTCTCTCTCTCTCTCTCTCTCTCTCTCTCTCTCTCTCGCTCTCTCTCTCTCTCTCTCTCTCTCTCTCTCTCTCTCTCTCCTCCTGCAGAATAAGTTTGAGTTGCAGCTCATCACCTGGGTGGGTCTGCCCCTTTCGCTAATTTGCCTGTTCATGTGCATCCTGACGTTCTCGCTGATCCGCTCCATCAAGAGCCCAAGAACCACCATCCACCTCCACCTCTGCATCAGCCTCTTCATCGCCATACTCATCTTCCTCGCAGGCATCGCCCGCACGGAGAACCGGGTAAAATGCTCCAAATACAGCTTGCGTGGTCAAAATTCCTGCACTGTCCAAATGAGTGCGGTCTCTGACACGTTCAGAGGAAAAAATACTGATGAACAGCACAACTGCTGAATGATTTATGTGGCTGCTGTAGATTTACAGTATGAACAACCTTTAATTCTTTATCCCCATTCCTCAGCATCCTTTGTCCCTTTCTCACTGCTGCCATCCTCATCTCTCCCCTGCATTAGGTTGGCTGTGCCGTGGTTGCAGGGCTGCTGCATTTCTTCTTCCTGGCAGCATTTTGCTGGATGTGTCTGGAGGGCATCCAACTCTTCCGGATGGTGGTCCTGGTCTTCAACACCCACTTCAAAACCTCATACATGATGGCAGGTGGCTATGGAGTCCCGGCTGTGATTGTCGCCATCTCTGCCTTAGCTAATCCCAAAGGTTACGGCACTGAGACATAGTAAGTTCCCTCCACTGATGCTGAGTATTTTATTTTTAATTCAAGCTTGGACCTCAGGTTATGTTGACCCACGGTTTTGCTCAATGATTTTCCAGTTGTTGGTTAAACCTGGAGTTCATTTGGAGTTTCTTTGGTCCTGCCTGTGTGATCATCACTGTAAGTAAACAAAAATCATTCATGAGCTGAACAATTAATCTTAAATATAATGCTTTTATTTTTAAAACCTCACCTCTGTTTCCTTTCAGGTCAACATCTTCTTCTTTCTCATCACAGTCTGGAAGTTGGCACAGAAGTTCTCGAGTTTAAACCCTGACCTGGACAATTTGCAGAAAATAAAGTAAGAGAGCGTTTGATCGGAAACACATGTTCTTTATGAATGTGCATTTATCTGTTTCAATAAATAACATAACTTTGAGATTAGTGCCTCAGATTTGACCACAGGGTTTCCTTTACATGTGTCTTTGCTGCCTCCTGCAGGGCATTCACTATTACTGCAGTGGCTCAGCTGTGCGTGTTGGGCACCATGTGGATCTTTGGATGTTTCCAGTTCAAGGAGAGCACTATAGTCATGTCTTACCTGTTCACCATCTTTGGCAGCCTTCAGGGGGTGATGCTCTTCGTCATGCACTGTCTGTGTTCCAAACAGGTCGGTTTCCACCCTCGTCTCATAAAATAAATAACAAGCTCTTCTGCACTTTTGAACTCATATTCTAACTTGTATTCTTATGAAGGTCAGGGAAGAATACAGAAACATCCTACACAGGTTCTGTGCACCCCAGAATAAGAATTACTCAGAGTTCAGCTACTCCAACTCCAGCAAAGCACATGTAAGCTGTATTCAATTATATATTTATGTTTGATGTTTATAGAATTAGTCACATCAAACTGTATTTTCCTATAACTGCAATGTGATACTGTATAATATCTGATACTGTTCTTGCATTTGGTTGTTTTCGTATAAAACGCCAATTTTTTAGAGGAGGAGGAGGTTGTTAAATATGAGATGGCGTCATTACACAACAAGCAGAAGTAGAATTTAATTTTTTTTAAATGAATATGCATTTGGACAGCACAGATAAACATTTGATCTGTAATTGAATTGTTTAAAAGACTGTTAATCTATATTCCAGGGTGACATTATAAGAGTATGAGAGGAGATGTGAAGTGCGTTAAATTATGGTGCCAACGCAAACCTTGTCATGATTATAAAAGTACACTCAAAGTGCTTTGTGACTGATCTGATCCCTCCTCTCTGTCATCCTCAGGCGTCCAAGAGCAGCCAGGACACGGGAGAGTCTCAGATCTGACGAGACAGAACAGTTACTCAAGAGCTTAGCTGGACTTACTGTATATCTGCACTCTTATTAGTGGCCAATGCAAGTTTGCTTTACTGCAAAATGGTGTAAATAGTATATTTCATTAACATGTGCTGGTCCTTTGTATTTTTAAGTTCCTTTTGGTTAATACTATTGAGGGATTTCCTTCAAATTGAGACTGACATTTTTCGGTAAGTTTTACTGGAACACAGATATTTTGTCATTTTTCTTGTGTGAAAAATAATATTGATTTTGGAGCAAAAATTAAAAAATGATAGATGATATTATATGAAGACCTGTTTATTGGGTACATCTAATACAGCTTGTTGTGTCGTCCAGGTACTTAAATCACAGACAGAGACACGCAAAAAAAAAAATGAAAAAGACAATTAAGATACAGAGATGGATTTGAAATGTATATATGTTTGTTTATATTTCCCAGGCACTTTTATTTGACTTCATTCTCTGTTCAGCATGCTGTAACTTCTTTTACGTATTGTATCTACATTTGAAAATATTATTTTTATTTACCTAGTTCAAATAAGTTTCAAAACTTTATTTTTATATTTTATTTACTATCGTCTAAAGAATGTAATAAATGTATAAGTGCTGGTTCATCACACATTTTGAATTTCCAATTAAGGATGTTATCTTTTTTAGTGTATTTACAATTTGTGTTGTATCATGTGTGTGTGTGTGTGTGTGTGTGTGTGTGTGTGTGTGTGTGTGTGTGTGTGTGTGTGTGTGTGTGTGTGTGTGTTTGTGTTTGTTCATACCTTTTCATGCCTCTGCTGGAAGCTTTGCAATAAACCAGATATTCTGATGCACCTCTTGAATTATTTTATTGAAAATATAGAAGAAAAATAATTATTTAAACATTTCTCAAAGGTTTGTGATGTCAGACCTCATTTTTAGCCGGGTTTGAAAAAATCTGATAACTTAGCAATTTTGCATACAGTAAGTAAAAACATACCTATATATTTGTTTCTGTATGTTGATATCTGATGCTCTTTTTCATAGCTCCTTGCTTATTACTGGAACACATTTGTCTGGTTTATGTAAGAAAACCAACATAAACATAAACATACAGAGGAAATGGAAGTCTCTCTCTTCTTTCCTGTTTATGTCAGATCACAGGCATGACGGCTTCAAAAAGCAAACAAACCTAAAGTAGCCCTGAAAACTGGAAGAGTCGATGTTGATGCATCTTTTGGTTTATGCTTAATCTCCTGCATGAGGACATCTTTAGACACAGGTGTTTTTATAAATAAATTTTGTTTTTTGAGTTCAGCATGGGTATTTCATTTTTCACACAGGATCCCAAAGTTTACCAGAAACCCTTTACAAATCTAATAACCATCAAACTCTTCCATCAACAGCCACATAAACACAATCATGTCATGAAATTGAATTGAATTGTAAAATACTGGTGATGGCTGACCCTGAATTTGGCTGCTCATGTGTTCAGCTATCACTGAATCAGTATTACAAAATGAAAAGGACAGATGGGATCAGCTCTGATTCAAATGCTGAACAGGAGATAAATAGATAGAGGGAACAGAGAGAGGGAAGGAGGGGTGGAAAATAGATCCAGAGTGTTGATATAATAAAACCTGCCTGTAGAGAGAGAGAGAGAGAGAGAGAGAGAGAGAGAGAGAGAGAGAGAGAGAGAGAGAGAGAGAGAGAGAAAGAAAGCTACAACCTGGAAGAACGAGAAAGTGTCAGCGAGTCATGGGGGAAACAGAGGAAGAAGAAGAAGAAGAAGAAGAGTAAATGATTGTGGACAATTGTGATAAGTGAATGTGACAAATCAGGCAGCTCGGCAGACAGGAGAGACACACGTTTGTCCTTTTTCATTCCCCCTGAGCCATCCCAAGCGATCCAGCATTCGTCCAGAGTCCTCCGATGGTAAGTTTCATTTATTATTCATAGACAAAATACTAAGCACATTCCTCTCAGGCAGCACATTAGACTAACTCAAGCTAAAATATGTGTTAAATATAAGAAATATGACTGATGCATGAGGTAAGAGGTGGATCTCTAGGAAAATTGGGATTCATCACTTATTTAATTAATCTAATCCGCTTTCATGAAGAATGATAGATGTGAGGAGAAAGAAAGATCCAGACGTCGAGGAATTTAAGACGTGGATAATGAACTGGTAGAGCTGCCCTGAGATTAACAGGGCGTTCCTTATTGCGTCTGAATAACGGGGAAATATCTTGCTTTTTAAGAACCCTGTGTTCAGCAGAAGAAAATTCAACAAGAGAGTTTGATATGTGAGAAAAGATTAAGTATTTGTCTGGAGAATTTAAATAACAGATGATATTCAAATTCTGTTTCTCCATAATTTGGGTAACTAGTAATTTTGAAATAATCAGAATCAGAATCATATGGCACGAGGAGGAGCATTGTATTTGAGCCGAACATCTATTTGGAGGTTGTGAAATAAACAGCCAGGTTCTCTGTTGGTCATGATTTTTTTTTTCTTCTAAAAGATAAAAAAGAACATCAGGCTATCAAATTTATCTACAGGTTTGACTTCCTACTCATCTTCTTATAAAAAAGAATGTCAGCTCCTGGAAACTTTTGTTATTTAAGTCCTCTTTTAAGATTTCCATCCACATGCTTAAGAAATGCTCTTGAGAAAAGAGCTTAGAATAAAATCTCTCTGTAAAGTGATAATTAGTTAACCTGTTACAGTATTAGGTATAGTGCTTTTTGCCTCATGTATCATAACGGGGGGGGGGGGGGGGATTAATTGTACACTGACTCAGATATCACAGCTTTTTAGATAGGGATTGTAAGTTATTATCTATCCCACAATTAAACCCATCTCCACCTCCCTTTTCAACACAGACACACAAACTGAGGCATCTTGACACTTCAGGTGAAATCAACATACCGTGTGAAATATAGTAACACATTAGGGAAACATGCAAGCGCGGAGTTGCAGCGTAGGAAAGCTGCACTTCCAGAGAGAATAAAGGAAACTGTAAATGAGCCTGAAGGTTTATGACAAGTGAGAGCTCTTACAAGTCAAAACAAATAAAAGCAAAACATATTTTGTGAAACAGGCGTACCGAAATAAAAGCAGTAAAACTGACACAAGTGCCCTTCTTTTTTCACAAAGGCAGTAAAATTACTTTGCTTTTGTGAGAATACATCTATGTCCTTTAATGTGCATGATAGACAAAGACAAAAAAACGATCTGTGCTCAGCAGAATATTAATCCACTCCTCTTCACTATTGCTTGTAAATTCGTAGCTTTTTTAATTAAGGTCTAAATCCCAAGTGTCAGTGGCAGACCACTTGTTGTAATGAGTCTTTGAGCTGCCCAGTGAAGCATGTATCGTACTGGTACACACTTTTGCAATCAAGACTCTGTTGTCACCATTTGACACACTTTAGATAACAGAATAGGATGACATTGAAACATGAGTGGCTTTAAACTATGTAGAGTTTTTTTAATTTGTTCCTAATTCTCTGTAAATGACGACACCGGCTATACTCATGACTTGATTTTCCTCGTTTTCTAATCTATGCCATCCACTCTCCACCAGGACATGAAGATCAACTCCTCGGAGCAGCTAAGTCCCTGGCTGAACGGCAGCACATGGCCACCCATCAGATCTTCAAGCATAGGGATGTCCTGCTTCACTATGACATTTGGTGCCATCTCCAACCTCACCGCTCTTTGCATCCTGGCCAGGTCCCGCATCCGATTCCGCCGCCAATCGAAAGCACCGTTCCTGCTGTTGACGGTGGCTTTGCTAGCCGCTGACCTGGGAGGTCATGTGATCCCAGGAGCCTTTGCTCTGTATTTGCACATGGATCAGCGGTATAAGCTGCAAGCCCAGAAGCCCACCACATTCTGTCAAGTCTTTGGGGCGAGTATGGTGTTTTTTGGCATATGCCCTTTGCTGTTTGGTGGTGCGATGGCAGTGGAGCGCTGCGTGGCCATCACCCAGCCATTTTTCCATGCTGCTGTGATTACAGTGACTCATGTACGACGTGTTGTGTTTTTTCTGTCTTCTCTTGCACTCATACTGGCAGTTCTACCTTTTTTTGCCATAGGGACTTACGCTACCCAGTTTCCTGGCACATGGTGTTTCTTACCCATCCATCAACCCCAATCTACACCTGACACCTATTTGGCTTTGGCATTCTCATGCCTGGGCCTCACGGCGCTCACCCTTTCCCTACTCTGCAACATCCTGAGTGGTGTGGCATTGCTGCAGGCCAGAATAAAGCCCCGCAGTACGAATACAAAATCAACAGGTCACTGCACACGTCGTCCATCTTCCGCGTCGACGTCCTCCTCCTTCTGCACATTGGACGTAGAGATGATGGCGCAACTGGCGGTGCTCACTGTGGTTTCCTGTGTGTGCTGGAGCCCCTTTCTGGTGAGTAATACATATTTAGATTGCATAATTTGTTTCTGGAACCATTTCCACCTTTCATAGTTAGGTATTTTAAAAGAATATTGTACATTATAAAGCTTTGGCTGACACATCATCATCGATATCTCTCCTACGTTACAGGCCCACATTCTTGTGATGCAGATCAACCAAAGCCCCAGACCCTCCGACAATGATCAATATGGATTCACTCTCCTGAGTTTACGTATGGCTTCCTGGAATCAGATCTTGGACCCTTGGATTTACATCTTGCTGAGGAGAGCGGTGCTTTTCAGAGTTTGCTGTTTCTACACACAGAGACTGTTAGAGACGGCCAATAGTTCCTATGCAGACGAACGCAGGCAAACCTTCAGTCTACAATGACCATGTTGCTCCTCTCATGGGAACGGAAATAAATACTTTATTTGATGTGTGTGAAAAATGGGAGAACTTTGCTGTGTTATTGGCAACTGGGTTCGATGAATTCCACATCCTATGGTGGCCTTGAAGGGCAAACTATGACAAATGGGGAATCACAACGGCAAATATACATCATGAAGGGCTTCTTCTTCTTCTTCTTCTTCTTCTTCTTCTTCTTCTTCTTCTTCTGTAGGGCACATTACTGCCACCCACTGATCTGGAGTGTAGCCTAAAGATCTAATATTCAAACCAAACTCAGTCACAATCAAAAGCCATAAACTGTCACAAACAAAGTAGAAAGTACTTAGTAATCCGTGCCGGCACCACTATCACTTGCAGCCTCCAGCCAATCGCGTAGCTTGGCAACGAGGCGGTCGTTAGTATTGTCCAATCCAAAAATGAGACCGGCTTAAGAAGCGTCGAGGTGAACCAATGGCGAAGCTGCTGGAGGACTCTCACTGCCGGGATGGGCGGTCCTTCTCTGACACAGACTCACTTCAACATGGAGTAAAGAGAACAGCCCGATGCTCTCAGCAGCTCACTCCTCTCACTCCCAGCTCGGTCAGTCCCGCTACCCGAGCACTAACCACACACTCCAGCCCACAGACGGCCGGCGGGAGTCTCCCAGTGTCGGTAGGTTGCACTCCTGAATGTAGCGTCCATTGCAAAACTGCTCAACAACAACAACAACCGCGCTGATTAGCATTGAACTGTGAAAAGTGCTCCTACGGTTATTTAAGTACCGGTCGGTGTGAAGTGGTCACGTCGGAGCTGTGTCCTCACGTGGCCCCCCCCGGTAAGCGGAGGACGAGCCCGGAACCTGTCGGTGCCCTCGGGGAGGAAACACAAACTTGAAGAACAAGTTGTGAGGAGCGTCGGGGTCAGTGGGTGAAGGGTGACATCGCCTCAGTGCATCCACTTGGAGGTAAGTCGAGGTTGTGTGGTGTAAGTCATCGATGCTAGGAACCTGCACTTAACTCGTGTGCATTAACTCTGGCGTTAACTAACATACGTATTATTTTACACAATACACACAGAAAATACAACAAAAGATAAGTGTAAGATCAGTCAGAATTTCCAGATGAATCCGATCAACAAGTGCTTACGACATCATTATATTCTATAGACAATCATAACAATATTTGGAAATAAATACATGATATATTAGGGTTGGGAATCACAGGGCAACTCACAGTAGGATTCGATACAATGATAATATGATGACACAGCGATAATCAATAAATTGGAAGGAAATCATGTAACGATACATCATGATAGGAGGAATACAAAATGCACGATTTTGTGTATTTATTCACTGCAATTTGTTCTGAGTTTCACAGAGTTTTTGACGCAAACTGAGATAGAACAATGTGTCTTAATGCCTCTTACGTCTTTAAGTAACTGTAATTTGTCAATGTCCACATGTGCCAACATTCCAATGTAAAATAGCCATAAACTGCAAAAAGTCAAATCTCTTTTTTTATATCTATCTAAATAAAATATTGATCATCTGGGTTCAAGAGAAGAGAAATGAAAGTCAAACTTTTCCCTTGCAATGCATATACATATTAAACTATACATATACAATAGTTAACTATTATGTGACTATTCTATAGTGCAATATAATAATTATAAGCAAGTAAGAAATATATTTCTTTTATGCACAGCCTGCTCTACAGTAATTCAATTCCCTGAGTGAAACCCATCACTTTTCCTCAAAGCTCATCTTTTCCTATTTCCTTTTCCTTCCTGCCAAGAATGCACAATGCAGCGAGTGTCTCAGCCTCTCTGGGGTCGATGGGACTGTTGCGTCTCTTTGGGGTGTCCTGGCCCTGGAGTCTCGCAGCAGGACTCGGAGTATACCTGGGCACCAGAAGCTGGAAATACTTCTATGTTGCAGCATGCACCGCCAAGAGAGACCTCATGTAAGTTGGATGTGAGAGGTTACGTTTCTGATGCTTGTGTTCCGATGTACATCCTCACTCATCCACCTTTCCCCTGATCTCCCTCCCCTCTCGCCCTCAACAGCGGCCTGTATGTGCTGTTCAGAGTGAAGCTGTCTCTGTGGCGTTACATGCGAAATGGAGCCAACATTCCTTCCATCTTCGCTCAGACAGTAAAACGTTACCCAAACAAACCAGCACTGATATACGAGGCGACAGGAGAAATGTGGACCTTCACCCAGCTTGACGAGCACTCCAACGCGGTGGCCCACTGGGCCAGAGGTCAGGGGTGGGTCTCCGGGGACGTGGTGGCCCTCTTCATGGAAAGCAGGCCGTTGCAGGTGGCACTGTGGCTGGGCTTGGCCAAGGTTGGGGTGGAGGCTGCACTCATCAACTTCAACCTGCGCCATGACTCCCTCCTGCACTGTATCGGGGTGTCGGGGTCACGGGCTATTGTGTTCGGAGCTGAGCTTGCAGATGGTAAGAATGTGTTCGGGCAGGAAAAGCCGATCACAGCGTTTTGTATTTAGTTTTTAATTCTTTATAAGTGGCAGCGTTTATTCTAAGCTGTTGTATTACACTATGATAACATAACAGTATATTATCATACCACTTATGACTATATTGCTGCTAGAGGCCAAAGTAAAACATTAATCAACCTCAGGGGAAATTTTATGTTTTGTGTGACATCATGTGAGGTGCATAACATTTCTGTCCGTGGTGTCACACTGTTAATATTCCGTCTCTGTGTGGACCATACACTGTGATGATAACCGTCTCAGACTTATCATTCGGTCAGAACATGCTCATCAGTGATCACAATGCTCGTGAAACTCTTTCTGCAACATCATTTTGTGAAGTTGGTTAACATTTGCTTCACCTTTCTTTGTGACAACACAAACACTTCCCTTTTAGTCCTTATAGTCTCTGGTCACTAAGATGTAGGGTTTATATTTATCAGTTGTCCAGGATTGGACATGGCTTCAGAACTTAGTTTGATTATTTTACCCACATTTCACCCACATTATTAGATACATGTTTAAAGTTTGTATTTATGAAAACCAACTGATCTGACTGACGCTCTCTCCTCTCCCTCTTTAGCCATGTTGGAAGTCAGTTCCTCCATCACCCAGTCTATGGTACGGTTTTCTACCGGAGACCTCAGTGCAGAACATGCAGCCTCTCTGGGAGCTCAACCTCTGGACCCAAATTTAGCCTCTGCATCCCGACATCCTCCTACACCTTGTGTTCCCCCTAAAGGCATGAGCGGTGAGTACCTTATCTCCTTACTGTATTTGAAACGTAATCTCTATGCTAATGAGTAGTTTCGTTTTACATAACCCTCTTCAAACAGAGTCCAAACCCTGTTTGGTTGATAACCTTTTTTTTTGCACTATTTTGAATTCCCAGGGATATGCCGTGCAGTAATTCATTTTCCTTTGTTGTCAAGTTTCTGATCTGAAATTGCTTCCCAGTAATTATTTAACTCAAACCTGGGGACGTGAATGCTTGGCTGTGCAGAACTTTGAGAGATATGAGTCATCTTTAATTCAGGACAGATAATGACAGTTTTCTCTGGACAGTAAAATCTGTCTGGAGGAAGGTATCAAGTATGATTGGTTAAGACGAGGGCCGTCTGAATAACAATGATACATCTGTCTCAGATTAACCAACATATGGTATAAGTCAGCATTTAGGGTGTGGGTCTAAGATATCCTCTACTTAACAGTTAAAATGTCTGTAGTGCCATGAAAAACTTTGGGTTCTGACTTTATTTTCTGTTCTGTCTTTCTTCGGGTTCACCAATGAAATCCCCTCAGTGAATGAAAAGCTGTACAGTTTGTAAATGTAATGCTCTGTTGCGTTCTCTTCTGCAGATCGTCTGTTTTATATCTACACCTCTGGCACCACGGGACTCCCCAAGGCCGCCATTGTGGTACACAGTCGGTATGTTTTCTTGAACAACTACTCAATAAATTTAAAAAAACACCCTCCACAGTTGTCATGATATACCTTTGTGTGTCCCCATGACAGTTACTACAGAATCGCTGCTTTTGGGTATTTCGCCTTCCGCATGCGCAAGGATGACATAATCTATGACTGCCTGCCTCTCTATCACTCAGCAGGTGAGTGAGGACAGCCTCCAGCTCTTAATGAATACGGTTTCCCCCCCCTCAATGCTTCCATCACTGACGTGTGAGCTTTCTCTTCTTGCCAGGCAACATCATGGGAGTCGGTCAGTGTCTGATCCATGGCCTCACTGTGGTGGTGAAAAAGAAATTCTCTGCCAGTCGTTTCTGGGAAGACTGCATCAAGTACAACTGCACTGTGAGAGCGTGTGCTTGGAAAATATTGGGAACTGCCATATATTATGAGATCAACAACTATAAAACATACATTTTTTACCTCTGCCACAATAACAAGTCTACTTCCCCTTTTGTAGGTGGTGCAGTATATCGGGGAAATCTGCCGCTACCTCCTGTCTCAGCCAGAGCGGCCGTCAGAAAAGGGCCACAAAGTGCGGCTAGCGGTGGGGAATGGGTTGCGCCCGAGTGTGTGGGAGGCCTTCACAGAACGTTTCAGGGTGGCGCAGATTGGCGAGTTCTACGGAGCGACGGAGTGCAACTGCAGCATTGCCAACATGGATGGCAAGGTCAGCAGTCTCCGTGTTTACTTGTGGGCTCACTGATCAAATGTGCAGTGGATCAAAGTTAAATTAATTTCTGTTCTGCCAGGTGGGAGCCTGTGGATTCAACAGTCGCATTCTCCCCAATGTGTACCCCATCCGTCTGGTGAGGGTAGACGAGGACAGCATGGAGCTAATTCGCGACAGCCGGGGCCTCTGTGTGCCTTGCCGCCCTGGTAACTAATACAATGATGGCTTTGCTGGATGTAGTATGTTATTGTTAAAGGAGACAATTTATGCTTTGGTAGTTTTTCTTTCTTGTTGTGTGTTATTTAGTATTTAATTGGTCTGCAAATTTACAAAAACAAGTGTTTGAGACAGAGGCTAAAAAGAGGAGCTGCAGCAATGGACAGTATGAGCGATGTGTTTTCTGAACATTAGAGCATGTAAAAAATAATTAACTAATAACCCAAATGGAAATTATAAGCCTTATTATATTTATAAGTATAATATGTCTCCTTCTCTTGAGTTGGTCCTCTGTAAGCACTCTGTCAAACTCCTTGTCTTGCAGGGGAGCCGGGGCTTCTGGTGGGTCGCATCAACCAGCAGGACCCATTACGAAGATTTGATGGTTACGCGAATCAGGATGCTACCAAGAAGAAGATAGCTCACAATGTGTTCAAGAAAAACGACTCTGCATATTTATCAGGTTGCCAATTCTTTGTATTCTTCAAAATGTATCTTTCTATTGCAGCAATATATTAGTTATATTGCATTATAACACTCAACATACAGTAGCTTGCTGTATGCATTTTCTTTTTAAATGCAAGGAGTCTTAAAAATGTTGAAGATAAAGATATTTATAGCTCCTAAATGTTGAAACTTGAAAACTTGATGCAACACTAGATTGCTTCCTTTGTCAGCGTGAGTTATATTAGGAGTACTAGTTTGTGATTGTGGACTAGACATAGAGTTTTTACTCATTTGTCTGCCTTAGGTGACGTGCTGGTGATGGATGACATGGGCTACATGTACTTCCGAGACCGCGGCGGAGACACATTCCGCTGGCGGGGAGAAAATGTCTCCACCACTGAGGTGGAGGGCATACTCAGCAGTCTTCTGGGTCAGACTGATGTGGCAGTGTATGGTGCAGCCGTGCCAGGTGATTGTTAACTTTGTTGTTTTCGGGTTTTAGCATCATATTTGGAACAGGAGTCTTTTACCTTTTGTCACATATTGATTTTGACTGTTTGCACTACTTGGTAACCATTTATCTCCACGTCTCTTATATCTTATTATAGGTGTGGAGGGTAAGGCAGGCATGGCTGCCATTGCAGATGCCACAGGGTGTTTCGACTGCAATGATTTCTTTCAGCAAGTCCAGCGTGCTCTTCCTCCGTATGCTCGACCCGTGTTCCTGCGAATCTCCCCAAATGTAGACACCACAGGTAAACTGTCCCATATCCCTCCTGAGTCCATACAACTATCAACCGTCACTGATGAGTTCATATCAATAAATCACAATCCGTCCATCTCCACATTCCTGCATAGGTACATTTAAAATTCAGAAGACCAGGCTGCAGAGGGAGGGATACGACCCACGTCTCACAACTGACCAGATCTACTTTTTGAACTCCAGAGCTGCGCGTTATGAGGCTATTGATGAGGAGCTATACAGTGCGATAGCGGAGGGAAGAATGTCTCTATGACGTGTCGGCCACAGCAGGGCAGTGAAGGTGCCTTGGTGAGACAGACGGTGGAGAGATGGAGAATAACAGGCATCGGCTGGTGTTGGGATCAGTCAGACCTGCCTGGATTTTAACTGCTCATGGAAGTTGAGAGAACTACTTACATAGAGAGAGCACTGTTACAGATGAAGTTTTAACACTGTATGAGGACAGGGCACAATGTGAGGGCATTTATTTCCTTTAATAACTTTTTAAAATATTAAAAGAACACCTCAAAAAGCACTTGAGCCTCAGCGGTTATAGAATGGGTGTCTCCCATAACCCGTTTGACATAGGAGCATGTTACAATAACATGATTAGGACTGCACGGGTAGTGTCAAGTCAAACTCTGTTACAGGGTATTTTACCCATGTTTGGAATATGCTGCAAGTTTATTTCTATGTAGGTTTAGGCAACACTTGAGAGTGAAGATACTTAACGGCCATGTGTTTGGATGAAACTCAAAAGACCAGACTTTAACATGCTGTACACTAGGCAACTAAATCCAACACTAACCATAGTCTTTTTAATGCAATGGAAAACTAATCTCAGATGTCATATTTGAGCCTCTGAACAACACTGGCTTGGGTTTGCAAATACACGTACTGTATGTGCCTTATATGAAACTCCACACCTGTTTCATGTTTTTCTTGGAAAAGAGTTCAAAAGAAATTGGAAAAAAATCACAGTAGTGATTGTGTGCCATGCAAACCCGAGTCACACATTGTTACTGTTATTTTATGTAATAAATCTTATCAATGTAGTAATATATGAGTGGTAGAGATTGTGACACTTTTTACAAGTTCAAATCATTCAGACTACATTTGTTTTAACGCAAATTAAAATATTTTAAACATGTCTTTGTTTCAGTCGTTCATTTGAGGTGCATTTACAGATTTCATGTGCTGTAAACTGAAATCATCTCCTTCCATAATGCTGAATTAATTGTCTGTTGACAAGGATATCCTGGTGTGTAGGACTCTCAGTGGATGCTCTTTGCAGGCACTGCAAAAGTAGGGAAAGGCTCTGGGTGTGATGACATCCATGAATGTGTAGAGAGGCGTTCTCTCTCCAGGGTCGTAAAAGGACACCTTGCCTCGGTCCATGTCTAAAACCACTTTGATTACTTCCGGCTTCTTAGTCATGGTCAGCGGCTCCCATGGTGCCGTGCAGGCCTTGTGCTCTCCGTTGCGAAAGCGAATAGTCCAGAACCCCTCCGCTGGTGTCAGCACGTGCTTCCCCTTCCTGTTGATGGAGTCGCTGGCGATTCCCACCACCCAGTAGGTGTTGTCCTTCACCTCCACCTCCCAGCTGTGGCGTCCAGAGGAGTAGCCCTCAGCGGCCAGCATCTCGGCACTGATGTCAAAGCGTTCTGGGTTGTCTGGCAGCTTGAAGATCTGGGTAGAGTTCTGCAACACTGTGAGATTCTCCGAGAGGATGAAGCAGCTGGCTGCTGTGTTGGGATCCAGAATCACAGGGTCTGGAAAAAGAGGAAAAGAAGTAGAAGTTACGAATGTGGCAAGGAAAGAGCTGACTAAGAACACATGACCTTGTTTGAGGAACTCACTGTATCTAACTATAGTCTTCATCTTCTCCCACACTTTGTACTTCAGTGAGCCCAAGTGCCTTGCCACATCAATCAGAGCACCAGAAATCCGTTGTGGGTCAAGGGACTTCCGCCAGGTTCTGAAAAAAATACGTTAGCAGTCAGTTGTTTAAATATTTTATTCAGAAAGAAAAGGTTTAACCAGATATTAGATGTGGTGATAACACTTACCTCCTTACAGTCTCCTTGTAATTCTAAAAACAAAGTGGACAAACTTCATGAATTCTTGTGCACGTGAATGTCAAACAATAGCGGGTTAAGATTTGTCACACCAGAGATCATGAAGCAGTATTTTCTACCTTAAGAAATGCGATATCGTGACAATTCATCTCCTGTTCCACTAATCTGATGGTGTTGGAGAGAGACGTCATTTCATTGTTCATCTCCTCGATTCTCTGGTTAATAATCAGATTCTTCTGAGCCTCCTCGACCTGTAAAGAGGAAAGTCTCGCAGCCTCCTGGTCTTTCAGGAAACGGTGGAGGGCTTCGAATTCTTCCCTCATCTGCGTTTCAGTGTGTTCAGCCTGGTTCTGCAAAAGAGAGATGATTGATGGGTAATCACCACCTCCACACTGACGCTCTCTGTGGTGCCCTTGGTAACATTTGGTGCTGATGGGACTCAAAGTACCTTAACGTGTTCGGCCATCTCCTCGCAGACCACTTTCGCCTTCTTGTACAGCTGCAACTTGTCTTTCAAAGGCACCAGAGCACTCTTCAGTTCCTCCTACAAAGTCAGTGACATGGCATTGACACTTAAAAACAAGGTCAGCATGGCCAGGCTGTCGGCACAATGTGGGGCTTTCAGCTGCCACATACTCTTCCACGACAGCATTCCGTGTAAATGCGAAGCTGAACAACACAGCGGCGACAAATCTGCGCTGAATGATCTAATGCCCTTCTCACATAAACAAAATCAAGCTCGTGCAGCTTAGAGTCCAGGTATGGACACATAAGGACAATGTTTACTCAAGGTGTCCCGGTTTGTGAGGACGGCAGGAGTAGAAGGAATGTCTCATCACAGAAACCTTGTGGGAGTCGAGTTTCAGTCCCGTCGGGACCACGGCAGCAACGACAAACCAAAAATATAAACCTAAAATTAGAAAGTTAATGAACTCGGCCAAACACCTTGGCACAAGTCAGCATTTCAGGCTTAGAGAAACATAAAGATAGTAATTAATCAAGTTAAGACACATTTTCTCAATTTTGTAAAGATGTAAATTATAAAAGTGTCAACTCTATTCATGTATTAATGGATAGATACTAGGATTTTATTTGTGAATTTGCAGAAAGAGTAAAAAGCAAATGTTCTCATTTCAATTTTAAGGCTCACTCACACTATTGTTGACCTTAGATACAAGTCTTCAAATTTAGCAAAGTGACATATCTCAATGAAAATGTAATTAACAATAACTCCAGCAGCAATCTGCAAGAAGAATTTTTTTGGTAACGCCAGGTTTCCAAAGTAGCTGATGTTGGTTAACAATGTACTGCCAAGGTGAAATATTGTGGAGAACACCCATGAGACTTTCACATGCCTACCTTACAGTCATGAGCACCTTCCCCAATAGGGTAAAGCCTGTGTCCGGCGTGTGCAGCTGCCTTCACGCACAACCCACAGATCGGCTCCAAATCCTCCAAACAGAACATGGTGAGCTTCTCCCCGTGCTCTTTACAAGCCTCTGGGTCGTTCTTGCTCCTGTCCTCCTTGAATGACACACAGGCCTTCTCCAGCACCGAGCTCACCACTATTTGCTCCATGGAGGAACGGCGCCAGCACAGAGGACAGTAGTGTGAATCCCCGGCGCCTTGTGTGTCCCAGCTGTCTTTCAGACAGGCTTTACAGAATCGGTGCCTGCAATTGAGAACCACTGGCTGGCTGAGAATATGTCCACAGATAGGACAGGAAAGGTCATCCTCCAGATGAGCACGACTGCTGGCCATTCTCACTCACAGTGTTTCGATGGCAAGGCGTGGATCCCAGGCCCCTCCCATGGCTCTGCACAGCTACCTCATTTTACCCTCAGAAATAAGTGTTAATGCTTTAGCTCCTCAAGTCATATCCCCTGTTATGATGCTTTGTTGAGCATGCACATTGCTCATTCTCAAATTAACACTACAGCTCAGAATAAAACCAACCGGGGTCACATGTAAGCGACTCTTTATCTGTGACACACCGAGGAAATATTAGCTTGGATAACCTGAGCATGACAGAGGATAGTGAGGTGACAGCGGAAGATTTGCACTCAGGAGGGACTTTAGATTTGAATCATGCCACAAACACCTCGGAGTTATTTGAGAAGACTGTTGAAACAGCCTGTCACAGTGTTATAAAGACTTTGCAGAGAAACAACCTCTAAAATAAGAGTCGGGGTGGACATATAAATAGACAGATCTGGACTGAAGTTATGTGAGCAGAGAAATATCCTCCTGCTGACAACTGGGACATTTATTTTCACAGATACGTTTAGCTTTGAGCAACAGCTTTTTAAGAACTGACGCATTGGTTATTTTAAAAACATGACACGCAAAGTCCCCAAAAAACTCTGAACACAGCTGACATTACTCAAGCAGTTTACCAATGACTATTTTCTCTAAAAAGCAGGATATTCCAACAGTAGCATTGTGAAGATTCATTTGTCAATTTCCGAAGTATTTAACAGTTCACTGACCTTGTTTGTCCTGTAATCCAGGACGTTGTGGTGGGACTCAGATTACCAGAATCAATGCTGCGTCAAAAATAGACCAAGAGCGTAGAGAGAGATAAGAGCCATGCAGAATATGATCCTGCCACAGGGAGACACTGTGTAGACCCGTGCTGCTTTAACTCTGGGGGTTTAATACACTGTATGTCATGTATTTAATCACACAGACAGGAATGTTACTGCTGTGTGTTGTATCGGTCGAACACACATTAGCTCATTGAGGATTTGTCCTATACATTTATAACAGCCTGCTTATTTAGAAATCATTATTCTGAAATGATAGAGACCTTCTGAAACATAATATCACATATAATATGGCAATGTAATAAAAAATAGTGAACATGACAAAACCGAAAAATCAGTTGGCTGATATCGTCTGATTTAAGCCTTTCACAGACATGTCATTACATTACATTTATATTCGCAAATATGCACAGATGTGAAAACGTTTATTTTACAGAATAGACAACGCAGAAAAGAGATGAGCATTTTTGTTAATATTTTATGCAAGAATGATCATTTCTCACTTTAAGTTCTATAAATTTGGTTGCAGTTGGGTTTTCTCTTATAATGTATGGTTACATTGTGAAATATCAAGCCTCAATCTCATGTCTTAACATCTTACTAATCATTGCCATTTTTTTATTATTTTAATATGTATATAATGGCATCAGAAATTCAAGATAATAAATATTTATTTGAAAAGTTTTTTTTAAATATCAAACACAGTTTAATGTAATTTTAATTTTGTGAATCGTTTGGAGCTTTTTAAACCTTTATACATAACAGTCATTTGTTGAACATGCAACAGTCGATTCCAACTTGTTGAGATGAAATTAATTGGGGAAAGACAGCTGGATGCTGTCTCTGTGTGTGTGCATGTGTGTGTGTGTGTAGACAGGCATCTCATTGAGATACAGAAGCAAACAGGGATAATGAGCAACTGAGAGTCGAATCATCTACAGTGCATACATCACAGATCCCCTGGGGAAGAGCAGGGAGTCCTTGGGAAACAGATGTTTTCTACAGCTGTTTCTGCAAAAAACTAAAGTTTCTTGGGTATAAGTTTTAATTTCCAACAAATTCTGTTAATGATAGCAGCTAAGAATATAACCATTATCCAGTAAATCATACAAACATTAATCTGGTCCTGTGTGTTCTGACTTTGTGGATTAACTTGTCTAGATCAACATATTTTGAAATATGCTCCACACTTTCAAAATGAGAAAGAAACATTAAACCTTGAAAGGTATTTTTTATTCAACTTACCTTACGATCCTTGAATGTGTCCTTTATGGGAAACGTGCTGTGATTCATGTAGCAGTGATCCGTGAAAGAGGCCAGATCAGCAGCACAGAGGAGAAACTGGGGTTTTCCATGTGCTTCAGATCACTTCTGTGGAAATCCAAGACTCTCAGTACAATCTTCAGCACCATGTTGTTTCCAGAACTGCTCCAAACAAGAGTTACAAAATCCTTTGAGGTACAAAAGTAGTTTAGAAAAGCAAACGGGCTACTGATGCAGCACAGGACCTCTTGACTAATAGGGTCTCGACCAGGGAGTAAGACCTATATTAACCATGTACAGTATGTGCCATGGGTGTTCAGCAACATATGGGCCAGCAGCCGATGAGTGATGACGAGAGACCAGGCTCCTCTAGTTTCACCACAGCTCAGCTCATTTTCAGACCAAGGTTTTCAACTGGAGAGGAGAAGTAAAACTTTACCGAAAAGTAAATCACATAGGCCAGATATGGAAGAGAGATATATAGTAGCTATATCGTATAATGAGCTACTTTACTATGCAGCAGTGAGCTCGACAATATTAATTCACATTGAGGCATTTAATCTGTATTTGAAATTATTTTTCTGACGTGTTTGCATATTAAGTTCAGTTTCCAAAGCTTTGACTTCAACTTCTTTCATTTCCAATTATGTAAAAACAATGATTCAGAAACACTGTTGCATTTGATTTTTATATAGTTTTATAATCAGTATAGTTACAATTTTACATTTACTGCAGTGACTTTTTTTTTTAAGGACTAGGAAACATTTAAACAGGTGAAAGATTATATTTCTTTACAATTAAATATGTACAAGCAAACTTTTTAAAGTCTGCTGCTTGAATACAACCATTCATTCGCTTCAATAAAGTCTAGTGTTTAACATTGAATCACAGCACAAACCCAAACAAAATGATCAAAATGCATTAACACATTTAAACGCAAAGTAAGACTGACTAAATTTCAAGCCTGGTGTACAATAAGCAAAATTTCTATAATATAATCAAGTGCAAAATATTGATTAAAACATTTCAAAAGGCTTCAGGTTCTAACCGAAGAAAAGGAAGCGGTTTCTTCTTTTCCTCCCTCAACCATCATTTCTAAATACACAGGTTTTGTGTAATACATGGACATGGAAAAGGAAGTATGATTTCAAACATGTGGTCCACTTTAATAATTTCCACACAAGAATGACAGAAGTGCGATTTTTGTTTTTAAAAAGGAGTGCAAGACAAACAGACACTGCACAAACAAGAGACAGATACAAATCCGCTGAAGATTATATAAGAACGCAGGTGAAATAAAAGCTTCGGAGGTGTGTCAAGTCAAGATCAACTGCAATAACAAAGAAATGACAAAGAGGTGGAACAGTACGGGTCTATCCAGAGTTTATACCAGCAAACAGTCACCCACAGCTTCCAGAGTTCACCTCGGTTGAGCTGTGTGCAGACGTCTTTCCTGGCTGTCATGAGATTAAGGCAACAAAGAGTTCATGCTCTATTTGTACTGCTCAGAAGGAAACACCGTGTAAATACTGTGGTTCATGTGGAGAGCAAATGAAAACAAGTGTAATATTTAACATTAACATGCATGAAAGTTTCACTTGAAATACTGTGAACATTTCATTTTTGCTGGGGAAAAAAATCCTCGGCAGCTGACAGAGCAGGATTATAACTCGGGATATGACCACATCCTCCCCACCACCGGTTGTGATGTAAGCGATTTTATGTACATTCTTTGAGTCTTCACATTAAGTACAATCTGACGAGTATTAAATCTGTTTCCTGTTTTAAATGTATCTTACTTATGTTACATAATCTTTCCCTCTTTATTAGCAAAGAAATGTTCAAACATAAGAGATGTTTATTGAAAATTTATTGTATATCCAGTGCTTCTCTGATAAGACAGTTTTTAAAATTGTACTCACTTAATACTTTTTGGCTTCATTAGCATCTTTCAGTACAACTAGATATATGTCCTAACATAATTTCCTTCACCCTTCTATTACTGTTCTCAATGACCTGAGGCACAATGACACAATGACACAATGGCACAATGACTTCACATCAGCTTCCTGTCAGGGTGGTCCGAGGCACGTCCAGAGCGCTGGTGTCGCACCTCCAGATGTTTGCTCTGGACGCGGTCGAAATGCTGGAGCAGCTCGTTGTAATCCATCTGAGCGTGTGAGGCACGTTTGGATGCCGTTTGCTGTTTAGAGTCCATGTACCTGGACTCGTCCACAGTCCTCATGAGCTCTGGGTTAGGGACGCAGCGCAAGCGGTGGGAGAGCAGCTGGAAGGCCTGGCTCTGTGGCAGCAGCATCAGCAGACCATACAGTGCCTTGATCAGATAAGGGTTGTTCTCCACGTCCAGCAGCTGCAGGCGCAGGTAGGTGAAAATGGGGCTTTCTATGAGCTGTACAAGTTTGTCCACCTCCATCAGGAAGTCTACCGTCACTTCTAGATCTCCAAACTTCTGGATGAGATCGTAGGCGTGTTTGTAGTTCTGTGTGAGGAAGCAGAGCGACACAGTGGCCACGGGGTTGTGGCACCAGGAACGATAGAGGCAGCAAAACAGAGCGCAGCTCTCCTGAGTGCGCAGGTCTTTCAGCTGGTTGCGTAACTGGAAGAGCTCGGCAGAGGTGAGCAGGATGGTGTTGAGCGTCTGAACCATAGTGGAGGCAAATTTGAGGTCCTCCTCCTTCAACAAGATGTCAGCCATGGAGTGGAAGATGTTCTCTGCATGAAGCAGCAAACACAGCTGCCTGATGATGAAAGCTCCTCTGTTCTCCAGAAGCTTCCTCTCTTGACTCAAGCGTTTCAGCAGGTTGATCATGAACTTGTAAAAATAGGAGTTCATACTGGGAGTGGAGGGGGAGGAGTCCACTGCTTTGGAACCCGTGCTGTGCTGCTGTACAGCTTTGGCTCCGTCTGGGACCTTGAGCACCAGTTTGCTGTCGGTGCCGTCGCAGACGCCTGCTTGGTCCATTTGGCCGGCAGGAGATGATGCAATCTCAGCTAACACCTCCAGATCTTTCAGGATCACCTCATCAGACTCATCAGACAGTGTTTTCAGCAGCATGGGAAACAAGCTGTCTGTGTGGCGGAACATTTTGCGCGGTGTCTTGATGTAGAGGTGGTAGAGCCATTTGAGCACGGCGATACGGGTCATCATGCCAGTGGAGGAGTCGTGGAGGTGACGGTCCAACACCTGAACAATTCCATCCAGGTCCAGTGTCACCTGAGGCCGTTCGGCACTCGCAGGAGTAAAGAAGCTGATATTACTGAAACCAACAGATTCTTGCGACGCATTCAGCATATCATTGCTGTCTGCCTCCATCTTGGGCTGTCCGTCTTCCCTGGCCGGCGACTCCGTGCTTCCACTTTTCTCCTCCTCCTCATCCTCGTCGTCCTCAGCAGTCACCAGCTTCATCAGACTGTGGTTACAGGCGCTGGCCGCTTCTTTGGTGTTCTTCTTTCTGTCGTCGTAGGACAGGCACGGCAGCACGGCAGTTAGGATGCCAGAGGTGTAGGGGAGCACCACTCTGCCCGCGAGCTGGATAAACTCTCTCATCCAGGTCATGGCCGTGAGCTGGATCAGGTCGTTTGAGAGTTTGGTCTCATCAGCGACCTGGCAGTGGATCACCAAGATGTTGGCCATCTCTGCAAATTTCACGCTGGATGGAGTCTTTTTGATCTCCTTCAGAAACTCCCCCAGCACCACCTCACACGTCCTGCGGATCTCCTTGCTGTTGTCTCCCAGGATCTGGAAGAGCCCGTCCAGGATTTCGGGGAGGTAGTCCAACAGGTTGATATCTGGCACGGTCTCCAGGACGTGGATCCAGGAGATGATGAACTGCCTGGCGTACTGGTTATTGGAGTAGATCCTCTCCCTCAGCAGCGGGACGAACGCCACCAGGTCGAACTTGTTGCTCTCCGTCACTATGTCCTTCAGCAGTCTGTCCAGGAGCTCTGATCCGCTTTTCACATTGGGATCCGGATCTGCTGCGAGCTTGCTGAGGCCATCGAAGAGCAGGTTGAAGTGGGGCAGCACGGCCCCCCTGGCCACTTTGACTATGTTATAGAGGGCCTCGCATGCATAGTAGCGCAGGCGGCTGTCTGAGTCATTGAAACACGTGAGCACGGGCTCGATGAGCTCCTTCAGATACAGACCCGAGTCCTTACCGAGGGCGATGGAGCAGGCGGCCAGTCCGATCAGACCCCCCTTGCGGCTGTGGGGGTGCTGCGAGAGGGCAAACTCCGACGCCAGGATCTGGATGACATGTCGGATCTGTGTGGAGTTGTTCTGAGCCACGAACTCCCGGACCAGCTTCTCGATCTCCAAAGCGGCGACTTTCCTCTTCTCGTACAGTTTGTCGTTCAGAGCCCGCACGATGTTGGGCGTCAGCGGAGCGAAGTCCTTCTCCGGGTTCATGATGGCGGCGGCGGTCACAAATGTAAACCTGCTATGAAGCGAGACGGAGCTGTTGACATTTACTTAACATCTAACGGAGAGGAGACATCCGTTTCAATGGCCAAACCAGGAAGTTTTGTAATACGACGCAGCTGACCGGTGGCATCCGCCGGAAGTCCTTCCGGTTGCTACGTGTATTTGTGTCCCTCTTCGCGGAGAACCATTAGCTCCAGCTAGCTTAAGTGGCAACAGCTATTGCGCGTTTTCATTTTTATGCCAACCAGCTTTTTTTTTATCATAATACAATTTAATCCTACGTGTTTCTCCGGCTGGCGAGGAGGCTCGTCGCAGCTATGGCGAGCCGCCTCCCTCTGCACTCTCAGCTCTGCTCCATCATGGAGACGATGGCCAGGTCTGCCCTGGGTCAGATCAGCAAGCTGGTGGACGAGGACTCGGCCGAGCTGCAGCTCGAGGTGTCCCGGCTCCTGTTCGCCAATTCCGCGCTGGCGGAGAAAGTAAATCGGCTGGAGAGCGACCTGAGCACCGTGAGAAGCGACGCCCCCAACTCGTGTAAAAGTTCCCGCACCGTGGGTGTTCAGACCGTCCGCCACAGTGGTGGAGAGCCTCAGGGTAACTGTCGTCTTCCACTAGCTCAGGTTGGGTCCTTGTACCTTGCCACAAAGTGATCCTCCTGCAGGAAGTGGTCGATATTTAGTTGAAAAGTGACTTATAAGAGTTGTGTTGCACTTTGAGTACATTTAAACTTTAGGGAATGGAGTGAAATAATGCAGAATCATATAGATACTTGCTTTATAATGAATACATGTATATAAATCATGCTAAAAATGAACAAGTCAAATAAAAGGTGAAAGGAAAATGATAAAAAAAACACAGAAAACAAATAAACGGGGCAATAAAGCTTTAAGATCAGCTGCTGATGGACGAACACTTTTTGGCACCTGTTTTGCTTCGATGTGAACTGGTGTGTCTTCTCTGTTTAAACTTCTCAGAGTCTGGGTGCCCCACCATAGAAGCGATCTTTGGGAAAGACTGGTGCATGAGTCTGTGGAAAGACAGAGACCCGTATCATCCGGACACAGTCACAGACTCACCAACATGTGATAAGGTATGAGTATGAGTAATAAACAACTGTGTTCAAGATATGCAGGCTTTAGTAGTCTACTGTTAAACCTACAATACATCAACAACATCCAAGGTTTTCCTATGGGAAGTCCATGTATAGATATGACACTATATCGATGCCAGCATGGTTGATGCTTGTTATTTTATATTATACTAGTAATATACATTTGCCAGTTAAAAGCAGCCCACTTATTAATAACAATGGGGGATTGTTACGCATCTAAACAAAACACAAACGTCACACTGAGTGCTGCACCTTTAGCTACATCCTCAAACTTATTTGACTTATATTTAACTTGTAAAATTACAAAGGGCTTATCATCAGATTTTAAAAGTTGGGACCAGAGGAGTTTTTTTTTTTATCCTATTAAAGGTTCAGTGTGTACGATTTAGGTGAAAGGATTCTATTGGCAGTAATTGAATATAAAATAATCCTAGTGATGTTTTTCACTAGTGTGTTTCATCTAAACTGTACAAATTGTTGTTTTCTTTACCCTAGAATGGGCCTTTTATATGTAAATACTTTATATTTACATAGGTAGCAGATCCTCCACGGAGTCCACCATGTTCTTTACAGTAGCCCAAACTGGACACACTTAACACCTTTTGAGTTTTTATGGCAACTGAGGGTTACCACAGGTTCTCTTTCATGTATGGAAGGGGAGAGTGAGGTGAGGGGTGTTCCGCTGCAACATGACACTTCACCACTAGATGTCACTAGATTCTACACACTGAACCTTTCATTATTGACTTAACCTGATTAATCATTTCAACTCTCATCACAGAAAATGTTGGCGTATTAAACTACAGTTCAACAGCTGGACTTTTTCTATATTGACAGTCTGTGGCAACGATATCTGGCCAAATTACAAAAAGTGAGGATTCTGTGGAGGGTGCTGTCAGCAGCTGCCAGCAGGAAACGCTGAGTACAGAGGGTAAGACTGTACAGTGTTGGCACTAAGGAGCACACACACGATGAGATGATTTGTCAGCGTTTGTTTTTGTGTATTTCTATGCAGCAGGACATGAAGAAAGTACAGCTGTGGAACCAGAGCAGCTGTCATTGGGTTACTCGGCTGATGGCAGCACTTGCACGCTGTCAGTTGATCAGGAAGGGGAACAGGTCGAGTCTGCAGCTGCTATTGAAAAACCATCCATGCAGCTGATTTCCATCAACGACACAGAGGAAGCCTTCAGCACTTTTATCATTCCAATCGAAGATGACGACGACTGCGACGACGACGACTGCGACGACGACGACTGCGACGACGACGACGTACAGTTTGTTCAAGAAAGTCAGCAGGAGCCTCCTATGAACGCTGCTGCGAGTGGGCCCAGCAACAACAAGCTGCAGATATTACCAACTGACAACACTGAAAACAGCACGGCTGTGGAAAAAGATTCACAAGAAAACCTTACTATGCCTAATGTAGCAACTGTCGGAGCTCCAAAAAAACAAAAATTCACATGCACAATATGCAGCAGGACATTTTACCACAAGGGCACTCTGACGTGCCACATGAAATCACACAAGTCCAACTTCTGTAGCATTTGTAAGCAGCATTTCCATCACAAGACCAAGTACAAGTCGCACACCTGCGTGCCTCCACTTCCTTCTAAGACGGTCAGCAAGTCTTGCCAGTTGTGCGGGAAGAGCTTTGCAAACCCATCGGCTCTGAGGATTCACTATGTGGTCCACACAGGGGAGAAACCCCACAAGTGCAGCTTATGTGGAAAGAGGTTCACCCAGAAAGGCAATCTAAAATGTCACTTACGCATCCACACTGGAGAGAAACGGTTCCGCTGCGGTAAATGTGGAAAGACATTCACGCAAAAGGTGAACCTCAACCAACATATGATGGCACACAAAAATCCTGATGTCGGGGGAGACAAGCCTGTAGCTTGAGGACATCTTTAGAACTTGGCTGAAACCTGTCAGTGACTGATTGTACTTTTATTTATTTAAATGCAGAATAGTACTGCTCACATTGACGTTAGGGTAGTTAATGTTATTTTTAGTAGCAGGAGTATGAAGCAAATGTTCTGTTTCATACTCACTTTTATTTACCCTTTTTCGAAGTTCAGCATCTTAGTTGTTGTTACTTTCTTTAGAATAAAGAACAGTCACATTTGTTCACTTTGAGATTCAAATGTTTATTGATAGAACTCTTTTTTTTTAAGTATTTTTGCCTTGAATATAATCTTCCACTTTGGCAGTTTGGAGGGCTTTGAAAGGGGCATGCAGGTGTGAGTGAAATAAAAAAAGACATCCCTCTTGGGTTCAGAGAATCCATTTAGTGTGTCAGCGTGGTGTGTTCCAAGGGAATCGTATCCGGAGTCATACCCAAAATCAACTAATTGCTCTGTGTAGAGGATGACGGCTCTGATGAGGATCTTTCAATGGAAAGTACAGAATAAAATATAATTTCTTGGTTAACATTTAAGAGACTGAACATTGACAACACTTGTGTCTCCGCCATAAAAACACATTTCAGAACAGTAACACCTCTCAGACCTGAACAATGAATACAAATCTTAAAAATATGTTGCCAACACAGAACATTTCATGTCATAAACAGTCATGTTATTCAAAGCAATCGGCTTATCGACTCTCTCCACTGATAAATGCCAATAAATGAAGCGTGGCATGTGGTGAATACAAAGCAGAGTTGAGGCATGGGCAATGAAGCAAACTGAGGAAGTTGTTTTACTCCAACCTTGTTGTGAAGAGGTAGTTTTAAAGGTTTATGCTACATGTGTGCAAACTGAGCACTTGTCCAAAGCTATTTTGGCATCAACACAGGCCTTTTGTGGTCTGATGGACAGTATAACACTGAGGTATATATGTATATGTAACACATTTCGCCAGTCATAAGACAACATGCATGGGCAAAATGGGAAATATTTTTGGATCAGAAAAATGTGTCTCATCTAAGCTGATAATAAGCGTATTGTGAAATTGACTTTAAAACGATTTGATGAGGGGATCGTACAAATTGACAACGACCCCCCCCCCCAGACCAAGAATCCCACCAAATCAAATGATACACTAAAAGGGATAAATATTATCTATACCCTCATTTTGCTGCTGCAGCATTTCCTATGTAAGTAGAACTAAAAACACCAAACAAGCTACAATTTACAGCAGCACTTTGATTTAAAATGGGGTATTTGAAATCTCCCTATATACATACTGGCACATGCTGAACCACTGTGAGCACAACCGAAAGCACCGCTCATCACAGTTAGACATCTTACCAAAACAACCACGGGGTTGTTTGACAGGTCAAGTGAAACACTGGTGGTGATTTAAGCCGTACTTGTATGCGTAACACTTTCCACAATCCACACAACTGTAAGGCTTTTCACCGGTGTGTGTCCGAAGATGTATGTTCAGAGAGCTTTTCTGGGAAAAGCTCTTGCCACAGTTTGGGCAGCTGTACGGCTTCTCCCCCGAGTGCACGCGCTGGTGCAGTTTCAGGTACGTTTTCTGAGCGAATCGCTTCCCGCACACGGAGCAGCTGAACGGCTTCTCACCGGAGTGGCGCCTGATGTGGACTTTTAAACTGCTTAAATAGTTGAACAGTTTCCCACAGAATAAGCACTCGAACCGTTTTGTTGGCTTTAATTGTTTCGGCTGAATCATGAGTTCTTTCGTTGTGTTCATGTGGATATCGTTGGTATAGTCAGAGTATTCGGCGGTGGCTGAAGGAGGATTTGTGTTGTCGGCCAGAGTGCTCATTGTCGCGTCATCTATTAACTTGTCCATGATTGTCGGATGCGTGCGTTGTAGTGTTTGACTGTCGGCCGTCATCGGAAAGTTGTTTAATTCCCCCGGGTGAAGCTCCAGCTCATCGACAGACCTATGAAGCATGGTGTCCTCCTCAAACATCCCGACAACTGTAAAATGAGATTAAATGTGGTTATATCACAGCAACTTCAGGGATTACAATTATTTGTTTTGTCCTTTTATTATCTTACTTTTTCTGCTATCTGTGAAAGTCATCTGCTGACCAATGGGATGATCATCGTATATCTCCTCCTTGACGAAGATGGTATCAGGCTCTCTCTCCGTCAGGTCTATTGCCTGCCAGTGAGACAGGTGACAAACAGCTTTGTAAATAAAAGTAACTCAATCATTTCAGTTCAGAAAGAATAGATCATTAAAAATTGAAAACCTGTTGCTAAATGATTTACTAACCGGTACTCCCATGCTTGTCATAGCAGGAGGTTCCATTGTTTCTTTTCTGTGAGAGGGGAGTTTCTCTTCTCTCCAAAAGTCCATACACCAGTCCTTCCCAAAAACTCCATCGATGGCCGGAGCAGGTTGCTGATGTTCTGGAGGACGAAGCAGATATGAACTTGAGATCTCCAACATAATCCCAGTGGAAATACACGTTTTTACACCTTCAGAGAAGTCTTTTTCATTGAGACTGAATTTGAAGGGCTACGAATGAAGATCAACACTTCGGCCAAAACAGCGCTACAATAAATTCTACATTCAGGTTGGTTGACGTTGTTTTAGAGAGGTGGCGATTCGACTCCATGGTCAGTTTGCAGTGCTACTGAACTACATTGCATTTTAAGGGCTATCGTCCAACTCCTTCATATCAATGTGGACGAGATGACAGCTTCCAAAACAAGTGAAGCCATAGCACCTCGATCTCCACCTGGTGGCTGGATGCAGAATTGGTCATTAATCCCGCCACCTCCATGTTAGTGGACGAAACACAGACCAAACTAAAAAGTCAAAGTACACGTTAAATAATTGTTTCTCAAAGATGCTTTCTGTCATTTTGAGCAGTTCTGCTCACGGTATTCTATATTCAAGTTTGTATTTCATGGTAGTTTCGTGTTAATAATATATTTGATGTTGTCAACATGGGGGGTGGATGTCATGATTGACAGCTGAGACTGACTGTTGATTGGTCACTACCACAGTTCGATCCCCCCACTCACTTGTTCCCACACTCTTAATTTTATAGTGGGAGGAAGGGGAGGCGCCATCCATCTTTATATACATGTCTATACATATCTATGGTGCAAGCTCACACCACACCTGTCATCAGTCAACTTTTGTTTTTAAAAATAAACTAGTTTTTTTTTAAAAATCTACTTAAGTTAAATCCAAACACAACAGCATCAGCAACCTTTAAATTATTGTCCCTACATGGATCATATCTGTTTAACTGATGTCACACCATCTTCCTGTGGTCCACCCACGCCCCCCTGCAGTGGTTCACAGCGAGCCCCCCCATGTTGAGAACACAAACAGCTTCACAAACATCCTCCAGAAAACCATGAAACAATCCAAACTTAACATCACACGAGTGGATCTTCAATCACAGGGCTGTTGCATCAGACTCCATTAGCTTTAGCCTGCTGTACTTCATATAACACCAGCGGGGTGTAGCAGCTAGCTAGCCTGTCAAATATAAACTGTCGGCTGACACCTCCACCTCTGGAGCGAGCCCGAGGACCCACTGTGTCCGGGTCTGTGACCGTCCTGACCTGCGGGGAGCCGGCGGCTGACGCTGTTGACATGGGCGGGGAAGGTCGGCGCCTCCCTCGCGGCTCTCAGCTGGACCTCCAGCGAGTAGCACCGCTTCTTCAGCGCCTCGTTCTCCGTCTTGTGCAGCGATATCTCGGCGTGAAGGACGGAGGAGCACTCGTCCGCCAGGCTGCTGATCTCCACCAGAGCCGCCTTGGTCACTTTGTCCAGGATGACGGCGAGCTGCGTCCGAAAGCTCCGGTTCGTGGTGTCGCACATCATCTCGACGGGGAGACGGAATATTTCGAAACTGCTGTTATTTGGGGAGAAAAATGTCCCAGCGCAGCGACGCTGATCCCTGGTCCAATATGTTATAGCTGGACCGCGAGGGATTGTGGGAAATTTGTACATTGCGTTGCGATATTAACGAGGAGCACTTGAAGGCAGCACAGCGTATAGGGAGGGCAGGACAGTTTTATTTATGAAACACGTTTCATACAGTTAGAGGTAAATTCATATAGAATAACACAGAGACAAAACTATTTGAAGAGCAGAAATATTTCAAGCAAAATATAAGATTAAAAAGAGGTAAAAGATTAAAAGAGGTACAAATTTAAGATAAATCTGATTGAATTTTATTTTTATAAGTATAAGTAAGAGACATGGTAAAACTTCAACAGCCCTGTAGAGGTGGGAGAAGTAGAAACCGTTACACAAAGTAGTAATACAACAGTAGTAATGATCAATTAACACTTTCTGTCAAAGTATAATCATATAAGTACAATAATAGTACTTAGATTAAAAGTGCATATTTTTCTAAATGGTCGGTTTCATAATAACATATATTATATTGGAATAAACTTATTGCTGCATCAGTGTCATTCAAAAAATGTACTCAAAATTGTAATGTTACCTGCAAGTAATTATTAAGTGTATAGGATATGATTCTATTAAAATAAATCAATACATTTTGAGCAGTAATAAACCAACAACACAGTCTGAGTAATCAGAGGTGTGTGGGACCACACAATTTGTTGATATACCAGTAAAACCCAAGGCAAGGAAGGCCAGTATAGCTTGAGCAGCACCTTCCTCCATTGTTTCCCAGCAGTTGATACGGAAGGAGCAAATTTTATTGTGAATCAATTTTCTGGCATTTGGAATATTGCAACCTTAACTGTTTTTTACATATTTATTATTGACAGATGAGAGTGATTCACTTATTTGTTTGGTCCTCAGGGTCAGTTCAGAAAAGGTGTTTTCCTACTGTCGAGTGTGTATTTGTGTAATGTAGCAAAATATCAGGTTTCAATTGAGATATGAAAGGAAAGCAGCAGAAAATAAGTTCTTACACTTTTAAAAAATCACGTTCTTCACAAATGTCTGCCACTCAAATCTGGACCAAAGATAAAACCTTTATTATAAATATGTATTTCAAACAAACAGCTGTGGAAGTTACATTTGACTGTTTTAAGTGGTTCCATTAATTAATGTCGCACTGAATGTTGAAGCAGCAGAATCACAGCCATACATGGTCAAACCAGGATCTAAATGTACCGCAAGGTGTTTTTTCAGATTACAGTTCTTCGTGAAACCCTTGCCACATTTGATACAAACAAAAGGTTTTTCTCCGGTGTGTGTACGCTGATGCATATCAAGAGTGCATTTCTGAATGAAGCCCTTCCCGCAAATTGGACAGCGATACGGCTTCTCCCCAGTGTGTGTGCGCTGGTGTGTGTACAGATGTCCTTTCTGTGCGTATCTCTTTCCACACAGCGTGCACCTGAAGGGTTTCTCTCCTGTGTGACTCCTCTGGTGGATTTCCAGCTGACTAAAGCACCTGAAGCTCTTGCCGCACTGCAGGCAGGCGAACCTCTTTGCACCAGAGTTCCTCAAAGTGTGAATCTTCATATTTCTGAGCACGCTTAAGCTTTGGGAGGCAACGTTTTGAGCGATGCTTTTCCCGGCCTCTAGATTTGATGTGTTTGCAGGGGCGAGCTGTTGATTCCACTGTGTAACCCTCCTCCCTGGTCCAGCGAGGGGCGACTGGGTGTTCATGGTCACAAAGCTTTCAGGGAACACGGGCTGCTGACGCTCTGTGATCGGTTTGTGGCGCTTCATCACATCTGAGCTCCTCTGAGCGTCCGTGACTGCTTTCCTTCCTGTTGACACGAATATGTTGAAATTAGTAATATGACCAACTCAAACCTGAATTCACAAGTTATTCTTCATCATACAAGTGTTGACCCCTTATAACATTGTTTTGGGCAATAAAACATCATCGGTAATGATCACACTATAATTTTATCAATAGCAATATAACATAGGTTTAATGTATATTAATATAATGATTATGCATTGTGCCAGCACAGTAAGAAGATATACCACATAACTGATCTTCCTCAGATTTGTGAAATGTTTTGCTGTTTCTCAAGTTTTAATTATTCTCAGTTTAAAACCACAAATGTCACTCAGGAGTAAAAATCAGTATTTACACTGAAAGAAATTATAATATGACATTAATCGTGATAATTATCAGTAACTTGTACATTTAAAACTCACTGGTTTCACTTGTCCTGTCTTGCTGAGTGTCCCTGGTCTCCACCTCTGAAGGCTCCTCCTTCACCACGATGAGATCAGGCTGCTCTTTCTGTGGAAGCTATTGAGAAAACATTGTACAAAATTGCACCTGTTATAAATGAAGGACTGTATTTAATATAATGTCATTACACTATATGATGAGTTACTTCAGCTGCAGCCTGCTCCTCCTCAACGTGATGCAAACTGCTGATCTCAGTGGAGGAACTTATGCTTTCCCATGGGATCTCACTAGGAGGAAAATACACCTTTGATTAATACACCAGGCAGGATGGCAGCAAAGGACATCGTGGCAAATCTCTACCACCACACAGGAGTTTACCTCTTCATGGCAGGTCTCGTCCTGTCCGGCTCCAGTGCTCTGTTGGCTGGAGCATCCCTCACCACCGTGCACGCTGCTGCCGCCGCCTCCTGCCTGCCCCCCTGTGCGATATAGAGCAGTTTCTCCATCAGCTGCAGTTTCTCGGTGAGGGAGCAGATTTCGTTGCGCCCTCGGGTTATCTCGATTTTCAGCATCTTCGACTCGATCTCCACCAGTTTGCTGATTTCCATTACGGCGGTTTTGGATAACGCGTCCATGATGGAGACGAGCTGCGTCTGGAAGGAGAAGGCGGTCGACATGGTCTTTCTCGAGGTCGATCCTGCGTCGCACGGGACGCGCACGGGACGAGCTGCTTGTCGGTGTTCACTGTTAATATGTAGTTATAATGTCACGCACGAGAGGAGCTGCGTGTGCATGACAGCGAGGTACGCGCGAGGAGTGTGTCAACAAAAACTCAAGTGGTCAGTGGACTGACTGGCGCCCTGCTGCCACCTGCTGGATGGGAGGAATCATAGCAACGATTTACGAAACTACAATATTTAGTTCTATCTTAATCTTTTTTCCCTTTATTTATGTATTTATTAATCTAATTATTAGTCTATGATTTGTAACATATCTCTAAATATACTGAGATATTTTCTAAATTATCTTTTTTTACTTATAAGGAGTGGATAGAGTCGAAATGGGATAAACTAGTTTAGACTCCATTAACCAGAAGGCAGTGCGGTGCTCAAGTAGTGCTCAACATTTATATTATATTATATTATATTATATTATATTATCCGCACTTTTATGTGAATAGATGTTGAATGTTTCTTTCAACTTGACTCCAAACAGATTGAAATTACTTTATTTCTTTGTATTATTATTGGTTTTATATACTTTGGACTTTATTGTGGGGTTTTCTGTTTATTTTTGTAAACTTGCTCTGTACTTGTACTTCTATCTGTAATCACAGTCCTGCACAGAAGTATGTTTATCTTAGAAAAGATTGTTGCTTGTAAGATTTGTATTTTGCAATCGAGAAAGAGTTAAACTTAAACATTAGTCTGTGTTGTGTCACATCGCTCCAAATATACTTAGATGTTTTATAAATAACCTTTTTTTTGTTACTTATTACTAGTGGATCAAACAGTCTGTGTGGGAGATCCTCGACTGACCAGAATGCAGTGCGGTCTTAACACAGAACCTGATTGGCTGGTGAAAACTCGTTCGAGGAAGTGGTGCGTCGAATTACATTAGCCGACTGAAAATCCTCTTCATGACACTCGGCACCTCAGACTCCAACAAGGTAATGACGCTTATTGTTTTTTAACTGATGAGTTTCTGGTCAAATGTCAGGTTTATTTTTCATGTTAACAAATCAGCTCCTCTTCCGGGTATTGCCCAACAAATGGTCAAAGCAATATCCTGTGGTTCGTAGCTTAATCCCCAGTCTCTTGTCTGCACAGCCTCAGCTAGAATAGAGTCAACTTTAGAATAAATGAAATGAATAAGGCTTTAACTTACCAACACACAAGTAGTTTATGTAATGTGTCAGAGGAGAGATGCAACATGAACACTTGCATAACAGACTGTTGAAACTTCCTGTTGAAATGTGTTGCTCAAACACATTTGTTCCCCTGTCTTTCTTCTTCTCAGACATTTCCATTCATTCCGTTGTCATGGCTGACAGAAGAGTTGTGGTCTTCCCCTCCTCAGCGGAGCTTGGTCCAGCGCTGGCCCGTCTGGTGACGTCCCGGGCCGAGAAGGCCATCGCCTCTCGTGGCAGGTTCACCCTGGGCCTCTCTGGAGGAAGCCTCGTGTCCATGCTCGGCAAAGAGCTGCTCGCCCTGCCAGAGCTGGACTGCAGCAAGTGGCTGGCTGGTTTCTGTGACGAGCGACTGGTTCCTTTTGATGATCCCGAGAGCACCTACGGGCTGTACAAGGTACCTGTGCAGGAGTGTGTTTGTGTATTTACGTTGTTCTCTCAGAACAGAATATAACTCCTCTTGCTTCTTTTCCAGAGTAAATTGTTTTCCAAGGTGAACATCCCTGACAGCGGGATCCTAACCATCGATCCCTCTCTGCCCGTCAGTCAGTGCGCTGAGGATTATACCCGCAAACTGAAAGAGGTACGCTCATCTCTTACACGCAGAGCAATGTGTTAAAGATGTAGGTTTTTCCAAGCATCACAGACTTGGAGAACTTGCCAAAGTTATATTTTCTGTGGATTAAGGGTGTCTTATTGTCTTCTGTGTCTCCATGGCTCCCCCCCAAGGCTGACTTGAATAAGATAAGATAAAATAAGATCAGAAATGTCCTCCCTGTGGTACAAAATCCCAACCGAAAACAATAAAAATGTTGTCGATTGCCCATCCCCATCTACATAAGAAAGTTTATAAATAGTATGATACAAAAAAACACATTTCAATGTGTTGTTAAAGTGTTTAATGGATTGTGGGACAAAGTAATGTTTGCTGGCCAGTGATGCCTTCAAGTTGTACCACCCTGCTCAGGCAAATGATACAGAGATCTGAGTTCCGCCAGATCAGGGCTCTGTTGGGCCATACCATCTGTTGCAGGGGGGTTGGGGTTATTGTTATGCATTAGAACAAATATGTGGGTGATCAGATGCCTCCCTGATGGTATTGTTAGTTTGAATCATCTGTAGTTGCCCTGTACTGTTTTGTTACATTTCAATGATCAGTTATTGCTACATATTCCCACAGGGATTGTTCTTTCAGGCTTTAATATTTAACAGTATTTTTTTGCTACTTTCGAACACACAGGCCTTCCCAGATGACGACTTCCCTGTGTTTGACTTGTTACTGCTGGGTATGGGGCCGGACGGACACACCTGTTCTCTCTTCCCAGACCACCCTCTCTTGGAGGTGAGGACTGTACTCCAGTGAATCTGCTTCACATACAGACAATGGATGTTTCTTTATATTCATGCTGTGTATTCGGTGAGAGCCTTGTGTTCTGCACTGTCATGCCTGGTTACATGTCTGTGAGGCTCGTCATATATTTGACACTAACGGTATAATCTTGGTTCTCACAATGGCACTTTCTGACGACTGCTCACATTACACATGATGGATGATTGGGTTTGGGTGTACTTCATACTCAGGAAACCAAGAAGATTGTGGCCCCCATCAGCGACTCTCCCAAACCACCACCGCAGCGCGTAACTATGACTTTTCCAGTGGTCAACGCTGCCCGCTGTGTGGCTTTTGTGTCAACTGGGGGAAGCAAAGCGCCAATTTTAAAGGTAACACTTAGAGACTTCTATTGAACACACACAACTCAAATTCTGAATCTTAAAGCTGCTATTTCCATGACGAGATAAATCAGCTTGAATCAGGTCCAGACAAAGGCGGCATTAAATATGAGATGGAGATAAAAATACAACAATGCAAGAAAAGCCGCTGAACTGGTTTCTGCAGGTTCTATCACAGGAAACACTAGTTGCAGTTTGAAAGATTGAATGGGACCAGGAGAAAGGAGGAAAATAGGAGGAAAAAATGAAGAACAAATATCTTTTCCTTTCCACCAATTCCTACTAAAATTGTAAAATTATTTATGGTTCAGCACTTTTATGACCCTGCAGAAATTTGATTCATACCATTGAATCAACACTGCTGTTGTATTGTAACGCAGTAATTTTCTTCTTGCAGGAAGTGCTGGAGGGTAGAGAGGGTCCGGCGTTCCCAGCAGCCCGCGTCGTCCCAACCAACGGCGAGCTGTTCTGGCTTGTTGATGACCCTGCAGCCGCCTCCCTGACCATCCAGGTAGAGAGGCCGGGCTCAGGGGCCAAACTGTAGAGACTTTTCGACCCTGACGCGAAAAAACCTTGAATGAAGAGGCTGGAAAACCGTGCAGAACATTCCCAGTTTCACATGAAAGTTAAAGGGGGGGGGGACATAGGATATGGAGATGAACAAAGTTGCTTGACGCCTGAGTGTATGAGTGAGTTACTTTAAAGTACTCCACAATGTGTTTTGCTAATTGAAGGTATTGTAACTAGATGTATAGTTTAGCTGTGCTATACACACAAGGGGGAAGTGGAGGCTTGTAGTGCACATAAACTGAGAGTGAACTTGAGTGTGAAACAAACTTTTGAAATTTGAAAGAACATATCTGATGTGCTTTTAATCACATCATATATAAGTAAGCAGAGTATTTCTCAATGTCTTTGGACATATTGGGGGGTGGGGGCATTTTGGTCACTGTGAATTTGAAGAAACTGGATATTCATCTTTGGGGGCTGACTTTTTGGCTTCTCACCAAGAGGGTCAACGGCTTGATCCCAGTCTCCTCTATTCTGCAGGCTGAATTGCAGAGTTTGTCCCTCATCCTCATAGAGAAAGTGCACATAGATGCAGTGTATGAATGTGGGTGAAGGGCAAAAACATACTGTAAAGTGGTATATAAATGATATATAAATGTGTGCATTTGCCTTTTATAACATTTATTTTCGTAAAAACCAGTCCATTAACCCGACAAAGGGACTTTATTGGGAAACTGTAAAGAAACAGTTTGTTCTTCTCGTGAGCTCAGAGTTGCATTCACACCACTTAAAACAAATGTAAAAAAAATCTCATTTCAAACGTTGGTGCATCTTAAAACCACCTGCAACTTGTATTTTTATTCGTAGTCAAAACCAAATAATAAAGTTTTAAACGTTTCCCTTGTGTCTTTTCTTCCCTGTGCATCCATGTTCACTAGTCCGTCCCCTTTAAGATCTGCCCCCGCCCTTTAACGCTCCCCTTCGCCGTGTTGTCACATCACGACCCGCTGCCGCTGCAGCTTCACACATTTTTTCCACTTTTTCTGTGATGACCGCGAAATGTGAAGCGGTGACTTCTCAACACTGTGGATTACCGGCTTGTTACTATTGCTTTTATCACGATATCCCTTAGTTGATCGCCGCGATGCCCGGTGCAAACTTGCGCTGGCTCTCCGCCGCCCCGCCGCTCCTCCTGCTCCTGACCTGCTGCGCTCCAGCCCGGGCATATTTTGCGGAGGAGCGCTGGAGCCCCGAGTCCCCGCTCCTGGCTCCCCGGGTCCTCTTAGCCCTCATCTGCCGGAACTCGGAGCACTCTCTGCCCTACTTCCTCGGCACCATCGAGCGCCTCAACTATCCCAAGGACCGGATGGCTCTGTGGTGAGTCTCCACACTCGGACCCTCTGACTTTTCTGCAGCTTGGAAGTAAAACTCCAACGTCCCCGTCGCTCGTCTGTGATCAGATGTGTTGATGCATGTGCTTTAATAAATAATGATGTTGCATGAAAGTGTGTGGGGCTGAAGCTGCTGGGTGAGGGGGGGCGAGTTGAAAAGGGGGGTGGTCTTGCAGAAGATGACGGTGTTAAGAATGTAGGCAAGTTATATTTGTTTTAAAAAAAGATTGTCCCACCAATATCAACAAACAGGGAAACAAAGCACAGAGGATGGACACACACACACACACACACACACACAGTGACCTGAATGTAGCCAGTGTGTGCTGGACAGAGGTGAGCACATCTGGCCCCTGCTCATCAGAGGAGCCATGCATTGATCTGTATACGTGGAGGGGAGGGGACGGGCCTGATGTGGCCACGAGGGGAGCTGTGATTTAACCAAAGAGTGATTTTACATCTGATGTGGTCAAAAAGTCTGGAATTCATTCATTCCATTCTAGTCCATATTTAACCCAATAAATGCCGTTTCCTTTAAGTTGAAAGACTAATTCCTGCTCCTGAATGAAAGTTGGGGTTTTAAACATTTAGTATATTCTTTATAACTTGTGTTATTCTTCCTCCTGGGTTTTGTACAATGTATAAACAACATATCGATGCATGTATTAAACATTAGTTAAGATATTGCTATTCATGAAGATTCTATTGCGATAATTATTGATATTGCGACATTTCCCAGTCCTAATTTGACTTACAAATCAGAAGTGAAATGTTGTGGTATCTGTACTTTCCATTAACAATGGAAAGTACTGTGGAGTGGAACTTCCTGGCTCCCATACATGATCGTGTGAGAGATCTCCATCTGGTAAAACTTGCCCCATGCAGGGAACTGGTTGTGGAACTTGGATTTGCAAAACGTTTAAATATTCTAACCTAGTATTTACTATCATGTGAAATTAAGTAACAACTACATTAACTTTACATTATTTCATAGCATTGTTAAGCACATTCATGTCTGTTATAATGAAGTGGTTTAAAAAAGCACGACACAGGACAGATTTGCTTTTTTAACTTTAACTTTTAACTGTAGAGACAGGGCTTGAACTTGACTTGACCCTCTACATGCTATGTGATATTGCATCTAAAATATAAGTATATACATTTCAACACATCTGCACAGTAACTGTCAGTCATATGTCACATACATTCACAACTTAACTCTTCAAATCGCCCCCCGGGGGTTGTGCAAATTTATGTTTCAGGCCATTTAAACATCAGGCAAAAGACGAGGGAAGTGAAGGGGAGGCGTTTCTCACGTAACAACTTAACAAGCTCCAACAGCCCACCCACGCTTATACCCTCAGAGCTCGGAACAGTTTCCATGAGTGCCTGGAGGGCTCAGAGAGCTGTGTTTTACACTCGCCAACCCCATGAACAAGTTTCACTCAATAAAGTTAAGAGGCTTTTTGTGAGTGAAAATGTTAAATTTATCCTTTCTGGTTTGGCGGTTGGAGTTACTCTTCTGTAAATATGTCTGAGGCAGGAGCAGTCCTGTTTTGACATGTCCTGCAAACACATTAAGCTACATCTGGAAAATGCAAACAGCTGTAGTGTTATAACACTATGTGTAGCTCGCTTCTTGCTGAAGCCTTTTGCAGCTGCTTGTAAACACGCCAAAGCCTCAGATGCAGAAATTGGCCAGACTGTCACTTAAATCTTTAGGGTCCGCAATTAGCTCTGCATTTCAGCTTCACTGGAGCAACGATAGAATAAATGTGAGACGCCACTCGCAGATGCATTGCAGAGCACCAGTCGTACGTGGTTTAACAAATATTTATTTCAGTGGAAGAATCCAGACCTTGAGGCGGACAGCAGGATTGAGGGAGGAAATTGTTTAGCATGGAGCTGCTGTGTTCTCACGGATCCATGTGAAATGTTTCAAGAGGATCCACTGTGGCTGTCGCGAACATGGTCAAAACACAAACTTGGCTCAGTGTAGTGCAGATGTTCTCTCTACAAAAACCCTGCATGGCTACAGAAATGGAAAACTGTGAATGTTGTGGCATAATTTCTCATTTTCCCAATAGAGAGCAGATAGAATGACTCATTAGATCAAATAGTCAAGGTCTCTTTCTTAACTTTTATTGCCCCACATGTGGTTTTAGCCAGTTCAGATTCTCCTTCTCCTGCTTTAAGGGGCTTCAGACAAAGATTTACTTCCCTAATTCTGTTGTAAAGTGTAATAATCGGCCTTAAAATCATATCAACCAGATAGACAGTGTTTTTCGTCTGTGATATCGTCTCATTATCACTTGTGTCAGTTCCCACAGCTGCAGACAATGGGCATACATAAAGTGAACACAGAACCATTGTCATTTGAGTCTTGGGATCATCTTACACCTCTTGTCCCAGCTTGAAACCAGTTTGGCACCGGTGCGACATTCAGCCGTCGTTACTGTTTTACTTTTCCTGTCCTCGGTTGTTGATTAAGTTAAGTCCCTCTCACTTCATTCTAATCATTTACATTTATTGTGTCCCGACAGGGTAGCGACGGATCATAACGAGGACAACACCACAGTCATCCTGCGTGACTGGCTTGTCAAGGTGCAGAACCTTTACCATAATGTGGAATGGAGGCCCAAAGAGGAACCCAGGTTGGTCAAGATCAGGTGACGGAGTTCATGTTGCGTAAGAAAAAGCTCCACAGAGCCAATAAAACCAGTCTAATATGTATCTTGCAGACGTTACACTGATGAAGAGGGTCCAAAGCAATGGAGCGACCTCCGTTATGACCACGTCATGAAGCTCCGGCAAGTGGCGCTGGAGTCGGCTCGTGAGATGTGGGCCGACTTCTTTATGGTAGGCCAACAAAACTGCTCTTTACAGGCACAGTAGCACTGAAAACATTTCCATTTTAAGAAGCGAGCCAATGCTGCTACCCAGACTATCTTTATTGTTCCATAATAGCAGCAGGAGGTTAAGTACAGAGTGGAGGACAAGGCACCAAAACATTTGTAATTTAAACACCAGGACCAGTGTTGAAAGTTTACCCACTTTTTTGTATGTCTCCTATGGTTAAAGTTTATCCAGTCTGCTTCATCTGGATGCACAAAGCTTTGACACGACATGAATCATATTTTTTTAATTCTTTGCACAGTCCGGGCCACTTTGCCGAGCCTCAGCGGGGTATAATTTTCAAACAAAATAGTCAGAATTACAATAATTTCACCATACAAACATTTGGAAACTCATCACATGGCCTTAAAAACAGAAGTCTGTGGGGATGTTTTTAGTGCCACATTTGACCTTTTAACATTTCTTCTGATTTCTGAGTCATTCTAAAGTATAACACACATTCACAGACATATTTCACAGTTTATCTTCTCTTCCTCGTGTAGTTGGCGGACTGCGATAACCTCCTCACCAATCCCGACATGGTCTGGAAGCTCATGCAGGAGAACAAGACCATCATCGCTCCAATGCTGGAATCCCGTGCGGCCTATTCAAACTTCTGGTGTGGCATGACTTCACAGGTACTCTGGCGCAATGTCAGCTATTTTCAAAGAGAGCGTGGTTGCTTGAAATGAACCCTCTGAACTCAACTGCTAATCAACTCTGCCCATTCAGGGTTACTATAAGCGCACGCCGGCCTACCTACCCATGAGGAAGCGCGTGCGTAGGGGCTGCTTCGCCGTACCCATGGTCCACTCCACCTTCCTGATAGACCTCAGGAAAGAGGCGTCCACACAGTTGGCCTTTCACCCACCACACCCAGAGTACAACTGGGCTTTTGATGACATAATCGTGTTTGCCTTCTCCGCTCGGATGGCAGGTATTACACCCTTCAGTGCATGGATCTAAACCTGTTGATTGAAATGTAGATTTGGAATCGAGAAAACATCTCCGTCTCCTGCTCTCCACAGAGGTTCAAATGTTTGTATGCAACAGAGAGACCTACGGATACTTCCCTGTGCCCCTTCGATCCCATAACACTTTGCGAGATGAAGCCGACAGCTTCTTGCACTCTGTCCTGGAGGTGAATGGTGAGTATCCTCCATTCAGACTCAGGCTCCCCCCCACCCCACCACAGCTTTAAATCATTACTTACTTGCTGCTGCTCCATCTAACGATTACTTCCAGCAGAGGTCTTCTACGTATCATTCATACCATTTCTGCATCCATCTTCCCTCTCACGATGTAGTGCGAAATTCCCCAGTGATGCCTTCCAAATACATACTTGTTCCTACAAAACAACCTGACAAACTGGGATTTGACGAGGTGAGTAAAGAGTGTGGCGAAGATGGATTCTGCAAAAATGGCCCTCTGTCCACCTCTGCGCTTGTGCCTCCCCCTCCTGTTAGAAGTCTGTAATTACACTGACTGGTTCCACTATTGCCCCGTGCATAGGTGTTCATGATAAACCTGCAGAGGCGAACTGACCGTCGGGACCGAATGGTGAGGACACTGTACGAGCAGGAGATCGCTTGTAAGGTCATTGCAGCCGTAGATGGAAAGTGAGTTCATTCGGATAGATGAATATTTGACTTATTCTGTGCCTTTAAATAGCATGTGTCTGCTCTTTGTTATTAACATTTGTGACATTTGTTATTGCCTCTATTTCAGGGCGATGAATATCAGTGAAATTAATGCTATGGGCATCCACATGCTCCCTGGATACAGTGACCCTTATCACGGGCGCCCACTCACAAAAGGAGAGCTGGGATGTTTCCTTTCCCATCATAAAATCTGGAAAGAGGTGAACCCCCGTGCAAAGGCCAAGCATTTAAAAAATATCTGAAACAGACAGATGAGTGATTTACTGATAAATCTGTGTCTGGTCTCAGATCGTGGAGCGACGCTTACCCATTTCTCTGGTGATTGAAGACGACCTGCGATTCGAAATCTTCTTCAAGCGTCGCCTAATGAACTTGATGAGCGAGGTGCAGGATGAAGGACTGGACTGGGATCTCATGTGAGCGTTCACTTCCCGTCGCCATCTTTAATTCCACCTGGATTCCCTTTCTAATCGTCTCGCTTGTTCTTTACCTTTTCTCTCTTTCAGTTATATCGGTCGTAAGAGAATGCAAGTGGATCACCCAGAGAAAGCGGTGCCTAATGTTCACAACATAGTGGAAGCAGACTATTCATATTGGACACTTGGTTATATGATATCGCTACAAGGTGCAGAGAAGCTTTTGAAAGCAGAACCTCTAAAGAGGATTTTGCCAGTGGATGAGTTTCTCCCTATCATGTTCGATAAACACCCTGTGTAAGTGTTCACTCCCTACCACGTACAAGTACTCACACACACAACATGTACTTCTGCTCAGGAGATTTGCCCGTTTTTGTCTTTCTTGACGACACCTTCTCCTCCACAGGTCTGATTATATGGAGCAGTTTGAAAGCAGGGACCTGAAGGCATTTTCCGCAGAGCCCCTCCTAGTGTATCCGACGCACTACACGGGCGACTCAGGCTACATCAGCGACACGGAGACCTCCACGGTGTGGGACAACGAGAAGGTCCGCACAGACTGGGACAGGGCGCGCTCGGGAAAAACCCAGGAGCAGGCTGAGATCAGCACCGAGGCCCAGAACTCGGATGTGCTCCAGTCTCCTCTGGACAGCGCAGCACGGGACGAGCTATGAAAGGAACTGAATGACACCCTGGGGAAAATTCAGAGGTGCATCCGAGCACACCACCTTAGTTTTTTAAACATGTTTCATCTTTTGATACTTTTGATCACAGTTTGTAAACAGATTTTATTTATCCAGATGGGACAGAGGGGTCACATGTGTCTTATGTTTCCTAATCATGTCATGTCGTCCGTTTGTAGTATTTTTTTTATATAAAGGAGCTAGACTTGCCGTTCGGAATGGCATTTGCAGTACCCTGCTTCTGTCTGTCATACAGAAATGAACCTATATGTTAGAAAATAAGGCAATTGGACTGTTACATTTGAGTCATTGGGCAGGTAATGTTGTCCTAATTTGACGTTACACTGTGAAATGCATTAACAAAAGAATTGGGCATGAACTGTACTGTGTCACTGAGCAATACCAAAACTTCATGGAAGCATTTATGTCTTAAATCAACCAGTAACATTCAGAAGTCATTGATTTCTGTTGTCAGAAGTCCGAGAGGACAAACGTCTGCATGTCTTTGTTTTAAACTTTAGGTTTTTTTTATTTCTCTTTGCAGTATACATTTCATATTGTTGTGTTTTGAATAAGCATTAGCCGACAGTTAACATGTTTGCAGCAGCTGTTTACCAAAGCAACAAAACACACAAAGCAACTCAGAACCATAGATTTCACTCAGCTACTGTAAAATGCCAATGCAAGTTGTTTTGCCTTTTTCCCCCCTTGGTGCTGAGTTTGGATTGTTAGTAGGCTAATGCTACCAACCAGCTGTCGGTGACCCCAGCCCCAGCCACATCCAAATACACGTCAGCATCTCCACCTCTTTCTCAGTTTAATCTGAGTTTGAGCATTTTGTGTGAGCAGGACTTGATAAAAATCTTTTACATGTTCGCTCCATCCTGGTTTTCCGGCTTTACACGGCTTCACTTGATCTGTCAACAAGTTGATTTCTGTAAGGTGTTAATGGGAGATGCTCCTCCACTGTTTTTGCACAGAAATGTTAGTGGGGCTTTGTGCCAATCAAAATAAAAAAAAATATTTTAAAAATAAAGTTCAATCCTTTATCACTCTTATATATATGGAAGACTGTTAGGGCAAAGAATGAGGAGGCAAAAATGAGAGGAGGAAGATTTTTGAGAATACAACTTTGAAGATGAAGTCGAACTATCAAGAATCAAATCAACTCCTCTGGTCCATTAATCCCAGTTAGAGGAGTGACTGACAGCTATGCAAGCCAGAGCTTTACATCCTTGGAATGTATGAATACATGACGTTGCTATCGATATCCTTGCATTTGTCTTTTAGCGGCCGTATCAGTTTTCATGAATGTGGCCACCTCTTCCAAGCTTGTGTGGTTTCTCCTGAGCAGATGTGGTTTTCAGTCTCTGAAGTCCTAATACCGATCATCACGCTGTGTTTATGCAATAAAAGATAAAGAATTTCCTTGTTCCTAAAACTGATTCTGAAGTCACATGTCAGAAATTCATCTACATGAGGCCCTTTGTAGAAGCAGTTTTATGTGTAAAATAGAGCAGTATGATATATTCCCACAAAAGTATGTGGTGCAATAAGAAATTAACAAATTAGTTCAGACTATATTTTGAGTCTAAGTATCAACTGTCTTATTACACCAATACCTGCCAATATCTGCAGTGTGTTAAACCACATGCCATTCAAAATGTTTCCTCTTTGACGTTACCCGCCACAAACGAGATCAGAAGACGTTTTCACTGAGACTGAAGAAAACAAGTGTGGCACCTTCTCACTGTGCATAAAGTCACAGCGTGGGCGGGGTCTACAGATGCATACACTTCCTCTTCCCATGCTGGTGAAGATATTGGCCAACCTCCAGTCTGTCAGAGGAAGATCACTGTGAGAGCACCCAACGGCAGCAGGCTCCGAGCTGCATGGTAATGATTTACCATAAGTGTGTCGGTGCATGTACGCACTGCAGGACACATTTCCTGCCTCCTCCTGTTGTGTAGTGAGACCTGGGGTGTAGATGATGTGCGAGTGGCGTTGTTAGGGGTCTTTGCAGTTGTGCTGAATAGATCCGAGATGGAAGAAGAGCAAGTGTCGAGCCAGGAGTCATCCCAAGCCCCAGGTGAGCACCAACAATGTGAGGAAGTGCTGTTTGCCACTTCATACATATGCTTTTATATCATGTCTTTTGGTTTATTTGTTTTAAAAAATCCCTCCTGAACAGTTTCTTGCTGTGTGCTGATTGTAAATTTGCTCGGTGACTTCGGACATGGTTATTGCGTGCGCTCCCATACATGTACTGTGTGTTTCTTTTGTGTGAGTCAGGAGGTTTGTGGTGCCGAGTGCATCCTCGCAGTCGGAGGATCAGTGAACTTCCTGAACTCTTTCTCCGTTTTGACACATTCTTGTTCTGTCTTTTTTGCGTGACTTCTGTATTTCTACTCAACAGGAAATGCAGCTTTAGTCCTTACCAAAAAGCGTGACTTAAATTCACAAATCTAAAACTGTTTGCAGCCATTAAAAGTATTGCAGCTATACAGCAAACAAAAAAAACAGGGCCCTGAAGTATAATTTGTCTTCATAGTAGCTTTTGTCAAACATCTTAGGTGCCTCTCAATTCTCATTCTTGCACCGAGACACTGCTGCTGTGAAAAACAGGGACTTTGTTCATAATGGTTCGTGACACAAATTGCGAACAGGATGTGGTTGACCGAAATGGAGAGAGGTCTCTGAAAGAGAGTGAGATTGCTTTTCGACATGTGTTGCATCATGCGGCGATGAACCAGCAGTTAAATACTGGGATTACAATAGGTCGAGGTGGTGTTATCAAGGTGTTCCTCATATTTAATTTCACATTCAGTCAAATACCTATTTTTACCTCAGAAATGTAAAGGAAACGATACCAGACATGATTTCAGTACAGGAACTTGAGTTTGATTTCTTTATTTATCGCCTTTTTAATACAATTGTTTCTATCTTAATGCTTCTTCTTTATTTAAATCAGTTTTATAGTGTATTATTGTGTTGTACATTTGGCATTTACGCTGATTATCTTCAGTAATCACATCAAAGCTGCTTTACTCGTCATTACATCCCACATCAGGGTCAGTTTGACTTGTGACATTAAAAAAACAAAGAAAACATCATAAAGGTCTTGGCCTTTTGTCAGCATGTAGGTTATGTGTGATCTGGTGGTAACATACTGTAAATTCTAAAACAATTGTGTTGTTCTATGTATCTTAGCTTTTCCGTTTCTCATTGCAGATGTGAAAAAGCGGCATTGTAAATCTGAAACCAAGCGATACAGCGAGATCTTCCGAGACTTTGATAATCTCGATTTATCTTTGGTCTCTTCGTAAGTATTACAAATAGTTCAGTCTGTTCTTAATACCAATGGTGGGATGAAAATATGGTTCATTTACTCTGTTACTGTACTTAAGTAGATATTTCATGTATCTGTACTAAAGTAGATTTATTTTCAGGCACTTTTTCCCCACTATATATATCAGGAAATATCTGTACTCTCTACTGTGCTACATAATGCATTGTATTACATGTTCATATTGTGTTTTATTTTTAAAAGGTCCACTGATATAATCAGAGTGGGAAGGTAACTTAAGACCCTTCCCCCTTCAATGAGAGCAGCAGCATCAGTAGTGTTGAATTAGGGAAAAATAATTAATAAGAAATTATAGTTACTTTTAATACTTATTAAAAATATATTTTAAAGCATACTTAAGTAAAATGTTTGAGTACTTCTTTTGAGTTCACTGCTGAATCCTGAGGTGTCAGTCAAAGATGCTGTAAGCTCTGCTGATCATAGGAAACCATGCAGGATGAAACTGATACGTCAGTGAATCCAGAAGAGGAACTCAGCTACTGTATATTTGATCTCTCAGTACAGTTTTTCTTTCAAGGGAGTAAGTTCATGAAAAGTTTAATCAATCTCAAAGTCGTAGAAAATCGTCAAATGTGTATAAATGTTCATCTTAAAATGGAGGGGAGGAATATTTGTGCAATTAGTGTGTTACCCACATCTGTTTTTGTGTATATACTTGACTGTACTTGACTCTCTCCCAATTTAATCCATCCTTTCTGCGTTCAGAACAGGGGAGGATTATCTGGAGGACATCGACTCACTGTCCATCCCAGAATCCATCACTGCAGACAGCACAGAGCTCATAGACCAACATGACGCGTCTGTAAGGGATCCATACACACAAGAAATACTCACAGCTGTTGCTTATGTTGTTGTTTATCAATGACACTACAAACAGTTGAGGGTTTTTCGGAACTTGCTCAAAGAATATTGTTGGCGAGTTAGGAATTAAATCTGGTTTTCTTTTCTTCTCAACAGAGTGAAGATGCGTTTTGTCCTCAGATGCGCTCTGAAGCCAGTGAACCAGATGGAAACCCGTCAGGTATAATTTGTGTGTTTGTGTGTGAGAGAGAGAGAGAGCGTGTAAAGGTGATCGGAGCATCTTCTGTGTGTCACTGTGTAGTTTCCAGTTAAGTTAGGCTTGTAATGAGTAAAATCTCGACTGCTTAAGTTAACAAAGCTTTGACTGACATCCCAGCAGATCCTCGGTGACGACGTGCGGTTACTGGTGCCAGTGTGCGTCTCCTAATAGAGCATCTTCCTCAAACTTTACTTGTTTTCTTATAATTAGCCATGAGTTGTAATTGAGCGGCTGTAACGAGATTAGGATAAAGGGAGAGGATTAAAGCAGGAGGCAGCTGCTCTCAGCTTTTACCTTAGATGCAAGGGGGGGACAGAGGGGCCCGAAGAAAGAGGGGGTGTCGGTACTACGCAGGCTAAGGGAGGAAAAACAGGGAGATGGAGAAAAAGACTGGGCGTGTTCATATTACTCCAATTTCAGTGGGACTCAAACCACAGTAAGAGATCAATAATTACCGAGGTAGTTTACAGCAGCTAACCAGTTGTTCACTGATTCTTGCAGCACACAAACTCCTCTTATTTCAGTCTGTAAATGGGTCTTTTTAAGATTCAGTCTGCACTTGTTGAACCGTAATCCCTTAATCTGCAATTCCTTATATCACTCTGTAAAGAGACGGGTGACTTTTGCATACGGGTAGAGTTGAATTTCACATCGCACATTCCTAGGAAATGCTCTTTGGCAATCTGGTTTCATGCTTCTCATTGGCTGAGTTTGGATGCCAGCTCCCCCCCCCTCTGCTCAGTCACACACAAGGAGGTAAACCTCGCTCAATGCTCCTTTAAGGCCCTGTCACTCCGCAATCTGGACCTGACCAGGATAATCCCCCAATCCAAGTGCTGGAAGCCGTGTCGCCATGAGGCAGCACAGATTCGGCTCGGAGGCTGCCGGTTCCTAAAAGTGACCAGAGGCTTAAAACGAAACACAGGGAGAGGAAAAGGTCACACAGTCTGGCCACAAATCCATTCTTTGTTTTCTGGAGTTCCCGGTTCTTTCTTGTGGATTTTTGCTTGAACGCAAGAGGAGAAAAAAGCCCTGTTTGGATTTTGGCACCTGTGTGAAGTGGACAGACCAGAATCAAATCTGCATGTCTGAGTTGAGGAGCTTGAGAGAGAAGCTGTTGTTGCCCTGTTTTCTGAGCTGAGCTGGATACTCAGAACTGCCCCATGGTCCATTTGAAGAAGTGAAAGTTCTCAAAGGGCATCTGTGCTTCAACCGTTGGCTACAGGTCAAGCTTAAGTCGCGTTCTAATAGATTTTAACGAAAATATCTATTTGCAATATCTAGTTGGAAAAGGGGAATTAAGAAAAAATAGAAAGTAGTGTGTAGTCAGCTCCAGAGACCATGTGACTGTCGCTCGTGTTCAATCGAACATCACCCGGGCCTGTGTTGGTGTGATTCACAGGGGGAAGGGCGAAGAGTGGTTGTCGTATCAACACCCTGTCAGCCTCACCACAGCTGTGAACATGGCGAGTCTCTGATGCCGCACACTGGCTCTGAGCCGTGTTTGTGGCCCCGCTCTCACAGCACGGATTCGGCTAGAAGTGAACAGGTGTGCAAGGGAGTGGCCAGGCTCAGAGAGGAAGAGGTGTGAGGAGGGAAGTTATTTAGCCGATGCCGACCATACAAACTGTCCTCTGTCAGGGCACATCCTCATTTGGGTCATGTGGGAGATTTAGGGCAGATAAAAAGAGATTTCTTTGCAAAACTGTTACAGTTTTCATGCAAGAGATAAGTGCATGGAAACCACAGGAGCTTTATTCTGAGGAGCAGAATGACTTATCATATGCAGTCATTGTTTCCTGTTTTGGGTTGGGTGTAAACTTCTCGAGTACCTTCATCTGCTCTGGTAAAGTCTGGGGACCTTTGGGGGTTGTCAGAGGATAGATGTTCCTTTGATACTGGGGGCTATTTGAGACCTCCAGCCGAGTTGGGGTGTTGCCCAGTCGACGGTGTGTGATCCCTGGGTACAGCTCCAAGCGTGTGGAGCCTGCAGTGATGCTGATGTACTCCCTCTCAGCCCAGGAAGCCGACCTGGCCCTCTGCCGCTGTGGGGATGGCGTGGAGACGGCCCTGCAGTACGCCAAAATGTGGTGCCGCTACGCCAAAGACCTACTGGCCTGGATGGAGAAGAGAATATGCTTGGGTAAGTGCACGCAGGCAGCTGGATAAAGGAAATAGTGGTGTAACATGCAACAGCTTTGACACAGGAAGTAGAGCATGTCGTCCACAAATCAGAGGGTCAGGGGCTCAAGTTTTCTTTTGTGTCCTTTAGCAAGATACTGTAACCTGACTGGGATGAATGAGTGTAGAAGTGTTATATGTAGAAGAAGCCCATTTACAAGTCCAAACATTATTTATTTAGCACTATTCCAAAACAGGTTTAAAGTTCCTTACAGACATAACAATAGAAAACACAAGCAAATTTAAACAGGTAAATGCAAAATGCACATGTTCTGTCTTTACATTATAGAAAGTCCAGAGCATGAAAACCATTCTCTCCACTGTGCAAATATTATAAAAGCATTAACATTTATTTGTTTTGGACTATTTGTCATTTGGTATAAATTTGTGTGAGTTTGAGCAGGTGAGAGAATCTTTGAATTCTGACGAGTCACACACACGTTTCTAGAAAAGCGATACATATGTAATACATCAGGCCTCGGGAGAGCAGATTGCCAGTCAATAAAAGAAGAACAGACGTGACAGGCGTGTTTGAGAGTTGTCTGGTGTGGTTGAAGCACCATGTTACAACATGCCATAACTTGGCCGTTCTGGAATATATGACTCAGTGAGGATGTCTGTGGGTGGTTCAGTCACCCCAGTGACCTGCACTCTGCACACATGCACACACACAGAGAAGAGGGATTAGAGGGCAGATTAGCCGTCTCTGGGAGGGTAATAAAGAAGATGGGGTGTCTTTGGAGAGTATAGACAGTGATTACCCTGGTATCAGCCTGCACAGGTGACCAGTGTCCAGACTGGGAAGCCGGGTGTGCAAGTATTTTTGGCAGTGATTAAAATAAAGAGGAAGGTTTCCAGCTCTGCTGTGTCAGGAGCAGTGTTAGGCAACAGCAACAGATGAGTGAGGCTGGGTGGAGCTCAACCCCAAACTACTGTGGATTAAACAGAGTAGAGCAACACTGAGTGACACCAAACAGCAACAGTAGTGTTTCCATTTCTAAAGAGCAGTTCGATCAAGAACCACTGTCAGAGTGCTAGAATGAGGTTATGATCTATAATCCTGAAGTAAGGCCAAATTATCTCGTGATCATATTATTGTTGTAATAACTTTGTGTTTTAACCCTTTGTTTTCTTGTTGTGCAGCACTTTGTACTTTGTGTCGAAAAGTGCTCAAGTTATCATGAGAATGTCCCAGTTTCGGACTGAAAATAAAAGCGTATGAGTTCACTTCCTGTGTAGTTCTTGTTAGTTCAAGCGTCTGACAAAAAATGCAGGCTAAGGCTGTTTTTTAGCAAATCGCTTCCACTGACGTGGTCCAAATGGATAGAGCAGAGCCACAGCTGAGTCTTGTTTTACCTCCGAGAGGTTTAATTGGCTTTTCAGCAAATGTCAGGGTCATCTGAACGGACACGGAGGCGCTAGATATCATCAATTTGCTCAGAAATAGCAATAATCAGTATTGTGGTTTCAGTCACTACTGTGAGAATATCATTTGAATAATTTAAGTTTAAGAAAAACTCAACTAGGATTTGTTTTGACAGAACAAGAATTTGCAAAAAATGTGATGAAGACAGCCGAGGCAGCAAAAGCCAACGTGACACATCAGGTACGACTTTGTTTACTGGATGTGTAATTCCAAAGTAGATGTTGTAGTGATTATCTCAATGTGTGTATTTACTATGTAAAAACTGTCTAACGTTGCTCTCGCCTGTGTAGGAAATGATGCCTCTACAGTACATCTACACCATGGCGCTGGAGCAAGACGTCAAGAACAGTGTGTCCTCGAGAAAAACGTCTGAACTGCTGCACACCCGCTGTTACCAAGTACGGAAATCCACAACACACAAAAGAGGCAAGTGTGCAGCTATGACTGTGTTTAATCCAATATCTGTGTCTACTGTCTCCGTCCCAAAGGCCATGGCTGCCAAGAGGAATGAGATTGAAAAGTGGCGCAGAGAGTTTAAGGAGCAGTGGGCCAAAGAACAGAGGAGGATGGTGAGTGTCCGTTCCCAGTGACTGGATGTCTGAACAAGCATCTACAGCAAAATATCAACCTCCATGAAAATACCGATCAGTCTGTTATGACAAACTAATATGTATTTGTGTGTGTGTGTGTGTGTGTGTGTGTGTGTGTGTGTGTGTGTGTGTGTGTGTTTGTGTGTGTGTGTGTGTGTGTGTGTGTGTGTGTGTGTGTGTGTGTGTGTGTGTGTGTGTGTGTGTGTGTGTGTGTGTGTGTGTCAGAACGAGGCAGTGACAGCTTTTAAAAAGGCTCAGCAGCAGTACTTCCAACGCTGCGATGAGCTCGAAAAGGCTAAAGCTGTCACTGCTAAAGCTTTGGACGACACCGCTGGAATCAAAACACTGGACAAGAGGAGGAAGTCCAAAGATGACGCCCAGACTAAGGTGAGTTTCCCCTTAATGCACCGCATCAATCTGTCAAAATGCAGAAGTACAGGGCAGCCTATAGTGTTGTGTATTACAGGTTCTCTCGTGGTGTATTTATGATGTTTCACAACAAAATTCAAGAGCAATGCTGCATATTTGGGGCTGTACGGCATCTCACAGGTTTTCCCCCTGTCTCCTCCAGGTGCTGGAGGCAGACCTTCTGTACAGACAGTGTGCGAACGATGCCAGGAGCCACCAGGAGGAGTTAGTGAAGGTCAAAGAGAAAATTATTTCTCACATGCGCAAGCTCATCTGTCAGGGAGACAACGTGCTCAAGGAGGTTGGTGTGAAATCGCGGAAACTAAACATTTGGCCTTCTGCCAGCTCGATATATATGTGGTGTATAAACAGAGGATGTATGGTAGGAATGGCACAACTGTATTTTAGTTACAAAATCAATCTCCATGACATAGGGCAATATACACACATGAATAGCAACGTCAACTAAGGATTCTAAGAAGACGCATTCACACTTCTGCACAAATCAATGCACGTCTTTGCTCCAATATAGTAATCTACTTAGTACTTTCTGGTTTGCAACTTTTCTCGCATTATGGAAAACTATGGCCCAACGGTTCCCTTAGGAAACCAAGTTTGAATTCACTGGATCAGGATTTTTTTTATTTTAATCTGCACCAAATCTCAAACACTCATAAATATCAGTCCCCTAAGCATGTTTGGTTTCTTCCATCAAGGTCCATGGAATATTCTCTGTGAAATCAATGAAAATCTGTAAAAACGCCCAAACTCACAATGTTGAAGAAACAGAAAAAATTTAAATCCTGGATCCTCCCCTTGATTTGGATCCGCACCAATACTTACCATTCTGCATCCTTCCACTAAGTTTTGAAGTAAATCTGTCCAGTATTTTTTTGCGTAATCTTGCTAACTAATAAACAAACAACAAATGAAAACAACCTCCTTTGTGGAGGTAAAGAAACAGTAAAAAACAGTAATCACTTCTTTGTCTCCCCATCACAACTCTGCATCAGGCCACCGTCAACATGTTTTATTACCAGCGGCAGCAGACGGAGTCCGTTCCCCTCGGCTACCACAACCTGGAGGTGACCTGCAGGTCCCTGGAGCCCGGCGAGCCGTACCTGCTCTACGTCCTCAGCAAGCGTCGTCCGGAGCAACCTCTCCAAGTCTTCGCCTTCCAGGAATATGTTCCTCAGGGCAAACGGTATGATGATCAGCTCTTCACCAATTCTTATTCACCTCCATGTTTAAATGTCCGTCAGTTCAAATTGGATAATGTATTTCTCCTGAAACTTGATTCATTAAAAAATATGGATCTGTTTTTTTTACTTGAAAGGAACAAACGAAAAACCAGCCAACCTCTCAGCTCCCAGCAGGACTCCTCACCTATGACGGATGATAGTCCTAACAGAAGACCCAGCGATGGCAGTAAGGACTCCTCATTATTGTATATATGTGACAATATTAACAGAAATATTCTCTGTTTAGATTTAATGTGCGTTTCCTTGTGTGTTGTGGTGTACCTCAGGGAAAACAGGGTACAGCGACAATGAGAGTTTTGGCGGCAGTTTAGAATCTCTCTCCAGCCCTGGTGAGCTCCACTCAGTTTCCACAACTTTTCCTTCACATGCATATTAAAACCTGTGCAATGGATAACATTTTTTATATTTTCTCTCTTTTGTGTCTCTTCTTTATATGGGAATGCACAGCTCACAGTAACAAGAGGTTACCTAAAGTGGCATCCACTTTGACTCTGTCATCAGACGACCTGGATGAGCGGGATGTGGCATCAGAATCAGGTTTGTTTTACTGGCTTTTCTCTAATGTATGGAATACCTCTTTCCTTACAGCACCACACTATGGGAATCAAACTGCACGCTTCACTCCTCTCTCTCTCTCTCTCTCTCTCTCTCTCTCTCTCTCTCTCTCTCTCTCTCTCTCTCGCTCTCTCTCTCTCTCTCTCTCTCTCTCTCTCTCTCTCTCTCTCTCTCTCTCTCTCTCCACATAGAATGCATTGATGGGCAGCCATTCAAAGTGCGCGTGCCCTCCCGAGCTGCGCTGACACACCGACTCAGGAAGATGAAGAGCAAGATGGTGAAATGCAAACAGTGTGACACCTACATTGTTGTCAGTGGGGTCGAATGTGAGGAGGTAAGAGGCCAAACGGTAGAGATGATGTGCTGAAAGTTTGTGCGGAGCGATGTGATTTAATGTCATCTCTCCTGTCACTGCACCCTCAGTGCGGAGCGGCTTTGCACAGGAAGTGCATGGAGGTGTGTCAGCTAGAGTGCGAGAACAGGAGAGGGACCGTGTTCGGCGTGGACCTCTCTCTGCTGCCGCGTGACAGGCCGGACGAGGTGCCCTTCGTGGTGCAGCGCTGCACGTCTGAGATCGAGAGCCGTGCTCTTTCCGTCCAGGTATTGTTCACCAGATACCACGGCGACCAAAGTGTCGAGGCTGTCGAGTGTAAGCTGCGGTTTGGTAACCGTTTTCTCTTTTTCTCTTCGAGGGGGTGTATCGAGTGAGTGGGTCCAAGCCTCGAGTCCAGAAGCTCTGTCAGGCCTTTGAGGTGCAGAAGGAGCAGGTGGACCTCTCTGACATCTCACCTCATGACATCACATCCATCCTCAAGCACTTCTTGAAGGAGGTACAGAAATGACTGAGCTTTATAGAATTCAACAGGCTGATTGCTGGTGTGGATTTCAGATCTGAAAAGATTCTCGATATTATCTCTTCCAGCTCCCGGAGCCCTTAATCACCTTTGACCTGCACAACGACTTCATCACTGTGGGGAAGACCATTCTGCACCTGGGTGAACGGGAGCCGGCCCCAGACACTAATGAGATAATGGACGTCAGTAACAACCTGCAGAAGCTTCTACAGAAACTTCCTCTATACTGCTACAGCACCTTGCAGCATTTGATGTCTCACCTACAAAAGTGAGCATGTAGTCACAAAACTGTAATTTATACAAGAGATAAGAGAAAAGGCATGAACTTCCCTTGAGATTTCCTTGAATGTGTCCGCTCCCTTGTCTTCACAGAGTCTCAGAGAGCTACGAGAACAAGATGTCCCCCTGCAATTTGGGTATTGTGTTTGGGCCAACGCTATTGCGCCCTCTTGTGTCCACGGACATGTCAATGGTTGCTCTGCTGGAGACCAGCTACCAGGCTGCGCTTGTGGAGTTCCTCATCACACACCATGACACGTTTTTTGGCCTTCAGCGGAGACCCGGTACGCCGCCTCCACCAGTCCCCACTGCACCTCTCCCAGAAACCCCACCCAGAGTTTCCTGCCCCCTGGATGGGGACATTTACACCGGCCCTGGACATGAAAACTCCCCCAGAGAGCGCCCACGCTCACTAGAAGTAAGTACTGCAGTCAGAAATCATTTAGGACATTGCAGCAGCCTTTATTTGGCTGCAGAATTCAACAGCAGTTGCCTCGCATGCACATAGGATAGATGGCGTTTGCACTTGAGCTACTTCTCCTGATTCATTTACTTGTTGTTTTAAGAGCATTAGCACCTGCAGCAGGATTAACACGCTGGACAGCTGCTGCATTTTCTACTTCTCTTCCTGCCTGAACTCTGACCTGCATGACCTTTTTTCAATGCTTTACTATATTTCACTTCTATTGCTTATTAACGAAAACTATTTACAGAGGCTACCCCGGATGAAATAGAGGCACAAAAGTAAACATACTTCCCCCTCTGAGGTGTTGATGATAGGACCTACATAATCTGACCATTTGAAATGTCCTAAATAAGGTTTGCTGTTTTTTACAAGTGATATAAAATGGCCTGATTCATCCTCAAATAGCTGTTCATGTAATTTCCCCATAATAATCAGTATTACACACTAATAGTATAGGGTGTAGATGTGGTATCTGCAAACATAGACCACAAATGACCAATCAAATATGTGTCATTCCAACAGAGTCGAACATTCAAGAGAGAGTCAAGCGAGGGTTATATATCTGACAAGTCTTCGTCCAATGAGGCAGTGGACCAGCTCAGCCCTGAAGCCAATGAGAGCGCAGGTAGGCGGGATGTAGAGCGGTTACTCTAGATAAGATTGAATCCTTAGTGTTGAAGTCGTGGGTAAATGATGTTTAGAGGATTTATCATTTGTACAATGGCTTGTACCTGTGTGGTTTGAGGAGAACTTTAAATCTTGACGATGTCTTTCGTACATCTTCTAAGTCGTAGCCTTTATTTCTCACACACGGATTGGTTTGTTCTAGTTTAGTGTTACTCGATATGTTCCTGAGCAGCAGACACTGTAGAAGCAAAGAGCATCAGGGGACTGTTGCAGTTCCTCTTTTATTTTTTTAGGTTTCCTCCACCTATTTTTAGAAATGACACTTCCTTCCATTTTATTTCACTGAAGCCCTCTACTTGCATTAATCTGTAAAAGTATATATACTATATGTGAGTCAGATTGTTAAGCTGCGTGCTAGGGATTTAATTGATTTCGATTTATTTAAACTATGTTGATATTGTAGTAATCTCACTCTCATTGGTAGAAACTGTGGTGTTACCTCTGAGTCGTGGTCAAATTTTGACGACAAACATACAACGAAAAGGACATTTTTATTTTTGCTGCCCTCTGGGGCTTCATCTCTTCTTCGCTGGCTTTACTCTTGCTGTCTTTAAAACTTTCTTTTCTTTGTGGCTAAAAAAATATGCATCTTCAAATATTCAAACATATCAATCAATATATCTAATAATCATTCTCCACCTTCAAGAATAACTCCATTTAATAATGAAATTTAGGTATTGTGTTTGCTTACACTATACAAAATCACTAGCCTGCATTTCCGCTGCTCTTATGAATCACCCACCTGTTCTCCCTCATCTTCCCCAGTCCTGGCTATGAGAGGGGGGTCGACTGATCATCAGGGTGAGCCGGTGGGAGTACCAGACTCTGATTTGGAGACACAACCACGCTATCGCTTCACGAGACAGCCTGTGAAGTATCACCGGCACCACAACGCAGGAATCCGGCTCTCCAACCCAGGTAGTGCAGCCAGACAGCCTTCAGAACCAGTGAGAGAAAATCCAGGGAGCGCCGACAGCAGCCGCAGCTCCTCTCCAGAGCCTGCGGCACAGAGACTCCCCCAAAGGTTAGACATCCACTTTGAGAACACTCACCTGCCCCTCCACTCCGACACTGAGAGTAAAACGGATGTTCCACTGAGCCCCCGTGAGGTTGTGCAGTACATGTTGGGACTGGATTCAGCATTTGCATCGTCTGGGACTGTGACATCATCAGGTGCAACACAGGGGGCCTGTCAGGAGGAGGCAGCGGCCGGGTGTCAAGCCGCTCTGAACCCAAATCTGACCAAAAGCAAACAGAGCTCTGGACAGAGTCAGGCTCTCTGTCACCCACCAAAGACATTTCCTACTGGGCACAACCTGTCCGCACCGGCCCAGAAGATCCTGTCCGGTCTGAAGCTGAGACGCTGCCACTCAGGGAAAGACGAGCAACTCTTCGTCTGAGGAGAGATGGAAATAGACAGATGACTGGGATACATTCACATGCACAGTGGAGATCCTTGATACCAATGTTATTGTGTGTAATCAGCATTTATGCATTTCTTAAAAATAAACTGCTCCTATATTTTACACACTGATATTTCCCTTTTTAACAGAAAGTATAACTGTTTTCAGAAAGTTACCTCGATGACGGTTCCCTTACCAAGAAGGTATGATGCGTACCAGGAAGCCACAGCCTTATTCCCACTAATCCTCTTTAAGATCTGTTGACTATCCAGCTGTCTGATACCTACAGGGACAAGAGAGATTCTTGTATATATCCGTTTACTTCTACATTTGAATGTAACAAACAGGATGCAGGTTAAAAGATACAAATCCACACATATGTTCCAGTTCCTCTTGGTTTTGTCCCAAACTGTAATGACGATCTTCAAAGCACAAATGCCATCACGGTGTGTTTTTAAAACAACAAGGCTCTTTTTAATGTTTTATATTCTCCATGTGGAAAATAATGTGATAGAATCAAAGATAATCCTCTCTCAGTGTCTGAAGAGTCCAAATATTGTTTTTAGCTTCATGCACCATTTCTGTTTCAACACAAGGGGGCGGTATGTGAGTGTGAAGGGGGAAACCTGCCAGCACAATGGTAGAAAAAGCAATAAACCATTTAATTTCTAATTGCAAGCGCAGTGTTTTCAGATGTGACTTCTTCTATCACGTCAGCCTCGTCCTCCCTGCATGAAACCCCTCCCTGGACATCATGGTGCAAAGTGAGTGAACATTTTCTGATTAAATCACGGTTGATTATAACTATCATCTTCATTTGCTTTTGTTCTTTTGATAATAGTTCTCCAAATTTAGGCAGTTGGTGCCATGATAGATCGTTTTCCACGTAGAGGCGGATTAATCTCCCCCTTTTTTTTTTTTTTAAATCGACCCTTTAAAGTCTCTCTCTCTCTCTCTCTCTCTAACCTTGAACACAAATGTGAAATCATCCCCATCTGAGCCATCAATAGGCTGCATCATCGCTCATCTTCCCTCATCATCTTCCGCACCTTCTCCCTCCCTCCCTCCTTCCTTCCTTCCGTGTCTGTCCATCTCCTCCCTCTGCGCCTTTTTTGCGCACAAAACAAGTCGGAGCGCGCACACACGGGCTGTGCTGGAGACAAGCGGAGAGGGAGACAATAGACAATAGTTCGGGTCATCATGGTGTTTGGATTTTTATCGTAGGCAACAAGCATGCGCGCCGGACTGTGAGGTGCAGGTGAATTCGTCTGGAAACGCGTGGGTTCGTTCACCGGCCGAAACTTTTCCCCCTGCGCGGTTTAATGTTGCCAACCGAGATTTCAGGAGGAGTGTGTTTCACCTCAAGGTAGGACACAGGTTGTTAGCGGATCCGGGACTTCAGATCTCCGTGTGATTGTTTCTGCGCATTGATAACGTGTTTCTTATTCCCGCAGCAGCTTTTACGCACAGGTTTAATGTTATTTTGCGTAAAAAAAAATGCTCAGTTTAAAAGATGAAGTCACAGTGACGCTGTCTGGTGAATTATATGTGCTTTTTTTTTTTAAATTGGCCCAGTAACACCAATCAATAGCCAAAGATAACGTGGATTAAATAGTGTGTTATTGTTTATTATTATTTAATTGAAATATTCAGTTTCAAACACTTTCTATAGATGGAGATTGTATGACGCTGATGGTGTTTACAGTTTGACCGAACAGGTATGATGTGTTACATCTCAACTTCATCCAGTTTTTTTATTATAATCATTGTACTTTTTGAATTTGATGACACAGAGACAAGATTGGACTAAAATAGCGTTGAAATGAAACCATCACATAAGACAGTTTCTCTGCTTGTCATAATATTAAATCCTCTGAGCAAAAAGAATGGTTATAAAGAAGTTTCTCACTGTTTATTTCATTGCATGTTGAATTTATTGATCCTATTGATCCTCATATATAAAATATTCCCTTTAGGGTGATTGGATAGCTCTAGGTCTTAAAAGTTAATATATATTTTCTTTAAATTTGTACTCGGGTCATTGTTATGATTATTATTGAGTATAGGGCTGTCAGTCTCAACATCTAATTATGGATGTATCACACTATTGTGTCAGTAATGGATTCAACCCGCAATTAGGGGAAATGCCACATCAGATCAGTTGTATTTACATAATTCATTTGTTTTAATTGACTCCTTCATTTTCTGTGGCAATGTAGAGATCATCCAAAAAACCAACAGCCCGTTTTATATTAACTGGAAATATACAAACTACAGGCCCTTTAGAATCTGAGTGAAAAATCTGAGGGATTCCCCCAAAAATACCAAAACAAGAAATGATGTCAATAATAAAATGTAAGCTATCATTCATTTGGAATATAGTGTGATAGTACCGCAGTTTAAAAACACCACACAGTCTGATGAAGCCACAACAAAAAACATAGAAAATTTTAATTCACGAGAATATTTTGTATAATTTTTTTTCAGCCAAATAATATTTCTGTGGAATTGTAGATTTTTTGTTTGAATGGATTTTGTAGGATATTAAAATGCCGTGAGCGAGTTTTAATGCTCAAGTCAGGTTGTGCAAAAACAAATCCGTGTTGTGATACAACAACCAAAACGAATTCCCTATAATTTAATTATTGAATGGATTTTTTTAGAAGAAGCTTTAAAAATATGTAGTTTCCATTTCATAATAATTATATTGTGTAAATTATAGCCTACACAAAAACATTTAGAATTCTTTGTAGGCTACTCTTATTTTGAAACGGCCAAGATAGATGTATTTTTTATATAGGAAAATAGGCCGAAGTCATTTTTAAATATTTTGATAAATTTACATTGTGTATTAATAACAACTTCCCATCTCTATTTTACTCAAAGTGTCGAGTGATATTAAAAGGCTGACATGAACTTTTAAAATACCAGCTGACTCGGGCCCAAGTATATACGCCTCCATAATGTGCTTATACTCATATATAATTTAGATGTAATTCATTGTAATTAGGCTTTTATGAAATTCTCAGAGATGTGTGCCTCGTATTTTGAAGTCTTTAAATTTCATTAGGTATATTGTTATTTTTGCCTTCAACAACAAACCAAGGTCTCTATCTCACACACACACGCACTCTCACCGTGTGTGTGTGTGTGTGTGTGTGTGTGTGTGTGTGTGTGTGTGTGTGTGTTTGTGTGTGCGTGTGTGTGTGTGTTTGTGTGTGCGTGTGTGTGTGTCAGTCAATCTATGTATGGATCTAAATGATGGGAACTTGAAATGTTGCCCATATATATATATATATATATGGGCTATTTATAGGCCTATTACATTGTCAAGGCTAAACGTGTGAGCACCGCCCATTTCTACATTATTTGACATTACATATTATTGGTTTCTTGAGTTCGACACGTTGAAGTCCACTGTGGCGGTCCGGCTGACATTCTGCACGTTTCTGTGTCTCCCTGCAGCGATCACACTGAGGGAAGGAGAGAAGGGATGAAAACAGAGGAGAGCCAGCAGTCCTGTCTGCAGCAGCCTCCATCCTCAACGCCTTTCGGTGAGTGACTGATCCTCCGACCATGTGTTGCAGACCGAAATCCAACTCACATGAAAAACATTCAAACATCATCCCCCGAATGTGAATGTGACGCTGAGAAAATCCCTGCAGGAGTATCATGTGTGTACTTGGAGGAAAACATTGTGATAAAAGGATCCTGAAGAATGACAAAACAAAACGCGAATGGTTGTGGCAATATTTGAGAGAAAAAAGTAAAAAATAATAATGTAATTTGAAGTTGCTTTTGCTGTGTGTGATATAAAAGAATTATAAACAATAAAACATGTAATTCTAGAACATTTCCCAAGTCCAATAATAAAAAAAAAATGCATATTGTAAAAAATTAAATAAAATAAATGTAGAAATAGATGAAATAAATATTGTGGGGGCTGTTGTATTTATATTAAATAAACAGCAATTATTTGTTTACGCCCTGCACAAAGTGGGTGACTCTGCGTAATACCGTTATTAAAGATGCTTCACTTTCCCTCAGCTTGTGGAGAAATCAGTCACAATCTAAAACTTGGGGTTTTAATAAGTTGTGGAGACTTGGGCTCGTGTCAGCAGTATTTTTTTTAAAATATATTCTGGGTTTTTATACGTGTCCTGCATATTCAGGTCCGGAGTTCAGGCGCGGGGGAGAGGTGTGCGCGGGCTGCGAGTCTCCCATCGCCGACCGCTTCCTGCTGCGCGTGAACGAGCGCTCCTGGCACGAGACCTGCGTCAAGTGCGCCGTGTGTTTGAGCGCGCTCACCGGGACCTGTTACTGCAGGGACCGTCAGCTGTACTGCAAGCACGACTATGAGAAGTAAGAGCACACACACACACACACATACACACACACACACTTTGAGGTCTTGTTTGTGGTTTGGAGTATATGGTGCAGGGGTGGAATCACTTAGTAGAATTACTCAGGCGCACAACATGGTCATCGTCTCGTCCCCACATGTAAAATAGTTTTGGTCCAGGTTTGGCCCACACCGCCACACTGCGTGTCATCAGGCCCACATATCTCGCCAGATCCGGGCCACACAAGTAAGCCATAGCAATGCCGCATTTCAACCTAAAGTGCCCCATGGGCCACTTGAGGTTCATCCAGATTACAACTTGCCTAGAGCATCGCATGTTTGCTCGAGAAAGTCCCTCATTTGTTTTCGGATAATTTGTGCCACATTTGCTATTTTACAAGTGGGCCACTTAAGGCTCACGTCCATTTTGTCCCTGCCACACGAAGGCCAGAAGTGCCTCATCAATGCCTGAAGTGGCCCACATCTGCTTGCTGTGTGTGGAACAGGTTGAGAGAAATGTCCTGGTTATTTAAAAACACATCTCCTCATCATTAAGTAAATAAATATATACAATTTGGGGATGGAATTCTTCTTTCACCCCAAATTTCAACTTTCTGGATAATGTGGATAAAGTAAAATCCTAATCTGCAAAGAAACAAGTGACTAAGAAGCTAAAGTAAAGCTTGTCTCACAATTACAAAAATTCTCAAGCAAAATTTCTAGTATTTCACAAGTGTGTATATTCAGTACAAGAGAGAGTGATTTCTGCTGTAGAGCCACACTGTAGAGCCACACAGCCACTCTCCTCAACAGTGATGTCACTCCACCTCCTGATGTCTGCAGGTCAAAAGGAAGCTAAATTCTCTTGATATGTGTTGAAGACCAAATTGTGTTTTTCAAGTTTCCAAATTTGCACCGCTGCAAAGTTTTGATGACATTGATGTGATCACTGTTTACACAGTTGTATGCAAATGAGGTCAGTTGGTTGCTTGTAACACAAAAAGATCGAACCCACTTCTAACTTCAAATAGAGTGTCCTTTATTGGTCAAGTAAAAAATGAATTAAAAAAAAAAGTTTTGGGAGAACTGACAAAAAACAGTTTTTCTCTTGATAGTCTGAGAGTGAGTTTGTCTGTGTGATGAAAAACTGAACACACTGATACATGAATAAAAACATAAACAAGCATAAATCTGGAAAAAAAGATGAAAGGAAAGAAAGTAAGCCTTCGCCAAATTATCATCAAAGAGCAAAGAGCAAATAAATAACTTTGTTGAGACTGGTGAAGTATTTTCAGTGTCGGCCTCTAAGATCAGTCACTTGCAGCGTTGCACAATTCTGATTAAAGGGATTCAGACTAAACACAACAGTGCCGTCACGGCAAGGTATCGATTTCAAACGGCTTCATGTTGGAAATTCATGTTTGACACCACAATTAGCTATGATGTCCTCAGGGTCCCCAAAGTGTGAATGTGACGAGTGTGTCTATGATGAATGGAGATTTTAGAATTTAACATTTTAAATTTTCAAAACATCAAAATGATCCGTCAGCGTTTGACCGAGTGGGATACAGATAGAAAATGAGCTTGTACGATGCTGATATAGAATATAGTGATGTCTGACAGTGTGTGAAATCGTCTGTGAAGCCACTTAAGGGGATTTAAGGAATTAATAAGTTTTCAAATGATCATTGAATCTTAGCTGCTTATAGCACAGTCTACTTTGACAGTTGTTATGTGGGAAAAAATGCAGGAGCCTTCGTGATAATAGTTGTAATAATTAAAAGATTTAAAGTACTCAGAGGCATAAAAAAAAAGTGTCTGGACGTTTATGATCACAATCTAATTTGAATCAATAACACTGCTGGGTGCTATTCCATCCGTTGATAGTAATGTAATATACAGCATGTGGACATACAGTACATGACACATTATTCTGCAATGTAAAACATAACACACACTTAACGCTTGCTTTATGAAATGGAAGATGTCCTGATTTAGTTTGAAGATTGCATCGTGTGTGTGTGTGTGTGTGTGTGTGTGTGTGTGTGTGTGTGTGTGTGTGTGTGTGTGTGTGTGTGTGTGTGTGTGTGTGTGTGTGTGTGTGTGTGTGTGTGTGTGTGTGTGTGTGTGTGTGTCTGTGTTGAGAGGGTGTGCCTGCGATGGGAGCTCCAGGGGTGAACGGCTGAAGGACGAGCCTGCAGCTTGTTATCATTGTTTTGAAAAGTGTCAGACGGCATCCAGCAGCACAGACTCTCCCACTGTACCTGACATCTGGAGGAGAGAGAGAGAGAGAGAGCTATGGTGAAAAAGTGTGTGTGTGTGTGTGTGTGGTGGGGGTGTACGGCCGGTTGATGAGAGTCCCATTGTGTGACGTTTATCTGGAAAAATGAGTGGGAAACGTGGAGGGAAAAATGAAGCACTGGGTTCATTTTCAGTGAGGGAATGAAAAAGCGTATTTGCTCTCCTCGTGTAATGAATGTAATTGCAGACCCAAATTAATAGTCAGCCCTTCATTCACTATGGTGTTGATTTAGTCCCCTATACATTGCATATGGAGAGTCGCCTTGTTGTGTTGAGTCCGTGCCAGACTTGGCACACAGTACTGCCTGTGACCTTCGGCGGATCAGCAACAATGTCTCCTTGTTTTCCCTGCAGTCTGTCCATCAGCGCCTCACACTGCACACTCCTCCGAGCTCCCGCCCAGAGCAGGTGTGTGCATTGTGACAGAGAACCATGTCCAAGAATTTGGAACGTGCATCAGAATTTTAGAGGAATTTTCTACAATCATTTTCGGGGGTTGATGATCTCCCTGTTATTGGTGGCGCTTTTGGTTCAAAGAGGCAGGGGCAGATTTCAATTGCCTGTGTCTTGATGCATTGATATGAGTTTTTTTTTGCATGTCAGGCATTAAATGAATCAAATTACTGGTGAGGATTGTGTTGACAAAATAGATGGTGTGGTGAGACAGCATCTTGCAGGCTTTTTGAGCTCATACTGGGCCATTTTCCATGTCTCCTTCACGGGGTATCTCTGGCTTGTCCAAATATTTTTTAATTCATCCTTTGCTTTGAATTACATCACCCAGCACAAGCAGACAAGCAGACTTCTCCTCCCTGACTCGCTCCCCTGCATTTTAGCGGCGAGCTACGCTGCACATTTCTGCTATCCACACTCATTTAGTAAAAAATCATTGGGCGGATAGCTGTGATTTTTTTCAAATCTATTCTGTGGAAGTCGGTGGATGTCTCTAAATTCAAATGAGAAAACAGATCTAATTTGAAATGTGACCCATCCCCCACCCGATTCATCCCGTGTAAACTGCCCCCGAGGCAAAAGTTTGTTTTTTTAATTCAACATTTGCATGTTCAATGTTTTCAAATCATACTTTGCTTCGAAAATGATTTTAAACTCATCGCTCCGTTGCTAAATATACTAATGTGAGGTTTCAACATATCAAAATACTTTTTAAGGTGAAGCACATGAATCCTAATATTCAACCTTGTGTGTAGAATTGTGCAGAAAAAAGGTTCAGTTCACGTTCAGGTTTATTCCCTGAAGCTTTAGGTAATAAACAAGCGTACACACCCTAGTGCCACTCATTATCTACGTAAAAGGGAAAAAAATAGGAGGTATGCCTTCAGTTTCGAGTTTCCCTGCTCTCAATCTGTTATGGAAATGAGGGGATTTAGACACAATAAACTCAAGTGCATCTTGTGGATTTTACTTGTGGATTTATTTTTGTTTTGAAACCTCGAGAAATTCTCTGGAACTCCATCCTGTTATTGAGCAGATGTTCAAAATGAGGCTTTGGAGTCACTCCCCCCCCCCACACACACACACACATGCTCACAATTTCCATCAGGATATAGTCAGGTGTCACTTTCACAGGCAAGATGAGCAGAATTATACAAATCTGCAAAATGGAAAATATTTATTATATCAGAGACAGGAAGTCTGGATGGTAATTAGTAAAAACAATTCTATAGGTCTGAATGAGACATGGTGGAAATTTGAGAATAACGAAAACAATTAAAAGCAAAATATATTAAAGCAGTTTGCTCAAAATTTTAACATTCATTGTGAGTAAAAGACGACATTTCATTCTGATTGAAAGTTAGAAAAAGATGCTGGTTAGCAGGAATAGTGTGCAGCCTCAGTGTCCTACACTTTCTTGTACACCCAGGCTCGACATCATGGTTCTCTGCCAAGCGGAGAAGTATAAGGCCAGTGTTGGTCAAAAGTGTTGAGCTCAGACAGAATGGAGGGTAGCCTGGCTGTGCGGAGCCAGCGAGCTCCCTTGTAAGCCTTATAAAGGCAGTTTCAGCCGTGTGAAAGGCAGGTCACCGGGGTGGATATTCACTAAACCTCGGGTTTAATACCTCACTCTGTGGGGTGGAGGCCACCGAGACGACATCTAGGTTTACAAACCCGCTCGCTGCAGACAGAGAGAGAGGGAGACCCCACCACCACAGTCATGGGATCCCCCCTCCGGTAAAAGCTGTGGGTCCAGTGCTGACGGCCTCTCGCGGCATCCTCTCGGGTTCCAGTGCATCGATGTGGGTGAACTTCTGAGTCTCGTTCCTTAAAAAATACTGAGGATAGAAACTCTGCCTTCCCCTGCTCTTCTCCCCCCTGTCCCCTCACCCCACCCACCATCTCTCTCCATCTCTCATCAGCTACCTCGTTCATCACTGTCTGCTTTGTAATAATATTTCTCTATTCCAAACCTCATTTCCTCCTCGTTGAGATTGATAGCAGCGATGACACCAAACAGTTTATCTCCCCGTTTATCCCTTGTTTTCTCTTAATCGCCCCCCCCTCCTCCCCTCGGCAGCTCTTTGTGTCTCGGGATGGCAATGGGAGGAGGAGGAGGAGGAGGAGGAGGAGGTGGTGGTGGTAGGGAGGCTGATTGGGTACAGTGCTAATTACCCAGCATTCTGGGGCTGTCGTGCGATGACAGGTCTGACACCGGGCTGCAGGGAAGTACTTGTAGAGAGAATTACGCAACGACATGTCAGACACAGTGAACTCATATTCCTATCAACACGCAGTTTTATTCATAAATCTCTATCATATTAATGAATTATTTCTAATTAAAAAAAAGCCAGAATTACACTTTTAAGACACACGTTCAACAAAAAATTGTTTCCCCCTCATTTTCAGTGGTTTGCAACCATGCCGATAACTTTGATTTTGTTTGCTCAGGTTCTGGAGAGAAGAAAGAGGAGAGTAGAACTTTGTTTGTGGTACTCAAAGCTACTAAAAATGTACATTTAAAAATTACACAATATACTACTAATGTGTCTTTTAAGAAACACCATCATGATTTCTCATAATTACACAACCCAGGCAAATGGAACGGAAATATCTAAATGTCTAGAAAGTGAGAATATGTGGTTTTCTTTGTCCTTGAATGATTAAAGTTTGCGTGTCTTTGCGTGACTCATGGCTGCAGCTTACTACAGTACAGTTTATATGAATCCCAGTGAGAGGCTTTACACATAACGCATACATGTGGCTGTGAAACGTTCAAACACTCCTCCCTTACCCAGGGGTCTTATATTAGTCAAACCTGCAGCTCAACAGATGATGGTGGGAGGTGTGCCGGAGAAAGTTTGTGTGTTGTGAAGGCGTGATGTTGAGGAATGATTGGATTTTATGGTGTAAATGAAAGAATGTCAGGGCGAAATGTCACTAATGGAAAAAGAGAAATGGGATAAAAGAAGGTAAAGTCATGGTGTGAGCGAGAGTTTTGGGAAGGGAACAGCAGCAGGGACGGGCTGATTTTTGTCTGGATGTATGTGTGTGTGTGTTTGGTTGGGGGGGGGGGGGGGGGGGGGTAATATTGCCACTGTTTTTGCATAATGCGAGATGAGACCCCATCATCTTTCCTCCCCCACAACAATTTTATAACAGACAGCTAATAAATGTTTCATGGCAGAACAAGCTGCTCGCCTCGGCTTTATTAAATCTGAGATAATAAAAGCAGAGAGGGAGAGGAAAAAAGAGAGAGAGAATAGGGGGTCGCACCGGAGAGAGGGAGAGATGGGGAGATCGGCGTAGACTTTTCTCAAATCGACTGGCTGTATCTCCTGTTTCTGGGGCAACGGGTCCCGCTGTCCCCCGCCGCCCCCCTCCCCACCGCTTCCCGCTCCGCCAGAGACAGACAGGAAATGAGAAACGGGCAGACAGGATATTGCGTTCTGGTGGCCTGGGGATTAACTGTGTTATCTAAACTAACACACACACACACACGCGCGCGCGCCCACTCACTCACGCACGCAAACACACATCTATAGCCCCACACGTAGCGTTGATTCTCAGTAGCATCAGGTGTAGATGGCACAGACCCAGAGACACATATCATGCAGACCATTGCGCGTCACGCAGGTCTTTTTGTTGTTACTTTACACAGGTACATTGCATCAGAAGTTGAATATTACAGGCCTCAGTGCTGCTCTTATTATTAGTGCGGGGCGATTTATCATGACATGTTACTGTGCAACTGTGGGATTCCGAGAGTTTGAGCAGAAATGGCTCCAGAGATGTCCTCCATGTGCTGAGGGCCCTCGTGGTCATTACACAGTTTTTAACTAAATCTGGAGGAGGCTCATTGAGCAAGTGACTGTTTATGTTTATGATGTTTCTCCATTGATGCGTGGATGGATACGTTCCACAAATGACAGCATCTGTCAGTGTTTTATTGATGTTTGTACCCAGGCACCTTATCTGTGTTTACACAAACTGTGCATATTTGTGCTTATGCGTGCATGTGACTCTATATATACACGTGTGTGTGTGTGTGTGTGTGTGCATCATGTGTGACTGTACCTTATTATATGTGTGTGCGTGTGTGTTTGAGTGTGTTTGAGTGTGTTTGAGTGTGAGTGAGTGGTGGCAGGGGTAGCGAGTATTGTGGGGAATGCTGGGAGATTTTAATAACACAGAAGCAGTGCAGGGAGATTTAATAAAAGGAGATGATGTGATTACTGAACCTTGGCTCTGAGCCATTTTGCTTCACGGAGCAATATCCGCCGAAAAGTACACGCGCACACACATCCACACGCGCGCGCACACACACTTGCACACATACGCACACCCTTGCACACACATCTAGGAAGTGGATGCTAAACAGAATACAACTTTAAAGTGAGGTTGTTGCATATCATTTTTCTTTTCGCATCTGTCACACGAATCCTTGGATGCACCTTCATTTTCCGGGGATGTATGTATGTGACACACACATGCTCTGGTCATTCTGAACACATAATGCATGTGGGAACCACAAGCTACGGCATATTACATGTGAAGAGACATCATTTTAGATCTTAAACTAGGAGCAAGGAATTCAAATGAGTGATCCCTGATGAGCCACAGTTCCAGAGTTAAGACAAAATCTGTCTACGTTGGGTTCTTCTGGCCCCTTTTCCATTAAACTGTTCCAAACCTGGAGCAAACCAATACCTGTATAAATATTCATCAATTATGGAAGCAAGCACAACAACTGTAATCACTCTGAGACACATACATATTTATGGAACGATTGTGTTGGGGTCCAGACAGTGTCGTGCTTGTCAGAGCTCACAGGCAAAACAATGCCACATGACACAGCTTAGGGAGATGAGGGAGATTCTGTTATTCTGTTTGTATGCCTAGGATCTACAATAAAGCAAGCAAGCAAGAGCTGATTACACCCACCCAATACTTAGAAGACATTACCTTTCTCCGCCTCTCTGCATTTGATCTCATAATCAGTGAGTTTGTAATTAGTCGTGGCCCCAACCCCTTCCCAAATCCACAGCGCCGAGCGCGAAGTCGCCTGCAGCCAAAGATCCTGAAGCTCTGCACATCACAAGCTCCCAAAGTTTACTGTTCTATAGTCTTCTGTCTGCACTTACATCTCTGTTCTCTGTAATTCTGGATGTGTCGTGAACAATACATCACAACAATGGAGGAAACTATAAAATCCGAAGTCTTCTTCACACAACTGCGGAACCCATTTCCAGCAATGTGATTTAAAAAAGAAAAACGTAAATCATTATGATGAGGGAACTTTCTCAAAATAATTTAAAAAACCCTATTAAAGTAATGACTTATCTCAAACTGACTGAATATTTCCAAATAATGGGAAACCTTACTAAAATAATGACTTAGTGTCTGAAAATAATGAGAAACCTTAAAATAATGACACAGTATATCATAATGACGAGAAACTATTTAAAACAAAATCCTTTTTTTGAGGAAGTTTCAAATTGTTTGAGGAACAAAGTCATTAGATTGAAAAACTGTAATTTTTGAGAAAGTCATCCGTAATTTTGAGGACGTGTTTCATTATTTTGTGAATGTTTCTTTTTACGATGACTAACAAGCTACAAGAAAAAGACATGGATTTCCATACACAGCTGGTCTTTACTGCAGCTGTTTAGATTCTAATTTAAATTCTACTTTTGTGCATATTGGAAATGTCAGATATAATTCCTCTGTATGTAGCTAATACAAACATCTTTTTCCCGTCTAATTCTTGTTGCAAGTATAAACATGTCAATCACAAAGCTAAATTAGAGACATTCAAATGAATGTTTTCTATTTAAAAAAAATCTCCCAATAGAAGTTTGTATTGGAAATTGTGCAACAATGTTGTGAAATAAAGAAATGATCATGTATACGGATACAAGTATGAAGCAGAAAATTGGTTGTGTGCATTATTGACACAATTGTATAATTTTGCTGCAACAGTAGAAGCTAAATTTACTTAATTCATGTCTTAATTCATGTCTCCGGTCTTTAACTATCATGTCCATAGTGATTTATTGGAAGCTGCTCTCTGGTCAGGGCCGGTGTGAATGATACTTCTATTAGAGGGATTAGGCTGATCTACTTACAGACCCCCCTCTGTGGCAGTTGCCCCAAGTTGCCTTCATTTGCCATGTTGAGTAAATTCCTACCGTGCTGTGTACACCCCGATTAGGGAGTGTGGGACTTAACCAGCAATATCGTCAGTCTTATGCAAGCATTCCTGTGACAATTCTGTTGTGTTGTATTTTGTTCGCAATTAAAAGAGGCATTTAAGTTGTTGAAGCCTTGAATGTGTTTGGATGGAGACCGAGGCTGCAGAGAGCGCAGTGCCAATCTCTCTCCTTTGTGAAATTTGTCAAATATTTTGGTTAACGTGCGGCGTCTTGTACATTTCTTACAGCATCTTAAAGATACAATTTTAATTCTTGAAAAGAAAATGGGTTGAGCGACATACAGGCCCTGTCGGAACACATTATTGCAGGGATGCGTTTGGGGGGGACACTTGTGTTTATGATGTTACGTTAGCGACACTGTCAATTGGGGAGTTTTTTGGGAGCGTTTGGCAGATGGATTGAGAAAGATTAGCCGTGGCAGCTGTGTTTGGGACAGAATCACAGATTAGGAGCACTAATGTGCAGACCTGGCTCCTTCTTTACACTCCAGATTTGGGCAGCAACACCTTCCTATCGCTCAGTCAGGGAGCTTCAACACTTTCGTCCCTTCCTCCACCTGCCCCACACACACACACACCCCTACACACCCTCCCGTCTTTCTTATCCAGTTTCGTTCTGGTGCCCGTCCTGTTCTCCCGTCTACCTACACCTATGTGCTCTGGCTACCTTCATGTTGAAGTGATATTCTCGTGATCCAGTGTACGTGCACTTTCTTCTCATTGCAGGTGGGTTACACCAGCAGTAGGATGATGGGTTATGGTTAATAGCCAAATTTTAGACTAGGTATACTGAAACTGTGAGTGGGTGTGTGCAAATGTCTGTGTGCGTGCCCGGCGCGTGCACGTGCATGTGTCTATGTTTGTGTGTGTGTGTGTATATGTGTTTTAGTGTGCATAAGTGAGAGGAGAGAGATTAACCCCATGCTATCCCCAATCCCTGGTTATGAGTTTACAGCGTCTGTCTGGCCATCGCACTGTTTAAACAACAATCTAATTAATCCTGTCTTTATTAGTTTCAGTGAACTGGGGAGGCAGGCTGGGAGGGCATGAGGGAGAACTGGGAATGCTGGCAGAAAATACCAGGGAGGGAGGGGGAGGAAACCAAGTGCGAGAGCAGGGATTTGAGAGGAATTTAATGGCAGAGACTTAGGCCTCGTGAATGGAAATAGGGATGTGAAGAGACGGTGAGGCAGGAGAGAAACCGAGGGGGTTATAACATCTCTCAGGAGGAGAGCGATGGGGGGACAAAAGAAGGAAAGTGGTCGTGGAGAAATGCAATGGAGCTGAGCAATAATCTTTATTAAGCTTTATTCATAATGTGAAATCAGCCCTTTAAGATTGCTGGTGGGATGTGAATAGACAGAGGTTCACCCCTTTAAACCGATCTCAACATTTAAGGAATTAAAAAAAAAAAAAATCACAACAGGGAGCTCTCTTAACAAAAGCTTTCTACTGCCACCTACTGTCATGAGGGAGAAGAGAAAATACAATGTAAAAATACCGACTACTGTAATTCCTCTCAGCAGATGTTCACCTTGTTGCTCTGTGAATTGGGTAATGTTTATACGACCTTTAATTAAGAGACTATGTTAATCTCCAGAATCATCGGAGCCGAGTGTAAATGTGTCAAAGCCGCCATCTTTAATTACCTCTCTATTCTCCACTCCTTGACTCCCATCATTCACATGTATAACCTCACTCTGTGTGCCCACAGGCTGTTTGTGAGGAAGTGCAGCGCCTGCCTGCAGGTGATTGGTCGCTCCGAGCTGATAATGCGCGTGCTGGGCCAGGTGTACCACCTGGGCTGCTTCAGCTGCTGCGAGTGTGAGCGCCGGCTGCAGAGAGGTGATGAGTTTGTGCTGAAAGAAGGCCAACTGCTCTGCCGCATGGACTACGAGAAGGAGAGGGAAATGTTGGCCGCCATCAGTCCGACACCAACAGAATCAAGTACAGTAGCTTTGTTCAGTTCAGAGCCTGCCTGCTTTTTCTGCACACGTCTGCATTCTTTCTTTTACCATCATTCAGCCGACGTATTTTTCATTCAACTCCTGTCACATTCCACCACAGCAAACCAGTGAGGGGGCCTTTAAGGAGTTAAAATCTCAAGCTGCTCCCTTGTTCAGTTTGAAGTACATATAATACATCCATGCTTTTGTTTCATTTCGTTACATACAGCAGAAATGACAATAAAGTTGACTTTCACTGTTGCAAGTCTTTGTATTCACTTTCACACCTTAAAGGGATAGTTCACCAAAAAATAAAAATGCATTCATTATCTACTCACCACTATGCTATTTTTTTTTCTTTTGTTTTTATAAATAGTGGCGAGTTCATAATGAGTGAATTTTCATTTTTAGGTGAACTTTCCCTTTAAGCTTGACAAGTTCACATCAGCCCTGTTTCACTTCCCTTCACTGGTTACCAGATGATTTTAAGATCATTACTTTTAAAGCACTTCATGGCTTTGCTCCCAGCTACATCGCTAAATTGATCCTGAAATCCTCCCCTATCAGCCTGCAGGCTGCTGGTTGTTCCTGAGTCCCGCTTCAAGACCAAGTTCTTGTGGTCAGGGCCCCTCAGCTCTGGGGGAGGTGCCTGAGCATCTGCATCTTGCAGAATCAGTGACATCCTTTAAATCACTTCAAAATTCATCTTTTTATGAAATCTTTAGCTCCTGGTCTCAATGCAAGCATGCCTTATCTGTTTTTTGTTATTATTATTTAGCGGTTATCTTCCTTGTTGGGGTCTTTATTCATTTTTATTTGATCATATATATTATTTGTATTTTAATTGCTTGATTTTATTAAATCCATTTGTGATTTATCCTGTTTCAAGCTCTTTATAACTTTGCTTTGAAAAGTGTTATACAACTAAAGATTATACAGTGAACAGGATGTTTTATTGTTTTTTAATTTGGTTTGGTGTGTTGTACTTTATTTTTTCAGAATGTTACAAACACTGAAGAAACTCTTTTTCTTCAACTGGTCACTAACTGGGGACCAAAGCTGGCAGCAGTGTTAAATACTGGAGAATAAAAGTGCACCTTCTCATACAGACCGGTCTGATTGTTTGTTGTCTGCTTACCTTTCTCAGTGAAGAGTGAGGATGAGGATGGTGGAGGGGGCTCCGGCGGGGGGAAAGGTGGTGATGAAGGCAAGGAGCACAAGCGTTCTAAACGACCACGCACCATCTTGACCACACAGCAGCGCCGCGCTTTCAAGGCCTCATTTGAAGTGTCTGCGAAGCCCTGCCGCAAGGTGGGTGGACCAGCTTGTGTTATCAAGGAAAATGCATTGTCTTGTTGTTCTAGTGTCTTTATCAGTTTGTAAAGCAGTAAATCTCAAGATAAAACAATGGAACACCTCCCCCTGCAGGTGAGAGAGACACTGGCTGCTGAGACTGGACTGACAGTACGGGTTGTGCAGGTGTGGTTTCAAAACCAGAGAGCCAAGGTTAGACTTTACCCGTTTTTTTTCATGAAGACACAATGTCACACGTCTACATGCGTATAGAAATATATCACAATGCAACGTGATTGTGTCTCAGATGAAAAAGATCGCTCGTCGACAGCAGCAACAGCAGCAGCAGCAGCAGGAGCAGGAGCAGCTTGGAGGAACCCGGAGAGGACAAAGCAGAGGGGGCCGTCAGAGCAATGACGACAGTGAGGGTGAGAGCTGTCAACGCAGCATCGAGAAGAATAAAAAAGTAAATAAAATTTTAAAAAACAATATGCTATAAATCTGTGTGACTAAGGGGATTCTCGTCCTCTATCAGATGGATCCAGTACTCATGGCATGGATGGGATTCTGGGATATGCCTCTCTGCCACGTCAGCAGCTACTTGCTCTGGACCCCAACATCTACGGCGGAGAGCCGTTTCGACATGGGCTGACCCCGCCGCAGCTGACCAGCGAGCAGCTCCACTCCTATGGTAAGACAGGAGGGGAAAGCTGCAAGACCTTCCCCCAAAGATCCCACCCTCATGATGGTCAAAACAATAATAAGGTCATGGGGTCATTCAGCAAGTTAGTCTCCGCAGTTTCATCTGGGTGGTTGCAACAGGATAGGCAAAGCACGCAATTACCTGGGGCCCAGAGCTGAGAGGGGGCTGATTATATCAGTTCACAGCGACAACCATTTTGTGAGAATCCCCTTAAATTCTTTGATCAGCTACGTAGAGCAGACTGCAACAACACCATCGTCGAAAACCTCCAAACGAGACCCTATGCCGCTAGCTCTCTGCCAAATGCTTCGTACTTTCAGAGGTTTGGTTGAAGACATCGAAAAGCATGTACATACACTTTCTTTGTAATTTTGATCGTAAAAGAATCAAAGGTGCATTTCGTTCGATGTAGGACTCCCCCTGTTCCCTTTTGCCTGGGGCCCCCAAACTCCCTTTAAACATTTCTAAGTAAATGTCAGCCATCTTCCAAACCAAGGGGTTTAACGCTGACTTTACACTGCTGTCAATTAATTACACTGCTTAATGTTTCTTTATCATTTCCTTAGAAAATGTGCAGTGGGAAATAGTGACGCAAAAATAGGCAGATCAGATTTGTTACACGTTAGAAGCACGTTTCATACTGGTTTCCAGTTGCATAAAGATAAGTAGAGGCTGGGATAAAACTCTGAGGGCTGGCATATTGCCTGTTTTTCAACTTCATTGGCTTCAATTCAGCTTTGAATAAAAAAGAATTGTGCTTTCCATGTTCTTTCCATATTTTTCTGTGCTCGCTGGTACGGCTATGAAGACAGTTCCACTTCAGCTCTGCACACTGTCACTCTCTTCCCCTGCAGACTCAGAGACCGTGTTCCACGACCTGGACAGCGACGGGAGCCTCGGCCACCTCGGCGACTGCCTCCTAGCAACAGGGGACGGCGGTCTCCTGCCAGGGCGAGTGGGAAACCCCATCGACCGTCTCTACTCCATGCAGAACTCCTACTTCACCTCCTGACCCTTATAAACTCTCACCCTCTCCCCTCCCGATCCACCTTTCACCTCAGAGATGCAGCTAATGGAGTCAGTCCATCAACATTGCCCGTGGGACCACTCTCCACGAAGTAGCCCACACCCAAACACACTTCTGAGCTTTTATCACAGGCCGAGATTATCACGTCAAGTCATATTACTTTGCAGCAGATTTGCATAAAGTCCCTACCGTTGTTTCTCGATAAGAATCATATGCTGGAAATACAGACACTGTAAATGTCCAAGATATGTTAAAGGACCTCAATTTCTCTTGTTGTATTTATGTGATGTTCAATGAAACGCATTTCATGGCACTTCCAACAAAAAGCAAAAGACACCTATCAAACATATTAATATCTATATCACGAATTACAGGTGAAATTTGGTTGTTGAAAGTGAATTCATCAATCAAGTGACATGTATGTAGGAGTCTTATGAGCAGCTAAGGGTCTAAATTAAATTAATACACTGCTTAAGTTCTTTTTTTTTTGGTGACAGGACTAGTGATTGATTATTGTGTGTGAAAGACTGCAGCGTATACAACACTGTATATGGATTGGCGTACAATTTTGCTCTCAGGTTAGTGTGTATGTTTATGTAACCTGAGCCATAACTCAGGATATTGTGCTGGATAGGATTACAATTTAAGTCGCCCAATGATTTCAAGGATTGTAAAGAAGAAGAAACCAGGTGTAAAAGTTTCATTTCAAACCATATTAGTTTTTGATCATGCATGTGAAGTATAATATGGACCAAAAAAAATGTAATTTTTTTAGCATTTCCACAACACTACAGGGTCATTTGAAGAGCCTTATGCGGAAACAGGGTGGTGTAAGTTATTATTGCTTTAGCTTTCCCTTTTATTTTATCATGTAATTGCTAAGAAGCAGCACAGCAAATGATAACCAATAGATCTCTAATGCCCAAAACTTAGGACACTGGGTACATGATGGTGTACTCCAAATGTAAACGTGAGTATGACTGTGTTACAGTTAGTCGTTGTAGTCACTTTCTGTAATTATTCCTTTCTCAAACATCGCAAATTAGATGTTAGGTAGATATTTTGTACATTTTTCTGTGATAATCAGCAAATATTTAAACTGTAGCATGATATCTATGTGTCACAAATTAGGTCGAAGGAAATAGCCTCCGAACTTAAGTTGAATAGCGAGTGTTTCCTGCAAAACGTCGGGGATCTCACTCACAAGGAGGGGCAGAATAAAATAGGATTATAGGATCATACCTGTTTCATTAAGGTGCCTGTGATTGGCTACAGCTTGTGACATTTCATCATGACATTATGTTTTGACTCTGATCACTGACTCATGGTATTTTTAAAGTGAATCTTTTTGTGAATGTAACTTATTTGTGCGGTATTTAGGCCAGAATCCTGTTTGACTTTTTTTGTTTTTGTTCAGTGACTGCCAGGTGATGTGCTTTGAATGTAATGTTGCCGTATCTTCAATACAATCTGCGGTTTCATCTTTGACGCGTGCTTGCCTTGTTTGTCCTCAGTATGATAAATGGAGGTGCGCCGATCGCTTGCTCGTCTGATATGAACCAAGGTAATTCATTACGCTTGAAAAGAATGAACGCCACCTCCCTCCTCTACCCCCTTCAGCGCTTTAATAATTAAACCAGAAAAGGTCTGTTCTGCTCAGTGGTCACAGGGCTCTTAACTCAACATCCTCCCTCTGTCTCTCTCAGTAGTCCTGCTGATTAGAGCTGGACGGCCTCCTCCTCCTTTCTTTCTTCCCAGACTCCCTGTTTCTCAGTCATTGAGTAGCCAGGAGACTTTGTGTGGGAGTGATACATTCCAGTTTAATATTTGACTTTGACTCAGACCTGGGGAGGGTGAGAAGGACAGACACAAGCAACAGGAGACAATGGAGAATGACCACACCAGATGAGTAATACAAGTCGGATTTTTAATGAAATTGGTACCAATAAATCCGGTACAAACCAGACGTCCTCACTTACACTCAAGTATAAATGTTATTTTCATATTAACATTCACATGATAAAAGGGACACAGTAATTACAATTTCTCCAATACCCATCTATAAGTCACAGTGCTTTTCACAATCCTCTATTTGTTATTGTTGAGAACAAATGCACACAGAGGAAAACCGATGTCCAAACCGTCACTGCACATACAGTAACTGAGCATGTGGACGTGTGAAGCTACACCATCACAGGTGTGATCTGAAGGTGGACGAATGCTGGCGTCTCAGTGCTACGATGGCTGAGCTGGAGGATTTGCATCTGGAAAAGAAAATGCATTTATTAGTATGTTAGCTAGTAAAGCAATATCACCAAAACATGATACAGTTTGCGAATCAAATATGTGTTCTTGCATCTAAATTCTCAAAAGGTCCAGGACACCACAACATGTGTGACATATCCCACTGTTCAGTGTACCAAGGTTTTCGTCAGCACTTTGGTTTGTTTGTCTATTAGTTAGCAGAAGTACGCAAAAAATATTGGAAAAATTTCAATGAAAGTTGGTAAGTTCCGGTATGGGTCCAGAAAGAACCCGCTAAATTATGGTGCGCATCCAGATCAGTGTGCTGATCCAGGAATTTATTTTTCACTTTCTTAAACATTGCGAGATAAAAATAAATCAGGCATGTTTAGAGCATTAATATTTAAGAGTGTGTACATAAAAAAATCCGGATTTAGTCACCACGAAACTTAATGGACGCGGTATGAATCAGTGAAGAAAATAAACTTTTGGTGCGGATCCGGATCAGGGGCAGATCCAGGATTTTCATTAACATTGAGTTAGGACGTTTTTCAACATTTTCCTTGGTTTCTCAGAGAATAATTCATGCGCTGTGATGAAATCAAGAAAAATCTGGCATATTTATGGGGCTGATACTTAAAATGTGTGTAAAATTTGGTGCGTATCCAAATAAAAAATCTGGATCTACTGAACTTAAATGTGGTTTCATAAGGGGGACTGTTGGGCCTTGGTGGAGGTCTGCACACTACAAAGTGCCATTCTAATTTTCTTATGTTAATCAACTGTTCCTATGTGACCTTGAGTTATGCATGACCAATCCCAGCAGGGTCCTTACCCACTCCACTGATATCCACCGTCTCCGCACAGCCCAGAAAGCGAGCCACGTGCGGTGAGCAGGAGGTAGGTTGGTTCTGGTTTTCTCTCAGGCAGCGCTCGAACTCCACAAACTGCTGGGAACAGTCTTGTCTGATCTTCTGGATCACCGGGCTATCAAAACAAAAACACATTGGTTTGTTTTCCATGTGCTCTGGCGGTTGTTTGAATGATGAGACAGTCACATAGGTGGGATTGTCGGTGCCTTACTGTGATGATGTGCACTGTGCAACCTTCATCTTCAGCTCATGACAGCTTTGCTGCCATGTTGATGGGTTGGAGGCCACACATGACCCATATTCCTCCATTTCTTTGTGGCAGTACTTTGCCGTGATATCCATAGCAGCCTGCCTGAGAGTTTACAGACGAATATAAAATCGGTAAGTGATCATGCAGCCATAGATCATTGACCTGATAAACCTGCTGTAACAAGCACAAGTATTCATGTGGAGGATGAGGTCTGATTCACAAAGTCGTATAATTAACAAACGGCTTCTACATATCTAGATAGATGGATAGTGGGACATGACACATGCATTAATGATGAGGAAGATTCTTACATGTTGATCTTGTCTCAAACGAGGAGTCTGATCAGTGAAGGTTACAGCACCACATTCAGTCAATGGTCACAGGAACAGTTTGAGCATGTGGAGCCATGTCTGTGCGGAGACCACACCGTACACACCCATTACGATCTGATTGGACAGAAATAGAACAGTGTGACACGGTTCTTTTATGTGATTGGCTTCCCATTTGTGTCAATCTCGCGGCCTGGCCACTCCCCGACCATGACGTAGAATTCATTAAAGGCATATCCGCTTAATGCGAAATTACAGAGTTCAACAAAAAAGGACGACATCTTGTCAGAGTTGTCTCATTAGTTGAAAAAAGTTTTATCAAAAAGACGCAATTCAACGACGGTGGGAAGAAAATAACTACCTTTTCCGGTTTTTAGTCATTACGTGACGTTGCGTGATTACGTATGCGGAAGCCACGGTCGGAGAGCGAGCGATTGAGGAAAACTGGCGCTGGAGGCTGGAACGAGCATCGCTACGTGTAAATATTGTATTTTTACCGGTTACGGCACGACGGGGCGGCGGCGGAGGAGAGAGGGGCCCGGAGGAGAGAGCAACGCAACGTGAACGACGCCGAGAAAGAGGCGAGTATGGCCGCAGACGGGATCCGGGGACCGGGTGAGCTGCAAATGGCCCCTTCTGTGAACCAGCAGCAGCATGACAGCGGAACCGGCGACGAGCTGGTGAGCTCGGTGACTCTGTACCGGCGGAGGCCCCGGCTGCTGCACGGCACTGTCCTCCCGTTCCTGGCCGTCCTCTACCCGGGCTGGCTGTACGTGTGGTTGGGGGTGTACGGGGCTTCAGACTATCCGGAGGCAGGCCTCCTAGCGCTGGCAGCCATCGGGATCGCGCACGTCCTCACTGCTCTCTCCGGTTATTGGTCCGTGCACGCGCACTGCTTGCTCACTTGCTCCAAGGTAAACATCATCAATAACAGCAATACGATATCGACGTATTTTTATTTCCCCTATCTCCTTTGCATAGAGATCAAACGTCAGGGACAGCAGGAGCGACGTGGAATCAATGACTTGCTCAAAGGCACTACAGTAGGGCAGGTGTTGGGCTTGAACCATGGATAGTGGGCTTTATAGGCACTGATTTCAAACACACGAATGATCAAACTTTCATTTCCCCTTTCACTTCTCTGGGACCTGCTGATACCGTCCAATGTTTTTGTGATGGTGCCAAGAGGCTGTAACTGTGTGACTGTGACCCTTCCTCCAAGTTTCATTTTCAGCTTCCATTCCATTTCATCACAACCTTGGAGTTGCACTGCCAGTGTATGAGGGGAAATTGTGTTTTACGACACAACATTATAGATATTAATAGAATATGGTTAGAGCAATAAATTATGGTTAACGTGGTTTTTTTGCAATGAGTACTTGTGCAGTAAAATCTACATCCCTCATTGTACGATATTTGTATCAACAATATAATATGATATAATAATATAATTGATTAATATAGCACTTTTCTAAACAAAGTTCTTCACAGCAAGAAACTAGAATTGCATGCAGGAGAGCAGATACCTCCACCAAGGCCCAACAGTACCCTTAAATTCAATCAAGCTGCACCAAATATCATAGTGATCAAGCAGCTGTATGTCAGGGCATTTCTCATTTGAGAGGGACAAAGCTGCAGAGGCACATGACTGTACCAAAAATACCTTAACACTGTGTGTGAATTTGTCACCTGTTCATACAGGAACCAGACCCAAACAAGGCTACGCTGGCAAAGGTCATACCCTGCCCCAACAACGGCTCTGCTGAGCTTGTGGCACTACAGAGGGACCAGGTTAGTTCATATAGTTTCTGTCAGGATGCTCCAAGTTCTCGTAATTTGGAACATGTCTGAGATGTCACATTCTATGTCTGTCAAGTTCTGATATGTCTCCCGATCTTACCAGTTCTTAGAAATCAATTTTCGCTTCATCACTCCTCTCGAGAGATTGGTTTGAAATGGCTTCAATGTTTGAACTCATTATTTTCTGTTAACATTTGTGATTATATCTGTCCAAAGAGGATATTCTATTGATGCATTCGTCTAAAACTACTTATATTTGTCACCTAGTGAGTGAAAGTGGTTAGTTACAGTTAATTACTGTGTAGTACTGTGATTTGTCCAAAGTATAAAGGATAAAATAGACAGTTTTTTCCAATCTGTGAATACACAAACATATCTTTCTTGAATTAATTATGTAATAATTTATTTTCTATTTGTTGTGCTGACCAACAGGATGAGAACGGGGATGGGACCCTATCTTTTGAGTTTCAAAAGATCCGCTACATGTTTGACCACAAAGAGAAGAAATGCTTCCTTCCAATAGCGTATCCCATCTGCCAGCCAATGGGCCACTTCCAGTCCTGCCGTGGTTACCAGGAGGAGACCGAACTCAGAGCTGCGGAAAAGCGCTACAGCACCAATCGTGCTGAGATGGTAGTGCCAGACTTCCTGGAGCTCTTCAGAGAGAGGGCCACAGCTCCCTTCTTTGTTTTCCAGGTATGTGTGAAAGTTTCTCTATATAATAATGTAATTTTATGGGTAATAATTGTAAACCTGGTAATAGTGTCTGTATTCATGTAACGTTATCTATCCTCTGACATCCATCAGGTGTTCTGTGTGGGGCTTTGGTGTCTGGATGAGTACTGGTATTACAGCGTTTTCACACTGTTCATGCTGGTGGCGTTCGAGGCCTCCCTTGTCCAGCAGCAAATGAGGAATATGTCTGAGATCCGCCGCATGGGAAACAAGCCCTACATGATCCAGGTAGGTTTGATCAAATTTAAAGTTATAAACAAACAGGTTATCTTGCAAAACTCTCCATTAACAATGTACAGTATTTTCCATGTCTCCATGACAATTTCAATATTATTTTATGTTTTTTGTGCCAGGTATATCGCAACAGGAAGTGGAGACCTATTTCAAGTGATGAGCTTGTCCCTGGTGACATCGTCTCAATAGGTACGTTTTCTGTCAGTGTTTTTAATCTCTTCATATGCGTCAGATTAACACTGTTAGTGTGTGTTTCATATATATATATACTCTCTCCTGCATAGGACGATCGCCCCAGGACAACTTGGTACCTTGCGATGTGCTGCTGCTCAGGGGTCGCTGCATTGTGGATGAGGCCATGCTGACTGGAGAGTCTGTGCCTCAGATGAAGGTTGGTAGCAAACTTATAAATGCACGATAACACTATCCAGAGCTGAGGTTATGGACTTTGATGGAGTGTTGGCTAAATTACATGGGATTTTTGTGGGGCATCTCAATAACTGCTGTTAATGTGGGGTGTGCAGGAGCCAGTAGAGGACTTGGACCCAGAGCGAGTCCTGGACCTTCAGACAGACTCTCGACTCCACATCATCTCCGGTGGGACCAAAGTGGTCCAACATAGCCCTCCTTTAAAGGCTAGTGCTGGACTCAAACGTAAGTGCTAATTCCTGTTGCCTAACCATCAAAACAAGGTGCAGACTCAAACGTAAGTGCTAATGCCTGTTGCCTAACCATCAAAACAAGGTGCAGACTCTTAAACCATTTCTTTATTTGCAGCTGTAGACAATGGCTGTGTGGCCTATGTATTGAGAACAGGGTTCTACACCTCTCAGGTAAGAAAGCTGCTTAGTTCATCAATATTACTACATTCCCCTTTTTCTTTTCATGCATTTTAATTCCAGTTTTAAAAACATGACTATGTGCAAACTGTCCTCCAGGGTAAACTATTACGAACCATCCTCTTTGGTGTGAAGAGAGTGACGGCAAACAACATGGAGACCTTCATCTTCATCCTCTTCCTTCTTGTGTTTGCCATTGCTGCAGCTGTGTATGTGTGGGTAGAAGGTGAGGTGGAATCAACTCAAGATTAAATTTACCCACCGATATTATCATAGTTGAAGTGATAGCTGATAGGTGGAGGCGAGTGCTTCAGCAATGCCCAAATACTATCTTTACTCTTTGTATTGTCACCCCCAGGGACCAAAGATCTCAGCAGGAATCGCTACAAGCTGTTTCTGGAATGCACGCTTATCCTCACCTCAGTTGTTCCACCAGAACTCCCCATAGAGCTCTCCCTGGCAGTTAACACATCTCTTATCGCTCTGGCTAAACTTTGTAAGCCTGTTTCTGCTCCTCTCCTGTGTGTGTGTGTGTGTGTGTGTGTGTGTGTGTGTGTGTGTGTGTGTGTGTGTGTGTGTGTGTGTGTGTGTGTGTGTGTGTGTGTGTGTGTGTGTGTGTGTGTGTGTGTGTGTGTGTGTGTGTGTGTGTGTGTGTGTGTGTGTGTAATATATACAAAGAGACTTGGACAAAGCAGCATATAATGAAAAGCTTATAAAATCCGTGGTTCATTCCCGTTTTTCTTTTCTTCTCCTGCCTAGATGTATTCTGTACAGAGCCATTCAGGATACCATTTGCAGGGAAAGTGGAGGTTTGCTGTTTTGACAAAACAGGAACACTGACCAGTGACAGTCTGGTGGTACGTGGAGTAGCAGGCCTTAGGTAAACTCAGCCAGCTATTTAACAACATAATTCATAAAGCATACTCTGCTATGGTTTAAGTTAGTTATCACACTACTTTGTCTAGAGGATATTTGAGTGATGTTTGTGTTTATGACACAGGGAAGGAAAGGAGGTGATGCCTGTATCTGAGATCCCAGTTGAGACGCATCGGGTGGTGGCCACCTGTCACTCACTGGTCACTCTGGATGATGGACAGCTGGTCGGAGATCCACTAGAGAAGGCCATGCTGACCGCTGCTGACTGGACCCTAACTAAAGGTACGTGGATAAGACCTCCACATGCCTCCCTCGTGCCCAGTGCAGGGCACTGGCAGGTGTGTGAGAGTGTGGGTTACATATAATTGTGTGGCCCTCTCATGATACATTTGGGTACCTTTTGCTCTCAGTGGCATCATGCTTAAATGTATTTCTTGTTGACTCTTGTCTCTTTGACCAGATGAAAAGGTGTTCCCACGAGGCATCAAAACCCAGGGACTTAAGATCCACCAGCGCTTCCACTTTGCCAGCGCTCTGAAGAGGATGTCAGTTCTGGCCTCCTATGAGAAAATGGGCTCCACTGAACTCTCTTACATCTCAGCTGTCAAAGGAGCTCCAGAGACACTCAGACCAATGGTATTTACACTATCCTTATTACATGCTCTGCTGTTTTCTACCCTATTCAACATGATCTACTGGTGTTCTAATGTGGCTGTGTTTACAGTTTTCAGAGTGTCCGGAGAGTTATGACAAAGTCCACAGGGAAATGTCCCAGGAAGGGGCCCGAGTGCTGGCCCTGGGTTATAAAGAGATAGGACACCTCAGTCATCAGCAGGTTCTTGTTTAACTTTTCTCATAACTGTCAGATATTGTGTGATGTCTTTGAGTAGGTTTTGAACTGAGCTTGATATTTCTGGGTTCTTATAGGTCCGGGAGATGAGTCGCGAAGCACTGGAGTGTGACCTGCATTTTGTTGGGTTCATGGTTGTGTCCTGTCCGCTCAAGAGTGACAGCAAGGCAGTAATCAGAGAGATCCAGGAAGCATCTCATCATGTAAACAAGCTGACAACACACCATTGTGCACCGGTACACAAACAGCATGGTTTTAAGATCGATCTCCCTCTGCTTTCAGGTTGTGATGATCACAGGCGACAACCCTCTAACGGCGTGCCACGTAGCGAGAGAGCTTCACTTCATTGAGAAAGAACACACTCTTATATTGCAGCCAAGCGTCGATCAGAGTAAGAATAGTCATCATAGAATTATATGTATTGCTCAAGTAAGCCTGTCAAGAACAGAAATAAATGTTGTAGCTAATACACACAGAGATTATTGTCGTAATCCATTTTCAGTAGGTATTTCTAAAGAAGGGCATCTGATGTTATTTTTCAGGTGAATGGCAGTGGGAATCCATTGATGGCAGCGTGCGTGTACCAGTGCCCCCTCCCTCCGTTTCCTCATTCGTGCAACAGTTTGACTTGTGTGTAACAGGGGAGGGGCTGGCCAGACTGAGCTCCGACACTCGGCTACTCAACGCCCTCTTGCCTCACATACAAGTGTTTGCTCGTGTCAGTCCAAAACAGAAAGTGAGTCCCAGAACAACAGCAGCTGTATATCCTTCAAAACTAGTAGTAGTAGTTGTGTAATTTTTTCTTTTCATACTCTACAGATGTTGTATTTCTGTGTCAATACAACATTACTCTATGTTGAAGTTTGTAAACCACAGCTGTAATTGAGTGGACTACTGACTATTTCAAACATCAATAGCTGACGTTAGGGTTTTGCCGATTTTGGTCGTTGAGAAGCATTATGGGAAATCTAGAGAATAATTTTCCTGATTATACATTTTTTTACTATGTATGGTCTCGAAGGGTGAACTTTAAGGATGTTTCTGGTTTGTCTGTTGTGTTACAGGAATTCGTGATCACCAGTCTTAAGGGGCTGGGTTATATAACACTGATGTGCGGTGATGGAACAAATGATGTCGGCGCTCTCAAACACGCCCACATAGGTAAGGTTCATCAACTGCAGGGAATCCCAGCCTTTGTGCAAACGTATGACACAGTAAGCAGTGACGATCACTTTGTTTTATCCTCAGGTGTCGCTCTGTTAGCCAACGCCCCAGAGCGCATGCCCGAAAAAAAGAAACGGGGGAGAGAGAAGGAGGTACCCGCAGCAGAATCCCGACCTCTACCACCCGTCAGTTCAGTAGGCAAACTCACCTCCAGGGCAGCCAGGCAGAGGGTGATGGCTCAGAGAGAAGAGCAGCTTGCTGCACAAAAGGTGTGTGTCATCAGAAAGGAACTCCACCCTGATTCTTGAGGCAATAGTTTATGATTAACTTCCTCTTTTTAGTCTCCTCTCCACTTACTTTACCAAGATTGAGGAAATTGTGTATTTATAGCTCAAAACAGAGAATAAATGTGCATTCTATTGACTAATAGAGTTGAAGTGTACTGGTCTAAAGGTAATTTGTTATTTAACAGGAGAGGATAAGTCAAGTCTTACGGGAACTTGAAGAGGATCAGGTACAAGTAGTGAAGCTGGGTGATGCCTCCATCGCAGCCCCATTCACCTCCAAGCTCTCATCCATACAGTGCAGTAAGTGAGGCCTGATCTTTCAGCTTTCAGCTCTTGATTAAAAAATGTGGTCACTCCACATGTGAACCTTGTCACTTTGTCTTTGTCCACAGTCTGCCATGTCATAAAGCAGGGCCGTTGCACCCTGGTGACAACGCTCCAGATGTTTAAAATCCTTGCTCTCAATGCCCTGGTGCTGGCCTACAGCCAGTCCGTACTCTACCTCGAGGGGGTCAAGTTCAGTGACTTCCAGGCGACCCTGCAGGGCCTGCTGTTGGCCGGATGCTTCCTCTTCATCTCTAGATCAAAGGTGAGAATTTGTTGAAGAAACTACAGGTTCTGCATGTTTCTGGTTGATTGTTCTCCTTGAAAGATCATTACGTCTAACATGACAAATGTCTACTGTTTTTCATATCTTTTCTCCTGTGTACACAGCCACTGAAAACATTGTCTCGAGAGCGGCCCTTACCAAACATCTTCAATCTTTATACGGTGTTGACTGTGCTGCTGCAGTTTGCTGTTCACTTCTGTAGTCTGGTGTATCTTTACAAAGAGGCACAAAGCAGAAGTCCGCCCAGGTAAATCACTGTAAGACAGAAAGAGAGAGAATGGGAGAGTAAATGGAAATTCTGCTTTACCAGTTAAATATTTCTAACGTTACATTAATACATTATAATAACTATTATCTTGTCAATTTTCTCTTGCAGAGCGGAGCAGTTTGCAGATCTATACAAAGAATTTGAACCCAGTCTAATCAACAGCACCGTGTATATAATGTCCATGGCCATGCAGATGGCCACCTTTGCCATTAACTACAAGGTACTTCTCCTTAGTCCCATTAGTATTTGTTATCTCTGCATTCATTAGGGTATAATAGATTCACAGCATTTCTTGTTTGGTTTGACAGGGTCACCCCTTCATGGAGTCTCTCACCGAGAATCGACCACTTCTATGGAGCATCGCTCTGTCAGGATTAGCAATTGTGGGACTTCTCTCTGGTTCCTCGCCAGAATTCAATGAACAATTTTCTCTTGTAGATATTCCAACTGACGTAAGCTGACATTATCTCACCGTTGTTTGGCTCTCATACACTTGTAATCATTAATAACCCCATGATGTAATCTGCCTCCTCTTTACTTCCTTGCAGTTCAAAATGATCATTGCCCAGGTTCTGGTGGTGGACTTTGCTGCCGCCCTGCTGGTGGACCGTGTCCTGGAGTACCTGCTGGGCAAAGGAACTCTCAGGCTGCCTTCTTGAACTTGTGCCAACAGCGACTGCTGCCCTTACCAACCAAACTGTAAAGGGAGACAAGACTTTGGATGAAGAAAACAAGTGAAGCTGTTGTGACAAAACAGCCGAGACAGACATGGCGAGCAGTAGTGTACACTCCACTCCTTCCCTCGTCCTACTCTACCTTTCCTCAACCATCTGTGTTTCTTTATTGTCTCCCTTTAGATTCTCTATCTGACTTCTTTATAACTCTTTATCTTTTTCTACAATTCTTTATCCCTCTCTTCATCTGTCCCTCCCCACTGCTACGAGGACATGAAGACAGCAGTATTGAGTGGAGTGCGAGACTGTGTGCCAGCCAGAGTGAAAACACGGGCACACAAATGGGCATTCTCTAAGAGAATTGCACAAGTGTTTTTGATTTTTTGATTCCTCTCCTTGATTTTGTAAAAAGTGAAAAACATCTCTAACAGACTTATAAAGACTTACAGATACAAATTATGACGTCTGTCAAGTGTTTTATCAAATACAACTACTGGTGTGTCTGCACATTAAAAGGATGAGGATGTCCGGCTGGTTAATGAACTATTCTGGTCCCAGAAATGGGTAAGTAAATAATGAGTATATGAAGACACTGAACCTGTAGACATTCCCCCAATGAAACATGGGACACGTGAAACCTACCAAAACAAAGTGTGTCAGTCCATTAAGCATCAATTGAAAGTAGAAAAGACTTGAAGCTTGTCAAATTAATGTTAAATTTACAACTGGTTCTAACTACCAAAAAAAACGGAGATCAAAAACCGTTTGCTCGTTATCTTTGATATTGAATGAATTTACGTAAACTTTAATTGTAAAACACATTAGCTGTCTAGAAAATACATATAATAATTCAGTCCCTTGCATTGTGGATCAAGTACTATACCAATCAACATGTTAAATGGCCTTGAAATCTAAAATGTGTATAATTCTGGCATCCTCTCAGTGATATATATACCCCCTGAAACCAAACCTGAATTCAACAAAGAGCAAAGATAAAATTCATGATACACAGAGGCATGATATACAGTGATATATATATATATACTCAAGAATAGAGAGTCAGGAGGCTGCCACAGCTGAGTCTAGGTTTATCTATACTTCGTAGTCAATTAGCTTATCTTTCAAGAGGTGGTTTTAAAGAGAACATGAATAAATCTACATAACAGTGGTGCCTTTCCTGATTTTCTTTTAATTTTCATTTCAAACTCAGCTATTTCACACATGTTTTGCATTTTCACCACATTACTTAGGTAACACAGGAATTTGTCTAATGATAAATATGAACACAAGTTAATGACAAAATAACGAGATAAAAAATGAAAGAAGTTATAAATATTTGTTATATATGCACTTATTTACATCCAGGGGTCAGGAAATCCCACATAATGGATGTACAGTTTAGGAAAGCCCTGCTGTTGTAAATGAAGAGATGCGCAAACAGTAACAACTGAAATGGCAGAACCACAATAGAAGAGAAAAAGACATTCACTCCCAATGAAATGAGCTATTTAGCACAACATCTTGAATTTAGGAGACAAAACCACCAAGACACTGAACTGCTAGATATTACAAATCCAACCAATTAGTATAAAGAGGATCAGGGTTGATTCACTTGACTCGGTGAGCGGTTATGATAAACTGAAAACATCAGTTACAAGATTATTAAATACGTTAAAATATACTCATGCATGAGTATGCTAATATGGTCATTAATTGATCATCTTAAAAGTGAAGCCCCAGGAGTTTTTTTTTTTTAACTTTTAGCTGCACATGGGGTTATGGGGTTATCAATACTGTTTATTGCCTGTGTTTCCTTCATATGTTTCCAGGAAAGCATAGATTTCCCATTATATTTTAAAACTAACTATATAATTATACTGTTCTGTATTTTGTCACTTATTAAGTCTGATATTAAGCTTAATAGTATGTTATATTATATTATATCAAATTATATTATATTATATTATATTATATTATATTACACAACTGTTGATGTTCTGTCAGTAAAACTGTAAAATACCTTCCTTTGCACCGTTTCTCTCGTGTTGCGCTCACACTACATTTCCCATAGTTCTTAGCGCCTTGGAGGGGTTCGGCTTGATGGGCGCGCGCTGGGAGGAGGAGAACTATTTGAAAGAAAAAATGGCGGAAAAACATTTGGCAGCGGAACATGACGGGTTTGTATTTTATGTTTTTCTCCAACGTTAGCGTCAGTCGTGTTCTCGATGAACGTCTGTGGTGTGTTGAGCAAAGTTAAACATAACCAGTTTAGATTATGTTTGTGTTTTTCCGGTGTATATTGCTGTTTAGTTTGCGGTACTTGACGTTGACGTGTTATTGAATGACTGTGGTAACGTTATTTTCTTTACGTGTGTTACTTCTATTCTTTACATGTAACGTTTAGCTTGTAAATTCGTGTTTTCCTGCAGCTTCGGGAGTGTCGCTGGGAATCAGACTGAGGTGAGACATCTGTCTTAACATTCAAACTAACTAACAACATCCGCTTGTTGTGTGTCCGCGAGCTGATCCTGCTCCAGAGGCTCACTTCCTGTCGCTCTGTGTTCAGTCTCTGGGCTCTAAGGTCTCCTCGGCCACACAGTCGTCGAAAAGATGCTCCTCCACAAGCCCCGGGTCATCGAGCCTGGCCAGCACAGCCCCCCCACACAAATCCCCCCGGACCGACCCCCCATCGCCCACCAGACAGGAGCCAGGTGCAGGAGAAACACATCCAGAAACAGACAAGATAGAGAACCCAGAGAACCCAGAGGGGCCCTCAGGTGTCTCCGTCAGCCCGTCTGCACGCAGGAAATCCTGGAGGAGAGCCACCCTGACAAGACGCTCTTTCCCTGTCCTGCCCAACCCATATCAGGGTGAGATGTCTGTCTGTGTCTCCCTCCCCCCCCTGTGATCAGCAAAATAAAGCTCAGGGGATATTTGTCCATTAATGCCCCTGTGTGTGTTTACTGTAGTTTTGTGCAGGAGCATAAGCACATCCCTGTCACATCAAGAGAGGCTCGAGAGATTGATGGAGGCTTCCATGAGGGTAAGTGTGAAGGAGTCCTAAGCATACTAGTGAATTATCTTTTGACAAACTTAATTAGAAATGTGAACAATTTATTAATCAGAAAGGAAAAGTTGAATGTATAAAACAGTCCCCCTTTTGTAACCACATTTAAGTTCAGTACATCCAGATTTGTATTTGGTTCCGCACCAAATTTTACACACTCTTAAATATCAGTCCCATAAATATGCCAGATTTTTCCTGATTACATCAAGGTCCCTGAATTATTCTCTTACAAACCAAGGAAAATGTTGAAAAACGCTTTATCTTCCAATCTGAAAGAAAATCCTTGATCTGCTCCCTGATCCGGATCCAAACCAAAAGTCAATGTGTTCTTCCCTGATTCATACAAAACGCATTTGTGGTAATCTGTCGAGTAGTTTTTGCACTATCTTGCTTTCAAACAAACCAGCAAACAGATAGGGGTGAAAACATAACATTGGCAGAAATTACTGTTCATCTACCGTATTTAACATTTGTGATAAAGACCTTGTTTCACAAGACTGAAAATATTTGGAAAGATGATACATTTAAAAAAATTTTAAAAAGTTGCTGTCAAACAAATTAAGGGGCATCAAATAACATTTGTTGTATTGCAAGAAGTAGCCAGATATTTATGTTGTTGTAAAAGTGGTTTGATAAGAACATTGTGAGATTTACTGAGATTTGGTTTCAGAACTTTAGCGACCTGATGTTATGGTTTATTCAAGAGTAATTAACTTCTGCACTGAAGATGTCTTTATGAAGTTCTCAAAGAGAATACTTGTGTCATAATGAGAAGACTGTGAGGGGTTTGTCTGCACTAGGTTATTGGTACAGTTCATAACTCGTGATAGTCTAATCACAGCTATTTTGTCTCTAGCTGGCAGTTGAAAGAACTCAGAATTCCCTCCAGTCTGTGCCGAACAGCTCACTGGAGCGTTTTCAAAATCAAGGTTAGTGCTTGCACAGCTTTATTTGATATGCCACATATTTTTTTTAAGTCTTTATTAAAGAAGAATTGAGTTTAAGATGTTGTGTGTCTGTGTTCTGTGTCCTCCACACTACAGTCGAGCACATGCAGAAAGAGTGGGGTTATCTGGCCAAAAGTTTACACAGTAAACCACAGGTTCATCAGCTCCATGCTAGTGCAGCCAGGTATTCTAGCTTTTCTATTTATTTACTTCTCTGCATGAAAGATATTGATAATTATTTGTTCCTTTGGCTACTGATTGATTTATCACTTTGCATTTATTCTCATATGTTCTTTTTTTGTTTTGGTTTTTTTCAGTTCTTGTGATCCTGCAGTGCAGAGAGCTGTGGAAAAAGTCCAGAAAACCATCAACAGGCATGTTGTTCTTCATTTCACTCTGGCACACACAAATCCTTCATATATTCAAACTTAACCATAGATGCTATAACCTATCATTAACCGGTCTGTGTTCTGTTTTAGGCTCGAGGCTGAGAGTGAATCTTGGGAGGCACTGTTGAACAAACACCGGAGTAAAGCAGAGGAAGTGGAAAGGTGAGCGTGTGTGGTGTCCCTGAGGAAACGCTGTGGTGATGCTGTTAGTGGGGCAGTTTTGTCTTCACGGTTTTGTGTCGATAACGTGTTCTGGATTTGTTTCAGGAAAGTGGAGCAGGGCCAGGAGAGAGGCATCGCATTAGACTCTTCATGTATGGCCCAGTCCTCCCAGTACCTTTTCATACAGAACAAACCTGATTACCACAGCCTCCTCTGTAGACAGCAGCCCAAGCTTCACACAATAGCGGTGATTGTAAGTTGCAAATTAAATTTTATGTTACTACTGATAATTTGAGCAAAAGCAAAAATCTGTTGTTTTAATTAAAACATTGTTGTGATATGCCATCTTTATGGTGTTATATGGTAAAGCTGGCATTAAAGAAGTGAAATGCTTCTTGGCTGTACACGAGAAACTGGAACACATTCTTTCTTCTGCATCTTTGAAATGTTTATCAAGTTTTTGGCTCTCAACTGCCGTGGGTGACGGTGCCAGTAAAGTAAATAAGAAAGTCACATTCAGTTTTGTCTGATTTATATTCAAACAACAAATTTCCACAGAACAAGTGCAACACCCATACTGTGCTGTGAAGTTCCCAGTGCATTTCAGTCAGCTTCCTGCTATGAGTGATAGTATCCACCAAAAACAGTATTTTCAGCCAAAACAGTTTAATTTTCTTTCACTTCATTTCTGTTTTGTTGTGTAGTTCAGTATTTAAAATTGACCCCACTTTCTGAAAGTTGAAAAACAGTTGATGTTTCATATTAAGATTGCTGTTGAGATTTAGCAATAAATGTATATATAATTCTAGCTATGGATATATTTCTGAAACCCTAACTTTAATTGTTGCTTCTCTGTTTTTTAAGGGCTTTAAGTACACAGACAACTACTACTTTTGAAGTTAACATCTGTTTTGAATAGATTTTGACCTGCTTTACCATGTTTTTCCTTTGTATTTATTTATCTGTAGATGGACACTCAGTGTAAGATGGTTAGAGACCTTCTGTCTGTGAAGGAGCAGTCACAGTTACTCGTGAAGGAGACTAGTGGCCGATTGGGTAAAGAACTTTATTCCTTTTTGAATCTTTCCACTGGAATAATTTTGTTACTTACATAAATTATCAAATTAACATGAATTCTGGTTTCTTTTTCCTACCAGCGGCAGAAGCAGGATTCCAGGATCTTTCCCCTGACCCATTTAGAAACCTTATGGCAGCACCTGTATCCTCTGCAACCACATAAGTGCTCAGGCAGGAGGGAAGAACAAACGAAAAAAACACATCAACAGACTCTGGCTCTTTATAAATTGTCTATGAGCTTATACATATTTTAAATTGCTGTTATGTGATTTGGGATCATCATTTTCTTAATTTCTTTGCTCTGTCTTTTTAAAATAAATTAAACTCGTGTTTTCTCCATCAAATGAAACCATTTCATTCAGCAAACGACAGGACTGGTAATAGAGCTACTTCAGGTAGTCCACGTGCTTGACCAGCAGGTGGCAGTGGTAGGCTTTATATATTTATCTTGGCATGCTGGGTTAATGGGCAGAGGGGATTTTTATGTTGTGTTAAACCTGACTTAAGTGCATTCACGCCTGCAAAACCTGATATTAGAACTTGAGTATCATCTGTCAGAAATGGAGCAAAGCCAAATGTTTCAGAAGACTTTGACAACTTCCTGTAAAACCAGAATAGTGGTCATTCTGTGTATCTTCATAAAATAAAGACTGGGAAAGAAATTCCCCACCTCTTGGAACAAATACCCTTTTCAGAGTGAAGTCTTTTCTCTTGAAACAATGAAATGTATTGATATCAAAAACCAAAACTGATTCAATCTTTTTAACAAAGTACTTTTCAAAGAACTTGAGTCATGGGGTGTATTTGAAGTTACATTTAAACAGCATCTATTATACAGGTATTCTCAAAAGTCCTTATGCAAAGAGTAAACACAATGTCATTAAAAAAAAAAAAAAGGGTTAAAATCTATTAGAAAATGCCTGTTTTTGAATAAGAATTGACTTGGACAAAAGGAAAGCATTAATATTAATGCACATTGGTGAGAGAGTTTGAATAAATGGGGATCCTGCTCTGTAGTTTGCCTGCAGTCTCTTTGTTTTACATGCTCATCCTCAGTCCCATTTACTCTCTTTTTGGTGCTGCATCTATTTCACTTCATCTGTGTCCCCTGACCATTCCGGAGGAGGCCCCTCCCCCACAGTGACTCACCCCCATCTCTTGCGTTTGGCTCGGTCACTGATGCAGAACGAAGCTTTGACATTGTACCAGTCAGTCAACGCTTTGTTCACTATCACTCTTATCTCTTGGAGCCATTCACTCATTAACGTTCATACTTAATTTTTTTTCTAGGATAATTACAGTAGGAAGGAAAACCCCTCTTCTCCCACCGCCAACAGTGTAAATGGGTTTCTGTGCTCTGCAGCTATGATCTCCAAACATGGGGAAATGGTGAATTTTCCTGGTGGTTGCATGCAGGAGATGTGACTAGAGAGCACGGAGACAAGCCAAGAGAAGAGAAGCAGTGTTGTGACCGTGAGAGTTGTGAGTAAGGGAGGATGGTGCACAGCAGGAGAGATCGATTCTTATTTAGATGAAAATGAGGCTTGATGCTCGTGGGGTGAGAGGAGGGCAGCTTTAGCATCCAAATGAATAGAGGTTTCACAGAAATGATCCTTAAATGAATCACCAACAATAAAACCAAGAAGTTTACAAAGCCACTGACACTCTTTTTACTTTCAAGGAAGGTCTCCCTTGACAGTGATTGACACTGACTTTGAGCTTCGATGGTAATCCCTGCTGCTGCTCACTTAAATTTGTATGATTAAGTGTTGCTTTAAACAACCTCAATGGCCCCAGTAAATGGTGTGTTAGAAGTTATTCTTTAAGTGTTTAATTTGAATGCAAAGGTACCTCGGGTGGGACCAGTTTCTTCCTTGTTTGCAGACAATTAGGAGGAAGTAGTTGGTTCTCTTTTCAATTATTCATTTGTTTTTTATTTTTCTATTTAATCTTTATTTAATCAGGCAGTCCCATTGAGATCGAGATCCTGGCCTGAGGCCTGAGAACAAGAAACATGCACAATCAGCCGCAAACAGTTAAACACGAGCAACAACAAAACCACACAATAAAAATAAATTTATAAAAACAGTCACAAGATTCATAAAAAACATCAAATAGTGAAGAATTAAAATCTCCAAGTGGAACACAAGACTAGTTGGAGGGAAGTTTGGAAATCATTCCATTTAGGAAGTGCATAGTAACTGAATCCACTTCTGCCAATATTAACATGAGGGATGTCTAAAGTTAAGTAGCTACCGGATCTTGTGCAGTATGTATTCATATGCATGTGAATTATTTTCTTCCCTATTTGAAGCCAAAAGTTTTAAAGATTAGTGTCGGTTGTGGTGGGAACCAACAGAAACAAAGAAGCCTGAAATGTGACTTGTGTTATATGCACATTCAATGAACAATTACTGTTCAGGTTTACTGTATTCTCGATCCTTGTTGTCTCTAACTTTAGATTGATTAGCCACAGATTGCACTAGATGGATGTGTGGAGAGTCAGCATAAACCACTGCCAGTTTGGTCCTACTCCCTCATGCACACCCATCATCTCCTCCTCGCTACAGCAAGACTGGCTGCGGCGCTCCTCCACATCCATTCAGCCAGTCATTCGTCTTGGAAAGCTGTCTCTCTGATCTGAGTGATAAACTACAGCAGAATTGCCCAGTTTGCAAAAAAACAAGGACACTTGTTTTCAATCTGTGCTGTCAACATTTTCATACTGAAAACTGATGGGATGTTTCATTCATCAGGGTCTTAAGACAGAATGATGTAGGTTTGTCTGCTCTGCGTGGAGGTTGACTATTGCTCTTGGTGGCGCGACAATGTGCCCACACAGATGGGTATTTGGGGCTTTTACTTTAAGGCACGGTTAATCAATCTCTCTATCAAATTTGTACGGCCCATATTCACAAATCACAATTTGCCTCATAGGGTTTAACAAGGTGCAACATCCTCAGCCCTTAACCACAGACTAGAGAGAGGGAGAACAACCAACAAAAACCTTGTTAACAGGGGAAGAAATGCAGGAACCTCAGATTGTGAGCTTGTGAGGAGTCCCTCTCCAGAAGTGCAATAGATGTCACATGTAACAAAGCAAATCAACAAAATCACAGTATTTACAACATTCAGGAGAAAAGACGGTGTCTAATATAAATGAAGAGGTGTATCAATGTTTGTTTTAAGTATTTACAAAGAAATTACATGAGAGAGAAGGGAGCACTAATGACAGTTATTATGAAAGCAGTATTTCCAGTAATAGTGTGTGTGGGCAGGCATATTGTATATCTAAGCTATTTATGAAATGATACTTAACCTGGAGAGATCACATTAGATCCAATACTCCTATTTTTTTTCCTCTTGATCACATTTGTGAGCAGGGACAGGTTCAAGAAGCTTCGCACTCGCTCAAACAAACCTTCAAAGTGTATGTGAATGACATATGGCAGAGGCTCCATCATGTTAGATATTATTACACAATGCTTTCTAATCCTCTTCTTGTTATAATCTCAAACAGCGTGTCATCCCCAGTCCTTCAGATGTCCTCGTGCACTTCAAAGTTGTCTTTACAAAAGCAATCTGGGCTTTCTTGTGCTATGTAGGGGATCCCACCTTAGATTAATGACAAGAAATACCTTTACCCAATTACAGTTGGGCAGGTATATCTCAGCAATTTATGAAATGATACTTAACCAGGAGATATCAAATTAGATCCAATATTCCTCTTTTTTTTTCCATTGATCATATTCATGAGCAGGGACAGATTGCTCAAAAGAAAACTTCACCATGTATGTGCAGAACATATATGAGGCTCCATTAGTTCTTATTACACATTTTTTTCTAATCCTCATCTTGTTATCATCTGAAAATACCTCACATCTCTACATGCACTTCAAAGTATTCTTTAATAAAAGCAATCCTGCCATGTAGGTGATCCCACCTTATATTAAAACACTGTTACCCAACTACAATAGGACACGCATATTGTATATCTAAGCAATTTTATGAAATGATAGGCTACTTAACAATGAGATATCAAATTGGATCCAATTTTTAAATGAATGCACGTAACATACTCCAACGTGTTAGCTATTATTTCATAATGTTTTCTAATCCTAATCTTGTTATAATCTCCAATAGCACACCATCCCCAGTCCTTCAGATGTCCACATGCACTTCAAAGTTTTCTTTACAAAAGCAATCTGTGCTTTCTAATGCTTTGTAGGTGATCTCACCTAATACTAAAACACTGTTACCCAATTACAATAGGGCAGGTATATTGTATATCTAAGCAATGTATGAAATGATATGCTACTGAACAATGGGAGATCAAATTAGATCGGATACTCCTATTTTTCCGTTGATCAGGGACAGATTGTTCAAAACAACCTTCAAAATGTATGTGCGGAACAGTTATTTGTTATTATTACACAATGTTTTCTAATCCTCATCTTGTTATAATCTCCAATAGCAGATACCTCACATCTCCACATGCACTTTAAAGTTTTCTTTAAAAGAAAGAAGCAGTCTGTGCTTTCTAATGCCATGTAGATGATCCCACCATATAATAAAAATACCCAATTTACAAAAGGACCAGCAGTGGTGATGACGTAAGGGGCTATCCGTTTGTAAAGGCCGTGCACGAGGAGATTCTTGTCACCTGCAGAGGTGAAGCCGTTACAGTGTGTGGTTCGACACCAAACAGTGCCACCATTACAGCAGCTCGTACATGAGAGCGGTGTGGTGCACGTCGGCGGCTTTCTGTTGTGTAGCACTGGTCCCCCCCCCCCCCCCCCCCCCCCCCCCCCCCCCCAACACGCACGCTCGCGCTGCGCGGTGTTACGAGTTCAATGGTCAGCGCGGCGCACGCACAGCGCTCGCGCAGCCCCAGCACATCCCACATACTCGCGCGACACCAACAACAATGGCAAACCGCGGTGTGTTTTGGTAGGAGGTCTCTGATCGGGAGCGAGACCATCGTTTAGCTTCGTCGCTTCATTCGCGTCTTTTTTTTTTGGTTTCCCCCCCGCGAGATTTTACATTAAGGCTAAATAAAAAAAAAAAAAGAAAAGAAGAGGGAGCTCGCGTGTTGTCGTATTTTCCATTTTCCCTTTCTTTATTTCGAAAATGTGCGAGGCGCTGTTGGCAAGCCCACACAGTCCGTGCATGTGTGTCCCTGCTGCTGCTGCTCCTCTGCTGGGCTACAGCTACTAACCTAGCTGCTTTTCACTCGGCGCTTAGCTAACGTTAGCCCGCTTAGCCGCGTTTATTGACTTGCGGAGGGGGGAAGATAAAAAACCCGAGCGAATGCAAAGCGTGTTTTCGCCGTTTGTTTTATGACAACGACCCTTCACTGCTCGCTAATCGTCGCTGTCGGCCGAGGTACGAAGTGGTGTATGGTTTGTCGCGGAAAATACTTTGCGCGCTAGCTAACAGGCTAGCTATTTGTGTGTATTCTTCGACCGAGGGAGAACGGCGAGTTTTTCTTTGAAAGTATGGATGATCAGACCAGGATGCTGTCGGGTCTCGCCGGACTCGGTGGACTAGCACAAGGCGACGTCGGTGACCCGGACTCGGTCAGGAAACAGCAGTCCCTCGGTCAGCCCCAGCAAGACATCGGGGATATCCTACAGCAAATAATGGCCATCACCGACGAGAGCCTGGACGAAGCACAGGCCAGGTAAGACAGGCGAAGAGCCATTTTCCACTCCTCGTAGCTAAAGCTAAAGTGCGCTGTTGTGTATCTTACTTTTGCGTTATATACATGAAATCTTCACGTAAGGTAATGCGCAATTACAACATTATGCAACTTCACGTTACATTATAATTCGCTGCAAACCCACCAACGTTGGATTTGCTCGCAGAATAACTTCAGCACATTACAGTGCTGTTGTACCTTGAGACGAGGTTCTTTGTTAATTCGAACCGTGCTTCATGGCAAACTGTGATTGTAGACATGTTGATTTGGTTGAAATGCGACGTGAACGTAATTGTTAATTGGTTTATTAATGCTGTGCCACTTTTAAAAGTTTACTCCTTTTGAGTCTATGAGAAATAACCACTTCCCCCCCCCCCCCCCCAACACTGTAGCATTGTTTTCTGTTTAGGTTAATAAAGTTCAATGTGCCCCCCTGCATAAAGAAAAACACATCTTATATGTATTTTTGAAACGATTTGACATCATCTTATCGGCTCACAGGACTATGCTAAGTTTAGGGATCCAAATAGTCCCGTTTGCACAGTCGGATCAAAACTAAGACGAAGTGTGTCAACAAAATCGAAAAGGCTTTGTAAGATAGTGCATGTTTTGCAAGTTGCTGGAGACCCAGCTATCTGACTTCATGTAGATCCTGTGTAGAAAAACAGCTTTTTCATACCACTAATCAGCCTCTGCCACGTTAGATTTGCCTAATTACAACAGCATGTATCTGATATGGCGCTTTACATCAATGAGAGCAGATATCATTAGTCATTGATATGTAAATTGGGGGGGGGGGGGGGGGATGGATTAAGGTAAGGGTGAGGATTACTCAATCGTCCAAGGCCCCAGTGCTGGTTGTGATGACAGCAATCGGTCATTGGTATCACTCGCCACTTAATGTTTGTGTGCGAGGTGTTTTTTTTTTCTTTTTTTCTTCTTCCACCAAATCGTTATTGTGAGCCGTGTGGGCGCTGCAGCGAGAGAATGACTCGCACTCATTCGCCATGTGGCTCAAGGAGCATAAGGTCAGTTTCAGATGAAGCGTCAGTATTTTTGAACAATAGGCAACCGTCCACTGCAAAACGGTGGCCACAGTGTGATGTGTCATTAGCTAGTGATTTTCCACCCAACATTTGACCACCTGGTTCTCTTAATTAATTCACTCCTCTTTCACTCCCTCCCTCCCTGGTGTTCATCCTTTTCATTGTGTGCTGGGTGCAATCAATTCTCCTATAATGTGTACGCGAGTGCAGCTGTCCGCAAATCGAGTTTCTATTAATGAGATGGTGGTGAGGGGGAGGGATGATGCTACACCAGCAGCCTATGAACACTGGGGATATTACATTTTTCTCCACCACCAAGTTTGAGGACTTAATCAGGCCTCACTTTGCGGACCAATGCAAATACTTTTGCTTTGGAATATTTCACGCAGGCCATACTTTATTTTCTTCTTATGATATGCGCCTTACCATTTACAAAACACTGTGGTTAATCAAATGCCATAATTAGGATGATTAGGATTTAAAGGCCCAATTACATTGTTGGGAATCATGTAGCAGTCTTATTATTAGATATAAACAGTCTATTAAACTATTTAAAGGTGTGGCTGCTTTGGAAGTGCCAGAGATGTCCTTGCTGTATGCTTGTATTGATCTGAACTCCCATCTCAGAGCAGGTCCTCTTCCTGTTATACGTATGAGAGCAGGGTTAACGCTAAAGAATGCAGTCTACTGTAGGTCAGCGGACATGATACAAATTGTGTGGTGCGCACGGTTTAAGTCCTTGAAGCTGCCTTTAGCATAGCACTTATATAATCAATAAGGCATTTCAATCATAATATATTTATTTTCTGTTTATCATTAGCTGACAGGCTGGTTTGCACTGCATGAGCAATTGTTGGTCTGTCTGCTAATTTACTTCTTAGGTATACTTGAGGTAAAAGGTTAAACCACAACCAGGTTAATGACAACATGCAGCCTGTCGTTATAAATAGGTTTGCTTATATCTAGCAGCTGGTCTGACTTCAAATGTACAATCTTTATCAATATCACCCTTAACTCTTTGTCACCCACACATCAGTCCTCCCCTCAGTCGTGATCTACAAATTAATGTGTGAGGTGGTTCACATGTGAGCACGACGCCCTCGCCGTGTAGGGTGGCAGTGTGTTGGGATGGGGAGTGGTCAGTGCCGTGCAAGAACTCGGTGTTGCAGAGAACACTTCCTGAGCACCATCCGCCCTCATCCTCTCACCCTGTCGCCATATGTTCAGATGCTGGCCAGAGGACTCGCCGGCGCATTGGGGTGGATCAGACGACCCCACAGAGGGAGGGAGAGCAGGGGGGGGCATGGCAGGGGGTGGCCTGCCACTCAACTTCCAACACAGGTCAGTACAGGACCGCATGAGCACCTCCTTCTCCCCCTCCTGCTCATACCCTCCATGCTGATGGCAGCCCTCCCCCAACTCAAATCCAGCAGTGACAAAATTGGTGGACAAAATGACATAATTAATGCTAGACGCACAACTCTTGACATCAACCTGCCTCAATAATCAAACAGAATGGCAGTAGTTTGTGGCACATACAGTAGGCGCACAATTTGATAGTTCACCTTAGTCCCCTCATTAAAACGCCAGCGGACATTCACAACTGGAATTGTTGTTGAGGTCAGGTGTAGCCAAATCATCTTCATCTGTGGTTGTATTGATGTGTTGTTATTTGGAAGATAAATGCTTTTATGTAAGGATGATCTTTAGGCTTTCTTGTGTCATCTTCTTCAGCTCATGTTCATCAGAAATGGAGGCTTCATGTTGGTTTTGTTTTTCACCATAACATTATCCTTGTTGTAATTTTACAATTGCATATATAAATTGTTCTATCAATGTGTAATTTGGAAAAGAAATGCTTTATATCAGGGTGATCTTCAGGTGTTTTAGTCTTTTCAGAAATTGAGTAGTTTTTCACCTAAACATTATCTGTTTTGCACTTTTACAATTGCTGGAACATTTTCAGTTTATTCTATAAATTAGATCTAGTGGGATTTGTGAAAGTATGAATAGAACACATCCAAATGCTTCTTTGCTTTCTCTGTAGGACAATTCAGTGCAATTACAGAGGTGTACAAAATTACAGAAACACTTTTACAAGATAATACAATATTACAGCAGCACTGCAAACTATAGCTGCACAGTTATTCTCGAATTTAACAACACCTCTCTGAAAACCTCAACAATAGTGGAACACTGTGAGCTACAGGGGGTGGTATCATTTATTAATGCTTAGTTGCACATTCTTGCCTTTAACCTGGTTTTAGATGTGAAAAAGTGACAGACTTTTATAATGCAGTTTAATAGGTACCCAGTTAGTAATGTACTTTTCTCATGTAATTAGTTTGTATTGTCAACACAATAGTGTTAGAGATAATTCAGTAAAGTCATTTAGGGTCATATTAGGGTTCGGGCTTTGCAGCAGACCCCAGCTGTACATGTTTTAATAACTGTAAGTTGGATGGGTGTGTGTGGGTGCATGGATGAGTATTAGCAGGAAGTTTTGTCGCTCAAGTGTTGGGATTTGATTACGATAACCTGTAGTTCAAGTTCTGAAGTTTTGCCTTTTCTCCTTTAATTGCTATTAGCCTGTTCGGCAATAACGAGAATGCCGGTGATTAAATTAAAATTGCAACTTAATACTAATCCTCTCTATCAACTTGTAATCTACTTTTATGGTACAAGTCTTTCTGTAAGAGGTAGAAATTAGATTACTGTGGAATCTGGTGCTCAGTAATAATGACCTTGAGGTTTGGCATCATTACCTGTCCCATAGTGCAAAGCATCCAAATGACAATATTACTCTTGCTGGTTCAGATTGAAGCATCAAGGATGTTTATGCACTGACAAAAGCATTTGGCCATTAAAAATGCCTTTAAACAACATAGCTCTGTTCTGCTGGGTTGTACTTTACATGAAATTCTGTATGCATAATACACTACCTGTTTATGGGGGAGGACATGGTATGACTTGAGATGGAGGTCTGTTTATCGTAATCCTCCCTACTCTCTCCCTCTCTTATTCCCTCTTCTCTCTTACAGGAAGCATGCCCTGAACTGTCACAGAATGAAGCCAGCCCTCTTCAGCGTTCTCTGTGAGATCAAAGAGAAGACGGGTGAGTTTCTACTCCGCTCATTCTTTGTGTTCTCCAGTCTGCACAGGTTGTAACTCACTGTTGGGATAGAGTGTGTCTATGCTTCAGTTTTCCTGGCACCAATGTACTTTTTATTGGCCTCTTGGAGAACTCCATTGATTGAGTATTGTTTGTATTAGCTGCAGAACCGATGTAGCTGCATGTATGGTGCATGCTTTGGTTCAAGATCATTCTATATATGAGTTGCAGTCAGTTGGGATTTTTTTCCTAGTGATTATAAAAAGAAAATTGTCTATTTTTGGCCACTGTCCAGACTTCCCACCGACCAGCTGAAACTCATCTTAGTGGATTGGGGCCTTTGAAACTTGAGTCAGACAGCACAAGCTGCGGCAGAACAACACTCAAACATGTTGAGTTCACATCCTTATTAATGAGAATGCAATTCAGTTTTCCGTTTTAACTGAGGAAGCTGAAGGGAGAAGTACTATGGTTGTCCCTAACTAGTATAACACACAGTACAGTGCATACCTCCGCTACGGCCCAACAGTCCCCTGGTGAAACCGCTTTTAAATTCATTAGATCCAGATTTTTATTTGGAACCACACCAAATTGCACACACTGTTACATATCAGTCCAAAATCTATTTATTCTCTCACAAATCAAAGAAATTGTTGAAAAATGCAAAATTTGGCAATGTTAAAAAAAGGGAAGAAAAAAATTCCTGGATCAGCCCCCATATTCAGACCCACACCGAAATTTAACGTGTTCTTCAAACTATCAGATTAAACAATCAAACCTGATCCTAAACTCATGCACAGTTTGTTTACAGCAGGCAGATATGAAAAACTCCCCGGTAATTACTTAACTGTTACACTGTTATGCTATTAGAGTACAAAGCTGTTCTTTCTCCAACAGCTAAACCACAAAGGGTAATTGTGCATTGAGAGTGAGTTTCTATGCATATCAATGCAACCCCTTAATCTAAACGCAACATGCAAAGAAAAAGGAAAGTATTCTTAAATTGTTCTAAGAAATAATAGTGAATTTCAGGTAAACACAACCTTATTATTAAATTATTACCTATGTAAATACAGTGTCTCTGATTAGCTTTGGTTCACATAAAAAAAATTCCAAGTAAACAAGCTGCTTATTCTCATCTAGTTAGCGATTCAAGTCAGCTCTCTGACAGATTCTAGTAGGGTTCAAAGGAGGAAGCCTGGGATGGATGGCAGATTGATGGTTATGGTCGTGTGAATGGGGTGGGTTTTTAGAATTCTCCCCCAACTGCCAGTCTCCCTCCGTTCTTGTCTATCTGCATGCTGTACTCTCTTTCATTTGCCTTGTGTATCTACGAACAGCAAATCTCTCTTGTTCAAATACAATTTGAAAATGCTGCACTGCTGCCTGTTGTGGCCCTCTGTCAATAATGTATTATTGCTCTCCAGTGATGGGAGAAAAGTAAAGGCTAGGCTTGAGTGAGTGGGGCAGGGTACACTGTTTCCCAGGCAACCAGTGGTCTTATTTACCCTAATGCCATTCACTTTGATTTTCCCATTTAGTCTCCCAGCAAACTGGAGAGGGGGTCTGTGAGCTCTTGTACAGTGAGCTGAACAGAAAAAAACAGACAAGGCATACAATACTGTAGGTTAGCAACAGATCTGTGGTTGAGGTGAATATGCCAACCATGAGATATAGAGCTCCTTGGCTTTGCCGGGATCCTGCTGGCCATCTGCCACATAGTGCCCTGCTAACTGCACTGTGTACCTGCTTTGGCATTTCTGTTACTCTGTCAGACCCCCTGCAGGCCCCATTATGTGCCTCTGGAATGTGAATTGACTTCTCTTCAGTGCAGCTTGTGGAAGATCCAATCAGTAGTCCTCTAGTATCTCCACAGATTTTTCTGCAGTATTTTTTTTGCCAACAAACATGCACTTGCATTGGAACACCCACATACACACTCTGTCTCTCTTGCGCACATACGCACACACCAAACAGGGATGAAAGCAAACTCGGTCTTGGGTCTACTCTTGCCTGCCTTGGTCTTGTCCTCTCCCCCTCCCTCCCTCTGCCTAGCTCCCATTCTTGAAAGAGAAGACTTGCTCTGAACTCCGGGCTTTGATATGGTAATGTAATGGTGGTGGTGGAGAGAGGGTGGGGGGTATGGGGGATGGGAGGTGAATTCCTCTGAGTGCTGCAGTTGGTTAGATTGTTTTCATTGTAAAGGAAATGTTCTGCGCAAATGCCAGTACCCCCCCACCACCCCCAAAACACCCCATTTCACAACAGTTCCTGTGTTTTCTTGGGCTCTCACATTAAACATGACCTCCATCTGCATGACATTTTATACATTTCAATACTTTATTAAAGATACTGTCCAAAAGCACTCAGAGGAGACGGGAAATGATCAAAGTTAAGAGCCAGTGGCTTTGCTTTAACTCAGCGCCGTTGTCCCTCTCATGGGTATTTGCTGTAAAAATAGCTCTTGGTGCAATGGGACAGCTTATGCCAAAATCTCTCACGAGCCAATGCAGTTACTCTCAGAAGTTTCTCATTTAGTTTGGGTATGTTTGAGGCTTGCTCCTTACTTTTATGCATTCCTGGTGCTTTACACGACAGTGAATCTGTCACTCACTCTGTTCTGTCACTCTGCTCTAGTCCCTCTTTTTCAAGCCTGAACGTTCCCTCTTGTTGTTATTTTTGGACGGCTTTTAAATAGAGAAAATTTTGTTTTTCAATTGGAAAAAAAGCATGTTTGCTATTTTTTTTGCTTGGAGACAACATTAAGACACTTGGGCAAGTTCACACCCCAGACACTTGCTACTCATCTTGATTAGCTGTCTGACAAACAAGTCTGTGGGATAATGCCTATAGTTGGCTGTGTAGAAATAGAGACAAGCTGGCTAGAAGCCTACACACCTTAGAGTGAAATGGCTGGCTCTGTGTCACCTCTTATTATTTAAATGTGTCATTCACTATCCTTATGATAATGATGTGTCTATACACAACCATTCATACGGGTCATATATTCCATATTAACAACGACAGTAACAACAAGGACGTCCTGCTGGCCTGTAGCCAGTGTCGTGTTAACTTTAGCCAGATGATAGCTCTGTTGGGTGCCCAGGTATGCCAGTGTCCAAACAATGTGTCTGGGGCACTGGTTATTTGCTGGCTGCCTTGGCCTTAAATCACATCCATCTCTCTGTACATTTTAAGTTGTTTGGAGGTTTGTATGGAGCAGGTTTCTCAAGTGTTTCTCATACCCATGCTCGCCTTGAGTGGCTTATTCATATTGATTTGGACCAACACAGTTAGATAAAATCACTAAGGTTTCAATTTCAGTAAATCTTATGTTAGAGCTCCTTATTTCATGCTTTTTAAAACAAACTGATTTTGGCCACACACTTGAGTTGTTTGTGTTGCAGGAACTTTCATACATACACAACACACAACACAGCGGAAGGTTCTCTGCATTAATGTGTTCAAAACGGCATCAAATCCTCCGCATTAAGAGAGGTGGAGCAGCCGGGTGCAGCAGACAGAGGCAGGAAGTGATGTATTAACTCTGCTGTGTACATCACGTGATTTTGTGTACAGGACCCTGACACCCACAGCTCTTATTACCACAAACTCTCTTGACATCTTTGTCTGTGTCTTCTATGTTCACTGCTTTTTCACCGGGATATATTCATTTTCTTTTCGTTTTTTTTTTTATTTTTGCATCTGTCGCGTGTTAGAAGCGTCATCAACCTCCCAATCGCTCACGGGGGATCCCCTGCTGTGTTCACACATCGACTTCTCCTGGATTGAAATTGCGGAGCTTCTCACTCAGACATTTGTGTTCACACATGCATGTCCTTAGATAAAAATATTGAGGAACTGCGGAGTCCAGTGCTTGTCTGAAAGCAGCTTAAATGGGGTCCTAAAACTTGGATGTGAGGCTTTTTGGGAACATTGATACATTTTTGTAACGACAAAATTGGGATTTGTAGTTGCAGAGAAGAACCTGGTTTACACTCTCCCCCTCTAAACTGCATTAGTCTCTGCAAGCACATCGGTCACACGCCACACCAACCACCACCACAAATAAATCCTCTACATGTAATACTGCACACGCACTGACTGCATCCTGAGTTGATTATTTCTAATGTTTGTTTAATTGACTGCCTACCATCTACCTGGATGGAAGTTTCATATTTTTTAACAACCTACAAGCATCAAAATCGCACAGCTGCTGCACCCTAACAGAGCCAGCAGCACTTAGCTACTATGCTGCAAGGCGTCTAGCTGACAACCCATCATCACATCCTATTAATGCTTGTACAAGATGAATGAAAGGTGAGATTTATTGAACTCAATAATATTGCTTTGGTTTTCTCAGTGCTACTTCTGACTATATTTAACAGAGAACTCCCCCCTGCCAAATAGTTATGATGTCTTATCAGTGAATACTAAAGGTCTCGCTTAGGCTGATTTTACTTTTATATACATATAACATTTTATATATTCCGAATACATGTTTGTTTTTGTTTTGTTCCTCAATGTATTTGTAGCTGTATATTTTGTCAAAATGAATTGTTATGAATTAGCTATGTGTTAATGAAAAAAAATGGAGGAGTATTAACTATTTATTGAGGCTTCAAAATTATGTAAATAAAATCTATATTGTAACCTGTAGCAACACACTCACAAAAGTGCAGACCTTTGTGTTTCTATTTAGAATAACATGTATATGAATGGATCCCTGTATTAGCTTCTGTTAGCTTGTTGGCTCTTTTCGACAGCAACCACACTATTAAACAGTGTGTTAAATTTGTTTATTGGGATTGTAATGTTTTTGGAGACCATGTAACTCCACTAATCAGATGCATTCACTGAACTCAAGTCTGCGTTACAATAGAATTTTAGCAACCAAATGGCCCAAATTACATGTTAATTGAATTACAGCACATTAGTAGTCGTAAAAACTCTTAAACAATGCCACAGTATTAAAAGTCACACATAGTTGCCACTTGTTTATTCACAGCCAGAATAAACATTTGACCTTTCTCAGTCTTGTGAAATTTGTTTGTATATTTATTTAAGAGGGCACGCGTGAATGTTAACAAAAATAAACGAGGTTCTTTATTCGGTCGCAAGTTTTGTAAGGAAAACCCCTTTCAGCATCACATGGTTGATTTAGATGTTTGTACTCCACCAGCTTTGATAGACTACAGTAAATGAAGTCTAGTGACTCGCATGCTTCATTAAAGCAACTTAATTATTATTAGTTTTCAAAGAGCTCAATTTGGAACAGAGCCATAAAATTTCATGACTTGTTCAGAACCTGTGGGAAGACTTTTATTATATTTTTATGATGGAGAGCATATAGTGCATTTTAAGCCAAAAGCTGTTACAAGATAAAAAAATGATTGTGGCAGGAATACAACCCATGTGTAGCTACTAAACCTGCATTTTCAGTTTTATTGTCACTTGGGTATAAAATGAGAATGGGACACATGGTCAAATCACCATTTTAAATAGTTCATTTTAATTTACTCTCGCTATGTAGTGGTGCAGGATTATCTCATTGCTGTTTCAGAAATCTCAGTTTTGTTTTGTGGTGTCCTGCCACTCGATTTGTTTTTCCTTTTCTCGCTCTCTCTCTCTTCCCTGCCTCTTTGCTGAAGAGAATGAAAAAAGATAGTGTGTTGGGGGGGTGCAGGAGCAATACAGGGAGATTGATGAGGCAGTAAGAGCAGGAGTAATTACTCGGTGTCCATTCCCCAAGCCAGATTGGCAGACGGCTAATATCACACAGACCCCTGGCCTTGACAGACACACCACCGCCACCCACCCACCCACCCCAACTGAAACCGGGGAGGCAGAGCACCCCAACCTTCAGCCTCGGCCTAATGGTGTGTGGGCCCACTGATTTTCCCATGTGGTATTATTCCTGTAGGAACAGGGCTTCTGTATATTGACAAGGGGAACTGCTGTCTTGAGTGTGTTATAGGAAGGGAAAAGCTCAGTGGAATTGTTCACCTTTAAGACTGCTGCAATACGATTTTAGCCAGGATTCATCAAGGGCAGGGATTTGACTGTGCTGTCACTCAGTATTTCAGCCAGGTCACGGTGTCTGGATATGGATAGCGACTGAGTTTTTAATTGAAGATTAGATATAACAAGATAGATTTTTACTGAACTGCATAGTTAACTTAGGACAACAGCCACTTTTTATTTTCTTGTGTAATTCAGCTAAAACATTAAGTGTGATGGACGGCGAGATATGATGTTGTGATGCAGAGATTTAATGAATAAGAGCCCAGAACATTGGGTTAAAAATTACCAGGTGTTTGTGTCTATATATGATAATATATTTTGTTAGTGCTGATTCAGGTATGATCTGTGAATCTCACATCTGATATATTATTCCAGAATTTACTGATGGGAGCAGAACATTTAAATGAAATTAATTGGATTAATTAATTGCATGTACTCACAAAATCAAATTGCAGCAAATAAAGATAGTGGATGTGCTTATATTGGTGACAGAGACTGATTTAATTGGCCAGAGTGGCATGTTGGGCAATGCACCATAATTTGTCCAGCTTTTGATCCATATCTTCCCAGCGAGTTATGGCCAACAAAGAAATACAGAGTGACCCATCAGTACTGGTCAAGTTTGGACTCCTACCTCTTCACCCCCAATCAGCATGTATGCTTCTCACACTGCTTTTAGGCTTTGCTCTTAAAGGAAGCTGGCGTCGCTTTAATTAAAGATATGTAAATGTGGCCTCAGCTGGATTGCATTAGTTTGGTGGCAGTGGGGTGGGAGTGTGTCGGAGCCTAGCTCCTAATCCTGACTAATTAAGGATTAATTACAATTGATGGGAGCCTTCCACCCCTCTTCAGTAGTCCACATTGCTGTCCTGTACGGTATGTTTGTATATTTCACACCATGTCATAAATGCAGGGGAAAGATGGAAACATCAGGGCCGGTGGAGGGAGCGAGTTTTACTACCCACTCGGAGATTAGCTGTATTTATTGGGTTATTACAGATACTGGGAAGCCCATGTTCCATCTTAGCCCTTGGTGCTCCTTATAAATCTAATACTGAACTAGATTGAGGGCTTATTTTGGCAGGTTGATTAGTTTTTTTAATTCAGTATCTCTTTTAATGTGCACTCATTAATGTGTGTTACATGTTAACGTAGTCTGTGTGTAAAACCCCTGGTAAATTGTTATCCTGACCAGCCGTACATATTATAGGCAGAGTGATTTTTATTCCTCACTAAACTGGTACATTGGACCTGTGCAGACTAACCATGTACCCTCAGCTCTCTCTGGCACCATCTGACTGTGTCATAATGCTTGTTCACTTGTTATAAATGGGCACTGCTCTTCTGATCTATCGCTTAATTGCCACCTAATTTGCATAACAGTGCAAATTAACGACCTCTCAAATGAGCGTTCATTTTTCACAAAGTCTTTAGGAGCTCCTTAAGAGTCTGTGCTAATGAGCACAGGAGGCAGCTGGCCTGATGAGAGTTGACTGGGGGAAGATCCTAGCAGTGCTATAACAAGCCTCCTGCTTAGGTGCTCTTCGTCATCCTCCTTCCTCCTGTGACATTTCAAATTCTTTCTTCCTTGTCTCTCTGTCTTTCTGTGTGTGCAGAACTGTACTAGACCAGAGATATTGTATTACAGATTTAGTCACATGTGCTTAACAGTGCTTACTATATCTTTCAAACATCACTCGTTTTAGCAAACTTGCCATAGTGGTTCTAAAAAAAATGTAATATTGCTCAGTAACTTAAATTAACATCAGTATGTTCCAAAAAGAGGTTTCTTGTGTTGTCCTGATGTTCAACAACAGGGCTAACATACAATTCCTAAAAACATGAGGAAAGAACATAATAAATGATATACTCTGACATTATGGTTGTAAACGAGGCTGATTAAAATTTCACCATCGCCGCTGCTCAGCCTGCCCACACTTGAGTGCCACTTCTTTTTGGTCACGAGCGCATGATTTTACACGCAAACTCCCAATGTGTGACTTGATTTTAAAGGGTGCAATCTGTCATATTTTGGGGTATGTTAGCTAGTTTTGATTTTGATATTGTTTGAGTGACTTGGTTCACACATTATTTATATTTTTTCTATTTTCTATTTTTTTATTATCTGACAGGCCCTGTTAACATATATTATTTTGTTTCTTTTATTTTGCGTAATATGTAAACCTGGGACAATTCTTTAATTAAGATTTAAATAAGAAAATGGCTAGAAAATGTACCACAAACTATACAGGGTCCGACATACAGTATGACCAAGGGCCAGTGAAAGTTTCAGTGCAGTTGATTGATTTGTCACTGGTCCATTCAGGCCTGTGACAGGTCTTCTTTAGAAAACAGAGTGGACATATGATCGATGTGAGATGTCAAAGGTAAACTAAAGTCACAAACTACTTTAATTCTGTGCTCACGACAGTGTTTGGACCCAATATGTGGGTGTAATTTCATATAGCAGTCTAACATTAGCCCTAAGATGTGACTAGATATAGCCACCTGCGCCAAGATGAGGCCTTTTTAAGTTGACATCAACTTTAAAGATTTAATCGTAACAATCTTTCATTAAAATATCTAAAAGCGACTTGACCTAATTCTCCTGAATTTTGTAATGTGAATAAACTTTAATATTTGACCTCATCCGTGGACATGGTTTTGCGACTGAGTAACGTCAGCAGATTTTCATCGACAACTCCCATGATGCCACGCTGCTTTACGACATTGTAAAACTAGCAACTGAAGTTGCATATTGTACGTTTAACTGTAGCTTACTGTTTTAATGTGGAGCGCTGCAGATTTTTACACAAATCTCCCAAGCAGAAACGGAATAAATCAAAGTAATACATAATTACATGTTGTTTCATGGAGATAGTGCCAGTACTATGCTGAGTTCTGTCTTCTTTCCGAGAACTGTACGCCTGTTGTGGGAACACAAACAGCTAAAGCATAAACTACCAGTGTTATGCAGAGTTCTGCGTGCCTTCTGAGGACGGTAAAAACGTAATGGATTTTTTGACGGCCCACCAGGCCACCATTGTGGCGGGATTCCTCCCAGTGCTCCTGATAGCAAGTCTAACTATGACAGATAGGTCTTTTGATAGTGTGTATGTCAGGAGATACTAATAACTAATTTTCTGTGTCAGAAGAACATGTTTCACTTGCCCTCAGAAACTCCTGCAGGTTTAAGTGGACAAACCAAACACTTGTCAGGCAGCTTAACTCTTAAAGACTTGCTATAGACAGACTGCAACCAACCCATAACGCAACACTCTGTCAAAGTCTGCAGTTACACTGGTTTTCACTCCATTCATTGAGAATATCTGTTGCACTCATTGATAAGGTTGTAAGGATTCTTGAACCGAAACCAAAATTGCAGTCCAAACGTCCACGGTTTTGGTTCATTTTACGCTAAGATGGAACCGCAACACGTCTCCCTGCCCAGTCCCACTCGCTGCCACAGCATCAGGTGCAGCCTGTTGCGTGTGTGCGTATGCGTGTCATAGCACACTCCAATCGAATCACAAGCCCGGGACCAAACCCAGTGAAATCTGAACCAACACACAGAAGTGACTAGCAGCTTCAGAATAATAAACCAAAAAAAGAGAGCTCGTGGAGAATCGTTAGATCCGTACTCAATGAACGTGTAATTAATCGTGAAAAGACAATGTAGAATTTTTTCAATCATTTCTTACAATGTTTTACCATAAGCATTGCATCATAAGGCCCCAATAATCTATGGGGGGAAACAAATTCTGCTGGGTTAGGGAAAATAAAAGGCTTTCACAGATTAATGTCTCTATTTGTCACGTTTTGTCAAGTTAATGTATTTTTTAAATGTAGATATATTTTAGATTTTGTTTTTCTGCTACCTTTACTTTCTATGTTTAAAAAAACTTCTTAAACGGTTATCTGGGAAATTGCTTCGATAACTTAAAGAACTATTAATGTAAGTGATGGGCATGGGGAAAATATATTGTAGATTCTTTATTAGCATCTATTTGTGCAGATTGGGTGCCAACACAAATTGATCCCTCATTAGTGTTTGTGTGTGTGTCCTTGTGTGTGTGTGTGTGACGGTGTGTTTGTGTGTGACCATTCAAGGGGGGTACACGTAGTCATCGCTCGAGTGTCCAAGCCTCTCTCTTTAGTTAATTAAGGGCTGATTGATGATGTGTTGGACTGAAGTGTTGTGTTTGCCCAAGGTGTGAGTTCTCCAATTCACACCTTAATCAGACCACACTGTGTTTACTCTCTGTGTGTGTTTGTGTTCGTGTGCGTGTGTGTGCGTGTGCGTGCGTGCGTGTCAGACTGGGGGGCTGCGTGCAACAGGACTCTTGTGAACTACCCAAACAGATGCTGATTAGCGTGAGCTGCTTAAAAGTAGGAAAGGACATATGGATTGGGCTCATTAAGTTGACTGTACTCCTCTAAAAGCTCCCTTTTTAAAAGAATGGGGCACACAGGTTTTATGTTGCATTTGCAGTGGAAGTGCTTCTTCTCCAATATCCATTTGGCAAATAGCCCATCAGTGAAATTATTCATTTTCTGTTCTTTAGTTTTAATGCCGTATTCTACAACTCGCCCAAGGCAACATTTTATTCACCCGAGTCCTTTTTCTGAGGAACACTGTATTCTACTGAAATGGTAAATCAAAATCCTGTATGCACAGAGGAACCTGTTTGGAAAAGTTGATATTAACCAGCTGTTACAAAAAAGTTGTGACTGTTATCAATGCCCTTTTTCAGATTGCAGAAGACCACCAGTCCTGATACCAGTACAGGATTTTGCATTTACAGATTTAAACTGTGTGACTAACTGAACATCAGGACAGTGAAGCGTGTATTTTACTGCATGGATTTAAAGGTCAAGGACTTTGTTCTCTAATGTCACTCATAAAAATATATATGGAGGTCAAACTGACAAAAATAAGCAAAAATAAAAATCACATCTGGTTGGCTTTGGGTTTTGTCAAACTTCCACTGAAGCTGAATTTCTTTATCAAATGTTTTGTCCGACTAGAACCTGGAAACCAAATTCAAAAGTGATGGGTTTTCAGGAACCTATCTTAGTGTTGTGCACTGTACAGGAAGAAGTTAGGTCGTCATTTGTTTGCTCTGCTAAGGAGGTTGTGTTTTCATCTGTCTATTTGTTTGTCTATTTGTTAGCAACATTACACTAAAACTACTTAATGAATCACCATGAAACTTGGTGTAAAGATGCAGAATGGGTCAGGAAAAAAAACATTTATTTTCTGTGTGGGTCCGGAATTCTTTTCTCTTTCTTTAAAATTGCAAGAGGGGGCTTTTTTCAATATTTTGGTGGATGGATCTTGATTTTACAAAATGTTGCATATTAAGGGGACTAATACTGAGTTTGCACTTTGGTGCAGATCCAGATAAAAATCTGGATCTTGTGAATTTAAATGTGATTTCATAATGGGGCTGTTGGGCCTTGCCGAGGTAGGGACTCTACTGAGTGCCATTCTAGTTTTTCAAAGTTTAATGTGTTTTTTAATGGTAAAAACATAAAACAGTGAAGAGTCGTTTAATATGTGAAGACTGGTCCCAGTTTTCCCTTGCTGCATTTGTATTCCCCAGATGATAATTTACATCTTGCAAACAGTTTTTGTTATACGTTCTTTGCCCAGCTGCAGTTGAGATTTATTTTTGTAGTTTTTGTGAGGTGAATTTACATATTCATGTCGCATATTTTCATTGTGAAAACCATCTTTCTATGGCCTATTCTCTTTATCTGAATTCTCTGTCTGTAATGAAAGGAAAAACTGATGTTTTCACAGTCCTATCTTTTCTCTCTTTCTGGCTCACTCGCTCGCTGGCACGTCTGTACTGTGGATTCTGTATATTCCTGTAGCCGTCCTCCCTCTCTCTCGCTCTCTTTCTCTGTCTCTTCCTCTCTCGCACACATATCTTCTCCTGTGACTCCTTTTTTCAATTCTCCTTGGTTCTCCTTCTACCCTCTCTCTTCTTACCTTTTTTTCTCCCCCTTTTTTTCCCTTCTCTATGCTTCTCTCTCTCTCCCGCTCCCCTGCTCTCTCCCAGTGAAAGGCTGAGAATACCCAAGGGAGCTGATGCAATTAAAATGCTAATCCTGTCTGTCTACAGAGAGAGGGAGAGGGGGGGGCTGACAGCATGAGGGATTGCGGCTCACATGGAGAACTCGACTGAAATGGAGAACAGAGGGAGGGGGGCACTGGGGGAGGTGGGTGGGGGTGTGCTGAAAGGGAGAGGGGGGAGGGGATGTGTGTTGGGGGAGACAGAGTGAAAAGCGGGATGCTAGCGAGGGAAAAGACAGACAAGGATAAAGCTTGTGCTGTGAGCTGAGCAATGATATACTGACTGCGTTTAAGTCTTATCTATTTCAATGTGTGGAAGGCAATACAGTTAATGTACAGCACCGCGCTCGTGGTTGGGTTGTTCACCCTTACCTGCACCACTTCATATACTGCGTGTTGTGTCTGCACGGCGCACCGTTTCTACATTGGCTGTGCAGAAATGAGAATGATTATGTATGCAGTGAAAGCCCAGCTGGATACCCTGAATATTTCATAGTATGTGTTGCTCGCTCCGTCTCTCAATGGCACACAGCTCGGCTAGGGTGGTAACGTGTGCATAATGGTGTGATTTCTGCGAGCTGTGGATGCAGGCTGCAGGCCTAAGATGTCTTCCTGCTTGCTTTTTTTCTCCTGCTTTTTTTTTTTTTTTTTTTTAAAGGAATTTAAGTATCATTACTTACAGCACTCTGAGTTTTAGGCGCTCTGTAATTTAACTAGCTCGGCGGCGACGTAAGGAGCTGGTTGCTCAAACTGAAACGCTGCATTTCTCAGAGCTGTATGTTTCTCATAAACGTTAACTGTATTTTTCTGAGGTCTCATGGAGAGTTTTTTTTAAGGTGCATCCATGTCATATGGTCTTTTTCTGTGCAGGATCTTAACTCATCTCAACAGCTGCTATAATACCACTAGGCCACTAGACTGAGCATGAGTGCAACTGTGGGTAATCACAGCTTAATTGGAGTAATTAGGGGAATGTAGGGGCATTAGGCTACAGCTGGGGGCCATAATGAGGAGTGGGGGCAATAGGGAGAGGGGGAGAGGTGAGAGGCTCCAAGAGCCACAGTTGCCCTCCCCACTGTAGTTCAGTTGTACTTATCTGTAAAAGGACAGTGAAGATCAACCACACACGACTACATACTATCAGGACAAAACAAACACTTCTGCTCCTTGATCGCTAAATTAGCTGTCGGGTTATCTGGCCAAGAAGAGGTGCAGGGATCATATGTGGATGACTACAAGGAAAGAAAAAGTGGAGGGAAAGAGATGGGCGAATCAGGGTCATTAGTTCAGGCGGCTGGGTCTGCTGCATTCCTGAGCCCTGAGATGGGGGAGCAGCAGAGCAGGAATGTGCCTCAGAGAGAGAAGAGACCTAAGCAGAGGGAAAGAAACAGGCAAGAAGGAACAAGAAAAAAAGGGGAAAAGAGGGAAAGTTGGACACTTTGCTAAGGGAGGCCTTAAATGGTGGAACAGACTCATTTATCAAATGAAGTTTGAAAAGGAAAAAAATCCGCCTTCTCTGTAGCACTTGGAAACTTTTAGGCAGAACAGTTTTTGTCCTCATTTCTTTCACATCTGTTAGCCCCACTCTACAGTCCTGCTAATTTGTTAGCTCTGACCGCTCCATGGCTGCAAACTTGTTTTTCTGCACGACTCCTACAGGGAAATCTTTACTGCAGCAGTAAGACTAATACACTTTTGAAAGTTGTGGCTACAAGAAAATCCCTGAATTAACTAATTCATGCACCCCCTAACTTTTGATGAGCTTTGATTAACTACTGTAATCCTTGAGGAGGACAAGTGCCTAACGCCACCCAGTTTCCACTGGGATTAATCCTGTCATCCATATTGTTGGCGTCTGTCTCCTTCAGAATCCTGTCTGGTTTCGCTGCCATATAAAATGGCTTTTACCTCCTTAATTTAATCCTATATTATAAAGATCAGCATAAATGGGTGCATAGTAATTGCTTTATTTGTGACTCTGAACCAATATTTCATGATTGCATCACATTTGAACCTTTTTGCCCTGGTATACATATTAATGGACAAATTCCAGCAACAACAATTTTTACTTTCATAATGAATGTATACATTAAAATGTATTAATTGTACAACTTGACACTTAATTTTTTTCAGTGCATACAAATGTGTTATAGGCCTGCAATTTAAGGTTACTTTATCAGTAAGTCAGCTGATTATTTATGATATGAATTTATGCTTTTAGTCTCCTAGGCAACAGTGCTAACTAGAACCAGTACATGTTTGTTTATTTATGAATAGTTTGTGGGTTTTTGCTTGAAAATAAAGAGAAGAATTGCTCAATCATCAAAATAGGTGCCATTCGGTTTTCGTTCGATTCACTAGTTTGCTTGTTAAACAAATTGTAAATAAAAAAAGAGCTCTGAGGTGTTTACCTATTTTCAAAATAAGTAAAGAAAATCAGGTTTGAATAACAAATCTCTAAACCACATTTTTCCTTCTATAATTGTTTTACTTTTAGGTGTACTGGTTATTGATAAATAAACTGTTAGTAAATCATGCGCCAAGATTCTTCTTTTACTTTCTGAAGTTGAAAGATTGAGAAGCAAAAGGGGCAAGAGGAAATTTAGTCGAGAGTTGAAAGCTTCAGGCTCTGAAGAAAAGATGGTTGTCTGTACTTAAAACTTTAGAGTAACAAAGTGGTATCTGTGTGGGAGTGTGTGTGTGTATGTGTGTTTCGGGAAGAGAGAGAGATGAGAGCATGGCTGCAGGCTGACAGAGGTCCTGGTATAATACAGTGGTGGAGAGCAGCGACTGATAACTATACTTATGGCCACTGGGGCTCATAGTGACAGCACATGCACTCCCATTACTGGTCCCATGCCTCATGCCCTTATCTCTGGCAGATTGCCACTGAGGGGCCACACTGCCCTCTGCTGTTGATTTGGAGGAAGTTCAGGCTCATTGAGCATTCAGCCGGGCGCTCGAAGCAATGACTCAGGGGAGAAACTTGACTAGGCTTTGACAGGGCTGCACTTCTTTGAATTTTAGCAATGATAAAATGTCTTCCTGTGCACCCCAGAACCCACAGTATTAACCTTTTCCTTAAAACGAAATGTGCGGTCTCTCAGTTTTTCAAAACTTCTTAACCTGCAAGTTTTGTCAGACCTATAAAAGGTGTTTTTTTTCCTCGGTAGGTTAACACAAACTTTGCCCGTCTAACTCCTGCTTTCTCTCTTCTCCCGCCCAGTGCTGAGTATACGAGGTGTGCAGGAGGAGGACCCACCAGATCCCCAGATCATGCGGTTGGACAACATGCTGCTCGCAGAAGGTGTGTCAGGACCAGAGAAGGGAGGAGGATCGGCCGCAGCGGCTGCAGCTGCAGCAGCAGCAGGGGGCTCACCTACTGACAGCAGCATAGAACACTCCGACTACAGAGCCAAGCTCGCCCAGATCCGCCAGATATACCATTCTGAGCTGGAGAAGTATGAGCAGGTGTGTGCTGAGCTGACCGAAATACTTGAACATACACCGTTAATCACTAAAATTAACATGATGTAATAAATTAATAAAGGAAGCCAGTTTTAGTCAGAGACTCATTCCTCTGTACCCGGGTTCACTAGTGTGGTAACATTCATTTTGTGCCAAGCAAAAGGAAATGTACAGTGAACTGAATGAACTGTTGTTCTGTTAGAATGTGGCCAATCATGCAACAATACAAGGCTGATTACCTCTGTTTCCACGTTTTAATGTATTTTAATTTATATTATCAGCGGCTGTGGTGTGAAATAAAAACTTAAGCTGGGGTTGTTAAACACATGTCTCAGGAAATTGAACTGCCTGGAGAAAGATGTTCGCTCCATTGTAAAGAATGAAAATAAGATTTGACAAAAAAAACATTTTTCGACACATAATATGTTTAAACTCGGTAAGAATAGAAAAACCTTGGTTTTTGGTATTTGGCAGACCCACCCTTTCCTCGTGTTTCACTGATTTAAAAAACGGTTTGAGAGGCATAGCTACAGACTGTATTTCATGCTTCAAAGGCCACTATTGTCTCACAAATCATGTTTTCTAATATTAGCCTATTTTTTGGGAAAAGGCCCTACATGTCATCATCACATGTCAGGGCAGTGGATAGAATCTGTGCTCGGACTATCTTCTCACAATAACATTCAACTCCTCTCTCTCTGTCTCGCTCTTTCCTCGGTCCAGGCCTGCAGTGAGTTCACCAACCATGTAATGAACCTGCTGAGAGAGCAGTCTCGCACACGGCCTATCTCTCCCAAGGAGATTGAGCGCATGGTGGCCATCATCCACCGCAAGTTCAGCTCCATTCAGATGCAGCTCAAACAGAGCACCTGCGAGGCCGTCATGATCCTGCGCTCACGTTTCCTAGACGCCAGGTCCGTCCGTGTGTCTCGCTGTATTTTTTTCTCTGTGTGTGTGTGTGCATTAATGTGTTTTTGTTACCACTTTGAGACAATTTCTGATACAAACGTGAGAGAGAATTCCTCATGAGAGAATTCCTCATGAGAACCAAAGCCTGGTCTTAATCAAGCGAAATATTATAATAATAATAATCCTGGTTATGGTGTGAATTAAGGTTAGGTTTTGTTAAGGCCAGTTGGTAATGGTTAAGCAGAGGTTTAGGGTTTTGTTTAGGCTATCCACTATTCAAACCTTACCCCGAACCTTAACTAGAACATCAGAGATGTCGTTTTGCCTCATTAGGACTAGGATGGATTGCAGTCAATGCAATGTCCTCACAAGGATAGCTGTGTGTGTGTGTGTGTGTGTGTGTGTGTGTGTGTGTGTGTGTGTGTGTGTGTGTGTGTGTGTGTGTGTGTGTGTGTGTGTGTGTGTGTGTGTGTGTGTGTGTGTGTGTGTGTGTGTGTGTGTGTGTGTGTGTGTGTGTGTGTGTGTGTGTTAAATGGCTGGTTGTTTTCTTGAGGGCTGAAGTGATCCAAGCACGTCGACCTTGTTGTGACATGTACATTCCGAGCACTTGGGTCATTATCTCTTCTCTCTGTGTGTGTGTTCAGACGTAAGAGGCGCAACTTCAACAAGCAAGCTACAGAGGTGCTGAATGAGTATTTCTACTCCCACCTGTCTAACCCTTACCCCAGTGAGGAAGCCAAGGAGGAGCTGGCCAAAAAGTGTGGGATCACTGTGTCTCAGGTGAGTTGCTAACAATGCTCATTGTTCAGGACAATAAAAAATAAATTTTAGCTGTTTTTGTGCTGTTTGTCGAAATTATCACTTTTTGTTTATTGCAGTATTAACATATTTTTAGCTGAGTGAGCTGTAACACTGAGGCTCCACGAGTTAAATGAGGAAACTCGAATATCTGATGTCCATCTGTCCTTCAGGTTTCTAACTGGTTTGGCAACAAGAGAATACGCTACAAGAAGAACATTGGTAAGTTCCAGGAGGAGGCAAACCTCTACGCAGTTAAAACGGCGGTGGATGCTGCCAATGTGTCGGCGCAGGCTAGCCAGGCTAACTCCCCAGCAACACCCAACTCAGGTACTTACTGCTCCATCTCATCGTTTCAAAAGCTCGGCCGCTTCTCATTAACAAGTTCCTTTACATCCTGATGTGTTTTTAAATGCAACCAAACCTGACAGAACCACACAATCATTGGCTGACTCGTCAAAAAGCAAAACCCACACTGCACAACAAATGTGCTTTCAGCCCCTCACAGCGTCTGTTCAGAACCATGTGAAAGGATCCTATTTATTTAGCATGAAATCTGATATCTGATATACCTGTATGCAATCAGAAAGCTTTACAGATTAGTGTATGTAACAGTTTCAGCAGCCCAACTGTTGAGTGGTCACTTTACATTTTAGTTACTTACTCACTAAGCACTGTATTAGGAACACCATACTAATTCTGGGTAACCACTTCTCTGCAAACCTTGAGATTCATCATATCAGGGTCATGAGCGTGGATGAGGCCACTGCAGCCTGAGATGCTTTTCTGCTCCCCACAGTTGTGGAGCATGGTTATCTGGGTTAATGTTAAATTTTAACCAGTGTAGAGATTGTGTACGAAAATCCCAGCTGATCAGCAGTTTCAGAAATACTCAAACTAGCAGCAGTCTGGCACCAACAATCATGACTACATTCTGTTTAGGAAAAAGTCACTTTTAAATGTGAAACTCTTAAAGTTGTTGCTCGTTTGGTTTGTGCAGTGTGGTCTTTGCATGTCTGTCTAACATTTGCATTCATCTTATGCTTGGCTTTATATGTTAGCTGCTTTTCTAACATTCCATATTTTCAAAACTCAAAGAATAACTAGATAATCAGATGGAGGCCCTGACCTAATGTAAACCTCAAGTACTGTCCATCTTTCATGTTTTCTTTCTGAAAGTCATCCCCCTGTACATTTATTTGCTTGTTTGTTGCTTTTGTTGTGTTAGAAACTTGGATTCTTTGCATATATTTAGTACATTTCAAACAATTATATAACACACAGCTCATGGTAATAGTATAATAACCCAGACTCACAGAGGAAGCTGAATGTTGATGTTCAGATGTTTATATTTTATTTTTCAACTTCAGTGTCCTCAAAATACATGTTTACAACTTTGGACAGCAGAGTTGTTGAAAACCAAACTTACACTCAAAGTATGTAATTTTCTGATGCAAGTGCTCTCTCATTTAAAACGGTAACAAAAGACAGAGGTTGGTGATGTCCTGACGTAGCCTGGGAGTTGTCTTCACCACGTTTGACATCATTGCAGTCAGCGTTTCTCCCAGTTAGGATTCCTTTAGTGTAAATCAGTCAGGAGGTTTTTTTTCCCATGAGCCTAATTATCTGCACAGATCTCCACCTCCAAAACAAACAGACCTGGTGATTTCAATCCAGTAAAAACTCTGAATGAAGCAGTGTATAACCTTTATACATCCTGTGAAATGTCTCATGTCCTCCACTACTGCCAGACTGCCCTGCTCCATACTGGAACACCACCAATTCTAAGGAACTGTAAATGTGCTCATGACATTCATTTCTCCCAACATTTTTCTAAAGCCCAGTCCAGAATTTGCTCAGCCAAAGAAGCCAAACTTACTTTTTAATAAAAATGTTGTAGTTGTAAAATGTGTGTTTGCAAGTGTGTAGCTTAGAGTCCATGCTAAATACAATTTAAAATACACTGGCTGAGAACAGTGACCCTCACATTGACGATGGTTATAAAAATGTTGTGCTACTAGTCACATCGACTAGTGGTGACCTTTTGATCCCATGGCACTATGGTGCGGCTGATTGGATATTGGGTATATATATTGCCAACAGGGTCACCAGGGTCATACAGTTTGTCTCACACAGGCGACGCCTACCTCAGTCTGCGTTCACTCAACGGGGAGGGTCTCAACATCGCCCCCTCTCTACAGTCGCAGGTACGCACTGAGGACAGCTGCAGAGTTGACCTCAATGCCGTTAACCCAGCCACCCAGAATCCTTGGATACCCACCCTCTGCGTAGCTCCTTTCGACCTCGACCTCTCCCCAGATCCCATCCTGACTTTACCTTTGACCCCATTGATCCCTTCCCCAACACAAGCACACACAAATGACCCTTCTGTACAGTGAGCCCTGAAGAGCTTATGGTTTCACTTGAGAGGAATAAAGTAGAAAATCTTACACTTCCCTCTGTACTTCCATTACAGTCCTTACCAATATGTATAATTTAATAGAGCACAGAGTCGGCTACGTTACAGAAACCCTAGACAAGGTTTTGGGCATCAGGACCTTGCTCAGTTCTCTTGTGGTTGTCAACATAGCGCTGTATGGAAATCAGGGCTGGGGATTGAACCAGCAAGCCCTGCGGTTAATAATCCATTTCTGAACCTACAGGACCTCATGCACCTCCAACCATCAAACAGCCTCCCTGCCCTCCTGAACATTCCTCAATCCCATATCCTTAAATATCCACCCTCTCACCCGTGTAGAACCAAGAAATTCCAAACCCTCCTTGTGATCGTTATCTTGACATTTAGAGTTTAGTTCTGGAAGAATCCACAGATTTCTGCTGTTAAACACTTTTTAATCTAGAAGTTGAATCATTTTAAAAAGTCCCAGTTTTTTGGCTTGAGCAACAGTCTTCCATTCATTTAAAACATATGTGGTGTAATGGAGAGTCATTAAGTTGATGGGTATAATGTTATAGCTATAATGTTGAGTTACACTGACTAAATGGTGGAGTACTCAAGCTGGAGAGTGATCATAACTAATACAGATGCAGTAGAGGTTTGTGGATGCTGTCACAGCCTGTGGCTGTCTAGTTAAAGGTTCAGTGTGTAGGATTTAGTGACATCTAGTGGTGGAGCTGCATGTTGCAGCTGAATATCCCTCACCCTCCTCTTCCAAGCATGAAGGAGAACCTGTGGTAGCCTTCAGTTATCATAAAAACTCAAAAGGTGTTTAGTTTCTCCAGTTTGGGCTACTGTAAAGAACATGGCGGCCTCTGTAGGACCTGCTCCAATGTAAATATAAAGTATTTAAATATAAAGGGCCCATTCTAGGATAAAGAAAACAATTTGTACAATTTAGATACACACTATTGAAAACATCAATAGTATTTTATGTTCAATTTCTGCCAATAGATCCCAGTTTTACCTAAATCTTACACACTGGACTTTAAAAAAACTACAACAGCCTTTTAGATTTTAGTTGTCTTGGTGTTGTGTTGTCGTTTGTGTTGAAACGTGTGTGTGTTTTGTCTCTGCCAGGTGGATACCCTGCACCGTGCTACACACCTGACGGGCGGCTATGAGGAGCTGTCGGGTAGTGGCCTCTACACCCCTCATCACCTGGATGTGAGTAACGACTTCAAATCCTTCTTGTGGTGTAGCTGATGGATCACTATGCAGTTACTCAGGATCCCAAGTATCTGCTGTACACACTCAAAAATAAATACAAATAAGATTTGCAGGTCAAAAAGCATGTGGATATATAAAGATGGACGACATGACTGCACACCTTAAGTGTTTTGATCGCCCTCTGGTGGCTGGCCACAGTATAGGTCATAACCCCCACCTCCTTCATGTTAGTGGACGGGACATGGGCCAAACTAAAAACTCAGAGTTCACATCAAATATATTTTCCAAATTCCTTTTTTAGGCAAGTTTTGTTTTATTTATTTGATGCTATAAAAATGTGGTGAAACCTAATGATTGACAGCTGAGACTGACTCTTGATTGGTCAAGTGCATGTATCAGCAGGACCTCGATACCCCGGCTCCCTCCCCTGATTGCTGTTGTTGCTCTGGCTCCAAATTTGGTCAGCGCTTGTGTCTGGGATATTTTTGGCTTCATGCCTGGATAGAGGGAGGAAGTGGATTTACAGTCTACAATGTAGAATTGCTCCTTTAAACCTGGATACATTTGGTTGGAAGTTTAATATAGAATAAAAATAGATTAAAGCACTTAATTGTATTGTGCAAAACTATGAAAGCTTTAGTGCATAAAAGTTAAAAAGAACATTTAGCAAATTATACATTTTACATAGTTAAAAACAACCCATATATGGATAAGTATATAGTGTGAAGCAGATCTGCACATTGAAATGATGTTGAAACGACAGTTACAGTTGTAACCAAGATGTCCAAAAACGTATTATCTTTGAAACCTTCACACGAATGCTCGCTAGGAAATAAGAAATAAGTGGGTTTAACATCAGGGATTTATTACTTTGGGCTAACGATGGTCTGTTTGACATGAGCCAGGTCTCGCTCTGACGTCATGGTCGACAATTCCCTCCAGATCCAAGGCGGCTGCAGTTTTTTGGAGCCAGACTGAACAACGTCAGAGCCTGATGGGAAACCACGGTTCTCGCTGACCTTAGAGCTGATTGGTTCAGATGTTGCATCAAAACATCACTTATGAACACTTTTCATATTTTGCGTAATTGGAGATTTTGCTTTTATTAGTCAGATTTTTATCAAAGTTCATTCTGTAAACGGAATAAATGTTGTGGTTGATGGTGACGTTCATCAGGCGGAGAGGCTTGTTTTACATAGTCTGACATGAATATTGAGGTAATATGAGGACTGATGTTGTGCATTGACAGTATAAATAGGACAAATTAAAAAGAGCATGTCTTGTTTTTCTGATCATGTGTATTTTGACTGTTGACGCATGTTTTGAATTTCTTTAAAGTTCTATTTGGCCAGAGACAGACCAGCAGTTAAGTGATAAGCCAATTTAAACATAAAAGCGAGCTGATATGACGCCTGTCTTCCCTCAAATTCCCTGTAAAATGGAGGTTAAATCATAAAAACGCTGTCATGATGATCACAGATCGCCTGTATAGTGTTTTTAGAATCCACCCTGTCATACAGAAGACTGTTATCAAAACAACAATTATCGAAGACTCAACACAAGATGAATAGTTTGGTCTCATTACATTTTATTACATTAGGGTCAAATCAAATAGAAAGCGTTTGTGTGTGAAGGCTGTCTCATCTCGTACAAGTTCAGTTAATCTGAAGTGAAATGATCATGTAGAATTTATGAAGTCATCCATAAATATTCACTTAATTTGTTTCCCCCTTTCCTAAGAAATAACAAAAAGAACTGATAAGAATCAGTATGGGTGAGAGTCGTCATCCCTTGTTCTATCCAAATAGTAACTGAAGATGTTTGGGACAGAAAAATGTGTAATTCTCAAAAAGGCTGCAAGCTTTGTCAATATTGTGTATAAACATATTCAAACATTTTGAAAGTGAAGTGTCACTTTATTTAATGGTTTTCAGACTCAACACTGAGGTTATATTTTACATTTCAGGCACAAAATGTATCTTACTTTAATCCCTAAGTTTACAACTCAGATCAAAGTTTAGATTGAACTTGGTCTTTGTGCTCAACACTCGTATCCCCGTCTGTTTGCAGGCTAACAGCTGGCAGGACACCACCAACCCTCCCTCGGTCACCTCCCCTCCCGGTCCTCCTGGCAGCGTCCACTCCGACACCTCCAACTGATCCGGTGGCTCCCTCTGCCATCACTTCATTCCCACTGTGGTCTGCTCTGACCACCATCCTCTGCCCCCCCCCGCTCTTCAACACTCCCTCGTCTCTCTCAAGTAAACAGTCTCACCGGCCTGTTTTTTGCATTTCATAAACACACACTGTGCTGGAACACAGGACAGCCGAACCGCAGTCGGGAGGAGCGCTCCCTCCTCCACTTCCACAGCTCCACTCCGTAACTCAGAACGAAAGAGGGACGGAGCTCAAAACATCTTCGCCATCAGACTTTTTGAAAAAACCACTGACCCAGCTGTGTAGATGATCAAGATGTCTGTACATAATGTGTATATGCACGTTAACTTCACACAGTACTCACACAGCTTGTCCATGTGCCGTTGACCTCTGCACTCGATCCTTTGCTTTGGAAAACTGTGTGTGATTGCCTGTATCTCTTGAAGCCTTGGCATTTGCAGCCAAACCGTCGATACAGATCACCAGGGAGCTCTGCTCACCTTGCTCGTACCAAAGTGCTGCCCCAGTAGTCGTCAACACATCTGTTCCTCCGAGATCACCCTCCGCCGACACGAGACGCCGTCGCATCTCCCGGGTCCTCCTAGGTTGATATTTCATTCTGTTGGAGATTTCAAAGTGAATCACGGAGACACGTGCAGAAGGTGCATGTAACCCCCCCCCCCCCCCTCATCCATACCGCACACACACAGCAACACAACTTTTCAGTCGTTTTCATAGTGAGCTGACATTAAAAAAAAAAAAAGTGTCAAGCACAAACGTTAGCATCCTTGTTATGGGTGTCTCTACCTGTAAAAAGGTAGTGAAGGGGATCACTGTTCCAAACCAGGCAGGACAGGTGATATTAGGGCTGGCGAGAAGAGGATGAAAGGGCAGAGAGAGGAGAATAACTTTGGTGGAGTGGATGTAACTAATAGCCCTTTTTGTTGCTAACCAATAGAGGGTGTTGGTAGACGGCTTGTAGACTTTACTTCTTGCTTTCTGTCCACTAGTTATTTTGATTGTAGGCTATTTTCTAATGCTGTTTCACCAAGAATGCACCAGCCACCACCAAAAATGAGCTCAATAAAGCATCTAGACGACGTTAGGCGAGGGGTGGAAGGATTGTGGGGCATTGATGTGTTATTGGGACAAACGTGACATGAATTTAGAAACGTGACTGTCTTCCATGCATGTAGGACTTCTAGGCGTGATATTATTGTTTTCATTTAACCTTCCGAGTTTTTAGCTTCGTTTTTATTAACAAAAAAAACCTAAAAAATAAAAGGGTATAATTATTACAGTCAGACCAAAAAGGAAAAAGTGCATCATGTATTGCTATGATGTGTGTGTCTCTGTGTGGGCGTGTGTACAGTGGATGTTTAAGTCAAACTGGCTGGTGCCCTCTGACCTTCGTGAGCATTAATAGAGACTGGGTGCTTCCACCAGCCAATGACACAAGCAGGTGGGGGGGGTTCGGGTGAGATCTCCTCCTCCTCCTCCCCATCTCGGAAACATTTTACGCTCCTGAGCCCGAGGCAACACGCTACAACCTTCTGTTGTACCAAAAACCAAAAATACCACGTTCAGCAATGTAATAATGCTACTCTGTCTCTCGCTCTGAAGCTGGTGCACAGCCACCTTTGCAGTTCGAGGCGAGGAGGGAATTATATTTGTATCTGTGTCTCTCTGTGTGGTGTTGTCATGCCTCAAGTTGATTTGATTTCTCTTTTTTGGGGGGGGGGTTGTTGTGGGGCTTCATGGGAAGGATGGGTGGAGCGAGAAAACTGTCATATCAGACCTGTAATTTGATTGTGAGCATCGAGGGCATCTTCTCCCCTTTACCCATCTTTTATTATCCTCCGGTAAAACCACAACCCTTTTGTTTTTAGTTCTGTGGCCGATTGGGCAAGGGCTTCTCTGTCTCTCCGCTGTTGCCAAAAGAAAAGAGGCAGCACTGGGTGCAGTCAAACTCCTGTTTTACGACAAACCTGCAGCGTCCTTTGGGGATTTTCATTCTTTTGGAACTATTTTATACATTTAAATGTCATGTGAATAACAAAGCATTTTGATAGTAAGGTAAAGCCTTATGAATATTTAAGTGTCAGTCGAGACTTTGTTGAACCATATGTTACAGAACAAAACTTGAGCTTATAAGCTGGTCACATGTGATATCCCACGTTTTAATTACCTGTTTTTGTTACTCATCGCAGTTCATACGACTGTATCTTACAAATTATCACCGCACCAAATTGTCATGCCCCCCCCCCCCCCCCCCCTCCCCCTCCTTTTTCTACCTGTTGTAATGGATGTCACTGTACAGTTTGTGTAATGTTTCCGTATATATTTTCTTTTTCTTTCTTTCTTTTATAAACTTCGATGTTCGGTTGAGACGCCAGTTTTTATTTTGGCCTTTTGTGTCACGGATTCACGATAACTCTGTATCAACTTTGAATATTATTTAGGTCTTTTGTTACATAACCGAGTGGCAATGTTTTAAGGTTTAGAGGTGGAACGTCTGGTGCTGTGGAAAGATTCTCCGATGCATTGAGGTTCTGCGATGGATATTGTTTTGTTGTGGTTATTTTTTACCAACACTTCTCAACTGATTCCACCCACACGTCCTCAGTTTTACAGTCACTTCCTCAAATATTTGCCACTTTTTGAGCCTAATTTTATCCTAAATCTTTTTAAAAAGCTGCTAAAAAAATTTGATGAAATTAGTTTGTGTTGTATCAAAAGTTTTAAACCAGACGCTGATAAATTTAGGCTTTACCTTCATCAGCCAGTAACGACTTAACGCAAAAGGAGCAGATGTTTGTGTTGTGTAAAGTTAATTAGATTAATTATAACTAAACGGCAGCTTATTTTATATTGTTAAATTCTTGTTCTACGCTGAAACAGGAAGAAAAGGTTCCACGTTTTAAGTGCATAAGCTGCACTTTGCTCCCGTCGTCATGCTCCTGTGACTCTGCTTGAAAACAACACCAAACATCAGTGGGTTCATTGTGTGGTCCTGCACTTCAGAGCTGCACATCGAAAATACCAAACTTAATTTCACTTTCTATTGTCGAAGGGGGTTTAAATCGTGTTTGGATTCTGCAAGTGACTAAATGACTTCCACAGCATCAGACGTCTGAACTCTAAACCTTTATGATTTCTTTGTTTTTATTAGTATATTTGTATCTCCCTTCTTTCCCTTGTATTTACCCCTCTCTCTACCTCTGTCTTTCCATTTCTCTTGTATATAACCCCCACTGTTTTCAGACCTGTGAGTCTGTATGAACTCCTTTTATACCTCAACTTTAGAATTGTTCTAGAAAGAGTAAAACAAAAGGAAGAATATGACAAATTGTAGTGTTCTTATTAGAAAATTAATAAAATGATTTAGTGTGATTTTTCTTTCCCCCCCAGTATTTGATTTCTAATTTTAGGAGTGTTTCATTTTTATAATTTGTCACAAATGCTCTTGTGATAGTCAAATGTAATAAAAGGAGAGATGGCACCATCTGATGATGTGAATGTGTCAAACGTCCTGAGAAATGATAAATCCTTTTAACTGATGCATCTTTATATATATATATATCTATATATATATATAGATATATATTTAAGTCCATTTACACATGCAAACACAGTAGAGGTAGTTTGTCAGAATCAACATTTTTTACACACTGTCCCAGTTAGGTGACAGTAAAATCAAGCTGTTTCTTAAATGCAGGCCTACAGCCATACCCCCACCATTGTCCAACCGTCGTCTTTATTGTTGGCGTCTTGAGGCAAACACAAAGTCGGATCATCTGATTTCTGGACACAGATGAGAGGTTCCTGTGGACACAACATTATTTTCTTAGTGCACAGGAAAACCAAGACAAAGAGACTAGGATCCAGGACTAACTTTATCAAATTAACATTTAACAATAATGTCTGTCAGTAGAGAAAATACCTCCAGGGCCCAGTAGTTCCTGTGTGAAAACATTTAAATTCACTAGATATGGATTTTTATTTGCACCAAATAATGTCAATAATGTACAAACACTTCGATACCAACCTACTAAATAAGTCAGATTTTTTTTTTTTTAATCAAGATTCACACACCTTTGCCAAGATGGTTATGTTTGCATCTGTTTGTTAATGAGCTAGATTACACAAAAACTGCTCAACAGACGGAGAGGAAGATAATACCGAAAGTTGGTTTTGATTTGGATCATAGGGCAGATCCAGCTTTTGAATTTGATGATTTCACATAGAACGATTCATGAATCTTGATGGAAAAAAATCGGATATGTTTGGGGAACAACAAATAAAACTCCTGTGAATTTAAATGTGGCTTCACAAGGGGACTGTTAGGCCTTGGTGGAGGTGTGTGCTCTACTGAGTGACATTCTAGTTTTCTCGTAATGTTGAAGAAAGAAAAATTTCCTGGATCCGCCCCTCGATACTGACTCACACCACAATCTGATGTGTTAGATTAGAAATCAGCATGTGCACTTGAGCGGTTAAAAAAAAAACAACATGCATGAGTCACTGAGGCAGAATGTGACTAGGCCTGAGGCAACAAGAGTTTGTTGTGAGCAATGTTCAGAATCTGAGGCTTGTCCTGTTTATCTAAAACCACAGGTACTGTTTGGAGAGAAAAAAGCCTGTTTCAAAGGTCACATGTCGCACTACCTGGTCAATAAACCTTCTAGCACTGGAACGACAGGTACCTCTGGTAGCGGAGAGTCTATCTCCACAGGGGGAGGCTCCCTCTGCCGGCCGCCACCTCTCCAACACAGGCAGCACAGGATCCTCTTGAACGTCCTGCGCATCTCCTCGTCCCGCAGGGAGTAGATGACGGGATTGACCAGAGAGTTGCACTCGGCGATCACCAGACAGAACTTCTCGTAGTCGTTGGCGTGGCTGTTTCTACCCAGAAGCCCGTCCAGTAAGAGGGTCATGAGGCCGGGGGTCCAGCAGATCACGAAGGCGCCTGCAGAGAAACAGCCGACAACAATGACCTCAAACCTTCCACACTATTGGCCTAAGGTGCGGCTCTAACATCATTCGCCTGTTATTATTCATCATCATGGTTAACTGGCTCCAGGAGATGAGTCACCTGAGCAATACAAGAGAAAACAGGGATTTCATCTTTGATCTTTCGTCAAATTCCTGACAAGCTCTGAAACGAAAACTTCCGCAGTAAACGGACAAGCTCTGAAGAAACACACAAGGCTAAAGCTGTGGAACTGGTTTGTGGAGGCTGTTTGCAGGATCCCTGCAAAAAGCCTCCAGCCGCTCATCCACTACCTTCCAAATACAAACAATTAGTTTATCTTCAGTGGAGAGGGGAATACAGCCATTAAACATGACTTCATGAAAAAACGTACAAGAGATACGCGTCTCTTGTTTGGAGTGAAACTAAAATCTGAAATTGTGCAGAATTGGCCGCATATCAAGAGAAAGCTGCGCCCTGTGTTTCGATGTGTTGGTGCCAAAGTTCTCACCCAGAACCATGGAGATCGTTTTCATCAGGTTGAAAACGGTCTGGCTGTGCTCCGAGCTGTGCTGAGACACGTACAGGCTCTGGTATCTCACGTAGATGAAGATGCGGGTGTACATGGCCACCATGATGAAGAATGTGAGCAGGTTCAGAACCGCCCAGAAGACGAGGAAGCGGCGGCTGTAGAGGGGAGCGATGGTGGAGCAGTCGTCCAGGTGACACTCGCAGTTCCACAGCATGGAGGGCACCAGGCCCATGGCGATGCCCACGGCCCAGATGCAGACGATCAGCAGCACCACCCGGCGCTTGCTCATCTTGCTGTGCAGCTGCATGGTGAGGATGGTCTGGTGGCGCTCCACGGCCACGGCCAGCAGGTTGGCCACAGAGGCCGTCAGGCTGATGTCGATCAGGGCCCCGCGGATGTACCACTGCTCCTTGGTGAGCGTGCTGGTCCAGGGGCCCGTGTTCAGCATCAGGTTGGCGTAGGCGACGCCGGCAAACAGGTCCGCCGCAGCCATGTTGCCCAGGAGATAGTAGATGGGGAAGTGGAAGCGGCGGTTCATGAAGACGGCCACCATCACCATGAGGTTGGCCAGCACGACGATGAAACACACCGTCAGGCCCAGTCCGATCACCACGTAGTCCCGCGTCGTCCACGCCACGCTGATCTTCTTACCCACGTGGTTGTAGAAAAAGGTGACGTTGTGGCTGTAGTAGCAGGTGTTGGGCGTGCTGCTCTCCATGGCCGTGACTGCAAAAACACAAAGTTCATCAGTTCATCAATGTGCTTCAACAACAGCCAATGTTCAATATGGTTTTTATAATAGACGGATTTTCACCATGCAAGAGAATCAGATTCAGCCACATCACTCAGATATGATGCTGTTACAAACTGGAAACACTTTAGAACAACAGAAGACGTCTTCAGGTCTTTTGTTTTGAAAAATACTTTGGATTGTGACCTGACAATATTATACTGAAGCAAAACAAGGAAATAACTCATGAAGTGGAAACATTAAAAAGCCTTTGTTAGTGTGGCAAAGATCTAAAAATGCACCTGATGAAAACCAGTGTGCCGCAACATGCAGGTGCATTTTTTTAATGTTATCTATAGAAGTATAGGTATAGGTATATATAATTTATAGAGGTATATATTTATAGGTGTGTAGGCTTATTTTGTTGAGGTTAAATGTCCCAATAAGCACCTTGTGAAGTTGTTTTTAACGAATGTATTTCCAAACGATGCCCGCCTTTTTAATTTTAAACTCAATTTTGTATTTTTGTAATAATCCTCAATGAAGTACTGCTGTTAGTGCCTGAAAAAACAGATACAACAGACTTAGTGGTGGCCAGAATGTAGAGATAGAGATATAGATATAGATAAAACCAGGCTACGCACACATGTGACGTGTGTGATTACCACAGTTTGACAGTAAGACAGGAAAAACAAAGAGTCAGAAGAAAAGACTAAATGTGATGTCATCAAAATGCTTGTTTAGTCCAGATAACAGTGACTCAGGGTTTGTTGTGTTTTACATTAACTTTCCAACCAACGAATCTGAGAAGCTGCAATCAACACACTTGTTATGTTGTCCCTGCTTGGTCCTGCAGTGAGACACATGTAACTCAAACAGCGCCAGAGAAACAAATGGAGATTTTCATTTGGACTTTATGCATAAAGGAAATTAAGAATATTAAACCAAACTCACTGTGTGCGCGTCAGAGTCTCCTCCATCCAGACATGAAGCTCCTCGCTGCCTCACGTGAGACAGAAAGTGTCTCTGCTACTGGTGGTGGTGCAGCTTCAGGTGAGACTGAATCATTCTCACTCGGATCAGCTGCCCCCGTCAGACAGGACAGATGGTGCCTTCACGTACAACCTGGAATGTGGGGAAAAAACACACTGAGGCTCACAGGTCTCACCAAGTACTTTCATACAGATTTTGTGTTTTTTTTTAAAAAGTACCTTGTGTCACTCAGTGTTCCCACGTAGCGAAATTGTTTTGGCCCAGATTTGGCCCACATACCACATGCCATTGGAATAATGGCACTTGAACGGTCCGCTCCTGTTTACCAGAACTGGGAATACTGGAAGTTGGTTTTGATTTGGATCATAGGGCAGATCCAGCTTTTGAATTTGAATATTTTCACATAGAACGATTCATGAATCTTGGTGGAAAAAAATCGGATATGTTTGGGGAACAACAAATAAAACTCCTGTGAATTTAAATGTGGCTTCACACGGGGACTGTTAGGCCTCGGTGGAGGTGTGTGCTCTACTGAGTGACATTCTAGTTTTCTCGTAATGTTGAAGAAAGAAAAATCCCTGGATCCACCCCTCGATACCGACTCACACCAACATTGAATGCCAACCTTCCACTGAGTTTCATGCTAATCCGTCCTGTAGTTTTTGTGTAACGTAACTATCAGTCTCAGATCGCAGAGGAAAGCAGAAGTTTGAACTTTACGAGAACAAATATTCTGCACTATAGCACTGACAGAATCAAACAAAGAAATTCAGTGGAAGAGTCATCCAGGTTCCTCATGCACCAGAGTTTTGTTCCTCCCGGCCTGATGTGTTAGATTAGAAATCACAAGTAAGCCAGAGCAATACTGCACATCAACCCAAAGGGGGCCTGAATTTGTTTTGTGCCATTTGGGCCATAATCCCCATTTACCTCGGGGGTCACTTTAGGTTCACATCCAGATTACACCTTGCCTGGAGCCTCGCAAACAATGCAGACGTTTGTTCTCGGGGTTTTGGGCCACGTTTTGCTACAAGTGCTTACAAGTGGGGCCACATTAGGCTCCCATCCATTTTGTGAGGGCCAGAAGTGCTGCACCATTGCCTGAAGTGGCCCACATCCATTTGCCATCTGGGTCACGGCCATGTCTTTTTGAGTCGGTTAATGGAAACATCAGATTCCTCAGCAGAGAATGACAGGTGGAGACACAGGACACAAACATGTGGCTCGCACTTCTCCATCTTGGAAGCAAAATCCTGAATGCATCATTATTTGCTTTCTTAAGAGCATGTTTTACTTTTTCTTTTTACTTTTTTTATTTTTTTCAATCACCTTTTTGAGTTAGCTCTGCGTTGGGGTGCTGACGCCAGAATGTCCGAGCTACAACGGAAGTAAACACTGAAATGCTAATTAGCTATGATGCTTAAACTGTAGAAAGAAGACGTTTTTTGTTTTTGTTTTATTTAATCACAGGGAAATGGAACAGACAGTTTAATTAGTGTAAATTAGGAGGAGCACCTTAAAGCAGCACAACGTACAAACCTAAACTTTTAACCGCATTTTCAGTGCGATAAATCAGATAGAGATAAATCAGATAATGAGACAATAATAGTTATTACTTTTTAAAGTGTATTCACAGTCACTGCGTCATTTTAAATGTTACAACAGTAAGTGTCAAATAAACTAATAAAAACATAATCAGCGGAAGTTGTATGTTGGTATTTCCTGGTTGTTATTTTGAAAGTGCCGGAAGTGCTGGTTCAGTCTTGATCGCTTGAGTATGTTAGGAATCAGGGTTCTTCACTGCCCCCAGAGTCTAAAGTGAGAACTGCAACACTGTGTTAAAATGGTTCCACAAATAACTAGAACAGCAACATCAACATAGACAACACCATCACATCTGTAAATTCTATCAAACCAAACTAACTGTTATTATTACCCAAATTAAAATATAGTTTCATTTGTTTTCTTAAATCAAAATATTAATTTCATTTATTTGCTGAGCCTCAGCAGTGTGTCACTTTGTACTGTTGACATTAGCAGGCGTCTAAACGTGACAACTATAGAACAGAATTAAGATTTTCTGCAGTTTTTCCCTGATTACTTGACTTTGGTCGGTTTGAAAAATCTAAACATGAGTTCAAGTGTGAAATCTGCAAAAACTGAAGTGTACCTGTCAAAATGGCTCAAGTTATTACAGTACTTATTAAAATGTAGCTGCTCTGTTTCTTCCAGGCACAGCTTTCCTGTGTAAAATATCCTGAAGGATGTAAAAAAGAGATGCTCCCTCTTAAGAATCTGCTGGTGGAGAATCCGAGAGCTCGTCAGTGACATTGCAGATCCACCAGAGGCATCGAATTAAAAACAGAGACAAACAGTTTTTCGTTTATTTTTTATTTTCTATAAAAGAAATGAGTTTATTCAATGATCATAACAGACTTATAACAGATCAGGAACCTCGATAGACCAGTCACATACCAAACGATAATCGAGGAAAAGGTTCGAACAAAACCCCCCCAGAACAGAACACATGTAACACAAAATAAAATACCTGAATAAAGCAAACTCTGGGCTGAGCTGCGGGTCAGCACATTCTCGGTAGAACTCATGGCACATTATGTCCAACAGTTACTGTGAAAAAAAAAAAAAAAGGCTAAACAGGAATGAAGTTTTTTTGTTTTTTTTACCCTTTCAAAACCAGTCTAATAATAAAAATTATATATTCATATATGGTGGACTTCATGGAAATTTAAAAAAGGTGACTTAAGCACAAAAACAAATTCTCCTGAAGTACTGTTCATCTGTTTCTCCTCCTCCTCCTCTTCCTCCTCCTCCTCCTCAATATAATGCTTATCTACATTGCGGAACATACCTCCTTGTACCACACACTTAAAAAAAATTAATAACAATAACACACAGTCACGCAATCGTCCAAATTTACACAGTCACACTCACAGACCAGACTCACACGCTAAGTGTGGCAATGCTGAAACATCTCTATCTAAAATCTGCTGATTGAACAAAATGAGAAAGTAGTTGTCAGGTGTGTACACTCATAGAAGTCCAGCTAAAACTAAATTTAAAACCCGAATATTGACAACGGGTAAAATATAAAATGCTGTCTTTTCCTTTTTTTATTTCCTTTTTTTAATTTTTTACACAAACTCTTTCAAAAATCTCCCTCCCCGGTCAAATATTACACCACCCAATTCCTGACTCGCCCCCTTTCTTAACCCCCTCGAAGTGTAATATAAGCCAACGAGAATTGCAATACAATACAGGCACTGGAGAAAAACACCATAAGAGACGAGTGGAGAGGACGAGATGCGTTTCAAATTTCAACCCATCCGCGCTCCAGACGACATCTCCAAGAACAGAATTAGAACTCACATCCACTATTATCGAACAAGAACAAATATAGAAATCAAAACTGTTTTTTTCAGCGTTTTCAGATTTGTGACTTTTGTAATCGTTTTTGTCTTTTTATTTTGTATCGTCGACACTGTGCCCGTGGTGACGCCTCCATGCGAAAAACTAACCAGGAGCTCTTTCTGATCCCTTCAACTATTCTTTCCTAACCTGATTCACAGCTACAGAAAGGTGGCGAGTGTTTGTTTTTATTCCCGATTGTCCCCTTCCTGCCTCGAACGCTCCGCTTGTTGACATGTGATCCAAAACCCGCGCGGTAAGATCGGAGCGCTCGCAACAGCAGGGGGCTCCTCGACTCCTCACTTAACTCCTGCTAGTGTGACTGCTGCGAACAAGCCAATGATATGAACATTTCCAACATCATGTCTAAAAGTGTAATACAAATAACGGTGCAACTCGTAGTGAAATTAAATTTCAACTAAAACTCGGAAAACAACCGGACCTTTCTACTCTTCTGCTAACGATTTTCCTGTTGCGGCTTTAAATAAGAAATACAAGGCAGGATAAAAACTTCAAATGATTCTGTGTCTGATAAAATCCTCACTGGAACTATGATTGATGCATATACGCAGGGGTTTTTATCCCCCGCCAACTACCGACCGTGTTTTAGGACAAGTAATAGAGCATAAAAGATGATGGGTTGTTTGGCATAGACATAAGTGGCGGAGTGTGTTGGTGTGAAGATTCAGAGAGGGGGAAAAAAAATAAACAGTTATTGTAGTATAAGAAAATACTTCTTTACAGTAGATACTACATGATGAAAAAGGTCTGCACTGCTCCTACTCCTGCTTTTAAATGTTATTGGTTTGTCCATGTGTGCAGGCCACAGAACATAATGGTCTGTTTAGGAAAGAGGTGTAAGGCAAAGTGTACCTTCTCCGCTGAGAAATATACAGGATTTACAGTATGGAAGTTGCCGCCCCCCCCCCTCCCTCCCTCCACTCCAACCATTCATGTGTTCACTTACAACAAACGAAACAGACCAGTCCTCTTCATCACCTCAGACATCTGGCAGTTTCAAAACGCCCCTGCGCAGTCTGTCAGTACATTATCAGAGCATGTTCATAGTTACTGTCTTTACTCTTGCGATTATTGTTTGCGACCACGCACACCGTTAGAAGCAAGTGTGACAAAGGCAACTGTGCCGACGGGGGGGGGGTGGTCCTTTCCTCTCTCGCTGTGAGACGCCGCGCAGACGATGCAGAAATCCCCCGGAAATTACATCCAGAACAATGAGACTATCCCCGTGAGCTGTGAGCTTCCCGTCCGGCATCCAAGCGTCCGTCACGTCTACACACAGTCCGTGTCCCTCTGTGGTGCGTGGTCAGCAAATCTCACTTTAGAGGAAGTGTTAATCATCCAAGTTTCTCTTACCCCCCCACCCCGAGGGAATCGTATTTTTATTTTTTTTTTGCAGTTACGTTTCAGTTGCTCCTCTCCTCAAAACAGGTTCTCCTCAAAGATAGCCATTAAGTCACTTTGGAAATTCATGTCAATAGTCGCTGCCATCTGGGGAGACAAGAAAAACAAAAGCATTTCCTTTAGAGTCTGAGAGCTCATACACCTTCATGTAAATATGATAGTTTTTCTACTGTTTGTCTTCAAATTGAACTATTTCTTCTATGGTGCATATCTTTCACATTTCTCCTTCTTTTGTAATGAATTCAAATTGAACATTAAACACAATCATCTCACCGCTTCTCGCCTCCTCCTCTCCTGCTCTCGGCGGCGTGCAAGCTCCCTCTGTTGGTCGAGCGGGTTCTGTGCGGCGGGCTGAGGCGGTGTGGGGGGTTGAGGAGGCTGCTGAATGGCAGTCGGCGGGGGCTCCTGCTGCTGCTGCTGTTGCTGTTGTTGCTGCTGCTGCTGTTGCTGTTGTTGTTGCTGTTGTTGCTGTTGTTGCTGTAGTTGTTGTTGTTGTTGTTGCGTAGGGGCTTGAATGAGCTGCTGTTCCTGGCGCCTGCGTGGCTCCTCGTGCACCCTCCTGGTCGTCTCCATGACGTCGTCTTCATCCCGACCTCTGGAAAACATTCAGACCAATAATTTACACCAGGTGAAATCCAACATGTAGCTGTAGGGGGTTCGTGACTGAGTAAGAGATCTCCTTAAAACTACATCTGGTGCCATTCTGGATGTTTCAAAGGAAAAATGACTAAACATAAAACTGCATGTCCTAAACTCACGATCTCTCGTACAGCTATAGAACAGTTCTGTGCAGGCATGTTTAAGTGGTTTCTAAATTTGGAAATATGCTAAATGCAAAGGGTCCGACGCTGATGAGCTTTTTTTTAAACACATGTTCACCAATGGAACTAAGATTTGTTTTAAGCACCTACAGAAAGTCTGGAGTATCAGTTACAACAGATGGAAAACACTTTCCTCTTGCAGCCCCACTTCCTGCTTTTGATGTGAGATAAATATTAAAATCTGGCCCGATGCAACATTAAACGTCTCAATAGCCTCACACGAATAAAACATCTGGAAACCAAAACCCATTCTCACGTTAAAACTTGAGCTGCATTTCTGAATTAAAGGTTGGATGTCAGCCTCAGCTTTGCAAATGGTACATGAGGTTTATTATCAAGAACTTCAGTGATTTTAGTGCCTTGAACATCTGCTGCCTATTAAGGGAGCTGTTAAACAACATTAGTTTCAGACATGATTAAAACGGCAATTTGTAAATTTGAGGAAGAGTAAACACTCATTTATACACTAACAGGATATCACAAACCAATAACTAACCCTAACCCCGAAGATTATAATCTCCTCAGGTTTATATTTAGACGTCTGAAACAACCCCTCCTGCAGTCCTCAATTAAAATCTATTCTCAGCTGCTGGTGTGGTCCTACAATACAGCCACTAGGGGGCATATCACATCGACTTTCAGCGACCCAAGAGCATTTGTAGTCAAGTATAATGAAGTATTATTTAAAGCTTTACATCACTGACGTTGTTTACGTCAGTAACGCAAATCTGACTCACTCAGGCAGTTGAGGTTCTAAACGTCCTTCATCTGTAATTATATGAGCTCAACAGAGAGACTTGTCGAGCTCTCACAACTTAATATTTTGAATGAGTCTTAATATGGAGAATCCGTTTCTATCCGTCAAGGGACATCGAGTCCACCTGTGTCTCTCTAAAGCTGCCTTAAATGGCCTTTTTCTTTACATCAATCAAACGCCTAAGAGATGAAAAATACGTCTCCTGTAAAAAACAGTTAACCTAATGAGATAAGTTTTGAGGACGTCTGTGTATCATGTCTACGGCTTTCTTCTTGACGTCCTTACCGTAGTTTGTCCTGCTCCCTGCGTAGCCGGTCCTTTTCCGCCTGCTCAGCTTGGGCCTTCAGGGCTTTCTCTCTCTCCTCTTTCTCCCGAGCAGCACGACGGAACTGCTCAAAACTGTCACTCGATGATTTCACTGCAGACATGGGCGTAGACGTGGACTTCTGTGCCAGACTGGCCCATGAGCCCATGTTCTTTAGTTTCACATCCTGGGAATGGACACAGAGACGCACAGTCATCAACTCCAGCATCTTGCAAGATACAATCTTATAAAGTAAAAAAAATTATAAAAACTGAATAAATTGAGTGAAAAGTGTTTCTCTTACACCCACCTGTACTTTTTTGGGGGCAACAGGCGCCTTGGACTCCTGCTTGAACTTATCCTTATCTTGCAGAGAGGGCGGTGGCCCACTGGGCTCAGAGGAGCGGATGACGGGTCGCGAGCTGTCCATGGACTTCACATCTTCACACACATACAAAGAAGCATGGTTTCAATATCATGTGCTGCTTCTTCTTCATATATGTGTAAATGCAGTAAGTCTGAGGGAAAGTCTTGGTACTCACTCTGTTGGCCGTGGCCTGGTTGAGAAGGCTTATTATCGGGGTGTTTGTGATGGTCTGGTCTCATTGCAGGGTTAAAAGACTCTCCTCTCATCACTGGTGATGGAGCAAGTTTCTCCTCCTTCAACCCACCTTGGCTCCCAGGGGCCCTCTGCTACAAGGCGAGAAAATGGAGACACAACGTTGGCCCTGCTCTAAACCGCCACAAAAACAGTGTTGTCCAACCAGAGCATGTAACTCACCTTTTTGGGCTGCATGTTGTGAGGTGGAGATGGGTGAGACACAGGAGGATACTGGGGGAGTTGTGGGGAATGCATCATAAGAGGGGATGGGTTGTCCCTCATGTGACCTGTCAGCAGAACAGAGGCAGGTCCAGCTTCAGGCAACATAATTCATTTGTACAGCAACACTTTTTGCTTCCATCACCAGTTACACTTTTGTCATCTTCTCAGACTCACCTGTGTAAGGGTCAGCCTTGGTCGGGCGAGGGGAGGGCAAGTCTTGCTGCTGCTGGATGATCTGCTGTGCTTTGTTGGTAGAGATGGAAACCTTGTGTTGTGATCCCAGCGACTGAGCAGCTAGTCCAGGACCCTGCTGGTAGCTCTGTTGCTGCTGCTGCTGCTGCTGCTGCTGCTGCTGCTGCTGCTGCTGCTGCTGAGTGTGCTGCATGTGGCGGGCCTGGTGTAGAGGCATCTGTTGGGGCGGGGGCTGATGTGATGGGGCAGGAGGAGCCTGGGACTGAACAGGGAGCTGGGGAGGAGGCAGCGTCGCCTGAGATGAGAGTTGAGATTGTCCCTGGACCGACTGCAGGAGAGAAGTCTGTGGCGGTTGTTGTTGCTGCTGCTGCTGCTGCTGACGAACCTGCGCCTGGAGCGACTGCATGGACTGCTGGGGCTGACGGGGTTGTTGGAACTGCTGCAGGTATAACTGTACTTGGTTCAAAGGCGTTGTAGACCCTGGTTCTTCATCGTCCTCGAGCAGCATCTGAGGAGGTTGAGAAGACAGCAAGCCCTGGGGTGTAAGTGTTGGGGGGGACATGGGCCGTTGGTGCAGAGGCTGAGGAGGGTGAAGGATCTGAGAGGGGAGCTGATGCTGTGGTGGCGCTGCTGACTGGACCTGCAGCGGCTGTTGCTGCTGCTGCTGCTGCTGTTGCTGCTGCTGCTGCTGCGGTTGTTGATGCTGCTGCAGGGTTGGCGGAGGAGGAGGAGGAGGAGGAGGAGGAGGTGCTGCTTGTTGCTGCTGAGGGAGTTTAGGATGAAGCGGCGCTGCCTTGTGACTGGGTCGAGACGGCTGCTGAGGCATGGAACTGTGCAAGGCTAAAATTACAAATAGCAAAGAAACAAATGCATTGTTAATACTTTGTGATCCATGACAAAGTTTACAAAAAAACAGCTGTTCATTTAGCTACATTTGTAAGTGTACTAGTATATTTAAGGAAAATACTGCCGAAACAGTTTCATATGGAAATGAGCATAGGCCAGTGGTGTATTTCAAATAATACTGAAGAAGTAATCTGTGCTTTTTCAAACATATTTTTCTGCACATTCAAAATGTTAAATATAGTTTATTGTTGGTAAGACTAGAAGTATATGAGGTCAGGGTGATCTCTATCTTGACCAACAAAATCTAATCAAGTGAATATTTGTGCCACATTTGAAGAAATTCCCTCAAAGGAAATTTCTAAGGATATCATATTCACGAAGTGGGATGGACGTATTCATTCTGACGAAGTATGTGATAATTTTGAAAATGTCATACTTCACTTTGTAGGATCCATTATTGTCAGAGGGACTGCAGGTGCACATTAAGAATCAACCACTATCTAAGTACTACTTGTGGACAGCCTTACCTGGAGACGGGAGGACGGGATGCTGGTTAAGGAAGGGGTGGGTCTCGGGGGACACAGGCTCAGCAGAATGAGCATTGAGGTGTGGAGGTGGAGGTGAGGAGGAGTTGCCCGAGTGGTGAGACAGATGCACGAGGGGCTGGTTGAAAGGTGGCAGGGACTCGAAGCTAGTCTCCAGTAACTGGGAAGACTCCAGAGCAGCTACGGGGGGAGCCATGAAGCCTGCAGGAGATTGCTGCTGATGCTGCGGCTGATGGTGCTTGATCTGACTGCTCGGCTGAAGGCCTGCAGGTTGGGAATGAAGCCCAGAGTGAGCAGAGCCGCTCTGTGCGTGAAGATGCATCTTCTTCCCCTCCTTTACAGACTGGCCCTTCTTTTTCTGCTGTTTTATTATTCCTGAAAAAAGTAAAATTAAGATAAGTTAACAGATAACACTTTGTGTTTTTTATTGGATTTGGGACATTTGAGTGGTAATATCTGCAACAAGTTACCTGTCCCTTCTGCTTCGCTGTCTGAGCTGGAGCCAGTGCTCTCTGAAGAAGATCCCATCTTTTTGGAGGTAGCCATGGACTCCAAAGTCTTCTCAACTGCAAAACAACAACTATGTGTTCATGCACGTCTTGAATAACACAACTGCTAGTTTATACCTCAGAGTGACTGCTCTCTTTGCTGATTTCCCATAGTCACTTACCTGGAGCCCTTTTCTTCTTGCGGAGGCAGGAAGAAACGTATCTCTCCAGCTCGCGCAGAGTGGAAGGCTTTAGCGTCTCAAAGTCAATCTCTATCTCATCAGGGTTTGAGTTTTTAAGTGAGGGCTCTCTGGACTGGATAATATGTACTACGCGGCCAAGCTTGTCACCTGGAAGCTTGTTGATGTCCAAGCTTAATTGCCTTTTCTCCTCATATGTCATGGGCTTGCACTTTTCCCCTGACGCTGATGACCCAGCAGCCCCAAGGTCATCTTCGAGGCTGGGAATTGGCTGCAGATTGGGTGGATGGTCTCTTTTCATCCCTTCCTTTTTACTACAGAGGCAAAATAAATGTGAAATTTACCAATATGTAACAATGGCAGGTGTATTTATACATTCTGGAAAGACAACTCAAACTAAAAAAACGAATTACTCAAATATAAAGAAGAAATGATAAAGATCACCTAATATCATTGTGCTTGCTCAATATCAACTCATAAAAGATACCAGTCAGATTTTTGGAATATGATAACTCAGATTACTGAGCCTCCCGACTTAAATTTCAACTGTAGCCACAATTACACAATAAGAGCATAAAAGCATGAAAAACCGAGTAAGGTAATACTGAATTTGGCAATAACAAGCTGATCGTAAAACAAATGGATAACAGCTGGTTGAACTGACAGCCTAACATGGAGAATGTATAAAACCCACCTGTGTTTCTTCTTGGAAACCTCTTTGTTGTTATTGTTACTCGACTTGTTCTTCTTAGAGATCTGCGAAACAGGTATAGTATCTTGGATTTCATCCACAAGGCTAGGCATGCTTCCCTTCTTCTTATGCTTCTCTTTTTTCTTCTCCTTCTCTTTCTCTTTCTTCTCCTTCTCCTTCTCTTTTCTCTTTGGTTTGCTGACTTGTGGTTGAGACAGGGCAGCCAGCTGCTCATGGACAGCCTTCAACTGTATCAAGGGAAGAGACCAGTTCTCAACAAAGGGTAACAAGGGCTGGACCACAAATATGCCGCCACTCTGAACCTTCTGTGATTACTGACCTGTTCCTGGAGCTCAGCCAACCTCTGGGCTCGCTCCTCTTCAGAGTCATCTGTGGAAGACTCAGACTCAGAAGATGAGTCACTGGAACTGTCTGAAGACGAGGCGATGTGGGCCAAAGGAGGTGGGGGCTTAACAGGGGCCGGATGGTGAAGTGTAGGAGCTGGGGCAGAAACCAGAGGTTTGCTCTCAGGTTCATCCGGCATCTTGGCAAAACGCATCTCAAAGACATCCTGGAAAATGAAAATAAACAAATTAAGCAAAAGGCATGTGTAGGTAGGTATAGACTTAAAAGAAACCACAACTTTTTTTTTTTTGGACAGAATGTGTGCCTTTGTGTATTGGACTTTGTTGGCCAGCTGTGCACTATTGACTATTATAGATCATTGTATATTGTAACTCTAATGTCTGTATTTCTGGATTGTCGAGTTTGTAGGTGAGTCGTCTGTGTGTGCTTTGTTTGTGAATATGCTGCCTCTAATTACCCATTGAGAAATAGAATATCAGAAAATATACTATATGTGGCCAATTTCAGTCACTAAGATGGAAAAGAGAAGGATACGATAAGACTACGGCTGTGTAAACAAATGGAGCAAACCTGGGGTTGAGTTGATTTATTTTTTAACAGAAAACTAGACAAACTGTAATAAATAGTATAAATAAATACATGTTGCATTTGTATTGTACAAAGAATAATCAGTGGATAATACATAAGACTCTCAATGACAATATATTTTATTGGAGTTTAACTAAAACAGCACTGGAGTTTGGCCAAGCTTCTCTTCAAGTGGATGTTTTTGAGATGAATTAAACTCTACAGAGATGAACTGCCTGATCTTTTTGGTATTTTAACAAAGTAACACTGTTTGCACGTAAGGCTGTATTTACCTGTAGTTTGCGCGCCATAGCTACCACCTCGTGGTCTGGTGGGTTATATTTGTAGCAGTTGGAAAACATTAATCGTACATCAGCAGCAAACTCCTGGGGTTCCCGGTATTGCCTGTTCTCCAGCTTTGCCTATTAAACACATCAAGGATATGAATTACTTGCCATGCCACAACTCCACTCTCTTTAATAACTTATGGTACACTTGACCGACTGTGCCGTCTTCACCACACCTTGATGGTGTTTAGGTCCATGGGATGTTTGATGATATCGTGATAATCATGTAGTCCAAGTGCAGCCACATCAACGGGTTTGTAGAATGGCCAGGCGTAGGCAGCATGTTTCTTAGACAGCATATCCCTAACCAAACTAGCACAATATCCCAGTTGATCTTGTGGTTTGGGGCTATGACCTCCGCTTGGTCCGCTCAGTCCGCTCAGTCCGATACCCATGCCTATGTGATGCTGAGAGTCTGGAGCCTCCTTCTTAATCAGTTTTGTAGGTCTGGTACTCTCTCGCCTGGGTAACGTCTTCCCAGATTTGGACTCTGCTGGCGAAGATTCACTGAGTTGGTCATTTGCTGTGGGCGTTGTAGTGTCTGCTTTCCTTTTCTGGCTCTTTCTTTGCTGGATAGCAGTGAATAACAAGAAAGCACAGAGATGGGGAAAAAGACGACAAGGACAAAAATGAATGGTGATGCCAACCTAAACCACATCTCAAATTTATTTTAAAATGTTGTTAATTTCGTTTGCCAACCTTTATTTCCAATGACTTGTTGAGAAATCGGATCATGTGAGGGTTCGACTGACTGCAGGGCTGTGGTACAAAGTTTATTTTTATTGTGACAGTTTTTTTAATTTTTCTATGTTGAGGTATAAGATTACATTTTAAAAAGTATAGACTAAAATGTTCAGTTTAAGGCTGAGGTTGATTAAACATGACTAAACATAACATGGACTTTTTATCTCAGGACTGAGATGAAGAATACGTCTAAAATTATCTTACAAAATCAAAACTAGTCAAAAACTAGACCCCCTGCCCAAGCATATTTTCCCGGGTTACACTCACTTTGGTCATGGTAACAGGGTTCTGCAGCATGGGGGCAGTGTTCTGGATGGATGCTGGAGGCAGGGAAGTCTGAGCAGGGGGAGGCACAGAAGTCATGATGGGAACTTGAGGAGCACAGTCTGATTGGCCCAGAGAGTAGGGAGCTCCGAGCTGAGGCGCGTGGCTAGGTAACGTCGGGGGCATGTGGGCCTGCATCAAAGGCTGGGGAGGTAGTGAAGGTGGGCCCTGCACAGGTCCTCTGGTCAGCGGTGATGCTGAGAGGTTTGACAGACCACGGGTGTGAGGAGTCGTGGACGAAGGATCAATGATGGCCCCTGGTTTCAAGCTCAGGCCTTGATGAGAGAACAAAAATTAATAGCTCGTAGAGGCAAACTCCAAGAACAAAATATGCTACTAGTTAAGACACCTACCTCCCTCTCTCCTGCCCCGCCCGCGTCCTTTCCCTGTCATGACAACGATCTCAGTTTCTTCCTGAGGCATTTCTGTGATCTTCCCGAGGAAAACCTTCTCTAGAGACTCAGCCATCAGGACTATGTCATCTCCAGGCTGCAGGGGGAGACAAACACTCTTAGCAAAAGTAGAGGCATATCAGGATGTTGAGCACTTGGTGATAATACAGGTTCCAGGGTACAACTTACCTTGTTGTATATGTAGCAGTTGGTAAACATTGTGTTGAAGTCTTGGATACATTCTTGGGCATTCAAGTAGTAACTGTTCTCAAGCCTTCTCTTGATTGTTCCCATGTCCATAGGAATTTTGATTATTGTGTAGTAGTCCTGGAAAGGTTGCATACAAGTATTTCAAGAAAGTTGATTGCTTTTTCAATAAAAAATTAATAAATAATAATCTCTTATTATAATTTCTTAAGCAATTACAAAATAAGTTTTATATTATCCATTTTAGATTTAACTAAATAATGAAATCAAATGCTCTTCTTGCCGACAAACATATTGTAAACATGACAATGTGTGTCAGGGTGAAGAAGTTATTTGGAGGGATAATGTTAGAGTTTTTCTTTGGTTACATAGTTTCTGGATGAGGTTTTATCTAAGGGTAGAGAGCGTGGTATGTAAACATGTACAGAATGTTGTGTGATATGTCTTATTGGGCTATGTAAATAAAACCGACCTGACTGAATAAGCAGAACACAAATCAACAATTACAAAGCTACTTTTTTGCTTATCTTGGAAGAAATGAGCCCTGATATCTCAAACAAAACTATATAAAACACATACAGGAGAGAGTTGTTCTGCAGACTGCAATAAATGTAAATCAACCTATATGAAACATATACTGTAAATGTGTAGATGCAGTGAAGCTGGTGACAATTTGTATGTGACGCCTGCTATGTTTTGAGGTATGAAGCACATAGGGTGATGAATACTCACAGGCAGGTTGAGTTTGACTGCATCCACTGGTGCATGAAAGGGCCAGGCAAACTGGTGCTTCCACAGGGACTTCACCACCACCTTGAGCAGAAACTGCAGCTGATTGGTCTGGCGCTTTGGCCTGTCGGGACTGACGCACTCAGGGGCTGTGGGGTTACCCGAAGACTGGGCCTGCCCCTGGCTGCTGCTGCCGCCCGACATCTGCGCTGCGTCCAGGCCGTCCCCCATTCTGTGTGGGTTGAGCATGGGCTCGTGCCCCGGAGGGGGAGCTGGAGCTGGAGCAGGGGCAGGGGTAGTGGTGTTGGCAGGACACCAGTTCAGTCTTGGCCCCGGCACAGACTCCACTGACAGAGCACTGCTGATCCCATTGCACTCCTCGCTGGACTCTCTGAAGAGAGAAAAGAACACACTGTTAGCATGTGTGTAAACAGCCCTCAAAAAGATATCACTTTATTTGTCAGAAAGTCAGAAATTCTATAGGAATCATTTAGCATAGCTAAGTAGACCTCTGATACCTTAGTTATTGTAATTGCGCTACAAAAATTAAAATATAATAATACCTGTAAACTACAAATATCAATGCAGATGATTACTTCCATTATTAATTTAGCTGTTTGGTGTATACAGTGCACTAAAAGCTCACAATCATTAACTACGACCTCAAATACCAAGGTTGTTATCTCTCTACTGATATTGACAACTGAAACAAAATCTGCTCTCTAATCTGAAGAGTCAAGAGGTCAAGGTTTCGGTCTCGCATTTGTATGCTCTTCAAGGATCTTTGTCTTCCCTTTCTGTCTCGGGACGTGGGAGTGTTTAGGGATGTGGGCGGACAAGGGTGGAGAGTGGCAGGGGGAGGGTGCGAGGGGGGGGCGGTTAGCGTCATCTGGCAGCTGAGGGACTGTGTTCCACTACGCAGCGCTCTGTCCGAGATAATGTCCTCTCCCCGGCAGTGAGGGACATCCCATTCAAGATACACACAAAGGCTGTTAAGACAACAAGGCCTAATAATAATAATAATAATAATAATAAAGAAATAATTGAAGGCTTCCGAACTAATGTTGATTATGAGGTTGGACATTTAAGTCTCAATTAGAAACACATTAGCCTTCCAGTCTCACACACTTGAAGCCCACCACCACAAAAGGCCAGTGAAGATAAACACATTCCACTGTATAGATCTGTGATTAATCACATTCCTGTTGAGTCACTTTCTGAGAAGAGAGAAGCAGTTTGCACACCACATGATCGCTGCCTCCCCAAGGCACAAGGCGGAGAATCTGACTAACTGACCAATATGTTCAATGACAAAACATGAAAAAGAAAGTCCAACATGGATGGTAGTCCAGCACATGACTCTTAAAGTGCTGTTTGACGCAAGATAACTTCTCAAATAAGACCAAAATAATTTGGCATTCATTATTTTTCATATGCCAAGGTAAGGTCTTCAGAGTAACACTCTAAAACCTGTAGGTATTTATTTTACTGTCATTTACGATGAAGAAAAATCGCAAATTATCATATTTTAGGAGCTGGAACCACACGTATGGAAACCCACTCACTGACGGCCACATCACAGCTCTGTCTGCTACAAGCCGGGTATTTCAACACTTGACATGATGTGAACTCTATGAAAAATATTTTTCAAAAACTAGAAAAAATAAAGAATTTCTGACTGTCACTGAGCTTCCATATCTTTAGACAAAGGAATGAAAGCTATTTTGGATGTGACGGGTATAAGAGCAGTGCAAACACGGTTTCATCACTATTTGCTTAACTGTGATTTGCTCGAGCCACATTAAGTGTGCCACTGCAGTTGATTCACAGGTGCTGTGTATAAAAACAGCATGTTGACTCAGTTAAGAACTAATAAAGTTGTTTTTATAATAAACACCATGGAGAGTAGAAGTTAAATATACTGGAATGTTGCTGGTTCCCCATTTTCCCACCAGGAAAATAAGGATAAGAAATGTGCCCACACAAGATGTTTGGGGAAGAAGTTACCAGAGCAGAATCAATCAATACAACTCTGACACAGTTTCAACAAGTGCTGTTCATGTCTTTGTTAAAGTGTGAATATTTGATTCAGATAGTTTTGGTTTCACATTGCAAAACTAAAGATGTTTGTATGACATACATACGTCTCTGTATCATCATGTACATTGTCTACTTTTACCTATACTTGATATTGATTGGTATGGGGGTGCGTCTGATGTCGGCTAATGAATTTGCTAACTTTTATGAATAAAGTGCATAATTAAAAAGTAGTCCTTCTACTTTAATGGAGAAAATGAATTCACCTGTTCATTACATACCTGTAATATCAGTAAAATGAACATCCTCTTTGTTCAAACATATCATCAGAAGTGATGACAGCAGGCAATCCTGCAATCTGCTTCTTTTTGTTTTTGTATTGTTTAATGCTGTCTCAGCTTCCTGCAATGGGTTTGATAGTCCATTATAACTATTTTTACACTGCAAACGAACAAAACTGTGGGTCAATTTGATTCAGAACAAGACCACCTCTTTTGGCTGGACTAGATTTTGGCCCGGAACAGGGCCGAGGTACCTTTCACATCTATTTTGGTTCAGACTAAACTGAAGAGACGTCATTAGGCCGCTTCAGCTGATGGCGTTTCTACCAGCCTTCACTAACAGATCTATCACAACTTATCACTGCTTGTAAAAGTTATGAAAACAGTTAGAAGGTAATCCAAAAGCTCTTTCCAACGAGTCACTTGCAGGAACATCTGGCTCATCAAAACAACTGTAAAGGAACAATGGAAGTGGAAATCAAATGAACTACTAAACTGTAAAAGCAATAGATTGTGCTGGACTTTCTGGAGAGAGGTTCATTATTATTATTAATCTTGCAGTCGTTTCACCTTTTTTTATTAATATTATACAGAGACACGTACTGCAAAAAACTGTCCTTGGTAAACAATAAGGAGACGACAGAGAATTTTTGTTTTACGTAGGGCAACAGAAAATAATTAACCAAGCCAAACTAGAATAACAACTTTTGAGCGAGTTATGAGGAAGTCGGACATCAACTGAACTTATATAACCTTCCCCCAATGCAAGCACGTCATACTTACAATCATAAATAGCTACACACCAACATAGCCTTATATGTGGAAGTTCTTTTTGGCAAAACCGGAGGATAAGAGTGGTGTTGAATAATTGAATGACGATGAAAACAATGGAAATCCACATTTGTTAATGTTTCCGTCTCTAAATATAAACATGAGTCAAAGATATGACCCCTCACAGATGAAATGAATGACGATTATCTCGTAACAATAGAAAAGGAAGCGGGCAATAAGTGCGTCAGGTCCAAACCCACAGACATTCTGTGGAACAAGTCGCAGAACATTTTAATGACTGTTATCGGAGGAATACATCACAAGAAACAATGGATCAGACCTTTCTGCGTATGGGGCCCAGTTTTTTTTACTCAATCATTTTGTACATTTTAACACTGGGATCTTTCTACATCTGTAAAAGGTAACAAGATATTCCAAAAATCAACACCAGAACAAAGTACAGCCTCAAAAAAACTGAGAACAGAGTCTGTTCAAACACAAATAACAAACATGTCTCAACAAACATAATATGTGGTAGTGTACTGCAGTACTACACTGAATTCACATCTTTTGGAGTTTCCCAGAGTACTCAATATCAATCTCGGAGCATATCAGCGAAGTCCGGAGAATTGGGTCCGGACTTAACCCGCAGTTTGCTTTTCACTCTGCACAGACGCATTTACACCAGCAATAAATCCTCCGCATTATTCAGTCGAGGGACAATTGGCAATATTTTGGGACGACAGCAAATCGGGTCAAGACAGTCTGACTCGTTTCTTTTAACACACAAGTTTTTCCACATAAATACTTTTAGTAGGTGTTTATGGTCCAGATGACATTTTGGCTCATTTCTATCAACAGCTATCTGCTTGTGAAGGCAGATACATTTCAGTCAATGTATTCCATCTCTTTTGCTCTCCTCACAGGCTGTTTACCTGAGGGGCAACCAAACCCTGCTCAAACAAAATTAGTCAAACTAGAAACAGAAACCAGATGGGTGCCCGCCTCAAAATCTTGTCCCTTGCCTACAGATTCTGCATAAAATCTGTTACTAGAGATTACTCAATTTAGACACTACATACAATGCCTTTTAGGATACAGCAGGGGTCGAGATAATTATTATTTAGAAATTATTTGTTCTGCAGAGACATTGGAGCATATACATTAAAGTATGACCAATTGATCTATTCATTAATAGTATCGAGCTGTTTTGGAATAACTTATCTGTCTCCAATGGGCAGGTGCAATCTTTCAATTACTTATCATTGCTATAGTTGTGTACAAAATCGTAAAAAGATGCTGTCGTAATGGCACAAGCTGTAGGAAAGATGATGAGCCTAGAGGGAACACAGAGGAAGCAGCCAGTCTGAGGTGAGACAGCCTTTACCATGATCACAGGCAGGTACGATCCAGGCTTCTAAGGGCACGAGACAGACCCATTAACAGGGCTGGAGCCAGCATGAGAGGAAAGTCTTCAACAAGGGCAAAGTCAAATGAGGTAGCCACAACATGAACCTTTTCCAGCTGGCCTTCAGGGCTGCATGGAGCAAAGTCTCGTCACTCACACTCACTCACTCACACACTCACACTCACACACACACACACACACACAGAGAGAGAGAGATGGTCTTCAGCAGCTCATTAACATCAGCGTCAAGCACACCCACAGCGACAGTTAGGGACACTACAGCTATGCAGCAACGACAAGTGTAAACAAACTTCTGAGAACACGGACACAGGTGCAATGCATAAGGATTCAAACAACTGTAGTGTAGGCATACATCGTAAATGTTGTCCGACGTCCCTGTAGTCTATCTTGTGGTGCTGCTGATAGTAATTTGGCCTTGTGTTCCTAGTCTTTCTCACGCACACACTAACACAGGGAAGCTCTATTCCAACTCCTAGTTTGTTATGCATGTGTTCGTGTTGCACATATTTTTATACATTCCTATGAATCTCATACTTGTCTGCATCTGTCTTGATTGCACAGAAAAGCCATTTGAGAATAAAGTGCAAGGCAATCCACGAAATAGGAGACACGTTCCAGCTATTAGATTACACACTTCAATCAGCTTGCAAAATATTAACTTCAGGGGCATGTGTTACTACAATGATGAATTCTTAATGATGGCACTTGTTTAACCTGGGCCTGTTTTGTGAGACACTCCTCAGAAAAATGCCATCATTCCCTCTCTTCATATTTCCATGGCATCAAGTAAAGTGATGTTTCATTTTCAATTTATCCCTGGATGGTTGAGCTTATAATTGTTATTCAACCTACAAATATGGATTTTTATTGTTAGTTTTCAGCTGATCAATTATTCAGTCTATAAAATATCAGCAACACTGACTTCTCAGTAAATTCAAGACAAAAATACCAGGACACCCTTCACCCAAGTCTGACCTCAAGAGCAGGCACTTACGGGTGCAGGAACAGTAGCGGTCAAGTTAAGAATCTACATAAAAGTCAACATTTCAATATTTTTTAACTTCAATCTAAATAATCACAAATGTAGATCCCAACATTGCAAAATAGAATTGCAGGTTTATATGATGATTTTTGCTTTCATTCAAAGCTTGAGTAATACTTTATGTTGACGTCAATAGTGACGTCACATTCAACCTGTCCACATGATAAATTAGTATAACTCAGTCTCAATGAGCTGCTGTCCTGGTGCAAGAACAATGTTGGCATGTGAGACTAATCAAGTCAGTAGACGCCCGCAACAGAGGTCAATCAAGAGGTCCACTTCCTGCTGCTGCATGTCCTACATGGCTCTCAGATCTGGAATAACAGTTGACCTTTAACCTGGACATACATCACAGCTGACTGCAGTGGAATGTTTTTTTAGGAGGAAGTGGCTCTGGTTACGGGGGTGGGGGGGATGCATATCTCACACCAGGAAATCTATGCTGTGTCTCCAGCCTGATACTTCAGCCAGTACACCCACATGCAGCACCCTGTGTACACAGTATACTTACTGGCATAGTGAGTAATTTCTGACAGGGCAGTGTTGTCCCAAATCAAACAACGCTGAAGGCAACACACTGGAAATGATGATCGCTACATGTGACCAAGATTGCCACCTGCCAAAATATCTGCTGGCTGCTTCCATCAATTACAGTTGAACGTCTACATGCAACATGGATATTATGGTGGCATCAGCGCTGACAATGGGTTGCCAGTTTCAAATTTAAAATGCTGGTGGTCCCTCCTCTTTTGCTACATAGCTAAAAGAGTGAGCATTAAGGTTGAGAAGTGTCCAGCATTCGAAATTCTCTTGTGCAACATCTGTACTTCAAGTACGCTGCATTCTGCCATAGTTGTCGGTGTGAATGCTTACATTTATGCACTCAAAATAGCCAATGTGAGTATGGAAGTACATAAATTGAGAAACAGAAGTGGTCCTGTGTGCAACCTTCCATTGACCATTCTTGATTGAAGGGGAGACATAATAGCAAGATGTCTTCACCCCCATTTAAGTAAACTATTAATCATTCATGTGTGTTGAGGGAGGGAAGGGGTCAATTTCAGGCAAAACTGTCAGTCTACAGATTCCTCTTGTGAAATGATGGCCTGTGTTTGCCTGAAAGCAAAGGCATAAATAATTCATTGGACCACAATGACAAGCCCAAGAACACAACAGCGTGCCTATTCACCTTCATAAAACCACCTTCAACCCTACTCCAGAGAGTAGCTCCACTCGATACTACCATGTCTGCCAATACACCATGTATTGATTACACTGATGGTTATTCATTGGTATCCTTTTACACGCATTTCTTTTTCTGTTTTGTTTTTCCTGAAGTACGCCATCGAGGTGTATACAGGTAAAAGTTATTATCTCCCACTGACTTAATATGTAGATGCAAATATATATGTAATACAAAAAGGATACAAACAATTAAGAAGTTCTACAATAGGGTTAAAAGATGATTGATTTATCACAGTTAAAAACTTGAGTGATCAAGGAAACCTTCAATGACATTGTGCAAAATAGGACAATTACCAGTGTTTTCTGCAGCTAGTTACTCTAAGCAATACCATAAACAACTGTGATCAGAGCCTATGATGAGGACACAGCATAACTCTTTCTCCATGTGACTAGAACACCAAGTTATGAAGTGGTGTTGTGATTTGACGTTGCATTGGAAGCCCGTGGCCTTCTAAGTAGAAAATAAAAGAATTGGTACAGGGGACAAAATAACAAGAAACTGAACTAAACCAAATCAAATAATTGATGGGAGCCGTCTTTCACTGCTGATTCATCATGCTAATTGTCTACGCGGTACCTAACAGGGGCCAACTAATGCTAAGAGTTCCCACCTCACGGAAAATTGTAGGCAATGATCAGGGACTAACCTTCAACTATGACACAATGGCATCTGAGGCCACTAGCCGGCTATCGACTCAAGTGTGTCAAAGTCTTGGGTGATATGCTCTTCAATAATGCTGGAAAGCTGCTTAAAATTACACCACATCATCTGAATAATATCTATCCTTTTAGTGAACTACAGGCCAAGCTGGAGCAAAACATTTAAATATAATATCATTTGATTAATTTAGTAACCAAAATACTAGTGTTAGTTAGTTTACTGTTCAAATCAATGTGCTGGTAAAATAAGCAACAGTGTCATTAAAGAGTTAATGAAGATAATTTGTGTATTTACTATGAGCTTTGATTATTTATTATTCATCAGTTTGATGATCTGTTAAATTTGAACTATGTGTCTACTGACTCGGAGTTGAAATCTGCTATTAGCATAGTCTTAACAGTGAGTAATTATATGATAATAATTATCAGCAATTTTATTAGTGACAGTATGTCTGGAACACACTGTGACGTGCACACTCCACATTTCTCAGAACGACATTCTATCATGTATGATTGGTCTATTTCTTCTTTCATTACGTATAAAACTTGGCTACGAGAAAAACCAAATGTTGCAAAGGTTTCTATGGTAACACTCCCAACACTTCTTGGCCAGTGCACAATGTTTTTCTTGATGGATACAAATCCTACTTTTGGATGCTTACCACGCAAGACCTACACTACTTGCCTTGTGTCATTAGATAAATGAAAGAGAACAACAGCTGGGGTCTTTGTTTACTTCTGAGTAAAGGGTATTTAAACCAGAAATAATTAATAGAAAGGTTGCAAACTTGAAGAAGTTTCCCTCACAGATAACAAGCACTTACAATATGAGTCAGTGCATGAGCACACAAAGTGACTCAAAGGGTCTAACCATGAGTCAGAGACATTATAACAGGAAGGGGCAAGAGTCATGGTAGCTCTTTCAGGTTAAACTTCAGATGCTTGGGAATAGCAGGCCAGCCCCTACCAGGAATCAGGAGACATTTCCACAACTGCCACACACACACAACCCCCTTCTTCCTTTTCCCCTTCCCCCACACCCCCCTCTCTCACTGGGAGGTAGGTTCATGGATTCTGGCTGAAATCTGGATAACGATACTAGTTTCTACACAACACACAGAGGACATACTTCCAAACCAAATTGTTGAGCGGGGTTGTGTAAAACCAGAGATAGTACTGCTAACCACATGATAATCTTGAGAAAGATAACTCCAGGCTGTCTTTCATTCAGGTTTCTCCTTATGTTTGTAACCATGTATTCCAATTGATTGTGTTTTGTATGTATATGTGATTCTACAGATAATTGTAAGGACCGCAGTGACTGTGTTAAATATTTGAAAACTTTGTAGGAGAGTCTACCTCACCAGATAGCATTACCTTTTTACAGAGACTGAATGTGCAATTTTTTCCAGAAGGGCGTCCAGTTTCTGAAAATCCAGCAAATCGTTTGACTTGGCGTGCATCTTGTAATCCATTTATGAACTCCACTAAACAGAAACAGAAACCAAAAAAACAAGGGCTCGAAAGAATTATACAGAAGTTTGTTTTTTCTTTTCTCCCATCCAAAACACGGGAGAGATTTATTCTTCAGGCTCCGGTATGTATACTAAAATCCCACAGAACATGGTGAGTAATCCTTAGTGTAGTCCAAGCAGAGTTTGGGGGTGGCTGTTTCCAGGAAAAAGGCCCCGGCCTGGAAACAGTTGGTCCAGGAGGGGAGGAGAGGCTGAGGAAGCCTACAGCCAGCAGGCTGTGTTAGCTGTGTGAACCGGTCCTCTCTCTACCCCATCCCCCTCTCAGCAGTACAACGGCCCAGTTGCCACAGGCTCTTCGCTCCATTGTGTATCCTCTCCAGGGCCTCCCCAACTTAAATGGACACAAGCAGGCGGTGTACAAGGAGGAGAGAGGAAGGCGAGAGAAGGGAGAAGGCTCCGATAAGATCCCGGAGGAGCACTTTGTTCCCCCTGCTCGCTCCCTCACCCTCTCTCTAGCACTAGCACACCAGCATGCAGTTACTCAACAGTAAAAATGGCTCTGCTGCTTCCTCATTCAGCGGAGGCTCAGCCCACACACACCCCTCCCTCCCTCCCTCTCTCTCTCTCCTACGCGCTTGCTCATTCCACCCCTCCCCTCTTTCCCCATCAATAGCTTGAGGTCCTTGCTCTCTCCTCTCTCTCTCTCCCTCAGTTACACCTTTAACACCCCACCCCCCTCTTGTCTTTTCCTCCGTCCATTTCATCATGCCCATCCCCCCACCCCCCACCCACTCTCCTCTCTTAAGAGTGATCTTGTACATGCCTTCCCCCACCAATTTAAGGACTCCCTTATCTGCACTGCACCTCTCCTCATACATGACTCACATTTCATATTGAGGCTGGGCTACTCTAATACAAAAGAGGTATTTATTCTACAAACTATTGAGGAGAGCGAATATGATGATGGGTCAGATCTTTAAAAAAAAAAAAAAAAAACTCAGTCCTATACACACACAAGCATCTCCAAATCAAATCTAATTCAAGCAAGAGAACTTGATTAGAGGTTCCAAAGTGACCACATCAGCAAATCCATTAGAAGACTAATAATTGTTGCAGCACGGCTCAACAAATTCTAATATTTAAAATATTTCTAAAAGTTTTGAAACAACTTTTATAGAGAACCCCAACCTGAGAAGAGGGAAAATGTCAGGTAAACTCATGAATAATCTGGACATAAGGTAGGGCAGTGTAAAGGTCGACAGCTGGAAACGCAAAGGAAGATCTAAGTGATCAGAGTGTTACAGAAGCAGTTGAAAATAGTGAGACCACCCACTGTTCCCTCCTGTAGCAGAGCAGACTCCCGTTATTATGTTCATGGTAGTACAGTGAACGCAGTGCCATTGGCAGCGTAAAGTACAGAACTCTTTTGATCAAATAAACTGGATTATTTCCTACGTCAATCAGTAACACTCTGCTGTCTAGACAAATATAATTTTGCATATTACTCTTGACGTATGTGTTTAGTTGACTTAACGGTTTTTCACCAAACTAAAAATCTGGTTTTTAGTTTGCCAGGTAACCACAAGTTAAATGTTTAAGGATATTACAAAAATACATAAGTGCTGGTGCATGCGTGAGAAGGCCCAAAGAAACAGGGATCTCTCTGTATGGTTATGGTGCGATCGGGAATCATTGCTGTCAGGCAGAAATCACAACTCAAGATACAGCCTCATGTCTCGAGACACAGATGTGACACACAGAGACCCCTTTTACTCTAAAACAGATATCCAAACTAGACGACAACACTGCATCTTAACCCTGCTAAAGTAGCACAAGAATTACAACCTTCAGTTCACTACTCCTTTGGAGAGAATATGTGCAAACTCTGGGGCAAGTGAGTGGATATTTATGACATTTGATGACTTACAACTCCTTAAACCATAAAATGTTGTTCCCTGGACAGGTGACTGGTGATAGAAGATGGACAATGTCTGTATTCCCAAATGAAATGAGCAGCAGCTACTTTGCGCTGAAGCCAGACACTGACAGCGTCCTCGCAGACCCACTTCCCTGTCCACGTGCCATATGCACTATTCCCTGAGACAATACAGCAGCTGCCAGAGTGACAAAGCTCTGACCCACAGCAATTCAGAGTCGGCCAAGACGATGGCCCTGTCACTGGAAGGGTGGGGGGAGATGGTTTTCAGACACAGAGAAGGAAGGAGGTAGGGAGGAGAGTGTGAAGAAGATGAAAAGCGAAGGAGAGAGTCGCTGCATTTAGACTGGGGGTTGGGTCAGAGGAAGAGACACCGGTACACACAGATGAGACTGCGGGAAAGTCTGAGGGTGCTTCCATTAATCATCGGAGCAGCCAGAATCTACAGGGACCCAGGAGAGGAGAAAATAGAGAACAGGCAATTTGCCAACTTGACATGGTGTAGCATGCAGTTCTATATATTCAGTTTTGTGTGTGTGTGTGTGTGTGTGGGGGGGGGGGGGGGGGGGGGGGGGGGGGGGGGGGTTTGGACAACAAAAAGGGTGGTGAAAGAGGTACTTAGTTGAAATAACAACCAAAGCCCTTTTAGTTTTTTTAGCATTACCTGGATTCAACAAAGAATGCTTCTGTAGTTAGAAAATCTTGCCTTTTACCTAGAAAGAACTATTGTTAAAATTTTACATCACGATTATAGTAACCGAAACTATCAAGTATTATTGTGGTACTTTTAAAATGTGCTATAAATGTTCAAACATTACTGATACATAAACTATAGTAATTTCAGCAAGTTTTATATTGACATATATTATGTATAAACACTAAAAATAAATAATAAAAATCATAGTATTTTCATTATTTATCGAAGGGTGACAACTTGTTACGTTAAGTGCAGATGTGGACACGATGTCACAGTCAGGACAAAACATCAGTGGCAGTGGATGTTAGCATTCGCTAGCAATGGCCAGATATTACTAACAGTTCTCCTGCTGTTACAGCCCACACCTGCCTGCCGCTCCCTCCACCATGTTTTTACAACACAAAACAAATGCTGCACTTGCTGCGCCTGCATCTTGGAGACTTGCTGACTTTGGTTGATGCTGGACAGTATCAACCAAATCATTATGGTTATTAAAGATTATACGGTACATATAACTGTCAGAAATTTGACCACAGTATACATGAAAACCGGTAACTGTTTCATCCTTACTGGAAACCGTAAGAAGCATGTGTAGCACTTTGCCTTAACTACTGCAAATTAATGTATAGTTATGGATTGTCCTGTCGCAAGTCTGTCGTCTTACGCAGTGTCACCACTGACAAGCATCATGGTGAGTGTCAAGAAAAACACATGAAGAATGTAACACTGGAGAAATGGACAAAAGAAATTCTTTGTTAAAAAATGCAGTGTGTCAGGTTTGCAGGGACACACTTTCAGTGATGAAAAACACCAAACTTAAGCATCACTGCCATCAGAAACATGCAGCTTAACTGTATGAGTTGCAAGGAAATTGCCACTGAATTAAGTAATTGCTCTTGGGAGGACTTTAGGTGCCCAACAAGCAGCTTTCATTAAACTGCATTCTGACAGAGACAATGTCTTGCTGACTAAAAGCTGAGAAGTTGAAACCTCATTCAGGAGGAGAATTTGTGAAGGAGTACCTTGTTGCTGCTGGACGCAGACAATCTAAAATAGTGCATTGTGTGTAAACACTATGCATTTTCCTGCAAGAACAGAAGCCTCCTACGACATGTGAATATGCTGCTGAATGTGCACGAGAGGTTTCAGTAGATGAAAAGTAAACAAAAAGGACCTAAATATCTTTTTTAGCAGTTAATGTGGTACCAGCTGATGTGCCTGACATCCAAACTAAATCCATCTTCCCTCTACTCAAGTTCTATAACCTGTGTGAGCTGTATATCCAGAAGATTGTCAGATTCTGAGGAGACACACACTGAAGAATCTCTTTTTGGGACCGAGAGCAGCTCTTCTTGACACCGACTCTTGAAAAGACTCAAGACTGACCAAAGCCTAAAAAACCAGCTGATATTAGCATTATTCATCCCCACTACCTGAGATCAGATGAATCACCAAAGAGAAGCTGTTCCAGCCATCGCAGTAGGGAGGTCCGTGTGTGTAATTTAGTATGGCCATTAAGGATGTTATAAAGATTCAAATGGTACTTGATAGGACTATGGTTCTCCACCCCTGATCCAGAGGGAGCTTTCTTAAGTCTGAATAATTTATTCTTTTGAATTAGCTTAAACTTGAGACTTGTTTTCGACCTGAAAGCCTCGACCGATACTAGACTAAAACTCCAGGTTTCTGCTGCTTCTCTGATTTTTACCATTCATTTCTAAATTGTCTCTCTAGAGTCCACCAACTTATAAGGGCAGTACTGTACTTAACAAGGATGCACGATAGTGGTTTAGCTGAAATTTGCAGATATTCTCAAACTCATTTTGGCCAATTGCCATTTCCGATACCAAGATACACACACGTCTTTTTTAATTGATTGAAAAGAATGACACAAAGTCTCTCCTAGCATGAACATATTAATCTTTTTGTGAAACTACCTGTCACAAAAAAGACAAACATTCGAATATACCCTGACTGTATCCTTTTACAAATATTGACAGTAAATCATTAGTCTAATATATTCAATTTCTCTTTTCATCTATCAATTACTGTTTGCTGACAACACTACAGGTATGTGCGTGTTGCATAAGCGAGTGCAGGGAAATGAGCCTGGTGGCATTTTCAGGATTCCGACAAACCTGTCTTCCTAGGAAACTGTTGCATTAAGTAGGTATGAGTTTAACTACAAATTAACAGAAATACAGAAGCAGTTCCTTGAATATTTTTTACTTTGAGCTTTTTAGACGATTACAAGTTATTTTTCAAAATCAATAAGTCATCAATGATTTAACTATTGATTTTGCATTTATTATAAAAAATATGACACAAATAAAAGCTATGCCCCAATCACCTCTTTATGAAAGATGACAACAGCTGACATAATAATAATCAAGACAGTCACACTATCCCTTTGGATACTTTTAGCAGTTCAAAACATATTAAACAGTGTTGACGATTTTTTTAAAATAGCTTACATTAGTGTATGATTGAAGGCTTATGGTCTAACTGTGATGCAGATTTGGTTTCGGTGTGCTCTTCAAACATGACGTTCTCCCCCAAAATGGAGCCACACATGTTCAGCCGCTATCCTGTTTCGGTCTCTTGGGGGATCCTCTTTGTTGGCATCAAATTGCCACTCGTTTCATTCTACTTTAAGCAGAAGATTTCAAGCAATCATCTTTTTTTCCACTTCTAAGTTTCAGTCTTTGTATCAGGCATCAAGCATCTAGCATGGCAGCAACAGAATAATTCATCTCACACTGCGCCAGTCAGGCCATAACTGACAGCCTCCAATAGGGTAATAATCAGCAACATATGCAACGAGTGCCCTCTTCTGCTCAACAAAGCTTTGCATCATATAAAATGCCAAATTCCATCTGGTTGAGACATCTTGTTGAAGTCGATTGACTGGCATGAGCTCCTTCTGTACATCTTGTCAGTAATTGCATGCAAGTTGCAAGTGCTGGAAATGCCAAACTACTACTTCCCACAGCCACAGCATCCAGGTGCTGTGCTGAGACACCCTCGTGCACAGCCAATTGACTGGTGCTCACTGTAAACTTTAGGGGCCGTTGTTGATGAAGCTCCAGACCTGTAACTGCATGATTTCATAGATTGGATAATTGCATGACTAAGCAGGTTTAAGTGTATAGCTGTAATATGTTTTTTTCAAAGCTACTCAATGCTCATTCATAGACGCACCGGGTGATGACAACTATTGTGAATATTGACAGGGACAAAATGGCTTTTGCATATTGGATGTTGTAGTAGGTTACTCCTTCCAATGACAGCCTATTGCTTTTAAAATGTTAACAGCACCAACTCCTTTGTGTATAAACAACCACGAATACAACTGTCAATGTATGACAACATGTTATATGGTGTGAGAAAGTGTTTGCCGCAGGTTTCTGAGTTGTGTCTTATGAGTACAACTGGACTGTATCAACGTATCATGATTTATATCATCATTATATCATATAAATAAAATTAATATTTAATATTAATGGTCTTGAGGGTATAAATGGAGCAGAAAATTAGGGGAGGTCTACTTGCAGTTTTGATTTGATTTGTTGGACAGTCCTCTCAAGTCCTGTCTTCAAGTTTTAAAACTGCATCACTCTAGCATTCTGGTCTATACTCTCCTTTTGCTAATTTCCCCAACATCTTCAGCTTGCTGTTTTCATATAATTCATTATTATCACATTATCTTTGGTCTAGCATGCAGGAGTGTACTGCGACATGAAGATTGTGTGTACAGATTGTATGTCATCTACTACCGTTTGTAACTTTGATTTCCAGGTAAAAATTATGAAGAGTGGGAACCAGTGATGGACATTTCACTGGCTGATTTGAATTACATTAAATGTAAACTTAAAAAGGCATTACTATCAAATAATAAACAATAGTCTGTATTGACTATAACATCCCAATATGCTACTGTATGACAATGATGCTCTGCTTTAATGTGGATAGAGAGAAACCAGTATTTCCATGCACCACAAACGTTTTTGCAGTAGTAGCAGTGCGATGGTTGTAGTAAGTCTCATCATGACAGTGATTCGAGTGATAAATGAAGCGCATAAACCCATACACACTGTAATAGATTTTGATGGCTCGCTCATTTGTTACAAGACCACACTCTCCTTTTCTTTCAGAGGTCATTCACAACTAGGCCAAGGATGATGTTACCATGGCAACTAAAGCAGAGAGAACAGAACCCAAAAAAAAGGAATTTCAAAAATACGAAAAAGAAGCAACGGGGGGAAGAAAATATTTCTTTTAGCACAGGAAAATATAATGACCAAAATCACAGCGAGACAAAATCCACATCCAAAGCTTTCCATTACAGCCGGCTGCCAAACAAACAGCTGACTACTCACTGAAGTCCAGACGGCTACTTTGTCATATTGATTACTCTACTAAAATAGTTTTGATTAACAAGTTGCTATTCGCTTTGCGTGTACATTTTGTACTCGCCTCTGAGTCACAACAATGCGAGTGTGATAACGCAGAAAAGGTGTCGATAAAGCAGCACACATGCACATTTTCCCATCTGGCATAATTTTTAGACATTCCTGTATGTTGTGGGTAGTTGATAAGTTTCAAACTGGAAGAGAAAAAAAAATCACAACATGTTGTTGTTTGAGATATGCAGTTGTAGTTCAGTTGTGAAGATGTCTGATCTACGAAGTTATGGAGCAGTTCAGGTTTAACTAGGAACATTCATTTGAAGTAATAACATTAAAAGACATTGGTAAATGATTTAAAATGCTTCAGTCTTTGTGCACTTTTAATAAAGACTATTCAAACAGGCATGTGACTGCAGTCCTGCCAGTCTGTCTTTGGATAAAGGTCTATGTTGTTACACATGAGGCTTCCAAGCTGTTATAGACGGAGCCAAACGTTATTATGAAACACACCAGACATGTAAGACAGCAAGTTCTCAGCAGGGAGTGAGCTGTGTAACGGGCCTATGCATGAGTAATCTGTTTGAACACATCAGTCGGCTGAATGCCACTGCTTTGTGTCTGTAACACCCAGCCACGTTAGTCACACTCACACGACCCAAACACATCTGTCTGCCACAGGGATCATCAACCAGATGTGGTGAATACAACGATAAACTGCAAAGTAATGACTGCTGGCGAGCGACCATCGTCGAGGAGCCAAGATCCTGACGTTAGGCCACAGGGCATAGATTATTGCCTGGGTGTCGTAATGGACGTCCGTGCAGTGCACAGAGGAAGCAAAAGCGTACAAAGAAACGGGTATTTTAGTTTCAGAGATAGTGGAAGCGAGCTTTGGAACATGGACATTAGATTTATATCCTTGTTATCTGCTCCACTGGCTGCATTCTCAGAGAATAGCCCCAGTCTGAGTGTGCGCCATCATCGCCGTGACGGCTTCACCGTCTCCCACAACACAAGACAGTCGACGAGCAAACTAGCACTAGATGCCCAGCTCGGTGGTCGTAGCAGCATTTATGGGGCCACTTCCAGCGTAGTTGTGGCCGGCGGTGGGTGAGACAGACGAGGGATGTCAGACAGACACACAATGGAGGTGCGGTTATTGTGTCTTTGGACAGACAACTGCCAACTAGCTTTAGCTAGCAAGCTAGCTAGCCAGAACAGGCCGCCGTGCAAGTGAGCGGTCTCAGTGGGCGCCGGACATCAGTGTTATCTGAGCCCTTTACGCCACTGTGACCGTGTTTCTTGCCGTCTACTCGCTCGGTTCGGTGCAACAACATGGCTGGCAGAATAATGTTGGAAACAACGGCGTTTACCTGGGTTTATCAGGTTGCCAGGGCGCGCGGGATCTTTCTCTCCGAGGATCCTGAACACCTCTCGTTGTCGGTGACGTCACGCGTAGGTCTTTCGTCGGGGACGTGCAGAGCGCGTCACTGCAGCTTCAGAGGCAGCTCGGGAGAAATGAGCGGATCGGAATCGCTCTGTAAAGGATTTATGCTTCATGCTTCCCCCACACGTGTTTAGTTTTCAATGAGGTTGAGCAGGTTTCCTTCAAAAATCATTCACAAATATTACCCCGCTAATCACTATGTGTAGAAATGCAAAAGAGACGCAAACACAAACTGCTTCAGAGACAGTTTTTCATCTGCTCTCACAACAAAAAGCCCTGCAAAGACTTTTGCAGGCTTGTTATCGATTGCATTCTTAAAGCCTTTACTTTATTTTGGGGAAATGTGGTATTTGGTTTCATCAACATTTAAAAAAAGAAGATAAGCCTTTTTTTAAAATAAAAAATCAGATATTGGTGTTGGCAAAAATTTGTTTACACAAATGTAAATTTTGTAATAAAAAATCCTACTTTAGTGCTTTTTTTAAAGCTCAGCTAACAAAAAGGCTGTTAAAACATTTACTTTCTTTATGTTTCATAATATTTTTATTTAATGTATTGTACCCCCTGAGTTTTTCATTTTATTTACTGTTGTATATGTAGACTTCCTCCTGTATACTTATGTTCAATTGCTAATAAAGTAAGTTTACTTTTATAATATCTATACAGAAGATATTGTTGTCCCAAACAACAAACTTCACTTCTAATGTAGTCAAATCAGTTTACTATTAATATATCCTTACAGAAACAAAGACATAAAGCTACATCATATGTCCCAAAAGTAAACACTCGGTGTCCATTCCTAGATCAAATTTGTCCTGAAAAGCTGGTGACCATCCTTTTATATAAGTCAACCTGTCACCTCTCTCACCCTCCTGGCTGAGTGGGGGCCTCTGTCCAGATGTTTTTGATCTGGATCTTCATCCTCCAGATGTGTCTGTCCCTCCCTCTTGTGCTTGTTTCCTGCTACTAAACAAGTGAATGATGTGTATGTTTGTGTGGTCTGTCCTCTTTCCAGGTTTTCATGGTGGAGAGGAGGTTCGGTGGCTCAGGACCTGTCTGTTGGTGACACCTGGAAGTTGCTCCATGTCCTCGCAGATCTTCTAGTATTACAATCAATTACAACTACAACCAATTACAATTAGGACTGGGGCAATAAAACAATATCCATAGTTATCACAATATGATTCTCATCAATTGCAATATAACAATTTTTCTATATATATTGATATATTGCTATCAATTAATGATCAATCAGATTTTTTAAACGTTTTGTTTATTTATCAAGTGTCAATCTCTGACAATAAAAGCCCAACCTCCACTCAGGAGAAATAATCCGTCTTTTTATTGTGATACTTATCACTATCGACTGATACGAATTATTTTTATCTTGATATATTTTTGGCCCTAATTAAAAATATATATTTGTTGCTACACTGCTTCACAGGACATCTATAGCATATATCTATAGCAGTGGTTTGCGGCGCCCCCCAGTGGACAGTCTGCTCCAGCTTCGATCCAAAAGTAAGCCTCAGATCGTAAAATATCCAAACTGCAGTTTATTAACAGGTAAACATCTATTTATCTATTATTTTTCTATTTTACAGGTAAACATCGTAGGAACGAAATGTCACGTGTCTGACAATTTTTACGTCTGCTGCAAAGAAATATTTTTGACCACTCTGGCGCATGCGTCGTGGCTTTCAAGTGATTGGACGGGGTAGCAACCCGGAAGTAGTGTGTGCGTGCGTGAAGGTCTTCGGCGATGGTCGGTGTTTAGATAACACTTCCTTGTTGTGGGTCTGAAGCTGGTGCTAACAATGGGCGTTAAAATAGAGGTTTTCAGAGTAAGTAGCAAATATTTAAAAAAGCTAAGTCTGTGGGCTTTGATGTCGTAATTGTTTATATCAGCCTTGCTTCGGTGTTTTGATCCAGCTGGTCAGTATCATGAGGCGAACTGTGGCCATGATGTAATTGTGCTCTAATGTAGCTCACTGCTTGTTGTTGGTTTGAACAGATGATGTTGTATGTGTCCTTTCCTGTGACCATATTCTGGATCTCTAATCAAGCAGAATACTTTGAGGAATATGTCGTAAAGAGAAAGGTCAGTGATGCTGTTTTGTTTTTTTCATCTTACATACATCAGTCCACTCCTGGTTCGGGTAGTAACAGATTTCTCTTTGTCTTTTCTCTTATGGCATCTTGTGTGGTTTACAGAGGGAGCTCTTCCCCCCTAACGAGGCACTGCATGTAAGTATAATACACAGAGATCATATGTTTATTGCGTCCACACTGTCTGGTAAACGCAAGACCTACCTTTTTTAGTCTGGCTTCCGTATTTCCTTTTTAAATGAAGTTTAAATTATTTTCAGATCATATACCCTTTAATAAACTTTATTTTAGTTAGTTTAAATTAAAAAGGTCAATGCACTCTTTTATTTTATTCTTTTATCATCTTTTTTAAATGTATTTGTAGTTATTTCTACTATGTTCAATTTTCTTTTTTTTCTTTAGTTATATAGATTTTTGTGTGAACGACAGTTCCAGTTTTTACTGAGTGTTTTTTATTTTATTTCTTAGTGCTGTATTAAGCCCATGCTTTGTGTTTGTGTGTTTTTTCTTCTTCAAGCTTAAGGGCACAGACATGATACAGGGTTTATTTTTTCCATTTTTCATCAGGATTCATCCCCGAAACCACAAACCATTGTTTTATTGAGAATAATTTGACTGTCTCCATGTTACTTTGATTTCCCAAAATATACATTAGGTTCAGTGTTTGCATTGGAGTCTGTTTAAAGTGGATTTACTGATGTACTGATGTAATCATCATAGTGCTATATTTGTTTTTCAGAGGAAAGAGTTGGAAGACTTCAAAGAGCGAATGCGTGCTCGTAAGGAGAAGAACATATATAAAAATATTTCTGAGGAATCTCAGAACTGAGGATTATGTGTTGAAGAAATGCACGAGCTCTCAGCACTGATGCAGGATTATTCGGGACTGTTTTTTGGAGCAAAAGAAAACTGATTGGACTGGAGTAAGACCACATCTCATTGGAAGTCTGAGAAGTTTGCAGGATGATTTCCTGGGAGTAATTACACCTATGAAGCCCAATATTTCATGTTCAAGTGACTGAATTATTTGTGTTTAGTTGCTGTGATTTTGTTATATAATAAATAATTATTTGAATTATATATCTAGTTGGATTTTATATAATTACAATGATTTATTTTTGTGAGGTACAGTGCCTATAAAATGTATTTTATTGTGGAGTTTTACCACATTGTACTGCAGTGGATGGAATGCAACAAACTGAGCCACATGAACATACTGTAATACCAAAACATAAAATACATTTCTGTTAACTGATCTAAATCAAAAACAAACATAAATCAAAAAGTAGAGGGTTGGACAAGTATTCCGCTCCTTTAAATCAGCATTCAATAGAGGCACCTGTGTTACTGCCTGCATTAATTTTAGTAGCATTTGTGAAAATAAATCTTCCCACAAGTCACGGTTCACGTGCAGACTGCAGCAGGTTTTTGTCAGTGATGTATCTGTGTTTTGCTGCATTTATTGTAGCCTCTACCTTCTCAAGTCCTCTGGGTCCTTCTGCAGATATGCACTACCACCACCAGGCCTCCTGGTGGGGATAGAGCCTTTCTGGTGAGGGCGGTTTTTCTCAAATTGAACATGACCACATAGATCATATTTGTTCTCATCAGACAAGTGAACATGTTTCCCCTTTGTATCTTCTGGCAAACACTAACTGAGCTGTGCATAATATTTTTTTTAATCAACATATCTTTATTAGAAGTGCAGAGCTATTTGTTAAATTGCAGAGGCACTGAATGTTTCATTGGGATTTGTCAGGAGATGAGTGTATATTTTAAATAATCACTTGCGTTATATGTCATACCTTGACCAAACATGATTGTTCAACTTGGGATGTCCTAAGACATTGACAAAAATGACAGGGGGTTAATAATAATGATTATGTATATAAGTTGTGTTAACATGATCTTAATATGTGTGTTTTTTGCTGGTTTTCTTTCCCCTAACTGAAACAGTAATTTGCCCATGTCTCCTGTTGTGCGCCTCATCTTAAACGTCTGAATAAATATGTTAGCCTGTGGTCAGAGGTCTGATCCTCATTTGAACGAAAATGCATTGTGAATAACTAATACTAACTCCTCTCCCAAAACCTGCTGCTGAACCAGTTTCTGATTGGATGGTTGTTGAACTGGAAAACTCAAATGTGATAGTGTCTTTTATTTACCATCACATAAATAAAGACAATTTTCTAAAATATGGTTACTTGGATCTACCCTCACTCCATTTATTGCCATGTAATTGAGCTACTTTTCTCTTGACTGTACCTGAGTTTTTCACTAAGTAAGGAACACTAGAGATCATAACTCAATAACTTCAAAATACTCCATTGTCCTGGATATGCTTGAAAATATTAGTTAGTGGAATGATGCTGCTGTATCATTTTATGAAGCTACAATACTCAATTATCTGGCTACACACATCACAAAGATTGTGAGTTGACAGGAAAACAAATGCAACAGTTGTGAGGCAGTTTATTTTAAGAGGTAATACTTGTTCTCACATGCTTGAGAATAACAGTTGATAAATCATTTTGAATTGGACATGAGCTTCAATCAGACCAGAACAGATATTTTTGATCTCCAGAGTATGATACAGATATCTGAGAGGATGGTCATATATTAAGCCTTGGATGTGTCCTGGCAATAATCATGCATAACAATATGCCAAACTTCTCAGCCATCCTGATGAAGAGATGACATGGCTTTCCCAAGGCTCATCAAATGATACCCTCAAATTATTTGGCAATTAAAAGTGGGCAGTCAATTGTTTCACAGTCTTTGGCTGGAGACACTGCCAATACAGAGAGCGTGTATTTCTTTCTTGCAGCTGTTTCTTTTTCGCAGCTGCCTCTCATTTTAAAAGTCACATTCAAAATATTATGGTATGATAATATTTTTATGATGTGATGGGCTGATAAATACTAATCCTCCTGTGATATGCTGCTCAAAGCCAAATTATGATTTTGTATTTACTTGCGGGTGGATTTTTTGAATGGGCCATACTGGGCACAGGCCCAAGAGTCTAAGGGGCCAGAGCTTCTGCATGAAACAACATACAGATGTTCAAACTACACAAACAAGCAAAGAAACACAAGACAAGTACAACTCGACACAAAGTGAAAACATGGAGATGCAAAACAACAACAAAGGGACTACAGGGAGATGCAAATCAACAAGAGACAGAGAATGATTACAAACAGACACAAAATGCAATCAGATGCAAAGTGAACGATGACATGTTCATATATACACGATACATATTTATATGTTTAATGTTTATGGATATATTTAATTGAATGCTTTTTCTATCTATCTATCTATCTATCTATCTATCTATCTATCTACCTATCTATCTATCTATAATATAAAAGCCCAGGACAGGCTATTATTTAAGACTAAAATGATTTTGAATTAATATGCTGTTGTTATTTCTTTACAGCCACAGAGTGCAGATGAGATGTGCTCTCTTCCGACGTTAGGGGGCAGTGTTTCTCTGTGAATACCTGTGTGCGCTAACAGGCTCTGACAAGGAAGTGAGGACCTGCAGACTGTTAAGATGGCAGCGGGTGGACTGAAGGTGGTAGTTGGGGAAAGTAAGTGACATATTGGTTGTAATATTTATATTTTCAAGACACTGTTAGAATAAAGTCACACGAGAAAAATTACCGTGACGTGACATCGTAGCAGTTTCGTGAACGGAAGCTAAACTAACCAGTGAAACCATTGTTTGGGGACCTGGGTCCACCAGAGGGTTCTTCGTGTCGCGGTCCCAATTAAAACGCGAACATTGCCGAAGTAAATAATGGAATTGGGGGGGTTAGACGTGGTGTTGTTGCGTTACAAGTGTCGCTACCAGCGCCTTCAGAGGGAAAGGGGAGTCGTGTCGCTGTGACATTCGGCGGACGAGGAGGAAACAGGGAAGCAGTCGCGGTGGGGATGTTGTGACAGTCCCAACTTTGATGCTATGCTAACGCTAGCGAGCTAACCGAGGAGGAAGTTGAGTTACTGCGCCTGTGATGGAGCAGGAACATTTATGACGTCATCTAAACGTCAGCGTGACTGATACTTCGGAGTTAACTCAACTCACACGCGTATTGTAAAATATCAAAACAATACTAGTTCAATATTGGACATAAAGATAGTTATACATTGTGTATAACAACTCTCCATGAAGGCAAAACAAATATATAAGTTTCGGTTATGTAACATTTTAAGAATTGAAATTAGGCTGTTGTGTATTTATAATGTCAATACAACCTTTTCATTGTGTTAAGGGTTGGGAGATGTCTGCTGTTAGTTCCTGTGTTTGATAGGAGTGTAGTGTGAACACACCCAGACTCAGAGTTGTTGAAATCTTCAGGCATGTACTGGTAATACAAGTAACCCTGACCAACAACATCTTGCTGTTCTCGCCGCTCTATAATCTAATTCAATCTGTGAGTTTGTGAATACACACCTTCGTATCTTTTTAACTCTTTGTTGATTAGAGAACACATGTTTTTGTTGGGTTGGATGGAGATAATCTGGAGAAGGTGTTAGAATTGTGACATTCGGCCAAGTGTTGTCGAGCTTTATGTAATGTTGCTGTATGTAAAGCATGGGCGTGTTTGCTCTCCTTTGTCGTTGTGATGATAATGTCTGATGAAATCTGTCAGCTGTAGGAATAAATTCTAAGCATTGGTACAATAAAGTCAATTAAGGTCTAGTTCAGTATTTGTTTACAATCGATACACATATCAGGGCAATTCCTATCCAGTTTGACAAGTAATCCTTTTTTCCTGTTGTCTGGATTGAGACAGGTTAGACTATTATTGTCGACAGTTCAATGAATGCATGTTAGTACTAGTTCTGCCTTCCTATTTTAATCATCTGGACCCAGAAACAAATATATAGTGTTCATCTTCCAACACTAAACATCGTCTTTGTTAATGATTTCAATTGTAATTAAGAGAAGGTGAAGGGCATTAATGTTTTTTCTTCATTATAAACTTCTGAGTTAAACTTATTCCTTTAACCAGATGAATTACATGTCAACTAGTGAGAAAACTAATGTGCGACTAAAACAATGAGTCATATGTATTAGGAAGTGACTGCTGTGTTTATAGGTCAAACAAGGAAGTTGAGAGAAGACGTGTCACATCAGAGTAGTTCTTCATTTCCATGTATATTTGTATGCACTCCTTCCTTCTGTGCACTCAAGTGATAGGGGATTCAGGGTGTAGTTCAGGGTTTCTCTGAGGACAATATTTAGCTGAGGGAGAAATATGTTGGCCTGATCAATAGTCTCACTAAATATAATGGGTTTTGCATGTATGAAATATTGCCTCTGCTGTTCCCCCCCTAAAGGATTGATTTCAGGATGTTTTGGGGTAAGGTTATCCACCTGTACTCACTGCAGTTTTTCAGTTTGTCTCATCAGTTTGTTGGGGGAACAGCCATGCATCAAAAAAGTTCCAGATTCCTGATTTAGAGAGTTTTACACACAGATTGGAAATCATTAAATTAAGTCACCATTTGTTGTTTCTCACTTTTTGTGTGTCATTTGCAATATTTCCTTATCTTAGTGTTATCACATGAACCTTTTTTCTCTCCTACAGAAATCCTTAATGGGGTCATTAAGAGTGTGCGGAAGGATGGAGAATGGAAGGTAAAAGTTGCCCAATGATAAAAAAAAACAAAAAAACAAAAACAGATTTTAGACGTTATAATCCTTGTGTACATTGTGTTTCTTCAGGTTCTTATTGTGGACCACATGAGCATGCGTATTCTTTCATCTTGTTGCAAGATGTCTGATATTTTGGCTGAGGGGGTAACCAGTAAGTGTGCAGATAATTTATTTGTTGCATCCTACGGATCACTTGTATACACAAGAGAGGATACTTTTGCTTGCCTATACAGTACAGTACGAGCAGGGTTGTGAACGTTTATTTGAATGTGAAATATGTTGTGTTGCTCACAGTAAATGCTCATGCTCTTCCCTACATTACATCTCGATAGAAGTAAACTTTCCTATGCCCACAGCATAAATTCTCACTGATTGATTTGATGAAAATGAAAGAGATGCAGTCCATACCATTTACAGCATTCCCTACATGTGATATTGATATAAGTCAGAATTTTGAAATGTAAGCACAATTCCTGTCTTTTCTGATTTTCAGTTGTGGAAGACATCAACAAACGTAGGGAGCCCATCTCTAGTTTGGAGGCCATTTATTTGATTTCACCAGTGGAGAAGGTTAGCCTTTGCCTAGAATTCCCTCTATAATGTTACGTTTTCGTATTCTTTATCTTTAAAACAAATTCTTTTTTTAATTACAGTCTGTTCGTGCTCTCATTAACGACTTCAAAGATGCTGCATTTACATACAAAGCAGTGCACATCTTCTTCACTGACAGTAAGATCCTCTCTCTCTCTCTCTCTCTCTCTCTCTCTGTGTCTATGTACAGTATACGGTTTATGTTTATGTCATTAATTTAATATAGAAAATAATGATATAGGGTTTTGTTTAACAGTAAATTAAAATGTCCTTTGCAGAACATTGACAGTTTTTTAAAATATATTCTTCCACAGCTTGTCCAGATGGTCTCTTTGCTGAGATTGGGAAATCCAGAGTTTCCAAGGTGGTCAAGACTTTGAAAGAGATCAACGTGGCTTTTCTTCCGTATGAGTCTCAGGTGAGGAGTTATCTCTTTACACTGCACTTTTCTTATTCACCTTCATTGTAAGTGTTTCGGTTTCCAATGGCAGTTGAGAATAATATTCTCTTAACTCTAGCTATCTCACTATTTTTGTCAGTGTGAACTTTGGTGCTGGCCTTGCAGTTTATAAGAACCTTGTCACATATACTTTAGCCCACTGCTTCTGGAAATGAAGTTGATGAGAGTGTTAAAGGTGAAACACAACAGTAAAGCTGTGGTCTGTAAAACAATCACCTGAAAGATGCTGAGAAGAACTGTACAGTGGGGTGATAGGTCTCTGTGGACTTTATGAGCATTATGTGAATGTACTGTAAAAATATTGCATGGTGTAGCTTGGTTGTATATGGAAAAACTAAAGGTCAATTCCCCTCATACTTGCAGGTGTTCTCCCTGGATGACCCTTCGTCCTTGTACCAATTCTATAGTACGAAGCCTAATGAGCAAAAAGACAAAATGATGGAAAATCTGGCCGAGCAGATTGCGACCCTGTGTGACACACTTAAGGAGTACCCTGCAATCCGATATCGCAAGTATGGAAACCTTGCATATACTGGAGGTGGTTTACCACTGAATTTATTTGCTGATTCTGTTGTTGAATGTCTTTCTGTCTTTTAGAGGACCAGAGGAGACTGTTAGACTGGCTGAGGAGGTTCACCAGCGCCTCATTGCTCACAAAGCTGACAACCCAAGCATGGGAGAGGTGAGGAACGACAACATCCTTATCTGTTTTATTCTATTAATAGAATGCTTTCTTTATAAATGGTGGACTGAATTCTTAAGGCGTTTTCACACTTTGTTGTCTGAACTAGTGCAAATTTCTGTAAGAGAAACATTGCCATGGAATCTAACATGGAGCTACCACACTAGTACACAAGCTGCTACAGTTTGTGTGCTCCCTAGAAAACAAAGCAGACTAAAAAGATGTGAAAACACCCATACGCTTCTTTTTTTCTGTTTTCAAAATTTCTCAGAAAATGAAATTACACATTATTTGGGATTCTGCTCTTTACTTTCACAGGTTGTGGATTTTTCTGGTTTCTGGCTTGGATTTGCGGTTGATTATTTTTTTCACGCTTTGCTGGGTCTTTCCCTTTTCTTTCTTTTCTTCTTCCATGTCTTTCTTAGCTGACATGTCCTTGCTCCTGAGATGAGTCTTGACAGGCATGTATTACTGTTCTTTTTTTATGTCCCCACACATCTTAAGTGCATCAATCTGCAGCACTGTCTAAGCATTCTCTTTACTTTCACTGTACTTGAAACTGAACATTTCCTCAACTGCTGCCTCATACTGCAATCAGACAGTGACGTTGAATTATATAGACAAAAGCTTATACAACTTTCACTGCATGACAAATAAAGAAAAACGTTTCTCATCTATGATGCATCTGTGAGGCAAATCTGATCTTTCAGTTATACCTGATGATACTCCTTATGTTAAATGTATTCAGGGTGCAGATAAGGCACGATCACAGCTACTGATCGTGGATCGTGGGTTTGATCCTATCTCTCCTATTCTACATGAGCTAACCTTCCAGGCAATGGTCTACGACCTGCTAGATATCAAACAGGATATCTATACGTGAGTGAACATCTTATTACATATCAGATGCTGTTCTTTTTTTTTTCTCCTTTTCTCTGCATACTCGTTTGTGTTGAATGCATGTGTTTTTTTTTTTACTTCTTGAAGTTATCAGACAACCGGCATTGGGAATGCAAAAGAGAGGGAAGTGTTGTTGGATGAAGACGATGAGCTCTGGGTGCAGCTCAGACATATGCACATCGCAGATGTCACAAAGTAAGTCTGTCAAAATGACATATGTCTGGTTTTATTCTTAATAATAAAATATTTATAATAGTATTAAAAATACACATTTCCCCATGTGTGTTTTCTCCAAGAACGAAATTGTATCATGTGGTTAAAATTACTAATAAAAGTAGAGTGTATATTAAACGTTGTTAATAAATTAAATACTTGATTTAATTAAATAGAAATATAAAGTTCCATTGTAATGCATTGTAGCCATTTGTCAGATTGCAGTAAGAAAGTTGATTTAAAAAGAATGTTGCATGTTTATCTAAATATTTGGCATCCTAATTTAGATATGTGTACATTTATGTCATTACCCTAGCTTTTATTTGCATTTAACTAGCATTTGTATTAGGTTAAATCAAGGTTTTTTCAATTACTTTAAAGGAGTTTAATTTGTGTGTTAATATACCGGTTGGGTACATTTTGATTGTACAATGTACTTATAAAAAAAACATTATTGAATTATTATAATTGATTTAAATGACTTATCATTTTCCAAACCCACTGTTGCAGGAAAGTGACAGAGCTTCTGCGCACCTTCTGTGAGAGCAAGCGAATGTGCACCGATAATGTGAGTGCTCATGTGCAGTACTTATTTTGGTTCAATTATTCCAGATGCTCATAATATAACATGAAAACCGTGTTTGTGTGATTGTGCAGTTCTGATTGAATGCTTTTGCATTTCAGGCCAACATGAAGGATCTGTCACAGATGTTAAAGAAAATGCCTCAGTATCAGAAGGAGCTGGGCATGGTGAGTGGCATGAAGCATGATCGTTATTACAGTACATACGTTTTCTGTTGTAAAGGAAGGAACCGTCTTAACTGTTCATGATTACAACTAACAAATCCTCCTGATTGAGTTGAACAATTTTATTAAAATACAATCTTTTTCATTCACAGTACTCTACTCACTTGCACCTAGCTGAAGCTTGTATGAAGAAATTCCAGGCCTCTCTTGATAAGCTCTGCGAAGTGGAACAGGTCAGTCACTCTGAAATTAGTCATGTTTTGACTGTGTCATCAACATTTTGACTCTGGTCACGCTGGACACAATCAGTCTTGTCATTGTAGCAACAAACAACTCTGATAGTTAAAATAACATGTTTGTACTACTTCTAATTGTCTAGATGTCCTGTACATCTGTAATAGTAGGTATAAAATAGAACGTGGAAATGTTGTCTTGATCCCTGAAGAGAAAGGTGCACATACATGAGCACTAGGCTATTGAACATAATTTTTTCTGAATTTCTCAGCTCATACATTATTGGCCAAACAGCTTGTCAGTCTGTAGTGTGTAGTTTTTATACCGCAAGGGATCAACCTGAATGCCCCACTGTGTTAATCACTGACAGTAAGTATCTTGGAGAGAGTATCTGACATGGATTTACTCATCCAACTCCCACTGCCTACTAAGTGACCTTGATGTGATGTCTTTATTTATAGATTCTCTGGAGTACGTTCAAATGCCACTGGCACTGTCTGGTGTTTATCTTTTATGGAGAATCATAATCGTAATATTGCCTAAGAAGCTTGGGACCGGACATCAACAGCCATATATCCACAGAAATGTAGAAGAAGCTGTTGTGTCATTACCGAGTGTAAAGGCATTTAATAACTCGTACATGTTCTATACGGTAATGTAAAAATCCTTCCATCAACAAGAGCCTTCGGATAAAGCCATGGTTCAATATGGTGCCAATTCCTAGTGTGTCATATGTATGTGCCAGACATGCTTTGTCTCCTTGAGGGGATGTACTGTATTATGCTGTATTTAGTCTGGCATCAAATTAGTCACAAGCACAGAGGAAGCTGTGCATGGTTGTGGCATTATGAAATGCAAGTGTTAATGGGGCTCTTTTTTAGTGAATCACCTGACTGCACTAATGGATTGTCAGCATGTCTGAAAGCTGCCTCTTTAATCTAGTGGACATTTGTTGGCTCTAAGGCGGACAGTGTGATCCAAACAACAACAGATCACTCTCAGCTGTCATGTGTCTAAGTGTTCTACATTGTTTGGGCAACCCAATACAAATGTATGTGCAGCATTATAAACAAAGGGATGTGCGGTTTTTTATTTGTGCTTCTCTAGTCACTGTCCAGATTCAGTCACACACAAAAGGCTCCGATGCTGATTGGCCCTAACGAGGCTTAGTCCAAATTTGTTTTAAAGCTTAGCAAGACTTTTTAAGGAGGTCACAGTGCCCAGGATTGCATAAAAGGGAAATCCCCCAAAGCTAGATGTAAGTATAAAAGCCCAGGTTAAGGGGCCAATATTTTCCATTATTTTTGACATAGTTAAAGGATTACATAATGCAGGAAGTCTACAGTGCAATTTAGTGTAAAGTTTATTTAGGGACAAAATTGTAAATATTCAGGGATTATTGGAAAGATCAGTTTTCAGTGTTTGTACTGCCAGTATTAACCTTTTTAAGTAGTTTAGTGAAAGAGTTCTAGTGATGTTCTGTATTTTTTTCGGTTCATGAAAGTAGAAGTCAAATAAAATAGAGTGAAGTCGAGAGGCCAATAGTCCCGTGAGTGGACTGTCAGCTGACTTGATTTTTAGGTGTTATGTCAGATTCCAGCAGCAGTTAATAGTTAACCATGGTTGTCTTCCACAGGACCTGGCAATTGGAGCAAATGCAGAGGGGGAGCCACTGAAAGATGCCATGAAATGCATTGTTCCTGTGCTTCTCAACCAAGAAATTGAAGTTTACGACAAAATCCGCATCATACTGCTGTACATATTTCACAAGAAAAAAGGTGTGGCCCTTGACACAACTCTTTCTGTTTCAACTAATATAGAATTTTAAAACCTGCGTTTTTTTTGTGCACAGTACAATGTGTGTGTTTGCGGCTGCTTCATTAGACTGTTTTGCTCACACCTATTAAAAGTCTGGTTATCCATGTAGGCATTGGGGAGGAGAACCTGGTAAAGCTCATCCAGCATGCTAACATACAGGCCGACAGCAACATCATAACCAACCTGCAGAACCTGGGCTGTAACATAATAGCTGGGGTAAGTTTCTTGATTGCAATTTGGCTAAAGTCTCAATGTTGTTTACTCTACATTTTTACATGAGATATGTTGCTTGTCAGGGTCGCAATGCTGGGAACACACTGCCAGAGCGGAAGGAGCGCAAAGAGAGCACATACCAGCTCTCTAGATGGACACCCACCCTTAAAGATGTCATGGAGGTATAACAGCTAAAATACGGTGTTGGTGGCCCACCTGCCCCGTTTTGCTTTCAGCTTTTGAGAACATCTGTGTTTCTGTATTGCAGAATGCCATAGAAGACAAACTGGACAGAAAGCAATGGCCATTCATCTCTGATCCTGCTCCCATCAATACAACTCAGACTGCAGTCAGGTGGGTGAAATATAAGAACATTTTTATCACATATGAGCTGCAGATGGTTTATGACCATGAAGTTTCTGAGAGTTCAGGATATATATATAAAAAAAAAAATGGTTGAGATATTTAAAAGGAAGAATATGAGATCTGAGAAAAAAATCTAATGTTCAAATGAAACAGTTTGAAAAATACCAACAAAAATATAAACGGGACGCAGACAGATTAATGTCAAAGAAAGCTTTTATCCCTGTAACTTAGTTGGAGCTCCATCTCATATTTGACAAAGCAGGTTGGAGCTGAAAAGGTGAAATTAAGCCAGTTTTGCTTTAAATAGTCTTTAATCCCTCAGGGAATACCCACCATGATGATGGTGCTTATACCAACCACACTGATGGACCTGGATTCAGTCATAATCTGTATAATGCAGAATGTCTCCTTCCTTTCAGCAAAGTGCAGAATTAAAGCTGAGTGGTCATTAGTATTAACACTAGAATATAGTCTGGCTACAGCACATAGGACTGGACACACATTTGAAACCGGACATGGCCATAGGTTTTAAACAATGTATAGCAACAAGACAATATACTTATAAATAAAGCTCATCTCCAGACTGGAAAAAAAAGTTGTATTGCATAACATAGTAGTTGCTGTTATTGGATCTCTGTTAAGTACTGCTCACAAACAGGTCTTACTTTTAGTAATAATGACTATTTGCTAAATTATTTTTTTATTTCTTTTACAGCAGTGCACGTTTTGGACACTGGCACAAAAATAAGTCTCCAACAGAATATCGCACTGGACCTCGACTTATTGTTTTTGTGATTGGTGGGGCGTCCCACTCCGAGATGCGTTCTGCTTATGAAGTCACTCGTGCCACTGATGGGAAATGGGAAGTGTTGATCGGTAAGCAATCGCTGTTTAAAAGGCTGTGGTTCTCGTATCTGCCTCCTCCAGAAATTAAGCATTCAGTATTTCTTTTCTTTTTTCAAATGTATTCATCCCTCTCTTCTTAACAGGGTCCTCTCACATCCTGACTCCAACCAGCTTCCTCAATGACCTCAAGAGTCTGGACCAAGTTCCTAATCCCGATTGTTAGATAGCGAACAGGGAGGAGCACACTGGAACAAGGGTTTAGTCTCTTACTTCAGATTATCGGGTCATCTGACGAGAAATATGAAGAGAAATTTTAGATGTAGCCATGGAGGGAAACATTTGTGAATCATAATTTTATTTTAGCGCGTTATTTTTATCATTTATTTTGTCATGTGGGATCTGTACACTGCTGTGATTGACACTGTATTAAAATATTTAATAGAATTGCTAATATTTAGATTATTGTACTATTCTCATTCAAAATCGTATTTTTGTTACTGTGTTATATTTGATTTCCCTAATTTTGTACTCAAAATCTGCATAATTTCCACAAAACTGGATCATCTCACACCAAAAATCTTATTCAAGTTTATGTACATAGGTCAATGGATGTTTGCGTTGTTAATTTAGTGACATTAATTCTGTGAAATCTCTCCCCCTTCCTCTTGGAAATTGAATCTCAGCCAAAATGTCTCAACTGCTGTCGTATGATATCTTGCACATTCATAATATGCTTATATATTCCTGGGAGCAAGTGTGGTGGGTGTTTGTTTCTTTGTTGTTAAAAATGAGTTATTAAAGAAACATAAGATTGACTTTAATTTATGTCTCGTGTGTAGTGTTTCAGAGGACTTTAAATGGGCATAATAAATTGTGTAAAAAAGAATGTAACCACCATATTAATATCTCATTTGCTTGCCCCTTGATTGAATATATTCAAATGTATTTTATCCACAACTATATTCAGTTGATCTAACAAGTCTATTAATCTGATTATTTTATATAAATATATTCAATTTGACCCTCAGTAAAATGTAAACACTTTGATCAATATGTATTTTGATTGAAATATAAAATAATATGAATATATAAAATAATTACTACCATGATTCAATATAATTTTCACCTTTTTCTTTAATACATTTGTGTTTTTTTAGTTTCGGCTGAAATGAACCCACAGTGCAAATGTAAAAATATCCATCTCTGTATTTTCCTTCCTTCACCTTTTATTGAGAGCGAGGCAGACTCACAGAAACAAAGTTTAAATGAAGTGTTAGGCCATAACGCAGAGCATGTATACCGACCTATCAGTGTAAAAGATGATCCCCTCCATGCTGAGGATTATGTTTTCATCTGGGATTACAGATGGTAATATTAACAACGGCACACCGGCTGGGGTCTTAATGGCAATGGGTTAATACTCAGCACTTAAGTCTATTTAAAAGCCTTGCACCAAGCCACATCCAGAACTCATTTGGAGCAGCATCGATTGGGATCACAGATGCCAAGGCATACATAGACAGTAGTTCTGTTCAGGACGTAGTGAATGAATCTCCACTGATGACAGGAAATACTCTTGTGTAACTTTCTGTAAAGTTTCTCAGTTCATATAGTTTTCATTCAGGAACCTTTTTCCATTTTTTGGTATAATTTTTCATAATGGCAGCTGCTGAAATGGACTCGAATGCAGAAGCTACCAGCAACGTGCTGGTAGGTCCTTTGGAACGTAACATTCACTTTTAACTTGAATGTTGTGTTCTTCTTGTAAAGTATTAAGCATTGATTATTTTTAAATAGATGATTGTATATAAATTCTAGTCTGTGGTTAAAAAATTGAAAATTTATTATGTTGTTTTTATGCTTTTCCTGCAATTTGTTGACAGTGTAATATATTGTTGAATTTTGACGTTACATTCATGTTTTACATTGAGTGTTTAGAAAGGAATTCATTTTCTGTGATTATATATATTGGGCAATAAGCCACAATTGTTTTGGTCAAAAGATTCAATTGTCAAGGAGAAAAACTTTGTCTATAAATTGTGATGGTTGTACTTACATTATTTCATTCTCTGCTAAATCTTTTGTCCAATGTTCCACAGAAATCTCCAGAACAGGATGAGATCATGAACATCATGAGTCTGTCACAGCGTGGACGAATGGATGAACAACGCTGCACCTTGAGTCCTGCTAAAACTGCACAAATCAAAACTACACCTGCTGGTAGAAAGATTGGATGCATTAGATACTATCTACATTGCATGTGTCCTTTTGTACATTAATTGTGGACATTTTCTTCCCTGTCCCCACAGGTTCAAACCATAAGGAGATCTCCCATACCCTGGACAACAAGCAGGGACAATGCCTTGATAACCTCAAGGTTTCATTGTCGGGAATAAACTACCAGGTACCAGGCTATAGGTTATCAAAGTGCTGAGTGTGTGTACCTGCACAGATGGTGGGATGAATAAATAACTCTGTCCTCCAAAATATGACTTGTTTCCTCAGAAACCTTTGAGTGACCATAACGACTCTTCACCTCACATCTCTGTGACCGAGAGTACTCCAGATGGGAACAGGAAACTTCCGTCACCAGTCAACCAATTAGATGTTCCCCCTCAGCGTGACCGCTCCAATACCATAAAGGTCCCTTCTATCCTATATTCATACAGCTTTAATTACTACAGACATCTCCTGCTGGATTGCTTATATAATTAAATGTCGCTTATCTCCATTTGGTCCAATCGTTATCACGCTGTTTTTGTCCAATAGTCAGAATCACCTGATGACCAGGCTAAGTTCATGAATATGATCAGCCATGGACAGCGAGGGCGCATGGACGAGCAGCGCTGTTGCTTGGACCCCAGCAAGAGTGCTCCCTGCACACCCAAAAACACAGACCGAAAGCTTGCAAGTTCAGGAAACACAGGTGAAGGATTGCTTCTTACTTACCATTTCCCCCACACAGATCCAGGTTCAGACAAGTTGCATTTTCATTCTTAAAGTTAATCATCTACATGTTACTAATTCACTTGGTTTTGTATTCCCTCTTCCCCAGGTCCAGATTCTGACATGTTCTTCAATCTCTTGGCCAACACCCAAAGCCACCGGCTCGATGACCAGCGAGTGTCTCTACAGCCGTTACCGGGATTACAGAAAGAAAAGACCACATCTCCCGCTGCAGGAGATTCAAGCTACCTGTGTTACATGGTCTCTAAAGTCCAGGTTTGTCCTTTTTATTTTCAGAACAAAAAATCTGCAATTGGGGAAGGCATCAAAATTCTGTATTGACGTCAGCTCTGATTTTAAATGTTCAAGTTATTCACTAGAATATTAACAAATATTAAACAAATAAAATATGATTTGTAGGATGCTACAAAGCCACATGTCTAAACAGCCATAACTTAACAAAGCAGTGCAGTTTCTCATTTGTGGTTTGGATGTGCATCACTTCAAGGTTGTCATGGAAACGTATAACAATAAACATGTTATTATCTTAAGAACCGTTAACATGGGACTGATTTTTGTCATTTAGATGAGACCATCATTAAATGATAATTTAATAATTATCTGTTGGATTTTTTCATGATAAGAAAAGACCAGAAATGCTGAAAAGATCACAATATATTTTCAGGGTTCCAGAATGGAGGACCAAAGATGCTCGCTACCTCAAATCGTCAAGCCAGAGAAAAAGTCTTCTCCAAACAAGGATATGTCTAGTTCTGGTTCAGGTCCTCCACGCTCAGCCTCTTTCAGCCCTGGCTCAGACGTAGAACGACCAAAGAGTAAAGATAAAGCATCTCAAAAACAGGTAAATTGACATTTGAAAACAACATGGCAAAATGTTTGCAATCTGAATGTTCATTTGTCTTTGCATGTATTTTTTCTTCCACATCTAGGACTTGACTGGCACTGAACAGGATGATTTATTTAACTTAATGAGTCATTTCCAGCGCGGAAAAATGGATGAGCAGCGATGTGTCTTAAATGCTAGTCCTCGGGCCACACCCAAACACAAGCCCAGTCAGAGCACCGTGCCCACAGGTTAGAGTCCAAACATGTTTGCCTTCCTATTAATAGTAATAGTAATGGTTTATATGTGTGCTCATTTGACTGTCTGTCTTTTCACCATCCCAGGTCCAGATTCTGAAAAGTTTTTCAGCCTGCTGGCCAACTCTCAAGGCCGACGGCTTGATGATCAGCGAGTGTCTCTTCTTTCATTGCCAGGGATACAAAATGGGGGTAGCACATCAACATCGAGTGCTGCAGAGAGGGATGCAAGCCACTTGTGTTACATGGTCTCCAAACATCAGGTTGGCCTCATACTGCATGTGATGTAAAAACCAATGCGAAAAAATGTAATTATTCTTGTTAATTTAGTCTCACAATGTGTTGTGCATCTACAGAATATGTTTAAGAATAAGCCCAACCACTTTGATCCATCTGTACAACGGTGACTTGTATTTTACACTCACAGGGGTCAAGGATGGATGAACAGCGATGCTCTGCACCTCAGATCTTGCACAATCCTGGGACCCAAGCTACTCAGCACAAAGATCGTCCCAATTCAGACACATCTGATAAAACTCTGCAGAGGTCTACCTCATTAAGCCGTGCCAAAACCGCCCAAGATCAGCAGGTGAGATGCTGCTTAATACACAGCTCATAGTTTTGAACCATTCGACTGTCATGGTCCCGTGTTCTTTTTACTAAGGCCACGTCCACACTAATACACTTTATTTTTAAAAACGCATCACCTGGCGTCCACACAACTCTGGAATTATTGAGTTTTGGAAACACTGCTGGCCCTGGGCTGTGTTCTGGTATGGATGTCAGACACTTTTAGAAATGATGACGAAGACGCACACGTGTTTCCAGATAGATTCCGATCAGTCACAACATGAATGAGTGCAACAAAAAAAAAGCAAGTTACATTTGTAGCTAACACTTTCCTAAAAGTTCCCCCTTGTCATTACATTAAAATAACATGGGATAGATAGGAAAGCTCATTTTCCTCATTTTAAAGAACAAAAGTTATTTCATGCTGATTAATTCGAGTCTTGTGAGCCTCTTTTGCGCAACTTGTGATTTGTACGACTGCTCATGTCTTTTCTTTCCTCAAAATTTTTTAGCAGGCCGGCCCCGCTGAGCAGGACAAGTTTCTCAATATGATTAGTCATGCACAAGGCGGACGTATGGATGAGCAGCGTTGCTCTTTACAACCAAGCAGAAGCACACCTGCCACACCCACACACAATGGAAGCTCTTTAAATAATGGGCCAACAGGTCAGAAATGGCACACAAGGCACGTGGGTCAAGAATGTGTTTTATGCGTTAGACGTCACAGAAATAACTCTTGACTCTTTGCAACAGGTGCAGAGGCTGATGCATTCTTCAAAATCCTTACCTCCAGTCAGGGGCGACGGCTAGACGATCAACGTGTTGCCCTTCCTCGCTTGCCGGGGATAAGTGGGAATTCTGAACGAAAAGAAAGTACAAAGGTTGAAATCCCAGTAAGAGACACCACATTTAATTATTGGTGGTGTGGAAGTAAAGCATATTGCCAAATATTGCTAAATATAGCACGTTGTCATTTTTATGTCACACTTCCAGAATAGTTGTATGCAGGTTGTGACGTGACACATTCCTTTGACAAACAAAACTCTAACTCATGGCAGAAACATCATGCCATATTATTCTTCGGAGCATCTTTAGGGCTCGATTACATGGATCTCAACTCTAGAACTATGGACACACATCTGTAATCTCTGTAGAGAAGCATGCTAACACAGCAATATTTGCCTTACACTTAGCCTTTAACCCACATTAACCTCAAAAGAAGTCACAGCTATTATTATGAAATACTTGACAGCTCAATTGCCTATTGTTTTCATTTTTCTTGTAAGGCCTGTCCTCCACTCATCACCGTGGCTGAAAGTACACCAACTACACCGAGGAAGAGCTGTTCCAGACCAACCACTCAACCCCAAATGGTCAATGCAGCATCTGGCCTGCCCAGATCTGCTTCATTTACCCCTGAAACTGAATATCAGAAGAATCTCAACTCTCCAGCACAGGTAACATGTTTACCTCAAATAAAAACAGATGTAGGGGATGGAGTCAAGCTCCTTTCTTTGTGAGTTTCAGCAATAAGGGGGACATCTGACCATTTGCTGCTGGAAGTGATTTTTAAGTCTGGTCTTTGTCTAAAGCTTTCATGAAAGGCTAAACATTGTGAAACCTTAGACGCCGTATTGAACAATCACTTGTCTTTTTTTACAGGTTACAGTGAGGGTATCAATGAGTTTCACACCACAGCAGGTAAGCTGTACTGCAGCTACACCAAGGCTATTGCTCCTGAAAAAGCTGTGTGTCTAATCAATGCTAATTTGACCCTATATCTATCAAAGGGACAGGAGAATGCTGTTCAACAGTATACATTCCAGAGGTCTTCCTCACTCTAGGAGCACCAGGAGATACCTTTGTGATTCCCCTCAGCCCAGGACTTGGCAGACCGCTGTCCTTCAACTTAAACCTTGTCCCAAAAGACGATGTTCAGTCCAGGCACGGCTCTCCAAGCCACGCAAGTCCCAGGAAAGCTCGCTCAAGACCGTCATCTCCTAACCCAAGTGCAACCAGCAAAGCACATCCTGTAACTTCAAGCCCACATATCAGCCCAGATGACGACTGCTTCTCTCTGATTGAGAAGGTTCATGCGGCCCAGCTGCAGAGAGCGATGGCTGAAGGAGGACAGAGTTACAAAGGGGATACTGGAAGGGGGAGGGACAAGACAGGGGAAGGAAAGGGAAAGGGAAAGGGGGAGGGGAAGAAAGATAGGAAGGATGGTGGCAATAAACAATAGTCAGGTTTGCAACACTGTCAATTTTCTTTTGAGGAACATGATTAAGAAGAAATGTGAAGTGTCAGTAGTTAGAAATGTTTATACAATTGTTTATGATTCTCAAGATTAGCTCAAGATTAATTCTGTTTTTATTTTGCCCGGGCAAATATTTAATATATATATATATGTGTTGATACACATTGTGTGTACAAGAGTGGTTTGGGTGAGAACTAATTGCATTGCTTTTTCCAAATGTAAAAGCATAGTATGCTGTTAAATTATGTTATACTGCTTTTAGCTGCTATCCAAAGATGAGAAACTGTAGCTTGACTGTAATTTAACCCACAACTCTGGCAAACTGTGTGAAACTGACAATAACAATAAAAAACAGAAAAAACTTAAATTACACCTGATAAGCTGTTTGTGTTTGTGCTTTATTAGGTTCATGCACACAATTGATGAAGAACAAAGACTGTATGGGTTAATAACAGCCTTGACTCAACTTGTAACATTTTTCATTAATGTAGATCTATTTGTACATCTATTATTTATTATTACATGTTTTCAGTAAATATATGGTGCAGCTTGACTTGTAGTTCTGGACTTCACATTCAAGCACACTGTTATAATACACGGTCATGTCACTTTTACCCGTGACTTTAAGTTTAGTGTCCCACATGCATTAAGAAGAAAACAACAATTGTGTAAGTTTAAATATTTATTGAAGATTTAAATAAGGAAATTCACGCTCATATTGTATGAGCTTGGTTGAAAGGCCTCAGCTGGACCCTTGCATCTTATTCAGCAGAGTCAGTTCCCTGAAAGAAAGAAGGAGAGATAATTAGTGTTTGGAGGCGGGTTGGTTTTAAAGGATATACAGTATTATAGGAGGAATACAGTCACATTCACTGTGTACTGGTGAAAAAAGCATGTTATGGTTTAACTAAATTAGAGTTAATCTTGGATATTCTGGAGTTATATATCTTGCAGTGATGTTGACGTGTTATCACCTATATTACTTTTGGAATAGCACACTGCAACTAGTTCATAATTTCAGAGGTAATTATGCATGTACATATTTTCTATTAGAATTTCATGTAGTTATGGATATATGCAGTAGCTTATGTCGTCATGATGTCAAAAAGAATGGAAATGTTACCTTTCCAACATCACGGCTCTTGGATCTCAGCTTGTTGACCTGAGTCTCAAGAGATGTCAGCGCGCTCCTGAGCCTCTTCCAGCTCGTGCTGAACCTTCCTGCACCTGGACAAATGAGTGTTGGCCTGCTCCTCCTGCAAAGGATTTATTTATATTGATGAATTTATTCACGATGAAATATGATTTTTAACTCAACTGATGTAAATGTTAGGTTGTTCAGTTAAATGTAGATTTAACTTACAGCCTCCTCAGCCTGTCTCTTGTAAGCCTTGACTTTAAGCTGCAGCTTGTCCACCAGATCCTGAAGCCTGCTCACGTTCTTCTTGTCCTCCTCAGTCTGCACAAATTAATTAATGTAAGTGAAAGAGAATAGACCTCAAAGTAATGTATCATTGTTAGTAAAGTTTATTACCTGGTAGGTCAGCTCCTTCACTCTCCTCTCATATTTGCGGACTCCTTTAATAGCATCAGCTCCACGTCTCTGCTCGGCCTCAACTTCAGCCTCCAGCTCACGCACCTGTAATTAGATAATAAAAGAAAATCAAAGTTTTGTAAAAGGATTCGAAAGCATAAAAAGAAAGGCTTAGTTCAATTGATGCATTTAAAGTAGAATTTTTAGACAGTTCATACCCTGGACTCCAGTTTCTGGAGCTGCTTCTTGCCACCCTTCATGGCGAGGTTCTCAGCCTCATCCAGACGGTGCTGCAGGTCCTTGACTGTGACCTCCAGGTTCTTCTTCATCCTCTCCAGATGAGCACTGGTGTCCTGCTCCTTCTTCAGCTCCTCAGCCATCATGGCAGCCTGAAATGATAAATGGTCTCCAGTACAAGTTTCATTTGGTATAAGCCTTAAAACCACGTGTTGAGATTGAAATGTAAACTCACATCAGTGATAGCCTTTTTAGCTTTCTCCTCAGCATTCCTTGCTTCCTGAACAGTGTCATCAACTTCACCCTGAACCTGGACAAAGTCAGACTCCAGCTTCTTCTTGGTGTTCAGCAGACTGGTGTTCTGGATGTTTGAGAAAAGTCATGATTATTATAATATATACACTGTGTTTTTAAATTTTTCATTTTCTGTTGAATGAATGAAAACAAACCTGAGAGTGAAGCAGGCCAACACGCTCACAAGCATCAACCAGCTCCTGCTCAGCCACTTTGCGTCCTCTCTCTGTCTGCTCCAGAGCGGCTCTCAGCTCCTCAATCTCAGCCAGCATCAGACCATTTCTGCGCTCCACCATCGCAACCTGCTCCTTCATGTCCTCCTGTCCTCTGACAGCGTCGTCAAGGTGCAATTGGGCATCCTGATAATGAAAAGTGGAAAAGATGTTAACTTTCTTTCCTGTTAAGCATTTCTCTTTTTCAGTCAACAATCAACAAACCTCACCTTGAGCTGTCCCTGGACGTTCCTCAGTTGTTTCTGGGCCTCAGAAGCCTGCCTGTTGGCGTGGCTCAGCTGAACCTCCATCTCATTCAGGTCTCCCTCCATCTTCTTCTTGACTCTCAGGGCATCGTTCCTGCTCCTGACCTCAGAATCAAGATTGCTCTGCATGGAGTCCATCACCCTCTGGCTGTTCCTCTTGATCTGCTCCATCTCCTCATCCTTCTCTGCCAGCTTCCTGTCAACCTCACCTTTGATCTGGTTGAGCTCAAGCTGGACACGGAGAATCTTGGACTCCTCGTGCTCCAGTGTGCCCTGCAAGATCAAGCGGCTAAATAAAGCTATGTACCAAAATGACAGCTCTTTTATGATAACAAAATATATTCGAAAATAGTTAAACGAAGGGCACCATTAGAGAAATATTACATTAATTGTTCCAATAACAAAAAACTTAAAATATGAGAGGAAATACCTCTGCTTCTTCCAGTGCAGTCTGGATTTCTGCCTTCTCACTTTCAACAATCTTCTTGGCCTTTTCAAGCTCATGGATGCTCTTTCCAGTCTCACCAATATGTTCAGTCAGGTCTGAGATCTCCTCTGCAAAACAAATACAAGGACAACCATAGTTAGACTATTCACAACCAGCTATAAATTAATATTTGCATTTAATGAAGATAATAGTTGACGTACGCTGCAGGTTCTTATTTTCTCTCTTCAATGTCTCCAACTGATCCAGAGACTCCTCATAAGAGTTCTTCATCTTGAACAGTTCAGTGCTGAGGGAGCGAGCCTCCTTCTGGGTTCCTTCCAGCTCAGACTGGCCCTCTTCATACTTCTGTTTCCATTCTGCCAGGACCTAGGTTTGTATAGGTTGATTAAACGATTAGTTAATACAGGTATGCGTTTCTTCTGATAAAACTGGGTTTGATTCCCAGTTTAATTAGTTACCTTGTCAAAGTTCCTCTGCTTCTTGTCAAGGTTGGCGGCCAGAGAATTAGCTCTCTCCACATCAATCATGAGGTCCTCCACCTCAGCCTGCAGCCTCTGCTTGGTCTTCTCCAAAGAGGCACACTTGGAGTTCACAGCCTCGATGGACTCCTCAGCATCCTGCAGGCGCTGGGCAAGCTTTTTCCTGTCATGAAGAAGAATATATTTGAATTTAATAATGCAAATTTAATATGGAATGCCAAAAATGTTTATGAAAAAGTTAAAAGGATTCATGTACTTGGCCTCCTCCAGTTCCTCCGTGCGCTGGATAGCATCAGTCTCATATTTGCTTCTCCACTGAGCCACCTCACTGTTGGCCTTGGACATGCCTCTCTGGAGCTCAGCCTTGGCCTCCTGCTCCTCCTCAAACTGCTCTCTGAGCAGATCGCAGTCATGGCGGGATGACTGAACGGCGTGGGCCAGGGCGTTCTTGGCCTATGGATTAATCACAAGCAGCATGAAAGTGTAAATAGATTCTGCTAACAAACTGTTGTATATACCCAGCCTTTACGTCTATTGTCAGCGATGCATGCTCCACCTTTACAACATCCAAAGGACTCAGAGTGACGCTCAGACAGGTGTGTGAAAATCATTTTGTTCTCTTCCTCATCCAGGATATTTATTTTAAGTAATTACACTAAGGATAGCATGGGCAAGTAGCTAGGCTACGGTGCAGTAATAATTAGCTAGGCTAATGTGGAGTAACAACTAGCTAGGCTACTGTGCAGTAACAATTAGTTAGGCTACTGTGCAATAAAAACTAGCTAGGCTAATGTGCAGTAACGACTAGCTAGGCTACTGTGTGATAACAACTAGCTAGGCTAATGTGGAGTAACAATAAGCTTGGCTAATATGGAGTAACAACTAGTTGGGCTACTGTGCAATAACAACTAGCTAGGCTACTGTGCAGTAACAGCATCCAATATATACTAAGGCTGTGTCCGAAATCCCTCACTAATCACTATATAGTGCACTATATTGTGAGTTTGCCATTTTGTAGTGGTGTCTGAATTTTTAATGATGTTTTTTTTAATACCCTACAACCGATGGTCACTTATCGAGCAATATACCATCATCCTGCAAAGAACCTGTGTCTGGTTTGACAGCAATTTTACTTTTGAGCAACACACAACAAAGCTGGTACAATCAGGTTTTATATGATAGCTCAAATTGTGAGTGTGTGTGAGTTCCTCAAATTTTGTGATGAGCTTATGTGTATATAAAGACCTCGGGAGCAAAGCTGTATCATGAAAACACATCTTTAGTCAAGTATGCATTTCAAATGCGTTTTAACAGTCAAGTAGCTCATTGTAGGTCGGGAAAATATTAGCCATTATTATCCATCCATCCTATCGATCGGGCTCTAGTGGACTTCTAATGGACTTGAAACTATCAATCCTTAGTTGTATGCACAGGATGGAAGGTGGCAAATTGGAATTTATTGGAACTATAGACTGTAGTTCCCCCCTGCAAACCGCACGTATTGAAGTCCACAGATGTGCCTTAGAGACACATTGCAATATAAACTGGACAATGCATAAGATCTCATACCTTTACTTCCTCCTCAATGTGTCTCTTAAGCTCTTCTATCTGCTGAGTGTAAGCCTGTTTTCCTCTGGTGAGCTGGGAAATAAGAGCTTCTTTCTCTTCGAGCTGGCGAGAGAACTCACCTGAAGGAACAAGTAAGAACAGGTTTTGAGTGGCTGTTTTCACACTTGAAATATAGCTGAAAGTGACTTCAATAACTAAGTCTTCTATTATTTTTGAAGAAGGGATTGATTTACACACCGTTCTCTGTTTGCAGTCTTGCCCTCTGTGCACTTATGTCATTGAGCTGGCGAACGTTCTCGTCATTTTTGGATTTAATTTCACTTAATTGATCTTCAAGAGTTCTGCACATTTTCTCCAGATTGGCCTGAAATCAAACAGTAATTGATATGATCATTATTTTAATATACAGTATGTTGAAATATTGTGTGATTTTATATATATATATATATATATATATATTTTAAATTGTGCACACCTTTGCTTTTGCAACTGACTCCATGTTGCTGGAGAGGTCATCAATCTCCATCTTGTACTCGCTCTTTTCCTTCTCCAGCTTCTGCTTAACACGCTGGAGGTTGTCGATCTGCTCACCCAACTCTGCAACACTGTCCGCCTGCTTCTTGCGAAGAGCTGCTGAGGTAGCTTCATGCTGCAGGGTTGACTCCTCTAGGTCGCGACGCAGCTTCTGGAACTCAGACTCACGCTTCTTGTTCATCTCAATCTGAGAGGCTGTTGCTCCACCAGCTTCCTCAAGCCTCTCGCTGATCTCCTCAAGCTCCCTGGAGAGGTCAGCCCTCTGTTTCTCAACCTTGGCCCTAGCAGCCCTCTCAGCCTCAATCTCCTCCTCCAGCTCCTCAATGCGAGCCTAGATTTGATGACAGTAACATCAGAAAAGGCTATTGATAAGAAGACATTTCAGATTTTTTGAATCTATTATTTGTGTAAAATAACATTACCTGAAGTTCCTTGATCTTCTTCTGAAGCTGAGCACCAAGGGACTGTTCATCCTCAATCTTGCTGAGAAGCTGACTTATCTCAAAGTCCTTCCTGTAATAGGAAAGTAAAATCATATTCAGTCAGTGTTATGTTTCTGATGAAGAAGAGAACAAAAAAGTTTGATGCATGCAGTGTGTGAGATGCTCATAGCAAGTTTCTTAAACTTAAAAAAAACCCACTTCTTGATTTTCTCATCAGACTGCTGCTTGTCATTCTCCAGATCCATGACGGATTCCTGGGCCAGTTTCAGGTCTCCCTCAAGCTTCCTCTTGGCTCTCTCAAGGTCCATGCGGAGCTTCTTCTCTTGTTCCAGTGATCCCTCAAGCTATATTTAACAGTTTTAATGATTTTAGTGATTGAGGCATCTTAGAACATGTGAACCAAAAGCCATTCATATCATTACAGGGCAAACTTCGAAACAGTCAAAACAAATGTTTTCTTACATCATCCACTTGCTGTTCCAGCTTTGTCTTGGCCTTGGTCAGAGTGTTGACTTTGTCTTCCTCTACCTGGAGATCGTCCAGTGTTTGCTGGTGGGCCTCTTGGAGGGCTTTCTTCTCCTTGGTCAACTTGGCAATGGACTCATCTTGGGATGCCATTTCCTCTGTCAGGTTTTTTACCTGATGGTTTAAATGTTCAGCATGTAAAATTTTGTGACATCTAGTGGTAAAGTTGCAGCTGAATACCCTTCACCTCACCCTCTCCTTCCAAATATGAAAGAGACCCTGTGTTAGCCTTCAGTTGTCATAAGAACTCAAAAGGTGTTTAGTTTGTCCAGTCTGGACTACTGTAAAAAAAAAAAAAAAAGCGGCTTCCATAGGGAGTGTTTACACATAAAGAGCCCATTCTAAGGCAAAGTAAACAACTATTTGTACAATTTAGATGAAACACACTGGGGAAAACATCACTACAATTCTTTTATATTCAATTTCTGACAATAGATCCCTTTCACCTAATCCTCAACACTGAACCTGAAGTGTAATAAGTCAAAAGGGCACAGCAAAGCATAACAACAGTAACAACAATATTTTTATGCAATAGACAGTCAAAATAAACCTTGTTTTCTGTGGCATGTTTCTCCTTCTCCACTTTAGCCAAGGTGAGCTCCAGGTCATCAATGTCCTTCTTCAGCTCAGAGCATTCATCCTCCAGCTTCCTCTTCTTGGCAGTCAGCTCAGCATTGATTTCCTCTTCATCCTCCAGTCTTTCAGTTGTCTCTTTGAGTTTGGCCTCAAGCTGGATTTTGCTCTTAATGAGCCCTTCACACCTTTCCTCAGAATCTGTGAGATTATCCCCTTCCTACAGTACGATAGGATAATTTGCTTACTTTACATAACATTAAAAAAAAAGAAGCTAATTATGCATTCAATTCACCTACAACTTTAGTAAGGTACACAGAAAGTCAGAAGATGATAGTGGAATTAAACTTTCATTAAGCATGTACACAATGTGTACACTAAATAAATCATACACTTTACGTACCGAAGCCACTTGCAGTTGCAGGTCATTCTTCTCCTGCAGCAGGGAAACCATTTTCTCTTCCAGTTCCTTCTTCTTGGTCAGGGCAGTAGTCAGGTCTGACTGCATCTTTCCGTAGTTCTCCTTCATCTGACTCAGTTCCTTCTCAGTCTCAGCACTCTTCAGAAGAGGTTTGATCTTGAAGTACAGATGCATCCATGGCCAATTCTTCACATTCATGAATGAACGAATGTTGTACTGGACGGTGAAGATTGCATCTCTACAGAAATAACATTTATTTTTGTGTTATTATTGTTACAACATTACACATTGTAAATTAAATGAGCAATTCAGTATTGTGGAAACCCACCTCCTTTCCATCATCTTAATAAACGCCTTCCTCATGAGGTATCCTCTGCAGAGGGCCTGAGTCATGGTCACCAGCTTAGCCAGTTTCTCATCTCTCATTTCCTCCAGGGTACCCAGCAGACCAGCTTTGAAGAACACCTATGTTGCCAAGTCAAGGAAATTGATTTTCAGTACACATAGATATGACAGGATTTTGACACTTATAGCTGTTGATATTTTCTATAGAATTGTACCTTTGTGTGCCCAAACTTGTACTGAGTGTGGTCCACATCAATGGAGCCCAACACCTTCTCTGCAGCTTTCTTGTTGTCAATGAACTGTCCCTCAGGGATGACGCTGGCATTCAGTACTTTGTATCTACAAAATATTATTATGTTGATATTTGTATGTACCTCACCTATTGGCATGAGGTAACTTCATCATAATAATTTTCATTGCCTGTTCTAAAAAGTCACCTCTGCTTGAAGTCACCATAGAGGATTCTGCTGGGGAAGCCCTTTCTGCAGATTCTGATGCCCTCCAGCACACCGTTGCACCTCAGCTGGTGGATGACCAAGAAGTTCTCCATCAGACCTGAGAGTTGCAAATTTAAGTAGTTGGACATTGGACCACTGTGTAACATGACATTCAGTTAGTAGGAATGTGGGCTTCTTACCTGGGGTCTTTGTCTCATTGGGAATCAGGCAACGCACAAAGTGAGGATGAGTGCTCCTCAAGTTGGTCATCAGCTTACCCAAGTTCTCCTGTGAGATTGACATATTTAATTAAATTTGATTAATTGAAACAAAACTGCAATAAGTAAACCAATGTGATTAGATTATGTCTTTATGTTATTGTTAATGTGAATGTCAAATACCCTGAAAAGAGCAGACACAGTCTGGAAGGAACCACCCTTCTTCTTTCCACCCTTCTTGCCAGCAGCAGCCTCTGTTTTGTAAAATATAGTATCACCAAATATTAAAGTCTGGATTCAGTGTCTGGGTTTATTTCACAAAGGAAGCCACAAAACTAAATTAAACTGAATTAGCACATATCCAAACTTTTTGCTCCATACCGTCATTTGCAAAATGGGATGCATACAGAAGAGCAAGCAGTTTGTTCGCAGATTTCTGGTACAGCTGAACAACTGAGTCGTTCAGTGGGTCCTTGTTCTTGTCCAGCCAGCCCGTGATGTTGTAGTCCACTGTACCGGCATAGTGAATCAGGGAGAAGTGAGCTTCAGGCTTGCCCTTTACAGGTTTTGGCTTCTCAAAGGCCTTGGTCTTGCCAAGGTGCTGATCATATAGCTTGTTCTTGAAAGAGACGTCTGTTGCCTTGGGGAACATGCACTCCTCTTCAAGGATGGAAAAGATGCCCATTGGCTGAAAGGAAATAATATGATATTAAAAAGAATGAACAATTTAGCATAAAATCAGTAAACATGATTTAAATGCTACATGACTGACTTGTCTTACCTTTTCAATAAGCTCAATGCAGGCCGCCAAGTCCATACCAAAGTCAATGAACTCCCAATGAATGCCTTCTTTCTTGTACTCCTCTTGCTCCAGAACAAACATGTGGTGGTTGAAGAACTGTTGCAGTTTCTCATTGGTGAAGTTGATGCAGAGTTGCTCTAAGCTGTTGTACTGTAATTTTCAAAAAATAATTGATTTAAATTCAAATCAATTCAATTCAATATTATTTGGATAGCATAAAATCATAATATACATTATCTCTTATCTCAAGGTGTAAGCAACATTGTGGGTGACGGTATTCTGGCTGTGCACAACTGACCACATTTTACGGTTAGAGAAAACGCAGCAACTAGACTTCTTCAGATGAACATTTATTTCCAAACATCCACTTATTCCAAACAGGAGTGGCTGCAATCCTGGCAGAAGTTAGTGGTGGATTTGTTTTTCACCGCCACACACTGTTCAAAAAAGGATATTTAACAAATTTGCTGAACGTACCTGCCAGGCAAGGGAGATTACTACTCTCTAGGTAAGTTCGCTACTGAACATGAGCTGTGTGCATGCGCACAAGGTCTCTATAGCAGAACACAAGTGATGTGCTGTGACGTCTACCGTGCTCCAGCAGGGAATTTTACACAAGGCACTTAAAGGGGACATAGCATGCAAATTCCACTTTGTTAGTGCTTCTACACGTTAATGTGGGTATCTGGCATGTCTACCAACCCAAAAACTCTGGGAAAAAAACACTTGCGTGTTTTGTTATGGTTCGTCTAAGTCAGAAACGTCATGCTTGAGCGACTCGATTGAGCTTCCTGGGTTTTGTGTCGTAACAAGGCACTGGAAGTCTCCCTACATGGCCTCACCCCCGTCCCCCCACACTCGTTACGCCGGGTTTACACCGGAGGCAGCGAGGCTGCGAGGCAGCGCAGCGCCGTTCCCAAGCACGCAGCTGCCTGGCTGTTTACATGGGGGGAGAGGAGGGAGGGGGGAGTGGGCTCATTAGCATTTAAAGGAACAGGCACTCAAAACAGGTCACTCTGTGGAGGGCTGTTTTATACAGGGTAAAAAGGGTGCTGTTTTAAATGATCCTTGTGGTATTTTGACCAAAGTATGTTACAGACATTTCATTAAGACCCCAAGGAACCATATCAACTTGTGGTAAAATGGGCATGCTATGTCCCCTTTAACATAGTCAGGCAGAGACCTTGAAAATTATATTAAATGTAATTAGTCACATAGAGAAACACTGTTGACTTGTGATGTAACTCAAAAGGTTCTGCAAATACTCACATCAAAGATCTCAAATCCAGCGATATCCAGCACACCAATGAAGAATTGTCTTGGCTGCCTTGTGTCAAGCATCTCATTGATACGGATGACCATCCACAAGAACATTTTCTCATAGATAGACTTGCACAGAGCTGACACAGCATTGTTGATCTAGTAATGGGGTGAAATTCAATTAGTTTTACTTGATGCACATTACTTCATTTTGAAACATATTACTTTTTGTGAGTCATTGTACCTGTGGAACGGTTTGACCTTTGGTCACCATCTCATTTCCGACCTTGACTCTTGGATAGCACAGACATTTCAGCATGTCAGCTGAGTTCAAGCCCAAAAGGTAGGCGATTTTATCAGCCACTGATGGAAAAAAAAATTGTTTTGATAGTTACAGTTTGTGAATGCTATTTATCTTCATTAAATTGATTTGGAATCATGATATACTAGATCGGCATAAAATCCACTGTTTTAGTAGATTGATAATGTTAAAATTACACTCTAACTGTATAAGTTGTGTAAAAATGTAGGAGTTTATATATTTTAGGTTAACCTTATGAAATCTGCTTTAGTGTAAAAATGATGATATTAAACTATTAATATATTTACCCTCATTGCCATCAGGTTCACCCTGCTCCTCACGCTGCTTTTGCTTGAATTTCATGTTGCCATGATGCATCACAGCACCAGTCAGCTTGTATATGCCGCCCTTCTCATCACCGGTGAAGCCCAAGATGTCAATAGCAGTCTGCAATCCATGCACAGCAAATCATTTTTTAGAAAATCTGTTATTTTGGCATCTGCCCTCTGGCATTATTATACCAATTGCTATCAACTTACATCTGTTGCAATGAACTCCTCTATATCATTAATGCTTTTGACAGTGATTTCACCCTGACTGATCATGTGGTAGTCATAGGGGTTGGTGGTGATCAGAAGATTCTCTACAAAAGAATAGAAGAAATAAGTTAATCAGTCCTCTTGTAACAGCATCTTAATTCCAACTCCAACTTTCTATTGTCCATGTTTCATCATACCCAGCAGCTCAGGCTTGTGGCCTGTCATCAGCTGATAGAAGATATGGTAGCTCCTCTCAGCAGACAACTGGAAGGTGACACGGGACTTCTCCAGCAGATCTAAGAATTACCAATTCAATTACGGATATGCAGGATAATTGTTTTACGTTTTTCTTGTTTAGTTTGTCAAAGACCACATTTTACTTCACACGAATCGTGAGTTACACCATGGTTGTTACTTACAAGTTTCAATATCAGCTGAAGACAGCTTTCCAGTAGTACCAAAGTGGATTCTGATGAATTTACCCTAGAGTGCCAGAGTAGTAATAAAATCAGTTTTTTTTTTTAACTGTAGCAAAAAAAAAGATAATCAGAAAATGTCAGTTTAAGTCAAAGTTACATTAAGTGTAGGATAGTTACAGCACGAGAAGGCCCATAAAATGAATACTTACGAAACGTGAGGAGTTGTCATTCCTCACAGTCTTGGCATTACCATAGGCCTCAAGCAGAGGGTTAGCTGCAATGATTTGATCTTCCAGCGAACCCTACATAGAGTCATTATCAGGTTGTATAAAATCTATCATCAAGCAACAATCAACTGTGATAAAGAGTTTTGGCTGACAACCCAGTTTTACCTGTATTTTGCTTGCTTCTGATTTCTGTCCCGGCTTTCCTCCAGCCACTGCAATTGTTGCAAAGTACTGGATGACACGCTTGGTGTTGACAGTCTTTCCAGCACCGGATTCTCCACTTGGGAATTCAATTATATTCTTACTATCTATGTAGTCATAATGGTTCCAAAAAATCTTCTTGAAAAGTTGTGTAATACTCACGTGATAAGGACGGACTGGTTCTCACGATCTAGAATACAAACATACACACTCAAGTTGAAACTATTTTAAAGACTCTTGTTTGCACATTTACTTGACTAATGTGGTAACTCCAAAAATAATATGTCTCACCAGTGAGCATGAACTGATAGGCATTGTCAGAGATAGAGAAGATGTGGGGTGGTGCCTCAATCCTCTTCTTTCCTCTGTACGCCTCAACAACAATAGTGTCGTACACAGGAAGCCACTTGTAGGGGTTCACGACGACACAGAACAGGCCAGAGTAGGTCTGAAGTGCCAAAGAGGAAAAGCGTTATTAGATTTGACACACAGGCTTTACATATACAGACACACCACATTGTAAGATTGAAGCTTACATAGATCATCCATGATGAAAAACGCTCTTTGAGGTTATACAGCACAGTAGGCTCGTTGAGGTGGGTCATCATGGCCATGTCCTCAATTTTGTCATACTTGGGAGGGTTCATGGGATGGATTTCATCCTCCTTTACAGTAAGAGTCTGAATAGGAAATACAATCAAGCAAAAATTAGATAGCACACCATATATTAGTATCACTAAATCTCAAAAGCAAAATATTATTCAGGTGTTTTGGAGAACACTTTATCTATATGTCTATTATTTCTGTGATCATTTGTGGAGATTAATTTTAGGCTTACCATTACTTTTCCTTCTATTGTGTCAACAGTGACTTTGCCACCCTCTCTTTTGGTGACTTTACCCTTGAGATACATCTCCTCAGGATGGACCACAAAGTAGGCAGTTTTGGCATCAAACGGTGTGGTCTGAGCCTCAAGCCTCTCCTTCTCTGACTTCCGCAGATAAATACATGCGGGGCCATAGGCCTCCATCTCTGCGTCTGTGCTCATGATGGCACCTTCAGTGTCTGAAAATAAGGAGTCGGTAAAATGCTATCAGTAGGCTCTACAGATGAGGTGTTTTGAATTGGTGGATATCACAGACAATAAACTGTACCTCCTTTCACAAGAGAAGATTGAATGCAGGCAGGTCTCTTCTTTTGAGACCTAATGATAAATTGTGAAACATGAGTACAATTATTGCTGCAAAATGTATTACTTAACCATTCATTCATTCATCATTCATTTGTTTTTGTTTTTTTGTTTTTTTTAAACTACCGGCTGGCATCACATTTGACACGTGAATAAATTATTTAAATGATCACAATTTAATGTAAACAAACATTCTTGTAATCACGTAGATCAAGTTCAGTTTCCACCACATATTGTGGATGATGCACTCACCTGAGTTGGAAGCATACCAGTTGTAGACAGTGTCCTAAGAAGCCTCTTTTATAGAGGGAGGACTGTCTTCTAAGTAGGTGTGCCTTTCTCAATTTGGTCATGTATTCTTGTCATGTTGACGCAAATCCTGTGACATTGACATTGGTGGTGATTGTACTGCCTTGTGTGCACGTTTGTAGCAGTAGGTATTTTTTCCCTGTGCCCAAACTGAGAGGTCACAGAGCACAAAGTGATCAAAGGTCTTTTAAAAAACTGATTGGATGAATACAAAACAGTTTATGTTCAAATTTAAGTTATATGCATTAATTAACATACATACAAGCTATTACATGAACACAAATGCATACATTACAGTTTATACAAACAAAAGCAGGATAAATGATGTTATTGTGTTGTCAACTTCAAACAGCGATATAATATTTTATTATATTATCAACGATGAATGTTCTATAGTACAAAGCCTAAGTTGTTTCAAAATTATGAGTGATGAATTACTGAAAAATTCATGAATTATTTTAAATACACACTGCAGATACTGTGTTTTATAATAGTTAATCTGTTGTTGAGTCCTATATTATTTAAATTTATTACAATGAATCAATCATCGTTTGAGAATACGTAATCCAAAATATGGAGGTGCGGATTCATAAATACAATACACTTATTTCAATTTATTTCCTCCCATTTTTGGAGAAGTACCCATCTGTCACTGGTGTTCAGTTTCAGAACATTCACCTATGCACGCCACACAAAAGGGTCAAGTATTTTGTAAAATTCTCTTCAGGGCCACAGATATAAAAAGATTATAGTATCATAAAACGGTTCATTATATTATCTACTCTAAAATGTATTATTTATTTTTTGCTATTTATCTATTTAAATTATTTAACATTTCATTCAAGTGTATGTCATCAAATCACTCAGTAAATAGGAGGTCATTAGTTGGTGTAGTTTTGATCACAGATTTAAAAGCTTTATACACTAGAAAATAATTTATCTGTTTCTACTTACTGGATCTATATCTATTTGTGTTGACACTAAAATATGATTTGTTAATGATCGTCATTGTTACTAATAATGGTCTTACTGGAGTATTTTGCAGCAGTCACAGGTTGCGGTTTTGGAGAGGCATGTAAATGTCACTGGTATACAGTTGCAGGGTTACTACACATCTCAGATGTCTGAAATAAAATTGAGGCTGAGCGCCATTCCATAAAAGCTGAAAAGGGATTACATAGCGCCTTGGAATGGAGCGGCCGAACAGTTGCCATCCAGGCAAGGATAAGATCCAAAATAAGTCCTGCGCCAATAAACAAGATGTTAGAGATGCCAGCACTACCTTCAATAAAACACTTAATTGGTATGAATTCAAAAACGCAGGAAAAAAACCTGCAGGAACATTTTCTTGATGACTTTAAATGTACTTCTATAACTAGATTGTGTGAAGTTGTCCTGTAGCTTTTTGTATTTACATAACCTTTCTATCTTTAAAAAGAAGATGACCTTGAGGAATGTCGCCCACGTGACCTCAATAGGTAGGTGGGCTATTGTGCAAACATGTGTTGAACACATGCTGCTCAAGTTCGGTCATAGGTCCTCAGTTTTTTTCAGCCAACATGAATAGCATGTGTCAAAGGGGCTCTTCAAGTAGGGTTAAATGTCATCAGTTGTTTTTTTTGTCAAGTTGTTTGAGAGGTCTTAGGTTTCCATTAAAATGGTTTGTGTGCACAGCAGAGGGAGACGATTATCTTTCCAATGTATTCTACTAGTAGCAATTATTTATTTTCTTAAGCAGGAAGTTTGTTACGGGTGGTATGTACAGTATGTCTATGTGCCGTGTCACCTTGAATACAAAGCATTTTGCACACACAGGGCCCATTACTCGACTGTCTCATCTCTGGTGACAAAATGCATCAGCTGATTTGAGCGATCCACTTAAACAATGATGTCCCAAACAAAGTCTGCCATGAAAGAACATAACATAACACAAAATTTTCAAATGTGAAAGACATAAGTCATAAGTTTTTTTAATAATAGCATCAAGGTGCCAGCTTATATTTAGCTATACTTTCATAGTGAGCTTCACTTTATGGTTTACTTGCTATTTACTTTCAGATACTAGCTCCTCTTGCACATTTTGTGTTGCATATTAGCAGCGACGTCTTTTACTGTAATGTGCAAAAGATTAAACCACTTTTTCATGAATTTTCCAAACTGTATTTCAGTCGGTTTCAGAATTAGGTTATAATGCAAGTGAATAGATTCAAGAATATTGTAAAATGTGAAGATGGACATAAGTTGGAACAGACTGTCCTGACTAACCTTTTCTTTTGTATGACCTTGTGTCTAAATACACAAGACTCTGCTAAGCCCGTGAACTGAAATATAACATGCCAAATATGTCTGGTGAGGAGGAGCCTGGTGAGGTTTAAAAGCGGGTCGGACGCTTCCAGGACAGAGTAGTAACACTGAGAGAACCACTGATAGTGTTGGTTAAGATCTCTCTATTTTCCTTTGTCTGAGTCAGTGTTTGTTGTTTTATTTATTCACCCAGAATAATGAAATATGCAGTGTGTTTACTTTTTAGGGTTCAGGTATTGGTAGTTATGTAGTTGACAAATAGGAAGTCTTAACAGGGAATGCAGTAAGTAAAAAGATCGAGGAAAGAGAAGGTTGGGGGAGGTGAGCCAAACATTAAAGCTAATTGAATGAGGCTCTGCTAAATAAATTGCAAACGACCATAATACCTAGAAAATGATCAACCAAAGCTTGTTCTACATTAAAATAATCTTGAATGTTGTGTTTTTAATCATCGCCATTTTATATCTTTATTATCTTTCAAGAAAGCACAATGGCTAACATTAGCATCGTGTAAGTAGACATTTTACTTAGTAGAATGTATTGCACACATTGAATCATCTCTACCCCAAACTCCTTAACAGCTGCGTCATAAGTGAGGCCTTAACCAGTATTTAACGGTAGTTATTTTCTCTACAGTTGAAGTGTACCATTGTAGTGTGGCAAATTGGCCAGCCACCTCATGAAGACATACAGACAGCTGCGTTGAAAGGGAACACCACAGCCTCGGTTCGTCATATGATAATGCATTTGTCTTTCTAAACAAAGGAAATTGTCTTCTGTGGCCGAGTGAACTTCTAAAAAAAGTTTGGAACACAAATGCACCACAGTGTCCACACAGATAACATCTGCCCCAGGCTCCAACGACACCTGTTCCGTGATGGTTGATTTCCACGAAGGAGAGACTGCTGTAAATGAATCCTTCCTGGGTGTAACATCATGTAGCCTATTATAAACAGGATACAGCTACATCCATGTCCCTCAAATCGTGATTTTCTGTTACAGGGGTCACATTAGCTGTGCCAAATAAATAAACAATCTCAAATTATACACCAGTCAAAAGATTTCAGATTGTTATCCATCATCATAAATCATCATGTTTTTTTTTTAATGAACAATTCTTGTGCATTATAAAAGTTTTGACAGAAATCTTATATTATGGTTATCACGGTAAGAACCCTTAAAGGTCGAATGTGTAAGATTTAGGTGAAAGCGATCTATTGGCAGAAATTGAATATAAAATAATCCTAGTGATGTTTTTTCGCTAGTGTGTTTCATCTAAATTGTACGAATTGTTGTTTTCTTCACCCTAGAATGGGCCTTTTATATTTAAATACTTTATATTTACATCAGGAGCTGGTCCTCTCTACGGAGGCCGCCATGTTTTTTAGAGTCGTCCAAACTAAACAGCTTTTAAGTTTTTATGACAACTGAAGACTACCACATGTTCTCATTCATGTTTGGAAGGGGAGGGTGAGGTGAGGTGAGGGGTGTTCACCTGCAACATGCAACTTCACCACTAGATGTCACTAGATTTTACACACTGAACCTTTAAACTTGGCCCTTAAATTATGCCAAAGAGTTGTTATATTTGTTACTGTGATGCACTGGTTTTCAAACTTCACTTGAGTTATTGCTTCTGCTGACCTTTATTGTGGGCCAGGATTCCTTTCGGATAAGCCAGTCAGCACTGTGTTTATGAATGCCCTGTCTTGGCAACCAGTTCTTTTATTCTAACTTTAGAGTGCTGTTAGGATTCCTATTAATTCATACTTATACTGTCACCTCTCTGAACACTTGGAGAACCAAGCACACTAGCCAGTAAGTAGCGTCAGGAGAGTACTTGAATTCCTGCAATGATTTTGAGCTTATATTAGGCCAATTGTCATTCCGTAACAGTGAGTTGCTCACTGTTACAAGTGTCTGTTAAATCCTAACATAATCCCAGGCGGCATTGTCTGAGTGGTTTTAGGTTTATATTATTTTAAGTGATTTGTGTTGTCTTAATTTACAGACCATTTCAATCCATCCAGGCCTATTTTTACATGAGAACTATGCTAATGAATAAAATAGCTTAGTGCTGCCACTACTACAACAACTAACAATAAACCTTAATACATCTTAATGCTGTTAGTATGACATTAAAGTAATATAAAACATTAAATGGCCATCATCTCCTCATCTCATCTTTTATTATCATCTCCTCATGTCCAAGCTCCTCAATGCAAGCCTAATTTTATGATAGTAACAATATAAAGTCTTATTGTGGGACATACTGTAATATGTTTTAAATTCTTTAGGTATATTATTGATTTTATGATATTGCCTAATGTTCCTTGATCTTCTTCTTAAGCTGGGCACCAGGATACTGTACCTCTGACCCTCAATCCTGGATTTCAACAAAATGACGTTTCATTCAATTTAAGTCAATACATGCAGTAAATCCAAAAGCTGCTCCTTTTGTCTGAAGATGTCTTTTGTACACAGTTACCATCACTACATTCCAAGTTAAAATGACTGCACCTCGTGTAAATCTAAAATGCTGGCAGACCAAGCTGAGGGGGTAGAGTGGTTGTCCTCTAACCAGAAGGTCGGTGGTTCGATCCCAGTCTTCCCCATATGCATGCCCAAGGAATCACCTGGCCAGTTAGTGTTGGTGTCTCGAGCTGCATAGCATGTGTGCAAGTGCGTTACTCAGTTTGGTCAAGCACAATATGGTTGTCACCTTGTTACCTGATAGTGACATGGACAATAACTTATACAAGCATGGTTATTTTCTCTCTTCAGGGTTAGGGTTAGTATGTTCCAGCTGATGGTGGATTGTAATGGTGGATTGTGGATCATGATGGTGGATCCTGATAATTGATGGTGGTGATTGACTGTGATAGTGGTGGCAGCTGCTCATGGACTATGACAAATTTTGATTTGTGAATATGGGCTGTACAAATATAAATTTGATTTGTTGATTGATTTAATATGCCAGTTATGTTCCTAGTTTATTTACAAAATAGCTATTTATTTATTTGTTCCAATAAATTTAAAGATTACATTTCAGCTCACTCACTTTATGACAGGCGCTGTGTTTCATTTTGATTTCTCAAACCAGTACTGAGTTTTCATGTTGGAGAAGCGTCAGAATGTCACTGGTGTATAGTTGCAGGTTACACATGGCTCAGATATTTGGTAAATGTCCAGCTGCATGCTGTCTGCTCACACACATGCATGAGTATCCTTCTCAGACCAAAAATAACAACCACACAAGCTGGTAAGGTTAAGGTGCTGTTGTTTTTACATATTTTCCACATTAGAATTCTCTTTTCAATTCTCTCTGCCATAACATTTTCATGCTGTGGGTCATATACTTAATCATTTACTAAACTGTGTGGCATCCCCGCAGCAAGCTTCCCCGCAGCTGACCTTAACTGAAACGGTTAAAGACAAAGAAGTATCTTATTGTGCCTTAGGACACCTTGCTTTTGGCTTTAGGCATTATTCACAGCAGCTGATAAAGTATCTCATCCCTCTAAATCAAATTGTATCTCCATTTTCTGCACTGGTATCACTTACACCCACTGATAGCCTCTTCTCACAGTAGGTTAACTGCACATTTTCCTCACAGACTATTTTGAGGCATTCTCATTGCTTGGTAATTAGTGTTGAATATTGATGGAATACTCTCTTAAACTCTTGAATTTAGTTTATTTCAGTTAACTAGTTGCATAGGTAGAATCCGATGAGGGTCGACATATATGGTGGTGCAATGTACTGTGAAGCTATTTAATATTCTCATAATGTATACCAAATGACACCAAGTACAGAGACAAATTACGTGTACTTACAAAATGTAAATATAGTAATGTCCTCAACATACCTGATGGTAAATTGGCAAACTGCACTGCATTGTTTGTGGCGTATTTGTTTCAATAGATCTAGAGTGTGACAAATGACTTTAAGGTGACACACTTTATGGTAGACATCTGTTGCCTGTTGGTTTTGATATTGCCGCCAGTAATCTATTTTAAATTTGGAGAAGCATCGAAATGTCACTGGTGTATAGTTACAGGACATAGATTTCTGATATCTGAAATTAAAATCAGGATGATGGTCTTTCCAATAAAGCTAGACAAGTATTATGTATCTCCTGGAAGCAGACTTTAAAAGGACAGCCAACACAGATAATTTAATTCCAGAAATATGTTTCTCTCTCATAAACACCATTCATGTTTTGGCTTTTAGGAATGAAAAAGATTCTGCTTTTGGGTAGAAGGGTTAGATATGTATAAGTGACTGACTGACAGAAGATTTAATGAAGGGTAGGACTGTATCCAGGATCAACTTACATTACGTTGATTTGCACAGACTTGGCTTATTATTCGCTATTTTACCAGCAGATCACAAGGTGTTACCATGGTCAAAAATAAATCCAGCAAAGAGAGGGACCAGATTCTTATTTGGCATAGAGAGAAAGATATATTTATAGGACATTAAGATATGTTGTTACCGCCATATCCCAAGTTTAGAGAGATCTATCTTCTTAAACAATCGACAGTATTTATGAATGAAATGTATTTAGCTAAAAAAGGATAATATCTGTGTAGGTAAGCCGTTGCCATGGATGTAAATATGTGTACTGTAGTGCCAGATGTGAAGCATCAGTTGTGAAATAATAAGGATGATCAGCCCTAGAGTATGTGGCTACTACCGCTTACCAGAGTTGTAAAGGTCATAATACTTTTGATGCTGATGGCTAAAGTGTTTGCCACATATTTCAGCCTGGATGTGGTGTCAGGTGGTGACTGGCCACTGCAAAGCTTCTTCACAGTTTAGAGCTCTTCTAAACTGTGTCTTTTACCATAGTCTCTACCCCCCTTTTTCCTGTATGCTCCTCCATCTGTATAACTCTGACTCTATTAAAGGTAGAAGTAAATATATATGTACAAATATTTTCTGTTAAGTTTAGGCCAGAAATTCATAACAGGCCTTCTTTATCCATAAATGGGATATCGTGGTTTCATGGTTGAACCCTGTGTACTCAGATGTGACTTCAATAAACTTCAGAAAACACAGAGTGAATATTTCAGGAATCAGTTTATTAAATTAATTCACTAACAATTCAACAGCAAGTTCATATTGTATGAAGTCTGTCAAATGGTTCCAATGGGATGTTGTATCTTACTCTGCACTTTCAGACTGAAAAGAAATGACAAGAAGAAACACAATTATTCAACATATATTACCAACAATATCTATCTCATATAGTTATACAAGTTCATTTTATATGTAGAACTGTATAAAGAACAGAATTTAAAAACAACAACATTAAACTAAAGTACCACGTAGTAATTTTCCGTATGATCACATTACCTTTCCGCTCTCACGGCTCTTGACTCTCAGCTTGTTGACCTGAGACTCAGCAATGTCAGCGCGCTCCTGAGCCTCTTCCATCTCGTTCTGAACCTTCCTGCACCTGGACATATGAGTGTTGGCTTGCTCCTCCTGTGATGGGATAGGAAATATGTTGACTCAGTTGCTAAGCAGACAATGGAGGTTTTGTTAAATTGTAAGTGAAATGATTAGTCATATAGTTGACTTACAGCCTCCTCAGACTGTCTCTTGTAAGCCTTGACTTTGAGCTGCAGCTTGTCAACGAGATCCTGAAGCCTGCTCACATTCTTCTTGTCCTCCTCAGTCTGCACAAATTAAGATTGGTTAAGTAAAGTGACAGAGGAAACTAATTAAGACCTCACAAGTGTTTTGAAGTCAAACAAGATGTTACCTGGTAGGTCAGCTCCTTCACTCTCCTCTCATATTTGCGGACTCCTTTAATAGCATCAGCTCCACGTCTCTGCTCGGCCTCAACTTCAGCCTCTAGCTCATGCACCTGAACATGATAATAAATAACTCATCAATAAGGTGCATCCTCAAACTGGTTGATGATGAGCATTTATACTATACAGTGTAATGTTCTCACCCTGGATTCCAGTTTCTGGAGCTGCTTCTTGCCACCCTTCATGGCGAGGTTCTCAGCCTCATCCAGACGGTGCTGCAGGTCCTTGACTGTGACCTCTAGGTTCTTCTTCATCCTCTCCAGATGAGCACTGGTGTCCTGCTCCTTCTTCAGCTCCTCAGACATCATGGCAGCCTGAAATGATAAATGGTCTCCAGTACAAGTTTCATTTGGTATAAGCCTTAAAACCACGTATTGAGATTGAATTGTAAACTCACATCAGTGATAGCCTTTTTGGCTTTCTCCTCAGCATTCCTTGCTTCCTGAATAGTGTCATCAACTTCACCCTGAACCTGGACAAAGTCAGACTCCAGCTTCTTCTTGGTATTTAGCAGACTGGTGTTCTGAGGATTAAAATGAGTCAAATCAAATTTAATCTGTATTTGTCATGGGAAAAAAAGTCCATATTTTTGTGAATAACTGAAAACATACCTGAGAGTGAAGAAGGCTGACACGCTCACTAGCATCAACCAGCTCCTGCTCAGCCACTTTGCGTCCTCTCTCTGTCTGCTCCAGAGCGGCTCTCAGCTCCTCAATCTCAGCCAGCATCAGACCATTTCTGCGCTCCACCATGGCAACCTGCTCCTTCATGTCCTCCTGTCCTCTGACAGCGTCGTCAAGGTGCAATTGGGCATCCTGATAATGAAAAGTGGAAAAGTATTAACTTTCTTTCCGGTTAAGCATTTGTCTTTTTCAGTCAACAATCAACAAACCTCACCTTGAGCTGTCCCTGGACGTTCCTCAGTTGTTTCTGGGCCTCAGAAGCCTGCCTGTTGGCGTGGCTCAGCTGAACCTCCATCTCATTCAGGTCTCCCTCCATCTTCTTCTTGACTCTCAGGGCATCGTTCCTGCTCCTGACCTCAGAATCAAGAGTGGTCTGCATGGAGTCTATCACCCTCTGGCTGTTCCTCTTGATCTGCTCCATCTCCTCATCCTTCTCTGCCAGCTTCCTGTCAACCTCACCTTTGATCTGGTTGAGCTCAAGCTGGACACGGAGAATCTTGGCCTCCTCATGTTCCAATGTGCCCTTTAAATTTGAACAATAATTGCTCGAATGAATATCGAACAGGCATGGGCAAAACTAATTCAACAATTTTTTGAATTTCTATAATTTTAACTGTAGTACCTCAGCTTCCTCCAGTGCTGTCTGAATCTCTGCCTTCTCAGTCTCCACAGTCTTCTTGGATTTCTCCAGCTCATGGATGCTCTTTCCAGTCTCACCAAGCTGTTCAGTCATGTCTGAGATCTCCTCTATAGACCAACACATACAAAATATTAAGACTAGTTGTATGCAATATACAACATATATAGGAAATGGTCTACGTCATTCCTTACATTTACTTTCAATAAAGCTCATAAACTACAACTGAATGTCACACTAAATTGGTGAGATTGACATACGCTGAAGGTTCTTATTTTCTCTCTTCAATGTCTCCAACTGATCCAGAGACTCCTCATAAGAGTTCTTCATCTTGAACAGTTCAGTGCTGAGGGAGCGAGCCTCCTTCAGGGATCCTTCCAGCTCAGCCTGGCCCTCTTCATACTTCTGTTTCCATTCTGCCAGGACCTATAAACATGCATGTGAGTAAAAAAAGACATGTATCCTTTAAATAAGATCTTGTTTTTTGTTGTTGTTGTTTTTAACTTCTTAACCTTAAAGCACCTTGTCAAAGTTCCTCTGCTTCTTGTCAAGGTTGGCGGCCAGAGAATTAGCTCTCTCCACATCAATCATGAGGTCCTCCACCTCACCCTGCAGCCTCTGCTTGGTCTTCTCCAAAGAGGCACACTTGGAGTTCACAGCCTCGATGGACTCCTCAGCATCCTGCAGGCGCTGGGCAAGCTTTTTCCTGTCACGAAGAAGAATATGATTGTATTTAACTATGCAAAAATATTACACTTAAATTCTTAATATTGAATAAAAATGCATTCATTAATTCAAAAAGGATTCATGTACTTGGACTCCTCCAGTTCCTCCGTGCGCTGGATAGCATCAGTCTCATATTTGCTTCTCCACTGAGCCACCTCAGTGTTGGCCTTGGACATGCCTCTCTGGAGCTCAGCCTTGGCCTCCTGCTCCTCCTCAAACTGCTCTCTGAGCAGATCGCAGTCATGGCGGGATGACTGAACGGCGTGGGCCAGGGCGTTCTTGGCCTGTTGAACATGACACAAACATTTTTAACTCACAAATGATTCTGAGTTAGTAATTAAGCTTTGGATCATTTTCTTTTATATCGCATTGGTTGCTTTCCATTATTCAACAAAATGTAATTCATTAAGATTTAAATGAGCAATAATAGTATTACATCTCTATGGGTGTTTTTTCCATATGACTAAGTTTTGATATTAAATAGTTTTAAAATAAACTGTATGTACATTAATATTAATATATTAATATATTTAATGACAGCATTTGAACTAGAGAGCTTAGGTTAGACTCTGTCTAAACCCAGTAACAGAACATGAATACCTTCACTTCCTCCTCAGTGTGTCTCTTAAGCTCCTCAATCTGCTGAGTGTAAGCCTGTTTGCCTCTGGTCAGCTGGGAAACAAGAGCTTCTTTCTCCTCAAGCTGGCGAGAGAACTCACCTGAAAGACAAAACATAGATGTGGTATTCATCAAAAATAATCATCACTGGTTTCGTTACTTATTTTATCAAAGGTGACTCACCATTCTCTGTCAGCAGTCTTGCCTTCTGTGCATTAATGTCATTCAGCTGATGAATATTCTCATCACTTTTAGCTTTAAGCTCACCCAGCTGGTCCTCTAGACTTCTGCACATTTTCTCCAAGTTGCCCTACAACAAAACAATATTATGATGTCCATTTGTTAAGTTTAAAGCTAGTTTAATACTTCCTGGTTACATTTCATATTTCTAGATGAAAACTACTCACCTTTGCTTTTGCAACTGACTCCATGCTGCTGGAGAGGTCATCAATCTCCATCTTGTACTCGCTCTTTTCCTTCTCCAGCTTCTGCTTAACACGCTGGAGGTTGTCGATCTGCTCACCCAACTCTGCAACACTGTCCGCCTGCTTCTTGCGAAGAGCCGATGCGGTAGATTCATGCTGAAGGGTTGACTCCTCTAGGTCGCGACGCATCTTCTGGAACTCAGCCTCACGCTTCTTGTTCATCTCAATCTGAGAGGCTGTTGCTCCACCAGCTTCCTCAAGCCTCTCGCTGATCTCCTCAAGCTCCCTGGAGAGGTCAGCCCTCTGTTTCTCAACCTTGGCCCTAGCAGCCCTCTCAGCCTCAATCTCCTCCTCCAGCTCCTCAATGCGAGCCTAGATTTGATGACAGTAACATCAGAAAAGGCTATTGATTAGAAGCCATTTCTGATTTTTGAATCTATTATTTGTGTAAAATAACATTACCTGAAGTTCCTTGATCTTCTTCTGAAGCTGAGCACCAAGGGACTGTTCATCCTCAATCTTGCTGAGAAGCTGACTTATCTCAAAGTCCTTCCTGTAATAGGAAAGTAAAATCATATTCAGTCAGTGTCTTGTTTCTGATGACGAGGAGAACAAAAAAGTTTGATGCATGCAGTGTGTGAGATGCTCATAGCAGGTTTCATGAACCAAAAAAAAACCCACTTCTTGATTTTCTCATCAGACTGCTGCTTGTCATTCTCCAGATCCATGAGGGATTCCTGGGCCAGTTTCAGGTCTCCCTCAAGCTTCCTCTTGGCTCTCTCAAGGTCCATGCGCAGCTTCTTCTCTTGCTCCAGTGATCCCTCAAGCTATAAAATAACATTTATCAATAATAGTTTGTGGCATTTATAAGACAGACCATGCATTCCTGGAGTCTTGTCAATACAAAGAAAAATTGCAATGTCAGAGTTACTGTTTTCTTACATCATCCACTTGCTGTTCCAGCTTTGTCTTGGCCTTGGTCAGAGTGTTGACTTTGTCTTCCTCTGCCTGGAGATCATCCAGTGTTTGCTGGTGGCTCTCTTGGAGGGCTTTCTTCTCCTTGGTCAACTTGGCAATGGACTCATCTTGGGATGCCATTTCCTCTGTCAGGTTTTTCACCTTTAAAAATCATATTTTTTTAATACAACTTAATATTTATACTGACACATACTTGACCCATTGATAGAAATATGTTTATTGTTTTATATCATTATGTTTATGCGTGAACCTTGTTTTCTGTGGCATGTTTCTCCTTCTCCACTTTAGCCAAGGTGAGCTCCAGGTCATCAATGTCCTTCTTCAGCTCAGAGCATTCATCCTCCAGCTTCCTCTTCTTGGCAGTCAGCTCAGCATTGATTTCCTCTTCATCCTCCAGTCTTTCAGTTGTCTCCTTGAGTTTAGCCTCAAACTGGATTTTGCTCTTAATGAGCCCTTCACACCTTTCCTCAGCATCTGAGAGATTATCCCCTTCCTACAGTACAATAAGATAATTTGATTACTTTTCTTTGTTAAACATTTTTTTATTTAATGCTAATTATTCATAACCTACAAATTTAGTAAGGTACACAGAAAGTCAGAAGATGATAGTGTAATTAAACTTTCATTAAGCATGTACACAATGTGTACACTTAATAAATCGTACACTTTACGTACTGAAGCCACTTGCAGTTGCAGGTCATTCTTCTCCTGCAGCAGGGAAACCATTTTCTCTTCCAGTTCCTTCTTCTTGGCCAAGGCAGTAGCCAGGTCTGTCTTCATCTTATCATAGTTCTCCTTCATCTGACTCAGTTCCTTCTCAGTCTCAGCACTCTTCAGAAGAGGCTTGATCTTGAAGTACAGATGCATCCATGGCCAGTTTTTCACGTTCATGAATGAACGAATGTTGTATTGGATTGAATAAATAGATTCCCTGGAAAAACAATTGCAGATCATATGTCATTTATGTCATGGGTTTGCAGATGATAACAATTGAAGCAACATGACTACTTGATTGGACTGTACAGTTAATGGTGCTATATGAAATATATATATTACCTCCTCTCCATCATCTTAACAAACGCCAGCCTCATGACAAATCCTCTGCAGAGGGCCTGAGTCATGGTCACCAGCGAAGTCAGTTTCTCATCTCTCATTTCCTCCAGGTCACCCAGCAGACCAGCTTTGAAGAACACCTATGTTGTCAAATAAGTGACATCTGTCATCAGGACACACCGATAATACTTGATTTGTAATAAATAACAGTTTTTAAAATTGCCTATAGAATTGTACCTTTGTGTGCCCAAACTTGTACTGAGTGTGGTCCACATCAATGGAGCCCAACAGCTTCTCTGCAGCTTTCTTGTTGTCAATGAACTGTCCCTCAGGGATGACGCTGGCATTCAGTACTTTGTATCTACATTAAAATATGATATGGTTACTACTACGTTTTCTTGTGTCCCTTCACCATGATACATCTACAGAAATCAAATTCACTTTCTTTTACTCCGAACTGCATTCACCTCTGCTTGAAGTCACCGTAGAGGATTCTGCTGGGGAAGCCCTTTCTGCAGATTCTGATGCCCTCCAGCACACCGTTACACCTCAGCTGGTGGATGACCAAGAAGTTCTCCATCAGACCTGGAAAAATATTTTTTTTGTCTAAAACCTTCTTTGTGACTAAGTTAGACAAAATGACAAAAGGTGGATGAAAAACCTTTTTACCTGGGGTCTTTGTCTCATTGGGAATCAGGCAACGTACAAAGTGAGGATGTGTGCTCCTCAAGTTGGTCATCAGCTTGCCCAAGTTCTCCTGTGGATCAACAGTATGAAATATTAAGTCAAACATTATTTCACCATTAGGTTTTTAAGTGTAATCTAGCAATATGAAACAATACATACCCTGAAAACACAAGACACAGTCTGGAAGGAACCACCCTTCTTCTTACCACCCTTCTTGCCAGCAGTCTCTGATTAAAAAAACATATTTTATTACCAAGATAATACATAATGCTGTTGTAATTGTTATTGTTATTATTTTTAACAATTATTATTTTTCTTTTATGCAGAAAATGTTACAACACTTGGCAAGGTACAGTTTCAACGACACACTTCTACCAATAACTACAGAGTCACTGCACACATCATAGTTGTTTATTATTCTGCTCAGTCTTGTTTCTTACCGTCACCTCCAGGATGAGCAGCATACAGAAGAGCAAGCAGTTTGTTTGAAGATTTCTGGTACAGCTGAACAACTGAGTCGTTCAGTGGGTCCTTGTTCTTCTCCAGCCAGCCCGTGATGTTGTAGTCCACTGTACCGGCATAGTGAACCAGGGAGAAGTGAGCTTCAGGCTTGCCCTTTACAGGCTTTGGCTTCTCAAAGGCCTTGGTCTTGCCAAGGTGCTGATCGTGTAGCTTGTTCTTGAAAGTTGCGTCAGAGGCCTTAGGGAACATGCACTCCTCTTCAAGGATGGAGAAGATGCCCATTGGCTGAGAATAATTTACATTTCATGTTAAAAGTTTATTTGCGGAGGCAATGATTTGCACATGAAGGAAAAAAATAGTCTTCCCAAGTAGCTACTTACCTTCTCAATAAGCTCAATGCAGGCAGCCAAGTCCATACCAAAGTCAATGAACTCCCATTCAATGCCTTCTTTCTTGTACTCCTCTTGCTCCAGAACAAACATGTGGTGGTTGAAAAACTGTTGCAGTTTCTCATTGGTGAAGTTGATGCAAAGCTGCTCCAAGCTGTTGTACTGTAATAGCCGAAATGTATGAGTACATAGCATATTTGTGTACATCTGTTATACTGCTCAGATAGTTTTCAGACCACTCACATCAAAGATCTCAAACCCAGCGATATCCAGCACACCAATGTAGTATTGTCTTGCTTGCTTTGTGTCGAGCATCTCATTGATACGGATGACCATCCACAAGAACATTTTCTCATAGATAGACTTGCACAGAGCTGAGACGGAATTGTTGACCTAGAAACAAGGGCAATATTAAAAAACATGCTTGGTTTTTAAATCACTCATGGATTTGTAGATGCTTCAAGTTTCCTCTGTTTTTGTACCTGTGAAACGGTTTGACCTTTGGTCACCATCTCATTTCCGACCTTGACTCTTGGATAGCACAGACATTTCAGCATGTCAGCTGAGTTCAAGCCCAAAAGGTAGGCGATTTTATCAGCCACTGATGGAAAGAAAAATCTTAAGTTCACTGATCTATGTCATGTTTAGAGTCACGTGTTATACATGTGACAGACATGCTTCAAGACATTATTATCACATTTACCCTCATTGCCATCAGGTTCAGCCTGCTCCTCACGCTGCTTCTGCTTGAATTTCATGTTGCCATGATGCATCACAGCACCAGTCAGCTTGTATATGCCGATTTTCTCCTCACCGGTGAAGCCCAAGATGTCAATAGCAGTCTGCATTGCACAGAAAAGAAAGTAGTCAACATTTGTGACATTTGTGTCTTGGATTCTCAATTTTGAAATCTCAAAACAAGTAGGAGTTTGTGCATTACATCTGTTGCAATGAACTCCTCGACATCATCGATGCTTTTGACTGCGATTTCACCCTGACTGACCATGTGGTAGTCATAGGGGTTGGTGGTGATCAGAAGAGCCTCTACAAAAGAATAGAAGAAATAAATGAATCAGTCCTCCTGTAACAGTGTCTTAATTCCAACTACAACTTCCTATTTTCCATGTTTCATCATACCTATCAGCTCAGGATTGTGGCCTGTCATCAGCTGATAGAAGATATGGTAGCTCCTCTCAGCAGACAACTGGAAGGTGACACGGGACTTCTCCAGCAGATCTACGTTCAACAACTCAAAGTCAGACAAGTGTAAATTGAAACAAAGGTGACTGAACAAAATGTAGACAATGACTTACATGTTTCAATATCAGCTGAAGACAGCTTGCCAGATGTTCCGAAGTGGATTCTGATGAATTTACCCTAGAGTTCCAGAGTAGAAATAAAATCGTTTTTTTTTTATACTCCATCAAAAAATCTGTCAGTTTAAGTCAAAGTTACATTAAGTGTAGGAAAGTTACAGTACGTGAAGGCCCATAAAATGAATACTTACGAAACGTGAGGAGTTGTCATTCCTCACAGTCTTGGCATTACCATAGGACTCCAGTAGAGGGTTAGCCGCAACGATTTGGTCCTCAAGGGAGCCCTGGAAGAGAAATTTTGAATTACACAACCTTTGCAAATTAACCTTCCTCTGACAAAAGCATTTATCTTATACAACCATTGCATTCACCATTTACCTGTATCTTGCTAGCTGCTACTGGCTCAGTCTTCTTAGCTCCAAGAGCTGCAATTGTTGCAAAGTACTGGATGACACGCTTGGTGTTGACAGTCTTTCCAGCACCGGATTCTCCACTGGGTTAAAAGGGGCACATTTTTAAGATTTAGCTTGATTTTCATTAAAATCTATTGTGATAACAGTTTGGGCCTGATCTACTAAAGGTTTGCGTGTGTAAAAACATTTGGAAACTTGATTTCACCTGCAAAAAAACATGCAAGTTTATCTACTAATGGTGTGCACTGAGGATTGCGTGCAGAATTACACGCACTGCCCATTTAGTACGTTTGCCTTAATGAATATGCATTATCGGGCGTTTCTACCCAAGTGCGCAAAGTATTGGGAGGAGTAGATGCAAATTCTTTAATTTAGCACCAGATTGTGATTTACAAAGCCTGAAAATAATTGCAGTGGTTGTGACTGCATCTATATTTAGTACGTTTGAAAGCTAGGTGCTAATCGGCACAGCGTTACGCACAGATGGCTGCAGTTATTGTGGTGAGGAGGAGACAGCATAGAAGAAGACGGAGAGAACAGGTTTTTTCTGCTCGTGTCAGCATGTTTGGATTGACAGAAGCAAAAATAATCCCTCTCTTGCCAAGGCACTGATGGCCATCATCACACCAGATACAGCGCTGACCAGCTGCCTGGTGGGTTCTCCGTGTGCTCCAAGTGTCGCGCCTGAGTGCTCGCGCCACAGAAAGTGAACCGCACCTGCTGGGCAATATTGGTCAGAGGCATCTCTACCACCCCCCCCCCCCCACCCCCACCTGTTTTATTTGCCGAGGTTTTATTATGAGTTATTTTTTCTTTTGTTCTTCTTCCTATGTCCTGCCACCTTCTCTGTATTTCATCGGTTGTCTTTTTGTTTTACCCACAGCATTTACTTTCTCCCAGATACTCTCACTTATTGCGTTTCTTTAAGTTATATTGATATTTTGCTGCTATTTTGCTGTAGCTCAACAACATGTTTTTTTTGCCTCTTCCATCAATTCTATGGCATTAAATGTAATGCTTGCGGTCACTCTGCTCTCCGTAATGCTCCATTGCGAAAACCAGTAACGCAGGCAAAACACTCTACCATGTTTGCACCTGTTATCATTTGCACAATTATTTTTAGTAGATCACACGTAAAACGCCCACATTCCAAATGTGCAATCTGTTATAATGCACACGCAATTCAGCACTCTCTATTTGGGATCTTAGATCAGGGCCTTTGTGTAATACTCACGTAATCAGGACAGACTGGTTCTCACGATCTGAAATACAAAGATATATGCTACACATGAGTTCCATTTTCATTACTCCTTCAATCAGGGTATGTTTAAGATGAATTCTTCATCACACAAATAAACAAATAACTTTGATCTTACCTGTGAGCATGAACTGATAGGCATTGTCAGAGATGGAGAAGATGTGGGGTGGTGCCTCAATCCTCTTCTTGCCTCTGTATCCTTCCACAACTATAGCATCGTACACGGGAAGCCACTTGTAGGGGTTCACCACGACACAGAACAGACCAGAGTAGGTCTGTGAAAGCAGAGAGCATAAACAGCATTGACCTTAAGGTATATATATATTTATTTACATACACATACTTTCATACATATTTTAAGTTTTATACTATGTCTAATAGTTAGGAATCTTTTTCCAGTGAATGATGTGTTTGCTTTGAATGCTTCTCCTTTGGGGGAAACTCACGTAGATCATCCATGATGCATAACGCTCTTTGAGGTTATACAACACACAAGGCTCGTTGAGGTGGGTCATCATGACCATGTCCTCAAGCTTGTCAAACTTTGGAGGATTCCTGGGATGGATGTCGACCTCTTTGACAGTAAGAGACTGAACAGAAATCAATTGACATCAAATGAAATTGAGAGACAAAACTATATTTTTAAGATTATAATTTAGAATAGTATTTCATATTTGATTCACCTACCTTTCCACAATCTGTGTCAACTGTGGCTTTGCCCCCCTCTTTCTTCACAAGTTTACCCTTGAGGTACATCTCAGCAGCATCCACCACAAAGTAGGCTGTTTTGGCGTCAAACGGAATAGTTTGAGACTCAATCCTCTCCCTCTCTGGCTTCCGGAGGTAGATGGCTGCCGGGCCATAGCACTGCATTTCTCCGTCTGTGCTCATGATGGCACTTTAGATGGGACTGAAAAGATGAGAGAATAGTGTTGAATGAATTTGATAGTGTTAGTATTATTTTTCATTATGGAGGTTATATTATTGCAAACATGTCTTACTTCAGTTTATCCCTCTTGAGTTGCACAGATCTGTTGTTGTCCAAGGATGCCTTTGAAGAGAGATTGAGATGATAATCGAAGAAGACTTTAGTTAATCTATCAACGTGGTATCACTAATAGTTTGTTTCTATCTGATAGTGGAGATTTTAAGTATTTTTTATGGCAACATATTTGACCTCAGCTACTTCCAAAAGAGAATTGGTGGTGCTGTCTCTGAGGGATTCTCAGGATGCTATAAAAACATAATTAAACCTGAGCACAAAACTTAAACTTAATTGAAGTTCCAGAAATTCTGTCTTTTGAGAGTACTAGAACATCTCACACTGTAAAAGTTTTTCCGACCTACTGATAAAAGCTCACTATATTTAGTTGAATCATTAAAGTTCAGTATTCTCCTCTTCATTCAATTGCCCCTCCAACCAGAGAAATATTGCTGTTGATCACATGATAGGCTATGTACGTATTTAGAAAAAAAGATGTGAACTAGATGTGAATAAAACATTTAATTATATATACACAAAATTGCTTTGACTAATGTTCCCCACTCAAGACTACTTTGATAAGCCATGACATTTCACCTGAATGTTATCTTAAACTAATATGCATGAGGAATAAGCAACTTCCCCAACTAATCAAAACGAGTACAATATGAGTTAATTCACTCACCTGCGTTGGATGCCTATCAGTTCACACAGCAGTTGCAGCCTCTTTTATAGAGGGTGAAAGTGCCGAGTCAGCAGTAGTCTCTCTCTCATTTTGGTCATGGCTTCATTTCATCCTGTAGCTTTTATGGAGGCAGTGATGTTTAAGGAAGTGATATGCACAATTCTTTGTAGCTAAAGAAAAAACATATCCTTAAAAAATACAGTATCCATTAAGATTATTACTTATATATTTATTTTATTTTATTTTATTTCATTGCAACACAATTTTGGTGTGGAATAAATATGAAATAATGACTATGAGTCTCTCTACTGTCACAAAAGAGGAATTACAGCATGAAGGGAATAGAGTGCATTCACACAAGTTGTTCATGTTATAATACAACATCAACAAAATAATTAAACTAAGCCAAATATGAATCAAGGGTCGCTAAGGAAGTAACTTCATTTAAAAAGAAAGGAGATGTTTTTGGATTTCTTCTCAAAATTAACCAAAAAACTTGCTGATCTCAATGTTGATCCACTACTTCCTGAAAATGCAGGAAGTGAGGACCAAGTTGTTTTCATAAAATAATTCAGAATATGGTTTGTTAATGATTTCAAATAATATAAAATTAGATTTTAAGGTTAAAGATTAAAGTTGAAACATTAGCATATTTTTTTCAGTTCATCAGTAGCTCTTGGAATTACTTTCAGAAAGTGTTTCAAATATCACTGATATTCGGTTGCAAGACACTTGCACATCTGAAATATCTGAAATGAAAGAACATTCACCCCTAAGTGACTTTAATATGAGACAGTTGTCAGCATTAAAAAAAATTAAAACTTTTATTATGCTCATCAAACACTTCTTCACTTGTATGTCAATAACGCCTGAAGAATACCTGAAAAATACCATTATAATTGTGTTTGTGCTCTATTTGATCTATGTTCAAGTCAAAGCGCTTCATTAATAGACATTGAATCATTCATTTTCTTTTGATACATGCATGGAATTGCCCCTAAATATCTGTGTTCTACAGTTACACAACACTTGCCCACAGCTCATATTCCTATATTAAAATGAATATCCATGTAAGTTTAGTCACACAAATATAACTCTCTAAATGGACATGGAAAGAGTTGGCAACTTGTTAGAGATCAGGCCTTAAAATAAGTTCCACACAACGCAAAAAGAGCTGGCTACATTTGATATGAGGTGACGTCTGTTAAATAAGAATGATTCCAGTGCCCTGATAAATCTTGAAGGTGGTTGTCTATTAGGGCATTTTTTTAGTCAAATTGGCAGACCAAAGAAAACATGCAAACAAACATAATCAGTTCTCTTCACTTTTCCCTTACGTTGACCCATGTGGGTTGCCTCTCATGACATATTCTGATATGAGCAGATTTTGTGAGGTTTTAAAGTACCAGAGAAAGTACCTATGATCTTTTAACACTTGTTTTAGTTATTTTCTTGCTGCTGATATTAATATAGTTAATATCTATTCATCCTGAATGTTCGTACTAATACTAATCTGGATGTTATTTTAAAAAAAGATTAGATTATTACTTGGACCAATTTTTGGACTGTGTTGTTCCTAGACAATTGGGATTAGGGTTTCGACTGGTGTTGATTTCCATTGCTGCTAATGTGCCACGGACATGTTTACCTGGTAACCATATCACAAATTGATGTGAAATATTGAAAAGTATTCCTCTCTCAAAAGCATAGGACTACAAGGTGAGGGCTCATCAAACACTTGGTGAGGGGAAAACAAACTTCTGCTCCAAGATTCCAAGTCTAGTTTCAATTTCTTCCAGAAGTCACAAAGCAAAGACCAGTAGGACTTGAAACCCTATCTGTTTGTGGCTTGTGTTAGTGGAGCATTGCATGGCTGCAGGACAAGCCTGAGCCTTTTTAAAGCCCTAATCAGAATCTGATTCCCATTCTTATCATCCCATTTTTGTTCTTTTATATGTTTGGAACTTAAAATGTCAAATCATTTGCCTACTATTATGTCTTACTCTAAGACAAATGTAACATGAAACCATAATGTAATAATCTCCCAACAGGGGAAGAAAAATGTTAACCCTGTAATAATATGTCATGTCATGTCATTGTAGCTGATGCTGGATGATGAGTTAAAGGCGGTGGACAGTGAATTGTGGAGCTGCTAGCTTTCAAAAGCAGTGCCAAGTGGGACACATTGTACTTAACTGCTTCCAAACTATACTGTACCAGAAGACATTACAGCATGGCTAACTAGACTACTGTGTTTTTAACGAGAAGTTTGTCTGGGAAACTACATGAATTAATCATCAGAAAGACAGTGACAGGATTCAGGAGCAATCATCATATTTATTGAAAAATAAAAGAGCCATTAACTGGTTCATATTTTATGAACTCTGTTGAAGGGCCTCCAGTGGATGATGACTCTTACTCTGCAGAATCAGACTAGAAGAAAGAAGGAGAAAATCAATTAACAGTGGCAAATATTCAAATTATTTTCTCTTTATGTGGAAAGGGTTAAAACAATCTGAATACTTTATAAAACAAAAATCTTTTCATTTTACTGGTTTTAAAAAATCAACACAATTGATACTGTTATCATCCAAACAATCTACGACAAAGCTACTTTTCATGTACCTTGTTAACTTAACCTGAATAAACAAAGGTGCCGCCCACATTATGCTCTGTAAAGTATGATCACATTACCTTTCCAATATCACGGCTCTTGACTCTCATCTTGTTGACCTGAGACTCAGCAATGTCAGCGCGCTCCTGAGCCTCTTCCATCTCGTTCTGAACCTTCCTGCACCTGGACATATGAGTGTTGGCCTGCTCCTCCTGCAAATGGATTGGGGTTATTCGGACTTTGTTACAAGACAAATAATAGCGATAATATTACAAAATCAACTTAAAAAACATGTGAATGACTTACAGCATCCTCAGCCTGTCTCTTGTAAGCCTTGACTTTGAGCTGCAGCTTGTCCACCAGATCCTGAAGCCTGGTCAGGTTCTTCTTGTCCTCCTCAGCCTGCACAGATGAGGGTTAATACAGTAAGTGATGAGGAACAGAGAATAAAAAGAAACTAAGATTAGTTTTTCCAGTGGGAATTACCTGGTAGGACAGCTCCTTCACTCTCCTCTCATATTTGCGGACTCCTTTAACAGCATCAGCTCCACGTCTCTGCTCGGCCTCCACTTCACTTTCCAGCTCACGCACCTGAACATGATGATAAATAACTCATCAATAAGGTGCATCCTCAAACTGGTTGATGATGAGCACTTATACTATACAGTGTAATGTTCTCACCCTGGACTCCAGTTTCTGGAGCTGCTTCTTGCCACCCTTCATGGCGAGGTTCTCAGCCTCATCCAGACGATGCTGCAGGTCCTTGACTGTGACCTCCAGGTTCTTCTTCATCCTCTCCAGATGAGCACTGGTGTCCTGCTCCTTCTTCAGCTCCTCAGCCATCATGGCAGCCTGAAATGATAAATGGTCTCCAGTACAAGTTTCATTTGGTATAAGCCTTAAATCCACGTATTGAGATTGAGATGTAAACTCACATCAGTGATAGCCTTTTTAGCTTTCTCCTCAGCATTCCTTGCTTCCTGAACAGCATCATCAACTTCACCCTGAACCTGGACAAAGTCAGACTCCAGCTTCTTCTTGGTGTTCAGCAGACTGGTGTTCTGGATGTTTGAGAAAAGTCACGTTTATTATAATATCTAATGTTTTTAATATTTTAATTTTCTGTTCAATTACTGAAAACAAACCTGAGAGTGAAGCAGGCCAACACGCTCACTAGCATCAACCAGCTCCTGCTCAGCCACTTTGCGTCCTCTCTCTGTCTGCTCCAGAGCGACTCTCAGCTCTTCAATCTCAGCCAGCATCAGACCATTTCTGCGCTCCACCATGGCAACCTGCTCCTTCATGTCCTCCTGTCCTCTGACAGCGTCGTCAAGGTGCAATAGGGCATCCTGATAATGAAAAGTGGAAAAGATGTTAACTTTCTTTCCTCTTAAGCATTTGTCTTTTTCAGTCAACAATCAACAAACCTCACCTTGAGCTGTCCCTGGACGTTCCTCAGTTGTTTCTGGGCCTCAGAAGCCTGCCTGTTGGCGTGGCTCAGCTGAACCTCCATCTCATTCAGGTCTCCCTCCATCTTCTTCTTGACTCTCAGGGCATCGTTCCTGCTCCTGACCTCAGCATCAAGAGCGCTCTGCATGGAGTCCATCACCCTCTGGCTGTTCCTCTTGATCTGCTCCATCTCCTCATCCTTCTCTGCCAGCTTCCTGTCAACCTCACCTTTGATCTGGTTGAGCTCAAGCTGAATACGGAGAATCTTGGCCTCCTCATGTTCCAGTGTGCCCTTTAAATAATTTTAAACAGTTATGTTAATAAAAGTCTTTTAAATGAATGCTGAATTACACAGGAATGGATGGAATGCATCCAATTCAAAAGAAAATACATGTTTATCCTTTCTACTTCTAATTTTAACTCTATTACCTCAGCTTCCTCCAGTGCTGTCTGAATCTCAGCCTTCTCACTCTCTGCAGATTTCTTTGCTTTGTCCAGCTCATGGATGGTCTTTCCGGTCTCACCAAGCTGTTCAGTCAGGTCTGAGATCTCCTCTACAGAGCAATTAAAACAAAAATTCATTTGATATTACCTACAGATACTGATGCTGTTTTACAAGGTAGTAGTACATGCTAATATTTAAAGTAAAGTAGGATGTATCAGTACATTATTCAATATATTCTCCTTCAATAAGACATAGGTTCCATTTTCATTTTCTTCAACAACAACATACGCTGAAGGTTCTTATTTTCTCTCTTCAATGTCTCCAACTGATCCAGAGACTCCTCATAAGAGTTCTTCATCTTGAACAGTTCAGTGCTGAGGGAGCGAGCCTCCTTCAGGGATCCTTCCAGCTCAGACTGGCCCTCTTCATACTTCTGTTTCCATTCTGCCAGGACCTATAAACATGCATGTGAGTAAAAAAAGACATGTATCCTTTAAATAAGATCTTGTTTTTTGTTGTTGTTGTTTTTAACTTCTTAACCTTAAAGCACCTTGTCAAAGTTCCTCTGCTTCTTGTCAAGGTTGGCGGCCAGAGAATTAGCTCTCTCCACATCAATCATGAGGTCCTCCACCTCACCCTGCAGCCTCTGCTTGGTCTTCTCCAAAGAGGCACACTTGGAGTTCACAGCCTCGATGGACTCCTCAGCATCCTGCAGGCGCTGGGCAAGCTTTTTCCTGTCACGAAGAAGAATATGATTGTATTTAACTATGCAAAAATATTACACTTAAATTCTTAATATTGAATAAAAATGCATTCATTAATTCAAAAAGGATTCATGTACTTGGACTCCTCCAGTTCCTCCGTGCGCTGGATAGCATCAGTCTCATATTTGCTTCTCCACTGAGCCACCTCACTGTTGGCCTTGGACATGCCTCTCTGGAGCTCAGCCTTGGCCTCCTGCTCCTCCTCAAACTGCTCTCTGAGCAGATCGCAGTCATGGCGGGATGACTGAACGGCGTGGGCCAGGGCGTTCTTGGCCTGTTGAACATGACACAAACATTTTTAACTCACTGGTAAAGTATACATATATTTTGTAAGGGTTTTTGAGGTTAATTTTATTATTTGGCTGCTTGGTGTTGCTTGTTTGTTTTTTTTCGCAAGAGGTTTGTTTCATTATTATTTTCTATAATGATATTATGTATTTTATGGAGATAATAGCTATTGTTTACCTTCACTTCCTCCTCAATGTGTCTCTTAAGCTCCTCAATCTGCTGAGTGTAAGCCTGTTTGCCTCTGGTCAGCTGGGAAACAAGAGCTTCTTTCTCCTCAAGCTGGCGAGAGAACTCACCTGAAGGACCAAACGTAAATAAGTTAGTAAAAACTGATAAACCCACCCACAGAATGTTTTTCATCAAAGGTGACTCACCATTCTCTGTCAGCAGTCTTGCCCTTTGTGCATTAATGTCATTCAGCTGACGAATATTCTCATCATTTTTGGATTTGAGCTCACTCAGCTGGTCCTCTAGAGTTCTGCACATTTTCTCCAAGTTGCCCTACAACAAAACATGAGCTACATTTGAAAAATGTTTGTTTGACTGATTTAAACATTTTCAATATGCTTTTGTTTTATAGCCACACTTACTACTAATATTAATGTATAAATAGTTCATAACATGTTCATATTATAAAATTCTAAAGTAACATATAATTTGTATAATTTTATAACGGTAAAACATATACTTAAAAACAAGCCACTAGCCTTTGCTTTTGCAACTGACTCCATGTTGCTGGAGAGGTCATCAATCTCCATCTTGTACTCGCTCTTTTCCTTCTCCAGCTTCTGCTTAACACGCTGGAGGTTGTCGATCTGCTCACCCAACTCTGCAACACTGTCCGCCTGCTTCTTGCGAAGAGCCGATGCGGTAGCTTCATGCTGCAGGGTTGACTCCTCTAGGTCGCGACGCATCTTCTGGAACTCAGCCTCACGCTTCTTGTTCATCTCAATCTGAGAGGCTGTTGCTCCACCAGCTTCCTCAAGCCTCTCGCTGATCTCCTCAAGCTCCCTGGAGAGGTCAGCCCTCTGTTTCTCAACCTTGGCCCTAGCAGCCCTCTCAGCCTCAATCTCCTCCTCCAGCTCCTCGATGCGAGCCTAGATTTGATGATGGTGACATTAAGAAGTCTTGTTAAATAATGTGTACAATGTTTTTTTTACAATCTATTGGGTCCACTATTTAATTTAAATATGTTACCTGGAGTTCCTTGATCTTCTTCTGAAGCTGAGCAGCAAGGGACTGTTCATCCTCAATCTTGCTCAGGAGCTGACTTATTTCAAAGTCCCTCCTGTAATAGGAAAGTAAAATAATATTCAGTCAGTGTTATATTTCTAATACCATCAGCACTTGCTCAACATTAAGTGTTATTTACAGGTGCAGGTCTGTTCTTTTCTGATGTTGATGGATCAGCAAACTTATTACAATTCACAAGTAATCTAAAAACCCACTTCTTGATTTTCTCATCAGACTGCTGCTTGTCATTCTCCAGATCCATGAGGGATTCCTGGGCCAGTTTCAGGTCTCCCTCAAGCTTCCTCTTGGCTCTCTCAAGGTCCATGCGGAGCTTCTTCTCTTGCTCCAGTGATCCCTCAAGCTATAAAATAAAATTTATCAATAATAGTTTGTGGCATTTATAAGACAGACCATGCATTCCTGGAGTCTTGTCAATACAAAGAAAACAGTACAAAGAGTTACTGTTTTCTTACATCATCCACTTGCTGTTCCAGCTTTGTCTTGGCCTTGGTCAGAGTGTTGACTTTGTCTTCCTCTGCCTGGAGATCATCCAGTGTTTGCTGGTGGCTCTCTTGGAGGGCTTTCTTCTCCTTGGTCAACTTGGCAATGGACTCATCTTGGGATGCCATTTCCTCTGTCAGGTTTTTCACCTTTAAAAATTATATTTATTTAATACAACTTAATAGTTATACCTACACATACTTGACCCATTGATAGAAACATGTTTATTGTTTTACATCATTGTGTTTATGCGTGAACCTTGTTTTCTGTGGCATGTTTCTCCTTCTCCACTTTAGCCAAGGTGAGCTCCAGGTCATCAATGTCCTTCTTCAGCTCAGAGCATTCATCCTCCAGCTTCCTCTTCTTGGCAGTCAGCTCAGCATTGATTTCCTCTTCATCCTCCAGTCTTTCAGTTGTCTCTTTGAGTTTAGCCTCAAACTGGATTTTGCTCTTAATGAGCCCTTCACACCTTTCCTCAGCATCTGAGAGATTATCCCCTTCCTACAGTACAATAGGATAATTTGCTTACTTTTCATTGTTAAACATTTTATTATTCAATTCTCGTTCAATTAATCTAAAACTTGAGTAAGGTACACAGAAAGTCAGAAGATGATAGTGTAATTAAACTTTCATTAAGCATGTACACAATGTGTACACTTAATAAATCGTACACTTTACGTACTGAAGCCACTTGCAGTTGCAGGTCATTCTTCTCCTGCAGCAGGGAAACCATCTTCTCTTCCAGTTCCTTCTTCTTGGCCAAGGCAGTAGCCAGGTCTGTCTTCATCTTATCATAGTTCTCCTTCATCTGACTCAGTTCCTTCTCAGTCTCAGCACTCTTCAGAAGAGGCTTGATCTTGAAGTACAGATGCATCCATGGCCAGTTTTTCACATTCATGAATGAACGAATGTTGTATTGGATTGAATAAATAGATTCCCTGGAAAAACAATTGCAGATCATATGTCATTTATGTCATGGGTTTGCAGATGATAACAATTGAAGCAACATGACTACTTGATTGGACTGTACAGTTACTGGTGCTATATTTGAAATACAAATATTACCTCCTCTCCATCATCTTAGCAAACACCTTCCTCATGACAAATCCTCTGCAGAGGGCCTGAGTCATGGTCACCAGCGTAGCCAGTTTGTCATCTCTCATTTCCTCCAGGGTACCCAGCAGACCAGCTTTGAAGAACACCTATGTTCAAATAAGTGACATCTGTCATCAGGACACACCGATAATACTTGATTTGTAATAAATAACAGTTTTTAAAATTGCCTATAGAATTGTACCTTTGTGTGCCCAAACTTGTACTGAGTGTGGTCCACATCAATGGAGCCCAACAGCTTCTCTGCAGCTTTCTTGTTGTCAATGAACTGTCCCTCAGGGATGACGCTGGCATTCAGTACTTTGTATCTAGAAAAGATGATTTTCTGTTTACTTTGGTGTATTTCAGGTTGAGGTCTGAGATTTTTCATGACAATTTTTCTAGTAAAATCAGTTGATTTTCACCTCTGCTTGAAGTCACCGTAGAGGATTCTGCTGGGGAAGCCCTTTCTGCAGATTCTGATGCCCTCCAGCACACCGTTACACCTCAGCTGGTGGATGACCAAGAAGTTCTCCATCAGACCTGGAAAAAGATATTTTTTTTCTAAAACCTTTTTTTGTGACTAAGTTACACAAAATGACAAAAGGTGGATGAAAAACCTTTTTACCTGGGGTCTTTGTCTCATTGGGAATCAGGCAACGTACAAAGTGAGGATGTGTGCTCCTCAAGTTGGTCATCAGCTTGCCCAAGTTCTCCTGTGGATCAACAGTATGAAAATTTAAGTCAAATATCATTTCTATATGGCTTCTATATGTAATCCAAAAATATGAAACAATACATACTCTGAAAAGACAAGACACAGTCTGGAAGGAACCACCCTTCTTCTTAGCACCCTTCTTGCCAGCAGCAGCCTCTATATTTTTTCAAAGGAAGTTTGAACAATGCCACTATTCAATGAATTTGATTTATCAGTCCCAGGTTTATGTCCACATTAAACCTGCATGCTAGTAACATAAATTAATTATCAGTTTGGACTGATTAGCTTCTTACCGTCAGCTGCAAAATGGGATGCATACAGAAGAGCAAGCAGTTTGTTTGAAGATTTCTGGTACAGCTGAACAACTGAGTCGTTCAGTGGGTCCTTGTTCTTCTCCAGCCAGCCAGTGATGTTGTAGTCCACTGTACCGGCATAGTGAACCAGGGAGAAGTGAGCTTCAGCCTTGCCCTTTGCAGGCTTTGGCTTCTCAAAGGCCTTGGTCTTGCCAAGGTGCTGATCGTGTAGCTTGTTCTTGAAAGTTGTGTCAGAGGCCTTAGGGAACATGCACTCCTCTTCAAGGATGGAGAAGATGCCCATTGGCTGAGAATAATTACATTTCATGTTAAAAGTTTATTTGCGGAGGCAATGATTTGCACATGAAGGAAAAAAATAGTCTTCCCAAGTAGCTACTTACCTTCTCAATAAGCTCAATGCAGGCAGCCAAGTCCATACCAAAGTCAATGAACTCCCATTCAATGCCTTCTTTCTTGTACTCCTCTTGCTCCAGAACAAACATGTGGTGGTTGAAAAACTGTTGCAGTTTCTCATTGGTGAAGTTGATGCAAAGCTGCTCCAAGCTGTTGTACTGTAATAGCCGAAATGTATGAGTACATAGCATTTTTGTGTACATCTGTTATACTGCTCAGATAGTTTTCAGACCACTCACATCAAAGATCTCAAACCCAGCGATATCCAGCACACCAATGTAGTATTGTCTTGCTTGCTTTGTGTCGAGCATCTCATTGATACGGATGACCATCCACAAGAACATTTTCTCATAGATAGACTTGCACAGAGCTGAGACGGAATTGTTGACCTAGAAACAAGGGCAATATTAAAAAACATGCTTGGTTTTTAAATCACTCATGGATTTGTAGATGCTTCAAGTTTCCTCTGTTTTTGTACCTGTGAAACGGTTTGACCTTTGGTCACCATCTCATTTCCGACCTTGACTCTTGGATAGCACAGACATTTCAGCATGTCAGCTGAGTTCAAGCCCAAAAGGTAGGCGATTTTATCAGCCACTGATGGAAAGAAAAATCTTAAGTTCACTGATCTATGTCATGTTTAGAGTCACGTGTTATACATGTGACAGACATGCTTCAAGACATTATTATCACATTTACCCTCATTGCCATCAGGTTCAGCCTGCTCCTCACGCTGCTTCTGCTTGAATTTCATGTTGCCATGATGCACCACAGCACCAGTCAGCTTGTATATGCCGATTTTCTCCTCACCGGTGAAGCCCAAGATGTCAATAGCAGTCTGCATTGCACAGAAAAGAAAGTAGTCAACATTTGTGACATTTGTGTCTTGGATTCTCAATTTTGAAATCTCAAAACAAGTAGGAGTTGTGCGTTACATCTGTTGCAATGAACTCCTCGACATCATCGATGCTTTTGACAGTGATTTCACCCTGACTGACCATGTGGTAGTCATAGGGGTTGGTGGTGATCAGAAGAGCCTCTACAAAAGAATAGAAGAAATAAATGAATCAGTCCTCCTGTAACAGCGTCTTAATTCCAACTACAACTTCCTATTTTCCATGTTTCATCATACCCAGCAGCTCAGGCTTGTGGCCTGTCATCAGCTGATAGAAGATATGGTAGCTCCTCTCAGCAGACAACTGGAAGGTGACACGGGACTTCTCCAGCAGATCTACGTTCAACAAATCAAAGTCAGACAAAAAACATTGCATGTATATCATCACACAACGAATGGCTCCATAACGAAGTGTAAATTGAAACAAAGGTGACTGAACAAAATGGAGACAATGACTTACATGTTTCAATATCAGCTGAGGCCAGCTTGCCAGATGTTCCGAAGTGGATTCTGATGAATTTACCCTAAACAAATTAGATTTAGGTTGGCATGATACCTGGAATGCAGTTCAAAAAGCTAATATTTGTTCGATTCGTTTTTACTCACAAAACGAGAGGAGTTGTCATTCCTGATAGTCTTGGCATTACCGTAAGCCTCCAGCAGAGGGTTGGCTGCAATGATTTGATCTTCCAGCGAACCCTACATAAAGAGATTAAAATTTACAGCATTTTGTTTTTAGTATAAATGTAAATGTAAACATAAGTTTGAGGGAAAACCACCATTTTACCTTGATCTTGCCAGCTGATTGCTCAGCCTTCTTACTTGTGGCTATTGCAATAATTGCAAAGTACTGAATGACACGCTTGGTGTTGACAGTCTTTCCTGCACCGGATTCTCCACTGAGGGAAGAAAGGAATATGTTGAGGTTATTTTTGTGTTTTTGAATTTTTTTGAATTTCCTTTTTTCAGGTATGGTAGTATTACTCACGTGATAAGGACAGACTGGTTCTCACGATCTGAAATGAACAATCAGATAAAAACCTTTTTTTTTTACAGTCACAAAATTCATAAAAAACATCAAAAAGTCTGTGAAGTTTGTAATTTATTACATTTAAAAGGTGCATTGCAACTGAAACCAGTTCTGCCAACATTGGTGCATACATGAGGGATGTGCAAGGTTAAATAGTTACTTGATTGTGTGCTCTATGTACTGGTTTTAAATGAGAGAAGAGAGTTTAGGTTATTTGGAAGTTTTAACAGCAGAGCTTTACAGATGAACAACATGGGATGACTATCTCTTTTTGTCTTAGTGATACAGAGAACAATGATGTGTGCAGAATTAGTTGTTGAAGCGTCATGCTTGTGATACACCAGGTTTAACTGTTGGACAGGGCCTGAACTTGGGTGGCACCTGCAGCATATAAAATTGTATAATTACATGAAACACCATGTATCAGTCTTATTTCATATCATTTCTGCTTTGACTAATTGTGTTTGTCATGTGAAGTTAAATTCATGTGTCATGTGTCAATCTATCTCACCTGTGAGCATGAACTGATAGGCATTGTCAGAGATGGAGAAGATGTGGGGTGGTGCCTCAATCCTCTTCTTGCCTTTGTATCCTTCCACAACTATAGCATCGTACACGGGAAGCCACTTGTAGGGGTTCACCACGACACAGAACAGGCCAGAGTAGGTCTGTGAAAGAGTTTTAGCAGTGGTAAAACAAACAACCTGTGGAATTTTTTTCTTGTGAATCTATATACTCACTCCAATCTAGGTCTTAGGTTGCATACTCACGTAGATCATCCATGATGCATAACGCTCTTTGAGGTTATACAACACGCAAGGCTCGTTGAGGTGGGTCATCATGGCCATGTCCTCAAGCTTGTCAAACTTCGGAGGATTCCTGGGATGGATGTCGACCTCTTTGACAGTAAGAGTCTGAACAGAAATCAATTGACATCAAATGAAATTGAGAGACAAAACTATATTTTTAAGATTATAATTTAGAATAGTATTTCATATTTGATTCACCTACCTTTCCACAATCTGTGTCAACTGTGGCTTTGCCCCCCTCTTTCTTCACAAGTTTACCCTTGAGGTACATCTCAGTGGCATCCACCACAAAGTAGGCTGTTTTGGCGTCAAACGGAGCAGTTTGAGCCTCAATCCTCTCCCTCTCTGGCTTCCGGAGGTAGATGGCTGCCGGGCCATAGCACTGCATTTCTCCGTCTGTGCTCATGATGGCACTTTAGATGGGACTGAAAAGATGAGAGAATAGTGTTGAATGAATTTGATAGTGTTAGTATTATTTTTCATTATGGAGGTTATATTATTGCAAACATGTCTTACTTCAGTTTATCCCTCTTGTGTGGCACAGACCTGTTGTTGTCCAAGGATGCCTTCGAAGAGAGATTGAGATGATAATCGAAGAAGACTTTTTGGCACTTTTGTTACATTTGTTGAAACTTGGATATTAGTTGTTTTTTTTGTCCTTTGTGACAATCATGTTTTTTCTAAATACTTTTATATGAACAATTAAAATGTTCGGATGTTTCTATCCCCTGTGATGGTCCTGTTGTGTGCACTCTTGTGGTCACCATCTGGTGGTGTTTTTTGCTTTTCTCTACTGCTTGCTGGCTAACAGTTGATAATGATTGGACTTGGTCGCTGCCTTTACTAGAAAGACGGCTCTCTGCTCTCATTTGTCTGAGAAAGACCTTTCAGATAAAAAATGTGCATTATTAAAATGACTAAAATAAAAATAAATCCTGTACTCTGGCTTTTTGTTTTGCACCTGTATATGCATATGTTGTCAAGGTGAGCACACATTGAGTTCCTCTGACAATCATTCTCTGACAACACAAAGTTAAATATTTTACACTGCCTGGTGCCCACGACAGGAAACAGCATTAACACTATTTAAGTTTTACTCACTAAAAAACCTTTCCAAATTAGCCATTAAAGTAGCTGCAAAATGTATTTGAACATCTTTGTAAACAATATGTTTGAATCATGGTATTATCAATGTACTTGATTACATGACATTAAAAATATGATGAGTGACATTAATCTAATAATAATGTCAGTAAAAGCTAATTATGTGAGCACAAAGAAACAAAGCACTTACCTGTGTGGGATGCCTGTCAGTTCTCAGAGGAGTCGGAGGCTACTGCTTTTATAGAGGTGGGGACTGCCTAGTCAGCAGCAGCCTCCCACTAGATTTGGTCAAGCATCCCTGACATCTTAAGACCCATCTTGCTTTTTCTGTGTCTTAAGATATAACATTGCACAAGTCCTAAAATAGCGATTGAACAAAACAATTTTTTTAACAAGATTAAAAATCAAAAGGAAGAAAGTAAGCTTATAGAATAGCTTCAGACGGCATTATTGTATAGTAGGATAAATACGTGTCTAAACTAACATATAAATATCTAAATTATCTGTTAAGAAAGTTGTGTGACTTTCTTTTTTGAACCCATAGGGTCTTTGCTCTGAGATACTCTTAAACGTCATAAGTATTGAGTTTCAGCTTGTCAGCTTGTCCACATTTCAGATATTTGAAATACAGTAAAACAGAATATTTTCATGATTATAACCAATATTATTAAAATAACCTTTAGCATTGTAAGTTAGTATCCATCATTTACCACTGATTCATTTGAAGAGAATAACATGTGATATTGGTTATAGCATGTAACATGTTTTATAGAGAAACATTGGATTTAACTTTCTTTCTTCCCATAACATATGAGTGATGGCAAAGTCCAAAATTGATGCTGTGCAATTCATACCCATGTTTTTGAACCACTAATTTGATCCGATAAATAATTTACTTTTATAAATTTAGATTCTGACTTTCTTGAGAGGGATTTCATTAATTTCTAATGAGATCTCTCCCTTTACCCCTGCAGTTTAACGTGTCTGTAGCCAGTAATGGAACTTAAATTTGGAGAAGCCCCCAAGTGCCACTGGTATACAGTTGCAGCACATTGGCACATCTCCTGTTCCTCTAATAAAACTGAATGTAAGGCCCTTTCTATAAAGTTCAAGTGGTATTACACCTCGCCTTAAAAGGTATAGAAATGTGTTTGCCAACCAGGCTGAGATAAGACCTATATTAAGTCCCACTCGGATGTCAAAGGTCTTTATCCTCGGGCTGCACTAGATTCTGAGGATGTTGTTGCTGTTATGGAAACCTAGTGTCCTTGAAAAACTATGCGGCTCTCATTTTCAGACATTGCTGGAATTGGCTCCAAAATAAATCCACATACATAATCCTACACAAACAGCTGACAGCCTTCCAAGTGCCTTTCAGAAGCATTAACATTGCATTAAACAATAATAGTTTTACAATTATTTTTATGACTGTAACTGAAAAAATTACTCAACAGTTGTATTCCCAATTATCTGTGTCTAGAAGCCACAAGTGTAGTAAACCAACATGTCAAGATGGTGGATGCTTAAAATGTAGACAAACATTTCACCCTTGCAGATAAACATGAGAATAATATATTGTGATATAATTTATTTGAAGAAAAATGTACCTCTGATAATGAATACATGCTATGCTCTGTTTTATGTTAATGCAGACAATGTTATTGTTTCTTATATTGTATTTTGTTGTCATGGCTCAAATGACAACCTCTGTCATTTGAGCCATAATTACTCGGCTTAGTTTTGCATTGTGCAACATTTCTCTTGTGCTGTATAAAAGCATTCATCAGTAGAGCTTAGCACAGATTAAAGACAATTATGTATCTTATTTCTGATTACTGTAAAAAACAAAATCCGGACACACAAGGTTATATCCTTCAGAGCCTCTGGGCCCTGACAGAGAAAGCCTGGTCACCTTGGGCAGCCAGCCTTGGCCTAGGTACAGTTAACAAGGACAGGATGGGCGATCTCAGGTTACGACTGGGATTGTATGGAGTTAACAGTTGCGAAATGTAAGTGGGGGCCAGCCCATGTTGGGCTTTGAAAGTTATTAAAAGAATCTTAAAATCAATCCTGAATTTAATGCAAGGATTGGCGTGATATGAGACTTACGGCTTGTTTTAGTTTAAATAGGAGCAGCGTCATAAGGTTTGACTAAGGCATGTATACAGGGCGTTGCAATAGTCTAGACGGGAAAAGACAAAGGCATGTATTAGCTTTTCTAGGTCAGGGAGAGATAGAATTGATTTAATTTTGAAAAGACTTCGTAGATGGAAGTAGCAGGATTTAATGATTTCATTAACGTGTGTTTTAAAATTCAGATGGGAAACGAATGTGACAGCTAGATTTGTAGCTGTTGTTTTAATACTGGTTGCCAGGGCACCGAGAAATGACAGGAGCTAAAGTGACTCGACATGATTTAAATGACAGACTTTGTAAAGGTCAGATAAAGCACAAGCTAAATCAATTGTGCACAGTTTCAGGTCATGGCCTACATACAAAGGATCTCTTCCGGACTACAAACATCCTGAGTTTTGTAGTTTCCCCCTACGCCGTGGCGCACTCTGTGACGCAACCGGAAGTAGCCCTCAGGACTACACGCTTTGAGAGGTCCGCTAACTAGCTTCAGCTAAAGTTTGCGTTTCTTATTATCTGGAGCGGCTGTTGTCCCGTTCGTTTCACTCTTTAGGAAGAAATGCCGTCGTTGAACGAAAAACCCGATGTTATGTTTGTAAGTTACCCCATTCACATATAATACTGTAGCTATTAACGTTTGGTGGGAACGGGTTTAGCTAGCTAACCCTTTCTAGCTGTTTAGCTGTTGAAGTTGTTGTGGTTCGTAGGCTGGGAATCAGAGATTTATGTACATGCTTGTCTTATACAACTTTATTTAACGTTTATGAAATGTGTGCTCACAGTGGTCAACGTTAATTTGTTCCCGGTTAATTTAAACGTTATTGTAACGTTACGGTGTCGCGCTAATGTTAGCTTTAGCACACGCTACGTCGACTCCTTTTTTTTTTAAGATGGTGTTTTGTGTTGTGATTTCTCAATGTTAGGAGGACGATGATCTTCCCTATGAAGAGGAGATCATCCGGAACCCGTACTCGGTCAAGTGCTGGATGCGTTACATCGAATTCAAACAGAACGCAACCAAATCCACCCTGAACATGATCTATGAGCGGGCTCTGAAGGAGCTGCCTGGCAGGTAACTAACACACAGGCTGCTTAATGAAAACAACCTAACCGTAATCCCAAATCAGGTCTTTTGGATGTCAAGCCTTTCCACAGATCAAAACATGATAGGCACTGTTAAAGAAAGTAAATAAGTTTGACTTTTAATGAGTTTTTTCATAGTCTAAAAGCACTTGCCTATTATCGAACTGTTTTTAATAACCGCTGCCCGCTTATTTACAGTTATAAACTGTGGTACAGTTACCTGAGAGAGAGACGGAAACAAGTCAAAGGGAAATGCATCTTGGAATCATCTTATGAAGAGATCAATAATTGCCATGAAAGGGCTCTGGTGTTCATGCATAAGGTAAAACTTCCTGTCAAACTCCGTCCTGACAGTGAAAACAAAACGTGATACCGTGGTCTGTGATGTGCTTGAAACTAACACGAGTCTTTCCTCAAACTAGATGCCCAGAATATGGCTCGATTACTGCCAGTTCCTTGTGTCTCAGAGCAAGATCACAAGAAGTCGGCGAACATTTGACCGTGCACTCCGAGCACTTCCTGTCACTCAGCACCCGCGCATCTGGCCTCTGTATCTCCGCTTCGCCCGTAACCTGTCCCTGCCTGAGACCGCTATCCGTGTGTATCGTAGGTATCTTAAGGTGAGAGCATGGTGCACAACCCCACTTCCATACAGCAGTTGATATTAAGGATGTCATGACTTCGGATTAGATTTTATAATTGTGTTTACACTGACATCTCATTGTAATGGGTGGGCTGTGGTGTGACATCTCTGAATGTATGTCCCTGTAAATATCCAAAGATTCTCAGCTGAGAGAAAGGCTGCTGGATTTGCTGTTTTAGTCATAATTACATAAATTAATTATCTGAAAGGCCATGACATCATACTATATTGAGCTATAGTAAGAGTAAGACATTTCCTGAAAATATTACAATCAAACTGTTTAAGATTACTGTTCATGGGGATAATGACAATGTGATGTTCATCTTTTTGTTTCATGTAGCTTTCTCCACAAAATGCAGAGGACTACATCGACTACTTACGATCTGTTGGCCGCTTGGATGAAGCTGCTGTGCGACTGGCAGCTGTTGTGAATGACGAAAGATTTGTGTCCAAAGAGGGAAAATCTAACTATCAAGTAAGATTTTAGTCTCATCACCTCCCAATGTGACAGTTTTTTTATACTTTTAAAGCGGAAAATGAAACGATAAATCTGTTTTCTACTTTTCTCTTGAATAGCTGTGGCATGAGCTGTGCGACCTAATCTCCCAGAACCCCGATAAGGTGACTTCCCTGAATGTAGGAGCCATCATCCGAGGAGGCCTCACCCGCTTCACTGACCAACTTGGAAAGCTTTGGTGCTCTTTAGCTGACTATTACATCAGGAGCGGCCACTTCGAGAAAGTATGTTTCATCTTACTCTTTTATTCATATCATAAAGCACTTAACACATGTAGCTCAGTTGCACTATTAGTAATTTACAGTGTGCTGGATTGAATCACTGATTGTGAATTATCTACGTCAGGCCCGCGATGTATACGAGGAAGCCATCCTTACAGTGGTGACGGTGAGGGATTTCACACAAGTGTTTGATAGCTATGCCCAGTTTGAGGAGAGCATGATTGCTGCCAAGATGGAGACCACTGCTGAGAATGGGCAGGATGAAGAAGGTGTGTGTGTGGATTCATTAATATTAATAACTACAATATGTGTACACGCCTTGATTTCACGTCTCTTCTCGTGCATGCTGTACTCTTTGTGCCTCTCCTCCTAGATGACATCGACCTGGAGCTTAGACTGGCCCGCTTTGAGCAGCTCATAGCCCGGCGGCCCCTCCTTTTGAACAGTGTTCTGCTGAGGCAAAACCCCCATAATGTGCACGAGTGGCACAAGCGGGTAAAATTGTATGATGACATTCCACGACAGGTGAGTGTTGGGTCGTTAACATATTATACATATTCAGGGGTCAGTGCACACACAATTCATGTTGCAAACCAACACCACATTGGTAACACTGCCTCTGTACTAATGTGTCCATGCTCACAATGTTTTGCAGATTATCAACACCTACACTGAGGCAGTACAGACAGTGGATCCAATAAAGGCCACAGGGAAGCCTCATTCTCTCTGGGTCTCCTTCGCTAAATTCTATGAGGAGAATGAGCAGCTGGATGATGTAAGTCATGGAGGTCCTTTCACTCTGGTTTTCAAACTATCGGCTCTTAAAAATCAAATGAGACTCTGTATTTTTTGCTTTTAACTGTCCCTCAGGCCAGAACGATCTTTGAGAAGGCTACCAAGGTGAACTACAAGCAGGTGGATGATCTTGCTGCAGTGTGGTGTGAATATGGAGAGATGGAGCTTCGCCATGAGAACTATGAACAGGCACTGCGCATACTGAGGGTGAGACCCATCTGCAGGGATTATTGGTGCAGTCTGTACAATAGATATTATGCTAGATGTTTAGTAGCATCTAGTGGCAAGACGGAGAAACTACAACGTTTGATATTCTTCGTCGTCAAATGTTTTTTAAGGGCACATTTTCAAACTTAAGACCTGGTAACTGTAGAGTTGATCCCAGATAATATCTGATGCAACATATTTTAATAAACTTTAGTGTAGAAGTTTTGTATAATGGTTACCTTGACTTGAGTTCTCTCAACGTTTCAGACAATGCACAGATGTTCAGTTACTTTCTGGGGAATCAAAACCAAGTTCTTGGTGAACACTGTGCAATTTAGAGCCCGATAAAATAGATTTGTTGCAGCTCTGCTTGTTTAGAGATCATAAAATCTAAACAAAAGTGTTATTGTTTACCAATACTTGCATGTCCCTGTGCATGAATTGAAATGCTTTTGAGCACCAAGTGAAATGTACTGGATTGTAAATTTCTTAAATGAATGAATCCACTCATGAATGTGTGTATAAATGCTTTGTGTATTTGATTTTTGTTTCTTCCATGATTTGCATATAGAAAGCTACAGCCATCCCATCTAAGAAAGCAGAGTACTTTGATGCATCTGAGCCAGTCCAGAACAGGGTGTACAAGTCCTTGAAGGTCTGGTCTATGCTGGCAGACTTGGAGGAGAGTCTTGGCTCGTTCCAGGTATGTTCACTCCATGTCACTAAGTTTCCAAGCCAACCAAATACAGTAGGTTTGATTTAAATTACAGTTAAACTCTGGGACATTTGCCTCTTAGAATCGTCATATCCTTTAACTGTTGATGCCACTTTTCTCTCAATTGTATTGTTTTTCATTTCAGTCTACGAAGGCAGTGTATGACCGTATTATTGACCTCCGCATCGCGACGCCACAGATCATCATCAACTATGCCATGTTCCTTGAAGAGCACAACTACTTTGAGGAGAGCTTCAAAGTAATAACACGATACTAAACCCACATTTACTTTCAGTCTTCTATGCCGTGCGCCAATTTGAAGAATCATTAATGTCTTTGTTAACACCTGCTGTGTTTCAGGCATATGAGCGCGGTATCGCTCTCTTCAGGTGGCCCAACGTTTATGACATCTGGAACACTTACCTCACCAAGTTCATTGATCGATACGGGGGCAAGAAGCTGGAGAGAGCAAGAGATTTATTTGAACAAGCCCTTGATGGCTGCCCCGCCAAGTTTGCCAAGAGTAAGCAGCTTTTTAAAGGGACATTGACAACTTTTGTATTTTTATTTGAATTTAATTAAGCAAACACACTGTTCCCCTGTGCCTTTCCTTTCAGCCATATACCTGTTGTATGCCAAATTGGAGGAAGAGTATGGATTGGCCCGGCATGCCATGGCTGTATATGAAAGAGCGACACAGGCAGTAGACACTGATGAGAGACATCACATGTTCAATATCTACATCAAGAGAGCAGCTGAAATTTATGGTGTCACTTATACCAGAGCAATTTACCAGAAAGCCATTGAGGTATGGAAACATTTTTCTAATCTTGATAATGAAATTTAAATGTTGTCTTAAATTAACTTTTTGGGGGAAAATTCAAATGCATATGTTCAATTATTCTATTCAGTATTATAATAACTCAAATTCTGAATTGTAATCTTATATTTTACCAGGTCCTTCCCGATATACATGCAAGAGACATGTGTCTGCGGTTTTCTGACATGGAGAGTAAACTGGGTGAGATTGATCGGGCCAGAGCAATCTACTCCTACTGCTCCCAGATCTGTGACCCAAGGGTGAGCAAAACCACCTCCAGGCATTCTAAATCAAATGTCCCGCTTCGATCAATGGTGTATACATGTTACATTTCTCCTGACTTACCCGTGAACTTGGTCTTTCAGGTGACAGCTACCTTCTGGCAGGCCTGGAAAGAATTTGAGATCCGCCATGGAAACGAGGACACCATTAGAGAAATGCTGAGGATCAAACGCAGTGTCCAGGCCACATACAACACCCAGGTCAACTTCATGTCCTCGCAGATGATGAAGGCCACAACAAGCACCACAGGTGAGTGACCACACTCTAGTTTGTTGTTCTGTGACAAGTATTTTCTCTACTTGCAATGAATGCACTGTATGAACCACACATGCTGCATTTCCCCCCCCCCCCCCCCCCCCCCCCCCCAAAATCCAGAGGTTACACTATAACCGCACACAAAGTGATGGATTCATTTATTTGTGTTTTTTAATGTTTGTGGTGTATTTGTTTTTCACTCGTTCCCAGTGTCAGACCTTGCTCCAGGCCAGATGGGACTTGATGACATGAAGATGTTGGAGCAGAAAGCCCACCTGCTTGCTGCAGAAGCCGAGCAGGACAAACCTAAGCCCAAAGAGAAGATTCTCTTCGTCAGGTTTGTGGTTCATCTTGTTTTTACTCAATTAGAAATGATTATTTGTATTTTACGAAACTGGACGACATCCTTCAGAGGAAGATGAGACTCTTAGGTCATATTCTCCTCATGTGTTTATGCAGGAGTGACACTTCTCGCACTGAGTTGGCTGAGCTTGCCAAACAGGCTAATCCTGATGAGATCGACATTGATGATGACGAGGATGACGACGAAGGCCAAGGACCAGAAGGTGAGTGGCACACGGATCAGCCCTTGCCTCAGCTGCAAAACAGAAATATGTGGGGCTTTTTTTGACTACTGACATGTTTTATCAATGAAAATCAATGTACTTATTGTCTTCTCCTCTGGGCCTTTTACAGAGGTGCAGCTTGAACAGAAGAGCGTCCCCACAGCTGTCTTTGGAGGACTTAAAGACGAATGAAAGATGCCTTTTCTCACTGAACTTTGCAATCTCTTGTAATAATTGAATAGGCTCTATTTTTTAATTTAGTATAAATATGCAGTTGTATCCACTTTATTTTAATACAATGTGATGAAAACAATTTGAGAAGTTCAGTATAGAAAGAAGCAAACCTTAGTTTTGGCCACAAGGTGTCAGTCCTTAGTATGTGACTCAAGATACTTGTGCAATTGAGCCTTTTTTCTATTATGAAATACTGTTGTGGTTACATGTTAACTCTAATTGAAATCTGATGTTGTTTGACTTTGTTACGGAACAACATTTGTAAAAGAATTTACAGTGAAAACACATTTGTACACGTAATAAATGCAGAGATCTTCCTCTGACAGGAAGCTCTGCCCTAGAAAACGTAGGGGAGGAGCGTAGTTTCTTCTCTGGAGCATTCACTTGAAAGTGGAGCTTCCCATTGTTGGCTTGAGGATCACCAGTAGGTGTGTCTTGTGTTCTGAAAAGATCTTGTGACTTGTATACATGTATCACTATCTAAATATTGATTTCATGATTTTTGGTTACTTTGTATTGTGCTCTCGAGAAACAGTTTGTGCAATGGTTTGAATAATAGAAAAAAAACATTCATAGTTAACTAAACCTGCAGTAATTAAAGTCGCAGGTTGTGACTTTTGAGGATATAAGTATTCCTATAGAAATGCTACTTGTGACCCAATACAGTTTTACAGCTCTTCGTGTACAAACAAGAATTTGTAATGCTTTCTTATTGCCACACTGCATAACTTTGATGTTTGTGAATTATCCTCCCAGCAACCCTGGCTGTGTCAAGATGGTCTCTTCCAGTCTCTGAAACTTTATTTACAATGCCTTGCATACAAATAAAAATTGATTTATATTTGATAAATACAGTAACTTGTATGTGAAAGTCTGCTCCAGGAAACACAGAGCAGGAGTCTGAAGCATCCAAGTCTCACATTATTGATATATTGGCTGTGTGTACAGTCTAGCAACTGTCCTCTATTCACACACAACTAAAATGCGGCTCCTATAATACATGTTCAACACGTGTATGCTGGAAGGTGACGATCTACTTCATTGTTTCATGGAAAAGGCCTCATGCTTTTAATTGTTGCCACACCATCACAAAGAGTTAAACTGGCAGAACTGGAAAATGTACTGACTAGGGCGAAATAGTTTCTGTCATAATTAGATTAAAATAGCTGAGAGGTAATCCTCCTAAGAAGTTACTGCAGTGGGGCGGCCCAGGGAGCTCTTGGAACTTTGAGCAACATCATGTGATGAGTCACTCTTGAGATTTAATTTGTCTAATGTGGACTACAAGAAACAAAGGTTAAAAAACAAATAGAAAGAAAAGGGTTTGAAGTTCCACTAACATTAGGCAAACTGGACTATATTCCTATATCAATTCCTTTTCCTTGTTTAGATGTAACAGCATGTTTACTCTGCTCCTGTCAACCAGTAAATAAAGGATTGACTATATCTGCAGGTGTTAAAGACATTATTGCTCATCTGTGCTACTCAGTGAATTGTTAATCAGAAGTGGATATTAATAGTTCTGATCTAATTCTTTAATTATTATTAAAGCAAAAACAAGAAGCCTTGCAAAACAACACAAATGTGACATTTACATTTTCTGCCTGCAAGAAGTCACTGATTAGGATGATTGACAGAATAGCAGACCTGGAACTGGTGTATTGTGGTGTTGAACCAGGACCTTCCACCTGACCAGTGAGGTAAAAGCCTCAATTTTCAGACTGCAAATACTTCCAAAAATGTGATTTTTCATCTACATTGTTTGTGAACATTTGTGAAAAAATGTTTCCTTGGTTGAGGCAAAGCAGTAACTGCTGGAACTACATGTAAATTCGGTGTCAGTTGTGGAAAGTAACTAAATACATTGAAGGCCTTTTTTTGCAGTTGTGTACAATTAAACCGACACCCATGTAGTTAGTTACTTTAATTTTACATACAAAATATAAGATCAACTTATAAAATCCAATACATAGATGGATACTACCCAAATAGGTGTTTTGCAGTTATCGAAGCGATGGTGGGATTTGCATGATGATAAACTCAAATACAATGATATGGGTTTGTAAAATAGTTAAAGACACTTATGAATGGACTATGTGACTTATTTAAGGTGATAGTACTTGTGAGCGTGTACATTTTGTATACCAACTACCTTGAGGTGTTCTTATATTGTGGTTTTGCAACTTAGGTGACGGATCTGTACACTAATTGGTCATTCTTGCTCATTGTTTACATATAAAGAAACACATTTATAGCATTTGCGTTGCGGTGACATTTCTATAATTCGGTCACTTGATGTTGTTTGACCTTCCCGGTGAGAAAGTGTCCCTGCAGGCGTTCACCTGTCCGCCAGGAAGTGCACCTGTAGCAGGATATCACACCTTTCCTCCTGTCTGTCTCCCTGCTCCCGCCCCCATCGACCAGAGCCCCACTCCCATTGGCCGGCGGGCCGAGCGAGCGACGCCTGTGTGGAGCACCTGGCCGTCAGTCATTGGCGCGACTCTCAGTGGAGCTCCGCGCAGCGAGCAGGGCGCACGGCGATGCGGACGAAGGAGGGCAAGAATAAGGGCAACAGTCCGGTTTTCTCCAGCAACCCGGCGGCTCGGAGCTTCTCCTGGTCGTGAGGCTTCCATTCAACCGGGATTCGATCAACTACAGCCGCACAGAGAAGGACTTTAACCCGCATTTGGACGCAGCTCCGGGCCGGATATTCCCCCCCTTCCACAATCCGTAATCCAAGCCCCGGTCGTGTGGAGCAGTCGGAGAGGATGATAGCGTGAATATTTTTCTTTTGCTGTCTTGTTTATTTTGGAACCGGCACCGCTTCCCACCCCTCGCACCCTCGCTATGGTGGACTCCCCCACCATGAGGAAGACTTTCGTGGTCCCGGAGATAAAACCATCCGACTTGTACGACTGTGCCAAGGCGAAAATTTGCGCAAGCGTCGGGTGGCTGTTGGCAAAGTCCTACGGCAGCGCAGGTAGGTTAGAGTGGAGGCTGCAGGCCTGCCCAGCTCGAGTCGTATTCACAGAGGTCTCATGCGTCCTTTTGTTGCGCTCATCGTGTGCGTGTGCGTGTGTGTGTGTGTGTGTGTTTGTGTTTATATTCTGTTCGGCAGCAGAGGTGAGCACATGCATGTAGGGTGACAGTGTGTGTGTTTGTTTGTGTGTGGGTGTGTGTGTGTGGGTGTGTATTTGTGTGTGTGTGTATTTGTGTGTGTGTGTGTGTGTGTGTGTGTGTGTGTGTAGCTCAGCAGTTTCCAGCACAAAGAGCAGCAAATGAAAGGGACCATGCGCCCTACGCATTTTTTTTACACTGACACATGTCATTTGTTCTCGGTCAATGGGTGGTCACATTTTAAAGGTATGCGTGTGTGTGTCTGTGTATGTGTGTGTGTTTGTGTGTTTGTGTGTGGTTCAGAGGAACAGGCCTCCTCCCTTCAGGCCTTATCACTCTCACCCATTATGTCTGTATTTCTGTCTGCAGGGCTTCGGTCACAAATTGCAGGCTGCTGGGGATGTTTTTAATCTTGTTGGGGCGTGGGGGGATTTTCACTACTAAAAATGACAGCACCAGTTGTATTCAGTTCAGAATTTGGATCAAGTAGCTGCATCCCTGCACAGAGGGAATTCACTGCCCAGCAATTTTTTTTTTTTGGGGGGGGGGGTGGGGTTACTTTTCCAGTATCCTGTGTCAAGGTGCGCCTGCATGTGTGAAACCATCCAGCCTCTGTGATGCAAAACACACCCACCTCAGAAAATAACCTGAATGAGCAGACGTATCATAAGACCGAGCATGTTGGTGTTTGGAGACTTTTACAGAGCGTCACTTCTGACCCTGAGGTGATAACAAGTCTCTCTGTTTTCGAGGCCTATCTCTAAAGATTAGATCTCTCACAGAGGACACCTAAAACTGTCCTGTTTGAAATAGGCTTGACGACACACTCTCTTTTTTATTTTGTTTTTAACAGAAGAGTACACACACCAGTCCTGTGTTAGGTCACTGTTTTTAAGTAATATAATTTAGATCCATTTACTAAAGTGGCACACGGTAAGAATCAAGAAAGCGCATTCACGTCTCTGAGCCGTGCATGTAAATCACACTAAGCTGGAGGTTAATTGTCAATATTTCAAAGACAGATTTAACTCAGTTTGGAATGAAAATGGTGGGAGGGGATCTCTGTTTTGACTCTAACAACATGACTCGCATGTTACACAATCCCAGGCAAGTCCCTGGCCTATAGGCTGCCGTGTCTGCGTGTGCTCTGTTAAGCACCTCAACCACACCCTCTGGTCAAAGTCGCCCTTCATCCCAAGATACAGGAATATGAAGACCAAGGCTGCGTGTGTTGTCGATGTGCATTTTTTAATCTTCATCAACTCAATGGCCTTACTGATAGTTTCCTGCAAAGTCAAGATGACATCATCATGTCCCTTCCCAGAAAGGGAAAGGTTCAGCCTGGAGAACAACAGATAGACACAGCTGGAGCCTGAGCAGGTCGTCTGGTCCCCAGCTCTTCTAGGTCAATTATCCTAATGATTACAATAGGCACCATTTTTAATCTCCGTCTTTGTGATACAAAATGGAGTTAACACAGGATCCCATAGTATATACATCTCGGGTCTTTATTTAGGCTGAGAACGAGAGCTGGCAAGGGCCTAATGACAGGAATAATAAAATATCTCTAGTCTACCCTAAAATGAATCAATGCTACTTTTAGGCTTGGCCTGAAATGCCATTGTTGGTATAAAATATTTCAAGGCTAGGAGGACAAGTGAACAGAAAACACAAACTCATTTTCAACACAACCAAACCCATAATAAATTAAACAATTTTAATTGACGCACAAGTATAACGGTTGTAAATATAATGCATAAACCTTGTCAGATTCTCATAATACTAAAGTAGGGGTCTGCAGCAGTTTTTCTCCACCTTGTTAAGCAAAGGAGACACTGAACCATCCTGGGCTGGGCGAAAAAACAATATCAATATTCATATTTTCTTCCAGTCCAATATATATGTGGATAAATGCATTACGCAAGCACAGTGATCTGCCTCATATTTGTAAAATGTTTTGCTGTTTACCAAGTGTTATACAAGAGTTTGAAACCAGAACCTTCACTCAGCATCAGTCTTTAAACATAATAACAAAATAATAATGTGACATTTATGGTGATAAATGATCATTTTTGACTGTATGGCTCTAAACCATACCATTTTGAATGGAAAGGAGATCATGCTCCAGCAACAAACCGCTCACAAAGGATGTGGCACCATAGACTCTGTTATGACAGCATGTTTGGAGCGTCATAATAACATTGTCATTGTCAAGAAGCAGCATAAAGTGTCAGATTTACATGCTGTCATTTACTGGATTCTGCTAGTATGGGTTTGTTTATATGCAGATATAAATGATGCACCACATAGAGGCCTATTCATATTTTCTACATTTTCTATCAGACTATACATGCTTTAAGACTTTCGTGGTAGATACGTGGTTTCTCAGTAATGAAATGCCATCTGATCATGTTTTGTAATGGCCTGACAGGACACTGATGCATAATATTTCCTCATGCAAAGGAAAAGTTGTTTGGCAAGGATGTAGTTTAGGTTCTGCCCCTAGTTGCTGTAAACAGGTGACTTGACAGATCTTTTGAGGGTAAGTCAAACTAGTTTGTACTTTTACACTGGAATGAGACCAGAAACTCTTGATCCACCTGTTTGAAGGGTTGGAACAAACTTACTCATAAAGTAAACAGCATTTGTCTTTCAGTTTACCTTCTAAGTATGTAATTTAATTTGTGCGTCTTCCAGTTTATGGCCCAGCTTAAACATCTGTTTTGGTCGTGGGTTTCTCCTCTTCCGACTTTTTCTCTTTAGCATGTTAGCCTCATCTAGCTACAAGCTGCTCCCGAAATCCTATTGGAGTGATTACTCACCCTCTCCCCATCATTGTAGCTATGGTGAGTCAACAAGGGACAAGGACCTGAGGAGGATGTGTTCTTGCTTTTAGTGTTTACTCAAGAGGAAGGCCTGATTGGTGTACTGCTCGAAACTCTTAGGTTCAACCCTGTTTACAGTCACTGACTTGTGAAGTGTGTTTAAAGATAATGTGTATGTGAAGTCACTTGCCACACCACACATGGAGGACAAAGATCACAGTAAAACCAACAGATCTGGTTGGAAGTCAGTGTCTAAACCTAAAACCGTTCTGCTTCAGGCTAATGCACACTGTCACTCTGTTATCCAGTGTTGTCCTGTTGGCACATATGATGAAGTGGGACTGTCCCTAGGATGTTGTTCTGTGTACACTGACTCTGTAATGCAGTTACAGGCTGCGTTGCTTAAGTCGTATAGAGCGCCGGCTGTGGTGATGGTTTACAGGACACACAGGGCTGTTAGGGATGGCTTATTCGTGTTAAGTGGACCTGTGGGTGTATAGGAAGATGGGATACCCCGGGCAGTCTCTGTCCTGTGGCTCAGGAGATAGAGCATGTCATCCACAATGTCCAGAGGGTCAGTGGTTTGATCCATGTCTGCTCCAGGCCACATGCTGAAGTGTCCTTGGGCAAGATACTGAACCCCAAATGGTTCCTGATGGTGGTCTTGGCAACGTGTTTGATAGCAAGTGTGCAACATGTAGTAGTGCTGCGTGAATGGGTGTCTGAATGGGTGAATGTGGCTTGTACTGTATGTGTATACAGTTTTTACATGTTCTCTTGAAAAAGCTGTCTCACCTGTATTTTGATATAAATGTTGGCATGAGCATTGTTCTCTGAACTGGTAGGTCACATGAATGGTAGGGTGTTAGCATAGCCTCTCTCACCACCAGGAAGTTTTTGGGCAACAAAATAGTGCCGGCTTTGTTCTAAAAACAGGAGCGGATAATCATCTGTGTTTGAACCGTTCTGCCACATGATGAGGATGTTTATACCTCAGTTTTCCACAGAGAGAAAGTTTAAACTTACAGCGAATAGCCTTATCAAAACACAAGTAATGCTGAGTTATTCATTTAGTAAAATGTTCTCTTAAAGTGGAATGCTGACACTGAATGCAACTTTTAATTGGTCAGGTATGGACTTGTGCCTAAACATAAGTTTGGGTAGAAAGGGTAATATTGCAATTTAAACTTATTTACTTTGTACACCACTTCACATTTGAGACCTTATTATATATCTAATCTTAGCCTGGGTTCCATTAAGCAGCCTGACAGGTAAGATTGTCAAATCCAGCGATATTTACATAGTGCTGTGCCATGTTATTATAGAGAGCTACTTAAAGCTCCGTGTTGCTGTAACAACCTTCCTGAAAGCCAATGATGATTGTTTCACAAGAATCTTATTTTGAGAGGTGCTGGAGTCTTGTCATAGATTTTCTCCCCAGCAAACCTTCTTTTGGTGTTTGTCCTTATCCTGTTGATTACTGTCACACTCGAGTAGTAATGCCTGTGTCATGACCAGCATGCTAGCTCAATCAGTCAGTGAAGTAGAAGGACACATTGCTTCTTTTTATCAGCCGGCTCTCAAGCAATGCACGTCAGCGAACACAGCTGAACTCACTGCAGCCACAACGGCAGGAGATTAGAGACTTTAGATTAAATATTGTTCATGATGGTCCATCGCTGACATAGTCATCCCTATTTTTCTTTTTACTATAAAAACAACAACAACGTGGCACTGCTGCTGTAGAAAAAAATGTCTGTTTGCTTAATTCTAACACACAAAGATTCGAGGTCAGGGTCAGCTTCAGCACAGAGCTCCTGCAGGTGGTAGGGATTAAATCTGTGGGTCAGAATCTCCTTGGTAGATGGCAAATGTTTATTTTAACCTCTCTACTTGAGGAGTAATCTCCCTGCTCTCCCAGCATAATAATGTGGCCACGTTAATAATCTTTGCACACATTTGACTTTTGCCTCTTTATTCAGTCCAGGAGATAAGCACTGACCCCATGACCTGTGAAAGTGGCAGAGAGACTGTTGCTCGAGTTTATGCAAACACACACAAGCTTGTGTTTTGATCCCAAATATTTCCCTGGAGTTGATGTTATGTCACATCTGTGGAGGCATCACTCTGCTTTCAACCGGGGCTTTAGTTACACTCAAGGCCAGCTAGTTGTTCTTTTTATTGCTTCAAGATTTGCAGCTTTAAATAAAAAATAAAAAGTTTTTCTATGTGATACACTGTGTGTGACACACCAAGTCATTATTCATGGCCAGACTCTCCCTTAGGGAAATCATGCTCGTATCGATCTCTCTCATTTCACTGAGTCGTGGCATTTGCATGCTGCTTTGCCTTCTGGTGAAGTTTTTCCTTTTTCGTTGTAAACGTCATCTTGGGAACCTGTAAAACGATTTTTACGTGTCATGTAACTTTGTGAAACTGAGACCTAAAGATGGACAGTTTGGTTGGTGTTTCACAGGCTTTACAGTAGTAAAGTGAGCATTGTAGTCTTGGCACGCAGTCGTATTTACAGTAAAGTGGACCGTGTGGTGGGACCGACCATATTGTCTGACATCTACAGTCATCGTGGAGGGAGAGGGAGAGAGAACATGGCACCGTCTCACCTCTGAAGCCGAGGGTTTTGTTGTCTGATGTCAGTGAATCTATTACATGACTTTGTAATTATACAACAACATAGTGAAACCTCCCTTGTAATAATCTCTTTGTTAGGAAGAACCCTACACACTCATAAACACACATTACTATGACATCTGTCCTTTCTCTTTTCAGGCAGACTGCTGGTATTCCAACTTGTCACCTTTTTTCGCTGAAGGCCCTTTAAAACAGAAGGACACATATTCCAGTATGTTTACACAGAGAAACAAGCTATTGAGTTTCCTGTTTGATTGATCTGGATGCTGAAAAACCAGTTTCATCTAGGGCGTGTCAAGTGTGTGTTTTTCGGATATGTTTTTTTTAGGCTGTGCCAATGTTATTTACAGAGAGCCCAGTCTGAACCCACTTAGAGTTTTCTCATTTTCTTTTGAAAGTTTTGAGTTTGTAGATTATTCAGGTTACTGATTTGTGCCTCTGAGATTAAAATGTCTCTGTCAAGATCTGAAAGAGCAATGTTCACTGAAGCTTTTGTACAAATAGGGAAGAAGCAAGTGGCCGAGCATCTTGTAATCTGCAGCGTCTGACATGACCCAATGACCTTACTGCTTGCTCTCCTCTACCCATGTACTTGAATGTCGACCAAGGGTATATACCAACTGTATTAATCTACCACTGAGCAGAAAGCAGGTGTCAGTTCCCATGTTTAGGATGATCTTTAACTGAGCAAATGAAGGTGTGAAAGAAGTAGTCAGAGCTTAATTATATATATATATACATCTTTATTTGTTAAGAAGCACCATTCCTCCTGGAACCTATCAAACTCTGTCTGTTTTGTTTTTTCTCTTGGTAGAGAATGTCCCCGCAGAGCTGCGCGACCCCTTCTACTGTGACCAGTATGAGCAGGAGCACCTTAAACCGCCAGTCGCACGCCTTCTGCAGTCCTCCGAACTTTACTGCCGCACCTACAGCCTCTTACTGGGGGGCGCTGGAGCTGAGGCGCAGCCCAAAGACAACATTGCCCTGCTGGAGCTCCTCACACAGAAAGGCATCGTCTCCAAAGACAAGGACACACTAGTGACTGATGCAGACCTCCGTCATAAACCCATCAAAATGGTAAAAATATGGAGCTTATATACAGACTAACAGAATTTTACCTCCGCCAAGGAGGTTATGTTTTCATTGATGTCTATTAGCAGGATTATGCAAAAACTACTGAACTGATTTTATTGAAACTTGGTGGAAGGGGGGAGATATGGGCCAAGGAAGAACCCAGCAACTTTTGGACCATACTTAATTAAGTGGGTAGATCCAGGATAGTTTTCTCTTTCTTTAACATTGCAAGATAAGACCCTTTTGGGCATTTATGTGAATTTTTCAAGAATGCCTGCGCTTATAGGATGGATTTCTATGAGTGTGTGCAATTTGGTGCAGCTTGACAGGATTTAAGGGCACTGTTGAGCATTGGTATGCAATAGGTTCTGCTGAGTGCCATTCTAGTAATGGTGTACGTGAACAGGAAACACAAAGGTGATGATGCCACACTGGTCTGGCAGGCAGGATTGATTCATTGAGGTAGAAACTGTTTTATGTTTGTGTATCAGGCCAAGAAGTGAACGTCACCTCCCCATGAAACCAGATACTCTGCTATACAGGAGTCCACAGAGAAGTAGCTGCATGTGCTTGGTTGATGATACATGGGCTTGTTTATGCTTTGATTCGAGGGATTAAAGGACATCAAAAAGACCCCCGCTCATCCGACCCCACCCCCATCCCCCGGTGCCCCCCCCAGCTGATCTGAGAGGATGAGTCTATCCAGCTGCTAGGGCAGTAATGGTGACACAAGGGACGACTACTTTAATTCCAGGTTGTGAGAGGAAGGGAGGATCGGGATACAATAGTTGGTCCGGACCAGGACAATGGTTAAACAGTTCTGGTGAAACATTAGATACTGTGTTGAGGGAATACTGTGAGTTTAGTGAGTAAAATCAAGAGGAACTGGTTCGTCCTCTTAGCCCTTCACAATGAACTGCTCTCTCTCTCTCTCTCTCTCTCTCTCGCTCTCCCATTTATTTCTATCTCCCTCTCACAATAGGACTAATTTCATTTTCTATGGAATCATAATAGTCTAAATGAGGGGAGGTACTTTGTACAGATTATCTTCCTCACAAAGTGGCATACAACTGTATTTTCCCAGCCATCTTGGATCATAAACATACAGGCTGTTTTTTAAAAACCTCTATGGAGTCTCCAGGGATCTGCATGGATACTGTTGTTGTACCTTGAAGGTTGTTTGCTCCGCTGCTGAAAAACCCTTCAGCAGATGCAGTTCTTCTATTGCCGGCAGTTGTGATGATACACTTAAATGTATCTATGACATCTTAACTAAACAGCACAGGAGTTTTATGACCATTAGCCCGTTGATATGAAAATTATAGGTTGATTAATTTACTACTGTGGTATAACCATACCTAATAGGACAAAACAAACCTAATGTAAGCTTGCCCTGAATTTGAAGTCATATACAGTTGTTTGGGCAGGACAGTTTTTTTTCTAAACTACAAACCTGCTGAGAGTTAACCACCTGCTCTGACAGATGTTCTACTTCACACCAAAATACACAAAGATTTCAATCGGGGGGGAAAGTTAAGAAAAACAAAACATATGATGTTAAAGGTTGTAGACATAGCAACAAGGATCATGATTTCCCTATTCATCCTTATCCCTACAGCATCAGAATAAAGGCCTGACGACACAGTACGTCCCTTATTTCATGATGTTGCTGCAATTTGTG